>NC_080431.1:96328258-97528258 GCF_028018845.1 Melospiza georgiana
TTGCCTTTTGAAATTGGCAAATTTGGTGGTGCTAGAAATGATTTCTCTACCATTAAATGTAAGAAGGAAAGAGTGTATCAACTTACATAAAGTAACAGACTGAGCTTATGTTTTCAAACTGTTTTGAACTTCTCCTCAAATTATTTCCATTTGTGCTCAAAGTTTCTGTGACATAATACCACAATGTTCTAAAATAAATTAAGCTTAACAAGTGAACTTTATCTGTTTCAGATTACAACCAGAGATTTTAACCTTTGAGCTTCTGAAATGAGAGTTGATCTTTTGCCTGACATGATTTTGACTGGAATGATCTCTGTGTCCTTAGGTACATTTCTGTTGAAAAAATTTGGAAAACATTTGATAGAAGACTTTTATTCATAATTTCTGCTTTTATTTTGTGATGTTTATACTGAGTAGTATGTTAAAAAATATTCTTCTGAATTGGAGACAACTACCTGGGATAAAAAAACCACAATCTGATGTGAAGGTGTTTTAATACCCAGTGATTTGCATTGCAGGGCAGAAATGAATCAGATAACATTGTTCAGAAAGTATGGCAGCTGCTGCTGCAGTGTAATTAAACTAAAGGTTACTTAGGTATAACATGAGAATATTAGATTTCTGCCTGGATGAAGTTTCTAATGCTAGCTCATGATAGTAACTCTTCAGACCAAGCAGGTATCCCCATGACTGCTCCTGAATTAATGGGAGCAGGGATATGCAGAGGTGCACAGCTGTGTCATTGCTGCTGGATGGGCCTCCATGACACAAGTGGGGACTGGTGAGGCTTCTGCTTGTATGGGCTGGGAGTGTGGATAACAGAAGGGGACAAGAAAAGAAAAATGAGATGGTTTAGACTGAATTAGACAGAATCATGTATGTTGATGTGTAAAGCCCCGAGTCTGCAGTATAAGTGAGGATCACTGGATTCAGGTCCCAGCTGGACCCTGGACTTTGTTCTGCACTCACTCACACTCATGTTCCATTCCAGATTTACAGCTCATTTGCCTCCTTCCCCAGCAGTGGGTGAGATCTTCTGTTGAATTTGGTGGGAACTATAGTTAAATATCAATTACTCATTCTTACCTCTCCCATAGGCTTTTCATAGACATCTTCTTGCCATTGCTCAGCCTTTGTTTGAATAGCGTCTCGCTGGAGTGCCTCTAACACCTTCTTGGGAGTAACAAAGCCATATTGTGCTTCAAGCAAGGCTAAGTCAATTTTTTCAGCCTTAAGTACTCCTATAACTTCATCTTGAGCCTGCAGAAACACAAATTAAGGCTTTATCTTGTTAAACTGTATTTATGTATTTACAGGTTAGCTCTCTGCTTTTGATTTTAAGAAGACTGGAACACTTCTAAAATAACACTGTGTGTGTAAAGTGCTCCAAAACAGTCAGTAATATGAAGACAGTTGAAAAGCATGAGGGAAGTATTGGTCTTTGTATTTTTTTAGTTCATCATAAGCTCCAAGATCTTCAGACCTTTCATCAAAGCTTAAGTACTTCTTTATTATTAGATTATTTTGCTGTTTCTGGACTAATGTGTAGCATTCACAAGAAAGTTTCAGGGCAATGAATGTCTTGTGGTATTAGAAATTGACTTGTTAGTGCAGGGTGGTGGGATGTTTCTTGAAACCTGAAAGTGTTGTACATTTTGTATGTTTTGGGTGTAGATGACTTCTGTGGTATAAACCCACCACAGATGTGTCCCTCTTGGGTTTCCCCCCCCCAGTCTGCATCCTCTGGTGGTGAAGGTTGCCTCCCTGCCTTTATTGCAGTGATACAAACTACATGGACTGTCTCAAACATCTGTGCTCTGCAGTGATTTGAGTTAAAAACAAGTAGTCCTAGAAGGATAGAATAGGAAGGAAGGGAATCAGAGAGAAGGATATACCAGGGGAGGGGAAGACTTCTGTATCCCCATTTATGACTTTAAACAAATGTTAAAATATAAAATAGTCTGTTTCTAATCCTTAGCAGAAAAAAATAGAAGAGTGGTCTTTGTACACCTTGAATGTTCTGAAACTTGGAAAGGAATGACATCTAAATTAAAAACTTAGTTATGGTTGGATTGACAGCTGATCTTCAATGATTTGACTTGGCAGTACGAGAGGTGGAAAATAAGGGATAAAAGATGACTTCCTTTATTTTTCATTTATAGTGCTGCTTCCTTTTAAATTTCAGATGTGATTTAAAGTGTTCATGTCAGGCTCATTGTTTTCCAGTTCCTTATTTCCCTATTCCAGCTTTAAACCTTAATAATTGAAGAGTATGTGTGTATATATTTTTTTATATTTATATGATGCACATATAATGAATAATCTGTGTATAATATAAATAAATATATAAAAATACATGACATCTGAACTTTAACCTAAATTAAGAAGGTTAAGTGGGCAGGAGAGAAATGTTTTGCAAACATGGAAATTGTTCTGTTTGGATAATGAAGCAATCTGTAGAAGTTTGCCTTGAATCTACCCTCAAATATTGGTGCAGCTATTAAATATTCATATCCCATGAGTGTTCTTTTCAGCATGTCTGTATTATTATATAAACATACACACACACTTTAAGAATAGAACTGCCCAGGTGTTGTTTAGGTAATAAACTCTGACACCATGTGCTACACCCATTTAGGGCACTTTGGCCAGGTTGCTTTTTTCTGTGCCTGTGAGCAGTTTTAAAGTTACTTCTGTGTAATATGCCTACCACAGAAATATTTTCCCTGCTCACTGGAAATCTGGTTCCCACTTCCTGAAATGATGTTTGACCAGGTTAAGCATCATTTACCACTTGACAGATGGTTCCTTTTCTAGGTAGAAAATTGCTCACTTTTAAAATGCAGTAACTCGTGGGCTAAGTGGCATGTAACACTTTTGCTTTGTGTTATGGGAAATAAAATGGGTATTTTGATTTTTCTAGCCATAAGTGTTAGAATACTGTTAAATGAGTTATTTCTTGTGAAGTAGCACGTACTGTTTCATAGGGAGTAAAGCTCATGGCTTCATAGGAGTGGGAGGATAAGAGATAATTAAATCAAATATCTTAAAGGCCTGTAATATGGTCTCCTTATCAACCATACAATGACAAATACTTTGTATTCAAGATACTTGGAATGGAGCAGCGCAGGTAGAAAGTTTTATGAGTTGTTTGCTTTGAGAGTTACTTGTGGTACAAAGATCATGTTTCCTGTCTGATAGCTATAATAGCTATAATTTTGTGGTGTTTTTGTATACTGCAGTTCATATATGTCCTGTATCAGATTGTGTGAGGTGTTTTCTTAACATAAAAGCAGCATATGTTTGTGGTGGAGGGATAATGGGGGTGGAGGGTGGAGTGTCTTTTAATTCGGAGTATAAAGCAGGACAATACATTACCTGTAATTCACCCTCGAGGACACTGAGAAGAAATAGCAAGTCATCACGAGAGAGATCCTCTCTTTTCTTGACAGAACTTTTTTGGTTTTTCTCTGCCTTTGAACTTCTCAGGATGGTGCTGGCTCGCGATACATCGTCCTTCTCTTTCTGCTGTGTTTGTGCATTTCCTTTCCCACTGTAACCAACCTCTCCTTTGTGGTGGTCTTTTGCCCTCGGCTGGCTCAGCTTTGGTCTGGTTGGGCTTTCGGTGCTGTTAGTTCTGGAATGCATGGTTTATATCTCTGAAGCTGAAGGAAATTGGGGAGAAAAGTAATTGTTTTAGCTAACAGAGACTTTAAAACTACTACTATAATTGATGGGTGGGTATTATTCCCTCCAGAATGGTAATTCTCCTTCCACACAAGGCTATTTGTCATTTGACAAAAGCTGACATCCTTATGGAAACCAACAGGACTGGGCTGTGATCTTTACTGGATGTCTGTAGTGAAGTGAGTGTTTACTGGTCTTATGCCGTTGTAGCAATTCCCTCCTTGATACCTCAAAGGCATCTTTAGCAGCAGTGCTGGGTGCATCACTGCAGACCACATTTCCTGTTTTGTGACAAGGCCTACCTCACCTTTCAGGTAGATACTTATTATGATGAGGCAGATTTAGGCTCAGAAGCTTTTCACTAGGAAGATCTTTCTGTTCCACTTTAGTAGTGTTTTGTTTTCCTTTGTTTACCCAAGGGAGAGCACAAAAGCAGTCCCCTACTACTACAAGGTATGGAGGCTGCATTATGCATGTTTGACAAAATATAGGGACTAACAAACATCCAGACTGCAAGAAGTGAGCAGCAGTGTAAATGCTCCCTCCTCAGCACCATCACCACCAAAGCCAAACTACTTCTTTGCAGATTATGACTTGTCCACTCTTAAAACCATGCAGTATAAAACCTTGCTACTTCTTTAGTGCTTGAGTCCAGCACTCTAGAGGTATTAGTACCTGGTGAAAGGGAGACTTATCCTAACTAGGCCCCTTTGAAGTGCCACAGTTAAGGAAACATACTCTAATGCCTTTGCAGATAAATTACTAACACTGTGTAAATATTGATTAAACTCAGGAACTCATGTTTTGGTTATCACCACTCAGATTAAGGAATGAATGGATTATAGTCCACCTCTGCTGGAAAACTGTGGTCATGGATACCATCTAGCAAACAATAACCCAATAGTGTGATTCAAAGGTGAAATTCAGCATGTTCCAAACACAAATAAGGCACAATTTTTCTTATTAAACTGCCAAGCTAATTGCTGAAAAGTCCAGAAAATCATTATGGTCTATGATAGGCACTATATAATTTCTTGGCTGCTTTTTTTGCCTCAATTCTGTGGCTGATAAAATTCTTGGGGAGCTTCCTCCCCTACTCCCACCAGATTCTGACTAAATCTTAAACTCTGTGACTACACTCGTTAACTGTAGTAACTTTCCACTGAATGCTAAGAATGATTCCTTTTGTTGTTTTTCTGCAGGAACCGAGGAGGTGGAAGTAGCTTTTGGTTTATAAGAGATGACGTCTGAGAGTGGGGTGCATTGATCAGAAACATTACCAAAAAAGAAAGTGACATTTCCTATAACGTTGATTTGAAGCACTTATTAATAAGAAAAACTTGTTCCTCCAGGTCTCAGAAAACTAAGGTGTGTCAGATTTGCATGGCAGTGTGCTCTGGAAACTATTTTGTGAAGCATCAACAATGTCAGTTTAGGATGGGAGCTTACTCTAGTGCATGTAGGAAACCAAGAGTTGTTCATAGCAGGCTGGCAGCAATGTTAGCTGGTGATGAGTAGTTTTAGTTGGTGTTCAGCCTGTTTTTTTCAGTCAAATGCAGATGCTCTTTATTCACTGTGGTGTGTTTATTAGGATACTCACCTTTTGCCTCTTGCTTACAGATTGTTATTACTTGGGAAGAAGGCTGTTGGTTACCTTTGAGTGTGAGATGCTGGATGCCTACTTGGCTTTTGTGTGCAGTTAAAGGCTTATGCTTTTAAGTTCAAATGCAGGAGTAGTGAGCTCAATCAGGTAACCCGAATGTACTCTGAGCTTGTCTGTGGGCTTTGACACCACAAGCACAGGACACTATGAAATGCATAAATAGTCCAAGAAATCTCCTTCATGCATGCAAATTGCAGCAGTGGTATAAACTGGACATCAAGCTAGTATCAAACTTGTTGACAACCAATGTCAATATGACATTTCTTGTGGAAGGAAAGGGAAACCAGCATATCAGGAAGAGCCTCATAGCTTTTCAGTCTTTGGGACTGGGTGCACCTGGAAATCCTGAACTTGGAAAAATAGTCCAAGAAGGACATCCTCCCCTGCATTTACTCTTGCAGTTGTATGTATGTTGTTGGCTTCAAGGCCACATGCCACCCAGCATTCACAGCTGTAGAGAGTTACCTGTGACTCCCTTTCAGGTTTGTCATGCCTACTTCCTAATCAGGTAGATCAGTCCTTATTGCACTGGCTAAAGGCACTTGGTCCCTGGGAAGGCCAGCTGACTTGCCAGACAGGCTGTGCTCCTATAGAGAATGGCATCTCTTCAGTCTCTCTGGACGTAGTTTTTCTTTTTCTTGTTGAGAGCATTTGCGTACGCTTTACCTGTATTCTGTGCTTACCTTCCTGAATGCCAGTGCATACTACCAAATTTGCTAATGCAAATATTTATCCAATTAAGCAATTAATGTGAATTATTAGAGGTTGAAGTGAAATACTAGAAGTATACTTCAAGCACTTTTTATATGGTACTTGAATGTAGCTGACGAGAGGCACAAGCACTCTGGTGTTAGTAGCTTGCTTTATTAACATATTCTTCCTCAGTTCATTTATTTAAACTTTCTTAACTACCTGTACACTGACAGGCATTATTATTTATAGCATTGCTTGTCTACAGAAGGCTGTTAGTGCTAATGTGGTTGTCAGAGGAGGTAGGTATGAGTAACAGAACGGTAATTTAAAACTTTAAATGTACAATGTAACTGCTGGTCTAGCAAGCAAAGTGGGACCTCAGAAATGGACAAAATCAAACATCCCATTCACCTACCCTGAAACGCCTCACCACCTTCAAATTTTCAGACTCTCTAGATGTGCCACCACCTGAGGGATTCACCTTCAAAACACGCCTGACTTTTTGGACAGAACATCAGCTACTCATGCCCCCACATCATGGCACAAAACATAAAAAACATCCATTCTATTCCAGAGGGTTCTGGTTTTCTGCAATGCTGTTAGACCCCGGAATGACTCTAGTGAGACATTTAAGACAGAAGTAGCATAATTTGAAATTTTTCACCAGTGTGTTTTGGTGCATTGGGTTATTTTCTGTTTTGAGTGACTCTTTCCGTGTTCTTGAAGGGTGAATGAAAAGCAACGTTTTATTTTGTTGTTTTTTTTCCACAAGGTAAAAATGTAAATAGACCCATAAAATTTATGAGTATCATAAATGTTGTTTGTGGCACCCAAAACAGTGAGCCTGGATTCTCAAGATTAGACTAATGAGCGTAAAATTTGCCTTTTTGCATATCTGTCTCAAGCAACACTTACATTCTATAATGATGGCATCTGCGTACAAGAAAGGTAAGAAAAAAGTGTTCCTTCTTGTATCAGAGTTTGTCATTCGCAGAGGCTCTGTGATTTTTCCTGGAGAGTTGACTCCTGTGTCTTGTGGCAGACCTTTTATAGAAGTTAATTTAAGCCCTTTTTCTCTGTACCACCAGGAGGGATGACAATATAAGATGCTGTGGAATACAGTAAACAACAAGTGCTAAAAACAAATTGATTGTGTGTGCTTTGCATTTGTGATCTTTCATCTGTTTTGGCTCAATTACTAATCAGCAAGTATTGTAGCTATGTAAACAGAAGAGGCAAGGATATTTGCCAGCATTCTCATAGGATAAATTATGTACCATTGCTTGCATCAAAATTAAAAGAAGATTGAAAGGGAGCGTCCAGATCATGAAGTCACATCTCCTGAAATCACAGACTACTGTGCTGTGGGTACTTAACAGAGATTAGTTTTCTGTCATTGTGCTAATGGAATAGCCCAAAACCTGTGTTCTGCACTGTTGTGCTTTCCTTCTTGTTATGAGGTGCCAGTTTTACAGAAGATTTTGCATTGAAATTACAATGTGATGGTTCTCAAGCTCATCAGATGTGTGCAGCTTGGTAGGCCAGGTCCAGATTCTAAGAGGAATGACATTAGGTTACAGTGAAACACTCTGGTAAATCAAGTAATTGCAAGTTAGAGAGACTCAGCAAAGTTTGCATCTGTTCGTAGTTGTTCTTGTTCTTTTCTGTGTTTTAAAGATCTTGTTCATCTCTGAACTGAATGATGTCCTTCTGCAAATAAAGGAGACGTTTTTTCTTGGTGATGAATAAGCAATCTGAAGTGTCAAAATATACTTTCCTTAAGAGCCAGGTGACTTAAGGACCAAATGTTTCTATGATGTTAAGTCGGTCTCCACCCTCTCAATCATATTCTGAAGTAGAGGTTAAATTGCATATGTCTCTTTGGCAGCAGTGAATTAGCAGGTGGTTCTTAAATCCCTGCAACTTTTGTGGGAAGGACTGAAATATCCTTCAGAGATGGCTTCATCTTAGAGTTTTAAGAGATATTTTGGCATTTATTTTCACCTTTGGTGTTTTCCTTTTTAGTCAGTGATAGATTTATGAGCTAGCAAAATCCCTTACAGGACTACATATTCTATTAATCCCAGGGTGAGGACCCTGAATTGTTAAGAACTTGCTACTTCTTGCAAAAATCCATGACTAACCAAGGAATTACATTGCTCTGGTTTTATCATCCCTTAAAGGGCAGTGCTTGTGATTTGCTGAAATGGATAGGACTCCTCCCAACAGACTGACTTGTAAAAGGAGTTGAGATCTGATTGTTTGGCAAACCAATGTAATGGGAGAGTGCAGAGCACATGTCTTTTGGAAAGAAGTCTGCAGTCCTCTGCCCATCACTGTAACTGTGGACTGAGGCAAGAAGAAAAGGGGTCCCACAAAGGTTTGTCTTTTTCATCTCATGCAGTCCTGATGGGACCTTTAGGCCAGCAAATGCACCTACTGAACTGGGGTAGAACATGAAAAAGTCTTTTTAATAATTAGAATCCCAGGATATGGCCATTTCACACCATCACGGAGCCTTTTCTGGAACTGGTGCCTTCTGACAGAATGTGCTTAGGACATTTATTCTTTTCCTAAGTGAAATATATTGCTTTGTGGTAGATTTGCCCCACTTCCAAAGAAAATAGCCCTTCCTTTTGGGTAGACTGCATTAGTATTTTCCTGAAAACCATTTGAAGTGGCTTCTATCCAGAGGGATGTTCAGTTCAGAGGGGTGGTCTGTGCCATGACCAGCTGTCTCATTTGAGCTGTGCTCTAATTCTCAGTAGACCTTATGCTGTTTTGGTGCATAGGATGGTAATTTAGTGAAAAGAGACTCATTTAACAGGTTCTTCACTCAGGGAATGTGGGAAAATGTGTGTTTCACCCTGGCAGGGAGATGGCAAGATGAAGCCATTTTTCTGGGAAGACTGATGCAAGAGTGCTGTGTATCCTGGTGCATCTGTTGGCATGCAGAGTTGCAGGAAGTCAAGCAGCAGAAAGAAAATAAATTAGCAGCTTGTTTCCTCCCTCACAGGGTCTTGTCAAATTTTGGTCTTTGAACCCTTGGGGATCCTGCAAGTGCAGCAGTAACTCAAATGGGAAGAAAGTTTGGATTCAGCCAAGGATGTGAACACTCCCAGACAGGAAAAGTGTATGTGTGAGAACTGGATGTCATTTTTTTGCTGGTTGTGGTTTATGTTCATCTGACCATAAGCCAGATTGCTCATCCCTTGGCTACAGGGAGCCTCTTCTGAGACAGTAAGATGCCTTTTGAACAGTGTTAGAGTTGTCACGGTATCGTGGTAAAGGTACTGTGAGATTTCCACCATCTGCTGCCTCCTCCTCCTCCCCCTTCCCATCCTGTAGGGTTTTGCAGGATATGTTGTGAATGGGGTAGCTAAGATGTTCCCAGGTCCATTTTGCTTATGTGCAGCTTAGTCATCTTTAGAAGGCTGAGTCTGCATGGGAGGTTTTGACCAGGTTCTTTTGAAGGATATATCTGTATCACTTGCCTGTAATTTCATTATTGGTGTGTGAATTTGTGATCTGGTCTTCATTCTTGTAATGCCTCAAACTACAGATATATAGATAAACACACACATTCCCCCCCGCCCCCTCCACTGGATTTTGTGCCTGGAGAAAAGTAGAGAAAAGAACCTGTGCTATGTGACTAGTTATTGGTTTTGTGGCCTTGAGCTCAAGTTAAGCCCCTTCTGTAGAATAACTGATCTCAGTCCATGTCCTGCTAAGTCTTAGGTGGTGTTTGCCCACATATTTTGGCAGTTTAAAGCACACAATTCATGGTGCACAGCATGAAAGCTTTAACAAATTTGAAATTTTCACATTAGGAATATACTCCTGTTCACAGATGTCAAATTCTGTTTTAAATAGGATTCTTCAGATGGTTGGGTAATAGACCTCTTTGTGATGATCCATGAGAAAATCAAGAGTTTGAGCTCCTTGTTGCATTGCACAACATTTCTTTGGCAAACCTAGGTGTCTGTTTTGAAATTTGAAATGAAGGTTTGGATTCCACAAAGCTTCCAGCTCAGAAATCAGTACTTTAAAGCACAGACTGATTTTTTTTTTCCCCCTTCTCTCTAGTAATAATTTGAAACAACCTCTGCTAAACCCTCCTTTTCTCTCCTCCACAGGAATTCAGCTCTTCTAGTTTGTGGTCCAGCATTTTGCCAAGTTGATGGTAGTCTTGGAAGAGGACAGTATATTTATCACATTACAAGTGTACAGTTCCTGTAGCAAGTAGTTGAGACACAGTGGACATGCTGGATTTGTCTTCTCTGTGAGGTGCTACCCCTGCCATGAGGCCACAGTGTGAAGCCAAGCAGTGGGAGGACTCTGAAGTTGCAGTTGCACAAACCAAATATGTTTGGTTCCTCCTCAACCTTCTGAACCCATATTTTCATGGGTTCAGAAAGTTGAGGAGGAATCAAAAGTAAAATATATAGAATGTCTTTAGTGTTGTACTGCTGGGAATAGAGGGTGAAGGGGAATTTTACACAATTAGCTGAATGCCTCTGAGATTAATAGGGTTTGAGTGTTTGTTCTGAATGCTCACTTGGGTTCAGGCTTGTTTTATCTTTGCTTTTAAAGTAAAATGTTTCATACCTATTTTGTAATTAGACACTAATGGTGGATTATTTATAAGGATTAGTGCAAGAGAGATTTTTGGTGAAGAAATGCCGCTCTAATATCAGGTGTTAGAAAAGGTAAACTCTGCAATGCCATTCAATCTGCTTCTCTTGCTAAACAAAAAAAATGTGAATCTTGCACAATCTGTATGACATATTTTTATTATTAAAAAGAAATAAAATTCAGCTGCTCCAATTTCAATTATATAAATTTTCTTTCCAAGTATAGAATTTTCTCTTTGTATGAACATAAGAAATAGTTAACATAATTTAATACAATGTTTGTAGTTTAATGTTTATTAATATTTAATTTACTATTGAATTTAGTATTTATAACTATTATAAACATGGTTTAATATTTATTATTCAGCTGCTGTAATTTTGGCTCCAATGTATAATTGCTCTGTAATTACATCATTCCCTGAAGCAAAACCATGATACAGTGCTACTTGAAACAAAAATGCTCCTATCTTAGAAACAGTGTGTCTGAAGTTGTCCTTTTCCCTGAATATCTGGAAACTACCTGGACCATAGACATTTCTGTAGCTAGATTATTCAATGTTTCAGTTGATAATTTGTTTTTCCTTGCTGTGGTTATCTCTGAATTCCCTGCAGGCATCAGTTTCCCTGAAATTTGTAGAGATGTCAGTACCTTTTCCCCTCTCTCTGCCCTGTTTTGGACTGGCCTTGATTCGGGCTGGGACCCCTGGTTAGACATTGAACAAATGTGCAGCCTCCTTGCTGCAGAGAAACAAGCTCAGGCTATGCTTAGCAAGAATGCTCTGGGAACTTTGGTTGGCCCTTCCCAGATTCATCTGGCATGGAGACCTTCATGAAAGTGAAGGGTAGGATATTCAGACCTGTGAAACAATTAGGTTTTTGCATGCGTGACATGTTACTGTAAATCCCCCAGGCAATAGCTCAAGTGAGGTATTTTAGGATGCTAGAGGGAGTCTCCATCTGCTTGGTTTCAGTCTTGCATATTACACAAGGTAAAAACCCAAACCAAAATTGTCTTAAGTTTTGGGTTTCAGGATAGGCCAGAATTTTCTGTATGGGAAGTCATACCCCTTCTGTCTACTGAATGGTGGAGGCTTTTTGTTTTGAGGCGGTTTAAGGGTGGTTTTTTGCAAAAAAGCCAGGGTTTTTCCTGGCTTTTATGTTCTACAGGTTATCAATCTGATCTCATTCATATATTCATATCTCATTCTCACTCACTTTCACATGAGATCCATGTGCCTCTCAGGTCAAAACCTACACATTATACATATACTTAGATATTATAATACCTAATACAAAAGCTCCTGGCTTTTGCTTTCCCCCTCTCTTCTGAAACTCAGTAAATGTATTGTCTCAGCAATGGCATTAGTTTTGTGTAATGTTTTGGCAGAATTTAAAAACCAGGGAAAGTTTCTTACTGCACAAGTTCTCTCCTAAATGTTCCATGTGTTTGCTTAGGCACAGATGGGCCCTTTCTTCCCTGGCTTCAACATGATTTTGGTTAATGTAGGTTAACCTACAAAAGCAACAATTTTTGTCTTCCTGACAATATAGGTTAGATAATTGCCCAAACTTCTTTTGCTGCCCTCAGCAGACTGGATGCAGCCAAAATACCATCATTGTGTGGTAAGTCTATAAATATTTCAAGGTGAGTTTTGTGATAGCAGGTTAAAAAAAACAACTAAAAATCCCATTTTTGTAGTATTCTCTCTCACTTTCCAAAACATCCTGTCACTGCCAAAATGGGAATATTTAATGTTCTATTTTAATAATCTAAGAAGGATTTAACCACTATAAATTGAATATTTTTCTTCTCATGTTTTTAGCAGCATGACAGATCTCATTTTAGAGGAGATTCCGATGCAAAATTTGAATATATGTAAGAGAAGCTGGTAAGAATAAAAGGCAAAGGAAGTTTACTCAGCCTGGTGCCATTTTTACACCTCTGACTTCAGGGGTTAACTTCCCCTACAAATACACAGTTGCACACACCAGCACCATTCCAGTGGTTTTTACTGCAATGAGGTCCCACCTTTCTGACAGAAGGTAAATTTTCTCTGTCAAAGTGCTTGTGATAGTAATTTTCTGTGCCCTTCAACATGCTGGTAATGTGGTACAAGGTCACTTTGAAAAGCAGCCTATAATCACAATTCTTCAAAAAGAATCCAACTCCAGAAATACAACATTACAGTGTTATTAGCTAGAACAGCTGTGAGCAAAAGAAAAGGAAGAAAGCAGTGATAATTCTTGTATTTCAGTGTGTATATGTGTCTTCACACACATACATATGATATTTTAAATGATGTAGTCATGTACCAAGAGTGTATCTGTTTAATGCTCTCATGCTTGGTGCTCACAGCAAGTACAAAATAAGTGGCCTTTATAAGATACTTCTGTCAAAAGCCCCGAAAAATTCCATAAAGTTTTGAAGTATCTTGTTTTTGTTTTCAGTGAAAATGTATGGTTAATAAGCAAGGGTTATCTAGGATATATTATCTAGTGCAAGTTAATTTGTTACCCCACACTAATTGGTCTGGATATCTGAGACCAAAACTTCTTAACCCTTGCAGCCATCTCCATTTCCAATTTACTCATGGGGGTTTTTTTGCCTGCTTGGCAAAAAAAATTGCTTGTTTGTATGGAGTGCCCTGTATCCATGAGTGGTGAAATAAGAAGCAGAGGCTACAGTGAGAACTATGGAATAAAAATGTACACCATCAAAGTGCATATATGTTAATTTTCTTCAAGGGTATTTTTGACAAGCATAGATTTGTTGAGACATTTGTGTGGGAGTGTTCACCTCAGTGTTGCTTTTCTCCACACATGAAAATAAACCACAGACTTTTAAATATCCTGAGAAATATTTCTTCAAAGACAGATCAAAGGTCTTTACTAATGTCTGAGGAAGCTGCCTCTCTTGTGAACTCATGTCTATGGAGAGCTGGTTAAGACAATCAAGATCATGATTCCATTGATTTGATCATTTGCAGCCTGCTCTGAGAGGAGATGCCTTATTTGAAGAAGGAGGAGGTGGGGGAATCCACAGATGCTCCTAATTTTACCAAGAAAGTCATGAATAAAATAACTTTTAAAAGCCAACTCTGTTGGGTTTTCCCCTACAGTGGGTTGCTCTGCTTCAAACAGTTGTCTTAAACAGTGCATGTATAAGAGGATTGTGTAAGAATGAGTCAATTGACATTTTTTTATCAATTTTATCTGCTTTTGTGGCTATTGCGTTCAGTGAAATGTCCAGGTATGACTTTCACGTCACAGAAATTTTACATCTTTGTTTGCCTGTTTCTTTGGTTTGGTTTCATTTCTCTTTAGTTGTTTTGGGGTTTGGTTTTTTGCTTCTTGGTTTTGGTTTGATTTGTCCAAAAATCTCTTTCTATCAGAACAACACAGCACATATGAGCTAAGCTTTGAAAGTTTGTGAACTTCTCCCTAAGCTGGAATTCCCCACCTTTAGATAGCATTCAGGAAAATTTATTTTTATCCTTTAAGGCCCGGATTTTCTTTCTTGTCTATCTCTTATGTCTGTTTGCTTTGTGAACTGAATCTTTTATCATTCTGACCAATTTTTATAGGCTCTCTGATAGTAGAGAGCTCTTAACTCTTAGAAGTTGTTGAGAACAGTGTTTCTCTTTTGAAGCATTTTACTGGTTTTGTCATGCTGCCACAAGGCATCTGTGAGTTCTAGGCAGGACTTCAGGCTTGTATATAGACCTAGGGTTTCCAGGTTGGTTGGTAGGTTAGGGATTTTTTTGTTAGTTGTTGGTTTAAGCCAAACATTTTTAATACCCTCTCCACCAATGACTGTGTTCTACTGTTACCTAGAAATTGGAAAATAATATTTTGTTGGTTTATCTGATCATAAATGAAATAATTTAATTTTCTTTTTTTTGTAGATATTAGGGTTTTCTTTTAGCTGTGGACTGGATTTTTCTTGTATATCCTAAAGTTTTGATCTTCGTTACATTCTGTGATTTAGTACTTTGGAGCAATACCAAGGTTTTCTTTGTAGTCTATAATACAAAACTAGTGTGATGTGATATTGTTTATTTTTTCCTTGCTTCTTTTTTCATTTATGACAATACCTCAGTATGTAACAGCAGGCTAACATGTTTTTGTCTGACTGGAATAATTCTTAGCTGTACCAAAAATTGGCTCTGGCATTTTCCTCTTCTGGCTGCAGCTACAAAATAACAACACATGCATGGCCGTGGAAGATTCCTCAACTCACTTCCCATGCTCACATCCTCCATGTTTAATATTCAAGAGGAATAGTTGGCTAAATATCTGAAATATTTTTCCCAGGAGTTTAATGAAAATATTATCTCTCTCAGATCTCCAGTCCTCTCACTTTTCTATGCAGATTCCACCTTATTGTCTATGGAATATAGTGGGTTTAGGTTTGGGGCTTTGGTTTAGGAAGGGGATGAATGGCAGGAGTTCCCTCCTCAGCTCTGAGCTAGGAGTGATGGCTGGCACTGCCCTGTGTCCTGCTTATGCAGCTCCTCATGTGCTGCCATAAGACTCTTGTGATGCCTGTGGAGAAATTACAGGATTTTGGTAAGAATGCCCTGGGGTTACCAGGTCATCCTAAGAAATTTTGAAAACATTAATTCCTAGGCTTTGGTGGAAGTGGAAGTAAGTCTTGTGTTGGTCTTTGGAATCAAAACTCCTTTTTGTGACAGGAATATGTATTTCTGCTTTTTCTTGCTTTGGAGTATTTTTCTTTTGGGTTTTTTTTGTCTTCTTTTATTCTTTCTTTTTGTTCTTATTAACATCTAACCTATTGATCTTATGGCAGCAGGATATTTTAAGTTATCTACTACATGTTCACCTCCACACAAATGAACACACAGGAAATGTGAGCTTCTTTGTAGATTCTCAAGTCATCTTTATATTTTCTTCATTTTTTAATTTTTTTTCATTAAAATTGATTATTAGCTTAAATAAGTGGAAGTAAAATTACAGGGATGGCTTACATTTTTCTATACTGTTCATATTAATTAGTGACTGTGCCTGTATGTGCCTGACAGGAAAACATGAAAAGCACAGAATTTTAAAAGAAACTGTACACAGTGAAACTAATTTTTGTATGTTTTCACATTACATGTTTTACTAGCCATGACACACCTTATGATTTATTATAATGCCTTACAGTATTCCTGTAGGAATATGCCCTGCTCTGATGATGCAACTTTGGAAAATGCAATGAAAACACACTGGAAACCTCAGCTTTCTAATAGCAAGTTTCTTGTGAGCAGTGAAGTTAAAATACCTCCTCCCAGTATAAAGGAAGTAGGGCACAGGTCAGTGAGCCAGGTAAATGTCCCTCCTCTCTGTCACTTGCTGTGCTTTCTTCTTCTTTTTCCCCCATACTGGCAGTTTGGTCTTTAGGCCATCACCTGTGTTTTAATGTAGGGCAGGTAGAGAAAACCCCTGTCCTCCTTTCATTGCTCCACAAGCACCCACAGTTTTGCCACAGGAGGTGCACACAAAAAGGCAAAAGTTGTGGATTTTGTGGCTGAAGCTGTGGCTTCATCCTGGTTTTGATGATAGTGTAGCTGAGTCCTTGGGGAAGGGCAAGGTGTGTGATGTAGAGCACATACTGTTGTTTGTTCCTATCTTGGTTTTCCACTTGCTCAAATAAAATGTGTCTCTGGCCAGCTGCTAGCTCAGTGGCCAGTGAGAGTGCAGGAAACAGATCTTGCTGATCTAAGTGAGAGCATCTATGACCATTTTGCAAAGTCTGATTTTCAGAGAGGTCTGAAAGGAACACCAAGGTCTGGATGCCTTCTTCCTCATCCCCACCCCTCTAAAGGCCTCTCTGGAAAGCCCACTGGAAACATCTGCTTATCCTTGTGGAAGAATGGTACATTAAATAAAAGCACAATCTTTGTATTGCCCATCTTAATTGCTGGGCACCAGTTATCCTACATTTTGGTGTGGCTTTGTTACATGTGTGTTGGTGCTGTAGACGTGCAGAAAGCTTGTCCACCAGCCTCTGATGGCCAGTGACAAACAGTGTGGAGCAAGGTGGGACCTGGGGGACACAGCAGGGACCCTCCTCCTGCCTGCAATTGTAATAACAACTCTGGGGAAGGAACTGCTCCCTGAGCAGCAGTTACCATAAGTGGGGTGATCTGTCAGGAGAGCCATGTTGGAAATTGCTTTTTTGGTCTATTATAGAACATTTCTGCTGGTGTTTTCCTGGCAGCTGAGAAGTCTACAGTTCTTTAGGTGTGTTGAGGAGGGCATGAACAGGTGACTCCAAATGTTTGCATTTAACATGCAAGTCCTTCCTGCTGAAGCAGTGAGTCATATCCTGCAGGCACAGATCCTTAACTTGCTGCTAAGCAAGACTTCGCCAAAATTATTTTATCAGAAGCTTAATATTTAGCTCCTGAGAGCACTGTACGTCTTCTGCACATAAATAATGCTAATTTGTTATACATTAAACCAGTGGGATAATGCCGCTTCTGACAGTGCCTGTGCACCTCATCATCTGAACATTCAGGCATCTCTCCTATAGATATAGTACATATATATATAGAGAGAGAGAGAGAGAGAAGATACTAACTTGTAAGAAACTTCTGACTTGTAAGTTTGTTTGTGAACATTTGCTTTGTGTGAAAAAAAGAAGATCAATTCTGAAGTGGACACCCCTTCCCCCTTTTGATTACTGGGTGGTTAAAGAGTCATTTTAATGCACATTTTAATGTATTTGTCCATATGTTCCCATGCATTAATAGTAATTGATGTTCTTTCTCTAAGAGGATAATTTTTTCATAGTGCTCTGTTCAAATCAGTTCTGTTTGAGTGAATGTGTATTTAGAAAGTGTTAACAGTAGAGTGATTTACCTTGATTAAGATGACACACAGCATTGAGTAGCTAAATGTTCCTGTATGTGCAAGCAGTTCCATTTGAGCAACAATCACAGATCCTAGTACTTCTCTGACACCAAAATTTAAGTTAAATTTCCAGAGGTAAAATAAAGGTAAGGCTTTTAAATGAAAGGCCAGAGAATCTGTCCAGTATCATTTAATACCAAATATCCAGTAAAAATCAGAGTGCACATGGTGGGATTCTGCAAGCTTTCCTTTTTTTTCCCAAAAAAGTCTGTGGGGCTGCATGTGCAAGATTGGATTACAGGGTTAGGGACTGTATTTTGTGACTCTTACTGCTCCTATAACTCTAAGTACATGTATTTCCTTTAAGTGTAGTCTGGACAGTCTCAAAATGTAGCTTTTTAAAGGTCTCTTGTTAACACAAACATTTATTAATTAAAGAAACAAGTGTACAAACAGTAAGATGTTTAAGTTTTGAGAGGGGAAGGTTCATAGGTTCATTCATAACTGAGAAGTAAACTGTCTGGTTTGGTTTTTAGGGATAGAATTGAAGGAAAAATGCAGAAGAAATGCTTGTATATGATAAATATGGTGTAGATTGTGGCTTTTAACACCAGCCTTAATAATGTCAGGAATACTGTTCATCATAATTTTCTGGTTTTGCATGAGCTTAAGACAAATTATGTAGGTTTATCCTCAGAGCATTTACATAGTGAGATTGATTAGGTCATAGTTTCAGCTTTGTGCAAATTAGAGCTGTTGAAATTTACCCATCTCTTAAACATTAGTGATTTGTTTAAAATATAAGTGGTGACAGATAAAGGCTTCAACAGTAAATACTAGTGCTTCTTGTTTCTAGAAATAGAGTTAAATTGGAATCAGTTGCTCTCCTATGAATTAAGTAAAATCCAGTCTTTTTGGGATAAAATGAAAGTAGCCTTTTGCAAATGTACATTCTAGATTTAGTTTTGCATTATTTGAATACGATATATACAGCTTCTTAATGTCCTGCTAGGTCCTGGATAGGGTTCCCAAATGCCCCTGAAAAAATTGACAAGAGTGATCGTTCAGAAACCTGATCATCTTTACCTTACTGCATCTTCATTGTGCCTTTCAAAATGAAGTTGTTGCTAAGGAGATATTGCAATGCACTGCATTTCTTTGGGATCTGAACAGTGAAGAAGCCTTACTGCAAATTCTTGTTCTTAGGGTTCTTCAAATGTCTGTTAAGCCAGTGTTATCCCAACTGATATCCTTTATGTTCTGTGATCAACAGAGTTTGTCAGAGATGTGGGGTTTTAAGATACAATTCAGTTTAGCAAGCAGAACTTGATCCTAAATGATTACCATTGTTCAGGGCCTGTAAAAATAGTTTGGAGGCTTAGTCACTACTGCAGTAATAAATGTAGTGAGCAAGCTTTGTAAAAAATATTAAGATCAGTATCCCATGAATCTCTACAGGCCACCTGTGCAAGACATAACCCTGTGGAGATTTAAGGCTGCCTTCCCAAAGGGCCTGTAGGACACTTGTAAGGCACAGCTTTGTGGAATTTGCAGCTGCATCGATAGGCATGGACCCTGGTCATCTGCTCCCTGGCCTGGCAGGTCCAGCAAAGGCAGCTTTTGGTCACTGTCCAGCTGCTGGAGCAGCGGTGTTTGCCACGGGTTCCTCAGGTTCCTGGTGTGCTCCCCACCCCAGCCATCTCCAGCTTTGCTGCTGTGCCCACAGAGCTCCTCTGCACCTGGGCACTGGGGACAGCAGTGTGGCTTGGGAGCATGAAGGGACAGAAGGGAGGGAGGAAAGAAGCTCTTGACAAAACACATCTGACACTTTTGGGGGAGTGGCCATGTCATCAATGTTGGAGTGTCATTGTTATGGTTGTGTCAGGGAAGTTGTGCATGCAGGGTGAACTGGACAGAGCATCTGGAAAGCTCTGAATAACTCTGTGCCCTGTTGTGGGACACAAATAAAGCTCATATGTATTTACATATGTATTTTACATATATATATTTACATATGTAACATTACCTGTCTCTAAAACTATGTAGGCATACATGTTCTCAAACTCACTCCACTGTGAGGAAGTGTAATGGCTGAGACTGTGATGCCTTGTAAAAAAAGGATGACTCTATGTCCACAATCAGATCACTTAACAGAAATGCTTCTGCAGGAAGGTTTTTCACACTGGCTTTGCATATGTACCTAGCCTATCTGGCTGTAGGCGGTGAAGGGATGGAGTTGGTGTTCAGAGGGCACTTCCACAATTCCAAAGGTGGAGTCCCACTTGGGAGAAGCCCCGATTTCTTCATGAGGTGTAGCAGCAGATTGGTTGGTTAAGTACCTAAACTCTGAAGTATGAAAGTGTCTTTCCTTCCCTGTTTTGCACTCTTCCTCCTCAAAAGAATGTGTTGCTTCTCAGAATTCTTGAGCTTCTTGTTCAGTGCAACATACCAGAGTTTGCCTTGCTTAAGAATTGTCAGAATTGTAGCAGGAAAATTGTGAAAATAGATTACTTATCAGCCTATTTAATTAAGTACTTCTATCTCTAAGAAAAAGTCCTGAGGCAACTGATACTCAGCAAAGAGGGCTTGTGGGCGATTCACTGTCATTGTTCTGGGAGTACTTCACCTTGGTCTCTAGCAATGCTCAGAAACCAGAGAGCTTAACACAGCAGGTGAGCTAAACCAGAAGGCATCATTATGCCTTTGTGCAAACATATTTTGGTATGGGATGCAGTTGATTCCCTATCTTCACAAAATGTAAAGTTGCACCAGACTACCTATGTTCTTATATCCTGTGACAAGCAGACCGTGACTGCTCAAATAGGAAAGAAAATGTTCAAGAGACATGTGATTTAGAACTCAGACATGCTAAGCAGTATCCATGAAGTAAATGGAAATAGTTACTTGCTCCTAGCATGCTGATGGGGGACACTCAGTGGATTGGTTTGCCACAGAGCTGAAACAAAGTGAAGTATTTGGTGTACAGCATGTAGCTAAAGCCCCGAGGTGAGCGCCACAGGATACAGCAGGGGTGTCAGTGCTTTCATTGAGGAGATCTACAGAGGAATGGTTTAGTTGTGGTAGTTCAGAAGGATGTTCTGAAGGCAGCTTAAATCCTTAAGTGACAGCTGAGAGCATGCTAGGAGAAGGATCACTCCCACTGCTGTCTTTCTGGAAACCTCTGCTTTTGGCCACTGTCAGAAAGGTTCTTGAACTAGAAAATCCTCTGGTTTTCCTGATGCATTTTTCCTGCAGCACAGGTAAGACTCCAGACTATTAGTTCTCCAGCACCTTTTAAAGCTAGATAGAGAAATACACTTTGTAGCAATCCACTAATGATATGCACTAGGGAGTCAGGCTAACTTTGCCCATGCAATGCTTTATAAATTAGGAGTTAACTGCTGTCACGAGTCATTATTTCCATTGAGAACAGTGATTCATCTTTCCATGAGTACTCAACAGATGTCTCAGTGGGAATGAAATTTTAGCTCTGTCACCATTCTGTAGGAGAAAATACATATAGGAACAGGACATTGTGTGGATACATGTGTTTTCTGTTGAACTGGGTTGTCTAAGAACTTCTATCTCAAGTGTTTTGAGCAAATTTAGTATTTATTTGACCATGATTAGCTTCAGAATGGTAGTTGTGGAGGAGAAGGCTTGCTCTTATGGGCAGTGCAGCCTCTCAAATGTGCCTCAGTCCTGATTAGAAAACCCAGATTTTAGCTGCTCTAACAGCTACTGGGGATGGCTTTCCAATCAGTGTTTTACCTGACATACATTTCTCCTCTATTCCTTTCAAATGTCTGGTGAAAATTTGTCTTTTCTTATATTGCTCATCAGAACGGTCTATTAGAGATGTTACTTATATTGGAAAAGCCTCTTGGGTAAGAGCTAACCATACTAGATATGCCTTCTGCATTACTGTAACTGTGAAAATTTAGAAAGAATAACCATCTGGAGAACACAATTTCAGGATCTATAAATCCAGCATATCACAAGTTACCTTGCACTTCATTTGTGTCCCTGTGTTGAAATTTTTGTTTTTATTTTTTGCTTCAGCTGTCTTTTTAATACTCCGTATACAAACTTAGTAGGGGAGTTAGATGGAATTTGAAAAAATCTGAATTCAAATGCCACTGTTTTACAAAGAAAATAAATATGCTACTGAACAGCATCTGTATTAAGTTGGGGTAACTGTGTACATATTTTCAAGTATTGTGTTTCTTGTGAAGAGATGTCTATCAAGGTTAAATCAAAGGGCAGCTTTTTGAGAAGGCTTTGAAACTGTGCACCATGACAGGACACAGGACTTTGATCTATTTAGTTTTAAGAACCTTGTCACAGTATTTGTCCCAAATCCTAGTCTTCAGGAGCCAAGACATTGACATTCTTAGGAGAATCACTCTTGCAAGTGTAGAGTCCTAAGCTTTGTGCAACCACAGAAGTCAGAGGAACGCTGTGAGAATGTTATCAATCATTTTTTTCTTTTGGTGCTTCCTGCAGTGCACTATGGTTTAGACAATGATTGTGGTAAGAGGCTTTTAAATTGATGTAAAGACCAAGGTGATTTGACATGTTTTTTAATCAAGTGTTTATTAGTTGAAATAATCTTGGGTGTGTTTTGGCATAGTTTATGTTGGAGTGGGAAATTGAATCATTGTCAGAAGTCTGTGTATCTTTGAGCATGTTAAGCTGAAGTTACCAAATAGAACTGTGGGAGGCTTTTGGCTTGTGCTTAGTGAGTATAAACCAAAGCTCCTACCTTGCTGCCTCAAGAGCCACAAAAATGCTAATCAAAGTCAGAGATGCAAGAAAAAAAATGTATTCCATATAGCCTGTCTACTTGCCAGTACTAGCTTTTCCCTTAAGTTACTTTCCACTATTTTGTTCCATCTAGTTTAAGGTATTACAAGGGACGAGACTTCCTCTGCAGTCCTGTGGAAATTATTTCACAGTCCTCATAAGACTTTGTGATTTTTTTTTTTCCTTATTTATATTTCCTGGTTATTATATTTCCAGAGTAGAATCCACACCAAAACTGTCAGGGGTTGCTTTCCTGTTAGTTTTGGCAAAATCATTCAAGTTTCCTTCTTGCTCCTGTCTGCTTTTGTTCAACTGAATGAACCAGTGAACATTCTCATGCCTCAAACTACAAGTCTTTTAGGATAGGTGATACTTTGCTGAGGGCTGCTGTGAACATTCTAAATCAACCTGCATGTATTAGGTAAAGCAGCTGGAGCTCTCGGAGGTTCTTTTTTTGCATTTTCTTTTGTTTCTCTCAGGTGTTCACACAAAGCCTTCCTAAATGGTTTCCCACGTTCTCCTCACTTCCACCCCTCTCCCCTTTAACTTGAGGGTACTTGTGCATAAGCCTCACAATAGGATTATGGAATGGCCAATTGCAGGCAGTTAAAGCTACACTAAGATGAAGTCAATGATTTATCAGTAAGCAAAAGCTAAAATTAATTATGTAACCTGCCTGTAAGATTGGGCAATGGTTCCCCATTTCATCAAAGATAATTTGTCCCCAAAGAACATGTTGCTGGTATTTGGACTGTTGGGTACCCAGGACAAATTAATTTGAATTGTTGTATGAGTCTCAAGGAACATGTGAGCTTTTGCAATTGTTTCAAAACCCCAAAATATAGTATGGTCTATTATAATTCCTTTTGTTCCTTCTATTTTATCTCTCAATTATGTATAATAAAATTAAATACATATTTACTCTGATTATTGTGACTAAATTCATCAGGAATGTTGTGATAGGACAAGGAACATTCATTTGAATGTTATTTGCTTCCTAAGCATTTGTACATTTAGAGCCAAGTGAATTTATTGGAAATTGCTTACTTTTTCATTCTTTGTTTTTCTTGGTTTACTGAGCTATTTTCTTGTGTGTGGACTTGCTTCTCAGCTTTTAACTCGAGCTGCTGTACACAACAAGGTGCACAGTGGCAGCTCCTTCTTGAAAAGTTGCCATTTGGAAGGCAGCATGGAGATTGTCCTGCAGACCTGCATGCACATGTATAACACATTGCATGTGGGTACGCCCTGCCTCAGGTGGGAACAGAAGCTGCCAGAGGCACACAGAGACTTTTGTAACACAGAATCAGTTTTGTGAAATATTTGGTTTTAAATCTTTTTCTCCCCCCAAGTCGAGTTTGTAACTTTCTTAGATGTGTTGTAAATTCTGAAGTGTTTCACAGTCTGATACTAGATGAGCTAAGTCATGTGCTGCCAAAACCCTGCAAAGTGTGAGCAGTATGGAACTAGGGAGGAATGCTGGTCTTTTAAGACTATGCCAGCATTAATATTGTAACTAAATTATGGTTTAAATCACAAAGTCATCACAGTATTATTGGAAAAAAGATGCAAACTAGGATCACTCACATAAAGGAGAGAG
Organism: Melospiza georgiana; assembly: GCF_028018845.1. Taxonomy (NCBI): domain Eukaryota; kingdom Metazoa; phylum Chordata; class Aves; order Passeriformes; family Passerellidae; genus Melospiza; species Melospiza georgiana. Next base: position 96,352,200 of record NC_080431.1, read on the forward strand.
ATGTGTGCAACACCTGTAAAAACAGTGAGAAAGGAAAGTAAGATGCTTTGGGTATCTCTCTTATCAGGATATTTGTGCTGCATGATCACAGTCTCTCACCAGTCTTACAGTGGAGCATTTTTAACACATACTCTGCACTCCTAGTTGCTGTTCCCTCAGAGCCTTTTCTGGTGCCTGAATTGGAGAGATTGTGGTGTGGAGCTCTTATCATCTCCCCCACAGCTCTTACACAATGTGTGGAAAAGCAACAAAGCAGAGAAACTTGGGTTTGGTGACATGGCAAGTTTGGATCATCTTAAAGCTGCTCCAAGGGAAGCCCAGGCCAGTGCAGTTCAGGAAACTGACAGCAAGTAAATTTACTTGAGTGGAACTTAAAAATAATTAAACACATAAACTTTTATACAAGTAAAGCTTTTATGCCAGATACCATGCTGCATCTTTGTGGCTCTGTCTGCCCTCCCACAGCCAGTGGAACCGTGGGTGCAGATTTTGGCTTGTTTAATGGAAATATAGGCATGATTGATACAGATCAAATCAATTCTTGCTACTGAGAGATTAATTCATGCACTGAGCTCATCCTAGTGATTGTGTGAATGCTGCTTCCTATACAAATTTAAAAGGTTTCTGACACCCAGCCTGACCTGAGACAGCTAGTTTTAAAACATCAGGAAGTTTTGTGAAAGTATTGGGCATGGAAGTTTGTTGTGTAACCCTATAACTAAGTTCTGTGCAAATTCAGAGTTCTCTTTGCTGCTTATACAATTTTAGTGCAGCTTTATTGGTGCTACTGAGCAAATGGACTGTTATTTGTTGAAAGTCAGCCAAGTGGCTCTCTGTGGGAGAATGCTGATAAACCTGACTATTTTAAACCTGGGTGTCTCTCTGCTGTTTTTCAAACTCAGTATGTCTCTTCCTTCTGTATATATCATGTTGTCTTGCCTCCCCATCCCTGGCTGCCACAAAGGTGGTAACATTTCTTAAGTTCTCATCCCTCCTCATGATCTTGCTCATTTTTGCTCACCTGAAAAGCTCAGTCTTTTACTTCCCTCCGTTAAACCCTTTGAGACTATTCAGCACCCTGAAAGTCATTATTCTTCCAGTATTCCTACAAGACTTCAATGTGTGTTTTGGTGAGGCAGTTAAGGAGTTAAATGCTTGTGGAGTTCCAAAGAAATGCTGGACAGCTGCTGTAAAGTATTGCTACAAATCCTAGCTGACCTCATTCTTGTCAGACAACAGTGATAATATCCAAAAACGGGTGCAAGACAGGAAGTGTTTCAGGAAGGTGTGTGTTTCATGCAAAGACATCAGAAGTATGCTTTCTCCTGGGGCCACTTACCATAAGATCCATATTAATTTAAATGAAACGGTGAAATTCCAGGCTATGTTTACAGAAACATCATTTCAGTCCAGAAAAAACATTGTCTGTTGCTCTAATGTGCAAATGGGAAAAGCAATTGTGGTAACCACTGTATGTATTTAATATAATGATATTACTGGCTGGATGAACCTACCTGTTAAACATATGAGGACTTCACATCATTTTTGATAGTTTTGTCTACTATTTTAAGGGGTATCTTTGACTTGAAAAAGTGGTAAAACACAAATACAAGTCTACTTACATTTTCTCATTTAGTTTATGCTCAAAGACTGATTTGATATCTAATGTGCTTTTCACTAATTTAATTGAGTTCCTTAGTAAGCAGAACAAAATCTCATTTTTCCCCTAATGCATTCTCTGACTTATTATTTAAAAGAATTAGCTTTAAAAGATTTAACATTTTTCACCAGTCAGTCTACCAAGTTATCTGCAAAAAGTGTCCTGTATATACAGGTTCTTATTATTTTCATTGTACTGAAAAGTTCAGAGATGAGAAAGCTTGTATTTTATTTATATTTTTCAGAAGTACCTACATAAAAGCATGCAAATAAAAATAATTCCTACCAGTTCAGAGCTCTTCTGCTGATAGTTAGGGATATTTTCCCTAAATTTCCTCTTAGTTGTCTCCAGAATTGTGTCTCTTATAGTATGAATCTGCAGTGGAAATAAAAAATAAATTATTATTTTTAAACAAGCATAAGTAAATAGTGCTTGAGAGGTTTTTTCTTTAGATTGCAGAATTTCTCATTTCAGCATTAGCTTGATAAAATTTTATAAAATAATTTATTAAGAGTTGGACTTGATCCTGGAAAGATTCTACCGCTTAAAATGTTGCACATGAATAATATGATTAACTGAAATAAGGTCTAGCAGATGCTTCTAGGAGTATTAAAATAAAGCACTGCTATTTAGCCTCTGCTCTTTGTTTCATTGAAAAACTTGTTTCTTCTGTACTTTTTTCCTATATTCTTCTGTAGTTTAAAAAAATATTAATTTATGTTGGTAGGGAGTGAACACATTCGAGCTGCTGGAACTCATGTAGTAATTTCCTCTTTGGGAATTGGCCTGTTTGTGAAGCTGGGTCACTGACCTTGAAGGGCCCTTTGAAGTGCAGCTCATGGCCAGGGACCATGGGGATGCTGAATGGAATAATAGCAGAGGTTGGGATTTTTTTATAGAGATGTGACCTGGGAACTCAGGTGAGGTGCATGAGGAGATAAAGGCAGGCTGGGGGATGGAAGACCTGAGTGCAAACCTCAGCCCTGCTGCCTGCTGAGGAATGAAACAAGTGTGATCTGTGTTTTTAGAAAATGATCCAAGGATGTAACAGCAAAGAAAGGGAAGGAAAATGGGATCATTTAGATACAGGAAGACATTTTTTTTGTTGTTTGCTGGTATCAGCTCATTTGATATACACACACAGTTGTTTCAAACTGAATTATATTTTAGATTTTTCTGCTGTTCCTGGAAGTTATTGCCAAGAGTGAAAAACCACATAATACATTTCTAGTATTAAACCATCTATTACTGATGGGTAATGACAGAGTAGCGGGAGAAGGCACCAGTTAGTCTGGGTTAGCTCATGCGCTCTGGATAACTATTTCTTGAACACTTAGATTTCTAAAGTTCTGCTAGGCTATGTTGATTTCCCACTGCTTTCTGGATGTGATGAATTGTCTCCATGTCAATGTCAGGTAATCTCAAGTATTCCCATGATTGTCTGCCTCAAACTTTTTCAGGTAACGTGCCATTTGATCACTTTTCTCTTGGCTATTTTAATAAGATAACAAATACCAGAAAGGCTGCAATAACACCTTTTAACAAAAGAAACATGTTTGAGTTTTTAAAATTACAGATGCCCTGCATTGTCACTTACATTTTATTTGTTTTTGCTTTTAAATGCTAGAGGCACAAAATTTTAGATCTATAGAGGCTTTCTTGTTTGAGGTCTGATTTTTGATAGTGAAGCAGAGAATTCACTCTCAAAGTCAAAAGGGAGAAAGTTTTTGTAATTACCAGTTACAGATTCAGACACAGGAGGGAGATAAAACCAGAATCCTGTTTTAATAATTGTTTGTTAAAAGAAAAAAATTTTGTGAGATGCAGCGCAAATATTCACCTTACAAAATTATCTAGCAATGCAAAATATGAGAAATTATGTTAGTCCATCAGTCTGTCTCCTTGGTTTTTCAAGGAGATCTACCACAAGGAACTCAAATAACATGCTTTCTTGTAACAGTGATGTAAAAATTATGTTATTTAAAGGTTTTTGTGTTTGTTTTGTATTTTTCTTCAAAGTGTATTGGGTTGGTTTTGACGGTGAATGTGGATTTTGTTTCTGTTCAGTCCATATTCCAGTCAGTTCTGTGACTGTCCCTTTTTGATCTCAGCATATTCTGATCTTTCTCCTGCATCTTTAGACATGCACCTGAAGCATTTGCCTCTTCATCAAATGTATAGAAGAAATTGTCTTGGTATTCTAAAAGAAACTAAAACCAGGCTGTTGTGGTTGTCCTCATCAAAGGCATGGTATATACATGGTATATACAGAACATCAAGGAATATATTTTCTTACTGCTTGGAAAGTTCTGTTTAAAAATCTGCAGATTTGTTGGTGAAAAGGGTAGGATTTCTGAATTTATTTGGTGGGGTTTTTTAAAATTCCAAGCAATTGAGTTTTTTTGTTAAATTAATGTTTTAACCTTTGTGCTACTGAGCTTTTAAAGTTGAATAGTTGAAATAAGGCCTGGCATAGATGAGTTAAAGGTGTCAATTTTGTGAGTAGCTACCTGTGAAATGTAGAAATGCTCAAAATCACAACACCCTGCTCTCTCTTGTGTGACTTGGAATGACACCTACATATGAATTAATAACCAAAAGGAAATATTAAAGTGTTCATAGGGTGCATGAAAGTCCCGATAGTGGCATGGGTAGGTAGTGTTTCCAAAGAGCAAGGCTGTAGTTTAGGGTGGTTATAGACATGCCTTCCTTGAAAGAATGGGATAAAATACATAAATCACTGCCCTGTTGTCACATCTCTCCACACTTACAGCCTATTGATGTACTTTTTGAGCAGTAGTTGCACAAACCCTCTTGACCATTTTCTTACAGAATTCTTACCATCTCTCCAAGGAAACAGTTTGCTTTGCACCTGTGGCAGCTTGGTAGGAGTTGTGTGTGCTCTGCTTTGACTCTGCCCTGCTTTCAGAGGGTACCATTTGACTCTCCTGAGCCTGTTTCTGCTCTGCTGAAGGGGACAGTGATGCTGCCCTGTTTTGGTAAGGCATCCTTCTGATCAAGAGGTGAAAGACCAGATAGAGCCTTCTTTTTAATGATCCCAAGAGAGCTTGAATACAAACTGCACGAAGGCCTGCAGTCTCTAAAGGAGATTTAAGGAAATCCTGCTGGGATTTAATTCTGTGCCTGAGTCATTTGAGCTTGTTTTTTGACCCATTAATAAACCCTTGTCACACTATTGCTGCTGCCTTTTGTTCCAGTCATTACATTCCTCTGGAGTCTCTGTAGCCATTGTCTCCTTTGTTTCTTTGGTTTTGTTTTTCTTCACTAGGGATAGATTTTTAAGTTGGCAGAAGGCATAAAATTCAGTTCCCACCACCAGAAAACTCGGTGTGCTTGGAAGGGGTGTATAATGACCATGCAAGCTCCACTGCATGTTCCCTTTGGCAAAGTGCAGCTTCCTGCTCCCTTCAGTGGGTGTGCAGCCTGAGTGGGCAGTGAGTGCTCCTCCTCCTTGCCGTACTGGCAAAAGAAGCAGTGCCACAGAGGAGGGTATAGGAGAAGCCTCTGAGGACCCAGATATGTGCTGTGGGATATTCAACACTTTCAGCAGAAAGCTCTTCTCACCCTTTTGTGCGTGCATGGAGGCACACACAGGTTCTCTCCATGGGACAGATACCTAACGTGTTTGAAAGAGTGTCTGTGGGCTTTGGCTCTCTGTTGAGTGTGTGTGGGCCATTTAGAACACACAGCTTTCTAAGAGGGCATGTAGGTCAGCTTGAAATTTTTAGGTGTACTATGTAATGCAATCTGCTGTTGGCAGATTTGGAAGATACCCATGAAATCTTTGTCAAGGAGGAGGCCGTTTGTTTCCAAGAGAAAGTTTTGGATGCAGAGTGGGAAGAGGAGTATTTGCTAGATATGTCTGAAATATGTTTGTTTTGAAAGCCACTATTGAATTAGGTGTAAACTTTGAGCCTGGTTTATATTCCTCAGGGCAGGGGAAGATGGAATCTGTTGTTTATCTGAGTGCAGGTTTTCCCCAGGGTGCTTATATACACTACAGAATATTCATTAAGTTGTTGGCATTGTATCTCTAAATCTTTTCTTTGATTTCAGGTCTTAAATTTAAAAAGACAAGCCAGATATTCCCACTCCTCCCAAAATAAACCTAAGTTGTGAAACTGTCCTTAGCACTTTTGCTGAATGAAGCACAAACACCTACTGTTTTCTGGCAAACCCTGTTTATCCATGTAGACACTCTTCTGAGAGTTGTTTCACTGTGTCTACACAGTCTTTACCTGACCTTCAGAAAGACTGATGACAAAGGGAATATTTGTAAGGCAGATTACTGCCTATTTAAGATTTGGGGTTATCTGTGTTTTCCAGCATGTGACATAGAACAACTACCAGGGACAAAAGAATTTTTTCCTTCTCTCAAGTTACTGTTGGCTTTAAAGCAAGAAGCCAGGAAAGGGACATGCCATTTACATAAGTTTAGAAAACTTTCAGAACATCTCTTTTAAAATTTTCATTAAGAGCTATAGGGCTACTGTTATGGCATGATGGAGAAGCTTTCCAAACTGGTTTGAGAAGATAAGTGCATTTCTTTGTTATTTTGCATTCCACTAATATTGTGATTATTATGCTGCCATTTTAGCTGTACAGTTGGTCATATTTTGTACACTACTTTAAATATTGTGAAAAGAATGCCATTAATAATGAGTAGGAACAAAATAGTTAGCTGGTTTTAACTGAGGTGGCATATTTTAGCTGTTTCAGCTCAGCTCTTGTAGAGAGTCAAAGACAAAGGAGATTTCAATTTCTAGAGCTTGGCTTTAAGATGGAAAGTAGACCTGCAACCCTGTCTTTCAAAGTCATGAAGGTAAGAAATTAATTTGGCAGTTCACAGAATTGTTGCTAAGATAAAATGAGAGGAAAGTGAGGGGAAAAGGAGTGTTCAATGGGAAGGAAGTATCAAGAAAATAGTCTTCTTAGGAAGACTTAGAAACAGATGAAGCCATGAGAAACTGGATAAAATTCCAACAAAAGAAGTGGATTTGCCATATACTTAGGGTTAAGAACACATTTTCTGTGGTGCTCTTCTGGAAATTGCTACTATGAAATAGCTTTTGTGGGACTTGAGCTTTAACACAGCCGCTGCTACTACCTGCACACCTTGGTTTGGGTGATAATTTTGTTTGTGTCAAGAAACTAAGGGTAATTCCATTCTGCTTTTAAGGTAATCTACAAGGTTTTTCATTTGCTTCAGAATGAATGGCAGTGATCTGCCCTTCCTTCAAGTGACCATTACTTTTACAGGGTATTTAAGGTGAAATAGCCTATACAATAATGTAGATTATAGCCACATTTATCAAAGTGACTGCTGTCAGTTGAGACTGAGCAATAATTTTTAAAATAAATTCTGAAGTTTCCATTTTTCTTTTCACTTACCCCAGTGATTCCCCTTACCCTTTTTGTATTTTTGGAGTAACCAAGATACCTGAGACATGAATCTTGCTTAACAGTACACTTTGTACTCATTGTAAAATTAGTTCCCAACTGTACACTGTAAAAGAGGTTTAAAAACATCTAGACTAACATGGAAATTACGTAACTGTGGTAAAAACTTCAAAAGAAAGCTTGGGGATTTCCCCCTGTCCCGTTTGCTTTGTTTAGGTACATGTTTGGGCTGGATTTTATCCGTCCACTCTTGCAAATTCTTCGTATTTGTACTCCTAACTGGTTCATCGGGAGATTTTAATGAAGTATGTAATCTCATGGTGGGAAGATACCTTTTTCTGTTTTTCCTTTTTCCTAGTTTCCATGTTCTTTAAGGGTGTGGTTCAAACTAAAATGAAATTTAGGTTGGTCTTTCCTTTTTTTTGACCTGCCAAAGGGTTTGTTCTGTTAGCATTGCTGGGCTCCCTGTAAATCAGACATTCTTCTTGGGCTGCGTCAGGTTACTAATGACATGATTAATGCAGGAAGGGTACAGGAGGGTGACGTAGTGGCTCATGCAAAGTTTACCTGAGAATTATCTGTAGCTCTCTACTGTTTAGTGTCTGTGTGAGTCATGGCCTGAAGCTCTGCCATTCCCTGTTCTTCAGCTGGGCAAGATCACACTTACCTCATTCTATGTATGCATTTCTCCCTTTCCTGCCAGATCTGATTAGAAGCACTTTTGTTTTAAACTGTTTATGAAACATTCAATACACTTTCTGCAGATAGCTGACCATAAGGCTAAATGAAAAATGCCATTAGATATCTGTGATCCAGACAGCTTTAGAAACTTTCTCTGTCCTTACATGAATTCTGATTTTTATCAACTGAAGTTTTTTTCATGTTCATGGGTTTAACAGTGATAAGGTTTTGACATTAGTGAGCTTTGCAATAGGACTGTGAGTCAGTTGCCGTCCCTCTCCTGTTTCTTCTTGTGTATTTGTACAGAGAAAAGCTTACAAAATACAAACAGCAACTCTTGCAGGTGCAAGAGTTCCCATCAAATTTGGTTCACCTATTGATTCCTTAATGAAGCATTTGGGAAATTCTTCTTACTGATATGAAAACACAGGCATGTTCTCTGATACTCTTTGAAGAGAGTGTACACACAGACAATATTTGTTTTATTTGTGTGTCCATTAACTGTCACATGCTCTCAAGTCTCTTTTAAAAGACCAAAACTAAGTTAATGTAGAATTTTCAAGTAATGCTGATTTTTTTTCAAGATCCCTTTGTTTTCTCTGTAGAACTGTCACCAAAGTCTTTGGCATCCTTCAGGACTTTAGCTTTCCTCAGCTGAAACTGTCGCCTTTTCTCCGTGTGAGCTGCTGTCTGAATTATCTTGTGCAAAAAGTGCTTAATGTTTAACTGCACAAGAATATGCTGAAAGCAGACTATCATTTTCCAGCCAGCTTGTATCTCACAACCTGCCAAAGCCTATATTGGGAACACAATGTGTGGGAAAAACTTCTAAAATGATAGACAGAAAAATGTCTTGTGGGAAACCTAAAATGCCTTGAGACTCATTCTGTTACTAAAGAATGTTTTTACAAGCACAGCTTCATCCTCTTTACTTTCTGAAATTTTCAAAAATGAAAGCTTGAGAGCATAACATTTGTGTAGAATGTAAACAACCTTGATAAGTGGAAAAGTGACATTTCTTGGAAATAATATTGCCTTAAGAGAAAAGAATGGTCAAATTGAATAATTAGCCAGGAAAAAACCCAAAACCAACCCAACTTACTTCTAAAAGGCTCAACTACTAATAAAGGCTATACTGATGCCTTAGATAAAACTTTATGTGTGCACTTTCATTACATTTTGCAAACATATCTTAAAGTAAAACAAACATCCTATGATCTGTTAATCTCAAAAGATGCACCAGACAAGTAAATTCTTATTGTAAACATCTCATTAAAATATCTAAAAGTTCTCTAATGTAATGTGAATGCTTTTACCTACATTGCAGCACATGCTAATGGAGTTAATGATTATAATTACCCAGATGCCTGGGGATGGCAAAAGTTCGTGTTCAGCTTAATGTTGTCTGTATTTAATTTTCCTGCTTTTAAAGGAACTGTTTACATTAAAGAGTAACATAGATTTCATTCAGTGAGTCAGTGTTTAGGCAAAAAATAAGCATATTGTTTGACACGTGCCTTTATGTAAGCTATGTTTCTAGAATCTTTCAGTTTGAGCAGTGAAATGGTATTTCTGGCTTTTGTTTTCTTCTGGTGATATAGCCAGTGCCTTGGCTATAGAACTGATTTTTTGCTTTATGTCCAAACCCTTCTTTTTTCATGCTTGCAATTAGAAAATTAAACAAGGCTTTAAAATGTCTTTTTTTTTTTTTTTTTTTTCCCAAAATTGAAAGGCACTGAATGTAGTAGAAGTGTAAAAAGTAACTGTTCTGTAAAACTTGTACTTTCACTTGTGCAGGTTTATGAGGCAGGACATCACCACCCTCCAGTTCATCAGGTCGTGGTTGCAAACAGCCCTGGAGAGAAAGAGAGAGCAAGCTCTGTCTGGCTCCTTGGCTCAGGCAAGCCCACAAATCCAGAGGAACCTCTGATTGAGGAAGGACCTGAGAGGCAGGAAACAGATGTTGGCAGCAGTGTCCTGGCTCAGGTAGCCAGATAACAAATGTACCACGCCAAAATAACTAAGTGGGTTAAATGGCTATAACTGTAGCTTGATCTTATTTATTTGGCTACTTAAATCCAGGAATCCAGGTTTCCCGAAGGAGTACTGTGCCTTTTGCACATGCTCTTCTTTGTTTGGCATTTGTGGTGTATTGTCAAGCTGCAGAGACCTTGTCTGATAACACCAAGGTCACCCACCATGTGTTTCTGTGTGTAGTTAGGTACCTTTCTCAAAGGCTTGCTAGGGTATTTCTGTGTGCCCAAAGATCACCATGCATAGGGTGATGCAAAAAGACAACCTCAGAGTCTTACATATTCAGAAAAAGTCCTTTGAAGTCTCTAAAACAATGAAGATTTACTATTTTATTTTTGCTGTATATTCTTTCTTCTTGTGGCCTTTGCTACTATATTAGTTGTACCAGCACCACAGGAAGCCTGCAGCAAACTATTTCACTTGGGTGTTGGCATCACATCTTCCAGGAAGAGTGCATAGAAATGCATTTTCCAGTCTCCTTTCAGGTTTTGGATGTTCATGCTACCCATTCATCAGTTCAACAGTCTCATATTACAAGATCCCGAAGGATGTGGGGAATCTCAGGGTTAAAAAATAAATTAAAAAAACACAAACCCACAAAAAACCAAAAATTTAAAAAAAAGCCCAAATAAACAAAACAAAAACACCACCCCTGAGTAGTACAAGTGGAATTGAAGAAACCCTTTCAGGGCTGTTGCTGCCTGACTCCTGGCTCACTGTGGGAGTCCTTAGTCTGAGCTCCTGCAGATAGGTAATGGCAGGGGAATTCAGAGTTTCTCAGTGCTCTCTTGCTCTTTGGTTTAACAACATGAGAAAAGTGCATAATGTACTGTCAGAGATCTTCCTTCATTCCTGTTCCAGATTTCCTCTTGGGCTTTGGTGAGTTTGTCTTGTTTTTAGATTGCCCTAATTTTCCCTCATCTCCCATGATTGCTGCTGCCACCATTTTTCCATTTGAGAAGGTGTTTCCAGAGATAACCTCTTAAGCTTCCTGAGTGCAACCCTGTGACATTTTTAATTTGTACATGTTATTTTCTGCCACTTCTCTAGCATTGGAAATTTCCATTTCCCAAATCTCTTTAGGAGAGGTAGGAAAAAACTTGCTTTGTGTGGGTAGTGAGGCATAGGTGGTGTATTTGTCTTTTAGATCTCTATAACAAATATTTTCCATTTCTGAATTTATTAAACCCCCACCCCCCCCCCCCACCCCCCCCCCCCCCCCGGTTGTAAATATTGGAATGTGCTGACTGGGGATTTGTTTAATATCATATAAAGGTTTCTCTCTCCTAAATGCATGAAAAAGATAACAAGTCACAAAACTTAACACTGCTATAGAATTTTAGAAGCTGCTTCAGATATGAAGAGAGTTTGTTTCCTTAGTTGAATACCACTTAGTAAAAATGGAATGAACCTGTTTAAAAGTATTGGATCTGATACTTCTGTCACTGACCTGTTCTTCTAGGGAAGAAGGACTTTTATCTGTTTTTCAGGCAGTCATTCCCAGTGTTGGGGATGGACCAGCTGAGAAACAGATTTTTATTATAATAAGTTTTAGCAAATTTCATTCCAGTGGCTTCCCAGGTAGAAGAGAGAGAGCTTGGTGTGAGCTTGTGGACCTTCTTACATTGTTTCAAATCCCCATAAGACGCAAATTCAAGGGAAGCCAAACCACATTGGTTCCACTGTTTGTAGAGCTTCTTGCTCTTTTCTGTGGTGGTTTCTTAAAATCAAGTTATGTCTGCCTTTGCTAAACTTCTGTTGTGTTGCTAGCTTTACTGTGTATGTTCCAGTTGCTAAAATACAAGAAGCCACAAAGGGCGCCAGTGTAATAAACAAGAACAAATAAGGAGAGTCTGAAATGCTGTTTCTTGCAGATAGTTGACTTAAAATCTGAAATAAAAAATGTTTCTGTTTTTGGTATTTATTTTATTTATAACTTTCTTACACTACTATGAACTTCTTTTCTTCCACCAAATAAATACAAGAGGACTACTGCTCACTGCAGCTATTTAAGAAATGCAAGCAATGAAAGTAAAAACGACTTCAGATTTGAGAATTAGTTTTTATCTAAAAGTAATGATTTTACATTCTGAATGTTGGATCTGTTTTCAATTCTGTATGCATGTTCCTTAGGCAAATTTTTGAAAACATCAGCTTCTGATGAAAGTTCAAGTTTCTGATTTTTTATCTTTTCTTATTTCTTTTCCATTTAATATAATGAAATAATCACCATGGTGCTTGTGCTTACTTTAGCTGTAGTTATTTATAAACAACAAGGATTGGGCATGGAAAACCATGAATATAAAAGCAATTTAGCCTGATGGACATCCTTCAAAATCCTCCTGTTTATGTGTGACAACAGTATGAGATTACATTCAGTTTATATTTGAGTCCTGTATTTAAAAGTTTCTGAATTTCTGTGGTCCAGCCTCCTCTTTGAAACCTTGAAAATTACCTATATGAGGCTTGTGTCTGCATAATCCTTACTACAGAATTGCTGTGATTTTCTTTAGAGACCCATCATGTCAGGCAAAGTGTTTTTATATTCCATTGTCACGCTGCTTCAAGACAGGTTTCCCTCTGCTAAAATGGTTTCCTTTATTGCTTATTTGTTTATATTAGTAGTGGTTTCCCTCACAAGGTTAATTGCTGTTTCAAAGAAATTGCAATTTCCTGTTTTGATGTAACTTGTTTACTTTAGATTTGTTTGGGAATTCTTTCTATTTTGAAGATTTGATACTCCAGGGGGTGATTCTTAATCTTTCTTACCTTTTCCTCTCTCTTTTCTTCTAATTTTAGGTAAGAATGAGTTTGCATTGATTTCTTGGTTTTGAAGAATTTCTGCTTGGGTAAAGTATTAAGCTCTCTATCTTCCTTTAAAAAATGGTATTCTTTTTCTCTGCATTTAAGGGAAGAGGGGGAATTCTTAGCCAAAGCTAGTGCTGTGCCCTTTTAAATACTCTGATACAGTTGCTGAAAGAGAATTTGAAAATTTCAAGTAGGTGTTTGGGTTTTTCTTAATAACTTTCTGTATGCATGATGATAGTAAAAATGTACAAGTTATTAACTGTCCCCTGTAGTAATTTGGAGGGGTTTGAAATATTATTCCCTTAAATGAAGCAATGTACTGCTTCAGATTTCTTGTGGAATACCTGCATGCTCAAAGGCCCTGCCCAAGTATATAATAAGGCTTATATAGTAGAAGCTCTCTGTCTTTCTATATCCAAGAAGAATTTAAAGGTAGATAGAAAAAAGCAGGTCAGCTAAACACACACTGAAATTTAAATGGTACCACAACAGGGTAATTAATACACACTGCAATACCAGAATTTCAAGAGTTGTTTCTTCTTTTTTGAAATAAAAAATCCTGGTATGTCTTTGCTATATAACAATGATGTGGGGGCTGTACTGAACTGTGTTTTTCCCTCCTCAGCCATTACTAACTGTAGAGTTGGAAGCTTTCTGTAAAGAGGCTGCAATCTCAGGGAAGAAGATCTTTCATTTAGCAAGCCTTCTGATTATAGGAGAATTGCTTTATTGTGGAAAGTAATGCAACTATAAATATGACTTCCTGTGCAGTAGACATGTTTGCCAGTTTCTGGAAGCTTGAAAAAGAAGATCTTGTCTGGTTACAATTCACAATCAACCTATGGAAAGTAGTTGGAACAGCAGACCATTTCTTTTATCAGGGACACTCTTGGTTCAAACTACTGCAGTTCTGCTTTTTTGTTCTTTTTCCTCTGCAAATACAGTTTTAATTAATCAGAGGGAGGCCCAGCATGAGGTAATGCTGGAAATCAACAATTTGAATCCTGTGATTCCGAATAGAGAATTAATGAAAACAGAGGTATTGCTATCTCCTTGGTCAGAAAATTTGTCATTTGGACAGTATCTAAAGGTAGGCTCTGCTGTGTGCATAATATTCCTTTGGGGTTTGTCTAGTTTTAGAAGATCAAAACTAAAACAAGGAATAGTGTAATTCATACTGGGAAATAACCCTGATCTTTAAAATTCTCCAGCATATGTATTATCACAACTTGGTCAGAAGGACCCTCTGGAGTCATCTAGTCTGATCCTTTGTGTAATGTAAGGCAAAAATCTCTTGCTCATTATTCAAACAGATTTTACGTGGGCTCCAGCCTCTAATAAAGTCACTGCAAGCTGTGTTAATTTTCATTTTTCCCAAGTCTTAAATATGCTCCTTCCTTGCCATTCTATCTGAAGGGCCATTGGAGATGCTCTGAAAGGAGAAGTTTGAGATGCTATGCTTCTAGAGACAAAGCTTGTAGTTTCCCAGAGGTGGGTGTATGGTGTTTGTCCTTATCTTTATGGCTCCACATGAGACTGGATCTCAGGTGGCACTGAGGAAGAGGTGGGAAGCAGTGTAACAAGGACAGTGGGGTAGAGAAGTGGTGGCACTTGATGACATGAGAGTGAGGAAAAGGTGTGAGAAAGCTGTCATCAATCACTGCTTCAGAGAGGGAAGAAAACATTGATCTAGGATTTAAAAGGTAGGATTCCTGTACTTGTTCTCTATATACTGCCTTGACTGTGTTCTTATTTTTAGAGTAACCAGACTTAGAAGAGATTGAGGCCATCAGGTAGTGGTTCTCAGTGGGAGAAACCTGAGAGGAGGAAAGGGGAAGCATTCAGGCTCCATGTCCTGCACATGATCTTGCTTATGTACTTTCACTCACTGTTGTCCTTTCCTGGCAATCTCTTTTGTTGGTTAAAGAATTACCATATTTGAGAGTTTGAGGCTGAGCACAGCTTTAGTTACCTGTCTGGAGTATTGCATTAGTTTCACTCTGTCAGCTACCCACCTCCAGATGCTCTCTCACCCTGCTTGTGTCCAACTGCCAGGCAGTGTTGTCCACAAATACCAGAAAATTGTGCCCCTGCTCTGGGCCACATCAGCATGCAGTACTTGTATGTATACTGCACACACAGCACAAGCCTGGGCCATGTGGATAGCCTTGCTACAGTGCAGTTTTCTTTTTTCTCTTCTATGTGTTGTTTTCTGAATGGACAGCAGCTTGGGGGCAGGGAGGAAAGAACAATACACTGTGAAAAAGCCCTGGATTTCAACCTTGAGATCAGGTTTTGCACTGGTTTTATAGAGTCACTTTATGTCATTCAGTTAAAAAAACAGTTAATAGACCTAGATTTGAGTACAGATAGAAACACTACTTTCTTTGATCTGAGTTCAGTCCTGTGAATTAAAGGAGACACATTCTTACAGACAAACTGTCTCCTCTGAAGGTCTTCACTATCATAAAGCTCCTCATCTGGGGAAGAAATGAGGTATGCAGTTCAGCTTATTTTAAAATATAAATTTAACTTTAAAAAAACCCCAAAAAATAATTAAGTGTAGAAGTAGATTACATCACTTGTTCTGCAGTACTTATATTTTCTACAAGGATACCAGTTTGCTGCCAAAATATGACTCAAAAGATCAATAGCAAACAATCTGCACAAGTTTACACAAGAGAACTGAAGTAGTTCATTCCATAAGCATTGTGTTTTAAAAGCACACATTTCAAAAATAGATACTTCTTTGGGAAGGCTGCTTTCTTAATTTTCACTGTTGCTTTCAGAAGTATGTCCAAATACTTACAGGCTTGGTTTTTTTTGGTTGATTTTTTTTTTCTGAGTAAACTGTTGCTGCACACTGAGGATGTAAGGGAGTTGGAATCGCTATGGCTCTGAATGCTTGCAGTTAACAGAGGTCAGTCATAATATTTCTGGCCACAGAGACAGTCTTAAATTTAAAAAAATGGAAATTGCAAGTTTGATGTCTATTTATTGTAACAAAGAATTGAAATGGAGGTCTGAAAGATACATTCCTATTTAAGGATATGCTGATCATGGTGGCTGTGGTTGAGGGAGACTCATTTGTCATGTCTTTTAAAATATTGCTGTGCTATGTATTTAATGTTTAATGTGTTTTGATTTCTCTAAAACCCCATGGATTTTTTTTATCTAAAAATCTATGTATTAAGAAGTGAATGATGCTTTCTCCATATCTGTGCTTAGTTAACATTCTACAGAAAAAAATTACTTACACAACATAATACTGAACTAAGAGACATAACTCTTATTTTTGTATAGTCCTTTTTGGTTGAGACTGTCAAACATTTTACTTCTTGGTCATTGTCTTCAGAGTTCCTTTAATCATCTGTATGTTGGTCCATTTACCAAGCCAAATACCAGGAGAGAAAAGGAAGAAGAGCTGCCAACTCTCCCCTGTTTTTTTATTTCTGAGATTTAAAAGTTTCACACAAATTTCTCAAGCTCTAGGAGGAAAAATGTGCAGTTTAGGAATGAATCCTGTCCCTTTTGTTCAGCTAATGCTTTTCATTAAGCTCTTTGGCTCTTGATTTGACATTATCTACCCAGTAACTGATAGTCAAAGTCTCCACAGCGTTTCCAACAATTCCAGAGGCGTCCTGACCATCTATAATTAGTAATGTTTGATAGCACTGGGGGCTTTTTTATGCCACAAATGTGTGAGTATGTCATAGCTTTTAGATTTGAGAAAAAGCACACATTTTAGAAAAACACTCAAAGCAGCAGAAATTGGAAAAATTGGAGTAGGTGGGAAAGAAGAGCAACTGAGGTAGTCAGGGCTTTCAGCTCAGGGTGTATTGCTCAATGTTCCTTAATTTTGGCACTCATCTGTTGAGATTGTGAGAACAACCTTCATTATTCTTAGCAGTTAACCCACCACAAAGGTTTGTTCTCCTTTTATAGAGGACTTGTCAAAATACTATGACAACTAGGCTGATTTTAGACAAACAGATCCTGGCTCTAAAAAGACAGTAAGTCTGCAAGTCAAACGTGGAGGGCAGCCATTAGCACTGGGAGAAGTAAGAAACCACAGATTGTTTTCTCATTGGATGAGGAGCTTAAAGCAACATAAAGTTAATTGAAGAATTCCTTGAAAGTGGAGTCAGCCTAAAATAAAAGCTTAGGAGTCTATAATTTTCTAAATGTGAAAGCTTTGTGAGCAGTAGTGAACATAAAAGTTTGAAAAAAACATATTTTAGTAAACATATCTGGCTTGTGTTATGGACTGTCCTGTTTTAATTATTCATCCAAATAATGTAGATTTGCAGTATGATCTGTAATTAGGCACAGTTTGATTTATGGAGCTGGCCCCACATAAACTGTGATGTCATGCTGTACTGCTCAAAATTACAGCTCTGCTCTTGCAGTTTAAAGATGATTATTTTTAACTTTGGAATGCTTCAGTTTTGTGCATCTTGGCTTGTAGCTTTGTGAACTTAAGATGTGCTCTGCTCCTCTCCTCCTTCCTCTCCCCAGATCAAAGCAAATTGTTGTAACCAGAACAAAACCTAGTGAAATGGACTTCTGAACATTCTCATCTTTAATTCTTGTTGGTAAATAAGAAGAAAAGCAAGACTCTTCATGCTTGCTGTCGGGGGAGGGGGGGTGGTGAGAAATAGATACAGTAGGAATTAAACTATATTTTGCCAGGTGTCCAGATGCTGATGCCATTCCAGAGCAGGAATGCTTCACTTATGTCTCCAAAAGATCTTAGTTTTCTTTTGGTGCTGTAATTGAAGAAAAAGAGGGGAGAGGAAAAGCAGGGAAAAAATCCAACCAACATACACACAAAGAAAGGAGAGGTGTGGCATCTGCACTGCCTGTTACTGCAGGTAATAATTATTTACTAGGAGTGGGAGCTGTCACGCACATGAGTTTTTACTCATATGCATTGCATTTTCGGCTTGTTTCCCGTTTGAATAGGAAAATTTGCCTTTCCTTAAACCAAAGTCTGTTCCAAATGCAAAAGGAAGCTTTGCACAGGAGGATTTCTGCATTTTCCTACAGAGCAGGCCTTCTGCAGTGATGAGCAACATCCCTTCCTACCAGCATTCCTGATCTGACTTGTGGGCAAAGGGCCAACACACACCAGAATATGGAGGAAGGGACAACTGAAGGTGGATCTGGGTATGATCTGTCCTGCCAAGCTCATTTGAGCAGGTTAAGAAGAGGTTAAGCCATTTCAGGGCTGTGGGACTCTTTCTGTGGAGGTGTCAAGACTGCTTCAGCCAAGGCCCCCACAGCAAGCTGGGGAGGGAACAAGAATAAAGGCATGGAGGTGTCACAGTTATACTAGAGGCACTTTATGACCTAGTGATATCAAAAGGTGGGAATGGTGTTCAGAAGGCAGTAGCTGTGGTAAAGGAAGGCAGACTCCGTTTTCTAACAAAGCAATTTCTGACTGGGAAGGGAAGGTGAAAATACCTTCCTGTGGATTTCAGTGGGAAGATTCTGTGAGCTGCTCTTAGTGGTGATTGCAGTGTTTCAGGCTCGTGCAGGTTGAGAACAATGCACAATGTGTCATTGCAAAGCTGTGCTTCTCATGAGGAGCCTTGATTATATAGCAGCTGACTCAGTTTCTATGCTATAAACTGATTACAGCTTTAAAGACTCATAAAAAGTCATGGGATTTCTTAGGGCTTTTTATAATGATATTCTCAAATGAGTATCACATTTTTAATATAATCAGTTGTTGACTAATATATTGGTTTTAGATGTGTAACTGCTGTAGTTGTCCTATAAGTATATTCAGTTTAGGTAATGAGGCTTGGTGACAGTGTTGCTTTGGGGGGAAAGGGAAAAGAAGTCCATACTCTGTTGGTTCTTTGGTGCCAATGAATGTAAATGGATGGAAAGTGTGCACCAGTTTGGTAAGGAATTATATGTACAGTGGAAAGATTGCATGTCTGAGTTCATCTGCTCTTTTTTTGACCTGGCAAAATTGCCAACTGAAACTAAATTTAGCCATCTAGAATAAGGTGAAAGCATTAATTCTTTGAACACTTAAGTCTCTGGTTTGGTGTCAGTTACAGGGGCCTGTAATGTCTTGATTGTAACATAATGTCAGTAAACAGCCAACATTTGCTTATGAGCAGAGCACCTCTCTTGTTTTGATGACATGAAATTAAATAAGTGGTAGGTTTCAGATAATTCTGTTGTAAGATGCTCATGTTTTGTCTTGTGTTAATATATTCTTGGTGGGTTTTTTTTATTATCAGTTACAAATCTGACTATAATCTCTTTTCCAGGATGGTAAATCAGTGAAGTTAAAATCAGTCTTGCCCAGAGGTCTGAGTGAGGTGGCTGTCATGCAGTGTGTGTGTCTGGGCACATGCATTGGTTTTGTCCTGGCAATATACTTGGTACAGAAACAGTCAGACCTGGAGAAACTTACAATTGACAGCAGTTTATTTCTTTTCTGTGTATTAAATGACTGATGCAGGTTTAATTATTTTTTTTTTTTTGCATCTCTTCTCGTGACACTTACTTGCAGAAACTGTTCTTGGAACTTAGAGGAGCAGCTTACCTCTGACAGTAATAACAGCTTCTCCATCATTTTGTCTTGTCATTAAAACTGGACATTCATCCACAAGCTGTCTCACAGCTCTGTTGTTAAGGACTGAAAATACTCTGTGAGTATCTTTAGCCTGCAGTATATGCTGAAGTGATCCTTATAGCCAAAAAGTTAAGGGGGTGATGATGACTGTCATGAGAAACGAACGGGAGGTGGGACATGAACATGCCTGCTGTGATACCTTTGGAATTGCCAGGAGCTGACCAGATGTAGCAGTTAGAATACTTCAAATAGCCCCCCCTTCCTTTTGCTCTATAATGTAAAGCTGTTTAGTGTTACATTAGAAACCAGTCTCTTCGAGAACACATGCCTAAAATTATTTTCTTGATACTGATGCCAAAACCAACTGGGATCACAGCATACAAAAGTACTTGAGCAGGTGATCAAATCTGGTACACAGGGAGTGTCATGATTGTGGAGTCTTGTGAATGACACAGGGAAGAGCACATCTGGCAGCTGCATAATTTGAACAAGTCCTTGGGCATTGATTAATGGTGTGCTGGTCACATACAAGCACTTACCACATCTCTTGCAAAATTCTGCCCTCTCATACCCACTTTCTCAGCTGCAATTGTTTCCTGGCTTGTTTTGGTCAGACCAAGCCAGCCCAGAACAGCCAAAAAAGTTGAGGGTGATCATCTGTGCTAATGTGTCTTGGTTGGAAATGACTAGAGAATGATCATGCAAGCAGCTAGGCAAGTTTGAGGAGTGTTGATCTGCCCTTTGGCTGTGTGTGGAAAAGGGAGACATCTCCTCTGAGGAGAGGTGACTCCTGGCAGGGGATGCATGCTCACAGGCAGTGATGTCTCTGGGGGCTGTCAAGGCAGGTGCACACAGATTATCACCTGGCTGCTGTGTCCTGCATTGCAAGCTCGAGCTGGTTGGCAGAGAAGCTGTGATGCGCCAGGTCAGAGTGTGGCTCTAGGAAAGCTAAGCACACTTAAAGACAGACTGCTGCATTTGTTGGCAGAGATAAAAACAGCACAGCTTTGCTTTTGGTGTTTTGTGAGACCACTTCTGACAGGCATAATGGAAGGTGTGCTTTTCCTCAAATGCAGCTTTTGCCCAAGTAAAGCTTTGGCTCATTATTGATTATATCTGGATTTCAGGAGGCAGTGCTAAGATGATTCACGTTCATTAAATAAGCTTCCAGCACCATCCTGGGAGGCAGGTTTAGAGAGGAGGAAATGGAGGTGAGTAACCTAAAGGTGCAAAGGGAATCTGCTTCAGAGCTGAAATTAAACTTTGGCTCTAGGCATTGTGCCCCTGGAAAATCCTACACTACTTGAGTTTCATGTCAACACTGTCCCATTACAACACTGTAATTTAGAGTAATTTATAAATCTGTATCTGTGGTGGATAAGATTTGCATAAACCACATCCATTAACAGTAAAAGGACTCCTATTAAAAAATGAAGTAATAAAAAGATCATACCATCAGTCTCGTGGATAGACTGGCTAAGAAAGGGGATCACTTCTTTATATCTGGCTTCTGCTGAGCATTGAGAAGCAGATTGTCATACCATTGACCACCTAGTCTTGTATGTCATCTATCCAGAGAAAGATTATAGGGACAGGACAAGTCTGTAGTCATGTCATTTTTTTGGTCACGTCTTGCTGGTTTTGAAAAATCTGCTCAAGTTCTATTCTGAAATCTATTTTCAGCTTTGAATTTGGGAAATTGTGCCTCATTGTGGGAACATATCCATAGTCATCTGTCTTTTCTTGTGAATTACATGATTAAGCACACCCAAGCCTCCCTCAAACATGTTCTATAATCACCATCTGCTAATGATATGTTGTGATATATACTTGCATTTTGTGAAGTTTCTTTTAAAGCAGGATAAATTTGTCTGTCCACCATAGCCTAAAAGACTTGAGAAATGTGATGAGTCTAGTTACAGTGTTTGTTCTTTCATTCATTTTATAGAAGAATTAGTGGTTATGAAAACTGCCAAAAGACCCTTTCCTGTAGGAATTTGAAGGGATATAAGGAAGGCCCTTATAAAATGTGGCAGTCACTGTGTTTCATGTTTTCTTCCCAGAGCTCTGTGGTGGCCTCCTTGCCATGGGTAGGCCAATCATTTATGCTGGCATCAGGACATGCTTGCCCTGAGTGGCTTTTGCATTATCATAGGCCATCCAGTCCACTTAGTAATCTTTGAGAAAAGTATTTTATGGCTTTGTTTTTAATTCTTGTGTGAACATTTTTCTTTTAAAACAACAACATCATAAAGTTATTCTATGAAAAGTTACAAAAGTGGGTAATTAATTAACATTTTTTTCTAAGATTTTAAAAGCAAAATTGTGATATGTTTAGTGGTTACACTAGATTGTATGGCTGTAAGGAATAAGGGAAATGAGGATAACAAATTTCCCCTGGTTTTCAGAGGAAAAATGCAGGCACAGGGGTCAAAGACCCAGCATGTTGTTCTCGGAAGAAGCTGTTTCATTTTTCCTAATGTGGACATGCAGTTCTAAAGCTTGCTGGTTTGTGACTGAGCAGTACTAAAATGCTGTTCATTGTCAGTCTCTTCACATCTGAATCATATTATTCAATCCAGATTTTCTTTGAAAGCACTGTCAGATGTGCAGTATGGATGAATGCTTGGAGAAACCAATGGGTGTTCAGCACTCTGATGCTTTTAATTATTGAGGTTAATTGCTAATTTCACACATGGAGAGAAAATGCTTATTTCTGTTATCTATTTAGATTTACATGTTGAATGAAAGATGGCTGATTTTTTTATAAGAAAAAATAATTATGGAGAAAATAGTAGGCTTTTGCTTTGCTTATGCTATGCATTTGGAAACAAGGTGGAATTGGTTTTATGTATCTCTTTGTAATCATTAATGTATTTCTTTGTTTGCTTGAACAAGTATTTCACCAGGAAGCAGTGGCATTTGGTTTCATTGTTCCTTCATCCAAATTTTACCAAGAAGGAGAAGAAAAAGAACCTTTCTGAGTTCCTTTCAAATAGTGATCCCCTCTCCTCCTGCAAATAAACACACCCTGATTTCTCATCTGCAAATAAACATTGAGTTATTTTCATTTCTCATGTGCAAATAAAAGATGAGAGCTTCTCATTCCATCTGTCAAATCAAAGGTTAGTATGTGTATTGTTGCATCCTGATGTGACACACATTGTGTTTATTTTCCTTTTATCCCTTAATTTATAAAGGTGACTGAAACCTGCAGAAAAGATCTCGGTACCTGGAAATTTAACATCTAGCTATAGGAATGAAATCTGGTACTAGATACTGCCTCTTTCCAAGAATCTTGTCATGCCTGCCGTTTGCAAAGTATTTCAGCTATAAATGAGGTATAAATGAGCTTCTGATTTATTTTTCTTGTTTATAGATATACTATTAATTAAGGATAAGTAATGAAAAATCAAAGAGCTATACCAGAGAAGCAGGAGTTTAATTTCTGTTTGGAACATGTGCCTAGTCATGATTGTGAAGGTTCTTTTTTCTGGGTTTTTTTTAAACGCATGGCTAGAACATCCCATATGTTGTAATACTTTCCATTTGCAGAGCCCTCTGATGATTGCAAGCTGCTCTGTAAACATTTTTTGGTCTGACAGTCATTTTTCAGAGTCTGGAGCCCTCTCCATTTTTGGTGAGATTGCAGCTAAGTGATTTGTTTGGGGTCATGCAGGGTATCAGCTAGAGCACAGTGGTGACATGGATTTGTACATTTTTTACTTTTCTGATGTCTTAATTGTATTTTTCTCTACATTACTTAGCATAGTGCAGCATACCTGGAAAATAACTAGAAAAATGTTTTGGGCTGAAAATACAAAGTTTGGAGAATAACTTGAGAGAGTTTGGAATAAGTAATCATTACTTCCATACACATTTTGAAAATGATGTTCATTGAGAATAGTAGATAAACTGGACTAGCAGTCTTAGGAAGATACTTCCTTTTGGATTCTTTTAGATCATACACAAATGCTCTATATTGCTTATGTGTAAACTTGAGTTTTTAAAATTCCAGAATAGAAAGTGTTAAGACATTTTGATCTATGTGGTCTTTCTGTTTGTGTTTGGTTGTTTGGGGTTTTTTTCTTTTTTGTGCATGGCGTTTTTTGGTGGCTTGGGATTTTTTTTGTGTTCCTTCCTCTTCTCTGCTGGATACAATTGCACCTCTTCCACTGCTGCTAAGTGTAAGCAAATCTTGCATACCACAAAGGTGATAGGTTGAGCGGATTTTCAGTAGCTGGACACAGAAAATAGTTTCAGTTCTAGGTGTATAAGGAAGGTCTTGAGGAAGAATTTTGCTGTCCCTGATAAGGAGGAGCATTTAATAACAATGGGGTTTCTTCCTCCCCATTTTCCTCTTTAATTCTGGTAGTTTCTGTGGATCATTATTTCTGTTGCTATTTCAATACTTGTGTTTATGAAAAGATGTCATCCCTTCCAATAATACTTTTGTATAGATGATGGTATTCCCTATATATTAAATAACTAGAGAATTTCAGGAAATTCAATCATGTAATCACAGGGGATTTTCACATTGCTTTTTGTGGGTAGCATAACTCCTTAAAAAGGAGTTCCTCAAGGGTGTTGAGAATATTTTACAAAGATGAGTTAAGTGAAACATTAATTCAGTTACCACTGGTATTCAGTAAGGAAGAGAGCAGATGTGATAGTGGTTTGGGAGGCAGCTGAGGTAACATCTAGGAACATCTGGTGGATGTTTCCCTAGCAGCTGAAGGAACTACACAGATGCTAAATATTTTTCCCCATGTTCTGCCTAACTATTCTTAAGATGTTTGTATGTTGTGACTCAAAAGGACGCCCATCTCCCCAGTATTGACTTCTATTTGCATCAGTGAAAGTTTGCCTATGAAGCTGAAGAGAATGATATGGGGAATTTGAAAATGCTTTACTTAAAATTGCATCAATCTAATAAGAAAGCTTTTGGCCGTTTCTCTCCTGCACCCAGTGGTCACTGTATGTAGGGGAGTCTGTACTAGCTTGTATTAAAGCTCTGTATTTCACCTGAGGCTTTATTTTACTAATCTACAGTCATCTCTGAGATATTAATATATGTAGAAACAGTTTCAACTTGGCTGTTACCTGTTCTCAGAAACTTTGAACTGGGTTTTTATGTATGTTCTCTACATGTAAATCTGAAGGTTAGTTTGTTGGTTTTTTTCCAAATAACAATGAGCTTTACCAGCTGTTAGGTTAATTGCTGAGACTGAAAAGGTAATAACCAAATAATTTTACTGTCTTCTTTTGGGAACTCAAACTCATTAAAGTTATGATAAGAGCTGGGAATGTTACAAAACATTATTTTTTTTTCAGTAGTGACTTATCTCAAGTGTTTTCTGAAACCTTATCAGTCAGCCATCACACTTGTACACGTCACGTTAACTCATTCCCTCAAGTCAACAGACTGAGAACAGATGTTCCTATGAGTTTCAAATCAGGTACAAAGCTGTGTGCAGTCCCAGCAGCACAGTCAGATGTCCCAGCCTACCCAGGCAGAGCCAGTTTACTGCTGGGTGCACAGTTTCCATTCAGAGTGCCTTGTTGATGGGCAAGAGCCCTGACTGTCTTCAAAGCTTCAAATTTGCTGCGATCTTTGTGGTTTAAATTGGCCATTTAGGTTGTTCAGTGTCAAATGAAACCTGTGAAGAAACTGGCATGGGGCCGCCCTGTGGTTAGAGAAGCTAGCAGAGCTCATTCCCAAATATGTGATCCCTTTTGCTCAGCCTGAATGAAAACTGGTTGGTGGAGCAAGGTAGACATGGGTGGGATGGAGCGGGATGCCCGCTGGCATGACCATGAAGAATTACCAGAGACCATAACTGTGTTGTCATTCTGAGAAATCTTGTTTAGAGTTTTTCCAAGAACGCATAATTTGAAGCTCATGTTGTCATGTCCCTTGGCCATCCCACTTAACAGCTGGAAGATAGGCATGTAAATTTATTTTCAGTAGGCTTGGCCTTCATGAGCCATGGATGCGCCACTCCATTTAGCTCACCATGATGATTTGCAATTGACTAATTGCAAATGCTGGCCTCCAGCAGGTGCTTACAGCACTGTCTTTTTCTGAGCACTGTGGAGTTTTCCTGACAGCTGAATCCAGGCTGAGTGGAAGGAAGTGATTCTCTTCTATTTATTTAATGATATTTTAGATAAATTGGAGTAGTTCTCAGATGTGTTCATTTTCATTCTTGCTATAAAAATCTATCTAATTCTTCTTGTGGGACTAAGGCAAATTCTGAGTTCTTTGTCGTATGTTTTGAACTCAGTATAGCTGAGAACTTTGAGCTCAGCTATGAATGTACTTTCTCCATTGCCCCCACACAGAGGAAGAATAGGGAAGAGAAGCCCTTACTCTTGATGGTTGCATTCTGGAGAGTTTTATGCTGCCCTCTGCAATAATTATATCTCATGAATGTCTTCTTTGGTGCTTTTGTTTTCTTTCTACTCTCTTCTGGCTTACATTTTTCTACTTTGTGTTTTCTGACAACTAATTGCAATATACTTTAGAAGCTGTAATATGGGGAGTTGCTAATTAATAGGAAAACAGTAAATTTTTATATATTTTGGTGAGTTTCAGTTGCCAGCAACTTTAACCACATAATCAATTTTGGGAGAAAAAAGAGGGAAGCAACCCCTTCCCCCATGAATTCTTAATTTCAATAAATGAGTTGCTGTATTATTAGGAACAAAACCCAATGGCCACACAGTTAAATATTTAATTGTGAGTTTATTTAGTACAGTTTGCTTTCTTTTTGAGCTACAGATTTCTACATTGCATCCTTTATTCAATTGTTTGGTCTTCCTAAACTCATAATCTCTGTATCTGTGATGTTAAAGAAACCAGAGTATGAGGTCAAAATTTCCATTACATAGCCAGAGAGGAATTTCAAGGAACAATGCCAAAATCACTTAAAAAAATAAATTTACAGGAAAGATGACTCATCAATCAACAATTGCTGTTCTAGAAAAATAGAATTAGTTATATATGTGTTGGGTACAGAGATGGACAAAATGCACCCTGATAGGCAGGTTTACATCAGGGTGGTTTGTTTGTTTTCCAGACAGTTTTACCTTGACCTGATGTTGCTCTTTCACCCTAAAGGAGGACTCTAAGTAGCACACAGCTTCACATTGATGGACTCATTGCCTCTCAGAACTACAACTATCTAGCAAAAATAAAAAGATTTTCTGGTTTCTTGTTGCTTGCACTAATTAGCCAAGCAGCTCAAGGACAAGTCTCCTCCTGTGCTTAACTGCTCTTGGAACTTAACATGAGGCCACCTGAGAGATCAAAATACAGCCTCTTATACTTAATGGAGGTGACAGACTTCTGCTGCAGTGTGCAGTAGTATGAGTGTGAAAAAGAGGTGATAAAAAGCAGTTTTCCCTCTTCTAAAATACTGAATAAATAGCACAACAGGGTGAAAACCCTTCTGAGAGGAAATATGTTGAGCTATGGCAGTGTCTCTGGGGGAGTGTGCCAGGCTTGCTGCTTGTGGCTTTTTGTGTCATGCCAGCCCTTCAGTGGGAAAGGCTCTGTGTTCCTGGTCTTCCCTGTCCCCTGAGCCACATGATCTTTGTGCTGGGTTAACCTTACATGTGAAGAGACAAATGAGTGCTTTGACTTTAATGAGATGGAGCTGGAGATGAATCTGCCACATCCTATGGTTCTTTCTGCAGCCATGTTGGCTTTCTGGTCTGAGCAGGGAAGGAAATGGTGTAACCCCTGACAGTCCCTCTCTCAGAGGGCAGATTGGATAGTTAGCATGGCTGGATGTTTCTCCCTGACAGAAGATGTAATGGTTCTGTAAAGCTTTCCTGCTCACGAGACACTTCATCAGAGTAGCATACCAGCTGAAGGTGTGACTTCTGACTTCATTGCTTTTTGGCCTTAAAGACATTTAGTCAATACTGTAGTTATTTGTGAGTCGGAAGCACAATCTTCTACCCTGCATTATACTTGTTGTTTTTACAGATTTTCCTTTGCAGTCGCATTGTTTCCTGGAATAACAGTGTGGCAACCTTGACAGCACATGCTTTTTGCAAAGGGATTTGATCTGCAAGCCAACCCTGTCTGCTCTGTGTGTTTCACTGCATTTAAGTTTGATGCTTCCCTATATTAGTGTTCTGAAGATCTTAGCATATTTAGAGCTGACTTCACTTATTGAAGCAGATAATTTACAAGAGTGCAGACTGCCTGTTTCTTCTGGAGCTTAAACCTGTCAGAACCACAGGGACCTCTCCTCTCAGTACTGATGGGTAGGGTGTTACAGGTAAAGGGTTGCACTTCTCAAATTCAGTACGTGTGAAAATACCTGTGAGAAACAGCTGAAGCTCCTCTGGGTGCAGGATGTGTCATGGACCTGTTCCCTGTTTCCCCCACTAATGTCAGATGTGTTTGCAGCAAGGCAGTGCAGGGTTCAGTGCATGTTAGCAAACAGCTTAGTGTGGTTAATATGATTGGGGGCAGCAGTGATGTGGCTGCAGAGTCCTCTTGAGGGTTAAATGGGAGTGCTGCAGAAATTGATGCATTCCTTCACCCCAATCTCCTTTTCTTTAGGTTTCCTTCACAGTTTGGATTTCTGGATATTTGTTTTTAATGTGTTAGTGCAGAGAATTGGATCACGGGTGTCGTGTTTGAGTGATGGCTACAATACTTGCAGCTTTCAGAGCACAGTATGGGGGCCATCTCTTGGCTTAGCCTTATCCTCAAGGGTGATAAGTGAATGCAGAAAAGAGGTTCTCCCAGTCTTCCTCAAGAAATATTCCCTTTCAGCCCTAGAGGCTGGAGAGCCTAGCAACTATCTCTGTGTTTTATTTTCCTTAAGATGCTGTGATACCATGGTGATGAGTTATTAATAAACCTCCAGGCAGATGGAGAGAGCTTTTAACTGAGAATAACCATATATGAACAAATGTCATGATTTGGTCTGTTGGGCAGAGCAGCTGAGCATTTAGCACAAAAATACAACTTAATCTGCAAATAAATCAGAGCAGTCTTTTTGCTTAAATTTCAAAATTACACCATGTTTATGGAAGAGCAAAGGATTGTAAAGCACTGCATGCATTATTTTAAGTTTATGAATATAATGAATTAGAGCTGAGACTTCTTTTTTTTTCAGATTTGTTGCATTTCTGAGCACATTATAAGCTATTATAAGAGTAGTAACAGTTTTCCATACAGCACAGTGCTCTGCTTTGATGGCACTGACTCAAAATTCTGTAAGTCTTTATACTAATGTTCAGTAATCTCTAGAACAGTGACACTAATCCCCTCTTCTAATATGGAGCTTGAGTTAAAAAAATCTGAGCAATGGAAGCTTTAAAGCAGCTTTTGGGAATTAGTAATTTATAAACCCTCAATCTGTCATCCATACCAATAGAAATGTCTCTATAATAAAAGAGCAACAGGGTAGTTAGTCACTGTAGGAAAAGCAGTGAAGCCTTGAGGATTTTTCTTTTTCTCCTTTGTTAATGTGTGAATGGCATTAATTGCACAACAGGAGCAGCAAGAGATTGGTTACAAGTGGTGTGAAATTGTTACATTGCCCTACCCAAATGACATGTCCTTAATCTCTTGTGCAATTTTACTGTGCTGCACCAGCCTACACTGTGCTTCAGCTGTTGTTGAAGGTTTGAGGTAACAATGTCTTACATGGCAACGCTGCAGCTTCCCGGAGTTCTCCCTTAGCAGCTGCTCAGGTGCTGCTGAGGAGGAAAGCAGCCATCTCCATGAGTGTGCAAAGCTGGACAGAACATTTCTTTTTAATATTTCACTTAACAATTTCAGATTATTGTATTTATTGAGAGAATAGGCCCTTAAAATTCTCCAACTGCCTAGACTTGCAAAAAAGTTTTTCTGTTTTGTGGCCTTGAACAGGAATTGAACTGTAGCTGTGAAAACCCCCAAGTTAACAGGTAAGATAAACCATTATGTGCATTTGTGATGTCTGTAACACTCAGTGACTTAGATAATGCTGTGTCCCCTACACTTTACACACATTGTGAGAGGCACTGTCTGTGGCCAGTATTTTATTTCAGTATGGTACAACCCTGGTTGGAAAACCTGTCACTTCTGGGGTGGGATAGAGTGATGTGTGTTCATTGAGTGAGCAGCAGTTAGGTCGTTGTGGTCTTACTATCAATCCCATTGAAATGTCATGGAATTCAATGTGTAACTCATGTGGGAAATTAGAAATTAGAATTAGCTTTCCTCTTTCCTTTCCACTATGATCTTCTGTGTTGGTTAAATGAAAATTGTGTTCTGAAATTTGTCTTATAAATACTACAGAGATACCTAAGCACACTGAAGAACTGAGAGCAAAATTTACATGATCTCTCAACTGAGGTATTTGTAAAATATAGGTGAAGTGTCAAGAACTGCTGGGACTTTTATTCCATATGGGGATATAAGGGATTTTGTAAAGCATTCCAGCAGAGTGAGACAATCACCAATCTTTCTGCTGTGTGCGTGGGGTATTTTTTTTTCTTCTTATGTTAGGAATGCTTTTTCTGAGTAAAAAATTATTCTTTCTTGTTGCTTTGGGGTGGCTTTTGCATTTGTTGTTTGGTTTGGGTTTTTTTTTAGCCAAGAAAGATGCAAAACAAACTGTACAATGCGCTATTATTCTCCAAAGAAAACTTTTTAGTAGAAAGATGCTGGAAAAGAGACAGTCTTGATGAAGCAATTGTCAGGGAAACTAGGGGAGGAAGTGTATTGCATGAAGATACTTTGATTTTCTTTGGAGCAATGATGTTCTTTTGCTTTTGAGGTTTCATTAATTCACTTTTGTAATAAGCCCATCTCCCTTTACCTATGAGAAGAGTTTTATCTAGATTTAACCTTGGCTGTAGCCTTGCTGCTTTTGTCTCTGGCTGCATTGTGGTAAAGGAAAAGGGAAGCAGCCATTATAACATGTAATTTTCTTGTGACTGTGTCAGGTTGGAGTTCTCAGAGGTGTTGGGCTGGGCACTGTCCACTGTCCACTGTGCCAGGTGTCCTGTGGAGCTCCACTTGGTTGCAGCTCCTCTGTCCCTGATTTATTGCACAGAACCCCACTGGCATGTTGTATCATCCAAAAGGGAAGGCATTTCTCTCAGCAGCCAGCTGAGTGTAAATTCTGGGCTTTACAGTGCAGCTTTGGGCTGTGCAAATAAGCTCAGAGAGATGCCAAGGAATACAGGACATGACAGTAAGGTACAGACACATGCAGTGGAACTGAAAGGAGCGGTAAGGGGAAACACAAATGCACGTTAGAGTTGGGGCAGTGGTGTTTCCTGTGGATTTAGGCATGGTATTTTTCTTCTCCTAAAGTAAACTACTTTAAGAGAAACCATAAATGCAACAAACCAAGGAGTGATTTGAGGTCAGGCATCATACATGAGAATCAAAGAACTTGGTAGTGAGCAGCGTGTCACTGAGGAGTTCTTCCCATTGTATCTTCCTGATGTGAATTTGGTGTATAGGTGGAGGCAGACACCCACTGGAAAAGCAGTTTGTGATAAGATTTAGAATAATTTTCCTTACAACTCATTATTTCTCCAGTTTACAATTACTTCACCTTATTTGGGTCCTAGACACTTACTGCCTGATAAGGAGAAGTTCTTGCTATTTATAATTTGGAGTTTTTTACTCAGGCTGCTGTGATGTCTTAAGTGCTTCTTAAGAAGGAGGAATGCATTATGAAAAATAATATATTATATATGTATAATTAATTAATGAAGGAATTGCAGTAGAGATGGCAATGTGCATCTGCTTTGAAAACCATCAATGGTGAGGTAGAAATTGGTTTACTAAAGGTATTCTGTAGAACAAGCAGTAATGCTGATGAAGTTTCAGTGCTAGTGGAAATGCACAAATGAATTTTTCAGGTAATCAAGGAAGCAGTGCATTCATTAGTTTGCATTAGAAACATTGGGCAGCTTTATTAAAGGTGCAATTTGAAGTGTACTAGACTGATGTTAATTGCATGTATTATGGGGCAAGTATAATTTTGTGCCATCTCCTCTATTGTTAACTATGAATTTTGTAAAAACCACAAGATTGCTTTTCCTAGGGCTGTTGATTCCTTTTGCAAAGAGCAGAAGCTGAACTACCTTGATGTTTTACATTGCACTGGCGGGCAGCAAGTTCCAAATTCAAACCTTTTTTTAATTTTCACCAACATGACATAAAGGGACATTGCACATAAAAAGCTGAGCCATTGCATATGGCTCCTGGTATAAAGAGTATTACAGTAACAGAAATGCCCTGGTAATAAATTTGTGTGAATGGTAACCATGTGTCTCTGAATGCCTCCTGTTTCTCATTCAAGTTAAGGGTTACTCTGTCAATACTTGCCAGATATCATGCACTCTCATGTCTCTGCAATATTTTTAAGCCTTTTCATGCCTTTCAGTTTTTGACGTTATTGCGTTATTTTTAAGATCCTTAAATTAGGTCATAACAAAAATATTTCTATTTATCTAATCCATTTCCCTGTCTTCAGACTGGTGTACTGGAGCATGTAATAAAGGAGAGAGATTTTAACAGCTTCCTTTAGTGTGAGGAGAAAATACTCTGAAAATCACAAGTTTGCTTTCAAAACTAAAGCTTTTTCAAGGGACTGCAGTGTGATGGGAGTGGCTGTGAACGATTAAACTTCTTGCAGGGGGTAGGACTTGTAGGATGCAGAGCTAGTGAGTCACTATTTCCAATTCTTGGGGGGGGAAAAAAAGGGGAGGGGGGGAAGGATTTCTATAGCTGTTGACTACTGTGTGTCAAAAGTGTAGTAAGTGCTGTGTTTTGTTATGTTTCAGTTTTCCAGATGCTTTGGTTCAATTCAGGTTGGAATCCAGTAGCCATCCAGTTGTCTCTGCTCACAGAAAGAATGGAGGAATTGTGCAGGTTTTTTAAAATCACACCAGTTATCATCTCTTGTTAATCTCATGCCCTGTTGGCCAAAACATGAGCACATTTCCCTCAGTGCTTGTGACTGTTCTCTTGTATGTGGTGAGGAGCCTGCTTAGGTGGGGGAGAGCTAACAGTAATTCCCTCCTCACTTTTGGTCCAAGCTGCTGAGGGCAGATGATATTCACAGCTTGAAATCCAGGAACAAGCTTTTCAGGCACTGCTTTTGTCCGGGAGTTACTGTCCATCCAGTACTGCCCTTGCCCTGACTATTCAGCTTACACCTTTTGCCACCAGTTAGGTTGTTCTGCCTTCACCTTCAAGTTGCATTTATTCAGCACAATGGGAAGAGCTCCTATGTAAAGATGTCCTTAGGAGGCAGTGACCCAATGCAGCATTTTGTCTGGATCCTGCTTATTTTGAGATAAGCAGAGCTTTTCTCAAACAAGGCCTGACTGTACTCAACATCTATTAAAAGCACCCTCGAGTTTAAAAACAAAAAAGGTCTTCTGGAATCACGTAGTCTTCTGAAATGTCTCAGAACTATTCAAGTGCTGGCAGCCAGCATAAAGGCTTTGCCTGATCCTAATCTCCAGAATGCAACAGGCATCATTGCCTGGCTATTTTCAGCTGATTCTGTGTACTGCACATCTAAAACTAGAACAAAACTGTCACTACTCTGCTTTGCTTTCCAACCCCAACTGCTGCACTGGCCCTGGTTTGGTTTTTTTTTTTCCCTCTTCAGGTATTTAGAATTAAATCAGGCTCTTCAACCCAATGTGGGTTTTTTTAAGGTTGCAATGTTCTTTGAGCTTGGAGAAGTGTGACATTTCTGTTGGCTGGCATTTGATTCCTATACTTCCTGATCTTTGAATCAAATAAGCAACTGCTTCAATAAGATATTTATTGATATTCATAATTCTCATATACCCATCAGTTTTTCAGAACAAACCTGAGTGTGTTCTGGAAGCTTTTTGTGGGATTTAATCCCAGACTTGGTCTCCCATGGGCTGCACAGCTTCATGTTGTCACTTGTCTCTGTTTCCCTTCAGCTGGCATCCTCCATCCCACATTTATGTTTCCTGCTTTGCTTTTTTTACTGTTCCAAACTCTAAACTTTGTCAGTCTTTACTTTTATTTGTACTTTCATTGCTTGGTGATGACTTGTCACTAGTTGTTGCTTGTCCTATGGCTGTTGACATCCCTAGGAGCAAGCTGACTACCCTGACACTGCTGGTGGGATACAGAACTATACTTTTTTTTTTCCTCACTCTGAAAAAACAAAACCTAAAAAAATAACTAAGGCCTATACAACTTCCTTCTAGAGAAGAAGCAAAGGTCCCAATAGTTGGGCTGTCATTTATGCCAGAAGCAGAATACCTAGTCCTTTAATTTTGTGTTGTTTGCTCTGGCACACAATAAGTGAAGGAACCTCTTTATAATGTGGGTAAAAAAGAGGAGAAAAGTCAATTGTAAATTTTTTATTGCTAAGGAAGAATTGGTAAAGGTGCAGGAACACAGGGAGAAGCGCAGAAGTCCTTGAGCACAAGAGAAAGAAAATTTCTAGCTTACAATACACAGCTCAGTGAAACTGGGCATGGAAGCACAGAAAAAATGAGGAAATGTATGCTGGGAGATTTCGAGGCAGGCTGGGAAAATGTATGTGAGGACATAATGCTTACTAATAATGCCTGTTTTATATATGTGCATATCTGTGTATATGCACCAAATAATTGGTGTGTATATATATATAGATATGTACAAATATGCATACATAATACAATACAATAAAATTGTAAAAATTGAAGTTTATTATGCAGTTGTAGAACACTGAATGAATGGCATGTGATTGGAACCACCCATCTCAAGGATCTTTATCTTGCTTGCCCTGTCCTGATCTCACACATCAGTTTGGCAAAAAATGGGAGGGACAAAGAGAACAAAGTGTATTTGGTGGACAGGGTTCTGAAAAGCTCAATTTGATGATTTGAGCAATATATTGTGACAAAATCAGTTGACCTGTCCACATGATCTTCCATTAATTCAGCCCTTGTATTTATCTAAAAATTGTTTTGTTGAATTTGTGTGCAGATTTGGTCTCATCTCTTTTTTATATAAACTCATAGAATAAAGGCATTCTAGGATTGATGTTTCATGCACCTGGTTCAGATTAGACTTGTTACATCACTAAAATAGGATTTTATGTCTTTCCTACTATAAATGCATTTAAGTGCTTTTTAAAGCTTTTTTTTTTTTAATTGGACATGATAATATTTGAGGCAGTATTTTGGCTAATTGTTTACATCTGCATTTAGAAAATTGTTAAAACTAATGCTATTTTTGTTATGTAACTTTATAAGCCACACATGCCCTATAGTCTCTTCTCTAATTAGGAAACAATTAAAATTACAAAAAGTCTACTTCTTGACACCAAATTTCAATGACTTTAGCCTTGAATTGTATTGTAGTAGCTCAGGGGAATGCTAATGGGACATTTTGATCCCTCTAAAAGCTTCTATGCATGCCTGTGTAGGAGCAGAAAATAAATACTCTTCCAGTCTAAATGACTACAGAGTTAAACTGCAAGGACTGCTCCTGACCTCAGTTGCCTCATTTCTGACATTCCACAGTGTGGAGTTGTCACAAGATAGAAAAGCACAAAAGTGGACTAATACTCTTTTAGACCCCATAAAAGAAAATAATGGAATGTCTAACTTACATAATTGAATAGATTTCTAAAATATTCAGGTTTGGAGACTGAATTCCTATGCAGACCAAGCTTTTACATTGGGAAAGAAGGCTCACCAATATATTCCATATTTGCCTATGCACCATAGTATTGACAGAATGTTTTTTTAATTCACTTCAGTTCAACATTTTAATTATATGTTAAAACACAAACACCTATGAACCCAAATAATTCTCATCATTAATTGCTGACTTTTGGGGTTTTTTGCTTTTTAAGTGATGGAAACTGCCTGGAGTCCCAATAGAAAGTTTCAAGACTTCATGTACAAAAGTCATGGAGGAAATGCTGGAGTATGCCCTAAGGCTGATTATTTCGTTCCCTCCCTTTCTTCCTCACAGAACAGATGTATCTCAGACCGTGGTCTGAGCACCTCTTGAAGAACTGCTTGTGCTTCTAATATAGGGGTTTGCCTTTTTGTTGAGGTGCATGGGTTGGACAGGAGTTGAGGGTGAAACTGAGGTCATGGTTCAGCCTTCTGCCAGCTCTGTGACACTGCCCATATGGAGTCATGGTTCATCCTTCCATCAGTCTTGTCTTCCAATGGCTCTGAGGATATCCAAGCTATGTAATAGCTTAGAGTGTGGTGAAGTGTTCATTTAAATGTTGCTCATGCCCAAAAGCCTTAGGCAGCCTGACTGTTCAATTCTCTCCAGGCTTCCCTGGCACAAGTTGTATCTCTGTTGTGTGAGGATCTTTAGTTCTCCTATGTCTATATCTAATACTACTCTTTCCTCTTAAAAATCTTCAGCTGGATTTGATCTCTTCTCAGTCTTGAGGTAGATTGGATTTACATAGACTACAAGCACAGCAAAAATCAGTACTGGCTGATCACATTGTTTTAGTTTGTAGGGCAGATGGGATGCAAACTCCATTTTGTCATCAAAATGGAGTCATCATTTACCCAAATGTGAAGGTCCACATACTCCATTCCTGACTTTATTAAAGCACTTGGACATGGTAAGACATTAATCAGGGCCTTCATATAAATATGGCTATTTCATGGCTTTGTTGGAGCTAATGTCCATCCTGAATTTGTTGACGTAGTTACTGTTATGGAAAAGATTTGGTCTTGCACTTGAGTTGAAGCTGGACAAGCTCCAGTGAATGGCTTTTCATGCACCCAAACCCACAGTGTTGGGCATCATGTAGCTGCTTGGAGAACTGAGAGAACAGACAGAAGAGATGGCTTCAGGACTCAAATTCTTTGATCTAGAATTCATTATGGTACTAATTTGACTTCAAATCACAATCCTGTCTTATTGTTGTGTGGATATAAATTTTACCCTACTAAAAATAGGGGTTGCAGTAGCTATTATAAGGATTTTGGGTTGGAGGCCTGAGTTCTAATTTGTTTCTGACTGACAAATTAGAAAATCGGTGAATGATTTTGTAGCTCAGAGTTGCTGTTTTCCTTGTTTTCAGCAACTCCAGAATCCTTTGCAGCCAAAACTCCTGTTGTCAACCTCCAAGGACTGAATCCAAGAGATGTAGTTTCCAAATCCTTCCCAACTGGAAGCTGTTTCCAAAAAACTCACATAGGAATGGAGGGTCTCACTTATCCCCCACAGCATTAAGTTCCCCATACTCTTACACCACATTTTTGCTACTTTGAGAGAGTCACTCTCACCAGGTCGATTACTACCAAGGTTGGTATATGAGCTAATAAACTGCTTTATGTTCTGTAGTCACAGCTGGGCTACTCCCATACCTGACCCTCAAAGAGCTATTGCAGTGTGTCTAGACATGTCTTTGGAGCTGTCTCACTTGCCCACATGCAATTGGAGCTCTGAATTCTCTTCCCTTGTGCTTGCAACATCTTCAGCTTTTTCCTCCTTTCCAGCTTCTCCGATTGCATTCATACGAGGACAAAATTCTGTCATTTCATCCTGCATGCTTTCTCAGTATTGGCTGCAAGATAAATAGTATGTGCTTCCTGTTCATTTGTTGTCTTAGACATTGGTTTTGCCTGTTTTAAAGGACTTTGGGGTTTGGCAAGGCTAATGTTATAGTGACAGTTGTGTTCTTTCACCAAGTTCTTCCTCTTAGCTTGACTGCTTTTCTGTTCCAGGGGAGAGCAATAACCAATTTTCATTTTCTGCTTTCACTGCTCAGCTTGATGCTAATCTGCCAGCATTTCTTCCTCTGATCTCTTATTGTCTGCCCAGCCTCAGTCTTGCTTCCTTTATTCTGCCAGCTGCTCCAGACTCGCCTTCTTTTATGTCCTTCACATATTTGTTTGTGTGTCATCTTTGTTGGTGCCTTTGATGTTTGGCATGACCTCACTGAGATCTCTGCTTGAAGGAACTTGCCTTCCTAGTGGCCCAGAAGGCACCAAAGAAGCAAATGAAGGGGAGGAATCATCTGGAACCAATGAGTTAATGGGCTTGTTATCTGCAAATAGTTCTAGGTCTTATCCCTTTTCCACTGTATGGGGCAGAGTGGCATTATTTCATCCTACGCCTTGTACTCTCTGTCTGCATCTGCGCTGTCAAGAGAGACCAGATGCCAAAATGGACTGGGACTCGTAACTGAATGTTTTCTTTGCTTTAAGCAGCTGGGAGATTTTTTTTCTTCGTTAGGTTACACTCTTGTTTTTAAGGATAAACATACTTGAGATGCCTTTCACTCTCCCTTTGTAAGATGCAAGTATTTTTTTCCCAAAATAGGAGGTATTCGATTTTAAAATACTGCATTTTTAGACCAATTGTGGTGATTTCATCCTGGAATTATAGGAGGGGTCCAAAATTATATTTTACCCAGTGAGATTAGAATATGCATCCTTTCACTGTGATGTTTTAAAGAACTTATAGGCAGACTTCTGCATGCAATTCAGCATTTCATAATTATATTGTATTGACTTCAGAGTATTTGGTCAAGAAATGGGATTATGAATAAACTGGTGGAGTAAACTGTATAGCCAGCTGCTTTGAAGTAGTGCTCAGTCATTTAATTTCACATGAATTTTTAATAATGATTCCACCCTGTTTATTGTATTAAATTCCACTTGGTGTGGATTCTTAGACCTTTGTGGTCTATTGGTGACAGAAGGATTTTGAGACATTAAACTGTTTACTTTCTGAACTTTCATTTGCTTTGCACTTTATTCCTTTTAATAATTAAATGGTTGTTTATTATCTGAGGTTGAGAAGTTCTTTTTCATCTGGTTCTCACCAGCTCAGTTGAAGTTTCTCAAAAGAAAATATATAAGATCTGAATACCCTAAACTATTCCAATTAGTGTACTTTTTCTTGGTGATAAATAGCACCCTGGAAAGTATCAGTTAATTCAGTCTTAAATCTTTAAGAGGTAATTTTGACAGGGTTCTGTAAATGTAGAAAGTTCAACAGAGTAACCAGAGAAAGGTTCCTAATGAAATCCTGTCTTTGGTGGTGAAAATGTCTAGTTTTAATAAAAGCTTGATTACACTGTATTCATGAGAATTTCTGCAAGTCGGCCCTGATGACATATAAACTTTAAATTGGGCATAGTCAATAAATGGCCACCTAATATGGTTTCATACTTTGAGAGGTTCCCCCCTAATTGCCCCAGCTAGTTAGTCTGTTTTCTAACCATTTTGGCATCTGCATGTGCTGAAAGAAATCATCCTGGAAAAGATGTAGCTTGTACAGCTTGTAATGATGTGAAGTGACCTGACAGAGACCTCCCTCCTGCTGCCTCCTTATTTAGTGACCTTGCACAAGTGATGAGACAGCAGCCTTCTCCCAGCAGCTGTTTTCTAAATTTGGTCTGACAAATGGTATCATAAAGGTGGCAGGTGAGATTAAGAGATCTGATCAGAACATACTGATTTAACAGCCACCAAAAGGTACAAAAGGATATAAGGAAAAACAATCAAGTGCTGTCTCTTTATCATTGTATCAGTTTTCTCTGCGTGGTCCCTTGTGAAAGCTTTTACTGATGGCTTTCAGCTATGTATCATTATAATACCTCCAATAAGCATTACATAATAGGAAAAATATGCTACACTGAGCAGTGAAACTGGTGTTAGCCAGTTCTGTGGCCCATATCAAAATGCTCTCACTAGTATTCCCTGTAACAGCACTTCCTCAGATGAAATGGACTACAGCATATCATCAAGTAAGAGTTCATACATCCACTTTAATGTTTTTTGCATATTCCTCTTACAAGTAATGACTGTGACTACTCAAGAGAAAAAGAATGCATTTTGTCTCTCTATAATAGTTCAGACAATTTCCAAGCATATTCTCTGCCATTGCAGTGTTTGCATGGCTAAATAGGCAAACACTCTGTGTTTGTTCTTTCAGGCACTGAGGAAGGGGAGAAAACACAGTGTTGACAACACCACAAGAATTAACCAGAAAAACTGGGTAAACAGTAGCACTTGACTGATTTTTATTGTTGGTTCTCTTACTGGGGGTTAAATAGATTACAAGTTGCCTCCTATTAATGGTGTGGTTTATAAGAAGAAATTTGCAGAATAAGTGCACCTGAGGTGCTCTGACTAGAGTAGCAAATCCATATTTCAGAAGCAGTTCAGATGTTTGAAGCTTTGAAAAGGATCTTCCCTCTTTACTCTAGAGTCATATATCAGTATATACTTGGGCTGGAAATACAGAGATGTCATTGGAAATCACACCTGACTGGATGTGTCAGACCTTCAGTCTAGGATAAGTCAGGAATTCAGGTGCTTACCTGAAATTAAGCTCCTGAACTCAAATTCTATCACAAAATTATTTTTAACTATTTGACTTCTCCTTACATTAAAACATTGTATTCTTTAAGGTGCTAACTGAAAAAGTCCCTCAGGTACCTTTATTTGGAGGTTTATTTCCTGTGTTTGCTTACCAGCATTAAAACACAGAAGTTACTTTCTGCATGGGATTGAAATGTTGCAAGCTCTTTACAGGTTACAGATTTTCAGTTGTCATCTTGAAGAGTTTTGAAGACTGTTATTGCAGGTAGGTAGGATATATGAAGGCTTAAAGATCTTTTTCAGTATAAAAAGTACCCTGAAAAACTATGTTCCAAAGATGTTGAGTTATAAAAGGCACATGCCTCTATGCATGATGATAGTTTTGGCCAAAAGCAACATAATGTAATAAGTATTAATGTAATGGATGATTAGGTTTGTCACATTAAAGACATAATGAATTCCAGCACACAGGCATTATAAAGGGGAAGGTGACTGGTGGCAATGGAATGGACAGATGGACTTTGAAATGCTTGCAGTGAGAGCTGGAGAGGACCATTTTTGGTCATGATTTTATTTTTCATTTAAATTTTAGATAATTATTTGAGAGTAACTTGACCCCACAAAAAATTATGAAGTATCATAACTTTTGGAGGATGCAGAAAGGCATTATTCAGTAGCTACAAACAGGGTCCCTCAGGCACTCGGGACCTGAAGAAAAGTTGACAGTTGTACCTGTAGCCATGCATGGTGTTCACACAGTGTGGAAATTATTTATTTCAGCTGGCTGAGAAGGTCAGCATCTGCACAGTGCTCAAGGGTCATCACCTTCTGAGCATCAGCAGGCACCCATCCTTGTGTTCA
Source organism: Melospiza georgiana (assembly GCF_028018845.1). Classification (NCBI taxonomy): domain Eukaryota; kingdom Metazoa; phylum Chordata; class Aves; order Passeriformes; family Passerellidae; genus Melospiza; species Melospiza georgiana. The sequence goes on from NC_080431.1 coordinate 96,392,597, forward strand.
GGCCTTGCTCTGCTCCTGCCAGGCAGAGGGATGGGAAGGGCAGCCCATGGGCCACCAGTGTCTGCTGTAAACATTTATGTCTGCTTCAGCCTGCACATGGGGAAACAGGACATGACAGAAGCCCAGCTACAATCTTGTTTACCCAGTCAGCATGTTTAAAGAGATAAATATTTTTATTATTTTTCTTTTGGATATTTGTCAAGAGCGTTTTGGGTTCAGTGGGAAATTTATAGTGTAATGTTTGGTAGCGGTTGTATATTTTGAGGATGGTGCCATGAGAAATGGGATGCCCATACCTTGTTTGAATGACCTTTCTAAGTGTTACTGCCATGCTCCACACAATGGGATGCAAACGCTTGCCAAGCCCTCTGACCTGCAGAGGCAGGGTAGGCACTGTGCCTTATGTTTCTTAGGGAGGGAAGGTTGCTCTGTGCCATGGCAGTTTTCCCTGGTACAGCAGAGTTTTTGGTTGCCTGGATTCTGAGGTAGAGTTCTTCAACCACTTTAAAAGTTGTTGGCAAAGTGACCTTGAAGAAAATTGCCTCATGTACTGTACTGGGGGATGGCACAGTACTAATGTGTTGGCCTAAATTTCAAATCCTGAGGTGGACTTGCTGTGTAAGAAATTCAACAGCCAGTGTTGCTAAGTGCCATTGTCCAGGGCACACTGAGGGGCCAGTCAAGATCTTCTGGGAGCTGCTTTGCTAAACACAGTTTAAATTTGAGCAGGCCTTGTTCTAGAGGGCTTGTGGGCAGTATTAATGGAAGGAAAAATGTGAGGAATACAGAAGTAAAAAGCAACTGTGCTACACATGTGAAATCAAATTAATGTTAAAATTTTTGTTGTACAGAAATAGCATGCAAGAAGGAAAGGCTGTTGTAATGAAGAGGAAGAAAACCAGAGAGAATGAAGGCAGAATAGAAAGAGCCAAGTTAATGGAGCCAAGAATAAAATAAGGTGCAGAGGTTAGCGGAGGCAGAGAAACACCATGTTTAAGTAAGGAATAAGGGTAAACCTAATGCTTGTACTACTCTGTAGATTTTAAAGAGTGCATCTTGATCTGCACTCCTGCAATATTTTCCTCTGAAATGTTGTATTGGAAAAGATGGATGCTGAACTGTCCAAAGGACAAGTAGCACCTGCTGAAAGTAGTTGTGCCCATTTGATGAAAGCTTGAACTTTGGCATACCTAGTCACTGCATGGATCTAGAAGCAGCTTTCCTTTTTCTTTCCAATTTCAAGTCCTTCACAATCAGAATTCCTATACTGCAATTACACTGTTATAAGAAAGCTGCAGACCTCATGTCTTGTTTCTGTGTTGGCTGTAAGAAGAATTGGATCCTTCCCTAGACACCAGGTTCACTGAGACTAGGAACCAACAGCTGTCCTACAGTCTGTCCCAGGTCTAGCTCCCCTCACCCCTGGCTTTGGAGTCCAGCCCTTCACAGCTTTCTGCCTCTTCTGAGTTAACTTGATCTTTCCATAGGATAAGTCCCAAACTCTCCAGGTCCCTATGTGCCTCCAAAGAAGCTCCACCCTAGGCCTGCATCTCTTCTTCCCAACTTATCCCACCCTAAGGTATATCTCAAGAAGCAACTTTAGGTCTTTATTGTCTGCTGAATGAAGGATTCCCTTCAGTAGCCAAAAAGTAGAAACCTGAGGGACAGAAGTTGATATGGACTTTGGACTTAGAAACAGTTGAATGTTTTTCTGTGTGTTCCTGGCACTGTTGCCTCCTACATGGGATGCTCAGAGAGCCTCCATTGTATATGAGTAGTTTTGAAGGTGTGCCTGTAAGTATTTGCTAGGAATAGAGAAGGTAAGTTGTGAAAATCTGATGGCCAGTAGTATTGATAAGGGTGGTTGAATCTCAGGAAGAAATTTAAGGCTTTCATCCTGGTTCTGCCTCCCATTTTGGTACTCAGAATTTAAAAAGTTAGTTAAATTAAGGTATTTTGGTATCCTTTTTTTTTGCTTTATGTAAGTTGTGCTGCTTCTGTTAATATACTGGAAGGAGCACCTGCACAGCCTGTGTCCCATTCTCCCAGAGCTATATGTCAGTTGGATAACACCACCATAATAGGCCACTTCAGCCTCCCAACAGTTGTCCTTGCCATTCTGTTGCACAAAATGATGTTTTTTCACCCTTCATCAGAGGTGGAGACGTGCGTGTTGCAGCACCACAGTAAATAGTAAGACAGTTTGTTTTCTTAACCTTTGTCTATCTGTATTTCAAAACTCACAATTTATCTAGTAACTTCATCAGGAGGTTGGGATGTTTCTGAGGCAGTGTAAGCAGAGATACAACATAGCAGAGTTTGTTGGGAGAGCGTGACTAATGGGTATAAGAAGATCCACCATGGCTGTGGTTTTAACTCTCAGATTTCCAGCAGGAACTTTGTGAACAGAAAGCTGCCATCACCTTCCAGGCTGTGTCCTTCCCCTTGGTGTGCTGGGACCTCTCTGACCCAGGGCTCAGCACACACCCCACTATGTCCTTTTCCAGCCAGCTCCTGATTTTCCTCCCTCAGCCCTGTGCCTTCTTCAGCTCAGGTACTTCTGTCCCACAGTACAGACACAGCAGAGAGCTGCAGTGCAGGTGTGTGACTGGAGATACCTGTTAAATCTTTGTAAAGGAACAAACTGCACATTATAATGGGTGCTATGCCAGAATGCATTTTTACTTTTTCTTTTAAAAGCCCCAAAAGGATTTAGTAATGTTTCTTTTCTAGTTTTATTTTGATGGTTCCTTTTTTTACCTTGTCTATGCTACATTGCTACATTCTATGAATATATAAGTTCAGCCTACAAAGCTGAACATGTACACATTGTAGCAGTGGGAGAGTTAAGGTTTTTTTATTTGGATGTGTGTGTTGGGTTTAAGGTATCTGGTCTCTAAGACATTTGGGATGGGATTCTTTCTTTTTGCTGTTCTGTTCAGCAAGAAGAAAGAATCCCATGTTGATTAGGAGTTTTAGGTGCCCAGGAGTACAGCTAATAAGAAAAGAATGAGTTGGTGTGTATTTCTGTGCTGCTCCCTACTGAATTGTCTGACTACCAAATACATTAAGGAGTTAACAACTGAGAGTTGTTCTCCTGGAGGGATGCTGATGGAGCCGGGTGGTTTTACAGGTGAAGATCAGGGGTTTACAACAAGCTGTGCCAGCCTAAGAAGCTTCTCTCTCTATTCTTATCATAAATTGTTATTAAAATTATCATAAATTATCATAAATTAGTTATGCTAAGGTGATACTCAGCAAAAGACAGCTAGCAGTGAGCACAGCAGGGTCTTTAGGTGGTTAATATCAGGGTAAAAAGAAGGAAAGGTGATTTTCCAGTATGTGCTGCATGTTCCAGGCGCGCTTTCTGTGCAGGAAACAACCCCATGGTCATAGTTAACTGTCAGTAATTTACCATATTTGGATTCCCAAAACAAAATGCAATGTTTAGTTGGGCTTTGAAGGGCAAACAGTTCCTTATGGAGCTTAATTGCTTTGTTTACATGTAGCTAGTTACTTTTCACGTGGCAAGAACAATAGACTGAGTGCCTTGCTTAACCCATGATCAGAATGAGATAAAACAGCAAAGACAGTGAAGCTGTATTTCTTAAACAGACCACGGGTCAGATGCAGCCTCCTTGGCTGGCTGTCTCCTAGAAAACCTGCTGCCTGGCATAGCCTTTGCTTCCACAGCAGCTGTGTGACTTTGCAGTATGTCCTCACTGTCTGATCTTCAGTGGTGTTTCTTGAGTCTCTATTTCACATGGCCCAGGCACCTTCCTGAGAGCTGTGTGACTCACTGACCATTCCTGGCACAGTGCCTGCAGTGAGCATCAGACCATCATCACACCAGGCTTTGACCTCACGTTACCCCACAGCTTAACCTGGACCGTGCCCAGTTTGCAACAGAGGCAGCTGGGCTTCCTCCTCCCTGTATGGAGGCAGGCTGTGAGCCTCGATTTCCCAACCAGCCACACCTGTCCTGTGGGATGAGGTGAAAACTAGAGTTGACTTAGTTAAGGCAGATCTCTGCCAGTCAGTCGTGCCTGCTGCTGACAGGAGGCCTTTGAGCAGGGTGCTCCAGCCATGCCAGAGCACTTTTCTTGTTGTCACACAGTCCTGCAGCCACAGGCAGCACCCGTGATCCAGCGTGACACGAGTGCGTGACCCAACACGTGCTCTCCCTGCCCAGAGGTTGAGAAGTTCATTGACAGGTCTGCCAGATTCATAGAGACAAAAGAAGGTTTTTGGTTGGGACTGCAGCTCTCACACCCTCAAGGAGTCCCTTGTGTCTTGGGGGAGCGTGGGGCTCATGCCAGGTCTCCCTGCATAACTGAGTTTTCCTGAGCTCTGAGCAGAGAGGACATTCCAGAGATTTTTATCTGTTTGCTTCTCCATTTCACTTGTGGCTTTTCCCCTCATAACATCTAAATTAAAAGTCAGAAAGTGTGCTGAGAAAGACTCCTAGTTTGTTCCTCAGGTAGTTTCTTTTGGCAGAAGGGAATTCTCCATTACACCTGCTTGTACCAAAGGAGTAAGGTAGATGTTCTCCATTAATTTACCAGAAGTTTAGTAAGCTTCAGCCATCCCTGCAGACTGGAGAACAAGTTTCTAACATCTCTTATTTTGTAAATCTGTGTGCAGCTGGGAATGAGAGGCCTTTGAAAATGTGCACAGAAAGTTTAAATGTGGGAGAGCACCAGCAAACCAAAAGCCTTCTTTATCTTTTTCCATGAGTAAACTATTAACTGGGACAGTTGTGTGCTCAAATCTTAGATACAGTTTACAGTTGTCACTTGCACTTGAAGGGGTGTAAATGGAGGCTGATAATCTTTATAGCAGTCATCTCCACAGCTGTTCCTCTTCCCTCTGTAGGCAATCTCTCAATTGCAGAAATATTTCCAATTTTTGTATGTTTGTGGTACAGAGGAACAAAATCATGCAAATAACAAGACCACAATGACAGTGGTATTCTAAAGAATATGACAAATTATCCTTACCTTCCAAAGCCTTTAGACTATGAAAATAAACTTTAAAAGTCTGCTGAACATTTAAGCAGTAAGAGCCCCTTCCCTTCCACCACCACCTAAATATATGAGCTGCTTCTAGGGCTGGAGACCTCCTCAGTAAGACTACCACTTGTTTTGAGCTTATACAAGCATTTACAGCTACCATATAAATTGAAATGTTAGCATGTCTGCTCTTGCCTTGTCATTCTTCTGTTTGTGTAACACAGAGCCCAGTAGTCATCACAAAAAAAGAAAACCTTTGGAAACATGTCCTTGAGGAGGAAGACTCCACACAAGGATCAATCATATTCCTCACAAGAATTCAACATCTGAGTCAGGGATTCCCAGAGACTAACCTGAAGGATGCTAAGTATGTGACCCTCAGGAAAATTTTCAAATTGTGGCTTTTCTGCACTGTCCTGCTGATTATTTTTCATTTTTAACTTTTTTGGTCATGCAGCACCTAGCCGAATGTCCCACCCATTAGGTTGTCCTCCATGAACAAAACTCAGGAAACTCCTGAGTTCATTGTCCAAGAAAACCTTTTTTTTGGAATACAGACTGAAAAGGATAATCTATTTTGTCAAGTGTTTCCACACCTCTGTAAACATGCAGTCTCCTCCTCTGGATGATCTCATGCATATATTCATCAAAGTTCTTACTTTGCTTTGAGACCACATTTGCAGCAAAACAGTAGTATATGTAATATATAAAGGTTTTGGGTGAGATCCAGTACAAGCATCTCATGGTGAAATAATTCTTAATATTATTTAACAGCTACCTGGTGTCTGATCCAGAGAAACTGGTCACAGCTTAAACCTTCCTTAGACACCCAAGTGAAGGGCACATGTGAGCCTTGGATTTTACATGAATGTAGAGCAAGGAGCACACAGATTATAATTTGTATCTCACATTTTCAAGCACATTCCTCCTCCATTTTTGAGAGTGGATTGTTGATAGAGTGACAGCTGTTAAACAGGTATGAGTTCATCAGCACTCCTTACCAAAGAAACCTTGTCTGGAAACTCTTACCTCTCACTGGAAGTAGAGAGAAGGAAAATTGGAAGTCTCTGGCTTAAGGAATACCATTTGGTACTGCAGAAGTTAAGTGAAGATGAGCTAACCTGCTGGAGCATCACAGGCTGGAAACCTGAATGTTCTGGCAGATGCCGTCATGTTGGCAATGGCGCAGGTGGCAGTCCTGCAAAGTCCTCATGGTCTTTATCACGTAGTAGGAAGTGGCATTGCTGCCCTGCATGCAAACATCCTAAAAAAGAAGTGTAATAAATAAATAAATAAACCACAGAAATAAATTCTTGGACACAGGTGATACAGGAATATTGGAGTGCCAGGTCACAATATGAGTACTGTAGAAGAGGTTATTGGTGTTGCCAGTGACAGATGTAATACCTACCACTGTTTGTGTCTTACAAAACAAAAACTCCAACATCAAACCCAGCAGCCTTACAGACTCCTTGCTTTTCAGCTTTCAAAACTCTTCTGGAGAGTTTTTGCAAATGGATGGTCTAAAACCAAGGCTGATTAAGTATCTGCTCTGCCTCCTGTCACCTTGGAAACAGGGAACGCTGACTGTGAAAGCAGTCTGAAGGATCCAAGATAGAAATTCAGATGTTCATGTACAATAGACTTTTCCCCCTTTTTTATTGCTCAGAGCAATGTAAGAGTCCACAGCAAGGTCTGCATTTCCAGCTATGTGCACAGTGTAACAAGTACATTGAGGCAGCTCATGGCTGGCAGCACTTCATGGTAAATGCTGCCTTAGAACTGGGAGTGCCCATGTCTGCACTGCTGAAAGTAGGGGAAAAAGTTACTTTCACGCTCCATAATGCAGAGGATGCACCCACGCAGTTTTAGCTCCTTATTTATTGTAGCCAGTTTATTGTGGGCCATGGTAACTGTCTATGCTGTATGTCTGTTCTTGCTTGCATCTCTGGGAGATAATGAGATTGTGTAGTGGTTATATTGACAGCAGGGTTTCTTTTCCAAATTCCTTTGCTTCTGTTCTGTTCTTCATACAGCCCACTGAAATAATCTCTGTCTGTATTGCAGAGTTCTTCCAAGAGATTTTTCTTTTTCATTGGGTACCTCCATAAAAAACAAGGAATTCTACCTTGCAGTTTTGTTCCCTCAAAACTTCAGTCTACATCCACCCATTTAAGTCATCTTACTTTTGTCCCTAATCTGTCTTAATATCTTCAGGCAACCAAGAAACTGGCCTTTCTTCTGCCTTGAACTCTTGAGAATTGCTTAACAGTTGCACAAAATTGTTTTTCCTCCTCCTGCTGCGAAGATAGTACCAAATTAGGAATGTGTTATGGGCCAGGCTTTTCCCAGTTGCCAGGGGCTCTGATCTCTTAACTGAAAGATGGAGAGATGTTCCTTGCTGTGCTTGACATGGAGGCCTCAAAGTCCTGTGCTCCTTTAGGCATTTTAGGGTTTTCAGTGTCTTACAGGGACTTTATTTCCCAGCTTTCCTGACACTTAACTGTTTGTGGCCAAGTAAAAATTAAGGGGTGTGCACTGTCAAAAGAGTACAGTACTCCTAAAAGATAGCAGAAAGAAATTGAGCTAACATTAGGGCTGATTTTCTTGCTCCTTTGTCAGAGGCCGTTATTATGGACTTAACAGTCTGTGATAAGTAAAATGTTTCCCTTCTAATCCTGTTTTCTCACTAAATTTCAAGAGGAATGCCAGAATTACCACCTTGGGTTTGGGGGTTATAGTCTCAACACTAGTGATTACAATAAACTAGGATCCTCCAGATCACTGCTTGATGTCCTCTTATCCTGGAAATTAAATTTTGCTGATTTAAATGTCTGTATCCGTTGTCTTTCCAAAATGCACAGCTTGGTTTTAAAGATAAATGCTTGCCATTTTGAGACAGGCTGTGAGCTAGGTTTAATTCACTTAGCAAAGTTTTTTTTCATTGGAGTGGCTCATGTAATCTGTTAACATGCAAGAAATTATTGAGCTTTCACTTCCCCCACTCCCATTTCCTGTTTGGATGTTGAAAGGAAGCCCTGATTGCTAATTTGTGATTAGCCAGCAACCCACAGTGAATTTAATCCCGTGGGTTTGTGTGGTGCTTGCCTATGCAGATACAGCCTCACTCAGGAGTGGGATTGCTGCAGTTCACGTTTCATGGGGAGAGCTTTAAACAATCTGCTCTTCTTTCCATGTATTCATGGCCTGCCTTCTGAGAACAGAGGTAATGCCTGGCCTGCCAGAGCTTGGGAGGTGACACTAAAACGTTGGATGCTGCAGAAGAGAAGGGACACATGAGGGTGTTTTTCCAGTCTTGCTTGCCCAGGAGGTGGCACTGTGAAATAGTGGGATTTTTACCTGCAGCGTTTGTCATCTCATCCCCTGTGATTGTTTGAGACGTGACAGAAGAGTGAAGTTCCTTAGTTCAGTAAAAACAGAGTGATTTGTACTTCTTTTAGGATGCCTCAATGCTCTCCTGTGTGAAACACATGGTGCTATCTGCTTTGCACTCCTGCATTAGGGAGCTGACCTTCACACATACTCTTATGCAGCCAGGATCAGAACTGGGTTTGTGGGTGAGATTGTGTGGCCACAAAAGAAGTGGTGATGTCTTTGGAGCAGCTTCACTTCAGAGGCTTTTGTGCAAGTCTCCCTTGATATTTCCCAGACCTACTGATAAAGCAGCCAAGATGAAGAGTTATGTTCATGTAGTATGTGCTAGAAAACTAGAAAGCTTTGAGGAGTCTCTGTGGGATCTCTCTGTCCTGCATTGTGCTGTGCTCCTGTTAGAGTACTGGTATCTCTGGTTTAGTGCTCATATATAACACACACAGAGCTTTTTAAAGGGATCCCTGGCCCCACCTGCAAGTGCCTGACCTGCCTTGTGCTGCCAAATGCAGGCCAACACAGCTGAGATAAATCTAGAAAATCTTCCAGGTCTTTCATTATTATAGTGGTGATAAGCTGAGACCATTTTCATTTCTCTCTCCAATAAAAGCCTGAGATTAGGAGCACATACAGATCTGTGGGTAATTCTGATCTTGGAATGGATATAATACTTTACAAAATCTTAGGCAAGCTTATTAACCTGCTTATTTTATTTCTCAGAAAGGTGAAAAGGGGTAATGCATTCATAACACAAGAAAAACAAGAACATATTTGTTACGTTGTGTTACAGATATGTTCACAATATAGCTTTGAGCTAGAAATGTTACAGGAATGTGAAATACTTTTGTTATTATTAATCAAATATTAAGTGGCCTATGCATCTATAACAAAAGCCTCCTAGCAAACACATCCTTTAAAATAGCCTGACCCTTTCCACTTTTTCAGAGACATTAATAGTTTCCTGGCTCAGTGTTTTAGGAAATGTCGTCATAGTCTGGAGGAACCAATAAAAACATAAGTCACCTATTTTGTCTGATCATTTTACGCCAGGATATTTGAGGCTGGAAGCTGTGGAGGGGTAGGAGGGGACTGCTTTGTTTGTGTGGGTGGAAGATGTAGAGGATTTAATACTGCTTTAGTATAACTTTATATATTAGGATTCTAGAACTGTGTGAAAAGAAGCATTTTTTGAGTTCATAGAGGTTTTAGATAGTTTTTGTAACTATTTTATTATTTTTTTCTTCTTCCTATGCCATTTATTGCATCAGTGCTTGAGGAAAGGGATGTTGTTTTTGGGGAAGAGTATTCTGTTGGTTTTAGACTTGCATTGTCCTTTAATAAAGAGGTAAGAACTCTTAAGAAATGGCAGTGCCTTAAAACAAATGTTGGTAGCTGATTATGGCAATATGATTGGTGGGACAATAGCTTATTTGGTATGGTCAAAGGAGACCATTTCCTACAGACAGAAAATGTAATTACTTAAATGAAAGAACTACCACTGTATGAAATCTTAGTACAAAGCACGGTTACATGACATTGTGAAAAGCAAACCGTGTCTGCAACAGGCATCCAGTGACACTTTGTTCTCCATTATAAATACCAGCATTTACAGTGGGACAAACCCTGCCCCCCTTCCATGGTGTTGATTCTCTCCCTTCTGAGGCCAAGCTTCCAGCAAGTGTGTTAGTCCTGCCTGTGATCTCCTGGCTGTGCAGAGCAGATGGGCATTGCAGTTTTTCCCTGCTGTGCTGCTGTCTGCTGCAAGCTTCACACAGCCCCTCAGAGGTAACACCTCTGTTGCTGTTGATTTGTGCTTGGTTGCATGGAGCTGGGAAAGGCTGTTCTGACCCCATTTATCCTCTGCCTCTTCCCAGAGTGTCCTCCAGAGAGGATCAAAGTTTTGCCCGTTTTTGGGAAGTCATGCTCTGTGTTTTCTCTTCTGTGTTCCATCAGTGTTGGAGACCAGTGTAATGTTTGTCAGCAGTCTAGAGAAGCTGAAGGATAACACTTACTTCATCCTGCATAGCTGTCTTTACAGAAATGAGCTGAGGCACCAAAAGAGACAGCCACCACCACTGCAAGCTGCACCATACTGCATTATGTGGACTGTTCTCCTCACTTGCCCCCCAAAGTAGAAAAATCAAACATGATTTTTTTTTTTTCAGCTTCTGCTGTAGCCCCAAATGGAAGTTATGTGCAGCTGTCAGTGGTTCACTGAGAGTTCAAACCATGTTCAGGCTGCAGTTCAGGGTCTGCAAACCCCCATTGAAATGTGCTTTGGGATTTCAGAAAGATGCAACAGGAGGGCAGGGATACCAAGATACCATGATTAGAGTCCAATCCAAAGGGGAATTTGCTGATCTAGTTCATTTGTGTTTTATGAATCCAACAAGGTGTTATCTCAAGACTTCTACGAGAAGCTGGCAAAGGAACCCCACAAATGAACCTTATTGTTAACTTTCACCAGCCATCTGCCTTTTGTTTTTGGAGGCTTTTCTCTCCACCTTTCAATTTAATGTACTGATGTCTTATTCTTTTTCAAGCTGAGTGTGCATCAGCCCTGTGGCAGAGACTGTGTCCTGTCACCTTCCACTCATGACAGCCACTAGGAGATGTTGCCACAGCAGAGGTGTCCCCTTTGTGCCTGTCAGTATGGCTTATCCCTTCTGTGTGTGTTTTAGAGGTCAGGCCTAGATTTGTTACTGTGAACTATGCCATGAGATACCCCTTTCAGATTTTTTCTGAAGCTGGAGCTGGATCTGTGTGTGGAGGTGTCACTGGAGGGTCACTTGGTGATACCAGGGTCACTGCTCCATCCCAAAGCACAGCATGCAGGCACCAGCCAAACTGAGGCAATTTCTGTCCCAGGTAACACCATGGGGACCTGAAGAGATGAGCATTGAGGAGGATCTGTAGGTGAAGGGGTGAGTACAGCATTGTTATTGTTGTTGCTTGTTCCCACAACAAATCCAGAACAAAGTGGCCATGTCAGACGCTCCTACCAGCTACTCAGGGACTTTGGAGTAGACAAGTCTCTCTTTCTGACTTGCTTGAATTTCATCTCATTCATCTCAGGGGGTGTAGGCCCTGATGGGATAAGCGTAGCTTTTTCTGTCATCCCTGTTTCTTGGGTGTTCAGGGTCTAGGAAGGGCAGAGCTCTTCTCAGTTCAGTCATTTGCAAAGAGGAGCTTTTTAATTTTTATTGGTGTGTGGTTAAACTGTTGTGAGCTGTGCACGTATCAGTTCTAAAATAAACATCTCTCACATCCAGGAAGACCTCAGGAAGAACCAGATTTAAAAATAAGACAATCATTTTAACCCTCAGCTTGTGCCCCCCCCTCCTTTATGATGATGGCTGGAATTTCTTCATTGACTGTAGGATTTTTTCCAATTAACAGTGACATTCTCCCAAACCAGAAACTATCCAGTCCTACCCAAAGAGATTTAGTGAAACTGTAAAGAAGATGAAAGCAAACTATTCCTTACATTTTTGTCTTATTTCTGTGTCCTGCCATATGACTTGGCCATAGCAGTGGTGTGAAAATGCATGACCTGTTCTGTAAAGCTGAATATGCTGCAGTCTCTGTGTTTACAGCAGATACAAGGAAAAGGTTTTGTCTTTAGGCATGTCTGTGCAGGGCCTAGAACACTTTTGGCTCTACATAAGAAATAATAATAATAATAATAAGGCCAAAACCTCTCTGCCAGCTAGTGAAATGAAAATGCTGTACTTCACAGTTATGTCATTGGAGAATTATATTTCATTAGAGCTGATATTAAAAACCCTTATGTCAGTAGTGAAATGTGGCTGACTTCAAATTTGCAAAACACATAGGAAATTTTTTTGTAATGTGTTGTCACTTTAGAAGTCTGGCAGTCCTTTAGGTTCACTCATAAAACTTTAGGCTCTCAGAAGGGGAAAACCCCAAGGCTATTTCCCCTAAGCTTTAAAAGCTTTGCTTTTACTAGCAAATGCCATTTTTACAAAGTATATGCAAGTAATATTCTGGATGCTTCAAACAGCAGCAGCTGTTAGGACTTTCAGATTGGGGAACTGGATTAAGTAGTTCATGAGAAGTTATTCTATGTGTTTAAATGGGAGCTCTTAGAAAGTCAGTGAACAGGGTAGAGAATAGCAAAGTCTATAGCATAGTCCAAACTGTTTCTGGTTATTAAATGCAAAAACATGCCTGTTGTTTTGTTGTTTTCCCTTCCTATTTGGCGGCTCACAGGCCTGTGTTGCTGGGAAGGACAGTGTGAGCAGCACTTGTGTTGAGTTGGTGCCAACAGGTCACTGAGCTGCAGAACAGTTTCCATGTTACTTTTCACAAATTTATGGAGTACTTGTAAATCAGACTTTTGTGTTAGTCAGAGTAAAGACATGAAGGGGTATATGTGAGGATATGTTTAGCGCTTATTTTTGCTTGCTAGACAATATTTAAATGTCCAGTGCAGTGTGTAAGACTATTTCTGTTACAGTTAGATTTATTGTAGGAGGTGGTAATTGATACTTGATTCTAGGCAGGAGGTTCTACTTTGAATTTTTGCTCAGATGTGGAGAACTTGTGAACATACTTACATAGTCATTTGCTAATAGAAAAAAATATATTATGGTTAAACGAGCAAATGCAAACTCTTTGTGGCTTGAAAATAGGATAATGACTAGATGGGTATCCTCTTCTGCTTGGATACATCCAACTCCACACTGTTCTCCTTATTGAATACTACACTGGGCAATAGCCATTGTCTGCTACATCCACTCAGAGGCTGTTTTGATGCTGTACCATCAAATAAAACAGACAATGGCGCAGTTCACATTTGGGGGCTTTTTCCTGACACGCTCTGATTATAGTCTCTTTTCTCTGCATTGATTTTTTACCAGATTTTTAGGAGTTTGCTGTTTTCAGGACTTCTCTCTTTTGAAATTTGCTAGCAGTGATAAGGGACAATATCTGATATACAGTTGTGAAACATCCTGTGCAAGATTTTCTTTAGGAAGGAGTCTCCAATCAACCTGGTAGAACCTTTCTTACAGGTCTATCCAATTGTGTATAGCATTTCTTAAAAATTCACTGGAGTGAATGGCAATAAAGTGGTGAATCTTAGTAATGTGAAAGCTGTTCAGTGGACAGACAGGGCTGAAATGCCAGTTAATCCCTGGCTGGGCAGATGCAGCTGTTCTTTTTTTACTTTGTCAGCCTACTTGTGTGAGCAGGTCATTGTCTCTTTGGTGAGACAAAAGAGTGGGATGCTTGTGTGTAAGGGTTAGGTCAGCCTGTGGGATCAGGGTCTGGTTAAGGGAGTTTGTTTTTATCAGCACATTCTGAGGCAAGTGGAAACTGGATGGTTTGGATTATGGAAAGTCCCTGAAGTGTGCATATGTTCAGTTTGTTAGCTTCATGTACTTGGGGACTGTAAAATCAGGGACAAACCCACTTTATCTTTTTTTTTTTCCCTTTCTTTCTTAATTTTTTCTTTGGTTGGTTGTTTTGGTTTCTTTTTAGTTTGGTAAAAATAATAAAGGCATTGAAACACTTTCTGGAAACAGAAAACATTCCCAGCTTTTATGGATATGTGGTCAGTCAGCTCTTGCTTGTTCCCTTATAAGCAATATTCTTAACGGGAAGAAGTTGCTACTATTTCAGGTCAGTGTGTGTGTTTTATTTTACAGTTGCCATGGCACTGGTAAGACAGATATGTTCTGTAGTTGTTTGTCTCATTATAAGATGTGAATTTTATTTTCAGCACTGTATTTGCAGCATAATAGTGTGTGCAGTAATTTTCCATACTTCACCAAAGTTGCCAATGTTGGAGTTACTGCACTGTTTTTTCTTGTTTGTCATGTGATGTTTTACATGCCCACCTTTGATGCACTAGAGTCAACAGATCCCACTTACAGCCTTTGAATTTGGGATTCTATAGCCTAGTGGATACTTAAGGTTAGAGACATTATGTCATGGTTGCAATCTTACAAAAACACAAACCAGAGAGCCTAATCTAGTAGATTTTTATACAGCTCAATAAACTTGGCTGAGCTACAGCTTATCTTCTGGGGAGGTACCCAAAACTGATTTAAGGACTTCAGGTGATGGAGAATCTAACCAAGATTAACTGTAAGTTATAGCTACTAAATTTTACTGAGCTCTGTCAGTGTTTAAAAATGCAGCTTTACTTAAAATAAAGTGCAGCAAAGCAACAGCAGTGGCAGCCATAGCCAAGATCAACCATCTCTCCTTTGTTTTCCTCATGTTTTCTCTTTTTTTAGTGAGATTGTCATCACACTGATTGGAATCAAATCTCGCTGTACTCCAGCTTATTGCTATTACAGAAATAATTTTAGGGAGTCTGTAGGGTTTTCAAAGTAAATGTGACAATCTGAAGTGTGTTGGCATAACCAGAAATGAGTCAAGCCCGAGGCACTGACCCTGGCGTTGAGCCGCGGTTTTTCCCTGCTGCGCGTTCCTGTTACTTTGATGACACCTGTCGTTGGCTCTCTGAGAATCAGCTTTACTGGCTGCCATGGGGCTGTTTATCACACAGAAAACTGCACTGAGGGGCTGCAAGTGTCACAAGGCTCTCCTGCTCTTACCCCTACACATGGCATTCAGCTGGAGTATAGTATTGAAGAAAGACAGAATTTTCATGTTGCTCTGTTGTGGTTAGCTAGATCAAGCAAAGCAAACCTGGCTTGTCTTTGCATCTCTTTGGCCTTGCCTTTTTGGTTTATTTGTTTGGTTTTGTGGGGGTTTTTTTTAGGGTTTTTTTGTTTGTTTTTTTAAAATAGCTGAAAATATGGATCAGCTTTGGAGGAAATAGTGAAAGGGAAGAAGCCCATAGCTACCAAAACAAACTTGACTGATGCTGAGTCATGAGAGAGTGGTAGATCTGTTCATCAAGTTTATTAGCAATGCATTAAGAAAATTGTAAAAGCATTTTCTGCTATCACAGGATGCTGGGTTTGAGAATGACAAAAATTCAACCCCTTCAGTTACAGCAGTGACACAGTCAGAGGTGGTTTGGGGGTGGCACCACTTCTATATCCTTTCCACAAGGCATCTGAAATTTAATTAAGGAAGAGGGATACACAAAACACCCACCTGTCTGTTTAGTTGAATTTGTTTTTTGTTGGACTGTGTTTAGGGGCTTTTGAATTAAAAACAGTTAAAAACAGTATTGCTGCTTTCAGCTGTTTCCTTAACCTTGCTGAAGTCATCCCTTAGTAGATATAAGGGCAAAGAAATGCTTTGCCAACAAAAGGTATTTATAGAAGAGGGAGCTCATGATTTCTGTCACACCTGTCTGTACCAGAATGCCCTCATGGCTTGTTTTCTTTTAAGGTTCCATGAGATGAAGAGACTGTTTTTCCTGTGTACATATACAAGAGTTAAGTTTCTAAACTTGAGACATTAGTTTTCTGAGCATCAATATGAGCAACTCTCATTCAAGCTAGCAGAAACTTGACTGAGAGTAAGAATTGACCCAAATGCAAGTTACAGGAGTGGCAGGTGGGTTGGCATCCTCCTTTTGGATGAGCCATTTCTCATCACAGATGTAATCTGAAGAGTATTACCATTGTTTTGTTCTTAATTCATATGCAATTTATAAGCCAGCTTTTATACCTGATGAGAACATGTGGTCTTGAACCATTTAAAGTTTTCCAGGATTTGGGGTTTATTACTGCTGTAAAAGACTTCCATAACAGACTTCCTTCAGTTGGTTTTCTGTATTTATTTTATGCTTATTATTTTGAAATTGATACTCATTGCTGCCATTTCCTGACAAATTATGAAACAGGCTTTCAATTAATCAGTATGCTGTTTTGGTTGAGAGAGATCCTTCTTAATTGTCTCTGTTTTCTTCTCTTGGCATATACATCTTCTTTCCATGACACATGTTTATATTAAGTGGTATAAAAACTGTGAACTCAGCTTCTTCAAGGGATATGTTACAAACAGACTGTGAGCGTAAATCAATGCAATTATGTGCTGACAATTAAGAGGTTAAATAAGTTTCCAGTTTAAGAAACAAGGTGGGAAGGTTGTCTGAAGACATTTGGGGTGTGTCTGGGAGCCACTGTCACATGGGATAACCAAGTGCCACACAGTACCTTGGGCCCTGTGGAGCTTACACACTTCAATGCTGGTGCTGCTGCTTTTGTTATGTACAACCTGATGTCCCTGTATTCCCAAAATTTGCCTTCCAAACTGTACCTCAAACAAAACACCTTGCTTGATCCTAATGCTGTAGGTGACATTTAGGACTGTGATGTAACTTTTTAGCAGAATCTGTAGTCAATGGTGCAAACCAAAAGAGCATCAGAGTGAAAAATGTTTTGGCTCCTTAACTTAAATGCTGACATCAGCTCAGCTGAGCTCCCAGATTCCCATTTGGCAAAAGACAGATTACATAAGCAGCAGTAATTTTCCCCATGCTTGGAAAGAATTGGTTGAAATACTTAGCAACTTCCCACAAGTGCAGTGCTGCCTGCAGTGCTTGGTCAGAAAGCTAAAATACCTCTTGGCAGGGCCGTGGTCAGCCAGCCCAGCTCTGCCTGCGTGGGCCAGGGCAGCCTGTCTGCTGTGCTGGCCACCACTCCTCCTCTACTCCCAAGGGACCAGCTGAAAGCATCCTGTGTGGCAAAGCCAGCTTGGGAGCTCTGGGTGGGACCAGCCTGAAGGTACCCACAATTAGGGTGAATGCTGAATGAGGTTTAGGGAGTTCTTTGCCTGATAGTAAAATAAAAGTTTTCAAAAATCACACACAAATGCTCAATGCATCTCCTAAAGCGAGGGGGATTGCCATTTGGAAAATTCACCTTTGCATTTGTTTGGAGTTTATTTTCATGCTCTCTGTGAGGATTGTTTTGTCTGAAATGAAGTGCCTCTGTTTGTGCTTCCAATACAGATGCCTTTCATTCTTCCTGTAAATTATACCAAATGCTCAGCAGGAAGAGCAGATGTTCACCAATTACACAAAAATAAATTAATTGAAAAGGAAAAGAAATCTGGAGGTGGGGCAGGGCTTTTCAATTGCCAGGTCGCTCTAGTATGGGACAATCTGCTACATTTTGTGAGCACAAACAAAGGCAGACAGAGGATCCTAACTGGTACCCTGCCCTGGCCTCCTGCCAGGCCACCACTGGAGCCATCAGCCCCCCAAAGTCCCACCTCAGCAGGCCCAGAGGAGCACAGGGACACAATGACAGGCAAAAAGCTAACTGAAGATACAATTGAAGGGACACCAGGTCTGGAGTCCTTTCCAGGGCTGTCTGAGGAGAGTCACAGTCCCAGAGTTCAGATCTGAAACCCATCAAGATGAGTCAATGAGCACTTTTTGGAGATATTTGGATATATGTGTAACAGTCTGTGCCAGCAGCTGGAGTGGGCTTGTTTGTCCAGGTGCCAGCAGCTGGGAGCTCTGGGATCCAGGAGTGGCTACTGGGCAGACTCTGAGCCCAGCAGCTGAAGGCATCTGTGTTGCTTTTGTGTGTGGACATATAATAAATAAATATGTGGGCATCAATATACACACACATGCATAATGAGAACACTTGTATGCATACAAAACAGACATGTTCTGACTAGGAGACCCCTTCCTGTTCAGCTGAGCAGGGGCTGTGTGTTCTCAACTGAGAGCACATTTTCAGCCTTGCTGCTGGTAGCACCTGGGAGCCTGGGGCTGTGCAGCCTCAGTTCTTCTGACAGCGCTGTCAGATCAGGCCTATTCCACTTATTCCCCTGCTGAGAGCCACCTAAAATCAAGTAGATGAGGAACATGCAAACTGAAATGTTTTAGAGATGCTCCTCCTGCTCCGTACAAAGTCTAAAAACACACACATGGTTATGTGAGCAGGAGGAAAATAAGCTAGTGGTATGGATAGGCAGTGAAGAAAATTATATGGCCAAACTGACTTTTTTGAGCATTGACAAGCAGTGACATCCAGTTGTGCTTCTTTGAAGCCTTTTCACTCTCCTGTGACAGAATGGCCTTTAATAACCTCTTCATGCCCCTGTGACTTGGAGTTTTGGATATCATTCCTCATAATGCTGTGATCAGTGTCCAAAATACTTGGATAAGAGGAACAGTAACACAACATGGCAACTTTCATCTCATGATGGACATTATCATAAAATTCAGTGGAAAATATGCAAATAAAATCTGGCAATAAATTCCAAAGATTGTTTTTGAAAAAAACTTTTTTAAAGTGATGCTTATTTAGCAGCTGGATGCCATCACCTCTTTCCTTTACATTGGTCAATTTGGCTTGTTAGGATTTGCCTAGTGGCTAGGTTTTATTCACCACTGCTCTTGTAAAACCATCTGTTAATCACGGTTACTTTCCTCTGAATTTTAAAGTCTTGCTCGTTTGGATGACCCATATATAATATATGTAATGCATTTTTAAAAGTTGAAATTAAAAGCAGTTCCCTTGCCCCAAAACAAGTTTCTAGCTTGACTTTTTCTCCATTTGAAATACTTGTGGCAGTTCAATTAGGAAAAAGATGTTAAAAACAGGCTTGTGTGGAGAAAATAAAACTAATTACTCAGGTATCACCAAAGGGGAAATCTGATGAGGCAGATACAATCTAAATTGGGGTTTGAACAAGCTAGCAGCTGCAGAAGATGGATCAGTTTCTATATTTTAGTGCAAATAAATGGCCAAGTTTTATGAAGTTTTATGTCTTTAGCAGAACACAACAGCCTGAAGAGCTCAGTGGAGGAGGTAAAATGGAAGAAGAATGGCTTTCATCATTACTTTGTGAGAAGGAAGCAGTAAATCTGCAGCATTGATTTTAGTGCCATATGAGGTGAACTCACCCATGCTTGCTTGCTGAGGTCACATGAGCTGCCTAAGTATGTTTTATGATAACACATGTTTTTGAGGGCTTTGTGTAAGCTCCTATGTAAGAATCCTTTAGTGCCAGTCTGTCTGTTTAATACTATCCTATCAGGTGCTGAAGTTAAATTTGGCTCCTGCTTTAGAAAGGTTTTGATGATGGATTGCCTGGAATCTGTGAGCCATAACCTCTGGAAAAGTGTTATTTTGAAGCCTATTTTTACATTGATACTGAAATAATTACATTTGGTAACTGAAGCAGCATTTGTTTTTATTCTAGCAATGGAAGCTGAATTTAGAACATTGTTTTTATAGCAATCAAGAAACCCCTTGAGGAGGAGCCCTAAAACATCTTATTTAAAGGGTTAACTCCTTGTCATGTTAGTCTGCTCTCATTTAACTCTGATGATTGTGTGGGTTTTGGATTAGCAAAACCACAGCTGCTCCCAACACCTTCTGGTGCATCAAAGGGTTGTGGAAGGTGCAAGTGCAGAGTAAGGACTCATCTAATGACAATGCTCCTTGAAACCTGCACTGCTTCTTACAGGAATCTGGCCACTTGGGTGTTTTCAAAGGATAATATGGCATGTGTGTGCTTTATCTTAATTTTGTACATCATTAGCTTGATTTGTGTTTTAGTCTTTTCTGGTCATCTTTTCCCAGTTTGCCTGATAATTAAAAATTTACTTAACACTTCTGCACTTCAGTTACCACTGACTAGTACCAAAATTAAATCATGCAGTACATCTGATTGGGACAAGTTGACTTTTGCTTTTTTAATATTCCACCTGAAGTGTTTTGCCTTCAGTGTGTTAAAATATGAGAAATTATAAACCCAGTAGCAGTTAGTTGGTTTGTTTGTAGTGTACAGTTGATGTTAGTTGTCTCTCCACAAGACAGACACAGCTTGACTGACTTTGAAATACATTACCCCAGTTTTCAGGGCCAATAATCAAAATCAAGGAATTATGTTTACTTCTGGAAAAAGAAACACATAAATGAAACAGTTAAATTAAATATTAGCATATTTTGAAAGCAAATAGCTATTCAAAATATGCAATGAAATTTACAGTTATACTTACAAGATTATCTAACTAACTTTCATTTATATTTTGCAGATGCATGTAAGGCCTCTTGAGGCAAGTCCAGCCATGTGCAGAAATTTAGGAACTTACTTAATTTCCTGATTGAGTTTCTTGTTTTGGTCATTTTGATTTCAGGGGCATTTGGGTCTGTTTGTTTTTGTTTTTTTTTTTTAAGCTTGTTAAGTATTTGTGTTTTCTCTGAAGAGTTAAGAAATAACGTTCCAGTAATACATGAGGACCTAAAATGCTTCTTTACATTTATTGGGAGACTGATGTTGCTATTTAGAGGAGAAACTACTCAACTGGCCACTGAATTTCTGAATTCTCTTTCTTTGAGAGAAGTCTGCTATATCTGATGTGGTGTGTATTTATATGTGGTGTATTGTTTTATGATGCTAAGATCTGCTTGTAAAATACCAAGAGAGTGGGAAGGTAAAATACTGTATAAGAACCAAAGGAAATTTTAATTTTGGAAGAAAAGTTTCAACATTAGGTGCTTGTGAAAATGTAGCAAAAAACTTTACATTAGTACATATATTAAGGAAGTCTAATGTCAGATTCTTTCTGTGTTTTTTAACAGATAAATGTCTGTGATTAGAAAGTGAGTTTTGAGTTCCACAAAATCAGTAGGAAGTGTGCCATTGAATTCCATGTGACTAAGATTTGGCTTATGGCGTTTATGGCACTCAGGCTGGATTCCTTTCTTAGTCACACTGGTGAAGCTCAAACCTGCTGCTCACTGCTTGCAATCCACAGCAGTGGGTTACTGTACAGAGAACCCCTCCAAACAGATGAAACATTTTAATAAGGAAAGCTTTGGAAAGATTGGCTCTGCTGGGGGCAAGGCTCAGGCCATCTCATCAAAGAAAGGCGAGGCATTCCTTAACGTAGCACAGAGAAACAGAGAACTTCATTGATCAAAACCAGCTTTTGAAGCTCCAACCAGGAATTGCTTAAGCATAAGTACAAAATATGCTTCAAATTTGTCTGCTTTCCCTTTTCTTGTAGATCAGCAGTGAAATGTTAGTTCAGATGTTTCTAGGAAGACCCAGCTTTATTTCAGATGTTTGTTGTGAGTCTGTACCGTCCATTCAGACAGGTCTCTGTGGGCAAAAGCAGATGGAGCTTCTGCCATTGTGGAAATGCTCCAAGTGGGTCCAACACAAAGGCTGTTTCCAACCTAAATGATTCCCTGATTCTATGACATTTTGTCAATGTGATGGCCAAAGCAAGCAAGGGGTTGTAATTCTTCCCATCCACTTTTGGCGTTAACTAAGAGAATGGAATTGATAGACACATTAATTATTCTGTTACATTCTTTAAAAAAGAAAAATTCCCAAATTACAGTAATTTCATGGAAGTATTGCAGCAATGCTTTTTAATCAGAAATCTTAATGGCAAGAGGATGAAAATTACTATCCGTATTGGGAATGCATAACAGACCACCAAGCAAGAAGAAATATCCATAATAGGAATTTTGGTTTATATTTTTTCATTTGAAGCCAAGAGATCGAACAATCCTGTTACTCAACATACTTACGCACTTCGCTAAGTTTTGATCGTTAGACTCCCCATGGAGTTTGAAAGAAAGGAAATAAAAAGCCTATGACATTAGTTTTGTTGACCCTCTTCCAACCTGCTAACAGCTCTTGTTATTTTTATTGTTTAAGGAAAAAAATATTAAAATTATCTTGCAGGAGCATGGGATTCCAGCTATTCTGCGAAAGATAAAAATTCTGAATATTTTATAGGATGTGAATTGCCAGGGCTAGAGGCTGTGAGATTTGCACTCTCTTTTTTTGAAATGCAAATTCAGAGAGTTGCCAGTGAAATACTTTCAGAAATGTGCTTTACCTAGAATTGTAAATTAATCTCACAAGACTTTAAATGACCTGTGTCATAGAGTCTCTGTGGTTACATGTGAGAATACTTCGTAATGCTGTGTTCAATCTACTACATGACTGGCAGAGCTTCAGAAATACAGTGCTTTGGAAAATCACATTAAATATTTTCCCATGCTTCAGTTGACTATTAAAAATCTTCTGAAACACAAAAGAAATTATTAGTCACTGCAAGAACACGTAATGGATCTAACTGCTGTATTGCCTCATTTTTCACAATTGTTGTATTTAGACATAAGCATATATATTGGCACTATTTGAAGACTTTGGTCAGAATTTCTTTGCACCAACAGAAAAATTCCTATTTAAGTCAAAGGCACCATAAAGACCCCCAGTAGGCTAGCTGAGCTAATAAGGTTGAGGTGTGAGAGAGCTGTGAGTGATCAGGATCATTCACAAAGGATGGGAAGAGTTGCCAGATGCAGGATGAGAGACTAAGGAGAAAACAAGAACCAGTTTTATACTAGATTGCACAGCAATGCAGAGCAGTACAATTATATACAGTGGACCTTCCTTTACTGCTTTTGTGGGTGCTCCTCCCATGTCTTCATCATCCTTCCTACACAAAATGGATGGCAATTTACTCCCTTCACAATATCACAGTTTCATCCTGCAGCCTTTTAACTGGATGAACCAATTAAGATGTTTCAGTAGAAAAAGGTTTGTGTAATACCACGTAATTTGAGTTTTAGAAACTTAAATGAGATACTGGCCTACCTGACTCTGAATGCAGTAGTCTGTCTGCATGTTCTAAAAGTCCTGACATTGTGATGCCTACAATTTATTTAGGTTAGTGCTACTTCCTTAGGAAGGCAATTTATTGGTTTTATGTGACAAGCTGTGTACTGTCTTAGACATAATGAGCTGTGTCTCTTTGTCACCTCTGAATGAAAGATGACAAAACCCACCACCTTAACCTGTTGGGTTTTTCCCCACACTTCTTGCTTCTTCATGGCTTACAGAGGTGGTGGATCCCAACAGCAGTTGCCAAGAAGAGATCAGAGGGTGTTACTGTGAGCCAGCTGTGAAGAGCTCCTCTTTCCATGTAATGTAAAGTCAGTATGCAAACTTCACCACCTTTTTTTACTGCAAAGGTGTCTTAAGAAGATGGAGTTCAAGGGCAAGTTAAAAGTAGAGTGAAGCAGCCCTGTTACAAGTAAAGATTAGCTATACACAAGATTGTTATAGACTATGTGAATATATTTTTCCTCATCTGTAGTTTGAATGAAATAAATATTCAAATGAGTCTTGGCCTCAAAATTAAGCCATTAAACAAAACCCATTGAAGTATACATACTTGTCTCTTTTAAGAGAGACATCAATTTTTCTGTGTTTTTATTTAGAATGTGTTTTAAACTGCTTGCTACATTTCCCTAGCATTTTAATTTGCTTTGGATTAGAGTTTTCAGATGGAGGACTGTCTTACTCCTCTGAATTAAACATTGCATAATGAAACCGAGCGCCTTTGCTCAGGGTTTATGCACTGAGTAATAGCTGTACTGTTGCTTTGTTCCTACATAATTGTACTCACTTTCTTTGCCAGTGGCTATAGAAAAGCTTAGTCCATTTATTTAGATTTTGTCTTTGAGATGTCTGCTATTCCTAATGCCTGCACAATTTGTAACTCCACATTCCTCACCACCATGCCAATAAAAGAAGTCTCATTTCTGGTTTGGGATGAAACTGCTGCTTCCAAATGGTTTTGTGTAGACCCCCACATATATCAAAACAGCTGAAGGAATTCTTTAGACAATCAAGGGTAGGATCCCATTAATTTCCTTCTAATTTAAAAATGTGCCCACTTTAGAGCAGATCCTTTTACTGGACTGTACAAACATAGCCAAAAACTGAGGGGAGTATTGAACCACTCACTATCTACCCTGAAGTTAAAAAAAAAATCCTGAAGCTAAAAAAAAATCCAAACCTGTAAATTATTTGGAGGTAAAACTACAGAACAGAGAATAATCTGCCAGATTATTATCCATGGGTACTTGGGAATGTTGTAAGCACATTATCTTGGATTAATGTTAAGGGTCACCCAAGAAGGAAAGCTGCTGGAGTTGTATCCTTTAATGTCCCTGTGCATGGAGAATCCTGCTGGCACTTTTCATCCCTGACAGTATAAGATCAGTACATCATTTGCTGTGTAAAATCAGCTCATCACAGGAATTTGTCCTAATAGGGCTAATCTTTTTTATTTGGTAAGTCAAACAACTGCAGCTCTAAACTATGGTAGGGAAAAAGCATATTCTCTGTAAAGTGTATCCTAGAAAACACAGAAGAGACTAGTTGCTCAATATTCTATCCATACATGGGGATAACAGTGTTTCCTCAGTACCAAGCACTGATGTGTTCAGTAGTGCTTGGTAATTAACTTCTGTGGGGAATAGACAGTGGAGGGGCCCTTGGATCCTTACTTGAAAATGTATACTTTTGAGCTATTCTGCATCTGGAAGGAAGTTCCAAATTTTGAGGTCAACCATATTAGCAAACCTCTCTAGATGTATTTTTAGTTCACTGAATGAAAGTCAGATCTGGCTGGTGATGAATGTGTTTCCTTCTGCTGAGTGTGTTAGCTGATACTTTATTACAGAATGAAGTGTTTTCTTTGCCATTTTTCTTGCAACTGGCAAAGTGTAAAACTTCCAGTTTGCATTTGGCCCCAGAGAAGATTTTCCCCTGCTTTCTCCTCAAATTTCTGTATGTAGTTTGTCAGTAGCTTTTATGGTATTGTGGAAAAGTCACTATTATTGTGAAGAAATGGAAAAATTGCTAATTTTTGTATAGATTCAAAGTAGCAGATGTTTGCTAATGTCTTCTCAAGAATGAAATTTAATTGCTACATGCTACTAGACTTTAGGATCATCAAGGGACCATTATCTCACTATAAAAATAATTAAAACCTTCTTTCAGGATAATGCACATGTGGCTAATATAAATGTTGGCCACAGGCATTGCATCTGGGGATTTTATGATTGAAGGTATTTTTTGAGCGCCACGTTGTGATCTCATGTCTGTGGGTATAATTTCATTGACTTCATTTGAAATAGTTCTGTTCTCATCTGTGAGATCACAGTTCCTAAAATCCAATTCCTAATATTTTTGTTGTGTTCTCTGCCTGTCTCTTAGGACATGAGAACATGTAAATGGAGCAACTTTTGAGTACCTTGAGTTTTCACAATGGTGCTTTGAGCTGGGTTTATCTCAGTTGTATGTAGAATTACAACAGGGGGCCAGAGCAGCAAGTTGGCCATGGGATGCCCTGTCTGTTCTCTTGCAGAACCCACTGCAAATGTTTATGGTTTTTAATGTGTGGACTCAAAACCAAGATGTTGTCTGTGCTCTGTTTGTGGTATACCTGTCGCTTGAGATTCATGTGTCCTATCAGCTTTTGAATAGAATTCCAGATTTTTATTAATTAGGTGTTTCCAGCACCAGGATAATACCCAGATATCAGTGTAGTACAGCTTGGCTGCATCAAGAGAATTATTTTTTATTAGCTGGGTGTGAGACTTTAGCTGCATTAGATGCGATTGATCAAAGGCTGTTTTTCTTCATCTTTCTAAGGTCCTGAATGGTATGATTTCTCTGGTACTGGAAAAAACAATTTTTTTTTCTCCAAAAACAGGTATCTATTGTGAAAGGCTGAGTAAAGGCATGTCCAGTTTTCTAGAATTGTAATTGATAAGTACATTAAAAAGTAGTATATGCACCTCTTTGAGTTGCTGACATTATATAAGCACTGAGTATTGTACTTTTAAAATTATTTCTTCCTTAGTTGTTAATTTGCCTCTAAGGGAAGAAAACACAAAAATGTTGATCTCAGAGTATTGAGTACTCAGTAGTTCTCAACTGCTTGCAGCAAATTGCAGGGTACCAGGGTGGGGAGTATGGGGGGCATAAATATTTGGGGGAAGATCCCTGTAAATCTGTTTAACCCAAGAAAAAGCCTTTTCCTTGGAATAGTTGCTCTGTGATGTTCTCCTGACATGGTTGTTCTAGTTTGACTTGATCTCAAGGCCAGTTTGGTGGCAGGGGACCAATAGTGGGCTTGTGTTGTTTGCAATACAGTCCACATGAGCTTGTCACAGACTATGTGAATGGAGAACAATGGCTGCTGCCTTCATCTATGGGTCCTAATGCTGCAGCTCAGGCAGCTGAGGTGCCTGTGATTTAAGGCCTAGAGATACTTGTCTTTGAGGTCATCATATCAGAAAAAATGTGAAAGGATTTGAATAAAAGAACATGGCTTGCTGCAGTGATAGGTGTGAAATTCTGGGCCCATCATATGTATCTTCTGCTTTTTCTTCTGTGTTGCTGATGTTTCTCAAACCTTTCATTTCCCTGGTAGTTTCCCCTGAATGTCTGCAGCATGTTAGAAAGATAATCTTCAGTATTAGAGAATATTTAATGCATACCTTATAGAGTAGATTTCTTTCACATAGTAAGGGAAACTCGGATGAGACTCATCTGCATGGGACAGATCTCAAAGTGGACAAAAGCTGCAGTGTTTTGACAGCTCACACTGTCAAAGTGAGCTGTGAGGTTTCTCTCAGCAGAGCATGCGCATAGGACCAGGACTTCCAGAAGTGCTCATCAGGAACTTGATTGTCTGCTCACTGAAATGTGTTGTTTGTTTTGGAGGGTTTTGTTGCTGTTTATCTTCTACTGACTTCTCTGGGAATGGATCTGAACCAAATTCTTACTACTCTAATGAAGTGGCCTTTTTTCTTGAAGAACATTGGATACCTGCATCTCTAGTTCTCTCCATAGCTTCACAGGTGTGTGTGTGTGTGTGTGTGTGTGTGCACTACAAGTGTGGATTTTCTTGTGGCCCGTTCCTCCTGTGCTCCCTCATTGGATTAAAGTACTGCTTTAACCCCAGCATGATTTGTATGTGGGGTTTGTGTTTTAAATTTCTCTGAGTAAGTGGTTTTAATTCCTGCTAAATGTTGTTTACTTCCTGCCTATGAATAGTAAAACCTCAATGTCTGTTTTTCATATGCTGTTTCAGGAACTTCATGCAATCCTAAGTGGAATGCCCTAGGGAACAGCAGATGAGGTCAGCTCTGCTGCTTATCTTGGGATTCAGCCCTTCCGCCCTTGTTCTTCAATAGTAACATTCTTGGTTCTGAGCCACTATTGAAAGGTGAAGATCCCATGGAGAGTCCATATAGTCCACCTGGAGCTGGTGGTGTTGCTGTGGGGGGGAAGGCCTTATTTCAGAAGGGCAGCCATCATCCTCAGGGGCATTTGGTAACTTCTTGCACTCTGAAGTAAGGGTGAAGAATTTTTTCCTTTGATGAGGATCAGATGGAATTTCAAACATATTCACCTCTCTTGGGATATATGTTAACCTGTATCTCCATCCTTGATCTATAGCACATTGACAGAGCTGAAGGGTGACAGGCAGTACTTTGAAGAGCAAAATGGCTGAGCAAGCTCTGAGGGAGGAGGGCACTCAGCCACTCTTTGAAATGATTGCTCATGTTTCTGTGCAAGATCTGTTTTTCTGATCGGTAACTTTTGAAATTTTTTCTCATGTGGTGACTTCATTGTTCTCTATTTATTGCACATCTTAACTGTATTTTAAAAGAACTTGAGCTGATGCCAGCATCAACATGTCTGAGCAGTTTTGACACAACATAGGTAGCTTTAGGCCTGAGGTCATATGGAAAATGTTGCCTTAGGGACTAAAGTCTTAAATAGTATACCAGCAGGAGTTTCCATAGAGATTTCAAGAAAAAAACAGGCAAATAATTCTCTAGAGTTGACTGCAATAGCTTTTTTTATCTGCTTTATAAACTTTAGAATTAAATATAGTGGGTTTTTTGGAACAAGTATATTAGGGATGGGATAGGGGGAAGAACTTGGCACGGAAGTTAACATTTTACAGAATATTGATTCAACACAATGCTGAATAACTGCTTAAATTACATTATCACTAGGAGAATGTAGTCTTATTCCATTTGCAATTAAAAATACTAATGGTAATAAAAAAAAGACAATCTATTTTCAGCTAATCCCCATGTTTGTGCTCCCCTATTTTTTCTCTTGAATACTCTTCTTATGGCTGTTGGCAGATTTCAGATAGCAATTGGAAGGAAGTAACTGACTTTGTTTTAGAAGTCATCCTGCACAGTATCTTGTCTGCAGATAAGTGATTCCCTCCATTACAGCAGAGCTCTTGGTTTCTTGGCACATCCATTAAGAACGGTCATGCCTTCAAAGGCTTTGCTCTTTATGGAGTGTTTGAAAGACCTGCTCCCAGTCTAGATGAGTGAGAAGCAGCCTTGCTTGGAACAGATTTGTATCCACAGCTTCCTCCAATGAGGCAGCTGTAAATGCTGTTGGTACCTCTCAAAGTATCTGGCCTTTCTGGATGGGCAAAGTCAAAGGAATTGTTGGCTGTGCAACTTTCTGTGCCACACTGCTCACCCCGCTCTGGACTTGAACTTCAAAGAATAATTGTAAAAATTAGGAAGTGTAGTATGTCACGAAAAACCACTTCTGGATACAGAAAATATTCAACCACGAAAAACCACTTCTGGATACAGAAAATATTCAACCTCATGTACTTGTGTGGTGTTCAGCATATTCCAATTCCCAGTGGAATGTTTTCATCCTCCACATGTAGCTCTTGCTTTGGCTTTTTTAGGTCTTGCACAAGGGGATAAGGTGGAGGCAGCAATGCTGTGTTTGGATTGACTGTGGTAATGAAAAGCATGTCCTGAACACTTCTTTTAAAGTGTCACTGCTGTGTTGTGGTTGGCTGCCAGCAAGTTTGCTCGACACAGTCAGGTAAAGTGTAAATGACATCAGCTCCTTTGGTGTTTTCCTCTGAAGGGAATGGCTGAGCTGTTCAGGCAGTCTCAGCTGGGACACCCCTAGCTTCACATTAGCTCTGCCAGGGCACCATTTGGAGGATGTTGATGGACTGCAGGCAGGATCATTGTGTAATGTAGATAGGAATGACAATCTCTCTCTGTCCAAAAAGTGCAAGTGCAACTGAGTCCACTTGTCAAGCCAAAATCCATTGCTCTCTGTGCTGATTCACAGTGGGAGCTGACATGAAGTATCAAGGAGGGATTAGCATGCACAGCATGCTGTGGTTAGGAGCCTGTGCCACTTGGTCAGACCACAGCATGAAACTGTGGTGAGTGTTGAGTTGCTAATGTCTCCTCAGGTTACTCAACTTGGGTTTGTGTGCAAACAGAGCAAGGTGCCTGAGTGGCAGGCTGGCTTCAGATCCAGGGGTTTTAGAGCACTGCTGAAGAATAGGCCTGAAATATCACCACTTCCAGTCCCTCACTAACAGGAGCAGCTACACTGAAGCCTTACTGAGGAGGGAGAGCTGGTCTGGATTTAAATTGATGCTTTAAAAATACTTCACTGCTTTTTTCTTTCATGTAGATTCCCACGTACTGGTGAGCTAACAAGGCTCTCCTGTGCTGAGAAAGTTTGTGTTTTGTTGAACTTCCTACTCAGGAGTTTCATGTTGCTATGCAGGAGTCCATGCATGGAGGATTTTTTTTAGAAAGAGATGTTTCAGCCTTGCATTTTTCTAATGTCAAACATCAGCCTTTTCAAAATCTCATATTACTGGGGAGAAGTGTTCTCCCATTCCCTTGCCTCCCATGCATGTCTTTCTGGCCCACTTTTTCTCACATCAGGGATCTGACTTGCTCAGGGATTCCCTGTAGCCCATGTTCACTGACAGTATGACCCAGCCCTGGCAGAGCAATTTTGCTGAAATTGTTTTTCCCTGTATGCCATGGAAGAGGCACTGTGCCCCTGTTGATGGTGGCAGACATGCCTGAACTCCTGCATAACAGAATACTCTGAGTTGGAAGGGACCCACAAGGATTATCTAGTCCAACTCTAGTGTGAATGGCCCATATGGGAATTGAACCCACAACCTGTTGTCAGCACCGTGCTCTCACCAGCTGAGCTCATCTGGGAGAACTGGCAAGAAATGCATGTTCATCCCAAATTCCTGAAAGGAGAAGTGGCTGTTGACTTGGGGAATGTGAAAGCAACAGGAAAACAGGGACAAAAGATTAAACTCAGATCCTTGCCTGATTGCCAATTACAAGTTTCACAGATGTGTAGGACCTGTTGTACTTTGGTCCCTTCTCTAGACCTCAGGCGCCAGACCTTTGTTTCTGTTGCAGATCCCAGCCACAGATGAAGGCAAGCAAATCAAACTGTTCTTAAGTAACCACATCAAAACAATTTAGGAAATTATGAAGAATCTGCTCCTGAAGCTTGTACTTACGCTGGAGTCTTCATAGAGGGAAGGATGCAATTGTGCTAGCACATTATTGTTGAATATCTGAACTCCCCCTCCCTGTTACTGGCTCTCAAATACTTTGTTATTGCCAATTCACTGACCTCTCCTTTGCTGACTGCACAAGACCAGGTTGAAGGTCTGCCGTGTCATCACCTGGGAAACTAGAAAATAAATGGAATAAATCCCATTAAAGGATATATAGATAGGGATTGAGAGGAGAGGGTTGGAGTAGATAGAGATATATTTAGTGCAATCATAAAGCTTTATAAAAATAATTTTTAAAACAGAGTTGTAAGGATTCTATCACTGTTGGTAATTTCAATTTCTGAAAAATAACATTCAGAGTTTCATGGGGGGAAGAAAGGAAGATATCTGTGGGGTGGAGAGAAGATGGTGGTATTAAGTAGCAAGATTTGATGCAATTTGGGTAGGTGAACAGAACTGTAGGGAGTCCACAGCTCTCCTGCCACACTGTGTTTAGTTTCTGGGACGATAAAAGTTCAAGAGATGTGTCAAAACTCAGTTCTCACTCACTGGTGAGACCCTCTGGGCAGTGCAGTCCATGTCTGAGTCTCCTGTCCTCCATTCTGTTCTGTTAGCACTGCTGCTGCTGTGGGCTATGTGTGTGATATGTGCCTGCCCAGGTCTGAACTCCTTGAGAGTCTGGTCTGGCACAACTGTTTTAGCCTGGAAATTCACACGTCCTTTTGTACTGAGGCTACATCCTCACATAGTAAACTGTGGTGGGAAATAGTTTCCCCTTCATTATTACACTGGCAGGGAAGTATTATGTGGCTTGATAAGGTTTGTACAAGCACTGTTTTCCTGCTGTGGTTTTTGCTGGCTGGATTTTCACAGCCTGCTTCCTCCAGTTGCCTGCAGATCTCCCAGGTGAGTGGCTTGCTTTTGCTCTGAGGCTGCCCTGGATCATCACCAGCAGGGTGAGCAGTAAACAGCCTGAGTAAAGGGCCTTTGCCAGGCTGGTTTGTGCACCTGAACTGTGTGTGGGCAACTAAAGGGGCATGGCTTGAGTAAGGGTGGTGATGGACTCACTCTTTCCCTTTCCCCTCTTATTTAAGCAGTCACAACCAATGCTGACCAGGGATGTGTGATGAAAACATTCATAATAGACATCTGTGCTGTGAAATACAGACACCAAGACCCATGTATTGGCTCTACCCTGCTGCTTATTTCAGAATGGATGCTGTTCTGTATTTGAATGTACATGCATGCAAAGTGTTTGAAAAGAGGCTTAGAAACAAACAGGATCCCTTACCACACGCTGTCATTGGCTTTTTTTCTGTTTAATTTGGAAAATACAAAATCTGCTTTTATAAAGATCCTTGCTGTGCTAGGAAATGTGTGTCACCCACCAGTTTGCTCCCTCTTGATGCAATGCTGGGAAAGATTTAGAAGAAAGAATAGAATAAATCATTCAAATGACTATGTTTTGCAGTGCCTGCCTAGCCAGATGAGTAGTTTTGTGAGCACTGGGGTTGAACATGCCTACTTGCCTATAAATTTGTGTCCAGTGGTTGACTGTGAGTCTCAGTGGATACTTTTCCCATGGCTGAGGAATTTGCTGGGATGCTCCCCTCTCTCAGGGATTACACATGCCAGCCTCGCCTTTCACAAAGATAATTATAGAAATGCCTTCCTGCCTCTTTTCACAAAACTTGTAAGAACTTGCAGGAATTTGCTTTCCCCAGCTTTTTGACAAACCTTGGCTCAGTGGCTGTGGGCCAAGACAGAAACTCTGGGATCAACACACAGACTTAGACATACACACAGACATATTGTGGTTGTCATGTATAAATCTTGACTCCCTAGGAAGCAGAGAAAAGGGGAGGTGCAGTGGGAACCACACTGTGGGCTCTGCATGAGACAGGGAGTCACCAAGAGTGTCCTGAGAAATGGGAATGTTACACATACAAAGCAGAGGCTAGGAGGAATACAGCACCTTCTCTTTCCCTGCCTGAGCTTCCCTCTTTATGTGCCACCAGCACTATAGGGGATGCTTGGTGGCTTTTTCTTTTGGGATCTAACTTGTAACCCAAGTTCAGCACAGTGGGCACTTGGAGAAACAACCGTACCAGTAGTAAGCGACAGGGAGGATTTGCCCTATTTAACTACAAAGTTTTCAGAAACAAGAGAAATATGGTACTACTTCTGGTAACCCTAAGGGAAATATGGTAACTGCAAGCATAAAGACACAGAATTTTAGATGAACAAAGGCTATCCCAAGGTATGTTTCCCACTCTGGTGGTAATTTACTCTGTGAAAATAACGAGCAGTTCCATGTAACACTTCCCAAGTGTGGGAGAGGCATAGTTCAGTCTTGAGAATTCAGCATGTGAAAAATAACAAGATGTAGAGACACATGAATAAGCAGAAAAGCCACACATGGACTTGCAGATGTTTTACCACATCAGTGAGATTTGCATACTGTTCTTGGTGTTGAGATTTGACTTGGCATGGGATGTGGGGAAAATCATCTTCCCATGCTCTGGCATATCTGTTTCACTAAAGACTATGGCTGCCCTCTGAAATCTCACTCTACTTGTAGAGAAGTTGGCTTTTTCTTCTGATAAGCTTTGTAGTATTTTTTCCAGTATATATACAGAAGGTACTGGGAAAAGGATTGTATTTTGTAGTTTCAGGACATGGTTGAGTATCCTGGATTTTATTAGGTTCTCAATCTCATTCTTAAACCCAAAATAAGGAGTAAAGGGTTTAAGGTGTAGGGTTTTAGCTCATGGTATAGGATGAGTTGGAGCACCAAACAAGCTTTTCAGATATGGAGGTAAACCTAAGAAAGTAGGAGAAGAGTCAGGCATGGAAGTGCAGTGGTGTTTGTCAGAAACAGCCTGGCTGTCAGCACAATGGCTCATGTTATGCTGTTAAGAAACAGCATCTCAGGGTCTGAAATGGAGCTCAGGTTTACAGGAAGGTCTTCACCTTGGGTATGGATCTGCTTTCATGGTGATCCTCTGGTGTACAGCAGTTATAGAAGGAGAGATTTATGGCCATGTGATATTTTAGTCTGTCATTTACTGATAGGCTCACCTCCCTTTGTGCAAATGAACCTTAAAGGGAGATGATATAATCATGGTAGCAACTGCTTTAGCTGAGAGACGGAATCATGTGGTTTCCTATATCTTCATCTGCTCAACAGTTCTTGTGAGAAATTCCACTTCTGAGGCTAAAACTTCCCTGCATATACCAGCACTTATTTATTTTTGGCTTTTCTGAGAATAGAAGGTTTCAGACACACTACAGTAATGAAAGAAGAATGAAATTGGATTTTCTTTGTCCCCAGAAATGTTAGTTTTAAACATCCTTTCAGCTGAGTGGATGAAATTGTAAAATGCAGATGTGACAGTGATGCTCCAGAATTCTCCAGGGGTGTTTGAGCTTGACTTCATGGTCTCATGCAGTTTTTTGTGGCCGATACCGAGCCGATGAAGCAGACTTTTCCAGTTCATTTTTTCTGAAGCACGCAGCTGAGGAAAGATTGACTACAGAAGCATCTGCAGCTAATTTAGCAGCATAATCCAATGAAGGATATTGCTGCAAATTGCTGCAGAGACCTGGCATGGTTGGTGGCCAGTCCAGAGAAGAATCTTTTGTGTGGCTGTCAAACTCAAGGTGCCTCAGTCTCTTGTGCTTGTATTTAAACTGAAGGAGAAGCAGCACTTCTCTAGAGTTTTCCAGTGGTCTGAAATGGCAAATTATTTATCAGCAGTGAGGTGTTGTTACTCCTTCCCCTTTTCTTGGTCACCTTCAGGAAGCTTTTTGATTTAAGAATGGTAATTAGTGGAGCAGAGTATTTTGCCAACCACATTTAATGTTGGTCTGACAGCCGAGTCCTCAGTGCTTTCCTCAAGCACCTCACAATCCAAATGGGCAATTGAGGATGATTTCCTGGTAAAAGTCATGTCCAAACTGGTGAGAAGAGAAGATACAGAGAGTAGCTGAGGTCTGAAGAGAAATGTGATGGTTGCGTTTGATTTTAATTCTGTTCTTAAGCTCTTTCCAAGAAAAGACCTGGCTGCCATTGCTGCTCTGATTTTTCTTATCTCATTCCTTCCCTTCTGCTGACCCGTGTTTGAGTGATGGGGGATGTGATCCCTCTTGCATTATTCCTGTCTCACTTCACAGTTCTCATATGTCTCTCTATTTCCTTCCTAATTTTTGTCATGATGTTTAAAGAAACCAACCACCCACCCCCCCCCAGAATTCTTTGATGGCACCACATGGGCAGAAAAATGTCTGGAGGATCATGTCATTCAGTCTACACAATGCTTGGATCTCAGCCATTCTCTGAGTTCATTGCTTACATGACCTCTAAATATTTATTTTTGAAATGGGTTTATAAATTGCTATGGTTGATTAAAAGACTCCTGAAAAATGTGACTTTTTCTAAACACAGAATGGTAGTTGATTTTAACAAAACAAGACAACAAAAAAGGCAAACAACTCGTTTAGTTTTACATGAAGTATTAGATCTATGCAAACCTTTGTGTTGTTTTATTCTTTAAATCTGGTGGGTAGAAGCTGAACAACCCGTTCTACAGAATGACCATAACTTTGGCAGCAACTCTGAACTCATATATCAACATTTCTAACATGAGATGCAACCATAATTTTCTTTCAACAGCCACATTTTGGGGGTTTATTTTCTTTTGGTTTTTAGTGTATTCCTCTTGTGCTTTTTGCTTGGACAAATACTGTGTCTTACATGATTAAAATCTAACTCTCTTACTAGTATATTTAAATTGCTTTGTCTGGTATAAACAAGCAGGTCTTGGCTCCAACTTTACATTAGAATGTGAGACATCAGATTCTTAAGACCTCTGGTTAATTGGAAATCAGTTAATGGGAACTAATTATCATTGCCTTGTGATGAAGGCTGAGTGAAAGTATCTTGGTAGAAATACATAGGTGACTGTAAGGGTCAAACCTAGATATGAGTGTGGGGAAGCCCATAGGCTAAAGCTAATTTGTTGAGATATAAGTGCTTATCCAGTCGTCCTTTGTTGCAATGATAAACAGTCAAAGCACCTTCATGCATGTTTGCCAGGAAAATTTATGTGAGTAGATTTGTCTTGTGGAATTTGAGTATGGATGTATAACGTTTCAATTTTCTACTTGGAAATCTTTATTTTTTTTCGAGTACTTCATACCAGGGCATACAGAACTTACCATGCCTGCTCCAAGAGGCATAAAGAGCCCTGTCAAACACAGATTTATGTCACATTTTTATTTGCCATGGCTGAAGTTACATGGCAAGTATGGCAATGTAAAAAGTGCAATATTTGAGGAGGTAAATGGCTCAATCTGCTGATCTTGCTTTCTAAATAGTACCTGAGAGTACAGATTACTTGTTTTGCTAAAATCAAGCTGTAGGAAAAGGAAATTTGACATCTTGTTTTGATGGTGTATGTGGGTAATATTATTCAGCCAGAGTGTTTAATTATAATTAGCAATTTAAAAAATAAAATAGCACTTAAGAACATGTTATTACACTAACATGATCCAGATCCAGCTTTCACTGGAGAGCCTAACTGCGTAAAATGAGCACAATTTTTGAATTTAATATTCCTTTACCACACACACACTGGCAATACGATCTGCATAATGGACCGTTTCTATTGCTTTAATCACCACTTACTGCACTCTTACTGGTCATTAGTTCTACAGATTAATGACACAAACATGGATTTATTAGTGCTGTAAACCTGTGGAAAACAGTGGGTCAAATTAGTGTCTTTTTCATAACAACATCTGATGGGCTTTTATTAGACCTGAACATAGAGTGTCACTTTCTACACTAAAAATGTCTGTGAGTCATTTCAGGTTGCTTTCACACTTGATTGTAACCTTCTGATTTGTAGAAAACACTCTCACTTGCTAGCAAAGTCTCTTTGATTTAGGGGATCAAAAACTGTTTGGCAATAACTTTTTACCTCAGAGTGAAATGTTTTTATTTTAAAATAGTGCTTCTTCACATGTGATGTTGACACAGTAGAGACCCCTGAGTTCCTTGAGAGGATAAGATATGCAAGATATGTGTCTCTTAATGTGACTGTTCATAAACCAACTTACTGCTGGACTGCAGCCTGAAATGCAGAACTGGTCAAAGAAACAAGTTTCTGATGCAAAAATAGCTACAGTACTTAGTGCTCTTTGGATTTTAAGGAGTTAATCTACCATTTTAAGGAGTTAATCAAACCATGTTTTTGTAATGCACCAGTCTGTGTTGTGTCCACACAACCATGAGAACATCTCTGAGATGATTAGAGACTTCAAAAGCTCTGTAAGTCAGTAAAAATCTATTTCTTCCCTTTTTCGTGCGTGTAATTTGCCATCAGGTTCTTTAAGGTCACTTCTAAGAAGGGCTGATGAATATGAATCTTATCTGCTACCCCTTATAAACTTGCTCTTAAGTTCAAGGTTAGATATTGTTTCTCAATTTGGTTCTCTTTCAGTAGCAATGAACTATTATTTACAACATTAGCAAGTGTGTGGTGTCTCTTGTCTGTTATGCTCCACAGCTGATAAAAAGAACCACAGAAATTGTTGAACCTTAGAACAAAGAATATGAAGGACTTCTTAGAGGTACGTTTTAAGGAGTTGCTGAGTACAGTAGTTTTCTTTAGTGTCCTTTAGTGCTCTGAGAGGTGTGCTGCCCTATCTTCCACTGGCTGCAAAATCTGGGCATCTCCTTGTGTTGGTCTGATAAAGACGCAGATGGTTGTGTAAGCCATCCAAAAAAACCTCCAATGGATGGGCAATGGATGGACCTCCAATGGATGGGGCTAGGTCCTTGTGTGAGAGAAAGTGGCACAGTCATTTTGTAAGCAGAGGATAAAGAAAGGAGTGTGTTGCTCCTGGACATGCATTGCCATGGAGCGGCATATGAATCCCAGGCAGCTACTGTGGTAGTGCACAGGGAAAGGAGAGGAGAAGGACTCTGAATCCATAAGAAATATTTCCTCTTGATACATGCAGAGATTCAATTTCCTTGTGCTGAACTGGAGACAGCTGGTATTCCTCCAGACACTGAGGAAGCTGGGCGTCAGCACTGTCTGCTCCAGATAAGATTAATAATGTATAGATTGATGGGGGATGGAGCCTGATCTGTTGGGATGCCACAGCAAGCCCTCCTGATGAGGAGGAGCAGCTGCCTGCTTTGGGCCTCCTGAGAGGAGCAAGGGGAACCATCTGAGACAGATTGGGATTGACTCCTGTTCCTTCTGCAGGCCAGTTGCTCCCACCTTGGAGCAGACTGTGTTCAGTGCAGCACAGATCTATGGATGTGTGATCATGTCCAGTTCCCGGCTCTGTACACTTCAAAACTCTCTTACAAAAAATGACCCCACAGCTGAACACAAGAATACAGCAGAAGGAACTTTTTTTCACCCTTGTAGAGCAGACTACAAGTGTGCTTACATGCTGCCACAAGTCTTGACCAACAAACCAGAACAGCAGCAGTTTTTTGAATTAAAATCTCTGCAGTCACTTCTGCTTCCCATTTTCAATTTGGAAGTTGAGAATTGTTTGATCTCTTGAATACTTTCTGTGTTGTACACAGGTTGGAGGCTTTTGAGCTATCTCTTTTTTTGTCAGCCAGGGTATTGTTCAGAGCCGTGGAGTGATAGAACTTGGTAGGCTCAAGCTCTTTTGGGCTCCCTTCTGAGGTTCTGGCTATGATCTGCCCAAACTTGCAGTTTTGAAGCAAGTTTGAAGTTTTTAGGGTCAGCCCAAGGTGAAGTGCACCATGTTATTTACTTTTCCACATCCTTGGATGCAATTAAAAGATATGGCATGAGTGAAAAACAGAAAATCAGGAGGGAAATTCTAGATCACTTGAGGCTGCAGCATGTAGGTGCTGGTCCTTTCACACTTTCCTGGTACAGGGTTCCCAGTGCTGATGCTTAACCTGAGGCAGGGAGAGCAATAGCAGCTGTTCCTTTCCTGCTGGCTTGAACACA
Organism: Melospiza georgiana; assembly: GCF_028018845.1. Classification (NCBI taxonomy): domain Eukaryota; kingdom Metazoa; phylum Chordata; class Aves; order Passeriformes; family Passerellidae; genus Melospiza; species Melospiza georgiana. The sequence continues at coordinate 96,431,113 of NC_080431.1, forward strand.
GTGTAAGTGGTGGCCCAGTGGGTGTTAAATACATCACTCAAGCTCTTCTGAAACCTGAACTGAATACTCAGTTGGTTGCCCAGTGTGAACAAAATAATAAAAAAAAAACCCAGAAAAAAATTAAAGTTACTGAGGCTTGCAAATCTGTGCAGAGACTGCCTCTCCAAATAAAACAGGCAGGTTTTATGCCCTGTTCTGCAGTAATAATTTGATGCTTTTTCCTTTTTGAGGTTTGCAGTCCAAGCTCTTTAAATATTGGTTTCACAATTACTGCTAAGCATGAATGGCTGGTTTCCAGCCTGGAATAACTTTACATGCTCTAGAGAATGCCATTACCTTTACCCAATTCTGTGATTAATTACTGTAACAAATTATTACTGCAACTGCAAAATAGAATATCTGTGGTACTGTTGGGTTAGAAAGAAGAAATCAAAATAATGAACTAAGTGCCTTATTAGAGATGTGGCCATAGGTCTGTACCTTGCCTGTTGTCAAAGGAAATCCATTATCATTCTCTTAAATCTCATTTACTTCATTGCTCCTGCACAGAAGTGGGATGTGCTTTTTTATCCTGCACAGAACAGTTTCACCCTGGAAAACCAATCTAATTCATGCTTTGTTTTAATTGGGTTGGGTTTTGTCAGCTTTATAGATACACTGGGGTTACAGGACATGTGAATTTACTTCTCTTTCTTTCCCCCAGCCTCTTCAGTGCCTGTCTTTTCGAAAGATTTAGGTAGCAGCAATGAACAGCTGGCAGAGTTGGGCTGCATTTGGCCTGGTGGTGTAGCAGGGAGGGACTTGGTACCCCTTCGCAGGGGTAGGAGCTGCCTGGAGCAAGAGTGCTTCCACCCCTGTGTGACAATGCCTCTAGCAGGGACCAAGGAACCATGGCTGCCCAGAGCCTGAGCAGGGGGTGCAGCAGCTCACCCTGTGAGAAGGGGAGAGGGAGGAAACACAGCATTTTCTACATGACAACAAGGAGAAGTGTTCTGCCTCAGAATTAGAGCTCCGCATCTCTTGCCCTCAATCACTTTCCTGCCACCACTGCCCCTGGCTTCAGTGGTCTGTGCTGGCTGCCCTTCTCTTGGGTTTTGCCCTTTCTGCTTGAATACTGTTTTCAGGAGTTTTCACATTGTCTGGATCTTTTTCTGGTTTTTACATCCCTCTAGCAGGAAGGTTTGATATCTATTGCTGCTGCTGTCTACTGCCCAATGCTGCTGCTGGATGGGGACACTGGGGATGCTGCTGGTGCTGTGCAGCCACCTCTGCAGGTCACATTGAACTGATACTGGGGTCTGCAGTGTCTCAGTGAAAGCAGGGAGAGTACTGGGCAGTTTAACATTTTCAATTCCATACTATAGCAAAACAGTGGTGAATTAATGATGCAGTGGAGAGTGCACAGGAAAATTTGTGTTTTCTGAATTTAAAGATATAAATGACATCATCTTATGGGTCTTATGATGTATGAGCTCAAAACTTGCTTATTTTGGGATCTGTTTCTTTGCCAGGTATTTCATGTTTTGTCAGACTTTAAGCATGACTTCCTTAAGCCTGGATTATACAGAAAATATATATGACACTGCACCATGGGTTGAACCCTGAATATCCTGCTTTTATCTTGTCATGTTATCTCATATTATTATATTAGTTCACTGCTGAGCTTTTTAACCAAATGCTACTGTGGCTCATCTTTATTATAACAGAGACATATTTTAAATTTAAAATGCTTTATCAATACAAATAAAAACCCTTCTTTTGTAATTAGGAATGTCTTTGTGCTTTTTAAGTATGGAAGAGTTATTTGGTTTCAGATGCTATATTTGGCATTCCACAGCCACATAATTTTAATGATATGTAGTCGAAATGTCTTTTGAAAGCCTCTATAATAAAAATAGAAGAGAAATTAGATTACCTCTGAGACTTAAAAGAACTGTTGAAGAATTTTTTAGAGCAATGTTAAAGTATGCTGTAAAATGAGTCATGTTAGTCTCCAAATTGATCTGGGGTATCTGGGGATTCAGAATGCTGTACTACTCAGATTAATTAAAATGTAGTCAGCTGAAACCTTCACTATAATAAAAATTGTTCCCCAGGGTTATACCTTCATTACCATCCTGATGTAGCCCTCCAGTCCTGACCATTGCTGAGCTAAGTAATTAGTTCACTTTAAAACAAAAACAAAAGGATAAAATGATCATGACAATACTTAATGTATTATTTGGGGTTTTTTTATTGCTATGCCTGGTCTCTGTTTGATATCATTAATTGTATATAGCCATTCTTTCTGCTCCCAAAGACAAACAGTGAGAGACAAAGTATCTCTGATGTGAGGGTTACGCTGTTTCCCATACTGTAAGGCATGGAATATCTTACAGTTGCTGTTTTCTGTAACTCTGGCTAAGGCACTGATCTCCCTCTGCAGATGTGCTGCCTATCTCATCCCTGTTGTGCTGTGGGCAGTGTTCTGCTCCACAGGGGTTTCCTTATCAGCAGTCCTGGAGTAAATCAACAAGGTGGAGACTGCATTTCCCAACAGGGTCTCAAAGGAAGAGCTCACATCATGTGGATTTGTACGGGATACCAGGGGACATCTGCCTTACGAGGCTGTCTCAAGCTCAGGCTTGAGGACCTAGATAAAGCACTGCTTCTGTCTCTCCCACCCTGTGGATGTTCTGGCCCCAGCTCTGCAGAGTCTGTCAGCAGTTTGTCCTTGGGCTGGAGGCAGTAGTGAAACCCTCTGGATAAGGCTCACCCTTATCTCTCTCTTGTGTCATGTCATGGGCACTGTCCCCAAAGCTGCTGAATAGCAAAGACATGACAAAGAAGCTTTTGATTGTGGCTGTCAGTGCTGGAACCTGGAGATTGTAGCTCAAATCAAAATGCATCTGACTGAGTTGTGGCTCTGACAGAGTGAGCCCCAAGTTTGTTCTTCGTATTAATGACCTGAATGCAATGGGTTTGGATTCTCAAAAATACTTTTAAAAACACTCATGCTTTTTCAATCCCTTTTCAAAGAAAGGGATTTCATGTCCTTTCTGCCAGAATATAACAAACTATTATAGTCCCCTATAGCATTTCCAGAATCCCACAGAACTTTACGTATGTTATTTAGGCTCCAACAAACCCCATTAAGGGATATTTCTACATTCTTTTGTTCTTTTTTTTTTTTCCAGTAAGACAAACTGAGGTGGAAGAAGTGCTAGTGGTTTGCTAAAGGCTAAGTAGTCCATCTCAATGCATCAATGCCTACTCCCAATCTCTTTAGGATAACAAAGCACACACATGCACCTGACTTCCATCCAAATAAATCCTCTAGAACTCCCTCCTCTGACCATGTGCACTGGACATTTACACAAAGCTAACACAGCTCATCTGTGCAATTGTACAATAGAATATTGACTGCTTAGTACATGCCATAGCTTTGTACTTTTAATAATAAAAATGTCTTCAGCAGCTCTATTTAAATGACATGTCACAGGAGAGGACAGTAGGGAAGAGTCCAGCTGTGCCTTCTGCAGTGATCACTCCATGCCCTGTAGTGTTTGATGAAACCTGGAATTTCTTCCTTTTGTTGCAGTGTCAAGGAGCAAACTTGATGAGAAACCCACCTTGTACATTTATGACCAGGAAATCTAAAATGGAGGAATATGCAGGCTCCCAAAGAGATCTGTGAAATTCTTTGCCCACGTAAGGAGCCAATCTCTGGGAAGACTCAATGAACCTATAATTAGACTCCATGGTCTGCACTTCAGACAGCTGAAAGTTAGATGAAAGTTAGTGTGAGGGGGAACAAAGGCTCTGGTTTTCCCCCTTCAAGAGCCTCAAGATGCAAAAAAGGTCATATAATTTCGAACTCTTGGTCTCTGCTTGTCTGTGTTGAGAAACTCCATCACAGCTGTTGCCATGATATTTTCTGAAAAATCCCTTTGCCAGGATTTTTCTCCTGAGAAGCTGAGAAGCCTCAGGAGAAAAGAAAATCAATAATGATCTGCTGCTGTGGAATGCAACAGGTGCACCTTTGATTGGTCCATGTTGGTTGTCTCTAATTAATGGCCAGTCACATTGGATTGCCAGCTGGCTTGGACTCTCTGAGAGTCACGAGCTTTTGTTATTCATTCCTTCCTTTCTATTCCTTTCAAGCCTTCTGATGAAATCCTTTCTTCTATTCTTTTAGTATAGTTTTAATGTACCATTTTCCTTTAATATAATATATATCATAAAATAATAAATCAGCCTTCTGAAACATGGACTCAAGATTCTCGTCTCTTCCCTTGCCCTGGGACCCCTGCAAGCACCACCACATTTGGTGACCCCAAGTGAAGAAAAATTCCACATTTGGTGAACCCCGAGTGAGGAACATTTCCACACACAGCCTGGTTGTGTCTCCTTCTCAGTGGGTTGGTGCTGGTGAGTGGGTGAATGCACAGCAAGGAACGTGCAGCCCCTTGGCTTGGCTGGGTGAGAAGAACTGCACAGCAGCACGAGCCCTGACACATCATCTCAGCCCTTCATTTTGCCATATATTGACAAGCTCATGCTGTACAGTCTCACTTTCTTCCAAGGGGGACTTCCTTTCTGTCCCCCTCTTTCAGGCAGGTGTTGTGAGAGCAGACATGCATCAAGTTGGACTGGATGGCATCTCTAAGGGTTGTGTTAGCAGAGGAAAACACAGTGACAGGAAGAGTGATTGCTGCTCATTTGCTATTTAAATTGAGTGTTCTTAAAGACAGACAAGATGGTGTAAAATGCCTATTTTTACTGTACTTTGTACATGATTTTTACATTGTATCTTTAGGGAGAGTATCTAAATTATTTGACATCCATTTAGAGGTTTTTTTCCCTCCTTCATTCTTATATTCACCCATAATATTATTTGTGATTAGAAAAGTGCATGACGACTGTGCTAAAATACAACCGTGTTGTAAATAATGATTTTTGGGGCTTTTTTTGCAATGTTATTTGTGCTGGGATTGGATTCTGTTCTCCTGTTGAAGTGAATGCCTGCAGATCAGATTGGTATACTAAAAAGCTGGCTATGAGTGAAAAGTGAGAAAGTTCACTTCCAAGGATTTCTTTTAACAGGACTATGTTTCATTTTATGTAAAATTGTAATTTACTGGTTTGCAGCTGTCTATATGCACTTTCACCCTCTGATGTTTGACACAGAAGAACTCGTGTGTTGTTGGATTCCTTTCTGTGGCATTTTAGCATCAGTAGTGGTCACTGTGAGTTTGCTGCAGTTGAAAGAACTTGGGCTTATGTAATGGAAAATCAGAAATTTGTGTCAGTTTTGTACAATCCAAATTTTAACTGTTTCTTCCTGCATAGCTTAATGCTGCACTGTGTAGGTGAGATTGTCAGTGGAAATTGTTTTAAAGTTGATAACCTTCATCTTCTCAAATGAATGGGTTGTATACCCATCCTGAATAATCACCAAAGTAAGGACTGAGAAATAGAAAATTTTACTGAGTAGGACCACAAAGTTGTCTGGGTGAGAAGTAGAGCACTGGGTGTAGCAGATTGTGGTCTGCCTGCAGTTTTCCTGAATTTAGGGCTGGCATTTGCAGCTGCCAAGCAGTGTGGTGCTGCAGGCCTGAAGAGTACCTCACTGTTCCAGTGCATTTCTTGTCCTGTGCCTTACTGCGAGCATGAAGATTTATTGTGCTTTGAGTAGACAACACTCAATTTGCCACAGTTAAAAGTGATATTCTGTAATGCAAAGCATGAAAACCAGTGCTGGAGATCTTTCTGTCAGTCCCAACACTTGTACTTGGAGAAGAAAGAAAATGGAAATGATGGGTCTATTCCTATCCTCAGTGCAGACAGTTTTCTACAAAGACATATCACTCTACCAGCAGGGCACCCTATGGAAAAGTTGTGTTGTTGGGGCTTTTTCCCCTCCTATTTTTGAAAGATGGATTTCTGAAATCAGGTCAGATAAAGACTGGGGTTATGTGCCTGGTTGTGAGTATAAACTTTGATTTCTTTCCCTGTCCTTTTTACAAGTAAGTCTCAGGGGAAAGTACTGCTTAGCTGAATGACTATAATTTTTTAATTAACCCTTTGCTTAATTAAAGCTTTGAAATTTTTCTGTGTCTATAAGTATCTCTCTTTCCTATACAGCATATATTGGCACATCATCATCCACACCTTTCTGGAAAGTATATTCAGAATATGTGTCAATAGTCACTAAAGGTTATGAAAGAAAATTTCAGTGCAGGATTTAAGGCAGATCTCCTTCAGCAGTTGTAGCCACCTGTCTTCATACCAAGTTCTGTGTTCCTCCCCTATGCAGATATACACACAGGGCTGTACCCAAGTACTCACAGACTGGCTTCAAGAGCTCCCTTTGCCTTTCTCACACTCTCCAAGCCCCTTTTGGGTGTCCCTGCCTCGATGCCAGCTGCAGCACCAGCTATGCATTGGTGGTGGTGGCTGGAGATGAGTCTTGGGTCCTGCAGGTTGACTGCAGAGCTGTGTAGCATTGCTGCTGGCAGGACCTCTTGTTAAAGGTCTTTGTTGAGGTATGCTTTGACTCTCCCCAAAATCCCAGCTTGTTTCTGTCAGCTGAGCTTGGCAGGGAGGGAGAAAAATCCCAGGGTTGTTTGTTGTTTGGTTGCACCAGAAGAAAGCCCCCAAGGCAGAAGGTAAATACAGGGAGTGGAGCAGGGGATCTGATGCTGGTGGGACTTGTCCCCCTGGTGCTGTTTGGATTTACCCATCTGGCTCTGGTCCTGCTTACACCTGTCAGCTGAGAGGGACGGTGCCAAAGCAAGGGGTGAGTGAATGTCCTCTTGGAGCTTTGCCTGGCCAGCTGGCAGCACGCATCATCAGCCAAGCTTTCCCTTCCTCCTCCTCCTCCTCCACAGCCTTGGACATGTCATTCAGTATGTATGGCCATGCCTTCCCACCACAAGGGAGGAAGGTGGGTTTCAGCCCCATCAGCCCCTCTAATAGAAATTAAGGGTTTCAATCTTTCTTTCTTTCTTACATGAAAGGAGGAAAAAAAAATCTCCTTTTAATTTACTATGTTTAAATTATTTTCACTTGTATAGTGGTCTCTACTAGAATGGACATATTGTGCCCATTGGAGACCACACCTTAGCAAGACAAAGCTAGCTCACTGTGCTGGAATTTTTTAATGGAGTTTTATGAGGAGAGAATAGGAGGAGGAAGAACCCACCAAGCAGGATTGGCTCCAGAAAAAGGTTAGAAGCAGATTGAGGTTTGTCTACCTTAGAATATGAGGCCTATTCACTCAGATATGCTTCTTTCTAGCTTCTTTTGGTACTGCCATGCCCATATTCATCATCCTACTGCCATTTTCCAAAGCTGTCATCCTGTCATCCCCATGTCAACAAACCTCCCACCAGTTTGGGTGACAGACACATTTTAGGCTCAGCTACTGTGGGGAGGGTGTGATGACCCTTCCTTCAAAACAAGCCAGTCCTGTCTGCCACTGACACAGCAGTTCCTGTCCATCTGCCAGGGGTGTTTGGGAGCACTGCATTAGGAAGCTCAGTGACAGCACTACTGCTTTTTTTTAAGCCAAAAAATCCCTGATGTCTTTAATATTGGTGGGGGATTAAGTAATATTTTCCCATGTGCAGATGGAGAATAGTACCACAGTGTGTCACAAAAACTAAGTTGATTCATCAGGCAAACATTTAAAATGAACATTTAAAATTTATTTAAATGTATTTTTTCCCCTTTTCTATCAGTGTAAAACAACTGTTTATAAAAGATTCTTCGGATCTTCGGATCTTAGACTGCACTAGGTGCTTTTATACTGTGACGCCTTTTACTTGCTGATAAATTTGATAAATGCATTTGCAGTATTTCAGCAACCCTCCTTTAACAGCCTTTTCTTCAATATAAACCTTCTGGATGAATCAGTTATCACATGCAACACAGCCCAAGTTGGTTCCATGGCATGCTACCATAATTTTCATTTGTTAAACAGTCTTAGCACTACTAGGAAGTATTTTGTGTGAAATGGATTGTGTTTATTACTTCTGTCAAATAAACTTAACACTCAAGACTCCAAGCATAAATTACTAAGCAAAATCAGAAGCAAAGGATGAGAAGATCTTATACATAGTTGAGAGTGAGCAAAATGAGAAGTTTTTCAGCAGATAAGACTTTTGCCAACTTAGAATGTTTTATAGCCTAATGCATGGCATTGTTTAGCCAGCAGCTGTATTAAGACAACCTGAAATAAGTACAGGAATTCACCCAGTCACCTTAGCTGAACTCACGGTGAGTTCTCTTGTTCTTTGCTGAATTTTAATGCAGAATCCATCTGCCTTTGTTTAGTTGCTTCTGCTAAGGCTTTTACACAGTGACTATGTTGTGCACTGAGTTGGTGCTGTCCCATCCGTGTCTGGACCTTTGGATCAAGTGGACCTTCCTACCCAGTTTCTTCATGTTACCATTCCTGTGGTCTCGCTGAGGTCATGTTGCATTAGAAAGTGTGTGTGTGTGCCAGTGCTAAATCCATGGCTCCAGAGTGTCTTTACATGACAACATTCCCCTCATGTTGGATCCACACTACAGTATCATGATGGCCATGTGACCTGAAGTGTGTTAGGATCTCCTAACAGACAGGTATGCAATGATGTATTCTGCCCAGAGGCTTTTTCCCTTAAGAACCACAGCATTTTTAAATGAGGAAAATTGTTGAGCCATATGTGTTTTTAAAAAGAGAAGCAATGCTGAAGCAGTGTATAGCATACAGTGGAAAGGAAATCAAATACAATATGATCTGTAATACTGCCTGTACTCTGGAGCTGAGCAACTTTGGAACTATAAAGGGATTTGAGCACATGTTCATTTATTAATTTTATTTTTTTTACTCATATCTGTGCCATTTGTAGCAAGCCCTATATCACAAACTTGCTGCCATGCTTGCTCATATTGTGCAAAAAAATGTGGCTGAAACATCACTCAGCACATCTAAATGCATGCCTGTATATGTAATCATGTGCAAATAGCCACACATTTGGGGTTCTCTCATTTTCAGAATGATATAGTCTATTGGCATAGCTGTGTGCTTTTTACAGTAATTTAAGCAGGTAAAAATCAGATAGTATATATTCTATTTCACATGCTGATAACCTTTTATTTTCCCATTTCTTATGGACAGTGATAATGAGAATTGATATTTCTACATGGAGAATTTCATTATCTAAAAATACTCTTAATACTGACATGCAAAACTGGTGTAGCAGAAGAAGCATATCTGATCCAAATCATTAATTGAGCTGTAATTACAATGACAATACAAAAATGAAGCAACCTTACCTTAGCTCAGGAGAGTCTTTTTGCTCTATCCCAGGCAGTTTCCTCCCCTTATTCAACTGAAAAGGGAAAATCCACTTAAATAAAGATAAGAACTGGAAGAGTGAGTGATTTAAGGAGTTCTCATCTGAACTGCTGATCCACTTGTTTTTAGCAAATTGCAAAAAACCCTCAATCCAGCAGTAGCTCAGAGCGACTTTTCTATTCTCGTGTGTTCTGTGGGCTGAGAATCTGCAAGAATAAACCTGAGACGGTGCTGCAAGAGAGAGACAGCGGGGGGGACCTTGGCACGGAGTTGGACCAAACTCTAAATATAGCCCAACCCACTTTCTGTGCAATTCTCTTCATACTCTGAAGGCAGATGACCTTGTCAGAAAACTGACCTCCTGGTATGTCCCCCTCTTAGGAGAGAAGATCTAAGGGAGCAGGACTGCAGCATAAAGGGACAGAAAAGCAATCCACCATCTGCCTGCAGCAAATGAATTTAGGTATGGGCTCTTATTTTCCTGGTAGTTAGAGCTGATTGTCTCATAATGTGCTTTAGTTGATCATTTATACAAATGAGCTGCATGTCAGTTCACAAAAGGCCTGTGCAGATGCGAGATTGCATTGTAATTGTTAGTCTCAAATACAGAGCACTGACATAGATGACAAGCCCGATGCATTTCCTCCTCTCAAAAACCTTAACATGTCAGAGTGTGCAGTATTGCCCTAAATGCTTCTCACTATAAAAAATTACCCGTTCTTTTACTTGCTCTTATAATAAGTAAGACTTTTTGGAAAAGTGAGTTATATCTACAAATGTATATTCTAGTACTGTATATATTTGGGATGCTAGGATAGCTTAAAAGGGGATGAGAAGCTGCAATATCAGAAATCAAACTGCAGAGAAATGTGAAGTATATGCAGAGAAGGAGAAAGCAAAACATAAGAGGCATAGAAACATAACCCTTGTGCTAGGGAACTGGTTTTCAACAGATGTGTTATAATCTGGGGAATTTGCCACTCTAACTCTGTGTGGCAACATGTCAGGGTATTTTGTTCTTAGCCTGAAGGAGAGTTTAACTTGATATCAGTCAACCTGATACTCTGTCAAATGGAGATCTGATACTTCTATGTCATATGAAGGCTTCTAAATAAAAAAAGCTTCAGAAATCAGAGCAGCTCAAAATGTCATTTCATTTTGTGTGTAAAGATGGGTAGGAGAGCTGGGATAAAAGACTTTATTTGTTTGCAGTGTTGTTCTTCAGTGGGATGTATTATTTGGTGCTGACATCTGTGTGAGTGTATGCTACATGATATGCATGCGTGCAGTTTTCCATGTACAGAGAAAACCTGAGAAAAGTCAGGACTGTGATAACTGCATACTACAGATGTGTGCATCTGCAAAACATCCATGAGCCAAAAAAGTGGGAATCAGTGGGTATCAGTAGTCAGTAAAGTAGCAGTGTCTCTGTGAACAATAATTTCTGCTGTTAAGTTTTTGTGACGTGTGCTATATATCCTTTAAATTGCAGCCTACTATTTCTGGCAAGTTCCACTGTGTAATTTTATCATGATCTATAGACTTGAAGTGCACAGCATCAGCCAGACTCTCTGTGTTACCCTCACAGCAAGAACTGCAGCTGTGAGCTACAGCTGCTTCCCAATACAGAGAACAGTAAAAAAGCACAAATCTCTGGCAGTATTAAGGGAGACATCACATCTGGGACCATGCTACATTCCTGCCTGAAACTCAGTCACAGACAGACCTAGGCTAGACCCCACCCATTAAGTAGTTTTATGGATTTATCCAAGTTCATCTTTCCTCCCAGTTTACCTATTTCTTCCCCATTAACACAAATAAATGTTTGTCAGAAGTTAATATTTTAACAAATGAAGAATGCTGGTGTTTGATTTGGAAGAGAGGACCTGAAAAAGGAACAAATCCACCTCCAGATAGATGTATATTGAATAGCACTGTGTAAGTGGTGAAATTCTGAATGTACAGGTCACCAGCATCACTAAACATGGGTAGCATTGTGCTGCCTGTGCTCCAGGGTGGTACCCTCATGAGAGCCACACCAACCCTACCAGTTCCATCTCCACAGTGCCACTGCCAATTCTACCCCTCTCTCTAGTGCCAGGATGTTGAATTCACCACAGATCCCTTCACTCAGACCAGGAAGGTGGTGAGGATAAAGGAGGGAATATATACTCCTCCCCAGCACGAGTAGTATACTTTTCACCCTCTTTTTCACCAGCTTTGCACCCTCTGCAGCAAGCAGCAGCTTCATGGGTCTTAAAAAAAGAAGGAATCACAGCGTTTGGTGGGTGTTAAAGCACAGGCTTAGTGATTCTTTGGCAGGAACTGGGCCATGCACTTCTCCCATAGGAATACTGTGGAGAAGGAGTGATTTCTTGCTCATACCAATAACACACTGGTTGGCTTTGGGCAGGGAGTTAATCTTTGGGGAGGCCTTTATAGAGTGGCCCTGTTCATGTGTACAGGGCTCTAAATGTTGCATGACCAACCCCAGTGATGCAAACTTCCTGGAGGAAGGGGAAAAGCTTTAAAAGTGGTTGTATGTGCTCATCAAGATGGATGGAAAAGTGCTTGGTTTGACAGCTGTATACACTCAAGTTTTCTTTAGGATGACTTTAATTTTTCTGTCTGCATCATGAAGAGGAAAATGCAGTAGAGTCTGGCCCCTAGTTTGTGCCTAGCTTTTCCTGAGCTCTTGTGTTTTCCTTGTGAATGGGTTTTCTGCATATTTGTTGACAGTTTTTAACTGTCCAGCTTTCTTTGGTAGCATTTCCTGTGGAATGAGTTTGGTCTGGCTTTTCCAGAGCCCGGGCAGTTTCCTATCCCAAATGCCTGTGTTGAGGTTGAGACTTATTTCAAGCCAGGCTCGTGGGATTCTCCCTCAACACTGTTAAACATTCTGTAACTAGTATGTGTGAGCTGATTTTTCTTTTGATTAACCCCAAATTCCTAGACATTTGTAGTTATTAAAATATCCCACAGAGCATTTACAAGGTGAGATTGTGAACCATAATGACTCAGACAATTTCCAGTGTGGTCAGCTGTATCCTCTGTATCCTGGCTTGTCCTGTTCCTCTGCTTTTCAGAGTTGGACAACGTTGTTGTATGAGCATAAACTGTTGGACAGGATTAAACAAAACAGTCTCCCACTTCCCTATCTCTCTATAAAATGCTTTTGAATTAAACTTGGAGTTATAAGGAGATTATTGGAAGTTTCAGCTTGAAGGATAGTTTTTGAGAGAACAAAAGAAAAAGAGTAGACTGAAGTGATTTGTGGATGTTATGTCAGCCTTCACTCATGATACCATTGGTGAAGGGTACAAAAGAACAGAACTGATTTATATGATTTGTACCCTGTGCTGAAGTCTCTGGTTGCTCTTTTTTGGCAAGCTCATAATGAAGAAATTAAATTGGATGGCAAACAGTAAAAGGACCTGTCATGTTCTGTCATGTCAGATCTTCATGTTTGTCCTTTCTAACCATGGGTTTTAAAACTCCAGTGACTAAATGAATACTGAGTTCTCTCTGCTCATCTTGGTGATGCTGTTTTCCATTGTCCAAGGCATAAGTGGGATATTCAACCTCTACTTAGCAGGTGAAAAAGTTAATTCTTATTAGAAGGGGAGTGGCCTACTACTTTTTACCTCTGATCGATCAATCATGTTCTGTGGCTTTTCTACCATCTTTCTGTCTTACAGGCAAAATATAACAATGAATAAGTTATGAAGAGGGTGAGGTTGTAGCTATCCTACAAGCTGGGCTTAGTCTCGATCATATGAAATTTATTCTCCTGTGCTTACATATATGCAACAGAGGATTTCCTCTGATGTTATTCTCTGATATGCCCTGTATTTTGTCTCTTAATTCGCTCCCAGCCAGCAAGTCATGTCAGAAATTAGTTTGTAAGTACCTGTTTTGAGTATTAAAGTAAAAGTGTTTAAAAAAGGGGAGATGTAATTGTTAGAAATGTATTATGGGAAATCCCTTGCATTGCAGATAGTTATGTCTGTGATAAAAAACCATTTTTTTATCATATCAGAGTATAATGAAAATAAACTTGATATTATTCTATTAAGACCTATTCTTTTTTTGATTGAATGGACAGTGATTTTAATTTAAATTATCCATCAGAGTAAAGAAGAGAGACCTAACTGAATATCCTGTCACAGGATTTATCAGGCAAAAATAGTTGTTTGTGCTAGATATGTCTTTAGAACTGCCCCAGGAAAGGATCTGCATTTCCAGAAGAATGTTGTCTTTGACTTTGTAGTGCAAGTTTTTGCCAGTCCTTAGGAGCTGTTACAGGAATTCATATAAAGTGGCTTGGCAGAGGCTTAGCCTGGCTGGAGTGTGAAGAAGTTTATTTATCTGAATGTTACCTGTGGGGACAAAGCTGAAGCTCCTTTGAATCTTTGATAGGACTGTGTCTGTTTGTGCTGAGTCCCACACTGTTTGCCCCTCAGGTGTGCCTCACTAACACACTTGGAAATACCTTATTTCAGATACTTTGGCAGGTTTGAGGCATCCTTGCAGACATCAAAACTCACTGCTGTGCTGGAATGCACCTGTTTTGGGAAGGGTCTCCTTAGTTTGTAGTGATTGGAAGGCAGAACTGCCCAGACCAGGGGGACTGTGCATGGCTTGGTAGGATGGAGCCTGGCACCATGTGTAATTCCTATGGAGGTTGTCTCAGCCTGAGCAGAAAGGCAGCTCTGTCTCTGTTGCAGCAGGCTGGTAAAGTCAGAGGAATGGTTGCTAACTGGTAATAACCTGCGAGAGAGCTTTCTGTGCAGCTTTGTGCTCCCTAGTGACGACAACAGGTACCAGTGCCTTCAGTGTTCCCTCTTTAGTTCTAAATGGTCAAAATACCCAAATATTTTAAGGCCCTGTGAATGAAGACGTTTCATGTGATTCATGTGACCATTTTGCAAAAGCTAAACTGCAAAAATTGCCTAAGTTTTCCATTGAGCTGTAATATTATGTCTTTTTATACAATTAAATACTATTTTTTCATTTCTTGTGAGAATATGTTCTTGTATTGATTTCTAAGACTAGATCTTGTCTTACTTTACTGCTTTAAATTATTTTGCTAATCCTTAGTCAAGGAGGTAAGGAGATGTTTTGTTGTTTGGGGATTTTTTTTCTGTAATGTGTCATCTGGATTTCTCAGTTGTGCCACTCACTGCACTTGATGCATGTCTGTGATGGGGAGAATTACTTATTTTTCTTGAGTTGCCAGGGGACCCTTTCTAATTTAGCCAGAGAAAAGAAAAGGATGCTGACACTGTCATGGCTATTTTTGATGCAATGGTTATGTGGTGATCTTCCCAAGGACAGATTGCTTTTGTATCTAACATTTTTTATTTTATTTACTAGAAATTTCTAAAGTATTGCCATGATAAATAGCCAGCAATTTGTCTGAAGAACCATATTAATAACAAAATTTGCATTCTTAGCCATTCTGTGATCTGGAAGTCCCCAGAAGAGCTTCATGGCTGTTGCTTGCCCAGTTGGCTTTACACCATGGGCTCCAGGGTATCTAAGCTATTCTTAGCCTTCTCAACAGAGAAAATCAAAGCTGTCCACTGCCTACAGAGAGGGAATTTAGGGAGGATTGACCTGGTAGACATGAAAGAGATCCTCCTTTTGGCGTTAGCTGTGCTGGTGACACACAGCTGAGTAATTTAGGTTTGGACTGTGTGAAGTGCTGAATTCTGTTCCTCCTTCTCCCACTCCTATGCAGAACCTTTCCTTTTTGTCAGGCAAGTATGTTAATCCTTTTTTCTTAGTTAGCCAGCCCACCAGCCAAGCCTGCTGCATTTACAAGAGCTCCTCTGTTGTTTGAGTACTGGAGGGCAGCAAGGCAGGGCCTGAGCCCTGAGTTGTCTGCTGCCTCCAGGAGAGGGGTGTGCTGTAAAATATTGTCATTGCCACTTTTAGCCCAGCTATTGTGGTCAGCACAACTCTGCTGGCAACAGGAGCCCTCTCAGCTGAGCAAGGATGAACAGCGACTTGGGAGCCAATTCTGCTGACAGCTGTTACATTTTACAGAAACTTAATTGACCTTGCACTGTGTGTACCTGATGGGACATGCTGGAGAGATGCAATGAGAAAAATTTCAAGTAGTGCATTGACCTTGAGATTACTTAATCTGATTCACTGAAGATTGAGGCCAGTTTTTAATAGCAAAACTGAGAATAATAAGGAAGTATCAGAGTATTTTTTTCTCTGCTCCTCTTCTCCCTTCCTCCCATAGAAGAATGGCAATTAGGAAAAGTTTTAAGATGTGCCCAACACACTTGGCATTTTAATTGGCATCAAATGTGTTTCAATCTACTGAATTTAGAGGTGGGAGAACTTTAAATATTTTGCCCCAGATTATTGAACACATATTAGTACAATTTAATCAACCAGTAAATAAAAATACCAGTTACAAATCAGCCTGAAATTAATCCATCACAGCACACCCAAACTGAACTATGTGCCCCTGCAGAATAATGACAAGCACATAATTTCCTGTAACATATCTGAAACTAGAAAGAGAGCATAACAAATACAAAACCTGTATCCACAGTGTACTGAACTTCTGGTTAAAAATTAGGGGACAGAGGCTTTATTTAAAATGTGGTTTCAGATATGAGACAGTTTTAGAACAGGCAGAGAAGGATGGAAATCAGAAAGGGGAGAAGGGATGGGAGAGGCATAATAAATTTTGTACAAACTTTGTTCTCATGCAATTCTAGTCTAGTACTGATACTATGCCCTGATGAAAGCACAAAGGAAAAAAACAGGGATTTCTGGCCCAGAATATGTCTGATTGCAGACAGATACATCAAATAAAAGTTGAGGGATTCTCCCTTGTGGGCATGTAAAACAGGTTCCCTTCAAATTTTGTCACAGAGAATAATTCAGTGGTAAGAATTGAACTTGTCCTGTACTGGCCTCTGTCACTGGGAGCCTTTTGGACTCCAATCAAGCCTGATCTTGCTTAGCTCCAGAACAAAACAAAACAAAACAAAAAACCAAATTTAAAAAAAAAAACCCTAACAGAAATTATTCTCTCACTTATCTTTGGGTATGTATACAAAACAACATATTTCTTTTCCAAGTTTTCTTTTTAATTACATGTTGGTTGTTCCTACATTATGAAGAGTTCTAAGAACCTTACCTCCTTCCTCCCTCAAAAATCTCCTTTTGTTTTCTTCATATTCCTGTCTTGTAACAGACTTCCCATGGCTGGCATAATTTCTGTGAGTTGCATTTATCTTTATTTCAGACATAGGCTGGCTTGAACCACAAGCTGCATTTCCCAAAGAATTTTAAGATTATTTTCAGTCATAACTTTTTGTTTATTTTGAGGCATTAGAAAGTGTCTTGCCTAGAAGAGTTTCACTTTTTCAGTCAGTCTTGGTTCCTACAGGAATTAATTATTTATGTCGTTGTCATTATAACTCCTGTGTTAATAATTTCAGAGTCGAAAAGTGGCATGTTAAGGACAAAAGTCTCAGAAGGAGTGAATCAGCCTAGCAAATGCAAATTTGTATGTACCAGATATTTAGTATGAACAAAATTGCATTCACATCAAAGCACATGTCATTACATCCTATATCATTAAGGTCTTGTTTGCCTTTAAAAATACCATAGTAAATAATGAAAAAATATTCATTCGCTGTGAATATATTAGTTAATAAAGGTGATTATTAGAGGGAACCTGTTAAATTATCCAAATATCTCTGTACTTTTTATGTGAATGTGTATAAACATGCAGATGTGTATGTATTAATAGGAGTGTTTACATGTGTATAATTAGTACACATATTGATGTGCTTAGACTACATGCATATGTTAGTACTAAATTTGAAAGAAGTTACAAACCAGCGCACTGGATGATTTTAAACAGTGATTGATATAAATGAAAAAGTCTGTGTGTGTGTGTGTGTGCATTTGTGAAGCAGAAATGGTTTTTTTCCATTTTTGCATGGTTCAAAATAAGATCAAATATAAATGCTTCATGACTGGGAAGCCTGTTAGTATGTGCCATGCTGCTGATGTAATACCAAAGCAAAACACATGGAGAGTTGTGGAATTCCCATTTATTTTTCCTTATTGAGAGCACTTTGTGACTGTTCTGATGCCTTGGACAACCTTGTGGCTGTGTAAATGGTGTAAGTCTCAGGGAAGCAGAGGCAGAGAATTGCTGTGCTCAACAGCATCACGTTGCAAGCAGTGTGTCCTGTCAGCGCCTGCCTGCCCACTCCTTTGCACCTCAAGCCAGATGAAAGTCAACTTTGTATTAATCAGTTAGGTTCTGTATTTTCACCAGCTTATTATTAAGGAAGGATTTGTGAATTCTCCTGTTCTGGCAGAGAGAGGTCTCCTGGGAAGCTCAACACCTCAGAGCAGGGCAAACAGTGCTGGTCTGTTACAGACATGCTGGTGAACTCTGAGCTTCTGCATAGATTTGCATCAAGTTATGATTTATTTTGTGAGTAATCCCACTGACATGAAGGTAACTATTTGCAGAGAAAGGTACACAGTTTAATGTGAGCATGCTTGGCGGAGTCTGGCCTGTGGTACTTTGATGCCTGTAACAAAATGCTGCTGTCATCAAAGGAGCTGACATGGTGTCACAAGCAATTACAGCTTGAGATGAGCTGCTGTCCTGACTGGGACGTGGGTGATTGTTTCTGGAATAGATAGAAAGTTCTCCAGTTGTCTGAAATAAAGATACTGCAGAAAGATGCTCAAATCTGATCTGATGTTTGTTGAGTCTGAGTCTGTGCCCTCTTCTCTCACTTCTTGCTGAGAGCAGAGGACATTGCACCATGAAGTGCTGTCCAAAACTCAAATGAGCAGTGAACAGGTGGCACATTGTCAGGCTATTTCAGATCATGGAAACCATTTGTCCAGTTTTAGATTGCTATTGCTAGCAGCATGTCTTTCAGTTGTGAGAAAGAGAAGAGGTTATTTAAGACTTACACAACTCCTGTTTGCCTTTCAGAGCATGCCAAGTGGGATTTCAGAAGAAATGCTTGCAGATCACAGGCAGCTTCCCCTGAATCTATTTGATGCAATTCTAATTTATTTTCAATGTGAAACACTGGAAAGAGCTCACACAGCAGTTCAGTTCAGTGAAATATCCGCAAATTCATTTTGGAATGGGTGTTTGAGGCTCAAGCACAGTGAGAAAGAGGGATGAAGAGGCAATTCTGATTTCTTGGATGTACTTCATTTATATCATCTCTCCACAGCCTGCTTCAATGCAGTGTGTCCAAGACCCCAGGGGTGTGGAGCTGGTGTGTGTTAAAGTTGGCTGCTCTTTCAGTACCTCTGGAGTCAGAGCAAATGAGACAGAAGTCAGTGATGGATCCCTTAAATACAGAAGCTGCTCTACCAAGATACAGCTCAATAAATTTGCCAGAGAAAGGGTGATCCACAGGGCAACAAGGCCATGGTAATGGCCAGTGGTAACACTGAATTGCCAAGACACCTTTTGAACTTTCTGGAGTATGCTGAATGATGTGATTTTTCAGCTTCTTCTAGCAAAGTGTTGTATCTGAGATTCCAAAGTGGCCGGGGGACATAACTGCTCAGTGGCTTTGGGGAGGAATAGGCAGGAAAGATCTGCTGCTGTGCAGGGACAGCCATATGGTTGTCTCGGTCTGAAAGTCTGCTAAGGGAGGCAGGAGCCTCCCCTGAAATAGAAAATGTAAACCCTCCCCACCCCTCCGAATTGCTATAAATTTTAAATTAAGAGGCTCTCAGGCAAAAAATATGGGAGCAGGAAATAACAGTTCTTTATTAGGGAAGAAAATAAAAGAATAAAATAAAACAATGCAGTACACTAGAACAACACTGACAGAGTCAGAACACAACCTGACACCCTGTTGGTCAGGGTGTTGGTAGCAGTCCAATTGGAATTGTGGCTGCAGTACTCCTGGAGTGTCAGGTGTGGTTCTGCTGGAGCAGGAATCCTGTAGAAAAGGGTGTAGTCCTCCTCTGAAGATCCAGTGGAAGAGGCAGCTGTTCCTCTGGGAATCCAGTGGAGAAGCCGTGCTGGTGTTCCAGAATCTCCAGATTATATCTGGGTAGGAATGCTTGGCTCCTCCCTCTGGGCAGAGCATCTCACAATGGGATGCTGTAGTTCTTATCAGTGATGCAGTGACATTCAATAGGCTGTTATCAGCAGATGCATCCCCAGAGGGAGGAGTGATTGTGATCATTCAGAAAAAGATAAGGAAAACTGCCCACTTGACAAAAGACAACCCCATACAGATGGTAATAGAATACATCTTGCCTTGCAATGTGGAACAATGGTACAGGAGCACTTGGACATCCTCGAGAGAAAGATATTTGCTCTGTAATGCAAGGAAAAGCTTTGTCCAACAAACTTTGAGGTTTCTTTGTTGCCCTGTTCACCTGCTGCCACGTGTTGGGCTGTACAGGACTAGGCACATCGTTTCTGCCTGGGCTCTGGCACTCGTGTGGCCACAGTCCGTTCAGCTCTGATTGAGGCTGTGCCTGCAAGGAGAGTGAAACACACAGGTCAGCTGAGCTTGTGATGTTCACTTGCTGCACACATTCCTGCATTTGCTCTAGAGCTGGAAAGTGAGGGCTTTTCTTGGTGAATTCCTATTTTAAGATTTCAGAATGATTTGATCCTATACTGAGATGCAAACAAGTGCTGTCATTTCTTCCATGGCATTTATTTTGGTTTTAATTAAGTTCATTAACGTATTTATCTACCCTCTTCACTTGGGAGTCTCTTAGTCTCTTACTGAACAGAAAACAAATTTTCTTCTCAGTTGCTGCTCTCTTTCTAAAGCTCTTGTGGTTTGCCAAGAATCTAGTCTATACCAAGTAAGATTTCATGGCAAATGGCATCCAACATCCTAAAATAAAGCTGATTTTCTTTACTATCTTTCAACTTCCTAAACTTTCTTGAACTCCTAAGAGCTGTCAGACCCCAACTTTAGGGTGTTGACAGTTACACAGGCTTTTCAAGGTGGAAAAAAGGAGTGAAGATTATGAGATGGTATCTTTTTCTAGGAATAAATATGTACCATTTTGTTACCCATTCTGTCACATTAAGATTTTTAAAGCCAGTGCCTGATTGCCATATAATATATAATGCTACATTTTTTGATTAATAGAGATTCTTCCCTCCCCTCTTTCATGCCTTTACTTACCTTTTGCTTAAAAATTCTTTTGCATATTTTTCACTTATTTTTCACTTATTTTTTCACACATTTTTTCACGTATCCTTTCACTTACCTTTTTCAGTAGATAGCTATTTCAACATGGAATTTGTAAATACCAGCTATAACTGATTTTCTCTCTCTCTCGTGTTCTCTGACCATCAGTTTACTCTGTTCACAACTAGTGATGCACAGATATATCATCTATACTTCAGGTGATACTTAAGAAATCCTTCTATTCCTCTCTTTTCAAAATAAATAACTTAATCTTGAAGCTGTGAATTTACAGCTTTGTAATACAGGAGGTTGCAATAATGACTGAATACCTGTAGGGCAGATATATTCCAATTACAGAAGTTGAATTAATTCAGTTTGATGGATGAAAACACTTCTGGCAATAATCAGGGAAGTAACTCAATTCCTAATAGAAAAGTCTATGTTTGAATACATCTAAAGCACTATTATAACACTGTAGGAGGGAGCTGTTGCTGTGCATTTATTTTTTCCCCAAAGTTTCTCTGTAGGTAAAAGAGATGAAGAAGAGAATGGGTAGAGACACCTGAATTTTATTAGTTGTCTTTTAAAACATAAGTGTGTTTTAGTCTTGTGGACATTCTGCTCAAACTTTGGGAGTGGTGCCTTTGTCTAATTATTGCTGAAGTAAGAGACACAATTCAAATGTACTTGCAGGAAGTGTGCATATCTTTTATACAATAGAACATTATACCTGCCTTGTAATTTTTCCTCTTTAATGTGTGTCAGTAAGGCATTTGTGAACTCGGAATAGGGATTTTGTGCATGTGTTTGCTTGGATCTTTTTTCCTTCATCTGCAAGACTTGTTTTAGTAGGAGGAAATAACTTTATTTTGAAAGAAGTATCAGCGAACTTAGTAAGAAGAATGCATCTGGTATTTATTGCCAATTGTGAGATTGTATTATGGTGACAACCTTTCAGCTAGAGATTTTATACCTGTTTTGAATGCAAAGATGGGTGAATGGATTTGAAAAGCAGTAACAAGAACTCTTCTTTGTTTTTGATTAGATCCTTCAGATGATGAAGCTATTGAAAAAGCAAGTGAAAACAGGACAGCAACACGTCAAGATTCAGATTCCAAACCTGCTGTGAAAAAGAAAAGAAAGCAGGTTTGTAAATTAAGTAATTGTTTAGCACAACAATGATAATGCATAGGGAAATATAATGTCCTTTTCTTCTGTCTGATCTGTTCTGTCTCATCTGTTCAGTTTTTGGGGTTTTTTAAATTATGTTGCCTTATTTGGAAGTGATCACATTCTAGTACATTTCAGCAAGAACTTCATGCTTGTTTTGTGTTAGTTGAGATTGCCAGGCCTGTCCTACAAAGTGACTGTCCAGTGGTACAAGCCTGGATGGTGCTACTGAGCATCCTCCCTTGCAATTTTTCCCTTTCCCTGCACACATGAAGTCTGGAAAGCCATATTTATTTGTTATACAGATTATCTACCCAAGCATGTCCCCAGTTCAAGGTCCAAGTGAAAAAGAATTTAGGTCTTCATGGATTGATGTTTTCTTACCCTTGCACTGCTAAAATCTTCATTTAATGCCAAGAGGAACTGTGTTGTTCAGCATTACGTGGAGTATGCCAAGGAACATCAGCATCACCCCAGTTTGAGGGAAAAAGTCATCTAGAGGTTGGCTGATTTTATGAAATTTCATGTTTGAAGGTAAATTTATTCTGCCTTTCTCATACCACCCAGGAGAATTGACTGAGTGGCTGTCAGAGAGCTAAAATTACATTGGAAGCTCTTTCTCCTTGAGGTTATGGATATCAATTTTGACCCCAAGGTCAATAGTAAATTCACTCTGTAATGCCTAGGCAACTGCCCAAGTGAAAGCCATTTACAGGGATGTTCTCTTTTTGTAACAGAGAAGTGTAAACAACGTGATAGCAATCACTATGGTTTTGGATGTCTTTCCAAAGAGACCAAAGGTGAAGCGATCCAAATATTCTGAATGAGATCAATGTTTTGATTAGGAAAGAGAACCAAGCAATACAGGAGAAAGCTCTATCACCTTTGTACATGCTCTGCCAGGGGGTCAGATGCTGAGGGGTGAGAATTCTCATGGGGCCACCTTTTATCACCATTTTCACTTAGTCATTTAGAAGTGGGTTAAGACACTTAGTTTGGAAGGGTTGCTTGACCCTTTTTATGAGAACTTTAGGAAGGACAGCCAACACAAGTTACTTACCAAGGTAGCCTGGCACTGCTCAGCTGTAGCAGAACACCTGCCACTGCTCTTTCTGTCACATAAAGAATATCAGCCTGCATGTTGGAATCAGGTGATTTGATGTTTAGATGTGAAACTGCTAGAGGGAAATGCTTTATGGAGCTCAAAGTCATGGATGGGTTATTGCCAGTCTTTTAGACATACCAAATCAGAGTTATTTATGGAAAGCTGGTGGTTTTGTAGTTCTGGTGCAAATAACAAAACCCATTTTACTCACACTGCCTTATTCAGAGGCTAGAAGTTGTTCTGCAATGGACTTGGCACCTCAGAGCCTGTCACGAGACACCCCAACAGAGTAATGAGCATCCATGTTCCATGTCTGCAGGCTGTCCTCGGGCTTACAGTGAAGTGAGTGATCTCTCTCCAGTCTGAGTGATGCAGTGATGTGTTTACTTTGTCACAAACCCCAAAAGTCAGAGTATGTGGTTGACCTGGAATGTAAACTTTCACACACATGCAAGACTGTTTTCACTCTACATTTGAATTTCCCATCACTTTGGCAACGTGTAAAGAAAAAAAGCTTGTTAGAAATATAATACAGGAAATATTTTATGCTCTGTGTATGATTAACAAACAAGGAATTTATGACATTTTAGTTCATAAATCACCGGTCTCGGCACAAATTTCCTGTTTTCTGCATTTTAAGAATTTCCATGTAAAAATAGCATAAAAACACAGAGCACGAGGGAGCAGTGTCAAAAACCAGTGGTTGTCTGCTTTGTGTCTTGCATAAGAAAAGCATGCAAATGACCTTTTCCTAAGGGTGGCATGCAAAGAGCTATTGCATGAGTAGGTAGACAACTAATGCTTGGATAAGGGTCAGAAGTTCAGGATAGATCAGATGCTGAAAAAAAATACTTTAGACTGCAGATCATCAAAGATATGTAAGTTTACAGCCATTCACCACCACAAAATTTCTCTTTTTATGTCACTATTTTTAATGTCTGAATAACATGGATTTACTATTGCTGGGCTAATAATTTAGGCATATTATACTATGCCTAAATATATATATGCAGTGTAAAGGAGGCAATTTTGAGTCTTAACATGCTTCTCTCTAAGGAAGCAAAGCTTTGACTACAAGCCTGCTGTGTGCTTGTGATACCTGCTGTTTCTGTGGCTGTTGAAAGAAAGGGCTGCATACTGCCTTCCAAAAGGAAGCCATGGCATTTGGTGGTACTTTCAAATATTTGAATGAAGGCTTAACAGTGAGAAGTTTTTTATTTCAGAGAAATTTTTTCAGCTGTGTGGCACATTTCATTCTTTGCTCCTACTGATACGAGTTGGGAGTGTTTGCAGAGTTATGTAAAGCAGGTCATGATGTATAAGAAGGGAGAAATGGGCCCAAAGTGAATGAGTGACATTTTTCAGTATGCTGGAAGCAGCACTGGGATAGGGAACCATCAAACTCTACTAGAGGACAGAATTTCAGGTTGGCCCTTCTCTGACTTTTTGATTGCTTGTAGGTAGCCCTTGATTGAAGCAATGCAAAAGCTTGTTCTCTGCATAAAAGATGGTGCTGAACATAAAATTTATGATTAAAACACCTGGCTAATGGTCTTTAAGTATCTCTGGACAGCTGGGATGTGTAAGAGTAGAGCAGAGGGTAGCTCTGTTTCAGTCTCAGTGTCTGGGAATGCTAATGGTATAGGGATAGGAATGAAGAAACGTATGGTAGTGGTTTAAAAACACTTGAATCAGAGTCAGGACAGAGATTTTTAAAATAGCCACAAACCAAAAATAAAGCAAGAAAACTTATATTAACTCTGGAAGACTTTTGTTAATTAAAGTGAGTTTCCACTTGCAGTCATTCCCTTCATTTCTAGTGAAGATAATCTTTGTTTATAGCTGAGAAAATCACAGGGGCGGAATTCTGTTGTTGAGACAAGATATAATCCGTATCACAGCTTCTCATGGGTTTTGATGCAGGCTGCATGACATTCCAGCTGTAGCTGTAGGGTGGTTTGCTAGCTGTAGCAAGTCCCCAGCCAAACCTTCTCTGGTAATTCCTAAGTTTCATTTCAATCCTCAACCAGTTTCAGAGCCACTGCTGTACAACACTCCCTCCTTGGCAAGGGCAGTGGCTGGGGCTGCATCACAGCACAGAAAGAGGTTCTTTATTTGTGTTGAGCATGGTGGTTACCTGTTTTAATAGCTGATTTAGCAAGGGGAGTGGGGGGGGGGAAAGAGAAATGAAGACATAATATAAACAATTAAACCCCAAAAAAAATGCTCCTGATAAGGCTGTGAGAGTTGGCTTGGACAGGCAGGAGTGTGCTGGGTTGGGTCATTTAGCACCAGTTGCCATGAAGTGTCCTCCTGCTAAAGTGGGGCAGTGCAGGGAGGGCTCAGAAAGGCCCAGAAACTCTGAACTCCTCTTTGCTTTCCTTTGTCCCTCTTGGCCTGATTGAAGCTGCCTTCCCAAGGCAACACAGGAGCAGCTTCTCTGGCTTTCAGCTAGGCTCCCTTTCCTGCTGATACTTTTCCTTCAGGCTTTCCCCAGGGAGGAGTGCTGGATTTGCTGTTCCTGAGCTTTGGAATGCTCCATGTGATGAGTCTTCTCCACATTTTCTCACAAGAGCAGAGTTTTGCAGCCAAATGCATCATCGTGGCGTGGAGCATTTTCCTGCAGCTCAGCCTATTTTCCCATTGCTCTTCAGCAAGTCACTTACTAAGTTCCAAAGTCTGTCTATGTAGATAAATGTACACTTCCATTAGGTAGAAGGCCCTAAAAAGGCAAGAGAATTGCTACACTCAAAACAAAAGAAGTCTGTGCCTTGTTTACTCTGTTTTGGACAATTTTAGGTGGTTATGGTCAAATCCTAGCCCTGGATTATGTGAACAGGGACTCTGGTACAAATGGACCAATTCAGCCTGTGCACTCAAGCACAAAAGAGGGTTAATGATAGCACCATGTATTTTTCTTGTGTGTGTTTGACCCTGCCAGCTATGAAAAGTCAAAGCAAGAATGGGGTAGGACAAATTTGAAAGATGTTTTCCTAAATTTTGTATTACAAGTGTAGAAGGAACTTCAGAGCATGATTGTTTCTAATTAATCTTGCCCAGTTCCATGTTATTTTTACTGTCTGGATGATCACCTTAGACCCAGTTATTTTAGAACACTACTGGCAAAGTTTAGAAAAATTATCATTCACAATAGCGGAGATTAAAAAATATAAATTTAGTAGTCAATTTTGTTCATGTTTTCCTCGTGATTTTTTTGATGTATCAAAACCTGCTTTTCACCATTTTATGGAATTATGACTACACCCTGATTGCTTCAATTTTCTCTTCTTTTATTCCCTCTCTTGGTTGCAACAGCAATCTCAACGCCAAAATTACTTTACTTTACAAAATTACTATAACTGTAAGGATTTGATTCCTTCTAAGGGTGGGGAAGTTCAGTTTTAATTGTTTTTTCCTAGCCCAGCATTATCATTTCTGTATCTCCTCTTACCTCCTTTGTCTTCCTTTGGTGACTTTTTTCCTTACTTATTTTTTTAATGTGTTTTGCAGCCTACAGAGTGTTTTTTAAGTCAGCCTGAAGAAAAGCAAGAGAGTGCTGTGAAGGCAAAGAAGAGGAAGAAGGTATGAGTGTCCCAGAGTGTGTTTGGGGTCTAGCAAGTGGGTTTAAATGCTGCTACAAGATGGAGAATGGGGACAACCCCGTGGTGATGAGAAGTAACATGGTCATAATATTGCAGCCTCTTTTAGAGAAGGAGAGAAATTCCTAATTTTTAAGTCTTACTTGAGATACCTATTCCCAACCTGACCTGTGGCATTGTCTCTGTTCCACTCAAGGGTTGTTGTGGAAACCCAGGGCACTGGGAATATTTCTCTGTCTGCTGTGGAGTGCCTTGACCCCCAGGGGAGCACTGACTACTTTGACCTTCGTTAATGGAGAAAGTTTCCTAGACTTCAAGATATACTAGAATCCACAAAAGTGTGCAATAGATTATAGAGAGTAGTGTAGGTGTATCACTTGGTGAGAAACTTAGGTTTTGGGATTTTTAGTATGCTGTGGATGGAAGAAAGATGGAGGGCACAGGGGCACAGGGTGTTGTCCTGGGTTTCTTCTTCATGCTGCTTCTTCCTTCTTCTTCTTGGGTTTGTGTAGCATTTTGTGATTGGGCAGAAAAGTCCCCATTGTGGGCTCTTTGGGATCAGTTATTGGGTTAAAAAGGAAAATAATCCAGGTGTCAGTTCTTAATTGGATAGTTTAGTCTTAAAAGACCTTGTAACCAGAGATTGTTACCCATTTTGTGCTTTGCTAATGAAAAACTGCCAAACTCACAGTAGTGAGACTGTTTTACTGATAAGAAACAGTAAACACCTGAGTCTGAACATGACCTGCCATCTCAAGTGCCTTCAATCCAGACCCAGAGAAACCAGCAGCTGGTTTTGCCACAGGTTGTGTATGTCTACACCCCACCTGCAATTGTTGCCCACCAGGAAAGGGTGACTGTATGGAAGAAAGGTGGAACTTCAGTTGCTGCAGAATGTGACCCATTCCCACAGTGTGGTCAGGCTCCAGCTGCTGTTCCATCTTTTGAGCCAAGGACTGTCCTTGTTCACTCCTCTCCTCTCTGCATAAGTATATAAATAAATACTCTGTATTGTCCCTCTGGCCATGCTCCATCCTCACCCACAACAACAAACACACCCTGCAGTCTAAATGGAGATTATCTGGCACCAGGCAAGTTAATTGTCTTTCTGTAGGGGGACAGACTATGCATAGTTGGCACCCTCACAAGGCTGAGGGGTGGCCTTTTTATGTTATGTTAGCCCTCTTAACCATCCAGGGAATGGGAAGAAGGAAGAGTGGGATTTTGCTGTCAATGTGGCTCTGGCAGAGTGAGTGCAGCACTCACTCCACTGGAGCCAGAGAGAAGGCATGCCATGGCAGGGGCTGGCAAACCCACCTAGCAAGGAACCCCATTCTCAGGCCAACAGCAGCTGCCTACTTACACCTTTGCTTTCAGTGGGCCACTGAGCTGACATACACAGCTTGTCAAAAAATCCCATCAGGAAACATTTATTATGTTGATCTGTGGCTTCCAAACAAAGTGCCGTCTCCAAAAGTAACGAAAAAGGGGGGAAAGCCCTTTTGTTTTTAAGCATCTGGAATGAATTGAAAGAAAAATAATAAAACTTCCTGCATGAGGAACATTTCCCCACAGCACTCCTTGAAGGAAGAGAGTTTGCTCAGGTGTCCCTGCTCTTGCTCTTAAAAAATTTCTCATTTATCAGGCTTCTCCCCTCCAGAGGGCAATAATTTTTTGAAGGAACCAAGTGGCACAATGAATAATGTATCAGTCCTGTGAATTACACTGAATTACCAGGTAAAATGAGCCTGATCTGTCTTGCTGTCTGCTAAATCAGAGGTTCCCAAATGTGGGTCATTTCACAGGGAGCTTGTGAGGCAGGGCTGGGGAGAAATGTCTGGGGTTGTTGGGAAGAACAATGGAGAGGTTTGGTTGTGGGTCTCACAGAGAGGCTGGCTGTGCTCCCACAGCCTGTGGTCATGCTTTGGGAAGGCACTTGTTCCATGGCAGGAAAATACAACAGTGGAAAGTGAAGGGGAATCTTGGGAAGGAATGCTGCAGATGGAAGCACTGCAGAAACCTGCAGAACAGCCAGAGGTCCTCCACAAAGTCTTCCAGGGACTGCAGAGGGCTTTGCACCAGGCCAGAGCTAGACTGAGAGGAAGGCAAAACCACTTCATCTCCATGTCTCCCACTGCCAAAGCTGGGGTCTTGCAAACCCACATGTGGCTTTTAGCAGGGCTGAAGCAGGCAGTGCCAAAGTGGAAAAGGCTGAGAGAGGCAGTGCTTGCCTTGCCTTTGCTGTTTTGGCAGCCCCCAGATGGCCCTTTCCTGTTCAGCATTCTGCCCCTCATGTTGCTGTTATTGGAGTGTTTGGGGTGTATTGGGCAAGAGGGACAGACAGAATGATGGGGGATGGAAGAGAGGAGGAAGTAGGTGCTGAGAGGGAGTGAGGGAAAGAATGGATGGAAGAAGGTCTGTCCCTGACATTACAATTCCTGACATACTTCTCTTCAAAATTTTGATTGATCTTTGCTGTCCTGAACCTCAGCCTGCCAAACTAAAGGTACCCACCGTCCCTCCAAAGCTGCCAAAAATTTTTCCAGATCCACCTCATCTCTGTGAAATCCCACTTTGCCTCAAAAATACAGCCCCTTTTGTTCCATCCTCAGCACACCCTTCTGCTCCTTTTCATCTCTACTTATGCTACCACGTGTCCCCTTGATGATGAGTTCAGTTGAGCTTACACAGCTGAGAAACCTTGAACTGTCCTTTCAAAATCTAAACACATCTCAGCAAGAACTAGAGAGGCATCACATTGTTGTCATTCTCTCCAGACTGCCTCTGTCCTTGCAAATTTGCTGTTTTCTAAAATACTTATCATTTGCTTCTCTTAAGTGCTGGCAATGGGAACCTTGGGCTATTCTAACCACATATTCCATTTAATTACGGCAAAAAATACAGCAATCCTGTCGCTTCAGTGAGAATTCAGACCTGTTACTTGGTAACATTCCTAAGGTGCAGAACACAATCATTATGAACTCATGTTCAGTCTCTAAAAATTATTACTTTTTTAAAAAAACTTAGAGCGTGGGAGAGCAAAGCAGCTGTGAGTTCCTGCTGTTTGACCTGTGGTTCTGCTGTTTTAACTAATTTTCATCACCCTGGTGTGGTATTCTGTGCATATAGCTAACCATCTTCCCTTCCAAATATAGATAGAAGGTTGCCCTGTTTAAATCAAAATATAACCACATCACATCATTTGATTCTTGTTGTTATGCCTTAACAATAATAAACTAAAACAAATTAGGGGGAAAAAAGCCTGAACTTTCAATCTGATACTAAAGTGTAGCAATAGCAAAACTCAAAAAGAGCTTTCAGTTGTGTTTTTGTTACAGCAGCATTTCAGGTGAGTGCACAAGATTTTTAATGTTCAGGCTCACAGACCATCCTGTGTAGGTATCTCAGCTTGCATCTGAACTCTGCATTCCCCCTGAAGACAAAGGGAATCTTGTCCCATTGTAAGGTGTTTTCCCAATTAAGCCATAATTAAACTGATATAGCTGTATAAAGATATGAAGAACATTTATGTACAGTGTTGTTAGCTAGCCAAAGAGCTATACAAAAAATACCATATTAATCCATTTTACTTGGATTTTTTAGAAGAAGATTTCTGATGTTCTGCAAAAATCTGCTCCAAAACCTGGTGTCCCTGCAGATCTACAAAATCTGCTTAGTCAACATTTTGGTGAAAACCGTTCTGTGATTGAAATAGAGGAATTAAAGCTGTCAGGTAACTTATCCTTTATTTAATATGTAAATAATGGGGTTTTTTCATGATACTGTTGACTTCTTTTTCTGCAGAGGAAAGAAGACTTTTGGGGCATAATTGAGTTGTACTTTTTAATGAAAATATTTTCTTATTTTTCTTTTTTACTGTATATTAATTTGCTGTTTAAGTTGAAATGTTAGTTTCTTTGGAATAAATGCGAGGTTTCTTGGAGGAATGGAAATGAAACATTGTTTAAATATCTCTTTTTATTATAATGTATTCATTTCTGAAGCTGACTTTTCTGATAATAATTTTAAGATTCCTAATAGTAGCTCCCAAGTTGCTGTGAGAGATGTATTTTGTTCCTGGGATTATCTGAGTCAATGCATAATAAGGGGCTGACAGAAATAGACAAAGGAATAATGAGGCATCATTCTCATATGGGTATGAGATTTTGAATGCAGTGGTTTTTCAGGGAGTGGCATGAATTGAGGTGATAATTTTGGTTTGTGTGTGAAGTGACCAAATTTTAGCCATGGGCACCCTTTTTGTTCCCGGTATCCTGCCTCCAGTTAAAAGCCTGATACAAGAGACAAAAAGCAAGACAGAGCAGGCTTAGCTTCTGTCAGTTGGAGGTTGCATTGGAGATGATGGCAGTGTTGAACTTCTCTGCCTCTCCTGTGCAGACACTGTCCATTATTTGCTGGTAGAGCTCATGAACAGCAGCAGCCTGGTAACCAACCTGCACTCACCTTTGGGACTTCTTGAACTGTCAGTGACCTGTGCCCAATGCAGGAGCCTTCTAGTCCAGCAGTGCTTTTGCTTTATTAATGCATAAACCTGTCTCTCTAGGTGCTCTTCCTTAATCCCCATGATTCTAGGTGAACCTTTCATTATTTCTGTGGGGCAGTCTCAGCTTTGTTTCTGGATCAAAAAAACCTGGGAAAATCCCATATAGATTTCTTTGAAAAGCTTGTGTTAAGTAATTTTTTGGTATATAAGATTTTTAGGAAATAATAAATTGGTTTGGTTTCTTTCTTGTTAAAAGAGCCCTTTGGGCTACTGAAGTCACCCATTTCCATACGTGTTGGATGGCTATATTTTTCCTTAATTTTTTTGCTGGGAGTTGAAGGCTTAGAGTGCCAAGGAGTTTATGAACTTGTACAGCTGTCAAGTCATTCACATCAAAGCACCGAGTAAATAACAAGCAGCTACTTTGGAGTGGTGTGTCCCTGTTCACTGGCAAAGTGCAGAAGGTCAGGGTTGGTCAGAAAGTCAGCATGGTCTCTTGCTGCAGTCTGGAGCTGTGTGTTTCTTCCCCCCTTTCTGAAACTTCTATTTAAAACTGTTGTGAATACTGCAGTGTTGGTGAGGAGTCAGTGACTGAAGCTGTGTCCTTCAGAAAGGACCTCTTGAGCTGTCAGTCATTAATGAGAACATGTATTCAGAAGATCAGCCCCTGCCCATCCCCACCAGCATCAAGTGCATCTTTTAAACATGATTTTTAAAGTAAATTAGCTGCTGATGCTTCAGTTGTACATACTTATTTCCTTTGAAGCTCAAGTTCCAGTAAATGTCAGCCTCAGGATTTAATAGGAATCAGTGCAAAATAAAAGGTTTTAGCAAGCCGGGACTTAGAGCCAGGCATTGGCTACAAAGCAAGTTTGTTGCATTGTCTGTTCTGATGGAGATCTTGGATGGATGCTCTCAGCATTAGCACAGTACACCATCCATGTGAGCATGAATAATGTCTTTGAAGAAAACTCCTTAGTTTAGAAAATGTGTTAGCAAACATCCATGGGCACCCTGAGGGACTGTGCTTGGTGCAAGATGGTGACAAATATGTAAGTCTTTAAGGACAGAAGAATTGTTAATGCTCTGCAAAAGCATGTTGTTCCATCAGGGAAAGAGCCCTTAACAACAGTGTCAAGTTTTCAGACCATGGAATTTTAATCACCTTTTTAAGAACTTTGATTTTCTGTATAGGCATGAGAACAGACCTTCCAAAGAACCTGTTAGGACCTCCATTGCCATTATATGAAATTAAATGGCATGTCTGCCACAGAGTGCTTTTAAAAGACACTGTTAACAGTGACCAGAGAAAAGGAAGTCAGCAAGAAATGGAGAAAGAGAAAAGCACTGAAAATGCTGTGGGGGTGTTGCCTTTAGGGTTGATATAGTTAGGTGGATTGCCACAATATGAAAGACCAGAAGGTGAACAAACTTAACTTACTGACAAGTAAATTATTGGTAGATTCTTGCATTTACACAGTATGAATCATTTGAGGGATGTACAAACATATTTCATCTCAGGTACATTGGAGGAACGGTCTAGGGGTGTAAGGCTTTTGGCTGAGGCTTTGATTCATTGTGGCAAAGACATATGAAAATTTTCTTTAAAGCATGTGATCACACCTGTACAGCAGCCCAGTATTCAAGGTTTCAGGCTGGGTGAAAAAAAAGAAATTGCAATTCAGAGGTGTTACCTTCATTGATTTAACCCATACAAAGTTTCTTCTACATTAATTTTTGTTTCAGAAATGGTAATTTATTGATGATGGATTTATGAAGGTGGGATTCCATCAACATAACTAGTGGTTTTACTGCAAACACATGTTCTCCCTTTGCTGTTAAAATACACCACAAAAATATTTTTTCCTTTATGTTTGCAGATTCCTGCTTTTTGCCAGCCAATGATCTTACCCACAGTTTTTCTTCATACCTGAAGGAAAGTGAGTTTAAATGTTGGTCTGGATAAAAGTTGTATGAAAAATATAGTTAAGACAATATTACTGCAATTTTATATGTAGCTCCAAATATTGCTTATTATGAAATATTAATTACTTTAAGGCTTTTAATTTTTTTTTAATGACAGGTCTTTTTTTTCTGGTTCTTATTTAGTTTATCACTTTTTTCTTTTTTTTTTTTTTAATCAAAAATGTTCTAGGCTTTCTCATAATTTCTAGGGATTATTTGTCAGTAATTTATTGTGGCTTCATGAGTAGGTGTATGTATTATCTTAGAATTAAAGTCCTGCAGCTGTCTGCTGACATGAACCAAGTGAATTTTTTTTTTCTTTGTATATTTATATAGAACTTCTGGTCTGGTAAATGTATCTTTGCAGATGGTTTTCTCTGATACAAATTGCCATATGTGGCAAATGAAGACAATAAGCTCATCACCTTAAAAACTGTTGATTGTTAATGCTTATCTAGTTTTTTCAGTTATGTGATATTTCTGTATTTTATTTATTTTGGGCATTCCATTTTCCAGTTTCTCAGCCATGACTAAATACAAAAGCGATGCCAAAGTTCCAGACCTCAGAGGAGTCAGCATGTGTGTTCTTGCTGCTGGCTACCATTCATCATGTACTCTAGTAATTTAAAACTGTGGCATGCAGTACTTTGTGTGGCTACAAGGGCTTTTCCATTGCAGTCTGTCCGAAGTGGGCGAAGCTCCGGAGGAACCACAAGGAGAAGAAGTCAGTGGTGATGTTGGTTCTCTGCAGCTCTGCCCTGCGCTCCTTGGAGCTCATCAAGTATGTCAGCAGCAAGGGCTGTGTTGAGGTTGGCAGTCGGTCAGGAGTTTTGGCTTGGAACCACAGGCAAAAAGGCAAAACTGGGACACTGTCCTCTGCTAGCCAGCAAATTCACTGCCTCCAACTGATGCAATATCCCTTCCTTCTTTAAACTCTGGGAACATGGTGTTCGGATTTGGACTCAAGTAATGCTCAGGACTTCAGTTGCCTGGGAAGCTTTACTTTTGTTAAAAACCAAAAGTAAAGTGTAATCAATTTAGGGGAAACATGGAACATGTTATACTTGGGAACAGAGTAAGCCCATAAAGCATCATGATCCACCACTAGAAGTCAAGGCTTTGCATCAAAGGCAGTGAGGACATGGAATTTCAGATGCCAAGGTGTGTCTGGCCTGAGTGCCTTCAGGTTTGTGTCAGTGTTCTTAGCTGGCTCAAGCTGGCTAAACTGCTGGGCAGAGATGACAAGTTTCAGTGTCCCCTGTCCCTGTTTTTTCCCCTTCTCTATCTTCCCACTTCTCATACCAAGAGTTTTGATGACTCTGATGAATTGATGGATACCTCACAAATTTCACGGTTGTCTTCTATGTCTTGACCCTACTTAACTGTCAGTACAAACTGAGATGGAGATTTGGGAAGTTTGATTCCATGACACAGATACAAGCATAGATAAGGCAGATAAGTGCCAGTCATGAATGCAGAGACCAGCACTGGAGACTTAGGGGTTTAGATGCAGATAAACCTTTAGCTTTGCAAATTAAAAATTTGTTGCACTGCAAGAGGCACACAGAACAAGCTGCCTTATTTGACATTTAGCAAATACTGAATATGTTGTCTCCTGTTTGGTGAATACAGAACATAGAGTTGTTGTGGTGTGCCAAAAGGAGTATCAGAAAAACAAGTCAAGGTTTCTAACAAATTAGTTTGGTTAATTGGAATTTGGACAATGTCTGCCGTAAAGACAGTGGCAGCCTAGGTTGTCCCAGCGGCAATGCTGCAGGAAGACTTTGAAATGTAGATTTGTCCATACACAGATCCTTCCTTTTCTGCACACACACTCATATTCATTAATGCCTTTATCTCAGTAACTGAATTGGTTTTTAATTAGGATTTGGTGATTAACCAGTTTTGAACTAAGCTAGCTGTGAAAGCACAGGCCGTAATATTAAATATTATCTGACAATCTATCTAAACAATATTGCCCTGGTATCTTCCACTGTGTCTGTTCAGTTGTTGATCTCTGTTGATGAGTAGCAAACAAGAATGTACACAGTGTTCAGAGTACAACCAGAGTTCACTGGGGGACTGTGTGTGTCTCAAATGTATTGAGAAATGCCAGTTGGTTTTTCTTTCCTCATGTGTGGTCTTAAGCCCAGCCCTGCTTCTTGTACTTCACCGTTCTTTTTTTTTGTTATTAGGTCAATGACAGCCTTTAAAGGAGATTGCAGAGTCATCAAGTTGTTTGCAAAGCACATAAAGGTAGGCAACTTTAATAGAGCAAATAAACAGCTAAATAGAGTGATACGATTTTCTTTTTAAATCCTTTGGCAGTAGTGCCTTTCATACAGTGTCCATATGAAGTTCCTTGCTTTAGGTAGTGCTTCCTTTGGTAGCCCATTGCTGCAGTGGGAAGAATTTCACTAAGCACCATCTCCAGTAGCTCTGGTGCAACCCTGTGCAGAATGCAGATGCTGGTGCACCTGCTGAGTTCCACTGTTCACATCCCCATCAGGTGCTCCTTCAGTGCCAGCAGGCTCACACACACACAGCTCTGTGCAAGCAAACTGTCCACCACCCACTCTTGGATTCTGAAAATTGAATGCCTGGATCCCCAGTATCCACACCTGTTAAAAAGCACAAATTACTGAGAATAATGAATGAACATTTGGCCTTCGATATAAATGCTGTCAAACACACAAATGTCATTTGCTTTATTTCACCTTTTTCCAGTATCTTCATCTTGAAGGATTTTTGAGTTACTTCAAGTTTTTCAGTATTCCAGAGCATTTGTTTAAATGCTGAAGGATTCTTGCTCTTCTCACCTCCAAAAATAGTTGGTGCAATAGCAGATTTTTAAAGTTAAAAAAGATTGAACCTCTAGAGAAGTGTGATGCCCAGCTGGCTTGCTATATTTCTTAAACTTTCTTCCAGATATAATCATCTGATAGTTTGAAAGGCAAATATCATTTGTTACTTGATGGTGTTCTAGAAAGAAGTACAATGAGATCTTGAATTTATTTCCAGTTCCTTGAGAAGAAATTTTAAGACAATTATGGGTTTACTGTTGATTTTTCTTTCTCTCTTCAAATTAGATAAAGGAACAAATGAATATGTTGGAGAAAGGCATGTTCCACATTGGGGTTGGAACTCCTGGGAGAGTAAAGGCACTAGTGGAGCAAGGTAGGAGAACAAGGAGGATTTCCTCCCTTGGCATTTTCTATTTGGTCTCATGAGAAGTGAAACTTAAACTGCTTTTTTTGAGGTTGACATGAATGTGTAGATTTGGGTACTAAACTGTATGGTTCTGTTTCTTCACTTGTGCTATGTCAGTCAAAACAAGATCAGGGTTCTGGTATTTTGTTTTATGATCACTTTAGGCTGGCATAAGCCAGTATTAGCACAGAAAGGCAGAGAAATGCTTCCTCTCACCTGCCAGTCAGTGCTTATTCCCTCTTCCTGCTCCCTGTGCAAGCCCAAGAGTCTGTGTGGCAGCTCAGTGAAATTACCCTGATTAAACCAAAACCAGGTAATGAGCAGGCAGAGGTGGGGGACTTCCTCTTTTGGCAGAAATACTGATTTATGCTGACTTGAAAGTGATTGCAAAACCATAATGTGAGATTTAAAGCTCCAGGAAACCAAACACTGCAAGTGGATCAAAAGGGAACAGTGGCAGAAGTCACTGTATCATATGTTACTGTGAGCTTAGTGTAAACTTTTGTGAGGGGTGTAGGAAAGATCTGCTTGCTGATTTGATCTTATTTCTCATTTGCCTGTAATAAAAGTAATTATTCTCTTTAAATCTTTTAAATTTTGAGTATTTTTACTTACTCAATAGACAGCATGTACACAAAGAAAAAGAAACAACAAAGTGACACGATGATAAGGCAGTTCTTTCTATTCCTCATATGCAAGACACTGTCTTGCTCTGACTGTGGTCTCTTGGTCAGGGACATCAGGCAGTGGGTTTGGGACTCTACTGCTCCTTCCAAAAGAGTGCAGGAGTAATGTTTTGTTGCTTCCACCAAGATTAAATGTTGGTGCTCAGCACATCAGCACATTGCCATGAGAGTAGTGAGGCACTGGAACAGGTTGCCCAGAGAAGCTGTGGATGGCCCATGCCTGGAAATGTTAAATTTTATCCCAAGTTCTAGTTCTTTTTTGACAGTTTAGTGTTGCAGTGCTGGGACACTTAGGGAAGGGAGAAGAATCAAAACTGATGGGAAAAAATGGTGAGCATCATGTAGAAGACCAGGGAAAAAATAGGAGAACATCTGAAAAGCAAGTTCAGAAAGGACCTTCTTTTTCACCACCACTTATTTGAAGGATAAAGAAATTCTTCAACAGCACCACTGACCTGACTCATATTCACAGAGCACCCTGTCCTGTGAATTGCTGAACACTGTCTATTCCTGTTAACATCAATTTTCAGGTTAGGGTCCTTGTAACTTACCGGTGACATCAGCTGTGGAAATTCAACTGCTGTGGTTTCATCAAAAGGAAGCTTGAGGAATTACTTTCTGGCAGGATGTTAAGCTCTTGACAAGTCTGGCAGCAGTAGTTGTTCTGCTTTTGTTTTTATCTTCCAAAAAGGCATGAGATTATGTGGCTAAGGGAGTTTGCAGTGTCAGTGCATTAGTTTTCCAAGCAGCAAATGCAGTACTTAAGTGTTCAAAGATTAGTTTCCTTGGAAACAGACAGCAAAAGATGTAAAAGCCAAAAATCATTTTGATAAGCACATGTAATATTATCTTGGTAATAAAAATTATGTTGCCTTTTTAGATGCCCTGTGCTTAAACTCTGTGAAATATATGATTCTGGATTGGAACTGGAGAGATCAGAAACTGAGGAGAATGATGGACATCCCTGAGGTATTGTATATGTTCTATTCTGTGTATTAAGTACACAGTTGGTAGCTCTCAGGTCTTGGTCAGTAAAGTTTTCTTTCTGTAAAGCTGTCTTCAGTGGGAAAGGAACACAAAGAAGTTCACATTGACTGAGAAGTCTGTACTCCTGGGTCTCAAAATTATCTCCTGAAAAAGAGTTTTTCCTTTTTTGTTGCAAGTCACAGCTGTGACTTCTATGGTTGTGCTGTGAGTTTCACCTGGTTATGCTCCATGGATATTCTACCTGTCCCTAGGAAGTTCCTCAGCAGGAGGACTTTGTACAGAGTCCTAAACCTCGACAAATGAGAGAGATGGGCATCACCAAATGTGTGAAATTTAACAAAGGGGAGTGCTGGATTCTGCACCTGGAATGAGGCAGCCCTGGATGTATAGACAGACTGGGGAATGAGACATTGGAAAGCAGCACCCTGGAAAGGGACCTGGAGGTCCTGGTTGATGGAAAGTTGAATCTGAGCCAGCAGTGCCCTGGAGCCAGGAGGGCCAGCCCTGTCCTGGGGGCATCAGGGACAGCATTGCCAGCCAGGCAGGGAGGGGATTGTCCTGCTCTGCTCTGAGCTGGGCTGGCCTCACCTGGAATATTGTGTGTAGTTCTGGTCACAACATAATGAGGGTATAAAGCTGTTAGAAAGTGTCCAAAGTAGGGTCATGAGGATGGAGAAAGGCCTCGACGGAGAGCCCTGTGAGGAGAGGCTGAGGTCCCTTGGGCTGTTCAGCCTTGAGAAGAGGAGGCTGAGGAGACACCTCATTGCAGTTATGGCTTCCTTGTGAGGGTGACAGGATGGGCAGACACTGATCTCTGCTCTGTGGTGACAGTGACAGGATTTGTGGGAGTGGCCTGAAGTTGTATCAGGGGAGGTTTCAGTTGGATATTAGGTTTTTCATCCAGAGGGTGGTTGGACACTGGAAAAGGCTCCCCAGGGAAGTGGTCACAGCACCAGCCTAACAGACTTTGAGTGTTTAGACAACATTCTCAGGCACAGGATGTGACTCTTGGGGTGTCCTGTGCAAGGCCAGGATTTGGACTTGATCCTTGTGGATCCCTTCCAACTCGGCATATGCTGTGACTCAGTGAAAAGTTTCCTCAAAAACGAAACAAAACTATGGCCAAACGTCTATGTTTCTCCACCTGAGAGCAAAATAACATCACATGAGTAAATCTGCAGACAGTTCTCTTTTCTTTTCTTTCTTTGTTTCTTTTGACAAGAAGTAGGATACAAACAACTTAGACCCATCCATCACTTGTGCACTCCTTCTAAGATAATTCCCAATTCTTTCCAGTTCTGTAATCCAGCTTTTATATTTCTTGCTGTAGCAAGCTGTGTTTACAGTCTGTGGGGGGGCATCACCTATTTCTAGCCAGATGAAGAGGCAGTTTCCTCCATTAATGCTTGTTAGAAAGCTCCCAATTTCCTG
The DNA here is from genome assembly GCF_028018845.1 of Melospiza georgiana. Classification (NCBI taxonomy): domain Eukaryota; kingdom Metazoa; phylum Chordata; class Aves; order Passeriformes; family Passerellidae; genus Melospiza; species Melospiza georgiana. The sequence continues at coordinate 96,470,293 of NC_080431.1, forward strand.
CACAGTGTCTTGAGGTTTTGTCCGTTTAGAGCAGGCCCATACATGGAAGGAATCTCCAGGGAAAAGATTGCATATAAACATTAAAAAAGATTGCATATTCTTTTGCATATAAACATTAAGCTGTTTCACAAGTGAAACAAATTATCAGTCATTAATCCATTTATGTACTTGTCTAAGTATTTGAATGTGCTGCATTTTACAGCCCCACATACACAAAACAAAACTAAAAAAATACATTGAAGAAATGAAGTAGCAAAAAATCCCCTGCCTTTGCTTTTTTGGCGGCAAGGAGGCTCCCTCTTGTGGCTAATACATAAGGCTTTTTTGTATAATACATAAGGCTTTTTTTGTATGGGGCTTGCACTTACCTGTAAGTTTTTTAAAGAATAGAAAACATGAAATCACAGACAGTACAACACAAAATCACAGGCAGTACAAAAGGTGTTGATGGCAGTGGGATGGATTTTTTAAGTTAGCTGAAGTCAACATCAATAAAGTAGATCATAGGTGATCCACCTCCAAAAAATGAAATTATGTTGCCACTATTTCATTTTGGCTCTTGCAAACCTCAAGTATATCTTTCAGCTCACTGTAGGCAGCATCATAGTAGTTCTGTGTGTCTGTCTAGAAATATAGGCCTAAAGTTGTGACTCCAAGTCTGTTTTATGAAGGCAAAATCCTAAGGCTGTCTTAGCATAAAAATTTAAAGCTTAGTTGAAGTTAAACCTGGGTAAGTAAGAACACTGGACCATCATATATTGTGTTAGGATAAGCAATAGATATTTGTGTGTGATTACAGAATAGTGAATACATAACAGAAAAGTCTTCAAACTGCTCTTGGCTCATGGAACACATTATAAAGGAAGGTTTTTAACATCTTGGGCTTTATAAATGGAGTATTTAGCAGGTATTTATCCCACTGCAGACATCAGGCAGATTCCTTAAAGTTGTGTATAAGGAATGTCAAAAGTGAAAGACACCCAAATAATGTTTTGGTGATATCTTAACATCACATATAAACCAATGGGATGTTCTAGCAACTTGTGGGCTTCAAATATGGAATACAGTCCTAGTCAGCCTTTCTCATTGTATAGAAAAATGTCAAATACATGCTATGAATACTCATAAGTTGTCTCAAAGAGAGGAAATACAGTAGCAAAGGCAATTTTTAGAGTAGGCTATTTGATGTACTAATTTATTTTACCTGTGTTAGTTATGGAGGCAAAACTGTACACTTAAAGTTAGAAACTCAGCATACTGGCCTATTTTCAGTGCAAATGTCAATTATCAATAATTTCTTTGCATACTTAAGAATTTTGCTGAGTTTTATTATTTTTAAACCAGAAAGCAAGAACAACTGGAAGCACACGCCCATTGTACTTGCTGTTTTGGTAGTCACATGATGTTCAGTGGAGAATTATGTACACAGAATTATATTTATATTCTAATATATTAGAATATTATAATATATAACATTATAATATAATTGTTATAATATTGTATTTATATTTTAATAAATATATGAATTTAAAAGCACATAGATCATCCCACGTGGCAGTTCTATATGCCATCATATCCACACAAGGCATGGTGCCCTGATCCACTGCTGTCAGCTCCCTCAGCATCTCATTAGTTAATGGTGCTGGAATTTTTCATTCTCTGTTCCTGTGTGTCCCACTTCATTCATCCCAAACAATGGAGAGAGGAAGAGATGAAAGCTCCCAAAGAAATCACAGGAGAAGTGAATGAGTTTATCAGACTTTGTCTTGGCACACTGGAGTTGAAGTAAAGCATAAAGGTGTAAATAAAAATGGATTGTATACTATTTGATCTGACCAAAGAACAAGCTTCCTTTGAACAAAACCCAATACTGTATTTTTTGCAAACAATACACACACCAAGCCTTCAGTAAATTTGAAAATATGTTAAGTTTAAGTTGCACACGTCATGAAAATGAAAGGTTTGTGAGAAAATGACTTGTGATAGAAAGACAACTGTGTTCACCTTCATGTAGCACATCCAGTCTGAAATTGAGGCTGGCTGGGCTTTCTTACATCATTTATTCCTCTGCAAAGTGAAGGCATGAAAGAATATAATTCTGAGAGAAAACCTGCAAACAAGGGATTTGTAGGTGGTAAGAGGGAGCTATAAGGAAACTTTGGACTAAGCATGTTGATAAAGAATCCTGTGTTCCCTCTGAAGTATGAAGTCAATATTTACTCTGTAATACATTTGTTTTATCTTTAGATAAACCATAAGCCACGGCCATATCAGTGTCATAAACCAAAGTACTTTGTACTGCAGCACAGCAGACCTGACCTTCATGCTCACTTTCATTCAGGTGTCTCAGACAGACAGGGCTGTGCCTCTTGCACTGCTCTTCATCTGCTTTATGCCAATTGTTGCTCTGCAAAGTTCTGTGGGGATTGTGCAGCCCAGGATGGGCCTTTAGCTGTGGTGTGCTTTATCAACTCTGCCAATGACAAACTTTCTGTAGCCATGTGAAATGGGACTTCAGGGCTGCAGGGCAAATGATGGGTCTTTTAAAAACTGGCAGTGTTCTAGAGGACCTTGTATAGGAATCTCTTCTTTAATTTCTATAGTAAGGTGCCTGAGTAAATAAATAATGGTAGCATTATCAGTAACTTCTTATGCTTTCTTGGATTTTTGTTTTCTTCAGATAAAGAAAGAAACAATTGACCTACTGGAGAAGAGTATTATAAAGCTGTGCAGAGATGGATCTGTGAAGCTGGGACTCTTTTAATAGTTTACAATCAAGGAAGTAATTTGCAGCTGCATTTTACTATTATCCTGGCTGCAACTGAATTTTGACTTTTCAGAGGTCTCAATACAGAAGGCACATTGCAACTTTTTCTGAGTTTTCTTTTAATAAAAACCTAGATGTTTTGTCTGTAGTTCTATTATTTTTATTGCAGGAGCAATGTCATACTGAAACCAGAGTTACACTGCTTTCACCTGCTAGATTTACTACTACATGTCACAAGTAAGACTTTGAAGATGAGCAAATATGGGTGTGAAAGTTTTTGCACAGCTCAGTTTTCTGTTCCCTCCCTGTGCTGTCCCAAATGAGACGTGTATTTCTCTCATGAGAGTGGTAATCTACTTGCTCTTGGGGGGTCTTTGAAAAAGTTGTATGAAATTCAGTAACATGTTGAAAAGGTATTTTTCACCTATCTGTTCTGAAGCTAACCAAATGCTGCTTTTTGCTCTTACATGATAAATTATCTGTGCATTATACTGAGATTTTATTTTGGTTAAACTGTTGAAGTGTGCAAAAAGTATTCTTATGTTTGTCCATTTAAATTAAAAGGAGATGTCTCTGGGTGATTCTTTTGTTATTGCAGATAGTAGGGAATGGATGGATTCTTTTTCAGAGAATGAGATGAATAGAGATGAAGAAATCATCAGTATCTTGAAAAGCCATTGATCCAAATTGGATATTTTAAAAATTAGTTTTCCTTCTATGATAAAGAACACACAACCTTTTTACAACCTTTAATTGCATCTCAGTCAATAGCAATGAATGTAATAGGTGAAAAAAATTGGTTTGGTCTTCCAAAGCCATGTTCTCTGTCCAGTGCTGTCTCAGTCCTTCCCTAGTGAAATCCTTGTATGCCCTGCCTGTTAGCTGGGCAGCTATGGAAGTGAAGGGATAAGAAATAATGCATCTGAAATTACACAGAAATCCCAGTATAGCTGCCAGTATCCCTGCAAAGGAATAAGTCATAACAAATCCTAATGAGCTGTGGAGCAGGAAAAATATATCTAAGCTTTTCCAGGAGGAATGAACTGGACACCCTGATCAAAGTACACAATCACTTGATTGGTACAAGCTGATCATGGGGATCCAGGCACAAGTACAGGAAACAAGGAAGAGAGAGATCTAGTTAATAAGTAATTCCTCACCACAATGCAACTTTGAGCAACGAATACTGTCTCCCAACAATAAAGACAGTATCTCAGCTGAAACACTCTCCAGCACAAGGATATTACTCCTTTCTCTCACCAAGAAGAAAATGAAAAACAAGACAAGTGTTGTTCCCAGAGAAGGAGAAGCCCAACCTTCCAGGTGTCCAGATAACAGTGCATTCAAACAGCAGAAGCTGCCAGCTTGGAAGCCCCAGCTCACCATTGGATCTGTGCTCTCCAGCTTCTTTCTGACAGGGGCATTCTGCCTCACTGTGGGAGTCTGCCTTGTCCTGTCTGCAAACAGCGTCAGAGAAGTACAGGTTGGTTTGGGAGTGCTGTTCTTTGATATTCTCTAAAGTAGAAACCAGGCCAGGTTTGGAGAGAAAAGGCTTTGAGTTTTTGTTTTTGAATAAAGATGATAGCAATGGCTTTATGCCTTGGACATGTGTCCAGCAGCTGGTATTCCTGTACAAATCTTCAGAGGCATCAATAAAATCTGAGCACTGGGTGGTAATATCTGAAATGTGGGTGATAATTACTGCTAAAATCTTGTTATTATCTTCTGGGGTTTTGAAGGGAAATAAGCAAATCCCTCAGAGAGTGTTTGACATTATGAGAACATACATGTTTGCTGGGCAAAATCTTGAAATACAGGGAGCCCTAATGTTTAAATCCCTCCTGCAGAAAAGATTATTCAGACCTGTGGTGTTGTGAATAAACTCCTGTTTGGAGCCAGCACTGAGCACTACACCCAGGCTGTTCAGTGGGATGGGCCATGATGCACATGGGGATTTGTCAAGCATTGCTTGGTCAGCCAGCCCAAGGTGCAGGAGTGTTCTTCACTCAGCACTCCTTTGCCGAGGAGCAGACGTGAAAGTTCTGCAAACCAAAAGGCTTTAAACCAGCTTTAAAATAGGGATACATTTTGTGGTTGTTCATTGAGGCCAAGTCCTCACTCTGCCTCTTCATTTTCAACAATGTTTTTGGCTGTCCAGGGTCACTTAGAAGAGAACAGCTCTGAGAAGCCTGGAACCTAAACTACTAACCTTTCCCTATGAGCATGTTCTTTATGGCAATATCTTTGCTTGTTCACTTCTCTGACAGATAGATTATTCAGATAAATGCTCAGATTGCACAAAGCTCCGTGAAAACTCCTCTAACTGGAATAAGGAATGCCACTGTTCTATTAATTTCACGCTAAAGGAAGATATATTGGTAAGTGGGTGCAAAAACCAGCTCAGGTTGCTGTGTACCACCTGTTACTTATATCCCTAAATGATAAAAGACAGTAATTCTGTTCTGTAGAGCTCCTGACTAAATTTGCTTTGTACTTTTTCAGAAGATGTAATGCTCAAAATTGTACACTTTTGCCTGTGTTGTTCATTTTGGTATTTGTAATCAAGACCAGGCCCCTTGGTTGGGAGATGCCCAAGGAGAAGAAGGGGGTGGAGGAAATGGTGTTTGATTGTGGAGGTGACCTCTGTCTGTCTCTCTCTGAATCAGAGGCAAAGCCTTGCCCTGGGCCTGAGATTGGTTGTTGCTGCCCTGCTAAACTTTCAAGTGAGAAGGAAATCTGAAGCTCTGACCACTTTACATAAGTAGACCCCTGTAGTCATTTTTACAAGAGTTGTGCTGCTAATCCCCAAGGTCCTTGAAATAATTCAAGTTCTAGCAATGTGATTCTGAAGTTTCTTTTGGAAAAAATATCCCTAATTTCCTTCCTTAAACTACCAGGTCATGTTATTGAGACTGTTAAAATGCTTCACATTCTGCCAAAGAGATTTTATACTTAGTACTGAATAAATGATCCCTTAAAATGACAGTGTAATTTAAAGTCACTTTAGGATTCTTCAGTATTGAGAAGGCTGTTAAAATACTTTGTAATTCTTCAGATTACAGTGATGTTTGAGATGAGAAGTTAATTTAACTGAGTAATGGGTTTTTTTATAGTTGCATAATTACCTTTCATGCATGATTTGCCTGTCCACCATTCTTCTTTTAATGTGAAGGTTTTTGTGCACCTTCTTTAATGGAAAATGAATGTCTGTCTCTGCAATATGATTCATAGTCATTGCAAGTTCATGGCCAGCCATGCCATTTTGAGTAAAATAATTATCAGGCTTTGTTTGGTGATTTAAATTTTGTTCAATTTTGTACCAAAACATAAAAACTTACAGTTAGGGTAAAGATTAGATTCTAGCCCCTGACTGCTGTATTGCTTAGGGTGTAGTTACAGACATTTTAATATGAGTACTCTCCTCCCCTCTTTTTTAGCAACTAATAAGATTTCTCATAGCCTTCATGAACTCTCCTTGTTGAAGAGATTTATCCTTGGATTCTAGGGTGATGTTTTTATGTACTATGGTCTGCAAAACTTCTATCAGAACCACCGTCGGTATGTGAAATCAAGAAGTGACGCGCAGCTGTTGGGCCGAAATGTAAATGTGAGTTTTCTTTTTCTGTTGTGAGATCAGCAGCACTTGCAGCAGGTGTGCCTTTGACCATATGGAGAACCATAAGTGTGTTTAAGTGGCTCTAGGGAGTAATAAAGTACAGATTTTCAGTCTTTGGTCATGGCTTTTATGCTTTTTGGGGCCATTATGCCTAATAAGTTAATAAGAGAGGAAGGTTGAAGGGGGTGGGGGGTAAATAAAAGATGTCAGTCCTGTCTTGCAGTTTTCAAACCTGCACCTTTTAGTGCTGATTAAAAATACATTGTCTTTTTCAAATAAATATGCAGAAAACTTTTCCTTCTTGTGTTGTCAGTCTTCTTAGCCAGAAGTGTTTTAAGCTGTGCTAGGGAATTAAGTTATTCTAAGTCTTTAGTTTTTCCATCTGGCTTTGGAAGCGGAAAAGGAGCAGGAAGAGGTTAGTTCTGAAAGAAGTGATCATGTCGCATTCTAAGTATGCAATTCAGAAGTCTGAAGAGGGAGTAGACAGCATCACCTGCAGCAGACCTGCATAAAGAAACTGGAGAATGCAATCATGGCATTCAGGCTTTTACTTACAAATCTAAAACATATTTTCTTGGCTTAAAAGTAGCATTTCTTAATATACACATAGTCCACATGTCCTTTCAGTATATGTGGTGGTAGTGCCATGGTAATCTTTTTTTATAAAATACTTCTTACAACTCTCAAGACATGTTTCTCATTTCTATAAAATGCTTCTTAAAACTCTCCAGGTGTCCTGTAAGCTTGTTTGTTTGCATAAAGATGCAGCTGCTTTTGGCTTTTGTGCCAATCAGATACATAGCTCATTGGAGTTACTTGGAAATGTTTCTATGTTCAAACCTGAAGATTTATAGCTTCTTATGAAATGGGGTAGGAAAGATGTGGTAAGGCTGAGGACTTCTGATTTTCATTCTGTATCTTCATACATCAAGATTTGGCCTTGTTGACCTGCAGTAATTTGGCCAACTACATCTGCTGTTCTCCAGCACTAATTGAGCCCAGATCAGAATTAAAAAGAAGGTAAAATAAGGTAAACCAAGGCTTCACTGGAACATTTTCAGTTGTAGCCATTTTACAATAGCAGATCCCCAAACCTGTTTTTTGTAGTCTGGAGCTTACAAGTCGGCAGCAGAATTTGGTGAAGACCTTAAGTTTCTGTGCCTAGATATGGAAGGTGTTCCTGAACTACAGCCCCATTCATTTGATGTCTCTCTAATGTGACCAAAAGGTACTGGAGACTTAATTGTTCAGTGGCTTTTCAGAAGAAGGCATGGGAGGACACCAATTAAAAGCAAACCCCAGGTCTGTGCCTTATTGTTGTGTGGGCTTGCATGCAGATCCAGAGGAGCTACTGCGCGCCCTTCAGCACCTACAGGAACGGGACCCCGATGGCGCCGTGCGGGGCCATTGCCAACAGCATGTTCAATGGTACGTGGGACCTTCCTCTGCCCCTTCCTGACTCCCTCTGGAGACTATTCCCTTCCCCAGGCCAGGGCAGACCTGCTACTGCAAGGCCTCCACTTTCTCCCATAAAAGGCTTTGTTTGGTGGTTCTGCTCTGATGAACATGAGGCTCTGCTTCCTACTGTTTAGTAACTTGGCCCTTGTTTGGAAACTCAGGGAGATTTCTCATTTTCTAAGGCCCTCTTCCATGTGAGTCTACAGCAGGAGTGAGGAATTTAGGCCCTCTTGAAACAAGGATACAACAGATTTCATGTACTTCCTTGTTAAAAGCACATTCCTGTACAGTGATGGGAGAGCCCAGATTCTGCCTTCCCACAATCATGTTCTTAGAAGGAGAGTGTTGTGGTTTTGGTTTGATAATTTGAGATTTCTTGTCTAGAATAGTCTTTCTTCATTCACTTAGGGAGAGACGTCTGTTGTTAATGTCATGGAGACTTCTCTACAAGAAGACAGTTCTCTCCTGGCTCTCAATTTCTACGAATAGCAGCTGCCCGGGGAAATCTGCAATCATGAGATCCCTCCCATTCTCCACAAGCTTTTCCCACAGCTGTGTTTATGGGCCATGTCAACTTATGGGGTACTGTTTTAAAGATGAGCTATTTAAAGGCAAATTTTCTCATTATTTGTATCTGAAATCATCTTCTTCCTGGCAGCACAGGATCTTCATCACTCTTGTCTCCTTCTCTGTTCAAACTTCTCATAGGATCACAACTACTTTAACCTCTGCTTACTTTAGCGTGGAGGCATTTGCTTGATATCTACAGTTTGAACACTTTGATCTCCCCATACTTTCATGTGGGGAAAAGAGTCTTTTCTCCATACAATGTGCTAAAAAGTACATTCTTATACCATGATGGGAGAGCCCAGATTTTGCCTTCCCACCATCATGGGCTTAGAAGGAGGGACTCTCCACATTCTCCACTTTACTTTGGATCTTTGTATCTACTCAGTTTCATTTTTGTTCTAGAATGCTGGAAGCATACATAGTGTTAATTTGATCATGGATTTGATCATTGTAGTAATCTAGTGGGCATAATCGGTTTCTGAATACACTTGGGAGATTCAGAATTTATCTTTGGAAGGAAAAGCAACAAAAAAACTACAGGCTTTTCTCCACTACCCCATTGTTTTTGTCTTCCAGTTTCTACCACTCCTTGCTCTCACCTGTTTTTTAACCTGTTCCATGCAGCAGGTTTTGAGAAGGCAGCAGCTCTTTCCAAGCAGCTGCACCACCCATACCAGGGGACTTGTGAACACCAGTTGCATTCAGTAACTTCTAGATCCATTTGATTTTTGTCTGCCTGCTTACCCACCTGCTGCTGGAAGTGGGATTTACTGGGCTGGGCTCAGACCTGGACTCAGGCCAGCAGAGCCCAGCTGTGTGCAGCTCACACTGTTCTGGAGCCTGGGAGGGAGAGTCAAGACAAGCAACTGAGCAGGCAGAGCTCAGAGCATTGCAATTCCTGTTAATGAAGTGGTGACAAATAGCTGGGGATGTGGTGGGCCACAAAATGAGCATTTCCCAGAAGAGTTTTAAGGAGCTGTGTGAACATAGGTTTTCTAGAAGGAAACAAAAGAAAAAGTATGTTTTCATTGATGCTTATGCAGCTGAGTTGTGCTTTTCATGTCTCCTAGAAGGCAACCCCTCCCCATCTGTATCATCTGATTGTCCCTGCCCATCATCCCATTGACCGCCTGGGGGTTTACAGAGCTGTTCATGCATCCTATAATGTTTTTCCCTTATGTTAAACTAATCTATGTAGGAAAATAGTAATGGATAAAAACAAGTGCTGTTCACCCACTGAAACTGGATGGCATGGTTAGGCACAATTTTAACTAAATGGTTTTTTATTGAAGAAAATATTTGTGTCCAAGTTGGTAAGCAAGCTCTAACTGGCATAAAACTAAAGCAATTTTTATTTCCAAAGGACTGGATTCCCTTGATTGTGCTTTTATCTCTACCCTAGTCCCTGAAAACACATGTGCAGCAAAGTTTTGGGACAACTGTCAAAGAAATTCTAGGGGAAACTGGAACAGTAACTTCTGTAACTAGCTAGAGAGCTCAGAAAGTGATTTGCAAAGAAGGTGGTCCCACAGGAGTTGATGGACATGAGAAGCACGCACAACATACAGAGAGATTGGTAGGAAATGTTTAGTCTTTAAAACTTCAGTAGTTCTAAGACTCTGGTACCTTAGTTCTTCTAGTGAAATGTGCAGTGCTTCCTTCACACCTGGGTTGTTCAGATTTTCTATCCACTTGAAAGATGCTTCAATGTGCCATTTTTTTTTTTAGTCATGCTGGGAATTAGAATGACTGTCTTTGACTCACAGATGTTGATTTTTGTATTCCCTGCAGATACTATTGATCTGTTTTATAATTATAACTCATCTGTGATTCAAGTGCCACTGCTGAAGACTGGAAACAGTTGGTGGACAGACAAAAATGTGAAATTTCGCAATCCTGAGTCATCCAATCTCTCTGCTGCATTTGCAGGTAAGAATGGTTCTGCCGGTGGTCCTCATCTTTCAATGGCTTCCCTATCTCCCCCTTCATATGTCTCCCATTCTCAGAAAAATCACCTTTGGGAGAAATAGCAAGAAAGCAAGTTGAAGAAGCAGGATTTAGAGGGTGACTGATAGCAGAAGGCACATTTAGCCAAAATACCACCTTTTAACTTCTTTAATCAGCGACCATAGAAATTGAGAAAAAATGGCTTTGGAAGACTGAAGTTAGCCCACATCAACACCCTTCTTTATACTTTCTTGTAATGCTTAATCTGTCCAGAGAAAGCAAGGGTGCTGTTGAAAACATCTGTGAAAGAGAATTGCACATCCCATCTTTCTTTCATGCCTTTGCAGATTCTTGGGCAATTGTGAGACATGAGAGGCTGCCTTTGTCACTTGTTTTTTCAGACTTGTTTCCTAGGGCTGCTTCCTTGTTATGGTTGATCTCTATTGAGTTGGGGCTAAAACCTGCCTGTTGTGGATCAGGGCAGTGCTGAGCTGGGTGCAATATGCAAGAACTAATGATCTAAGTGGTTTTCATGTGCCATTAGGCTGCAAAAAGGTGCCTTTCTGGTTGTACAGGAATATATTAATGTGTAAAAATGAAGGCAAGCTCCTCATTATAGAGAACATATTGCTTGCTGAAGAGAAAAGAATCCAGAGTAAACAGCGTTTTCACTTGTGCAAGTCACTTTGTTTCTCCTTTGCAGGAGAAGATTCTAGTGTGTAGCATTGAAGGTTTTAATGTGTAGCAGCCCCTGGGTACTGTTAAACTGTAAATTCATGTTTGAGGTGAGTGGACATGTTTGGAGATGATGTTACCTGGTATATATATAATTTTGGACAGTATCTCATGTCTCTTCCACAGCTCATATTCCGTGTTGGTTGTGTGAGGCCCAGAATCTCAGCAACCACCGTTTTTACTGACAGTGTCTTCCCTGCTTTTTCTCTTTGTGACCAGGCACAGCCAGACCTCCTTACTGGCAGAAGCCAGCGTACCTGTTGGATGAGGAAGATGAGAGGAACAATGGTTATGTGAACGATGACTTCATTATCTGGATGCGAGTGTCGGCCTTCGCCACGTTCCGGAATCTCTACCGGCGCCTCAGACGCATTCGGCGCTTTGCTGAGGGCCTGCCAGCAGGGAATTACACTTTCAAGATTTCCTACAGTATCCTTTTACATTCCCCAGGGCTCCCAGAGAGTTACAGTGACATGGAGGTGAATAGGATTTGTGTGGGCAACTGGCAAAGAAGCCATGCAGAACACTCTTGTGTCAGGAGAGCCCTCAAGGGATTGGGCCATGTCCTGACTGACAAGAGCTTTTGTGTTGGTGATCTGTCCCCTCACAGCCAACAGTGGGAACTCTGCTGACTAAAGCACTCCTTTTTGTCAGCAGGAGTTGTGTCAACATGACCATAAATTCCTCTTCTTTCTCAACTGATAGAAATGTGGTTATAAAGGTTCTGTCATGGTTCTATTCTGAAAGCTTCCATGGGAGAGATGAAAGGTAAACTCATATAACATTCTGGCTACAACATATTAGGTAGAGCTGAGCACTTATCCTGACAGAGACTATGTGGAGTATCATGATAAGCTTCCCAAAAGGCCCATTTTCAACTGAGCTTTCATAGCAAATTAATGCAGTAGCAGTCCTATAAATTATGAATCTGAAATTTACAATGTTTTGAAAAAGGAAGTATTTCCACATGCACACAAAGACTGTATCTAAAATAACTGGGTTTCTTACCACCAGCTGCCTACCACCTCCCAAAGACCAGCTGGGTTTTTGGATCCAGAATAGCAGAAACATCACCAATGAGTTAAAGGAGTTTTGGCAGCAAATGCAGACCTCAAAACTCTTTATGCCTTGGAAAGCTTTTTGAACATTTAATGTACACTTTGTTAGTGAAATCTTAACATCCTTCTCTCAGATTTTCCTGTTACCAAATTCAAGGGGAGGAAGCATGTGATTCTTTCAACCGTGGTGTGGAGTGGTGGAAGTAACCCATTCCTGGGAATTGCCTACCTGGTTTCTGGCACAGCAGCAACCCTGGCAGGTTTTGTCATAACTGGCATCCACTTAAAGCTCAGGAAGAAGAAAACATACTTTCAGAAGCAATAAGATTCACCTTTCTGAAGAGAGACAGAACTGTGCAGTGAACAAAGAAGGTGCAGCACAGACCTTTCAGTTTTTCCCCTGAGCTCTGGACCATTTTCAGTGTCAGGTTTGGTGAATGTAAGCAAAGTGAAGGACAGGGCTAGTCCATCATCTGAAACCAAATTACCTGACGTGCCATTCTCATTAATGTACATGTGAGCCTAAATTTGTTTCCTAGGAAACTTGTAGTGAGATGGGTTTCAAACAGCAGATAGCACAGCAGATTAGAATTGCAATGGCAAAGAAATTATGTGGTGCCAATGTCTGGCCAGAAGTCAGGCTCCATATTAATTTCTTATTCAGCCCCATAATTCAGACAACATTTCTCTTAACTGGAATGGAGCTTTGGATGGGTAAAAACTGGAGTCTTGATCCAACAAAAAGCTTGAATAGGTAGAACTTATTGCTAAAATCTGCTTGTGGGCCACGTACATGTGCTTGATGGCTTGGCTTGGGTTTTATATACCTTTTTCAGCTATGCTGAAAAAACAACCAGTCTATATCAGTGCATTCACTCCAGTTTGACACCTGATTTGTGGTTGAATACAGGGCATTTATCAGGAGTTCAGAGTTTGGTTAGACCAAATTTATTTGATTTTTCTAGCAGCTGAGAGCTGGAGGGCATCCAATCACTTACTTGCATTTTTTTAAATTATGGTTCCACTGAATTCCTAAATGAAAAGCTCCTGTAATGCAAAACATTTTAGCAGAACCATCTACCTAATTTAAGTGTTAGGCCAAAATTGCACTCCTACCTATCCCATCTGAAAGTTCATGCGTTCTTACATGACACAGAATGGTAATTTATTGTCAATAAAAAACAAAACACCAGAAAATCCATCCATTTAAAGTGAACACTGGAGTTCATGACCAGGTTCATCAATTTTTATGTTTCATGTTCAAAATTTTACACATTTAGGACTTATTTCTAGTCTCACAAAATGAAGGAACAGCACTGAAGAATTTAGGTCAAGCATACCATGGTAGGTGTGAAGTGCAAGTGGAATAAAAGACTTTCAATTACTTTCATAAGTATTTTGTGTGCCTTGCCTCTCTCCTAAAAAGCCTTCTTGCTAGAACAAGAAAGAAACCACAGACTGGAGCAGGGATGTGGCACAGGGAGTCTGCAAGCCACTGTCAAGACATCTGCTTTTGAGAGTGTCTGGGGCTGGGCATGTGGTGACCTGTGACAGATGGCCCCTGCCAGAGAGATTGGCAGCACAGAAGGTGCAGTTTCCTTAAGTTCTGCTTTGGAGCTGAGCCATGAGCAGCAGAAGGGGAGCTGCTCTATTCCCAGCCCAGCCTGGGAGGGCAATCCTGCCCCACCAGTGCTTTGTGCTGGGCAGGAAAGGTTCCTGTCCCCTCTGCTCTTCCTGCTTGGGGACAGTCACCTCCACCCTGAAGCTGCAGAAACTGCTCCTTGCACTGGATCTGTCAGGAGCTGTGCAAGAACCCCACCCCTCACTGGGCTGGGCAAGACAGAGCATGAAGCAGGACATGCAACAATGCTTAAGGTTGTTAGTTTAAATCACTTTTATCAGTGGGACATGCTCCTAAATATTTTCAGTCCTTTAGAAAATGTAATCCCATGCAGCTCTCTGGAAAGTCCTGATGGGATTTCCTGATGAAGCTGAACTTGTTTTCTGGCTCCTAACAGACCATGGTAACTTCTTTATTTTTCTCTTTCTCTTTCTTTTTTATTTCATTGTCTGAGAAACTGACTTTCAAGAAATGATAGGGGTGGCTAAGTCACGATGTAATTGTCACTGATTTCATTTTTTCATTAAGTATCTGGTAAAAAAGTTAGTAAAAGGAGATGAATGATGAGGTATGCATTTCAATGAGTCAGTATCTACCAGGAAAAAAGCTATCCAGAAAACATAGCCCAGCAAGTAGTGTTTGCCCATTATCTCTGAGAGGCTTTTGCAGGAACCTCTCCTCTTGAAATGCAGATTGTCTTCAAACCCCTCCATAGAGAAGACCTGTCTTCAAACAAGTCTTTCTGGTTTTCCAGAAGTTGTCTTAGACTTTGTTTATAAACCCAAAATGCCATTTTTCATCTTACCACAGCTTTAAACATTCTTTACATCTTTCTGGTACCCTCTGAACTATGTCCTTGGAAGCTGCTGCTTCAGCTCCAACTGTTTCTGTTGTTAGCTCTGAGAAGCTCTGCAGTGTCTGGCTGGGTCAGGGTGGTGCTGCCCACACCAGAGCAATGGGAATGGCAGGTCTGATTAATTCCTCCCAGCAGACATAATCTGCCTTGCTCAAAAGGCTGGAAAATAAGTGTTAGTAATCTTTTTATGCTTCCTTTTGTGCCAGTGCTGCAGCCACACTGTGGGTCTGCCCCTGTGCCAGAGCTGGCACAATTAATTGTACCTTCTCAAGAAAGCTTTCCAGGTGTGCTCCTCACACTGGGAATACTCCTCTATCTACATGAAATGTTTGTTGAATTCCTTTATTCTGCTGCCATATTCTCCTTCGTGCAGGGGCTGGAACAGAAGTGAGAGGCTGGGCTGAAGGACTGGCCTAAGCTAACAGAAAGATGGTAAAAGCCATCATGAACTGCTCCTCACTGTGCCAGGTCCCAGGGGATTGTCCCCTTTTCTCAGCTGCTGACAGCAGCAGGAAGCACAGGTCCAGGCAAATATACAGTGGGATTTTGAATTCATTTATCCTGACTATTAGGAAATCATTAGGTCACTTGGATCAGAGAAAGCAACACTGAGGTTTGGAGGGCAGAGTTTTGAAGCAACCAAAGATGTTGCACTTTTCCTGAGGTACAAACTGCTTTCAGAATACCTGGAGTGTTATGACCAGTACTGTGTCTTTGTCACAGTGTTGCTTTGGCCTTGGGCATTTGATTTTAAGAATTATGTGTCTTGAGTAAAGAGAAAAAAATTTTAAAAATGCCTTGGTAAAGCTTTCCAAAATAGAATTTTAATTAGCTTATCTATTAATCATACTTTCACCAATAGTAAGTAAGTGGGCTCTTTTCTCAGAGAGACTGACTTATGTAGATTTGACAACTCAGTGCAAAGGTGCCTGGGTTTACGATTTCTGAATGACATTGAGATGTATCTGAAAAGTCTTAACAGCAGCACCATGGGGGCTACAACACAAAGCCATAAAATATTAACTACCATTATTTGTAATATCTTGACATAGCAAAATTACTAAATTGTTGGTTCTTTTGTTTCAGCTACCTAAAGCCTCATCTTGCATCATTGCTGCATTTTCAGTCCCTTTGAGCTAAGTGAAATTTTGCCATTTCCTTCACTCTCAAGAAAAGAAAGATGCATGTCAGAAATGAAGTTTAGGTTTGGTGAAATTAAATTAATGATGTCATAGATGCTGACAGTACTAGAAAGTGTGAGGGGTTTTTTGTTTTTTTGGGTTTTTTTTTTTTTTTTTTGTTGTTGGTTTGGTTTGGTTTTTTGTTTGGTTTTGTTTGTTTGTTTGTTTGTTTGCTTTTTTGTTTTCTTCATCTTTTTACTTAGAACAGATAAACAAAGGAGGGCATTACTTATTCAATTTTTTTGGGGGGGGAGGAAGTGGGTGGATATTTAGTAAATGGAAAACTGGACAAAGGATTCCTGTTAACAGATGTAATCTAAAATTATATGTAAAAATGGTCTAAAATAGATAAGCCAAACAGAATATATGTTTCTGGTGTTTGTTTATCATTTTGGAAATGGCAATTACATGTGGGAGCATCTTCTGGGATGCTTTAGTTCAGTTTTTAACTATGGCAAAAATATCTGGAGGGGATAAGAAACCATTATTATGAAAAACATATCTGCAATTTAAATCTCATTTCTAAATTACAGGGAGGTGTAGTCAAAACTGTTGTAGTGGTTTTGGTTGCCAGCTCCTTTTAGGATTAAATTTCATTAATGGGTATAACTATATCTGGAAAGAGAGACATGAAGATGAATCAGGTGTTACAAAATATTTCAGTAGCACTTCAGTCAGAGAATTTTTCCAAGCCTTTTTCAAGCTTTACAGTCTCATGAATATATGTCCAGTATTTGTCTGCCTAAGTTGGTTTTTCTGTTTCTAATCACAGACATTTGCTTTCATCTAAAAATAAAGGGATGAATCCTCCATGTGAAATAGATTAGCATGATCACAGACCTATAAAATCTGGAAAAATTAGTTACATGCTGCATCTACTTTATATTAACAACTGTGTTACATGCAGATTATTAATATTAGTGTTTGGATAGTTTTATTGTAGTGATGCACTGCAGTGTAAAATCTTCCTCTCCTTCCTCTGAGAAATGAAACTCTAAAGCCAAAGATGGCAGCTCAGGGAAGGGAGGGCTTTGTGAGCCTTGATAATATAAAGAGAAGTTGCAGAGCAATTTGGATTTGAGTTAGATCTAAAAGAGGAGAGAGCATTTGCTTTTGTCACATAAGAAGGTGCTGTCTATCCTCACTGGGAGCTGTAGGTTTGAAACAGCTGATTTGAGAAAAACCTCTAACCACAAAATGAGGGGGAAACCGCAAAATGAGGGGAACAGCGGAAGGGGAGGAAGTACTGGTGCTGCTCTTGGGCGGGGAGGCAAAGAAATTTGGCTGAGCTGCTCAAGATGATGGGATGTTCTGACACATGATCTGGAAAGCCCATATGATTTTGAGCAGCAGCCAAGTTAAGGAAAAGTCTCGTGGTTTTCAGTGCAGTCTGAGCTACAGTGCATAGTTTTTGAGCTAAGGTGTTTTGATTGGGTTCTCTGTAATTGTATTATTCCCTGCAATTCCAAGAATAATTTGGTTATGAGCTGGGAGTGCCTTGGGCAGCTGCCTTCAATTTGGTGATCTCTTATTTCCAAAAGAGGGATTGTGGAGCATTTTTTGTTCTATTTGGGTCCTGGTTTTTCCTCAGGTTACGGAAGCCAGGCAGGGTTTGCTGAAGAGTGGGGCTTGTTTTGCTTTTGCTCACGTTCATGAGTGAATGAGAAAACTAAAGGAGGAAGTAGAAAGACCAAGGAGTATTAGGAAAAGTGAAAGGGAAATAGATTGGTGGAGTTTCACTTTTCCATCCCTGAGAAAAGCCCACCAGGAGAGAGAGGACTCCCTGTCTCCTACCATCAGGCAGAAGGAGGACACCTGGTGGATGCAGGGGAGTGGAAATGGCTCCCTACTCGAGGATGTAACAAAAATTCCTCTCGGCCCCATCACCTACCCAGGTGCCACTTCAGAATAGGTCTGAGGCCCTGGATCCAGAGTCAGCCAGATGATGTAGAAGAAAATTATCTGTCCAGGGAGCCTCCCAATTACACTTGGTCTGTCAGAGGGACCACTACCTCTAGCATTAAAAAGAAAAGCAGGGCAGTCCTAGTGGATGACTCCCTTCTGAGGGGGACAGAGGGCCCCATGTGTCAACCACACCCATCCCACAGGGAGATCTGCTGCCTCCCTGGGGCCTGGGTTTGGGATATCACTGAGAGACTGCCTGGGCTGATTCAGCCCTCTGATTATTACCCGCTGCTGATACTCCAGGCTGGCAGTGATGAGACTGGAAAGAAGAGTGTCAGGGTAATTAAAAGGGCACTGGATCAAGTGGTTGATAGGGCAGGAGCACAGGTGGTGTTCTGCTCAGTCCCTTTGGTCACAGGGATAAATGATGAAAGGAACAGGAGAACCCACATTACCAACAAGTGGCTCAAGGGTTGGTGTCATTGGCAGAATTTTGGGCTCTTTGATCATGGGGCAACTTTCACAGCACCTGGCCTGCTAGAGCCAGATGGGCTTCATCTATCAAGGGCAAAGGATTCTAGCCCATGAATTAGCAAGGCTGATTGAGAGGGCTTTAAATTCGTTTAGAAGGGGGAAGGGGATGCAGCTGGGCTGTCTGGAAGCAGGCCCGAGGGTGATAAGCCTGAGACAGGAGTGAAATCAGCAGCCCAGCTGAGGTGCGTGTACACTGGTGCACACAGCATGGGTAACAAACAAGAAGAGCTGGAGGCCACGGTGCAGCAGCAGAGCTGTGATGTAGCTGCCATCACAGAAATGTGGTGGGATGACTCACATGGCTGGAGTCCTGCACTGCTACAAGCTCTCAGGAGAGACGGGAGAGAGAGAAGAGGTGAAGGAGAGGTTCTTTGTCTTAGGGAGGATCTCAACACTGTGGGAGTTGAGATTATTGATGATAAAGTCAAGTAAGAATGTGTAAGAATGAGGAGGAAGGCCAACAAGGAAGGCATCCTACTGGGAGTCTGTTATCATCCACCCAACCAGGAAGAAGAGATGGACAACTTATTCTGTAAGCAACTGGAGAATGTTTCAGGATCACCAGCCCTTGTTCTTGTAGGTGATTTTAACCTACCAGACATCTGGGAACATAACACAGCAGAGAAGAGGTCATCCAGGAGGTTCTTAGAGTGTGTGGAGGACAACTTTTTGTCACAGCTGGTGAGTGAGCCAGCCTGGGGAGGGACTATGCTAGACCTGCTGTTTGCAAAGAGATGGGCTGGTGGGAGACATGGGGTTGGAGGCCCTCTGGGGCACAGTGATCATGAAATTATAAAGTTCTCAATATTTGGTGAAGCAAGGAAGGGCATCAACAAAACTTCCCCACTGGACTTCCAGAGGGCAGACTTTGGCTTATTCAAGAGACTTATTTTGAGTGTTCCGTGGAAAGCAGCCCTTAAAAACAAAGGAGTCCAGGAAGGATGGACATGCTTCAAAACAGAATTCTTGAAGGCACAGGAACAGACTGTCCCCGTGTGTCAAAAGATGAGCCAATGAGGAAAACAACTCAGTTTATACTGAGTGCCATCCCATGGCACCTCCAGAGTGGCCAGGGTATCAGACCCAGCCAGCGTGAGTTTAGGAGAGGCAGGTCCCACCTGACCAACCTGATCTCCTTTTATGACCAGGTGACCCACCTGGTGGATGCAGGAAAGGCTGTGGATGTTGTGTGCCTGGACTTCAGCAAGGCCTTTGCCACTGTCTCCCACAGCACAGCCCTGGAAAAGCTGCAGCCCAGGGCTTGGACAGGAGCACTCTGTGCTGGGTTCAGAACTGGCTGCATGGCCGGGCCCAGAGAGTGCTGGTGAGGGTGCTGCATCCAGCTGGGGGCAGCCACCAGGGGTGTCCTCAGGGGTCTGTGTGGGGCCAGTTCTGTTCAATGTTTTTATTGATGGTATGGATGAGGGGATTGAGCCCTTCATTGGTAAATTTGCAGATGACACTAAGCTGGGAGAGTGTGTCGATCTGTTGGAAGACAGGAGGGCTTTGCAGAGAGACCTGGATCGGTTGGATGGATGAGCAGAGTCCAGTGGGATGGAGTTTAATAAATCCAAGTGCCAAGTCCTGCATTTTGACCACAATAACCCCCTGCAGCATTATAGGCTGGGGACACTGCAGTTGGACAGTGCCCAGGCAGAAAGGGCCCTGGGGGCACTGGCTGACATGAACATGAGCCAGCAGTGTGCCCAGGTGGCCAAGAAGGCCAAGGGCTCCTGGCCTGTGTCAGGAGCAGTGTGGCCAGCAGGAGCAGGGAGGTCATTCTGCCCCTGCCCTGGGCACTGGTGAGGCCACACCTTGAGTGCTGTGCCCAGTTCTGGCCCCTCAGTTTGGGAAGGACCTTGAGACTCTTGAGCGCATCCAGAGGAGGCAACGAGGCTGGAGAGGGGCTGGGAACACAAACCCTGTGAGGAACCACTGAGGGAGCTGGAGATGTTTAGCCTGGAGAAAAGGAGACTCAGGGGTGACCTTATCACCCTCTAAAACTTCCTGAAAGGTGGCTGCAGTGAGGTGAGGGTTGCTCTCTCTCTCCAGGCAGCAATGGACAGAACAAGAGGACATAGTCTTTAGCTGCTCCAGGGGAAGTTTAGGTTTGGAAAAAATTCCTCACTGGAAGAGTGATTAGGCTCTGGAATATTCTGCCCAGGGAGGTGGTGGAGTCACCACCATCCCTGGATGTGTTTAAGAAAAGACTGGATGTGGCACTCAGTGCTATGGTTTAGTTGATGACGTGGTGTTAGGTCACATGTTGGTTGATGATCTCAAGGGTCTTTTCCACCTTAGAACATTCTGTGATTCTGTGAAAATAGCTTATACCCTAGAAAGCTTATTTTTCAGAGAGCTCTAACCAAAATATCTAGTATTTACTGAGTACGTACTATGTACTCTGTGAATAAAAACACACAGCATGAAACAAGATGAAAAGAGGCCCTTTGGTTATACTCCTATGCAATTGCAGTTATTGTCCCTTTGCAGTAAAGTGCCTAAAATTATCCCTCTCAAACTGAAACAATTAAAAAAGCTTGTGAAGAAAATGAAGTTTTCTACTGTGTCAAACCCAGCAACCCAAAGTTATTTGCTTTTTTCCCTGTGGCAGTTCCTGTCTGTAATGAAGACTGTTGCATCACCAGTTATAATGCTGGAGGATTCAGGCTTTAAGATTAGGTTAAAAGATCTTGAGATTTCTCAGATAATTTGTATGAATCCATGGGCTGTCTCTGGGCTGAATAATAAGTGACAATGAACCTGAAAACACTGGAAAACTAAATATGTCCAAAAACCAGAATGGTTAAGAGATAAAAGTAAGGAAGGTAGTACCTGCCCATAGCAGTGGTTATCATAACCAGTTAATTAGTGGGGAGAGTGTGGAGCTTCTGTGCTGCCTCTGAGGTGAAATGTGGCACTTAGTGACAGTGCAGAGAGAGGCTTCACAGCAGCTCAGGACAATGGTAACATCTGCAGTTAATAACCCTGCTCCCCACAGAGGCTGTGTGGCAATCTGTCACAGCAGCAGGGGACAGCAGGGCCGTGACCCCAGCACTGGGCAGAAGGAGGGATTCAGTGCTGGGTGCCAAGGACACGCTCCAAGGAAAGGCACTGCCACCCACTTCATCCTGCTGGGTGGCAGGGTGTGCTCCCAAGTTGTGGAATTCGATGACAGCTGAATGCATGGGCTGGCTTTGGTGGCCTGTGTGGTGCCATCCCGGTGTGGGACAGCCAAAAATTGAAATTAGAATCACTAAAACTAATAAAATAATCAGTGAGTCGTCATCTACACCTTACACCAGTGCTTACGGTCAGATTTCTGTCTTTTAAGCTTGTTGACATGAGGCCCAGCAATGATCATGGAAGGCCTTTGAGCAGGTTTTCCTCAAGCATTGTCATTTCTGGCTGTGCAATTAATAAAAATTGATCCTGAATGAAGCTGATGAGCTAAGAAGAAAAGCTGTGGATAAGATTTTATCTCTGCATGTTCTTGTTACTGATAAAATTCATTAAATACAAGACCTGCTTAACACATGTATGTGATGTTGTTTGCAGGGGTCCCAGGACAAGGGAAGAGATGAGAATTTTGACTCCAAATTTTAGAAGGCTGATTTATTATTTTAATATATATATTATATTAAAAGAAAATGATATATTAAAACTATACTAAAAGAATAGAAGAAAGGATTTCATCAGAAGGCTAGCAAGGAATAGAAAAGAATGATAATAAAATCTTGTGACTGACCAGAGAGTCCAAGCCAGCTGACTGTGATTGGCCATTAATTAGAAACAACCACATGAGACCAATCACAAATGCACCTGTTGCATTCCACAGCAGCAGGTAATTATTGTTTACGTTTCGTATCTGAGGCCTCTCGGCTTCTCAGGAGAAAAGATCCTAACAAAAGGATTTTTCATAAAATATGTCTGTGACATATGTATAAGCTGTAAGTGTGCCAGTGGATTTTAAGCTGTAGCTTGAGAAATTTATCATTCAGATTTCTAAGTTTGTAACTTCACCTCAGGCAACCAATGGAAAGCCAAGTCTTAACCAACAAGGTCAAGAGTTGCTTTTCAAAGGGAGGTAAGAAAATGAGAAGGCAGAGCACAAGCCTGTTGGGCATTCTGTATTTCTTTGCTTTTTGAGGGTTTGATTGGAATGGAATGTCTCACACAGTGTAAGTAAATAGGCTAAGTTTTGTAATTTGAGACTTGCCCTGAAACTTACTTTTTCTGTCAGCACTTCCCACACCAACCTAATAGGTGACAGTGATTCTGTCATAGAAGTAAATGTAGTATGAATGTGTCAGGTGTAATTTTAAGTGTTCTCAGCTGCTGAAAGATTATTTTCTATAATTAATTCAATTTGATAATGCTGAGCTCTTGGGCAAAGTGTATTCTTTTCCTGTGGGGGAGTGGTATAATATTAAAGTTTCAGGCTCATACCAGAGTTGAGTTGTCCCTATGTAACACGTGTGATCCTCACTGGTGAGTTAAGGGCCTGTGAGGAAAACACTGGATTGATCCTGACACTTCCCAGGCAATAGCACTTTCCTTCTCTAGTAGGAAGCATATGAAGTCTATGGTGTGCTTCTTTTTGAGGTCTTTTGAAAATAGTTTTTATTTGAAAATAGATATGCTACTGAATAAATGTAAAATAATTTCTCATCATAATACATAGTATAAAGTGGGGGTTTTTTGTATAAATAATTAGGTTCTGAGCTGATATGAAAGCAAAAATATTATTTTTATTTTTAAGCGGCAATAACCCACATTCAGAATTCAGGCAACTTTTTCAGGAGCTAATTTGTATAGAAGAATGGTTCTGCACTTTTATTACTTAAGTAGTCTGTGTATTCTTCTTTATCAACTTCTAAGAAATCAGAAAGAAACTAATATGAATTATGAAGCAAATTAATCATGATAAAAGCTAGCAGAAATCCTAAAGATTGGAGTCTCCCTGTTATGCACAGATTTTTGATGCACTGAACTGATGCTGCAATGCAGCACAACCAACTACCATTTGTGCAATAGATGATTAGAAAAGAATAACCTTGTAGATACAAAATACTCGGCATTTTTCTTCAAGAAATATAATTTGAATAATGGAAATAATAATTTAATGTAGCCTGTTGAACTGTGGAAGAGAATATAATTGCTAGTTACAGGATTTATTTTTTTATTTCTGAAAAGATACCATATTACATAAAACATAAAAATATTTTTGGTATCCTTTGTATAACCAATTTAGTTTCATCTGTTTCTACTTCCTGGTAATTTTCAGATTCTTGTGCTAAATTTAAGGCAGTATCAGGACACATATATGTGAGGCAGATGAAGTGTCAAGGTGACAGTACCCTATTCTGTCAAAGTCAGATATGTCACTCTCTGCAAAGTATTTATGACACCAAGATCTGATTAGCACAGCACTGAAACCTAAGTTACAAGCCATAAAAAATGTCATTTGACACTATAAAAAGCTCTCTGCTGAACAAATTGAGCCATAGTGAACATAGCTGTACAATATATACATATGGACACCAGTTCATTTTTTCATTTACATTCTTTCCCAAAGCTGTCTTTTCTTTGTGGCTGCATCTTCTCTGAAACTCCCATAATTTTAGAGGTGTAAATGCTAGCTGGGGTGATTAGTCTTACAAGATCAGTAGAAAGTAGATGGATCTGTAATTCGCTGGATGTTCCCCATTGTTCTGCCACTACGTGCATTTGGAAAAAGTTCCTTTTGTAGACCCCTTTAGATACTTCAAGACTGCTGTAAGTTCTCCCAGGCTGAACAGACCCAACTCTCTCAGCCTACCTTCATAGGAGAGGTGTTCCAGACTTCTGATCACCCTCATGGCCTCCTCTGGATTTGTTCAATGGGTTCATATCTTTCATGTCTTGGGATTCCCAGACCACGCCAGTTCAGTTTAGGCAACCCACTTGAGTCTATCCCTTTGTTATTTTCTGTTTTCTATGTGGAGTTCTCCAATATTCAAAGAGGCTTATGGAAATCAGTGTTTAAGCAAACTTAATCATCTGCATTGTAAATTCTGCTGCTGGAACTGAGCAGTGACATTTCACAATTTTGAGCATCATATCACTGAAGTCTTTTGGTTGAATGCCTGCCTAGCTCTGTTAGTTTAATGCAACTGCACCGCACAATGCTAATGCTGCAAAGAAAAGCTATGTTAAAAACAACAAACAAGTCAATAGGAATTCATAAAGCAAAATGACATTTCAACCCAATATGTCATTTAATAAAAGTAATTGTTTTAATTACCACATGGTATATAAATAGAACTTAAATTAGAAAAAATGTATTAAAAGTGATATGCTATAAATTATAAATCATAGGGGAGCCTATAAACCAATTGCCAAACTCAGAGAGAAATGTCAATGAATTAATATATACTTGTGATGGCTTAAACTCATAAATACAAACCTAGATACTTCCTTAAAGAAAAAATAAAAGGATATATTTCCTATGGTGATACATATTGGCTGATTCATTACAACCCTACTATTTATTATGTGTAGTAGTCGTCTTATCTTCAAATTTTTCAGAGCACTACTTGCATACCGATAATGTAGTCTGTTTCTTCAATTAAAAAGTTTTATTGTATCTTGATTAGTAATCACTACATAGTAGTGATTATTATGTGATTCTTTTTTCTCCTAATACTCTTCTTTTTAGCCTTCTGGCTTCAGAATTCAAAGACCAAGGTATGAGGTATATGCTCATGAGACAAGATGACTTTTATATTTTCTTTTGGCATCCCCTACTGGTGTACAGCTGTGAAGACTCCTCCATGACACTGAAGCTCTCAAAACTGCTCCTGTGCTTTTTTGGCCAGATCCTTTTGAATGTTAAAAACAGCTAAAAATGGCAGATTAATGGGAAAATATTTATATTCTCTTCAGGCAACATAATTTCATTGCTTCAATGAATATACCTCCTTAAACAGTACATCTAATTACGCTATTTAAACAGTACATCTACTTACACTACTTTGCTTGTTTCACATCATTATTTTATCTTTATTTTGATTTTGGTTTAGGTTTTGCAGTTTTTAAAATCTTAATAACAGAGAAAGAAATGGCAAATTTGTCATTCAAATTAATCATGATAAATATGCTTTGTGATAATGCAGTGAGGCAATGCACAATTTTCCATCACTGCGTAAGTCATGTGAAGATGAAAAATTTGCATAAAAATTCCAACTCCATTCCTTGAGGACTTGAGAGAATTTTTCCCCATTACTATTATTACTTATAAAAACTGACTTCTTCCAAAAAGAGTGGAAAAGCATTAGTGACACAAACATCTTTCTATTTGTTGTAGCCACAGTCTTTCCTAATGTAGAAACCTTCAATCTCACTTTAGGCACCTGGCATATCTGGAAACATGATCAAACCAGGCTCCCCAGAAGAATCAAAGGAGACAAACTAACATATCAGATTAACAAACTAGGAATTCTCTGCTGGCTGTACAAGTATTGGGCTGCACTTTTAGATAAAATTCTTTTTAGGACACCAAGCATACACTGTTTTCTCACCATGATTAAGCATGCTCATGCGAATTTTATCAAGAAAGGACCTCAGAAATGGACAACCCCTGTCTGGCCTATGATCACAGGGTGTGCACATGAATGGGAGCTGAAGGATCTTCCTGTGGATATTTACTAAGAATAGAAAATAAATAATTTTTAATAGAAATGAAAATACTACTGAAAGCTGATGTTGATCAATGACACCATCCAAATGACCAATGATTTCTAATTGCAGATTTTGCTCATTCTTTGAATGCTCATTAATCTCTAGTAAGTATAGGTTGGGAGTATGTATTGCTAAATATTAATACTTCCCATTAAGCTTAAAATGCAGTTATGATTTTGAGTTAGATGGAATAATATTATCATCTGTGTCCTTTCAGGTTATCTATTAGACAGAACTAGTCTTTTTTGACAGACTACTTTAACTCTTCACCCACACATATCTTTTTCTTTTTTTTAAATCAAAACTTGTGATTTCTTCAAAGGTAAAGTTCACTGATATTTAAATAAACATAAAAATCCCTATTATCTAACCTATCAAAGCCTGAGATCAAAGAAGTGTCCCTTACAGACAATAACATGTAACTGCATCAAAATCGATTTCTTTAACCATGAATAATGTGTTTGTCTATAGAGTTATCTTACTTCCCACAACTCTTAGATTGCACTGAAATGAATTTTGTTGAATTTCAGAGGGTCAAACATTTTATTCCATCTGTAGGGCAAACTGTACTGCCAGGTACAGACCAGTATCTACACTGGACCCAAACCCTGTTTCTTTTGAAATTTTTATTGAAATCAGATGCATCCCTTCTTGATACTCAGACTGTTCTGTATGAGTCATGAAATAATACCATACGGTATCAACTGTTCCTTAATTTCATAATGAAGGAGAAAATGAAGTTTCTACTTTTCATCTTAAAGTGCATCTGACTTGGTTGCCATGCTGTTTCAATGGCTTTGTCTATGTCATTTCCTTGAACATTTTTGTCCCTGTGAAATGACATATTTTTTATTATCTTTAAAGCTTCATTTTAGTCCAAACCAATCTATACAATTTCTGTTAAGAACATAGGCCGCTCTTTAACTGCAGTGTAGAACAAATAAAATAGGTTCTTTTTCTCCTTTTTGTTATGGAAATGTAGATGGTTGAAGGTCCAGCCTCTCAAGATATGGAAAAGTATTGAACTGACATCATCATATATTTCATTGTAGTTTCTATGAATGCAAATACTGCACTGCAGTTTCCCCAGACATTTGGCAAAAATTTTTGGGTTTAGGTTTTATCTCTCCATAAAGGTAAAACCAGTTCAAATCTTTTGTCCTGCTTCAGGGTAACAGTCATTCAACTGAGGGGTAAGGTTTCTCAAAAAGCATAGATTCATTCCAGCTGCCTTTTTTTTTATTCTTAATACTTCCCCTATGGTAAACAAACAGCTAGTATCAGAAGTCAAAATCTGATTTGTTTTGGGAAAAAAACCTTATGTGTACATAATAAACAATAATAATACAACTACTTCTTACAAATCCATCCCCTATGACTCACACAGTTAATAGGAAATAATCCCATATTTGAAGTTCATTTATTTCTGCATGAGAAATAGATGGGAGAGTAAAAGCAGGACTGGTTACAAGAGTGGAAGAATGAAGCCACAGAGCACTGGGCTGGTGGCTGCAGCTGTAAAAGGAGCGTGGCTGTTACTGGTCACCAACCAAACTCACGGTGCCAGTGGTAAGGATTAAAGTTCAGTGAGAGCTGCTTGTGCTGCTACCTATGGCCCTTCCAACCCTTCTGTGGGAAAACTGTGCCTGCCTTAAGGTTCCAAGATCCAGAGAACACAATGGTGGATGCAGTGGAGAAGGGAAGGACAGAGTGCACTGGTGAGTTTGATGTGGCTTAGATGGGCCATGTGGAAAGTGCAGCCCTGCACTGGCTTTTATTTCTAGAGCCTTTTTCTACACAAACAGCTGCTGGACATTTGCAACAAAGATGTGAGAGTGTTGCATTGTGATTTCAGGGTTTACCTCAGAACCTCGGGTCCCTCCCTTGATAATTCCCTCCCAGGTGTGTCAGTTACCTCTCTTTTCCCCTCCCAGCACTGTCTGTCAATCCTAGAATTCCAGAAGGCAGATTCAAAGGATGCCCTCTACCCCTGGGGCGGGGGGCATTGGGCCATCCAGGTGTCCTTTGTCCCTTAAGACCTCCTCTCATGTATCTGGTTGGTGGCTTCCTACCCCTTCCCTCCCCCTCTCCCCAGAGTTAAAAGGAACAGCAACCACGCAGTCCGGAGAGTTCTGTTGGAGCTGTTGCTGCATTCAGAGGCCTGTAGGCCAGCATAAAGCTCTGGATCCAAACCCTCCATCAGAACCGACTCCTTTCCTTCACCATGGCCTTAAAGCTTCTCCATCGGAGGTAAACCTCACGAGAGGAAGCTCCATCCCGCCACCACCAGAGCTCCTGCATGCCTGGACTTGCCTCCACGTGCTCAACTGCAGCACACAGCTCACCAAAAGTGTCTCTGAGGTGAAAACACCAAAGTGCTGCTATTTGGTTCAGCACCAAGGGCCAGACAAGCTCAGGCACGTCCCATCTGACTATACTGGTAAATATTCCAATATGAGAGTGAAAAAGTGACAGCAGATCTATCTGGGAAAGAAGATACAGAGCATTGTGTGCAGTTTAAAGCTGTTAAGAAAAGGAAGTGCTTTGAGAACATCTCCCTTGACACTTCCACCTGTGTGACCTCTAGCTGCTTGGACATGGTGACAATGAAAGAATGTGAAAATATTTGCACTGCGAATGGCAGGTTGCACAGAGAAGAGGGTAGGTTGGCAAATGCCTTCTGTCCTGGAACATCTGTCAGTCAGAACTGCAGCTGGAAATGCTTCGCTGTAACAGAGTCTCTGCCACTTTGAGATATTGTGCTGATGTTATATTTACATTTATATATTTATCGTTGAGAAGGAACATGCAAATTGCTAGTGTTGATATAAATCTTGGTTTTTCACTTTAAAACAACTGGCTCTACTTTTGAACTGTAGTTAATGTTGGCTGTCATGAGTTCCCATGCGTTTTTTAGACCTGGGTTCCAAGCATAAGAAGCTGTATCTTCATCTTAAGAGCCAAAAAAGTTGCAGCTTCAGCTCTCTTTTCACTATTGGTTTATGTCCAATAGAGGAGCTCTCAAGTTTGCAAATGCTCCAGGAATTCTTTTGCCGATGCTTTGGCAAGGCTGAGTGCTTGGCCCACTCTCACTACACGGAGTCCCATGTAACCTTTCCACACAGCAGGCATAAGGACCAGTAGTCCTGCACTGACTTGTAACTTGGAAGTTCCCTTCTCCACAAGCTTCATGCTAGCTTTCATGTGAATAAAATCTTGTTTGCCACGCTAGAGCAGCAGCTGCTTGCATTCAGTGCATTTTTCACAACAGCCTTACTAAGAAATGAGCATCTTGTTCTTGTAACCCTGAGCTATGAGCAGTGGCCCTTGTGCAGCTGACTACAGCAGTATGCCAATCCTTCTGAAAACTTGCTGAGTTTATTTTTCAGCCTCACCAACAACTGACTATAAAGCCAGCATTAGTAGAGCTGTTGTATGGCAGCCTTATTTGGGCATAAGATAGCTCCAGACTTGATTTAGCCTTCCACTCCCTTCTGGTTGTGAGATAGAGTAGCATTGGCAAGAGTAGTAAAAGGATTAATTATTGAAGTGGCTTGGATTTCAAGTGCAGTTCTCCTTTCAAGCTACTTGGAGACACATAAGCTGTTTACTTCCTAAGATTAATCTTAACAGAGGGCTTCAGCTGAAAGATTCCAGTCCTCTGCATCATGCTGGCTAGTGCTGCTCAGCATTTATTTTTAAGGTCATTAGAATGTGATGCAGTTCACTGCTGCCAGGATGCCCTTTTGAGAGCATGGGGAATTAAAAGAGTGAGGTGAGAGATGCAAGTCAAAAAAATGAATCATAGAATCATAAATTGGTTTTTGTGGGAAAGGACCCTAAAGATCATCCAGTTCCAAACCCCTGCCATGAGCAGGGACATCTCCCACTAGACCAGGTTGCTCCAAACCCCATCCAGGCATGGGGCAGATACAGCATGTCTGGGCAACCTGTGCCAGGGCCTCACCACCCTCACAGTGGGTAATTTCTTCTTGTGTATCAACCCTAAATTTCCCCTATATTTCAGTTTGAAGGCATTCCCCTTTGTAAGGTCACTATATTCCCTGATGCAGAGTCCCCCTCCAGCTTCCCAGTAACCTCCTTCAGACACTGGAAGGTGCTGTAAGGTTTCCACACAACCTTCTCTTCTCCAGGCTGCACAGCCCTGACTTTTTGTGCCCCTGTCCATAGGGAAGGGGCTCAGTCCCCCATCAACTTGGTGACCCTCCTCTGGACTCCTTTTAACAGTGCTCTGTCTCTCTTACGTTTGAGGCACCACATCTGTACACAGTGCTCCAAGTGGGGTCTCAGGAAAGGGGATACTTAATGCAGGAGACCTGCTGCCAACACTTATTATTTCAACATCCATTTGACTGTTTACACTCAGGTACTGGCACAAATAAGAGCACAAAGAGCCACAATTGTGGCTCATGAGCTCTCTGCAGCAGGCTCATGGTCACCCTCCCTGCACATTGAGTCTCTTGTGCCTGCAACAGGAATTGGTATGTGACCTGCCACTCCTGAGAAGTTCTGCCTCCCTCTTCATGGGGAGAGAGCATCAGGCAGCCAGCCAAGGGTCAGCCCATCACACCCACAGTGTCATTCATCCCCTACACATTCACAAATTGGGAACGACAGGTCATGCCAGCTCCAAATGAAGTAAGTCAACATTTTAACAGTGAGTATGTTTATTGAGGTGTTTGAAGTTCTGCACTCCAGTGGACACTGTTCATAATTTAAAGGCAAGAGCAAAACACTGTGACAGGCTCCAACTGGGATATTAAAAAACTCACAAAGTCATGTCACTTAAGAAATACAGTTAAATTGTTCAATCATTTTGGTCTTCATCCCAGTCTTTCTTTCCTGATGGAGGTTTTGGGCCACCAGCTGGTTTTGCCATAATGATCTTGAAGAGAACAGAGAAGCAGAAAAAGCTAATATTAAAATCAGGCTTGTACACCCTTCTCCTACAGCTGCATAATGCTGACTGCTAGCATTCACTACATCCATGCAATTTCCCTACTCTGAACCCAAGCCAGTGAATATCCATCTACCTGACATACAAATAACTTTTTTTTTTTTTTTTTTTGAGAATGGTAGAGGCTGAGCCCTGATACAGTAAAAAAGGTATTTTATCTCATTTTTGCATGCAAAGTAAGACTTCAGTTAGTCTGCAGAAAGTGAGTGCTTAAATAGGCCAACAGCAGACTAGTTTACAGGGTGCACACTACAACAAGGATTATCAAAGCCATTGTTCTCAGTTACTGTCTCCAAGTATCACACTTTAAAACCATGAAGTCCATCAGTCCCACCACGTTAAAGCTCATTATCTGCCCTGGCTACATGGACAAGTAAGGCAAATCTGAACTTGCACTTATCATCCCTTCCATGACAATCTGGATTCAGGAGCAGAATCCATTAGCAAAGGGCACAAATACAGGATGTAGCAATCAGCACACAGCAGAAGACAGCAGTGTTAGGTGTTCTCAAGGAGCATACAATCTCCATGTGCTTGTCAATGAACTCATGCATGCACTCACAGATACCTCTCTGCTAGAGACACAGAGCTTACTGCACTCTAGTTTTCAGGCTCATCTTTCCAGTCATCCTTATCCCAATGTCCTTGTTGCTTAGGGGCTTTTGGACCGCCTGCTGTTTTTGCCATAATAATCTACAAAAATTTTACATGCAAATTCATTTTTGCTGAAGTTTCACAAAATAATGAAAGATTTTTATCCTCGAGACTGTAACCTCTATTTTTCCTAAAAATTGGATTTTCATGTAAAAATATAGGAGAGAAGTTTCTTCTACTAAAGGTTGTTCCTACAGAAGTTAGGGTCACTCTCTGGATACAAATATAAACTGTCTTCAAAATACCAACAAAATCTTTAAAAAACAATATCCTAACAAACATTAATTGTACTGCAATAGAAGCAGCCACATTCCAGATTACAAGCTCTTGAACAAATGCCTTCCTGGTTTCCAGAAATGAACAAACCACATTTTCAAGTAGCATTATGTTTACACCTTGCATTTGCAGGAGATTCCACCTATTTGCAGGAGGGTTCTGCCAGGTATTAATTCAGCACCTAAATGCACATAAACTTACCTGATCAACCCTTAGGACAGTTACTGCTGCATTTGTAGCTAGCTTGATACCCCAGAATTTCCCAAGATATGTGTCCAACACACCAGCTTCCAACATGTCCTTCACTGCAGCAGCTTCAGCCTGTCAGATGGGGAAAAAAGATCATTCAAAACCTTCTCAGGCTTTCACCTAGCAAGGTGGTATCACTTTTCTAATCTCATCCTCTCTCTTTAGAAAACCTTCATTCCTAAACCATTAGGAGGAAAACAGAGTCAGTAATTTCTGAAGACCTACTGCCTGTCACATTAGTTCAGTATCCCATTCCACCTCTGACATAAGGCCATTATACTATACTGGACTGAACTGTTTGCTGATAAAAAGAACATGTAAGGATTTCAGTTCCAAAAAGTTATTATTCTAAACTGTGCAACACACAGCTCCCAGCAATTTAAAATAATCTATAAATACTTCATACTGATAGAAGTACTATAAAGTACAACCCTGCACTGCAAGGCAACAAGTAACATCAGAGACTATTTACCTCAATATCAAATCCAACATTCTTCTTCCCTTCCTGATGCATGGCATAAAGTTTGGAGATGACCTCATTGGCCTTTACTCCAGAGTTTTCTGCCAGTGCTCGAGGAATGGCTTCAAATGCCTCAGCAAACTTCTTGATGGCATATTGGTCAAGCCCAGGACAAGTCTAAAATGAAGGTGAAAACCACGTTAGCATTTCAAAAACTGTAAGACTGGGAGGCATTCCCCCCCCCCACTTGTTATTATACACATATGTATGTTGGTATGAAATAATATTTGTATTTTTGGTAAGATGTGTGTGTGAAGATGAAAAGCCAAGAAGCCTGTTTGCCTCACCTCTCCATAAGATGTGATCTGCTTGGCTAATTCAATCTCTGTCGCACCACCTCCAGGAACAAGACGTTTATCCTGTGGAAAGACCACACCCAAACACAATGTTTTCTTAAAGCATCTATTGCTTCTTATTTTTTTAGGATTTTTCTAGTCTATCAAGAATGCAACAGAACTTTATTCCACACAGACTTGTTAACAATCCACTTCAGAACAAATATGCATTATAAGGGAAATCTACCATGATTTACTCATTCACTCCAATGTCTTTCAAGAAAAACAGCTTCTTTTGTAAAAACCAAACTAATAATGCAGAGGGTTTTGTGTATCAGATTTTTAAAAAAAAAAACTTCAACTCCCGGTTAATTGTAACAGCATTCCTAGATTTTCTCATTTTTTCCATTATTTTTGTGGGAAATATCATCCAGGAAACCAATCCACTGTACACTAAGTTTAATATCTCAACAGGTGTTACAAGGTGTTGGGACTTTTTGTTTTGTTTTCTTGCATTTTAAATTAAACGTTTTGTACATCCTTTGGCAAACCAGAATTTACATATTAACTGGTCTCTCAGCCCACAAAGTAATTATCATAAATCTTAAAACAGGACAACTCTTGGAGACAATCACAAATGCACAGCATTTCTGTACTCAAAACCAATGTCCATGTCTTGGTATGTAGAGGATATTAAGATTCTAACAGTTTTAACAATTTTTGCATGCTGTTTTCCAAGTAAATACAGGAACATTTCATTTTGTATAAAAAGAAGAAAAATTAAATAATAATATTTAAGACCACATAATCTGTTCACACAAAAAAATCCTCTGTAAAACCGAGTTCTTCCATCCATAAAAACCTACCTGCATTATGTGGAGGAAGCATGAATTATCACCAATGAACTAGAAACTGAGTCTGCAACCAAACAGTTTCTCCTGATCCCAAGTGACAAAGCTATCTAGCTTTTCTTCTGTGCCTGGTTTCCAAGGAACATCACAAAGCATTTAGGGAG
Source organism: Melospiza georgiana (assembly GCF_028018845.1). Lineage (NCBI taxonomy): Eukaryota > Metazoa > Chordata > Aves > Passeriformes > Passerellidae > Melospiza > Melospiza georgiana. The sequence continues at coordinate 96,504,230 of NC_080431.1, forward strand.
TAAGTAAAAAAGAGCTGACTGTCTTTAAAAAGTGGTAAAGGTAATCCACCTCCAAGCACTCACTCATTAGTGGAAAACTGAGTGCAGTCCATGTTAAACACCACCTTCTATGCCCCCTGTGTTCACAACAAGAGCTGTTTCCCTGCACAGCCCTCCACACCTCAGTACCACACAGCCACTCTCCAGCTCCAGAAGGCACCTAGGCAGATTAATATCTCCTGCCTTTGGTAGCAAATGAGCTCAGAGCAGGCTCAAGCCTTGCCTCAAACTGACCTACTGCTCACTTTTGATAACCCAAGTGTTCTCATTACTCACCCTTGTGAGCACTTTGAAAGTATTGACACCATCATCCACGGCTCTCTCTATGTCATCCATCAGATTGTCTGTAGATCCACGAATGAGGATAGTGGAAATGGCTCCATCCTCCTTTTCTGTTCAGAGACATGCATTACTGAATTAATTCATTAATCTTATATCCAAAACACATACAATCACACTTTAGAACAGCAGTGTGAGCAGTTCTACAGAACATACATACCATGCTTAAACACCACAACCTGTGTATCCCCAACCTCTGATAAATACACACTGTGGCAGTGACCCATTTCTTCAAGAGTGGGGGGAGTCTAGAAAGAAAAACGTGAGTTAAGAACTGAACCTGCTCATCAGTTCTCATCCTCCTGCACCTCATTCGGGAGGTACATACCAGTCTGGGTAGGGCTGTTGCACCAACAGTTTTGCACAGTCTTCTCAGGTCCCACTTGGAGTTCAACCTTTAAAAAAAAGTTTCCATAACAATGTTAACACATGCAGAAGTATTGTCTTAACTTGGCAAGTACATTTCATAGATCTGGTAGTCCAGATGTGTTAATGCTCTCCTAGTACTTACCTTACTAACATGAGATTGTACTTGTTGGCATAATGAAGAGCCATATCTGCCACTTTGCCACCTGTCACTACTACATTTGCACCACTATCAGCAATGGCCTTGACTTGCAAATCCATTAGATTTTCTTCTCCTTTACTGAAATTCATCAGTTCTTCAGCATTCTTTATTAGGACGGTGCCCTAGTAAAACACATACACTGTTAAAATTCAGCATTAAACCACATAGCTACAAGTTTCTGACAAACCATTTTGTCTCCCAACCTATCTGTAAAACTTAAGTCATCCTGTTTTGTAATACTGACATGCTCCCCAAGCAACAGGGTAAAACAAGAGGGGGAAAAAAAAGGAAATCACCAGGCAATTCTAGACAACCTTGGGGTTCAGAAATTCAAGCCGTAGTTTGGCTCAAATGACCCAAAAAAATCAAAACCATCTCCCCTATCTTGAAAACCCTGTGAAGCAATCAAGGTTCAGAACTTTTCTATACTAAGAAAATCAATATTCACCAAAGTATCTCAATCACCAAGTGTCAACAATATTTATAGTTAAGTCTAAAAATAAGAGCACATATGCATAAATAGAGATGTAACTTATTTTGAGCTATAACATACCTTAGTTTCAGTTATCATACCATCAAAAGGGCAGGAATACACAGCTATTTTTGCATCTTTGACAGAAGTAACATCTCCTTCAGTTTCTTTTTTAAAAACCATGCCATGCAGTACTGAGGAAGCAGAAATACCAGCACCCTGAAAGGAAATAAATGGAATCTGAGACTCTTTACAAGGGCAAGTAGTGATGGGACAAGGGAGAATGGTTTCTCACTGAAAGAAAGTAAGTTTAGATAAATATCAGGGAAAAATTCTTCCCTGTGAGGGTGGTGAGGCCCTGGCAGCCCAGAGAAACTGTGGCTTCCCCATCCCTGGAAGTGTTCAAGGCCAGGCTGGACAGAGCTTGGAGCGCTCTGGTCTAGTGGAAGATGTCTCTGCTCATGGTAGGGGGCTGGAACTGGAACTGAGTGATCTTTAAGACACATTCCAGCCCAAACCAAACTGTTCTTTGATTCTACGAATGGGGGAAGATTGTATTACTGACCATTTGTGGTCAGAAAGCTTCACTACCCTGCCTGAAAAGCAGACCTCACTAGCATTTGGATTTAACACCCTAGGTATAAGCCTTCAGCCCATTCAGCAACAACAAACATTGTCTAACAGGTTCCCATTTTAGATTACTTCCAATATTAATGACTTTTGTTTCTGAATGCTGCTACTGGGCACTAAACAAGAGAAAGACTAGTTTCCAAAATTTAATACACCTGCCACAACAACATTAGAAAAGACTCTCAGGAAGTTCAAAGATTAACCCTCATTACACTATTTACCTTAATAATTACAGTAAAGTCAGCTACTTCAAACTTACCACAATTTTGCACACTCTGATATTATCAACATTGAAATGACCAGAATCAGGAAGAATAGAAACTGGGGAAAAAAAATAAGAAAAATAATGAATATGTCCTGCCTTATGACTAAAGTAGAACAATGACACCATAAATAATGCCTGGAATTTTTCTGAAATTTTAATTTCAGTAGTTTGAGATATGTGCCTAAATTCAAGATACAACCTGCTAATAACTGGCATAAAGAGAAAGAGAAATTTTGTTTTTACCAAGTAATAATCAGAATGAAACATTTATTCAGGCTGCTCAGTTAATTAAGTTCAAATATGCACTGATACAGGTGGAGTCAAGAGGTAAATCTAATCCAGAGTATTTAGAGAAATCACTGGAATTATAAATGAAGGTTTTATCCCAAAAATCTAAAGGGATAACAATTCAACAGAACTACAGTCTTACTTGCATTGTTCTGTGCCTGAGACTAAAACCAGTTTATGTGAAGCACAATACGTCCACCTTATAATATAATAAGAGGGAGAAAGACAGATTTCTGTACTAAAAGGACTTGAAAGCTATTTCCAGCAATGCCTGGTAGGAAAGGCAAACCTTTCCTGAGCTACAATGCCAATGCAGAGTTCAACATGAAGAATATTACCCTCATTTCAGAGGTATTCTATCCAATCCAACCTGCTGAACTAACCCTACCTCCATTCTTCCATGAAATGTAAGGACCATACCCAAACCCACTCAGCGTTCAGCTGTTCCAGCCCCACTCACCACAGGCCTGAGCAATGAGCTTTGCCAAGAACCGTTCATTGCCATACTGTTTGCTCATGACTGACGTGTACAACAAAGATGCCACCTCTTCAACATCTCGAAGGTTCTTTGCAGAACAGCACACCAGATCTGGAAGAATTTCTAGGGCTTTCTTGCAAGCCTTTTCATATCCTTCAATCACCTGTGCAGCAAACAGTAAATATTCACTACAAGACTTCACACTGCTTTTTAACTGCTTTTCAAATAGCCATAAAACTTTAACAGATGCAAAAGTTTACGAGGGAAGCAAGCAATCACACATGGTTTCCCTTGAAACATCCTTATGTAAAAATGAGGAGGGAAGAAAGCAGGTATTTCATATTATTATGACCCAAGAACACTGATCAGCAGCAATCTGGATTCAAGCTCTGTGAACTGTAATGAGAATGTAACTTGCCTCTGAGACAGATAACCCCATCCTCAGAAGGTCTTCTGCTAACTCCAGAAGAACTCCAGCAAAAACAAGGACAAAATTTGTTCCATCTCCAACCTCTTGTTCTTGCATGTGTGAAGCCATCACAAGCATTTTTGCAGCAGGATGCTGGACCTTTAAAAGAAGTTCCACATCTTGGTGACTAACACACCACCTAAGACTGCAGCTTCAGGCATTTTCTATGCTTCTTTCTAAGCTCTCTTATTTCAAATTGTACCTAGAGATATGAAGAATGCACAAAATTGGAAAAGAAAGCAGCACAGATATTCTTAATTGGCCAGCTTCTCTAGTAGGAAAAACCAGAAATACATATTTAAAAAATCAGAGAACTGAACGTTGCCACTACAACATAAATTAGATATCCTTTGACATTGGTTCTGAGCTACTTTCACAGGATGCAGTGGCTCCACAACTGAGTTCTGTGACGGGAAAACACTCTGGAGTTTAGATCTTCAGATTGAATTCACGTGTAACACACAAAATACACATCTAAATAACAGTTTCATTTTAAGGGGGGAGAGTGTGGGAGGTTCTGCCTAAAGATTGCACTGCTTCACTTTTCTTTCAAATAATTCAATAAAATACCACATTCCTGAATATTTATACCTGCCATTTTATACCAGAAAGTAACATGCAAAATATATTAGATTAGGTTACTAGTATGCAGATTATATTTTTTTAAAAACAGAACTGAGACTTCCACAGTTACTCTACTCAAAATGAACACCAATGCAATGTATTCAATAAGTAAATACTTCATACTTACATAATCTCTATAACGAAGTATAAAATTCAGTAAAATATTATTTGTGTTATGTAACAAATATAAATTTGAAGTCGTAGGAAGAACTAGGAAAGTCTTTTCATGCCTTCACAGTATCTACAGAAGGATGCTGCTAGAGCCTCAGGTTCTTAAATGCAATTGATGGGTTGAATTACCAGTCAGGAGAACATGGCAAGCAACACCACTGGGAGATGAACTCAACAGCTGTGTCATGCAGACTTTTCCAAACCACTGCATTTCTAGACATATCCTCTTTTAATCCTACTGGTTCTGGGGGAAAGTAAGGAATTATTAAGCATCTCCTACAGTTATTCAAGCTGCTTCACAAAAGAATTGTATTCTTCACTGTGGACCTCAAATTCAGTGAAAAGGTAAATGACTTCCAACGTGAGATAAGTAAATAATCTGTCAGAGTGACATTTCCTTACTGACAGTCAGAACTACAACAGCCCATGAGCAGAAACACTGGTCCACAACTGACATCATCTGAAGCAAGAAAACTTACCTCTAACTCTCTCAGGATAGTAGCAGCATCATTTGTAACAAAAAGCTTTTCCAGATGATTGATAACCATTTTGTTCATTCCTAAATGGGAAAACAAAAAAATTATAAAAATAATTCCGTATGCAAACAATATTATGAATATTAGGAAACAGAAACTGTTTCCTAACTTTCAGGTGTATCTTACACATTAAAATGGTTAGCTCTGTTTATAATTTCAGAACTTCAAAACATTTTTGTGAAATAATACTTGAAGTGTAGGACATGAAGGAGAAATCAGTAATTTCGGAGTAAGCAGTTTTCTGTTCTGAAATATCAGCACATAATTTAATTAAATGATACAGGAGAATATCTTGTTTCCATATATCTGACTGAACAAGACTATGTTCACTATGATTACCCAAAATGTTATCATGTTTCCTTTAATTTTTATGCTTTTTCATATATTTTATACCATGTTTCAAAGAGAATACAGTAACTGCTACAACAACCTGGCAAAAGCAGACACTGAGCATAACTCCAGAGCTGTCAAAAAAAAAATCTGTTTTCTACAGTCACAAAGAAATGGTCACATATTTGCAGTTTTAGAGCAAGTCCAATGTGTTTCCCCCAGAAACAAACAGCTGCTTCTTTGTCAGGGTATGTTTAGCCTCCAAACATAACATCTGTCTCAAAATGCAGCAATAATTTCAGGATTTATTTACCATTTGGTCCATATGCTGTACGGGTGGTTTGAGCAAGTTCTTTGCATGCTTGGATGTTTCTATAGACAGCTTCTTCCAGTCCTGAATAATGCTAAAGAGAACAATGACTGATCAGAATTAGGCTAACAAAAAAAAAGTGATGAACTAGCAATTTCTCATCAAAGCAGTGTCAATCTACTGAGTCCCTCAAAGTTATTAATCCTTATTAATATACATTTTATATTTCACATACAGTTTGAACAGACACCAAACCTTACCCAAAGACAGCAAGAACTAGTGTGTACACCTTCTCAACTAGGCAGCTCAGCAGGCACAAAAAGCTTCCAAAGAGAAAATCTGAACAGTGACTTGACTTGCAATACAGGTTGCATCCCTTCAGCCTTCTAAAAAAGTTTTGTGACATGCCAAAAAGAAGCAGAAAACAACCAAGACCCAGCTGGAGAGGGGCAAGGGTTTCTGTACATGCTTCTTTACTCACACCTTTGTATGGTACAAAAATAATTTAACTCAGTTCTATGTTCAAAACGTACAGTTTGAAAATTCAGAAGCAGAATGATTAAGCAAAATATCTGTGCTTGAGAAGGCAATCAGCCTGGCTTCAGTTTGAAAACCTTGAGACAACATGGGATCCCCAGAAAGGGTCTTAAGAAAGAAAAAGCAGGATAAAAAGTATTGTGCAGCCTGTTAGAGAACGGAGAAAAGTAGTAATAACCAAACATCTCAGATGGCCAGCTGCCTCCTCATTTTGCAGAAGACAACCCTTGCTGTTCTGGCCTTGAATTTTCTAACACTGAGGCCACTATGCTTCCCTGTTCTGCCCCTGCCCTGAATGTATGCCATTATTTGGCTCCAAGAAGGATTCTAAAAAGAAACACAAAGGGCTTTCAGAGCTGCTACCTTCACTCTTCTTTCTATTAAGTAGCAGCAAATGGAAAACTTTCCTATTTCCCCTCTTTCTTGGAGAGAGGGACTTTGGGCCTGGAGAGACAGGACAAGGGGCAATGGCTTCACATTGAAAGAAAGTATGTTTAGTTTGTTAGGAAGCCCTGAAATTCTTCCCTATGAGGGTAGTGAGGCTCTGGCACAGATTTCCCAGAAAAGCTGTAGATGCACAACCCTGGAAACGTCCAAGACCAGATGGGGCTTGGAGCTAAATGATCTTTAAGGTCCCTTCCAACCCAAACTCTTCTATTGATTCTATGAATAAAAAAGAAAAAATGCCACACCTTCTCGCTTTCTGCCCACTTTTCAAAATAAGCTTCTCCTTTAGTAACACACAGTCCTTCAACTCTACAAAAACCTTAATTACGTTCATGTTAAATACAGTGAAAACGGATTTATTGGAAAGGAAATGTACAGAAAACATTCCATTGTTCTGCATCGCTGACAAAGGTATCAGAAAAAAAATACAAGCAGAACGACCCGGATACCTCTGAGCAGCTTCAGCTACAGGCTGAACGTTTGCTGCCCAGCCCCTGCCAGAGCTCTGGGAACAGCGTCGGGCCCTGGCGCATCCCCGAGGCCGGCATGCAGGGCAGGGCCGGGCCCCGGGAAGGGCGGGCACACGATCCCGGCCCGCAGAGATTTCTGGAAGGCCGCGTGCTCCGGGCACCGCCCCGCAGGACGGGCAGGCCCCGATCCCCGCAGCGCCCCGGGCAAGGAGCGGGGGGAGCCCGGGCCGGGAGCGGGGCACGGCCGAACCCCCGGCCCCCGCCCCGCGGCACACGTGGTGCCGCCGGGCCCTGCTGGCCCGCCGCGGCTTTTCCAGCACCGCCACCCCGAGACTCCTCCCGCACCCGTCCGTCCATTTGTCCGCGCGTCCATCCAAAGGCGGCCTCACCTTCGCCCCCTCCTTGAGCATCTGGGCGAAGCCCGGGGCCTTGGGGACGTGCAGCGCCATCTCCGCTCCGCTCCGCTCCGTGCGCGGCTACGGCGGCGGCGGCGGGAGCGCGCGAGGCACGGCGGGAGCGCGGGGCCGCGCAGGCGCGGGGCGGGCGGGACGGGGACGGGGACGGGGACGGGGACGGGGCCGCCCCTCAGGCCGAGCGGGCCCCCGTAGACCGGGCCGGGCTGGGCTCGCCGGTTGGCTCCATCTTTCTGTCCCTGTGCTGTTCAGGAGACTGTCGCCCAGGCGTTCCTTGCTACACTTTGCGATGGAAGTTACAGGAACAGTGCGGAGTTTTCATGGCCACGGATGATAAACGTCATAAAACTGAGCCGACTCCTGTCAAGCGTTTCGCTTAGTGCCTACTTGTCCAATGGAAGCGCAATGCACAGATAGGAAAACTAAGCATCATAAAACCACACAGTGAAAGGGACCTTGAAGCTCATCCACCTTCAACCCCTGCCATGGGCAGGGACAGCTTGCACTCGGCTGGATTGTTCCAAGCCCCGTCCAAGCTGGCCTTGAACACTTCCAGGGATGGGGCATCCACAGCTGCTCTGGGCAGCCTGTGCCAGGGCCTCACCACCCTCACAGGGAGGAATTTCTTCCAATACCAAATCTAAATCTGCTTGCTTTCATTTTGAAGCTGTTAGGAAAATTAATCCACAAACACCAGAGGTTTATGTCCAAAAAGGAGGCAGAGCAGTCCTTTCTGGCTTTATTCAAATAAAGGGAGAGGCCATGGGCATTCCCCTGGGGTCTCTCAAATTTTTGGAGGATGCAACCTCCTTTTTATCCTAATTTGCTGGGCACATTTCCCTTCTCTCTTTCCCATTGGCTGAGGTGCTGGAGAGATACAGACTTCCTGGAACACCTGATACCAGAGATTCCCCTCTAATGTATAACCCTCCCTTTTAATTTTTAATTCTTACAGAATTTAGGGGTTTTTCTTCCCCATTGTTTCTTTCATCTCTTAATGTCTAATTTCGTTTATCAGCAAACCTAAAGTTTATTTGTAAAAGCAAATATCTTTTTCCATTCATCAATCAGTGGAATTCTTCCCATTGTTTCTTTTATCTCTCAGGGCTAGTTTTATCTACCGGCAGACCCACAGCTTGTTTGTAAAGACCAATCCACTATTCCTCTCAAAGCCATTTCCCCTTGTCCTGTTGTTGTCCACAAAAATCAGACTCGTTACTTGGTGTGCACATGCCAATAATTAAACGCTCAAGATCGACAATTTATTTCAGAATTGCACAAACCTGGGTGCTCAATGGTCTTCCACAAATAATGAATGCTAACTATGAAAACTTTTTACTATAAATGCATTTCAGCAAACAAAGGAGGGAGTTAGTGTTCATTGGCTGCAAGTTACACAGTTCTCTTATTAATTAGTATCCTATCTGCTTTTTTTTTAATGATTCTTGCTTCTCATGCCAATTAGTCTTTTGAGTCTTTGAGTTTCTTGAGCTGGTGGTCCATGAGTAATGATCTCCTCCTGCCAGATTTACCCTTCACCCAGTTCGAGCTGATTTCCACAAAATTGCTGAATTGGCTTTATTGGGTTTTTTCTGCCAGTTGCCTTTTTGGCCCATAAATTCTGCATTTTTGTGTCCAGTATCAGTGGCTATCCTTCTTCCCTTTGTTTTCCTTCCCCTACATCTGAGCTCATTAAAGCATGTCAAGCCCTAAACATTAACAAGGCAATTCTAACAACAAATAATTTGCTTTTCTGACACCTGGACATCACTGAGAACTTGCTTGTTAGCTGTTACCTGTTTCAGGGATTAAATCTCCCTTCTTGTTGATTCAGCTTGAAAGTATACAAAGCCCAAATATGAAGGAATATCCTTTCTTATGAGAATTTTATATATTCCGTGTTTTGAAGAACTGTCACTGGATGCCCTTGTAAATAATCTCTTTCCCATCTTCCATGTAGGCTCCCTTCAAGTGCTGAAAGGCTTCTTTTCCAGGCTGAATCCCAATTCTCTCAGCCTTTCCTCACAGCAGAGGTGCTCCATCCCTCTAATCATCCTGGTGGCCTCCTCTGGACTCACTCCAACAGGTCTCTGTCCTTTCTGTGCTGGAGATCCCAGAGCTGGATGCAGTACTTGTTATCCAGGGTAATGCCAAGTGATATGCTCACTGCAAATATGACAAAGAGCAGTTTGGAGGCCCACCTGGACACCTCTGCAGGTAGTTGAGGTCCTGCCAGGAGACAGTAGATCTCCTTTAAGTTTGACAAGTTTATTAACTTTGCTTCTGTGCCACACAAAATCAAATACACTGTTTAAAGACCAGAAGTTCAGGGCATTAGAAATAATACTGCAGTACCTGAGCCTATAAGCCAACAGAGACTGTTTCCCCACCTCTACAGCAGGCTGCCTGCAAGGTTCATTAAATCATTTGATATGTGTTGCTTAAGTAACCTCAGAAAAACACAGTTTAATTTTACTGTCCCATAATTCTTAAAATTATATTGTTTCACCCTGTAAAACAGGGTAACAGTTTTGTACACTGCCCCAGAAGTATTAAAAAGAATAATGATAGAGGGAAACTACGTAACTTGCCCCACAAATTAACTTCAAAAGTTCCGTATGCAGTTTTGCCAGAAGTATTTGGAGGTAGATGCCACTTGAAGCAAAAGAGGGAACTTACTCAGCCATGTCTGTCATGACCAAGGAATGTGGGGATTTCCAAAAAGATTTTCTGGGGAACAACCCCATTTATCCCTCTCTTCTTTTTTTCCAGTGTATCTTGAACCACACTGCAGCAAGGGAAGAGGGAAATATCCATCCTGTTCTAGGGTGAAGACACTTTATAAAGCAACTTCCCTAATCTAATGTTAGCCATGGAGACCAGAGGAGGTATTTCTAAGTCAGCACAGAAAACTTTAGATTCTATGAATTGATGAATGTCTGCTAGTCTGTCTGCTAATTGATGCATACAGCTTGAATAACTCTTTGTACTTTGCCCTAATTCTACAAGTCTTTGTATAATTTTTTCTCATTATAATTTACATTCTCTCTGTGCCATTGCTGTATTCTGCGGTCTCCAGGTATTTGTAAGGAGTTTAACAAATACAAGTGCCAGATTCTGCACCTGGGATGAGGCAGCCCCACATGTATGGACAGACTGGGGAGCAAGACACTGGAGAGCAGCACTGGGGAAAGGGACCTGGGGATTCTGGGCTACAGAAAGTTGGATATGATTCACAAGAGGGCCAGCTGTGTCCTAGGGGGTATCAGGCACAGCATCACCAGCTGGGCCAAGGAGGGGATTGTCCTGCTCTGCTCTTCTCTGCTCTGCTCTGCTCTGCACTGGAGCAGCCTCGCCTCAAGTGCTGGGGGCAGTTCTGGGCACCCCAATATCAGAAGGATATAAAGCTATTAGGGAACATCCACAGGAGAGCTACAAAGATGGTGAAGGGTGTTGAGAAGAAGCCCTGCAAGGAGTGGCTGCAGTCACTTGGCTTGTCCAGCCTGAAGGAGAGGTGGCTGAGAAGTGTTGCCATTTAGGAATGGTACTCCCCAGTTCATTGATCCCACTTCCATTAAAACCATGCACTACTCACTGTCCTTCCTTCCCACCCTACCCCACCACACGGTGGGCTGGAGAGGAGAACAGGCAGCATAAAAGGTAAAGATCACAGGCTGAGGTAAGAACAATTTACTGGAACACCAATGAGTTTATAAAACAAGCACTAACGGCAACAATACTTCTGACAGAGGAAATCAGCAATCGACACAGAAACCCCCCAACAGCAGACAATACCTGACTGCTCCCTCCACAGCACTTAATCCACTGGACTTCAGTGATCCCTCCCAACTCAGGATACTCTTCAATGCTATGATTTCTGAACTGCCCTCTTGGCACAGTGCTTTTATCAAAGCTTGTGCTACCTACCTTTTTTAAAGCCAGAATACCACTAAAACCATAATATATATATATATGTATGCTTATGACTATGAATATAGAGAATATTTTTGTATTAAGCTGTATTGAATTAACACTAAAACATCTCTTTATGTTACAACCCGGATTTCTTTGGGAGTGTCTAATCACAACTTTGACTTGGCCTTGATCTTTTTTTAGCTATGCATCTACACCATTTATTTTCTGCATAGACATTGACATGCTAAAGGACCATGCCAAGGTCAGAGGGTTGGCTATTGGCCGTTGGCTGCACTTTCACCACCCAAAATCTATAATTGTGCACATGGAAATCCCCAGCTTATCTGTAGGCGCTTGTCTGTCAAATTCTAGGAGGGTAAAATTTTAACACGGTCTTGGGAAGTTCATAAGAAGGAGAGAATGTTAATTTTTGCTTGCTTATTCAGCTGTGGAACAGAAGGGTTTGAAAAGCATCTGCTGAAGTGTGAGTAGAACAATTGTGTTTCACCAATAATGCTGGTCAGTGAAAAAAATGTGAGTGGTATCTTGAGGGAAGGCTAAGGGTCATGCTGAGTTTGCAGAGAATCATGCTTAAACCTGAAAAAGAAAATTGTGAACCACATAGTGCTGAACATTTGGAATAATTTCTTAGTAGCAGCAGCAGCAGTTACTTTAGCTTTCCCCCAGATTGTCATTTGGAATGTAATGGGAAGGAGCAGACTAATCAACTAGAGTACATCCACTCAGCTAAGTACTACTTAGGTCATTGCTCTACAGGTCCTGGGCTAAACACTACCCTCATCCTGGGCTTCTCTCACTTGTGCAGAGGATTGCAAGCTGAACAGGTGTAAGAGACTCATAGTGCAAAAAAGGGAAATTGGTTTTGTGTATGTGTGATCTGCACTGTCTGGGAAGTGAAGGGACAACCAGTAAACTAAGGAGTACCTGCCAGGCAGATTTGGTCTCTTCTCCCACCCAGGGAAGTGAAGGGAAACACAGCAAAGGCTGTGTGGTTGTGTAACTTAGGTCTATATTTCCCTGTAGTGGTTTTCTGGTCCCTTCACAAAATGACTGAAAACCTCAGCGCAAAAGTTAAGCTGAATTTTATGCTCCACTAGTTAAACATAATGCCAAACCTTCTCCAGGAGGAGAAAAATGGGCACAAAGTAACTGGTTTAATTTGGAAAATGTTATTGATAGAGTATGTTCTTTACAACACAAAACAAAATTTAAACTAGGCAACAATAAAACTTTTTTATGCTCAATTTTGGGAGCCTGTCTTACAGCAGCTATAGAAACTCACTTTAAGTGAAGAAGTGAGGAAAAAGCAATAGACTCCCTTCAAAACTTAGTGGAAATTTTTCAAAAGCAATTAGATGAAGAAAGAAATGAAAATCATTTATTACGGGCTGCCTTGAGAGATGAATATTTTAAAATTTCACAGAATGCTGATTCCTCAGCAGAGGCAGAGGAGAAGGAGACTCCTCGCATTAATCAAAATTACCCTCAAAAAGAATTAGCTCTGATGAAAAATTGTGGGAAACACTGCTGTTCTAGCTTGAGACCTCTGGTTAAAACAGAATACAGCCATATTGATGACAAGGGTCATGACCCACACATAAAAAAGGAGCATGGGAGTCTCCCTCACAAATCTGAGACAGAATACATATTTTGAGTGCCTCTCACTGGGGAACATCAAATTCATTTGTCTGAACAGGAGGCCAGTGGATATTGGGGCCATGGAGTTTACTTAACAACAGGAGATAAGCGTGACACATGGTCCCTGACACAGTGCACAGCTTTATGGGCCAGGGGAATGAGCCCCTTGGACAGGGGAGACCTTTGAGCCATAGTTGGTACCCCCAACCAACTCCTGGCAAGCATTCACAAAGCTGCCTGCTTGCAAATAATGCATGAAAGAAAATTAACTACAGGCTATGAGTCACCCATGCAATTACCTGTAAAACCTGAAATTATGACCCCTTTAATTTGAGGCCTTCCAGAATCACTTAAACCCACAGCAAATTCTCCTTCAAATAACCATAGCAGCTATATCTCCTGTAGAAGGATCAGACAGATTTCTTAGTAACCAGAACAACCCATTTGTTCCCCTTTATGATTTGCTGAGCAAAGGGGTGAAATGGGATTGAACACCTTCTCACAAGAAAGCATTGCAATTGCTGATTTTTGAAGCAGCAGCTCATCAAGCACTGAGTCCTATCCATCCCAGAGATCCTTTCCAGGTGGAATGGGGATTTGCGTCCTCAAGGCTGTCAGTACACATATGGCAGCGGGGTCCTAAGTGTTTGATGAGGCCTCTTGGTTTTTATTCCTGTGGTTTCAGAGATGCTGAGAAAAGATACACTACCTGGGAAAAAGGATTGCTTAACTCCCTCAGGAGTGGAAAAAACTGCACGACAACAACCAATTGTGTTGAGAGGCCCTTTCAAAATTATTAAGACAGTCACTACTGGGACCCCCCCACCTGACAGAGTGGGCCAGAGGGCCTCAGTTGGAAAGTGGTATGCTCAGATGGAACATTACTGTAGCATCTTCTCAATAACAGAAGGAGCTGTAAAAAATTTAGTGATACAAGAAACTGAGAGCTTGGGTAGCAGCCGTGACAAACCTGCCTCTGTAATTAAAGTAGCGCCTCTTTTCTCCCCCAAACAATCAGCAAATTCTTGGTTCACTGATGCCTCTGCTAAACGAGAGGGAAAGGTGTGGATGTACAGGGCAGCAGCCCTCCACATTTCCTCTGGTGAAGGAATTATTACTGAGGGAGAAGGCAGTGCTCAGGCGGGGGAGCTGATAGCTGTTTGCAGTGTTTTCCAACCTGAGGCACAGAATACCTCTCTTTTCTGTATCTACACTGACTCCTATGCTGTGTACCAAATGATCCTAAGAATCCAGCACATTATTCTGGACAACCTGTTCTGTTGGACCTCCCTTACTATAGGGCAAGTACCACTTGTTTTAAAAACCCCTCAGAATAAACCTGCATAAGTAGCCTCTAATGCTCTGGGGAAAGCATCAGATAAATACACACACACTGGATAATTCCATCATTCTAACTTTTTCTGTCTCTTGGTGGCAGAATTCTGTTGTGTTTACTTTTTCAAAGAAGAATTCCAAGGGGCATGAAGACCTGATAAACCATGATAACACTAGTGTTGGATGACAAAAATAATGTTTTCCCTCCCTTTATGGTAACACCTACCACCCAACCGCCAGTTATGCTAAGCCCGAGAATTTTTTTTAATTGGACCATATATAATCAGGAAAACAGGTTAACAACACATATTGTTCAATGCAGCATGGTCTCTTAAACAAGTCAAATTGCTGATGCAAAATAATGTCTCAGAAATTCAGCCACCTTGCTCACCTCTTTTGCAAACTTCCTTTTAGAGCTGGACAACCTGGTTGTGAAAGCAGAACCCTTTTAAAAGACAGACACCAAGAGACATAACTGGTGTTGTGGGAACAGGTTTGGGAATTCTAAATAGTATTGATTCAGAAGTATCAGTGAATTAATTGGCTGCCACAACTAGAGATTTGGCCAAATTACAACAACCACTGCGGTCATCCTTATTGACTTTGTGAACGCACCAGTGGCTGCTATCAAACATATTACCGAACTGGGAAAAAGATAAATATGAATCACCACAAATTGGTAATTGATGCACTCGGTGCTACACAAAACAACATTTCTTTGGCTTTTAGCTGTATCCAGGCTCAATTGTGGATGCAGTCAGTTGCTGCCTCAATTATAAGAGAAGGTGAAGAAGGCACTTTTCCTACTGAAATTTGGAAAATAATTTGGGTCAGTGGCACTGGTTTGAAATAGCATTCCAATCCTGGTGGAACTTAGGGAATTTTACTTACCACCCCATCACAAACACAGCGATAGCCTTTGTACTAACCATATGTAATGCCTCAGTGCATTTGATTTTTCCTGTTATTGCATTAGGGCTGAATCATGATGGAGCTATTTTCTGTCCTTCCGAGCATAGGGAATGAGCCCATCAAATTAGTGAAAAGTGGCAAACTGTTAATTTAGAAACTTGTATTGTCCAAGAACAATAGGGGTTCATCTGTGAAAGTAATGCAATTATAGCTCAAGATGTTAGTCTGGACACAGAGCAAAATATCTGTCATTTTGAAATTCATCCTAACGAGACTTCTGAAACAGTCCTTGTATATGTAGGCAATGGCTGTGCATGCCTTAGAACTGCTTGTGATATTGTGTTTGTAGAAAACATAGTAGTGGATACTAAAAATCATTCAAGTTTATGTGCTTGTAACTTTACTAAAATCACAGGATGTGATTTTTCTTGTGAAGCCCCAGTTACTTCTTGTCATCTTTTACAATCCAATTACACACTGATTCACAAACTATTGCCGACCCCCACTGGGATGAAACTTACTTTGGTAAAGTAATTGTTGCTTCATCAAGATTTCATCGAAATTTTGGAAAAGATCAAGAAAAATGGACAGAAAACCCTGGTAACTGTTCATCACAACGTGAAAGAAACACATTGTGTTATAGAAAGGGTAAGAAAAGATGCCACACACAGGTGGTAGGATACTCTTTTTAGGTGGTCACCTACTGCCAGTGTCCTGAGCAAATTGTATCGTCCCATCATTGTCCTTTTTATTTTAGTTTTGATTGGTTTTGTTTTATCAGCAATCTTATTCGTTATGAATTGGAGAATGATGAAACAGTTAACAGTATTAACATCTATAATTAATGCCATCTGTAACCTGGCCAATGTCCTCTTCCCTGTGGATATTCCCCAAGGCTATTGATGCAAGGCAAACTATATGAGTAGAGCCATAATTATGGATTACAAATAGATTATAAAATTTGGATGTGTGTTTTGAAATAATTTTTGTAATCTTGTGAAAATTATTTTTGATTTTTGTGATTTGTTTTGATTTTTTGAAAAAATTGGTCAGATGCCAGCCGCTGTAGAGAAAGTCTGACTTTCTGGGGCAATTTTTCCCCCACGGAAAATCCCTCCTTTGCCTCACAACTATCGTCAAGGACAGAGATTGAAGGCCCCCCCAAGACTGAGTCTGAGACCCCTATAATTCTAACATGGGGGTGCTGGGCTGAGTGAAGCAGGATGTTTGCCAAATGTTACCTGCAGATGTGTTCGCTGGACCAAGACTGGTTTCCCATAGAAACCAGTGCTGAAACAATGGGTCCTGCTCACTGCTGGGACTGGTTTGTCCTGTTTCAGAACTGGACTGTCTGTGCTTGTTCTCAATGGACTTATTCTCCACTGTCCTGTACCTGTTCCCCTCCCCTGGAGGACTATAACAGACCCCTGAGTTAACCAAAGACTCTGAGATTCTCCCCAACAAGACAAGACAGGTCTGTTGGCTGGACCTTAAGGATTTTGTCTGTCTATAGGTAGCTATACCCCCCCTCCCCTTTCTCTCTCTATCTCTCTCTATCCTTTATCTCCTTTCTGATACTTCTATTGCATTTGCTGTGGGCACTCAATAAAGGGTGCATTTGTTGTGATCAAAAAGTTTTCCTCAGTTTTCAGCTTGGTCGTATGGGAACTCTTATCCAACAGGATGCACAGAAGCCTGGAAATACCTGGAAATAAATGCCTACTGCTCCTGAAAGTTCAGCTGTTCTTGTCATGTGGGAAGGACTTACCAGGACCTGTGTGGTGAGAAAACTTGGAGAACACCAAACTGAGGAATGAGGGAAATAGGAATTTTAGGCTGTAATTGGAAAAGATAGAAAACAGTGGAAGAGAGGGGCAAACCCAGCATTGAATAAATGAAGATTTCTGCAGAAATAATACCCAAATGAAATAAGGAAGAGTAGAATAAATAACACCTATCTGTAGCCTTCTGGAAACAAGCTGCTACCACACCTGATTTGCAGTTCTTTCACCTCTGAAAACACTAAGCAAAAAAATAAGTAGCTAAAAAGGCAGGATTCTGAGATCAAGACCACAGCTTATGCTGTCTAGTGCCTGAGCCACTGACATCTGCAGTCTTCCTTCTTCACTTTGTCATATTTTGACCTTGATGCTCATCTTGGAATTTTCTAAGGATGGTCTAGACCAGTACTAGATCTTCAGGATAGAGACAGAGGCTTTTCCAGTTTTTAGTCCTTTGTTTATCTGCCTAAATAATTTTAAAGGCCTTCCCCAAATAACTAAAATTTTGTTTCTCATTCTGTCCCCATTATCATTTGAGGATTAATTTTAGGGTTGTTCATCATGTGTCATCTGACTATACCTGTTGAGAAATTAATTAATTCTCCAGAACTCAGGTCAGTGGGAGTCTTCTTGCCCAGGGTATGCAAGGACACTGTCCTTCTTGCTGCCAGCATAGAATGTGACCCACCAGCGTGACCTAGGGAACTTCAGCGTGTCCCATTATTTCCTGGCTACTCTGTCAGCCATGTATCTGCCAGCAGCCCAGAAATTGGCCTGAATCTGTGCCTGGTTGTGAATCAAAAGAACTGTAAACACACTCCTGCAGCTCTCATTTCTGCACTGCAAATCCTGCCCAGTTGTAACTAAGAACCATAGTCCACTGTGGGATTCACATTCTCTGAACCTGAGAGAAGCAGTGAGAGAAGCAGAGAAAAGAATGATCAAAACAATTATTATCTCCTTTGCTGTGCCTGTGTTGTGCCAAAGTGGAATGCAACATGGAGATTGTTTACCCAAAGTGATGGTGTTTTGTTTCCTTGGCCTGTAGGGCCAAGCGCATGTCCAGACTGTCAGACAGTCACAAGGTTTTGTTCAGTTGAGTTCTTGCGCAGTTTCAGTTTTGATGTAGCATAATATAGTATAGAATAATTGATATAGTATAGAATAATATAGTATAACAAAATAATTAATTACCCTTCTGATATCATGGAGTCAGATGCATCATTCTTCCCAGATATTGGGGTTGCCTGCTTTTACGATAGCCCACACTATGGAAAATGCATAGTCTTTCCTACATGGTTCTTGAGGTGTTTAAGGAAATGTTAATGAATAAACGCTGTGCACTTATGCAAAGCAGGAGATACTACACCATGTTGCACAAATAAGGGAATCATGCCATAATGCAGTATGGGCCAAAAGCCACAGAATGGATTCTTACCAAAGTTGAGACTATCGCATGGGACTTGTTCTCAGCCTTGCACGCTAAATCCCCAAAGTGGATTTAGTGTTTGAACAGTAGATACACACTGTTACAGTTTTGGAGACAGGCAAGTGACAGGCACACAACAAGGTTCATGCAGTAACAGCTTAAGTTTATTATGGGGCAGCTCCTTTTATAGGGCTTTCAAATTTCCCTCCCTTACAGACATGATTGGTTAAGGGTCTCAGCTCCACCTAGCTCACTGGTTAATGATATGGGTGCATCTGTGCTTCAGAGGGGTTGGCTGAGGTTGTTCTGTTTGGGTTTGAATCTGACCTTTCATTATTGTGTCCTGGGACTTTTTACTTCCAGCTAAGCTAGTCAAGCTGGTATCTGTTAAACCAAATAATCTCTGCAGTTTATAGACCCACTATAGCTGTCACACACACTGCCTAAAAAACATGTTATGTTGAAGACTGTACTATGTATTTTTAAAAATAAAATTACCTCTATAAAAATATAAATATATATATATAGATACATAAATAAATAAAATCATTACAGACAGTTAACCAAGGTATCCTTTAAGTACTGCAGTACACTTTACATATAAGGAATGAGCAGGGAACATTTTCTAATATACCTTCAAAACAGGTCATTGTGAATGTACCAGTGCTGTAATATGTACAACAACAACAAAAAAGTTGACATCCTGCTGTTAAGCCCCAAGCTCACTGATATTAGCTAAAGGATGTCACCAGACACTGAAGTTCCAAGGCGAAGGTGACATGGTGGTGTTCAGTCAAATGTTGGACTCAATGATCTTGGAGCTCTTTTCCAACCTTAATGATTCCATGACTCAGTAGTATCTGGTAGATTTCATTTCAAACCCTGTATTGGGGTTAAGATTCTTGAAACAGTAATTGAGCCATAAAGAAATCTCTGCCTTTTTTCTTTTGAAGGATAATTTTCCAAACTCTTTTTCATTATCAGTATTGCTTATCTTAGTAACTCTGCAGGCTAGGTGTTCATTGCTTATCAAAAATAGGTTTTATCCATGATGTATTTGAGCATTCTTTTTCTTTTTTTTAACATAGTACAGTAAAGTGAATGTCTCAATGTTTATTATGCATCTTTATGCCTCAGGTTCTGAGTTCTGTGACTAAAATGTGAGCATCAAGGAGAAGACTGAGGGGAGACCTCATCACAGTCTACAGCTGACTCAAATCAAGTGGAAGTGGAGAAGCAGCACCTCTCTCTTGACGATTGGTGATTGGTGAGACGACCTGAGGGAATGGCATGAAGCTGTGTCAGGGAGGGTTTGGGCTGGATATTAGAAAGTTGTCTTTTCCCTGAAGTTGTGCCTCCATGATTCTAGTTCTCTACCATACGGTGTAATCATCAATTTGTCTTCAGTGTTGAATTTCTATTACTGCTGGCATGTACAAAAAAACTACAAAAGAAAATGCTCTGTTCTTATGAGACTTACAAAGAAAAATGAATTTAAAAGCTAGTAATTGATATTACATACTAGAATCACACTCCAAGCTGAAACAATGAAAGAGTGCCATGTTCAATATTTTTACTGTTAAAATTTTTTTAATGATTTTACTCACTGATGATGTAGATTAAGTTACTAACAACAATGTGGCTTATTCAATTAATCCATTGTCAAATTTAGAGTTATAATAAAATATCCCAGACCATCAATAGAGTAAAAATAAGGGAGATCTTAGAACAAGTGGGATTACCAGCTGTATGACACCATTGCATGATGTATGGTTCCAAAAGGCTGAAAATGTTCTGCAGACTTCTCAGTAGTCTGAAGAATAGATTATTTTCAGTTCGGCATATATCTCTACTTGCCTGTGTTAGAGGATTCCAGACACATGCTTTAGATGTTTCTCCCTGAATAGATTAAAACAAGGAGTCTTCACACAGCATCTAACAGTCTCACAGAAACCTGCTGCTATAACCTTTTGTGTCTATTTCTTGGTTTAAGGAAGCTTAAGTGAGTTTATGGTGAAATTTCTGAATGGTGGTGTGAAGAGGAATAGCAAAACCATCTCATATATGGGTATACAGAACTTTAAAGAAAGGGGGTACATCAGCAAGAAATTAGACAATGTTTCCTAATTTTCACTTTTTTGTAATCATTAATGACAAATTATGGCTTGTAAAAAATTTGCAGAAGGAAAAATATTTCAAACTGTTTTCTTATACTTGTTTTTTGAAATTTTTAAAATTCAAAACCAGTCTGTCATGTCTGTTTGCCACAGTTTTTGTAACTTTTGAAAGTAATGCTTTAAAGTTAAATATCATCAATTGCTAAGCTGTGGTAATACAAACTGTCAGTTCTCTGCACAAAGAGCACTCTGAAACTTTCCAAGAATTGTGAGCTATATTAATTGCTGGTTAAGTTCATTTTAAACCACTTTGATTTTATTTATGGCTGTAAAACTAAGAACTAGGTAACTGGGATGGGAGCTATTTCTCTTTTAGCTAGTTCAGTAGTAATTTTCTAATTTTGTTTGAAGACTTGAAATTCCCAAGTAACAGACAATTTGATCATCTAAATTGTAACCTGGAACATACAATTTTTCCCAAGAAATATATGTGCACACTTTTTTTTTGGAAACAGGGTTTAGATGCCTCAAACAGAGCTACAGCAGCCTGTCTCTAATTCATGGTCTTAAAACAATTAGCTGGTACTGCCAGTGGAGCTTATTAAAAAAATTATTACAGGTTTAGTTTGGAGATTTCATTTTGGTTTTAGATTATTACGGATGATAATATGAGGAAAATCATAAAATCAAAACAAGGTTATCACTAGGGGCTGGCATGAATGTGGAATGGGGCATCAAGGTTCTTTTTTGGACAAAAATTGCTGTAGCAAAAGCAATTTTTTTAAAGCAATTAAGGAGTTTTACATTAATGTGCATATTGGTGAGCAGTCAGCAGCAGCACGGTCAGTAAGTTTCAAATGCACAGGAGGGACTTGGACCTGTTGGAATGAGTCCAGAGAGGGCTGCAGAGATGGACAGAGGGTGGAGCACCTCTGCTGTGAGGAAAGGCTGAGAGAGCTGGGAGTGTTCGGCTTGAAAAAACAGAAGGTTCCAGGGTGAGCTAATTGCAGCCTTCCAATACCTGAAGGGAATCTGCGGGGAGGATGGAGAGGGACTTTAGACAAGGGAGTGATGGACAAGAGGGAATGGCTTCCCACTGAGAGAGATGATGTTTAGATGGGATATTAGGAAGAAATTCTGCCCTGTGAGGGTGGTGAGGCCCTGGCACAGGTTGCCCAGAGGAGCTGTGGCTGCCCCATCCATGGAAGTGTTCAAGGCCAGGCTGGACAGGGCTTGGAGCAGCCTGGTCTATTGGAAGGTGTCCCTGCCCATGCCTGGTTTGGAACCAGAGGGTCTTTAGGGTCTCTCCCAACCCAGGCTGTAAATAAATTGCCGGCGTCGCGGGCCATTCTGTGATACTGTGAATTTCTAGAATGTGCCCTCTGAGGGGCAGCATTGAAGAGCAGGTTTCTGTAAACAGCTACTTCTAGTCATACTAGGGATTAGGTGTAAGGAAGGGATTAAAAAGTTAGAGCTTATTCTCTGTTGTCTGAAATAATTGGTTTTCAAAGGTAAATCATATGTTTGAGAGTGTTAATGCCAAGCTGTCAATAACCCTGCAGCATCTCTATGCTGATGTGAATAAAGTGTGTAAATTTGCACCCGCTGATTTCTGACAATAGTGAATCTTTTCCAGTAATATTTCTAACTTCAACTTTCGTCTTGTTTTCCCTGCAGAGTTTCTCAAGGGTCTTTGGCAGCATCATATCTCAAAGGTTTCAGTTTTCTTTCAGCAGAATTAGCTTTTCACAGTTTCTACCTGGAATTTGCTGTGGAAGTGATAGAGTTTTTCACCACTGAGGTTTTCAAATAATTCACAGTGTAGTTACTTGCTGATGATCTTAAGGCAGATGTAAAAATTGCTGAGTTGCTGGGTTCAGCTCCTTTAAATCCACATTACCTTGATTAAGCCAATCTTTAATTTCTTGGCAATGATATCCTTTATTAAACCTGTGTGATACTATGTAAGTGAATTCAGCCACTGCATATCAATTTGTCATTAATTATAAATTTGCTTATTTATAAGCAAATTTTGTAAGTAAGTGCACAATGTATTTTCCTGCTGGTATTAATGATTTAATTTGATCTGATGGGGGTCAGCCTTTCAGAGAATAGAATTTTGGTGAAAGTACATTATTTCACCTGTGTTAAAACACTACCTAGGCAAGGACACTGGAGGTTATACCCAAGAAAACTAAGGAAATGCTCTGTTGCTTGCTCCAGTTGTCAGGATATGGGATGTTGGATTGTTTTCAGGCAATATATATATATTTTTTTAGTTGATTTCTTCTTGGAACATCTTCCATATGCTAGAATATTTAAAGTGTATTTTTAAATAGTGACTGGCAATCTGCAAAACACCATTTTAGCTTCAATGAGATAATATGCTACTAAAATATACTTATACTAGGACACTGAGATGAATTGAAAGTAGCACAGCTAAAAAGTGAAGGCAACAGGTGCTTTATTAGATTGCAGATATTGGCTTTTTAAACATCTGTAAAATAACTGCTGCTTCATCCTAAAACTTTTTGAAAATTTGCATGTTTCCACTACTGAATATCAGTAAGTCCCATTGTTCCTAATGTAGTATATATTCCTTTAAGGTGTTTTTGACTAATAAAATGTGATATCCTCCTCTAGCACATCACCAGTTTCATAATGTGATGCAGGACTTAAAGACTTTTGGTTGGATACTAGGAACCTGATTACTAAGAGTATTCTGAAAAAGGAACAGGGCAGGCTGTCCTGTACACCCACACACACACACAAAAAACCCCCAAACCAAACCAAACCAAACCAAACCAAACAAAAAAAAAAACAAACCAAAACCAAACAAAAAAAAAAACAAAAAACCCCCACAACACCCTGGAGTAATCAGCATTCTGTAATTTTCACAGAGATGACTGTAAGGTGTATATGCAGTCTGTCAGGAAGAAGTATTTTTTTGTGTTGCTAGAAATTGGAGATTAATTTGTTTTGGTGCAATTATTTTAATCATCTCTTTAGTAAGTAAGAATTGTGAGATTTATCTCTACCCAAATGCCTTGGACTATTAATTTGAGCCAGTCAACAACGTGTATTATCCTAGACTTCAATTTCCCCATTGTTTAAAATTAAGATCTTCCCTAGTTTACTCTTACAAAGTAATTTAAAGAACTTTTTAAAATATGCTGTTTGAGTCTATATTGTTGAGAGTTTTAGCACAATTATCCCAAGGATAGATAGTTGATAAAGCAATTACAGTCAAATCATTCATCCTGATGCTGTGATCTTCTGTATGCAGAATGCTATAACAGTCTCACATTTTAAAAATATGCCACCTCCCATAAAGTAGCAGTTTCAGTAGTATAGCACAGAGCTGATATTTAAATGCAAATTGGGGGCCTTTTTGTGCAGTTTTGGATCTTAGCTCACAATTCAGAGGCAGCACATTTCATAGAAGTGTGTAACTGTGTCCAGTTCTGGGCTCCTCAGGACAAGAAAGACATGGAGCCTCTGGAGATGGTCCAGCAGAGGCCACAAAGATGGTCTCTGATGAGGGTTCTGGAACATCTCTTAGGAGGAGAGACTGTGGGAGCTGCGCCTGTTTAGACTGGAGAAGACTGAGATGAGATGATGAGATGAGATGAGATGAGATGAGATGAGATGAGATGAGATGAGATGAGATGAGATGAGATCTCAATAACCCATACAATATTTCCAGGGAGGGTGACAAGAAGATGATGCCAGGCTCTTGTCAGTGGTGCCCAGTGACAGGACAAGGAGCAATGGCCATAAACTGCACAAGAAATTTCACCCAAACATGAGGAAGAACATTTTCCATGGAGTGAGGCAGAGCACTGGAACAGGCAGCCCAGGAGTCTTGTGAAGTTTCCCTCTCTGGAGATATTCCAAACCCACCTGGACAAATTCCTGTGTCACCCGCTCCAGGAGACCCTGCCTTGGCAGGAGGGGTTGGACAGGGTGATCTCCAGAGGTCCCTTCCAAGCCTAAAAGTTCTGTGATTCCATGAGTCTGTGAATAATACAGATTTAACTAGAAACAGTGAAATTCAAAAAAACATGGACACAGTGGCTGCAACACATAAAATGATGATCTACTTAATTTGCAAGTGGACATGCTATTTAAAGTGAGTGCAACTGAAATGTCAGTCTGGAAATGTGGAGTGTCAGAGCCATCTGGTGAAAAGCACCCTGCCCTATTCAGACATCATTTATGTCCAAGACCCTTACTGTCATGGCTACTGGAAACTTTGCCTGTCTTAAGATTTCATGTAGGGAGCCTTTCTTAGGCTTTTCTGTAATGGCATGTAACAAAAGTATCAACACCATCTGAAGTACCATTTGTCCATACAAAGCAATATTTTACAATTTGGGGTAAACCCTGGCTCCATGAAAACTGATGCAGAATATTTTTGTGACTCCACTGGAGCCAGGATTTTCTTATCTTCCAATACTTTCACAGTAATTGGATGTGGAGCTGGACATCAATACCAGCTGCTGATAATATTGAGCTGTAGAATGTTATTTGCTATAATGGTTGTGATCAGAGGCAAATCTGTCTTCTGCCCCTTCCAAAGGAGACATTTCGGGAGGAACCCTCAATCTTTTCAGAAATACATTGAGAGAAGAGAAAATGGTCAGTGTAGTCATAGGTGCAGTCCAGCTTTCCACCAGCTGTTTGGGCCAGAGCTCTGAAATCCCACTGCAGTTAAAGGCAGCCTCAGGAGATACCTAACTAATGGTGTAGCTGTCCAATGCCTTCCCACGTCATTCCTGGGGTAAAGGTAGTGTGGGTCGGATATTTTTGCAGTTCACTAATTTTGAAGTATAAAAAAGGTCTTTTGAGGCCATAACAGCAACTAGCAGCTTCCAGAGTTTTGCCCCGGTGAGATCAGTCCTGGTCTAGGGTCAGAAGGTGAGAGAGTGAGGAAGGATGAAAATTTTACTTTAACCCTTCACGTCTTTATTTGTCCAGCAATCTCTCTATATATCAGCTGAGCCAAGGGAATCTAGGAATGTGTCTATACAGATCTGGGTTAGATGAGCTCTTTTTATTAGGAATTTAAAGATGGAATATACCTTCACATACATTTTGAAGGAGACCCCCTTTTCAAGCACAAAACAATATTCTGTAAAATCATTCTGTAATTGTTCTCCATTTTTCTCCATTTGTTTCAATGACAGTGGTAGCACTCAATCAAAGAAGTCATGTAGGTAGTAAATGTGCATGACAGGGATTAAACTTTTATTTTCTGACAACAGAAAATAAAACTTTAAACTGAAGAAATTCATCTCTTGCAATACTTCAAGATTTATCTATTAAATTGCTTGCCAGTAGTTTGAAAAAAAAAGCTATCTGAAATCACACTGGGAAATCCTCTGAGTTCAGTCAAATCTCTGAGTCAGCTTCATTTATCACAGCCATCACTGGCTGCTCTATAAATACATCTGCTTTTACAGTCTACACATTCTGAGATTTGCCTGTTATCTTCTCAGAAGAGAAGGGCTAGTGGCTTCTCTTCAACAAGCCTGGCTCAGTCAAAGCCAACACAAACCTAAGCCCAAGAGGCCGAGTGCATCAGTTGTTGTTAGCTTTGATAGTCCCTGCTATCATTTGAGAGTGTGCTTGCAGCCAGTCCAAGTTGGCAGAGTCAGCCCAAGCTGATTGGAGCTGCAGACATTTTTGCTGACTGGAGTCATGCTATCTTTGCCAGTTTGCTGGAATAGACACAGACACTGATTGGGTCATGCTGAAAACATTCCTGTCCTATGAAGCAAGTCTGTTTGTATTTCAGGTTTGCCAGGACTAATGAATTAAAAATCTTGGGCTCACCACAGTTTGCTGTTTAATAATGCCTGTAACAGAAGGATTTTTTCCTCCCTGAAGTGTGACAGCATCATAATCTCTCATCCCTGGCAAGGAGAGGAAGG
Source organism: Melospiza georgiana (assembly GCF_028018845.1). Classification (NCBI taxonomy): domain Eukaryota; kingdom Metazoa; phylum Chordata; class Aves; order Passeriformes; family Passerellidae; genus Melospiza; species Melospiza georgiana. Next base: position 96,530,700 of record NC_080431.1, read on the forward strand.
AAAATCAGAATTGTGGAAAAGGGTTATCTTTTGGGACAGCAAAGCCTATGGGAAGTGCAGGTAGCAGCATGTTGCCCTGACAGCTGTCTCAGCTCCTCAGACCTTGTCAGTTTGTTGCTATGCAGCAGGTGCAGCCTTTTCTTTTATTGAAGCTTTACTCCATAAAGGCAACGACGAGCCAAGGCAGTGGCTGGCCCTGGATTATACAAGTGCAGACACTCCGCTAAGTGAGGTAAGGCAACAGGTGTGAAAAAATCCATAGAGCTCTAACCTAGAGCATTTAATCTGAGTTCTGCTGCAGGTTTTTTACAGAGGAACAGCAGCCAGCCAGCTCTATAGGCAATTGTTGGGAGGATGAGAGCTGCTCATTAAATCTGATTAAGTTCCAGGTTGCCTACTCACTCTCATCTCTGTCCACAGAGACATTGTTCTTCATTCATGGGGAAAGGATGTGGGGAATTAGGGGCAGTTGGTCTGCATGTTTCATAGTATCACCTTGTTTGCACACAGACTTTTTCCATTCCTCTCTTTTCTGTGTGATTGCTTTTTGTGATGAAGAGAAAAAGAAAAATCCTTTTTTGAGGATTTCGCAAAGGAGAGAAGGGATAAATGCAACATTAAAACATGATAACAGTGTAAATGCTGTGTATAAGGATAAGATTTCTTCTGAATTAGAATAAAATGAAAATTTTCTATTGTGTTTCAATAGAATTCATCATTTTTTACTGAAAGGGTATTGATTTTTGCCCTCACAGAGTAGATGGTTAAAAGGGTTAATTTAAGAACATTGCAGACCACAGAGTATGTGATTGGGATAAAAAACAGTCTTGTAGCAATGTTGTTGTGGCAACTTTAAAAACTCTAGCAGAAGGCATCCTTTTAATTTCTTAGGCTATGATGTGAAATGTGAAGTATACTCTTATGTGGAAGACCACTTGAGATAGTCAGTGTCAGAGAAAGTGTACTAACAGCACAGAACAATGAAAAGCCTTCTTTTAAGGATTTGCTTACCACTTAAAATCTCTTCACTTGGAGAGGATATTTTCTTTACCTTGTATTGGGAAGTAAGGAAGGGAAATATGTTTATGAATTTTGCATTGGTAATTCTGTTGTATTTTAAAAACAATCAGATGTCTCAGATGTTTCTTATGAAGTGAGGGTGGGGAAGAGATCAAGAATGAGCAGAAGGTAAAAATTATTTACACTGATGCAATGCAAAATAAAATATTTCAGTTGATTCCAAGGGTCTTTTCCTGAATCTAAAATATACGCGGCTGTGATTTATTTGGCTTTTCTTTGCCTCTGCTCCACAGATAACAGATCTGTTTTTGTGGGTCTTGAATACTAGTAATGGGAAATTAAGAGCACTCCCTGATATCCTTCATATACTAGCAGAAACAGACACTTTCAACTTCAAATAAAATTTTTTCAAAGTAATGATTTTAGATTATTTGTTGTTATTGTAAGAAAAGATTATGCACTTCAAAGAAAAAGTAATCGTATCACTCTGCTAGCTAAATATAAAGAGAGACAAAGCAAATAAACAAGAAATGCTGAAATTAATGGACCCAGTGCAAATTTGATCCCCTTCCACTGATTGCATGGCATTGATGCCAGAGAAGTCTTTGATTCACTTGTACACCACCAAGGAAGATTATACTCCTGAAATAGTGTTCTGTTCTATTGACTTTTTGAGACTGCCAAATAATTCAGTATGAATTTGAATGACTTGGTAGCATTTTCATGCAGTACAATAGCTACTTTACTGTAAAACTGCAAGACTATTGGCTTGGGAAACTGGCTCTTGTTTTCACCAGCTAAATGCTCTGTTGTCTGCTCACAATGAGTTAGTAAATTCATTGTATTTTCCTGATGAATTTGGTTTCTAATTCCCTAAGAAGTTTGCATGGTAATTTGAAAGCATAATTGTCCACCCATTTGGTATGAATACAATGGTGGACTGCTGGATAGCAGTCCAGAGTCCTAAAATAATTTCTTTATGGGCAGATCTTTTGCATGCACAAAGTCCCACTAACTTCACATTCTCCACACATGGTGCTAATCAGAAGATTAATATCTTTGAATTTCAGCAGCTTTGTGGTAGATAATCAAAGGGATTGTTTGCATTCAGCTATTCAATAGAATTTAGCCAAAAGTGTTCATTCAAAAGGTTAAATTTACTTAGTAGAGCTCAGAGTACAACTTCTGTGGGCACAGAGATGTTTTAATTATACTCTTAGTAGCTAATTTTTTTATTGCTCAACAGTTCTTTAGTGCCATATTTGAAATGAACTAGCAGTTTTCTTAATGGACAGGGTTTCATCACAGTAAAATCACTTTTGGGAATCGATGGTCTCAGAAGAAAGGCAGAGGACTGAGTAAGGTCCCAACCCAGGAGCCAAATCCATGCAGACAGACCCCTACACCTGCACAGGCTTCCACTGAAGAATCACCACCAAGGTTTGGAGACCCCCATGTATTTTTGGCCATGAAGTGTGTGACTTGCAGGAGCACTTGGGCTGGGGAGTGGTGGAAGGTAGGAGGATGAGTGCCTCCTCATTGACACCATGTGGAGTGGTGTGCACGGTTCCAATCACAGGGCAGCCTTGGGGTCATGTTACTCTCAACTCCCCACCCCTTCTTCCTTCTTCACCTTCAGAACCAGGCAGTATTGCCACGAGTCAAGGCTGGCTGAAGGGGCAATGGCGGGGAGCAAGCAGGTGAGAAGAGAGGCAGCTTCCTTTGCCACTGTTCTTTCTAATCTATAAATAGCAAAAATAAAAGCAGATTCTGCACTGAATTTCACTTAAATTCTTTTTAAATGGAAAAGAGAAATGGCGCTCCCTTGACTTTGATTCTAAACATCTAGCTAGGATGGGAAAGTGCATGAAAAGCATTAAAACTCATTTGTTGAATGATGTCACATGCTCTGTAATAAATATATTTTTTGTACTATTGCAGCTGGAGCAAACAAGTAAAAGCATTGACTCAAGTGCCCACATGATCACCACGGCCAGGGTACCTGCTGATAAGCCGGTACGAATTGCCTTCAGCCTTAATGATTCCCCAGGTACAGTTCAATTTATGGAGTAAAACACAATGCTTTTAAATTTAAACCACAACTGCTTTTAAATTTTACATTAACTTACCAGTGTTTACAATATCTAATGTAGTCCAGTGAAATGGATGGATTTTTTTTCATGAGTGGTATCTTGTGGTCAGTTTTCCTGTCTGATAACTTTTAATGTTTCCATTAACAATTTCATTAGACTAAATCCACTAGATTGACAGTTTCAATCTTTACTTTCTTTCAGTGGTTTGTGGAATGCAATTAGGATGGTAATTAACTATCAAATTTACCTGCATGTGCAGTACGTCTTATTGTGTGGAATTGCAAAACAGGAAAAGTAAAAGGATAAATTTGTCTAGAGGAGGAAGAGACTTTTCCTAGGGGGAAGGTTGGAAAGTGCCACACATGCCCAGTTTGGTGAAAGGTTTCAGGAAACAGGTGCCCCACATGGCACGTTCTCTCAGACAGCAGCAGAATTTCATTGATGTTTATCCTATCAGCTCATGCTGAGGGAGTATTAATTTCCCCAAACATACCCTGTACACACATGGACCCTTTGGAGTAGATAAATATTATTGGTTTGGACCTTCAATATTATTAAGGACCAGGGAGCTGTTGCCAAACACTGAAAGTCAAAATTAAATAAATCAAAGGGGAAGCTTAAAAGCATCCCAAAAAAGTGGGCTGCTGCTTTTGCTAAAGGTGAGTGCCTGGAGTCAGGGCTGAGATGTGTTTATGGCATGAGGTGTAAGGACAACTGAAACCTATGCTGTTGAGAGCTTTATGGGACTCTGCATTGTAGGATAATGTGATGGTTGGTGCCTGAGGTTTGTGTGAACAGAATCTCAGCTTGAATGCAATTTGCTATTTTAAAAATATTTTATAATATGCATTATCTTTCCTAGCTAATTGTTGTGTACTACTAATTTTCAGCTACAATACTGAAATACAATCTCATCCCTTAAGCAAGGGAATTAAAAACCAAACATCTTCATATATTATTGAACCTAACTTTCAATTCATAAAAATGAGTGACAAAGAAAGATTAGGACAAGGAATATAAAGAAACATGTGATAATCTATGTGCCTTTTTCATAAATTAAAATAACCTGGTAATTATATTTTTATTACAGAGACCAGTAAGGAATCATTCAAATCTCTCAAGATACAGTCACATGATAAATTTCTTGCAGGAATTATGGCATAGATAGGTCTTGAAGAGAGATGTAAAAGAAAGGGGAACGCTCTTAGAAATGATGAAAAAAGAATGCTAATGTGAGACACTGAAAACAAGTCAGGGAAAGCTGAGACCATGGGAAAATCAAAGAGAGCAGAGTGGTTTGTGACAAGAGACGGCAGTAGGAAATGACAAGGTTGTGAATAGCTTGCAAGAAGGGAACATGAAAGGCAGGAAGCCTAACTTCCTTAACATTGCATCATATTTTATTTTCTACCTTTTTATCCTGCTAATAATTCCAACCTCTTTCTTAACCTTTACAAAAATAAACTCAGTTAGGGAAAGGTAATCTTTTTCTTCTGCATATTGTTAAATTGTTCCAAATGTTAAAATTGTTAAAATGTTGAATCCTTTATTGTATTGTCCAAATATTCCTACAGTATGCTATCCAGAATCTTCATGAGTACTGATAAAAAAGAACAGCAACCAGTAGAGTGAGTGCCATGCTCCCCTCTGCATCACATCTGTTTGGGGGCTGCCAGTGCTAACAATAGTGCTAACACTATTGCTTTACCATACCATAAGAATTTCAAGTGCTTTTATGTTAGGTATATTTCAAGAAGGCAAAGGAAATAAGCTTTTAATAGGTGTAAAAATTTCCAGCAAACCATAATTGAATCAAGAGAGTACAAACAAGTATTTAACACATTTTTTTTAAGATGAGCTACAAAAACATTCAGAAGATAGACAATTAGGTATTCTGTAGTAGGTGCTTTTTTTTCCCTTACTCTTTTATATTTTTTCACCTTTTTTTTCTCCTTGATGTGATATTTGTTTTCAGTCCAAACAGGAGTGACCTGATGTGTGATAGTAAAGCATCAGCTGAAGCTCATGCACTGCTAGGATACAATAAGTTCTTGGCAAGGGCTAAGTGGTGAGGAAATCTCTCTGACTTAAGCTTTTCCTTAAATTCTACCTCACTTGAAAGGCACAGTGACACATTTTGCCAAGAAAGGCTGCATTCTCCTTCCGGGGGCTGTGCAACTGCTTACTAGGAGGAACTGACAGCATAACTGGATATAAAAAGAGGAAATGGAATGTTTCTTCTGGGTGGTGATTATCTCACTGGCTAGGATTGTAACCAAGCAGTGGGTGTGAGGAGCACTGAAAGGCAAAACTACTCCCAGCTTATGAAAAGAAATTACTTTGTGTTAACTGACCTACAAAACCAGAGCTGGCCTGTTCTGAGTGTACAAGAAATAATGTGTCTTACATTATTTGTCAGTCAGCACCTGATGACTGAAATTCTGGCCAGCTTTGTGAGGTATTTTTAATGTGATACTAGAGTAATCAGTTCCTTAAAAGTCTCAGGAGCAGCCCATCAGAGGGTGCTATATAAGAAGACAGTTTTATTGTGTATCTCTTATTCCTGTATATATAAATGTCTACGTTTGGCCCTTTCACTCAAGTTCACTAACACATTTCCCAGGATGTGTCTGTGCACTCTATCACAGCAGTTTGACTTAAGGTACCATTTTAAAGTAATGAATTGGAAACATACTGTTTCAACCTACCTTATATCACTTGGAAACTAATGCAGCTTGAACTGAATGTGGTGTTCCAAGATTCAAATAAGTGTTCCAAAGTTGAAAATTCATTGTGGTTTGTCAGCATCAATTTCATGTTAACCATGAAATTGAATATGTCCTAATTTTTATCAATCTTACAAATACATGAACTTCATGGGATTTTGACAGCTGGGTTTGTTTTGTGTAATAGTTCAAAGGGAAGATTTGTAGGTTCATCTGTCTTTACCTTGCTTTCTCAAATAAAGGCTTGAATCTAGCTGAAAAGTTCTGCTCATGGTATGTGGTGATAAATGACTGGGTCTGAAATTGTTAGTGAGTTCTTTAATTTGAAATTAGTCTACCTCTGACAGCACTTTACTGAAAAATCACTGACAACAAAGGCAAAACATAGATCTTCCAATGAACCTAATGAACCTATCAGACAGTGGAACAGCGTCATATTTTTGCAAGCATGGCAAAATTACTCATTTTACTCTTCTTTATGCTCATTATACTAGTGACTACAAGGAATTTTTTGCTTTTTTGGTTTATCATGCTAGACTGTTTTGCAGTGGTTGCTTCCTCAAAAGCAACCTTCAAATTCCTACCCCACTCTCATATTGGTTGTGATGGCTCCAGGGGTTTTCCAGCACATTGATTGACAACCAGGATTGCTGAATATATATGGCTAAAATTTACAGAGCTAATTTCATAAATCTACACCCAACCTACAGGGCTTGGTTCTTGGGGGATTAGATGGGAAATCAGGTGAGACAGCCTCAAAGGGACATTCATCTGAGGATGCTTAGGTTTCAGTGAAGGTATATGAAGCAGAAGGACTTTGCTCTTACCTCTTCTGTTATGGACTGTTTCTATTTTTGTAGGTCCACAACTCTCATTATTGAGCAAGCCTTCACATCCTATTCCTGGGTGGGGCAGTGGCCGTTCCCCACTATTTTACCAGTGAGGTAACTGTGAGGTTGTGCGAGGTCGTGGCAGGCAGGGCTGGGAATAGAAGCCCTGGAGCTGCACAGAGCAGTGCCAAGTTGCAGTCACTTAGCCACACAGCCTTCCAGGATGAATCTGATGAGTCTGTGCTTGTCTGCCAGTGCCCAGGCCCAGAGCTGCTGCATCTCACAGTCCTCCCAGGGCCAAGGCTGGACCCTGACAGGCGCTTTGCCACTGTTGTTGGTGCAAGTTGTGGTGCTTGCAGTTCAGTTTGAGCACTTTTCCTGTGCAAGGGCTGATCCACTTACAGGATAGCAGCCTACTTATGTTACCAATTTAATTCTTTAATTTAGGAGGAAGAGATCTGAATACATTGGCCCACACATGTAGGAGGAAAAAAATAGGACCTGACTGTATAATTAAATACTGGATCATAACTCAGTTACTCAAGGAAGCAGAGCTGTGATTGGCATTTCCTAAGTTTCAAGTGCTTGATTTAGCAACCTTAATGTGCTTTCAACACATTTAAATTTTTTATATTCTATTTCTGTCTATCTTAGTGAAGATCATAGAGAAACTAATTTTCAAGATTATACTGGAAGTGAATCAGATGTTGTTCTTAAAGGATTTACTGCCTTTAGCTCACAGTTCAGTTAAATGGAACAGCCATATAGGAAAAGATTTGGGTACTACACTTCATTGTGCCAGACCCAAATCTTTTCTCAGCAACATGTGAAGGATTTCTCTCATTTGACTACCTGGTGGAGGTCTGGGATATTGGAATCTCCAGGAGCCCAGAACACGACTAAATAAGTGAAGCTTTCCAGAATCAAGCTTCATTCTCAAATGTGCAACTTCAGCATGAATCAGCTGCCTCAGGGCTAGTAGTGAGCTTTTTGTACAAAGCCAATCTCAGAGTTAATAGAGTTCAGATACTCTTTGTAGCAAATGACAGCTTTCAGCAGCAAGCCAAGTGAGCATGTGAACCTGATAAAACAAACATGAAAATCACACTATTTCAAGCACACAAACTGAGTCTTTGGCTAAAACCACATGGGTTTTAATCAGGGTACCTGTCTTTAGGGCATTTTTAAATATAGAACTTCAAAATTAGATGTGGGATCTATGGGAAATCAGGAAATGCTACTCATTTAGAAATCATGTGACAGATACATTAACTTAGGTGCCTGTAATGAAATCCCTGATCTGATTCTTTCGTATCACAGGATAGTGCTGCTGACTTTGCTGGTATGGCCATAATGTGCACATGTACATTTTTCCTTCTTTCTTATTTCCTTTTGACCAAAATCTTGACTCATTTTCAGGTGCAGTGAGTTGCTGTCTCTCCTTTTAAAATATATTTTTATTTTAAACGAAATAAGTTTTCAACGTCCAGCTTGAATTACAAATAATTTTTCCTTATGTGTTTATTTATAGTGACTATAGGGATAACATGTTGTTTGTAACTGGTGAAGAATCAGCCTAGATATTTTCAGAGATTTGTGGTACAGAGAAGCCACTAACTCTATTATAAAAGAGGTCTTTGATTATATAAGTGATTCCTTATAATAATCTAGATTTTAATTAAAAATTGATAGTTAATTGAGAAAAGGGAGAAAAGAGGTATTTCAGAGTTCTGTTTTCTAGTTAAGGAGAGGTAGAGTAGAAAATAAACACAGATCAGGAGATAGTTTTGAGAATGTTTTGATCTTCAGAATAATTTCATTGGAATTTCAGACATTTGTGTATCTGATTTTCAGAGTCAATATATTTTTAAGACTAGAAGTCAATGTGATTTTGACTGGTATTCTGCTGGTAAGGGCAATAGCAATTCTTCTGAAAAAAATGCAAGAGTTTCTATCTTTCCTCTTGACATCCTGAATACATCCTCAAAAATGTTTTAGGAGGTGAATGACTGCTTTCATTTGCCTTCTCCTTGTGTGAAATTTAAGTTTTCATTATTACCAAGTGATTTTTATTGTTATTGTTGTGGTTGTTACTTTGACAACAGTGAAATACTGATCTGGGGCAATAATTTATTTCGCTGAAAGCTGTGGGGAAAGCCTTTTGTTGTTCTTTTTGTGAAAAACAAGATTGTAGTTAGCTATGAGGATTTCTGTTATTTTTTGTAAACTAAATACTTCAGCTGAAATTCTCAGAAGAGCCAAAGAGAATTAGGAACTCAGGATAATTTCAAAACACTGAAGCCTGCAGCATTTCTCGATGATGTTCTGCACATCAGATGATGATCTAAACAAGTCTTAAACTAGTATAACTAAAAAAAACCCCTAGCAGCTGTTCAATAGATGCTAGGGCAAGCCCATTATAAAATGTACTATGGTATGTCATAATGGTTAGGATACCAGTGCATTCTATTTTTAGTACCATTGACTCAGTCACTTGAGTTCAAAAAATAAGCAGGGAACATCTGTTTATTGAAAGGATTTCCTCTACATTAATTTCTCTCTCTATTCCATCCTTTATAATGTATTCCAAACTTTTTAACTGGTTCCTTTCAGCGTATTATTTTCCAATATTCTGACACTGCATTAATTTTATTTTCTTATTAATAGCTGATCCTGTGAAAATGTAATTACTCTCTGATGTTTCTTCAAATTTTTTTAATCATATGGAGTGTTGCTTTTGCTGTGTTTTTCTGAATTTTAAAGATGTTCTAGATCCCTCAGTAAAGCTCCTGTAGCAAAGATTGTACTGCTGGAATTGCCAAATCAAATAGCAGTTTAAGTGCCATCCATGACTCTGGTCCAATATCTCTGTCAGAATATTTAACAGCTATTCAGCCAAATACCTGCAGAGCAGCTGTAGCCCTAGTCAGACCGAGTCTTATTCCGTCCTTCCTTTTAGCCTTGCCATATGATTCATCTTTCTCCTTTTAGAATATTAGTCTATTTATATATTGTACGAGAAAGCAATAGCAAATTAAAAATAAACACTTGCATACTAGCATGATACAATTCTGTACAATTAAAGCAATTTAAGTATTTTCCAGAATGGGCATGCTTGACATATGGTGTGAAGAAAGAAGGGTGACACTCACCTGACACGGGTATGACTTTTTGATAATGTAGCAAGACAACTACTCCATGAAAATAACAGGAACTTCACTTTATTTCCTGAGGAAAATGAAGAGCTTTTGCTTTTGTATCACTATACTTCTTTTCTTCTCTGAGCATCTATTTTCAGAGGCTGCCCAGCTCTAGCTATATTATTGAGTAAAGCTCTGACCATGTGTTAGCCAGTATGTTTATTTTTCATGGACAAAGGTGACTTATTTTACTTTTCCCCCCAACCTCCTTTGCTGTATAACCACAGAGGCCAGGAGAAAGATATATCAAATATTAGAGAAATAATTTAGATCCTAGTCTATATTCTTTTAGAATACTTCTTTGATATGAGGTCCTCTTGGTCTTGTTGGGGTTTTGTTGCTGTGTTCAAGCCTACAAGTACACAGCAGGTTGCAGGATCTGAACTGTGATAGCAATTTTCTCCTGGAAGAGAAGGAGAAATCCTTATTTAATTTTGACACATTACAAATAACTGACTGTAAGCTAATAGTAACACTCTCCTCACCTCCCATAACCTGTAGTACGATGAATAAACAGTCATCACAGTCCAATGCAAAACTGAGAGTGTGAAAGTCACTGAGAAAGAAATATTGCACTGGCGCTACCAAGTGCGATTCGTATTTCTGATCTCAGGCCAGCTACTAGTGGGCAGGTGTCCACATCACAACCCTGACATAACTGGTGCAATCTGTCCCCCACCTTTGCTGGAAGCCTGTTCTAAAAATAAACAAAAATAAAAATCCCAAACAAATAAATAAAAACACAGCTTGGTTTGTTGTCATGATGGAACTAACTCTAGCCCATAAGGTTTGTAATTGACAGGTAAAGTCCTTTAAGACAATTCTTTACTCAGCAGTGTAATGGAGAGAGCTCAGGAAGAAAAACAGTTTAGATTTATTTGTTTTATTAAAATATCACATGTTCTACTGGAACAACTCCTTTGTTTCTTAATCACTGCAGTGCAAAATAGACTTTCTATATTTCTAGAACATAAACTTTTCTTATTACCAATCCACTAGTATTTTCAAGGATTCTACTGAGGTGTAAAAGATAAGATGTGGGCGTGTTTTCAGGATGCCAATATTACTGTCCATATATGCAGTATAGAACTTCATGAAACAGATACCTTGAAATGCCCTCTTTGTTAGACAACAACTTTTAACATTGTGTTTACCTTTTAGATGATGCTTCCCCTGAAAACTTCTCTTTGGCATTTCCAGAACTAGATCAGCAGCTGCAGGTAAACTTTTCTTCTCTTATGACAGTTCTACTTCACATTTACTATTTAAAAGACTCTGATTGCTACACTATAGTGGAAGGTTTTCTTGGTACTTTTCTAGCCTGTTAACATTTAATAAGACTGCATATATCCATAGAAGAAAACATTGTTTTTTCAAGATCTACAGAAAATTTTTAGTCCAACCACAGGGAAATTATTATTTTAACAATCTTGCCTGCTTTTAAGATTTTCCATCCAATTCCTGCAGTGCTGCTGCACTGCAATGAAGAGAGTTCATTTTCAACTGATGGGAGGAGGAATGAGAGGGGCATTATACACTCTAATGCCTGCAGGCTGTGCTATGACTGATGTCATCAGTTTTCTCAGATGCATTCCAAGAGAATCCTTTGGTGGCCAGTCTGATTTGTCAGCACAGAATGATGGGCCTCCAGTATTCTGGACAGTGAGCAATTGATGGCAACTCCATGGTTCTCTAGGCACAAAGCCAGTTCTGCATCCAGGGATTATTTCCCTTTCCTCTATGCTGGTTCTGGAGTGTTTGCTGGCTTTGGTAGATTACTTCAGGTCATCTGTTTTCCCAGGAGCATTCAGACTTCCTCTGATATTTCACTCTGAAGGCAGTTGTTTCCTGACTGTAAATTGAGAAGGGCATTAGTAGACCACTCTGATGCAATAATGTCATGTTTCCTGTGCCCATCAACTGGTGAGGCAGCACGGGGTGGCTGCTGGCTTCAAGGGTGACGCTTCTGTCCTGCTGCTCTCACCAAAAGGATGACTGAGAAAGGAATGGAGGATGACAGATACTCTTCTTGCTCTATCCCTCTCATCCTGAGGATATGGGCAGGTTCTTTAGGCATAAATAGGAATTAAGGAACCAGGTAGTATGCTAACCTCTTTGTTCCACTAACCTTCCAGTGCAGCAAGCAGGATTGGTATTTTTTTTCCTTAGAAAAATTCAGTTTGAGAAAAGCAATCATGTTTCATGGCTGGAGCACTGAAATGAAAGTAAAGAATCTGCATTTTGTTTCCAACTCTCTCAGTGACACATTGCTTAATCCAGGAGTTGCTTCATCTCTCTGTTCATCTCTGAAATTAGGTTAATAATTTTTACCTTTTTTGTTGAAGATCATTAAGACCAGTAAGTAAGGATTGCTCTAAAAGAGCAAAGTATGATTATTATTGCTGCTATTGATACATAAAAACAATATTGCTAGCATTATGTATAAGTACTTTGAAGGACAAGTGATGATTTTTTTCTATTAAGACTTTTATTACTTTTACATTTCTGGAATCTATAATGTACTCTAAATATGGGATTTCATGATAGGCTGAAAATGCTCTTGTGGAAGCATTCAAATGTTCTGGATATATAATAGCCCTTCAGTAAAAGTTTTTAAGTACACTCTAGCACAATCCCTCTAAGTGTACCCAATTGGTCTGTTAGGTACTTGGCATTTATTTCAGAAAGCCTTTCTTTACTCTCATAATCTCAATATGATAACAAATTCAAAGAAACAATCAAAGGCTTTGGTTAATGTAATTTTCTTTTTATTATCCTTCATAATCTCAGTAATATCAGGGTAGGTGGAAGGATAACTTATGAGAACTACCTGGCTGACTCAACCACTTAAAAGTATAAAATTTGTGGTAGCACTTAATCCTTTTGTTTTCAAGCTTATGTGCATGTTTATATTGCAATGCCTTTATGTTAACCCAAGGGCAGTGAAGTTAATGCAGGGATCTGAGCTGATGCAAAGATAACATTGCATTCAAATTTAGCAATAAAAACTTGAATTTCCTTGCTTTTGTCAATCTGGATTACAGTTTCATGTGATAACTATTTAATGTAATTACAGTATTTTTAATCTTTAAAATTTGAAACAAGCAATACCTGTTACAAAGTTATTATTTACCTCATTACCTTTCTTAGTAATTGTGTTTTTTTCATTTGCTGCAATCCAAACTGCTGTGGGTTTGTCAGAACTCTATGGTATGTGCTTGCAATTCATGCCAGTTTTGAAACAGGTAGTTCCTGTATTACAGAAACAGGTAAAATGGGCTTCACCAGGACCTGCAGAAGTAGTGAATGGTGGTGTCCCTTGTCATTCCATCCATGGTTTTTTCTGTCCTGAAGTGCATTAATACAGAGCACACACATGAAGGGTCGTGTAAATGAACCTTTTAATCAACTGTGGCAATAGCAGCCTGAAATGCTTGAATCTGCAAGAATGCTGGTACATGTGTTCATAATAAAAATATCATATCTGAGAGCCACAAGATTTTCATCAGTGTGCCATAAATATAGTCAAAAACATTTGAATTTTATTTAAAGAAGCAAACTATAAATGCAGGTTATGTGGCTGTATAGTAACAGGCACCTTAAAAAAAAAGTTATAACTTTACAGATTTCAAGCATACAAAGGAAAATTTTGAAACCTGTTTTAAAAACAAACAAACAAAAAGCCTAAATTAGCTGATCTTTAAGCTGGATTTTGAAAGCAGCTTGAAAGCTATGTAAGTTCAGCAAGTCACTTGGAAAATCAGAGCCTTAGAATTCTATGCATGCAGGCAGCAGACCACAGCCTGAGTACCAAGCAATTTGCACCTCTGTTTTAGGCTTCAGGCTCTCGTCCTCCTATGTTAGGCCTTGGCAGACAACTTGGCTATTTGGGCAGAATTACCTAGTGGTCCCACTTTTCCTCCCACAATTCTTCCATACCTATTCCCTGGGCAGCAGTATCAAATGGCAGGGCAAAGTTCAGTGCAGCCTCCCCTCGGCAGGGTAACAAACCCTGCTGGCCAAGCTCTACAGAGGTCCGTGTGGAATTGCCTGGAGAGAAGGTCTTTCTAGGAGACTTAGCAAAAAAAGCTAATTCTCTGTAAGGACTCCTAGTAAAGGACAGTTCTACCTGCAGTTTCTTTCCAAAGAATAAAAATGATCAGTCTGTGTGTTCTAATGTACTGGCTATCTTCAGACTAATGTGTTTTATTTTCAAATTACTTGAAAATTTATTTTCAAATTACTTGTTACATTTTCTACACATTCAGAGAAGCAATTTGTAAAAAAATAACTATTTTAAATCAAAATTTATATGTGATCTGTGGTCAACCAGACATGAAAGCCCTTCATATGAGAACAGGTCAGTTTGAGCTATATTTGCAGCTTTATTATTATTTAAAAAAAACAAACACACACAACTAAAATAACTTCCTGCTAAGTTATCAGTGAAACAAAACTCATATTAATAAACTTCTTGTTTTCAATTCCTTTTGTTTGCAGTATTGGAAATTTTTTGCTTCCCACTGACAAGCAATACTGCTTATTTGAGCTTTGGTGTTTTTCCTCTGTCCCATGTGTGTGTGCCATGTGGTGGGCAGTGCAGCAAGGGTGGGCTGGTTACCCCTGGCACTCTGGCACTGGGAAAATTTAACCTTTGCTTTGTCTGGATGGGTCCTTGCAAGGCACTTCCTTGATGAGCTGCACAGTGACCCTCTGACAGAAATTTTGCTATGGGTTATGTGCTGTAATGGACAGGGGGTATCTGGTGTTCATACCTGCATTGCTATGCCCTGTTCATGCCCTGTCCCATTCCAACACTTCCTGGGACTTGCTCAGTTCATCTCTCTGCTCCCCATCAAAACCTTTATTCCAGCTGAGATCTTGATCCTGAAGAGGAAAGAACACAAATCACATATGGATGTTTTTACAGGGTGTTCTATAGTGCTTTATCTTTGAAAACCAGGTTAGATGGGGCTCTGAGCAACCTGGTCTAGTGGAAAGTGTCCCTGGCAGGGGCTTGGAAGGAGATGGTCTCTAAAGTCCTTTCCAACACAAAACAATTCAATGGTTCTGTGATCTTCTCTCATGAAATTGTGAGCTGGAGAGACATTTATGTCATATTTCGTGCTACAAATCTGTGTCATTAGATGACTATAAAATTGCTGCAACATAGAAAAAGCCCCAACTATTTATAACATCCAACCTTAAGACAAAGTATTGTTTTTCTCACTTTAGTAGAAAATACTCATACAAAAGAAGTAATGGAAATGTTATGAAAGGGGCAGTGGGGTCTGTGTGATATAAGCATTTAGCAGAAACCTTGTTTACTCTGGAACTTTAATTGCTTCTACTGAATGCCAGGATTTTTGTTGGACACATAAATTAATTTAGAAAGTTTAAAAGCATACTGTGTTTCTTAAGAGGATGCTGCAATTGTTTTACTATGTATTGGTTTCCATGAGAATTCCTAGAGGACTCTGCTGCTCTATAATTAGATCAGATTGCCTATGAACTTGATCAGTCTCCTGTAATGCTGCTGTGATAACTTTGGTCTTAGATTATGTAAGACCGTTTTATGCATGTATGTTAACATGTATGCATGTTCACCAAGTCAGAGCATCATACTAAGGTTAGAAAAGAATGGAAAATCTCCCAGAAAGGAGAGCAAAACTCACAATTGCTCTCATCCAGTTGATCTGAATTGTTTGGAAGAAAGAGAACTGTTTACTTTCATAGTAAAACCAGACTAGACTAGATGCACCCTAAGATGGGTATCTGAAACTGGTGGGAGAGTTCCAGTTGCACAACAAAAAGTAACTGCAATGTGCTATTTTTACTTGGCAAAATGTGGGTTTTTCTATCGTAGAAAAGTGCACAAGGCCATATAATGAACATAGGCCACATTCAAAATATTAGCATTGGATTTCCACTTTTCCAGAAGAGTTCAGCTGAAAGTTACCAAATTTACAAAAAGCAAGACACCACTCTTAAATTAGATCAGTGCTGAAGACTTCTAGACAAGCTCACATGAGCTGGAAAAACTGCCTGATACATTTTTTTCTTGAAGCTTCAACTTTTTCAGGAGAAAGTTTTAAATGTTTTTCACAGTTAAACACATAAGTGCAATGATGGTGAATTAAAAAATCAACTGTTTTAAAGCTTTGGAACAGTTGAGTGGCACTGCCAACTCTACAGCTTTTGTGGATATGTAATGCTGATTTTCATATGGCAAGGCAAAAGAACTTGTCATGTGAGTGAAGCAAAAAAAAAGCCCAAACCTGAAAACTTTCATTCTGTGTCACCCCAGAAAAGATTTTCTTTAGAAGATCTCCTTCAATGTACCTTAAAAAGCAGGCAGAGAGGAGGCTACCCAGATGATTAAAAGAATGGAGCCCCTCTCCTGCAAGGAAAGCAAGTCCCTTCCAACCCTTCCAACCCAAACCTTCTGTGATTTTCTGTTTCTTCATGAACTGCTTTTGCATGCTTCCAACATCTTTCATGTCTGGATTCTGAACAAAAGTCTAAATAAACAGTACATATGTCTTGTAAAGATCTACATATGTATGTACAGTTTCAGGATGGTCTATAAAAGGATCTCTTAGTGTCTACTTGCTGAATTCTGTAGAACATTTCTCAATGTTACAGTGAATTACTCAACAAAATAAAAGGAAAAAGACCTTGTTGAAAATCAGGCTTAATAGGACAGACCACCAATATAACTTACAGCTGTAGCTTTTGTACTAGCTTTGTGAACAAGATCAGACATGCTGCATGTGCATATTTTGCCAGCACAGGAAAATGAGGGTGGATGACACTGAAGCCTGAAGTAAACAGGATTAAAAGCAGAAACTGTGGCCATTAAATGTAACCTACTTTGGCAGGGATGTTTTTTGCTTGTCTAGTAGGTATACTTTTATTTATATTAATTTATGGACAGGTAAGGTACAGCAAGCTCAGGCTGTTCTAAGAGGAAAGTAAAGTATGGCTGTTTACTTCTGACTGAAAAAAAAGCATACTGCAAATTGAACTTCATTAAGGCCTTCTAAAATTAGTCACCTTGGTAAACTAGCAATCCCTTAACATAAAGATGTTATGCAGACTTCATGGAATGCCATTGGGCATTCTGTAGTGCAGTATCTGCAGTACTTCCCATTGCCTGGCCACAGACTGTTAAAAAAGTCCTTCCACATGGAATGGAGATTTGTATCTCTCCTTTTCCCATGTTATTGCAGGAGAAAGTGTTTGCTAAATAAGCCTGTTTCACATGCTACTGACCAGAAACTGCTCATGGATGCTGTAGATAATATCTCTGGAGCCTTTCTTAGTAGTTTCCAAATTACAGAGGAGTAAAGCAAATTCTCCAGTTCTGGCTGCCCCATCCCTGGAAGTGCTCAAGGCCAGGTTGGACAGGGCTTGGAGCAACCTGGCCTGGTGGAAGGTGTCCTTGCCCATGGTGGAGGGGCTAGAACTTGATGCTCTTGAAGGTCCTTTCCAATCCAAACCACTCTATGACATGATCCAATGGTATTCTATCTAGTCATTTGAAAACACTGTAACATTAATGTTTTAAAGAAATAATACACTAACAATTTAAAATATTCTTGTATAGTGCTTACTACCATCAGACAAATTGAGAAGAATTTTAAGAATAGAAATTAGAAAACTGATTGTTTAATTCATTTTAAGTTTAATTTAAGTGCTAAAATATCAGTGTAAGAGAAAATGTCACTGAAGAGGAAACAATAATAGGAAGGGGTTTAAAAGTCAGCAACTGGTTCTAAGTGAGCCTTAGATACTAAGTTTCAGCATGACTTGATAATTTTTAGCTCTCTATATATATCTTTTGAGTGGGAAGCTGGAATATAGAAACTGAGCACTGTTTTAATTTTTAAACTGGTTTAAACCAGCTAGATTAGTGGAAACTAAATTGGAAGCAAATGCAAATGGTCTTTTCTGCTTTGTTTTGTTGTGTTTTTCTTTTGAAGTATCACTGTTTGGGGACTTTCCCCTTGATACTGTTTGAAATTGTTTTATTGTGACACACTTGGTGGCTGATCTCTGGTAGATAGCAGAGATGCTGCTTTGGCTCATCCACACATTCTTGGATTAGAGCACTGAGACTTCTATATTCAGTCTTGCTAAATTTATGCTTATTATTTGGGTGGCTATATGAATGGTGCTCTTGCTCATCCTCACTGAAATGCAATTAAAAGCCCTTTTCTAGGGATTAGACTCATCAAATATTGGGCTGCCCTTTCCCTGGGTTCCCAAAATCTCCAAGATCAGGGAGAATTAAACAATGTGCTATGAAACAATCCTGCTGCAGCAGTTTTAAATTTAGACTATGGAATATGAGTGTCTGTTAAAATTTCAGTGAGGAATCACATACCAACCACAAGTACTTGCAAGCTCCATACATTGCTTACATCTGTGCTTTGGGTTATGTCTGAAGCCAGCTCACCCTGTCTCCCAAACAAAAATGTTTTACATCTCTGTCTCTGAGCATGTTTAGTAAAATTTAAATTTTCAGTTTAGATTAAAAAAAAGGATTACAAGATCATAAATAGGAAAAGTCTGCCTACTTGGGCTTTTCTTTTCCTAATAATGCCATTAAGGGAATATTATATTACACACAAGAGTCAAGGTAGGAGGACAGCAAGAAATGCAAAGTAATCTACTAATATTGTGGAAGGCAATTGGGTGTTATTTAAATGGGCAGTAAATTAACTATTTTAAGTGTTTCCTTTTACTTCAAACAGGTGGCTCAAGCTTGCTATTTGGAGTTCATTTACAGTCAATAGATTCATGGCTAATAACTTAAAAATACTTCCTGAAAGTGTTATAACCAAAATGTGACAGTCAAACCTGAAGCCTGAATTAAGATGCATTCTTTTTTAAGGAGCAAAAAGCACCTACATTTAACCAAAATGTATTTTCAAGAATTTTGATGAAATTTACATAAGGAGTCCTAGGACAGCTTGGTTTTATTTGCCATATTTATTACATTCAGGATGCATTGAAAAAAAAGATGATGTTGCTGCAATGATGTCAGTTCCTGGCAGTGTAAAGATGTGTGTGATAGGTCTGATCAGTGCATCAGCTTTAGGATTTCCATATCACTCTTACTGAAAAAGAGGGTGGCAAGGGAGAAATCCTTCTTTGAAAAATCTTCAGGATATTTTGCAAAGCTGACAAGGAGAGTTCTGAAAATTCTCACAATGTTTGAAGTTTTACACATATGTTTGAAATTTTACATATATTCTTATGCAGGGAACTGTTTTGGGTTTTTTCCTTCTTTGAAAGGCCTTCACTAGGAATAGTTGGACATATATTGCAGTTAAGGGAAAAAATTCTTTAGGTATTTTCACAGGAATTTAGATAAATATTGTAACTTTCAAAATATGTGGGGTTTAAACTAATATTTCATTCTAAAAACTTCTTTTTCTTAAAGCCTCTGCCTCCTTGTCATGACTCTAAGGAATCTATGCAGGTGTATAAACAGCACTGCAAAATAGCAGAAGAGTACCACGAGGTCAAGAAAGAAATTGCTCTACTGGAAGAAAGAAAGTGAGTAATTTTCCCAAAGTATTTACTGTCCTATATTCTCTTTGCAAAACCCTGTTTGAAACATGAAAGCTTAACACTGTATTTTCTGACCTTCTATACATATATGCTTGTATATGTATCTATACATATATTGTAATTGTGGCCTTCCAGTATCTGAAGAAAGCCTAGGAGAAAGATGGAGAGAGACTATTTATAAGGGCCTGGAGGGACAGGACAAGGAGAATGGCTTCAAACTGAAAGAGAGGGCAGGGATAGGTGGGATATTGGGAAGAAATTCTTCCCTCTGAAGGTGGTGAGGCCCTGGCACAGGTTGCCCAGAGAAGCTGTGGTGTGCCATCCCTGGAAATGTTCAAGGCCAGGGTGGACAGGGCTTGGCTTAGAGCGACCTGGCCTAGTGGAAAGTGTCCCTACCTGTGGCACAGGGTTGAAACTGGGTTATCTTGGGGGTTCCTTCTAACCCAAGCCATCCTATGATTCCATGATTTCATGCCTCTGCCTGATGGTCACAAGTTGGTCATTGCTCTACAGGATCTACTGAGGCCACTAAGGGCTGTCACAGTTCAGCTTTGTGGGTGTCCCTTAAAAGCTTCACTGGCAGCCTCCAGGTCACATAACAATCCAGCTCATCTGGTGTAGGTTCCTTTTCAATTCTAGTTTTTTCAATAAACATTGCACGCTTTAATGAAGAACAAAATGGATCCTTATTTAGGCTTAGAATCCTTGACAATGTTAGTAAACATCTTTCTGTGAGCTGCTTTGGTTTTGTGTACACTGGTTCAATATACACTGGCATCTCAGCTGTTCATACCCAAAGTGAATAAGCTGGAGGATTTTTCTCTTGTCTATGGCCTGTACTCACAGCTCTGTCATCTTTTGCCTGACTATTAAATGGCAAAGTGCACTCTGTGGCTGTCAGTCCCTTTCCACAAGAAATCTGAAAAAGAAATTTAGAGAGAGGAAAGACGGTGAATAGTGAAATCTCTGCCCAGCTGACCCTGCAGCTCAGCCAAGTTTGCATCCATGGGAATCTTCAGCTGCAGAAGCAAGAGGGAAACTTGAAATCCTGTAGGTCTTACAAGACAGCCAAAGAACTCCCTGAATCCAAACTATGCAGGGTAAGAAAGTGAGATGTCTTTATCTGGGTTGATGGCTAGAGCCACAATATAGTTATTTTTTGCGTAAAGTGTCAAAGCTAGTTGAAGTTTCCCTGCAAATCCCCTTCCACTGGAAGATCAGTGTGGCACTCAGATGCTGACAGATTAGAACAAAAGCTAAAAAAGATGATGACCAATGTCATGGGAAAATGTGTTTTGCATTTGATTCATATTTGCAGTATTTGCATTTGATTCACCATTAATTGAAGTTGGTCAATCAAAAGTAATTAGTATTTTTAAAAAGATTAGAAGATAAGTAATTTGTTTTAAATTTGCAATGATTTTTCAAATTTGGTTGTCTGATACAAGCTGCTTACATATTTAGCAATCAATTCAGTGGAAACCATGTGTCCGTCTACTCTGAAAATCCAAGCACAATATAAAATATTAAATGATTGTTTAAGTGCTTGACTTTAGTTGTATAAACACCAAAGGTAGGCTTCAATCATTTTGGTTTTAGAGTCTACTAATATAAATCCAATTTCATTATTATTGGCACAACCCTGAATCAGTTATGCCTATTTATGAAGAATGCTTGGAACCCATGAAAATGAGACATTCACATATTTTTTTGCACTTTCTGGAATTAAAAAATTGCTGTTTGAATGCAAATTTTTAATCTATAAATCTGTGGTACTAGCTAAATTAGAAATGCTTCTTGAGAATGGCAGGTACATGCACGAAGTTATTTACCTGAACTCACAATTATCCTAATCAACCTCTGAGCCCAGAGGTCAGCCTCTCAGAGGTGCTTATCTTGGATGAATTCAAGGGCTTCAGGCTGGCACTTTCCTTCATTCCACCAGTGGATGTCAACAGTGGAACAATGTCAGGAAGCTTCCACCACTGCTGTCTGTGCTGAACCTGTTCTGGGAATACCATGCCCCAGTAAACAGATGTTTGAGTGGCTGTGTAAGGCAACAGATGGAATTATATTATTGATACTTACATGTACTTTCTAATTACATATTTGTAGCCTTTTGTTCACATGCTGTATAGCTGTGAAATGTCTAAACATAACAAATATCAGGGCAGCACCTTTCACACCTCCCATGTGTCTTAATCTGAAAAAGTGATCCTTCAGCACTGGGATCAAGGATGTTTCATTTCCTTACAAGCTGCTGCACTGTGGTTGCCTGATTTTGAGGTTTACTAAGCTGCAAGTACAAATTTAGGATACGTTTCCTCGAGATGTAGATTGTTTATAACTCCTTCCTCCAAGAAGATTCTCCATTTTGTAGTATTTTGGAACGGGTCTCATGCCTTCCACCATTGTGTATCTTTCCTTTCTGGAGCAGTCTGTTTTTATGAAACCCTCCAGAAACCAACTGGGACCTCTTTACCACATGGTTTGGTTGAAATGGAAAGGTGGATTAGAAATTATTAGGACACATGTAAATTTGCACACATGTAAGCAAACAAACCTGAACGTGACAGCCTTGATTTTTATCTAAAACTAGACAGAAAGGGAGTATAAGTGTGGAGGCAAAGGAATAAGCAAGAAGTAAAAGGGAGTTTTGCTGTCATGTTCACTAATTTATGTCTAAAAACATTCTCAGCACTTACAGTAAGGGAGTTAAAAGCAGTTTAGGGACTAGCATATACTGAATGAAGATTAGATTATAATGGCTGGGGTGGCATGCATAAAACAAGTATTGTGTGTGTACATATAAGTGTGTATATATATATATATAAATACATGTGTATATTCTTATATATGTATACACTTATATATGCACCTTATAATTGTGGCCTTTCGCTACTTGAAAGGAGCCTGCAAGAAAGATGGAGAGAGGCTATTTACAAGGGCATGTAGAGATAGGACATGGCAGTATGGTTTACACTGATAGAGAGAAGGTTTTGATTGGATAAAAAGGAGAAATTCTTCCCTGTGAGGATGTTAGGGCACTGGAAATGGTTGCCCAGACAGCCCTGGCTGCCCCATCACTGGAAGTATTGAGTCTTCCATTTTAAAAAGGGAAGAATGCTTTCACTTGTCTAAAAAGTCTGATGAGATGCACAAGTTTTTAGCCTCAAAACCAATTAAAATCAAACTGAAAACATAGAGTTGCAATTTCCTAAAATTTGCCCTTGCTGTGAGTTTCTTCTTCTACATTTGAGTTTGAATGTATGGAAATGAAGATTCCAAATTGTCTACTACACCTACTATCTATTGTCTATTTCTCTTAAATACTTTGATAAAATGGACAGTGATCAAGTTGCATCCCTTGTAATGGGAACAAACAGCTTTTATAGTGTTTTTCAGTGTACACTTTTACCAAAGGCAATCACAAATGCTGTTGGATGGTATCCTTCCCAGTGCTCCCAACTCCTCTCCACAGATCAATTCTCCTGTGTCATTCCAATGACAAGGCTCACCTGGCAGTTTCTGTACCTGTGGTGCCTGTGACAGTGCATACAGGATGCTGAAGGCTATGACTGACAGAAAAAAGCAGAAAATTGATTGAGCAAATATTTTTTCTTTGTTGGCTAGGAGAAAGAAATAATGTTAACCTGAAAAATATCTCTACAGGTATTAGAGCCTTTTAGCAAAAAAAAAACCAACCAAACAAAAAAAACCAACCAAACAAAAAAACACAAAAAACCCAACAAAACTATAGAGTCAATTCTGCTTTAAACATTATTTTAACAACAGTGAAAAACATTGAATCTTTTACAACTTTTCAAAGGCTTTTACTTCTGCTTAGCTTGATGTGTAATGTGAGCATCAAGTACAGCCAAAGTAAAAAGTCAGTGAAGTGAGATGACAAGGGCTGCTTTTCATCAAGGTGAGAACCAACTTACTTGTTCTCTTTTGTGCAATATAGATGGCAAGAGAACGTACTAGGATGGCAGTGGGAGAGAAGATGACAAGTGTTCCAAAGGAAAACGGGAAATGTGAGAGAGAAAAAGAGGTTGTAATATCAAAAAAGGGGAAATCAAAGGACAAAGCAAATAAAGATGGGAAAAGAAGTTACTCAGGAATAAAAAAGGAAGCAAGAATTTGAAAGAACATTGGGTAGATTTTTTTGCTAATTTAATCATAGCGTCATTTGCTGTCTTCACTCACACTCTTCACATTTATGCCAGCAATACGTGGTGTAAGGGAAAAAACCACTCTGGAATGGGAGACATGATTGAAAATAAAGAAAAGGGTGTGGAAGCAAGAACACACCACATTTAGGGCACAGAATGTAATTTAATTTATGTTCCAGAAACACACACGTATTTCCATAACAGATGGTTTTGGGTATCTAACTTTGGGTGAAAGGGATGAGATGGCTGGTTATTTTGAGCACTTGTTATATTGCTATTACTAGATAATGACCCTGGATTATGTAGTTAAATATTAGAGTTGCCATGGTTGCTGGCTGTATCTTATATTCTTAGCACTGCATGGTTATCTCCTTTTCCTCCCCCAGACAATTCTAATATAACTCTACAGAAAAGATCATTTGATCACCACCTGGTTTAGGATCACTCGTTCTCTTGGCCATGGATATGATTTCTTTTCCTTCTTTTACACGTTAGAGTAGACAGAGAATCATGGAATTGTTAAGATGGGAAAAGACCTTTAGGATTATCAAGTCCAACCACCAGCCCAGCACCACCTCCCTGTTCACCATTAAACTGTGTCCTCCACTGCCACCTCCACATGTTTTGTTAACTACTCCAGGGATAGTGACTCAACCACTTCCCTGGGCAGCCCATTCCAGTACTTTACAAACCTTTCCATTAAAAAGTTTTTCCTGATATCTTATCTGAACCTCCCCTGGCACAACTTTAGGCCATTTCCTCTCTCCCTGTCCCATGTTCCCTGGGAGCAGAGCCCGACCCTCACCTGGCTGCACCCTCCTGTCAGGGAGTTGTGGAGAGTGAGAAACTCCCTCCTGAGCTTCCTTTTCTCCAGGCTGAGCCCCCCCCCAGCTCCTTCTGTGGCTCCTGGTGCTCCAGACCCTTCCCCAGCTGTGTTCCCTTCTCTGGACACACTCCAATCCCTCGCTGTAGGGAGAGGACCAGAACTGGACCAGAACTCAGGACTCGAGGAATGGCCTCAGCCGTGCCCAGCACGGTGGGACAGTCCCTGCCCTGCTCCTGCTGGACATGCTGTTGATGATAAAATCCAGCATCCCACTGCCCCTCCTGGCAAATGGCATGCAGTGGAGACGACTGCTTCATTTTGTGGGAGCCTTTCCTATGTTTTAGCTTGCTCTCATGACCATAGGACTATTTCTATGCTTTTTAGTCCAGAGGATTTCTCCAGGTACATTGTTTCTTGAGTGACTTTCCCAACACTGTGAAGACAAGTAGTTTTCAGACTTCTAGGTACTTCAGAAAAAGATTGGTGTAAACCTTAAAGGCAGTGTTTTAGCTCGATAATTTTCCCATTCTAGACCTGTTTTTTCATCATCTCACATGTATGAATATGTTACTTGCCAAATACTAGAAATTAAATTACAGCTTTTCTAATACAAAGAGAGACCTCCTCTTCTAGAGGAAGTGTCCTTGCCTTTGGAAGGTCCTTTCCAACTCAAACTATTCTGTCATTCTATGACATTTTATGACATCTGAGACACATTTTCATTTATGTTAAAGCAGACTTTAATGGTGCTGGTTTTTAATTTATTAGTAGACTTATGCAAGAACAATTGCCTCAAGACAGCAGTTACCTTGCAGGGTCTCATAATTCCCCCTGATAGGAAAGCCATGGCAAATGTGGGAAGAGAAAATGCCCTTATGGCCACCAGTGCCCAGCAGTTGTTGGAGAAGTTACTGTACTGCCACAGATGCATGATCCTGAATACCTTGTTCACAATGGGGAAAAGGCAAATCTGAGTCTTTGTATTCTGGAAACTGCTCTCCTTGTGTCAGTCCATCTCTAAATACACTTATCTCCAGGCAGATTTATCTGCTTAGTCTGTCACTTTTCTTTGTATTTATTCCTTGTGAATATGAGTTTCAAGGAGCTGTGTTCTCTGCATGTTTAGTCACTAAGGCCAGAACAAGAGAAATAACTTCCCTAAGACAGTGCTATGTTTTTCTCCTGCTTGTGGTTGATGTGTTTATGATGCAAATCACTAATGTTGCCTCCCAAACCCCTCCCCAAAAAAGAACACTCCAAGTACCCATTACAGATTGGCTCAAAGCTTTGAGTACCTCAGCACTAGTTTGAAAATAACTTATCAATACTGTTAATGTTTAAACTTGGGGTAACCATTAACAGAAAGCACAGATTACACAGTGCTACATCTATTTATTAAGCATCCACAACAAGGTCTAGATGGTGCAAGAGCTTAGCATGGTGTTCTTTAACCTCTGAAAGCTAAGTTCAAATCTAGGATTAGATCAGATGTAAATGTTAGTTACTGTCCTCATCCTTTTGTGAGCTTCCTAAACTACACCATTCATAACATTTAGCAATTCCCTGGTACTCTAATTTTAGATCTGTGGCAGGCTGACAGTATTAGCCTGAAACATCACCCTATCCTGTAAACAGGTGTTGATCCTGATGGGAAAGGACTAAGTAGGTTCTGCTGACTCAGAAGTGGGCAATTTTACTACCTCAGTGCAAGGAAACTGCTTTCTGTGAGGGAGGTCCAAGAGTGTGGACTACAGCAATGAGTGTATTTTGATTTTAATGCATTTATAGTTTGTTTGATAGAGAATCTAAATCCTGGGGAGGGGGGAGAGGAGTTTTCTGTGCTGCTTGAATATTACTGGAGAGCAGCATGAAAGACAAGCCTGCAGAGAATGCCATCAAATCAGAACTGACCTTCATTACTGGAGCTGTCTGAGTTTGCATGTTGTCTGTCTGTGCCTCTCCTGGCTCAAGTCCAGGAGAGTCAGTGCCATTCCTTTTCAAGTACTGAAAGTTCCCACAAAAAAGGTTTACCTGCTTTTAAGATGCTGATTCCCTACTAGTGGGTTCACTGCATCTCCCTTTCAAAAAGCTCATGAGCGTAAGAAAAGTAAGGAAGAATGATTCTGAATTCATTTGTTTGGACACTTCTGATTTAACTGTCTGTAATTTGAAAGAGTTAATTTAGCCCTTCAGTCCAACATTACACCAGAATAATTGCAAAGAAATATTGCATAAGTTCTTATTGGGTCTCCAGAGATAAAAGTCTTCCAGAGGAAGTCCAGGGAGAAACAAAAACAAAAACAAACAAACAAACAATAAACAAAAAAAAACCAAACATTGGGAGAGTTCTAAAAATTCATTGTCCATGAATGTATTTTTCACATGAAATCATTCCTCCATGGTTTCAGGCCCATGAATAGGAGCTGTCTTGCAAGATCGTCTTGGCTTCTGTGAAAACTGGTTGATCTAGAATGGCCCAGGCACAGAGAAATGAACCTGTTAGTGTCTTGCTGTGTTTAAAACTTGTACAGCTATTTCGTGTTAAATGTAAACAGAATTCTACTGAGCAAAAATACGAATGTATTGATGTTTCCTCTCAAAGGCCTGATTGAATGCACCTGTCACCTGGTGAAAGGAAACAGAAGAGGCTTTGCTCTGCCTTACCTCAGTAATATAAAAAAAAGATATCATATAGGAGGATGCCTATGTGCTGCCTCTTTGGCTGATTTAAAAATTCTGTAACAGCTGCTAACTCTTCTCTTTTTTTTTTTTTCTTTTTTTTTTTTTTTTTTTTTTTTAATCTATGGGAAGCACAGCTGGTAGAAATGGCTGTACCAAAGGTCTGTTCTAACTTGTGACTCCTTGAACTGCAGTAACTGTGACTGTAAACAGTCAACTAAACCATGGGCAAACTCTGCTATCAGTGAAAGCTGCAGCAAAGACAGAAGGTTAACCTGATCCTAAATGAAGGCCACTCAGAAGTGTTTTTCTAAAAGGCAGATTTACAGTTTTGCTGCTCTGTATAACATAAGTGATCAGCAAACACAGAAATGTTATCTTTTCATGAACACTCTGACCTGTGGGAATGGAATTGCTGATCTCTAGGAATTTCCTGTCTGAAAGCACTGGTCTAGCCTGACAAGTGGGCTCCTTTAAGGACTGCAGTGAAATCTATCCACTGTGAAGGCATGAACAACTTCCCACTGATGATCTACCAGCGCTGTTTTGACATGACTGAGACATAAAGTCACAGAGCTATGAACAGTTAAAAGATTAACTAATCTCTGAGATAGAATGATCAAAAGAACCTTTTAGAAGAGACTTCCTGTAATGGGTGAATTTTTGACTTAAAGGGAAAAAGAAACCCAGAGGCCAGGCTGGCCTGGTAGGTGACTAAGGGGAGAGTAATTAGATTCTCTGTGAGTTACTCATGCCTTCAGCGTGTTTTAAGACCTCTTTTATCTCCACTTGTGCTGAGGTAATTTCAGTTGATACTATACAGGAAACTCCAGCTCCTGGCCAGCTCTGGGAATACAGGGCACTGTGTGACTCCATCCAGAAGAAGTCACAGCTTAAATCCTCTTGTGTCTGTACTTAAGAGGACCAGGAGGGGTCAGCTTTGCAACTCTTCCTCAGCAATAGGGCTAAGATCTGAGTCTAAACACATTATAGAAATATATATAGCTCAGATTCAGTGCCCACTACTTACTGGATTTGTTTGTAGTAGAGAAAAGGAAACCAGGCGCACTTCACAGAACTTACCAACCAACCAAAATAAATAAACTTTATTTATTTCTAAATCTAACCAGCCAAACAAGAACACTTCATGCTCTTTCAGTGATACCTGGTATTGAGAGAAAAATAAATTGTTATTCTTCTGGCGAAGAAGCAAGTCATCTTTTAGCAAGTCATCTCTAGAAACTTGATTCTCCACCATGAATTGTGCACTCAACTCTTGCTGAAATTAGAGATCACAGAATCATGCAATCAATAGAATAGTTTTGATTGGAAGGGACCTTAAAACTCATCCAGTTCCAATCCCCTGCCATGGGCGGGGACACCTTCCACCAGGCTGGTCCAAGCCCCATCCAAGCTGGACTTGAACACTTCCAGGGATGGGGCAGCCACAGCTTCTCTGGGCAATCTGTGCCAGGGCCTCACCACCCTCAGAGGAAAGAATTTCTTCCCAATATCCCATTTCCTGCTCTCTTTCAGTTTAAAGCCATTCTTTTGTCATGTCACCCGTGTCAAGAATCCCTCTCCAGCTCTGTTGGAGCCCCATTTGGTACTGGAAGGGGCTCTAATGTCTCCCCAAAGCCTTCTCTTCTGCTGAACAGTCCCAAATACAGACACATGAAAACAGCATTTTTCAGGTTTGCTCACTGAACAGCAAACTAATCTGAGATTATGGAAGCTTAGTCTTTTAAAGGTATGAAAAAAGTGTATTTTATGATTGGCTTTGCGCAGATATTAAAATAAATATTATATGTGTAATGTTCAAAAGTTATGCTGTATGAATTCTCTTAAGTGTTAAATATAGTTTTAGGTTGTAAAAAAATGTTAAAATAGAAACTATGCTATGTAGGATATTTTTTAAAAGAAAGGACTTGCAGCGAGATAGCAGCCACAGGACACCTAAATCTTTCAGAGAAAGAGAATTTATTGCTCTTCATCAGAAGAAACAAACTTCTTCCTTGCCTAGGATTCAGAGGAAGAAGTTGTCACTGACCAGACAGAATCCTTTCTTAGAATGGAATTTATGCATCATGTATGAGGTGTATGAATATGCAACAGGTTATTGTTTTTAAGGGTTAATCCTCTGTTAATGTGTGTCCTTTTTCGGGCTTATTTTGCCCAGAAAGAGGTACCCGAACTGTCCATAACTCTTTGTTCCTATAGTCTCATATTGTCCTAACCCTAATTGTCCAAATTTTTATTACTCTAATTATATTGCTATTTCTATAACCATTTTATTACTATTAAAATTTTAAAAACAAGTAATTGGCATTTTTCACAAAGGGAAAAAATAGAACTTTGAAAAATTCATTTTCTATGTCCTCGTTTCACACAAGTTCAAGTAATAAAAACTAAGTTCACAACACACAGCCCACCTTTGACCTAACACAGGACAACAAATTTTTGCCTACTGCCACTTGTAATAATTGGGATTTTTTTCATAATAATCAGAAAGGAGCTGATTGCCAGGCTGGAGCAAGTGGAGAAAGAGAGCATGGATGCTGCTCGGCTGGCCAAGGAGTACGCACAGCTGACAGAGGAGAACCGGACGCTGAAGCTGGCCCAGACACAGTGCGTGGAGCAGCTGGAAAAGCTCAGGATACAGTACCAAAAGAGACAGGGCTCCTCATAACTCCCAACCAGCTCATGGGAGGCACTTCTTACAGGAATGGAAAACAGATTTTAAAATAAAGATCTGTTTCATATGTTACAACACTTTACTACGGATGCAGAGTATGTAGAAGTCTGAATTTGATTTAATGCTTGCCACCCAGTAGCTTAATATAATGGATATTTCATCCATTATATAATGAATGTTTTATTTCAAGTAACATAATTGAAGTTAATCTGTCCCCATTATATGTTCTAGTGGATCAGGTTTCTTTTCTAAACATATTTCTTCCAATTTAAGAAGATATGGACACACTAGAAAATTATATAAATAGTGTTGGAAATTTGGATCATACTAGGGACTGGGACAATGTTAATATATGGAATACATGTATGTTAATCTTAGTTTGGTAAATTCTTTTTAAATTATTTTCCTCATGCATAAAGTGTTTGGAAGTTATCTTGAAGCAGATGTCCTCACTAGTAGAAACCATACTCGATGTCAACTTCACACTGTTGTATAAAATCTGAAAAACTGCACATTAAAAACTGAAGTAACAAAATTATTTTTTATCAAACAAGTGCACTGCCAGTGGTAATTTTCAAGTTATAAAATTAAAAGGAAACAGATGAGATCAAACTTTCCTGCCTTAAGTGTAAAGATTACTTGAGTGCCTTTTAATTGTACTTTTAGGCATGCAAGAAATGAAAAATTAATATAAGAATCATAATTTCATCATACTTTCAACTGAGACTATGTGTGTAAAATTATTGTAAGGCTCTTTTGTTCTTATTTTCTGGTCTATTTTGAAACATAAGTGGCTGTAAGTAGGGACAGGAGTTCTGTGATACACAAATAACTGGGAAATAAAACTGACATTTTACTTGTTCTAAATGTTCTCAAATCACCCTGTATTTTAAACTCTGCTTGTCAGATGCTGCTTGTTACATCTTCATGAGCTTAGAATTCAACTTAATGTGTTATTAGTACTGGGTCTTAGTAATTGAAAACTATGAAGTTAAGACTTGCACCAGGACTTTAGCTTTGATTATTATCATTAATCTTCCATGAAAACAGAACTTCATGTTAACCAGAACAATTCCTGGCAGCAAAGGGGACAAAAAAAGAACTACAAGCTGCCTGTAATTTATCTGTGCTAACTGCCTACAGTATTCCCTGCAGCACAGGTGGGAAAAGTGGCTCTGTGATACTCCAAGCACTGCAGCAGGAGAGCATGAAGAGGTAGCAGGAGAGGACAACCTTGTTTCCACTTCTCCTCCTGAGCCACCAGGGCATTGTCAGCATTCAAACTTGGCACTTCTTCCTGCTGTACCTGGGATATCACCACTCCTGAGGCATGGGCTTCCTGCTGGAATGCTCCCTGAGCAGTTTAATACTGTATTTATTCCTCTTATTATCTGAGCATCCAATTTTCCTTGTACTTTGTAGAGAAAAAAACATAGTTAATAAAAACCACTTGGAATATTAGGCCTGAAAATGCTGGAAAAGTCTTGAAGTCTTGTTTGAGTTTTGCACTGTTGGGAAGCATAACTTGAAGAGAAATCAGAGCTTTGCTTTGAGCACAGAACACCACAGAAGTTAGAATTACCCTTTTTTGCCTGTGTTTGTGTGTTCTGAACAAGAGAATTCTCATTTTAAAATAGTTTGTCATTTTAGTCAAAGGTTTTTCCATCTAGCCTTGAAAAACATCATGCAGTCAGATGATTTCAGTGAATTCATTGAAAGCCATATAAAGTACATAAAATTAGTTTATTGACGGACTATCTTTGGATGCAAATGGATTAGACAGCAGACCTTTACTTACAAATAACTGTGTTCACCTTGAAATTTTCTATTTAAGTACAGTCACCATGCTTTAGATATCAGAAAAATTACAGACCATATGCTGGGAGAAAAACCTGAGAGAGAGCCACAGTCAGGTGGAGGAGGAAAGCTGGACCTCATTTGTGGCAATCAGCTCTTGGAGAATAGTCATGGAATATGTTTTTCTTAACCTGTAGGTACTGACCAGTATAGAAGAATTCAAGAAATATTTTACAGGTGTGCAGATGCCAAATTTTTTATGTGGGCCAGCCTACAAGCCTGGATTAATATGAAATTCTTAAACCATCCCAAACTAATTTAAGTCAAAGATTTATATTCAACTTGGACTTTAGCTATGTGCAATCAAATTTTCCTCCTGCTTTTAGTTATGGTTAAAGTAAAAAATAACAGCTTTGTATGAACATATTTGCCTGCATACATGCTCATGAGCCTGAGAGCAGGAGATCAGAGAAATTGTTTCCCAATACAAATGAGTAGAACTGATACAGAAGTACCAAGGATGAAAAATTAGTGTATCTTGAAAATTATTTTTTTTAATATTTGGGGAAGTGGGATTCAAAGGCAGGAAGGTAGGGAAATGGAATTTTCCAAAAATATTCATAGGCAAGTTAAATTAAAATGTAGCATAGTCTACATCATGCAGAAAATCATCCAGGTGTTGAAAAGAGTAAAGGTAGCTGGAACAACCTTCTGAGAGGTAACTGCTGTATCTATCATCCATCTCTTGATTTGTTTATCAAGAGCATAATAGTGAAAAATATTCTCACATTCAATAAGTCTCCAATTTGGACATGCTGCATTTTTCTCTAGATATAATGGAGCTCTGCTGACTAAATAGCTGAAATTAGGCTTTTAATAAAGTATTTATCATACTGATCCTCTATTTTCCATGTAGGCAATATGGTTTGTGTTCTGATTGAAGTGATCTGCATGTTAGGTCATGTTGTATCTATCACACTATAAAAACAAGTTTTATACAATTACTTCACAGATGATTTTAGAAGCTCAAAAACTTAGAAGCCAGTTTTTGAAATCAAGTACCAATGAAAGGTTCAATTTTATAACATGTGACTACAACCTGTGAGAACTGCAGCTGTATTGCAGACAAAGTGTATTTCTTGCTGTTATCCAGGTTATTCAGGTTAGCAAAAGTAAGCATGCCACTACTATGATAAATTCATTTTCTTCAAACCACTTAAGGCACAGTGAAGTACATGGGATTGAAACAAAAACAAGACCTGTGCTTTCCATTTTCTATCATTGCTAAACAACTTCCTTCCGTCGTAAAGAATGCTGAACAAACTCAATTTAAGCTTCCAGTTAGCAAGGATATGACTCATGCGGGCTTGAAACAGCCAGAGCCAAGGGTGACTTGACGCTTGGAACGTCTGGAAGATGAGGAGATGTGAGTTTGAGTTCGCTGCCTTTTTAAAAAAAAAAGTTTCCCTTTTCAGGATTATCTCTATTCTGTCTGATTTTGTGAATTGATGATCTTTGGAAGTGTGTCACCTCCCACCAGAGGCTTCCATCATCCAGGCCTTTGTAAAGATTACACACTGTTACCTATGGGGACAGGTGGGACAGAGAGGTGTTCTCAGCCTTCCTTTGGGTTGTGTGCTTGGGGAGCTCTGCCACGTGACTCTTTGCTGCTTCATCTGCAGTCACTGGACACCTTGCAGAAATTAGCTGGTCACAGTAATAACCACAAAGCCACTTGGTGGTGTTCCCTATCTAAAATTCTTTTACTGATCAACGCACAAAGTGGAAGTGTCTAAAGGAACAGGAGAGACTTGTGTCACCATGATATTTTCTGAGAAATCCCTTTGCCAGGATTTTTCTCCTGAGAAGCTGAGAAGCCTCAGAGGAAAATAAAAACAATAATTATCTGCTGCTTTGGAATGCAATAGGTGCATCTTTGATTGGTCCATATTGGTTGTTTTTAATTAATGGCCAATCACCTTCAGCTGGCTCAGACTCTCTGGGAGTCACGAGCTTTTATTGTCATTCCTTTCTATTCCTTGCTAGCCTTCTGATGAAATCCTTTCTTCTATTCTTTTAGTATAGTTTTAGTATATAATTTTCTTTTAATATAATATATATCATAAAATAATTAATCAGCCTTCTGAAACATGGAGTCAAGATTCTCATCTCTTCCCTCATCCTGGGACCCCTGTGAACACCACTTTTCTGGAAGAGTTTTGCCTCTCTGTGGTGGGTACAAGATGTGCAGTGGTGGAAGAACAGGGCTGCAGGGAAAGGAAGTTTGGTCCAGGCAGTGATGTAACAGGAAGAGCACTGGCCCTGTCCAGCAGGAATGTGAGGAGAGTTGGCAAAACCTGGATGCTGCCATGACTTTTGTCTCCCATCTTCACACTTCCACAGTCATGCCTGTGCACCCACAGATCTGAAGGTCTTCTCCCTCCTGGTGGGATGTCATGGCATGCAGATGCATGGATGAGACGGTGATACATATCCCTGGAAAACCCACCATGAAACTATTAACTGTCTTTGTGACAGCCTGGAAGGTGTGCAGCAATGAAAGACTAGGACTGAACAAGCACCAAAAAGCTGGGCCCTGCTGTCCATCTTGATGTTCTTCTGTGGAACAACACCAGACACCAACTGCATGACTGCACCACGGGGCACCCTATGGAGGAAGGGAAGGTAGCAAAGCAGAGTTGGAGGGGCTGCCTCAGCCTCACCATTTCCTTCACTGGTTTTGCAATGTTAAACTGGGAGTTATCAAGGTGATCTTTCAGGTGCACACCAAAACTGTGAGGCTGACACTTCAAATTCAAAGTAGATTGTTTTATAAGAATGAAAAATCTACCTTGCTTGGGACAGTGCCAGTCAACTCTAGGTTTTTCAGTGCTCCTGACAAGTAATGTCATATGTTATTCATAGCCATATGAATGAAAGATGACAACCATTCACAAATCACCGTTATCCTCAGCCCAGGCTTCCTCCACTGAATGGTTTATTCTGCAGAAAGCACAAGATTTAGCAGATGAGTCACTTTGCTTTTCTACACGCCAATTATCAGTTCCCCCTTCTAAACCTCAGTTCCTTCAATCCCCCTGACCACAATCCATCCCCAATGAGTAAGCAGCATCAGCCCAGAGCTCAGATCCAGTTGTCTGACAATCTTATGACATAGTCTGATGATCACCATGTGCTTAAGGTGGTTTCCAAGTGCTGTGTGTGATGGTTTGTGGTTCGGTGCTGGTATGTGGCAGCAAGGAATTCTACCAGCCTTCAGGTGTCTGCTGTGAGACATGCTTGGTTTCCTTGAACTGGTTAGAAAATATGAGAGTAGGTGGTCTGTGGATTTAGTTATTTGTCTTAATCTTATACTAAATTTTAATACAGGAATTAGGGAAACGAAATGAGGATGTGTGTGCCGATGTAACAAATGTGCAGCCAGATGCCAAACCATGCTCTGGGTGCAAGGAATGAGTTAAGTGATATGAGAACTTTAAGTGATGGAAAGGAAGTAGGTACAGCTAGGAAGAGGAACTGGTGAGTGAGCTGTTCCCTTAACTGCTTGCTTTCTGGCTGCTTATGGCTTGCACCAATAGAATGTATAGGCTGTTGTCCTTAGCTCAGCATTAAGAAGCTTTTTTTTTATGTATCCCAGCACCTTTCCAAGCCTAGTTTACACTAAAATTTTATACTGGAATATTTACTTCATTAAGGTAATGTTTTTGTCAGCTCTGTCTAGAATTAACAGAGTGATGATGTGATACAGATGTCACAGTGTTGCAGATGGTTCTTCTCCAGAAAGAGGAATAACCAGTATGAGAATATGACTATTGTGCTAATCATGGAATCATAGGAAATCTTGAGTTGGGAGGGTCCCATAAGGGTCATTGAGCCCAGTTCTATGCCAACTGTTGTATTTGCATTAAAGATAAATAAAACCCTGTTGTATTTGCATTAAAGATAAATAAAACCTTGATAAATAGCCTATGTAAAGTAAAAACTGCATTGAAGTCAGAGCACTTCAGTACTAAAATAACTGCAGCCACACTAATGGTCTTTTGCTGCTTTCACTGCACAAGCAGAGTTTGGTACTTTGATGAACTAGATCCCCAGTTTCCCGCATGAAGGAATGGCAGCAGTGTGATGTTGTGTGATTGAAAAACTTTCACGTCAGTATTTTAACTTTCTTACAAGTGTATGACAAATGTCAGTGCACAACCCAGATTGCCTTGTGACCACAGATTTCTTCACAGCCATTTCATCACAGTGCTCTCCCCAGCCTGGGTCTTTGACTCCCACATTCCTCTGCTGTGCGTGGACAGCTGAAATAAGTCAACTACTCTGAACTTGTTGAAGCAGTCAGAAGCAAATGCATCATTTAACATTATCTGCTAAGGAAATGGACTGTCTTGTGGTCAGACCCTTTTGTGTTCCTGGTCAGCAAGTACATCAGTAGAGATGTTTCCTGATTAGACGTCAGTACAAAAAATGCCAATGTTAATATTCATGGAAGACAGAGGCACATTCAGACATACTCTCATGAATGCCGTTCTAAAAAATAGACTTACTCAAGGTGTTCCCTCCATGGCTGTGAATATAAAAGCCAGAAACTCACATATGAAGAAGTACTTTCTGATGAAATTATCTGTGCCAAGAATGTGAACACTTCTTTTTGACATAATTTCAAAAAAGGAAGATTCTTTCAAGCAAAAAACCCAAACCACCCACATTAGTTCCCAGCTAATATAAATTACATCCAGCTATGCACTAACTGCTAAAATTGTGCTTAAATCTATTTATAACCCTTCAAATATCTCTCACTAATTTACATTGGTGGAACAGACCCTTACATTTGACTGAGCTCCCTCTGGTGGGTAATGGGACATTATTATTACAAAGCAGAGATACCTAAAAATGTACAATTATGTTTGTCCAAGTGGAGTTTTATTTACTTATTTATAGCAAATAATTTTTATATAACTAGGTAAAGGTCAGTGTGCAAATTTATCACTATCTGAAACTACACAAAGAGTGGTACCCAATATTTTTAAGATACTAGAGATACTCCAATGGAGGTGTAGTTTTCAACACCTAACGCTGAAAGCACCTAACAGGAGGCACCCAAGTTACATGAGTTCTGGCATCCTACAAAAGCTGAGAGAGCTCAGAATTAAAAATTATTGCTGAAACTGAAAGAGGGTAGGTTTAGATTGGTTATTCAGAAAAAAATTCTTCCTTGTGAGAGTTGTAAGGCCCTAGCTCAGGTTGCCCAGAGAAGCTGTGGCTGCCCCATCCCTGGAAGTGTTCAAGGCCAGCTTGGATGGGGCTGGGAGCAGCCTGGTCTAGTGGAAGGTGTCCCTGCCCATGGCAAGGGGGTGGAACTGGATGAGATTTAAGGTCCCTTCCAACCCAAACCATTCTATGATTCTATCAAGTATGTGATTGTTTGTTCAAACTTTTGGAGTTCAGCTGGATTTACATACCTAGAAATCTGGCCTGTATGGCTTTAGACAGTACTGACCAACTGCAGGCACTTTGCAGTGCTTATTTAATGGTACAATAACTAAGAGTCCTACAAGCTTTAAATAACACAGTACTGATGAATGTGCCTCTTTTTTGCTGGTAAATTTGAATATGCCTTAAATCTCATACACTCTGGTATTAATGAGTGACCCATTTCTAAAAGAAAGCACGAGTGTTCTCTTCCTATTTTTCTCCTTGTATTTAGGTTAAGTAATCTGAATAGGGGAAGTATCAGGCTTCAGAAGAGTGTCCTAATGCATGGGCAAGGTTCCAACCACAGGTTGAGTTTCAACAACCCAAAGTGGTTGTGCTGGAATATTAGAACTGCTTTACCAGTAATGAATTTAGTGGCTCTTGCACATCTCACCATCTACTTGAGCAAACTTGTTTCTGGAAAATTTGAGTCCCTAGAACATTCTGAAAGGTAAAAGAGCAGAAAAAGCATGCTGCTAACTTTGGTCTTCAACTTCAGCTGCTTCAGAATTCACCTTCAGTTAATAAAAAGACGTTTATGTTTTGCCATTTGTCTGAAACATAGTAAGAGGTAAAATTCTAGTTACACTGTTTTTAAAGGTGAGACATGAAGACAAAGGATAAGGCTTTTACCAAACACACCGTTTTTACTGGCAGTTTTTGAGACCTTTGTATCTCCTGAGTACAACTGCATGTGCACTGTTTTCAGATGTTTATGATATTTTTCTAATCCTGTAAATTCTCTCGCCAAAAAGGCACCACATGGTAAACTGGATTTAGGCTCTGGTTCAAACAGCACTTACTGTGGGGCACTGTGGCCACATCAAACAAATCTCTTGAACATATCCCTAACTTGCAGCAATGAGTAGTTCCCACCAATTTGCCAATAGGACTATTCAAAGGAGGTTTACTCATGCACTGAAGTGTTTTGCTGGATTGAGGCCAGAGAGACCAGTTCCTCACCTTGAACCTTGACTGTTTTGGGAGTCATTGGAATTTAATTACATGCTTGGAGTTTTCAAACACTGGGCTACAACAAGGCCTTTCCACTGCGCTGTCTTTCAGGGGGCTGAAAAGACCTTCCCAGCATCTATCAGCAGGGAGGACCTTTGTGGGGTAAGGTGCATTACAAAACCATCTTGTGCAGCACCAGGAGCTGGTCTAGATCCAGCTGCAGCAGCCACACAAGCCAGATGCTTGTGATGCAGAAGTGGTGAACAAAACATTCTCTTTGTCATTCCTGGTAAGCACATTTGTTCCTACTCACACAACTGCAGCCATGCCAACCCATATGAAGTGACTCTGTAGGGTCATTATATGAAACTGTGTGAGTTTAAAAAGAAAAAAAGCAAGCAAACACAGAAGAAAGGTCAAGTATTTACAAAGGACTATAAATACATTTAGAAATAGCTCTTAACTGGCTGACTAACTGCATAATACTACTAAAAATTTTAGAAATGCTCCTCTTGATTTGGTTTTTTGGGAAAAATGTAGCAGAAATACTGGATTAGGACAAAAATGCCATGGGTGTGTGTCAGACAGGCCCCATTCCTCCTTTTCTCTCTCTTCATAATACTGCTCCCTGTTCTTCCAGCAAGAGGAGATCTCAGCTGCTTCCAAGATGAGATAGAGAAATAAAATGTTTCCTGCAGTTGTGGTTGTGGCACCCTTTTGTTGGAGAAAGCACCTTCTGCTTTTGATGTAGGAACTGGGCAGAGGAGGAGTGCTCTGATTAAAGGTGGGTCCTCTGCTCTCCACATGAATTGCTACTTGAATTTGGATGTGTGATAAGCAAATAAAACTTTCAGTTTGCACATGGGAAGACACAGATCTAAAATATGTCCCAGCTGAATTTACTCTGTAACCCAAGAACTTTTGTGAGTGGCTGCGACCTGGACTCAGACCAGCAGGGAATCTGAATCAATGTTCAAAAGAAACGAGCTGGTTTCTTACACTTTTCAAGGCACAGTGTTTCCCTACATGGTAATTCTCACTACATGACCTATCCCATGTTGGCAGGTCAGCAACACACTTTCTAAATGTCCTTCTGTGGGGTGATCACACGCTGTTCACTCCTCTGTCACCTTCCAGCCGGTTCCTTGCCCGTAGGGGTCTGTGGTGACGCCTCCTCCTCCCAGGGTCCGGAGGGGACAAGCCTCTCTGTGCTGCCAGGTGCTTCTTTGTCCTGCCAGGTGCTTCTGCAGGTGTGTCCTACACCCCACAGCTCAACTCCATCCCATCTCTTCCTACAGACTTTGATGCACTGGCAACAATTCAGCACACAGATCTCCCTGCTCACAAATTTACACTTCACACAGGCACATGTGGCCACAGACAATTTGCTTGTGATTTCATCTTACAACTTGATTCTCCCCTGCTGTCAATGCCATTCCTTTGGTCTTTGTAAATTGTGAAAAAAGAATATATCAATTCAAACACAAAATAATCCAGTATCCAGACCTAGGAAGGAAGAAGACTGCCTTTAAATTTGGCTTGAACTTGTTCCTAATATTCTGATTTGCTAATCAGAATCATCAATCAGTACTAATCAAAATGTTATACATGGATAATGGGATGATTGGCTCTCACACAATTAAAAGATAACTACTGTGTGAATATTAAGAAAAGCTTTAGTGATGTACAGTTATGTTATTGTAGCTTAGATGCCCTCTGCTCTCCCCACAGTTCCCTTTCTCCCTGTATTGCTGCCATCACACAGCCGGGGCTATCCAGGACAGGTACAAAGAAGCTGCACAGGTGTCCCTGGCATGGGGCAGTGGGGAATGGAAAAGCTCAGGGGTTGCTCAGGGGGTGCAGCATGGCAACACCTGACCTCCAATGGAGTCACAAGAGAGCAATCTCCACTGATAAATGGCAAAGAAGAGCTGAGTGACAGACTGTGGGAGGGCTGGGCTGGCTGATGCAGCCCCCAGGGGTATAAAAGACTGAGCATCCATCTTGAAGAGGAACTGGCCATGTGGGGTGCATGAGGGCAGTTCCCAGCACTGCAGCTTTTTCCTTATGTAGTGCCTTGTTGTATTTTTGTTAAGGTTTAATAAACCTTATTAAATTTTCAAAGTGAGCAGTTCTCTCTCACAAAAACAAAAGCTTTGCGGTCTCTTTCCCCTCCCTCCCCTTTCCTTCCCCCTTTATTTACTTTCTCTTTTATTTTTCTTTTTACCTATTCAGGACTATCAAAACATATGCTTCCAAAACATAAGAAACTTTGAGTGTCTTTATAAGATGTCATGTAGCAGTGAGCTCAGACCTATCACGACATGTGCAACTGAACAAACAAAATTACTATTTCAAACAAACTAATTACTATTTGGAGGTTTTTGTCTGATTATGCACTTTCCTGTTTCAAGTGAAGTATTTACTTAACATCTCTCTGCTGCAAGCAGAAGATTTATGAAGCACATCATCTTCAGCTACTCTCAGCCTTACTGATGTGTAATTGAAGACTTTTATTTCAAAACAAATAAATAAATATCCTCAGCCTCCTTTAAATATTTATTAAACACATTTTTAATTCCATTTTAGTTAAAAATCAGTGCCAGCTAAAGGGTGAAATTAGAAGAGAAGTCTATACTGAGCTTTGATAACTGTGAAGTTTGAGTTTTCAAAACTGAGTAGTATTTGTGTAAGCAGCAGCTGAGTCTCTTGGGACTTCATTCTCAGGCACTGGGTAATAGGCCTTTCTGAGTATCTTATTTTTCCGAAATAAACAAAAATTGACATGTTACATCATGCCAGACTTCACCTTTGAAAATTAAGATTGCATAAAGATCTGACATCTGACAAGAACTTAGACAAGAGAGAAAATGCCACAGTGAGATGTTACCAATTCAGATCACATGTTATCTGGGGCTGATGCTGCCCTGGGAATGGGATCAAGAGCAGGCAGGAAATGTTTGTTCCAACTTTTAGTGCCTGGTATAGAGGTCTTTTCCTTCTGCACTGACTCTTTAGGGATGCAGGGGTCTGGTCACCTGAAGTGGCTGCCGGAACCTGGGCTAGTTCATAGAGCTCTGGCACCACACCAGGAGCGGGGAACTGCCCCCATATAGGGATTTACCAGAGGCAGAACCTTCAGAGCCACTTGATCTAAGGTGCCAGACACAAGCCAGGACAGGGAGCAGGCAGAGGAGAAAGGAGGAGGCTCTCCAACTTGAGGTTCCACAAGGAAGGGTGTAAGAGCCGAAATGAGGGATGCAGGACTCCAGGCTGCTCTCCAAAATGCAGTTTATTGTATCCAATACATTACAGCAGTCCAGGGTCATGAGTGACAGAGCCTGTGCCCACAGCTGCCAGCTCCAGCTGCAGGCAGGCCTGGAGACCCTTTGGTGTTGGTTACTTTGCATTATATACTTTTCTTTGCTGAGAATCTTAATACAGTAGAACCAATCTATACCTTAACTGTTACCTATAGCCTATCATAACTACTATAATTACCATATTCATGTTACTATTCTCCAGTCACCAAAAGTTAAGCTAGAAGTTGTTTTTCAGTTTTCTTGCAGTGGAAAATTCTGAGACCTTTTTCTACTTGCAGCATTGGCAGACTTGGTTGCCTGAGCTATCTTTCTGCTTGGTAAAAACATCTTCTTGTTTGAGGTGGGTTTATCCTTTGCTATAAGCAATAAAAACCCCTTCTAACTAACATACCATTTGCCTTAGTTATCCAGCAAAACTGGCTCTGCAATTCTTTTCTTCTCCATCAAAACTTGCTTCCATCTCTATTCCTTCATCAGACTCTACATTTAAAAATCTTTCTGCCATGCATACATGTCTGTGAGACTTTCTTGTCAAACTTTCATCCTTCCCAAACAGAAGGGTTTATTCCAGGTGAAGGGAGCAGGACAGAAAGCCTCAGGCTCCATTGTACAAGGGGTTTTGTTCAGATACAAGTCAGGGTACAAACAGCTAACCAAAAGGGAATCCTCAGGGGAGGAGGGAGGGGATTACATCAAATGTCTGGGACCAGTGGGGGCAGGAGGGTGAGGATGGGTCACATGGGCCTATGGGGAATCCAGGAGTAGGGGAATTGCAAAGGGGTGTTGCAGACAGGGATTGGCCCGAGGTTTAAGTGGCAGAGAACGTTTGGGAATCAAGGGCTGGGCTGCCTTGACAGGCAGGGAAAGAGCTGGAACAAGGGGCAGGGAATGGCATGAGGGACAGCTTTGAGGGAGGATAAAACCCAGGGGTAACCCAGCTCAGAGAGAACATGGGGGTACAACAGAACAAACCACTTAACAAGGAGTCAATAAAATAAATTCGAATCACAACAGTCACCCACCAGCTGAGTCTCCATGCCCCTCTTCCTTTGCTGTGAGGGCTGTGAGGCCCTGGCACAGCCTGCCCAGAGAAGCTGTGGCTGCTCCATCCCTGGAAGTGTTCAAGGCCAGGCTGGACAGGGCTTGGAGAGACCTGGTCTAGTAGAAGGTGTCGCTGCCCATGGAAAGGGCATAGGAACAAGATGGTCATTAAGGTCTCTTCTAGCCCAAACCATTCTATGGTTCTGTGAACAATGCCAATCACTTGTTTTTAAAATTTTTTAAAGTTTAATGATAATAAAATGGTTATAAAAATATAATTAGAGTAATAATAATTTGGACAATTTGCATTAGGACAATATGAGACAATAGAAACAAAGAGTTACAGATGTCCAGGTACCTTTCTCTGGGGAGCATAAGCCTGAAAAAGGACACCCGTTAACAGAGGATTAACCCTTAAAAGCAATAGCCTGTTGCATATTCATACGCCTCATACATGATGCATAAATTCCATTCAAACACAGGATTCTGTCTGGTCAGCGTCAACTTCTTCCTCTGAATCCTAATGGCATCATCCCGCCCAAGCGACGTGGGAAGAAGTTCGTTTCTCCTGATAATGGAGCAATAAATTCTCTTTCTCTGAAAGATTTAGGTGTCCTGTGGCTGCTATCTGGTGCGAGTCCTTTCTTTAAAAATAGTATCCTACATAGCATATTTTCTACTTTAACCTTATGTTAAAACCTAAAACTATATTTAACATACTACTTAAGAAAATTAATACAGCATAACTTTCCAACATAACACATATAATATTCGTTTTAATATTTGCAAAAAGCCAATCATAAAATATGCTTTTTTCACAGTTTTGTGCTTTACTTAGAACTTGGCTCTCTGCACTCAAGTGCCTTCTTAGACCACTGTTAAGACTGATACTCCTGGTATTCTTAGTCATGTTGTGTGGATATAAAAAGTACCTAAAATTCAGGTTTGAGTAGCATCAGCATCATGCCGTTCTGGCTTTGCTTGATAAAACCACCCCAGAAACCAATTTATCACTTATCAACAAACTTACCAACAAACTATTCTGACAGCCCACAAAGGTGGGTATGGCACAGGCACAAACATTACACATGACAAGGAATTTCAAATCCTTATGTTAAGTCTGTGAAGCTGCAGATATTGTTCTCTTGAAGTTGGGGGTCTCGTGCAAAGCCGCAGTGTGGTCACACACAGCACAGCAGGTTCCTTATGGAGTCACCTCCAACTTCTGCAAGGCAAAGCAGAGCAAAGGGGCTGCTCCACAGCCTGATCTCCTGATTCTGCCTGTTGCTCTTCATTTAACTGGTAAAAGGCATCAAAGTATGTAGAGAACAGAAAATGTGGCCCTTTGTCACCAGAGCTCCAGAGGCGCTATCAAGTAGCAAAGAAGCCAAAAAGATTTCAAACATGCAGTTCCAGAGGGCTCTAGTGCACTCAACAATAAAAGGAGATCCGAACGGAAAATGAGATTTAAAGTACAATGGAAATATTCCCCTGTTAAAAAAATAAAAACCAGCAGCAACAAAAACCCAAAGCAACGATTTTAAAAATATTATTATGTTGCTGCAATGAAGAAGTATGAGACACAAACTGACAGTTGTCTGTACTGTATGGACAATTATATTCAATAAGAACTTGAGCTTTTTCAGGGTTCAACTTGCAGCTTCTTCCAATAAGTTGAAGCCCTGGGGAAAGACAGCTGACCAGGGCAGGACACTGCTTTCCTAACATGCTGAAAGAATGTTATTGCTCGGTGATCTGAGCTAAGAAATGCAGTAAAAGTACCCTACAAATAAGTTTGCTCATCTGCACTCTTTGACCTCCA
Source organism: Melospiza georgiana (assembly GCF_028018845.1). Lineage (NCBI taxonomy): Eukaryota > Metazoa > Chordata > Aves > Passeriformes > Passerellidae > Melospiza > Melospiza georgiana. The sequence goes on from NC_080431.1 coordinate 96,574,962, forward strand.
GAAGGTTTTGATAATGTCTCAGCTTAAGAACAGACTTAGCAGAGTAGTAAAGATCTGGGAAAATCTGCACTATAAACTTTGTGACACGCTAAGTGGGTCTTTTGGAACTTCCTTGGAAAACTGTTTGGGACCATTTCATTCATGTGCAGCGAACAGGAGAAGAGAAGCAGGAAGTGATGTCCTACCAATCCTCCTCTCCAGAGCCAATCTGTAGGACCAAAAATCCCAGGACACATCTGCTGATTCATCTCTGGTACTGGAGGAATTCCTAGAAACTCCAGGTAGGAACAGACCCCCAAGGAAGGGAAGGAGGAAGCAAGGGAAGGAGAGAGGCAGGCAAGCATAGTGTTTGGGCTGCCTGGCACCCTTTGCTGTGCCCACTTTTCCCACTTTGCCCATTCACTCTGGACAACTTATATGGATTCCTTTTTTTTTTCAGTTGCTACTCCAGGTGGTTCCTTCCTTGTTCTTGTTACCAATTTTCTTTGAAGTTGGGCTATGCACTCTGTGAAGTCAGCTCCAGTTTCATCCTTCCTTCTGCCTAATTATTTCTGGAAACCTTGTGCACAGTTTAACCAATCATCCATTATTGGTCTGAGCCAACAGTCCTTTTTGATTAAGCAGAAATGTTTAATTTTAATGCTGTTTACTAACACTGTCGGGGCTGAACTTTTCTGTTACCTGTTCTCTGCTAGAACAGGTTTTGTTCTCATTTTGTTTCTCATTTCCTTTTTTTTAATTGAACCATTTCATTGGGTTTTGGTTTAGAACTGTTCTAACCTTCTGTCAGATGGCTCTTTCTGTAGAAAAATTAACTTAATACCCACACCAATGCTTAATTAAAAGAAAAAAAGGATTTATTAGTAGCAACACAACTGTCTTAATTTTTAACAGCCAATTAACTTTCTTAATGGACAGCTTTTCCCTGATTGTAAGTCTGTTGCAATTAGTTACTTGTTTTATAATTACTCTGCTTTCCCATCTCTTAAAGACTCATTGATTTATGCTCTTTTGAACTCCTTTTTTTTTCCTTTTTTTTTAACTAATAGCAACAGGTTTTCTCCCTAGTAAAAGCTTATTTCTCTCTCACAGCCTGTAGGGTAGGGAGAGGACTCTATCTCTGGTATGTCTGCTCTGACATTGATATGGAGGCACCTTTCCTTTCTGGAACTCATTTTCACAGAATTGTGTTTTCTGCTTTTATCTGATAATGCAAACGTATTTTGTACTTCAACAGCTTCTATGAACATGATGACTTCAAATTCTACCCAAAACAACACAACTTTTCCCAGCACTTCTCATTTGTTTTCCAGAGAAATTTTTAGTTAACTAATTCTAATTCATTGCATCAGTGGTTAAACTTTATGTTTTTACTGTATGAATATTCCAGGGCCTTATCTACTTAAATACCACTTTTTCCCTTTGGATGAAGCTTCATTATTTATTCATTTATTTATTTATTACACAGCATAATACTTGCTTAACTATAATGGCCATGTAGGCAATGAATCAAGGATATCTTGCACCTGGAAGGCAGCTGGCAGTTGATAATATGTTGTGTTTTGTTGTATGAAACTCTAACAGCATCTGAAAAAGCTCAGTTTAATCCAAGCTAACTATCACATTTTTGTGGCCTGCTCCCTGTTTTTTATAACTCATTCATTCCAAGCTTAAAATAATGCACATGGAAAAATAAAATCCAGGTGATGTGTTCAGAAGAGCAGTGTTTGATCAACATAAACAGGCTAATGTCTGGAAAACTAGTGATCAGAAGGAGATGAGAAGAACTAAGGAAAACTGGTGATGGTAGTTTTGGTTTTTTGTGGCTTTTTAGTAATTTCTACCAAAATAATTGAAAAAATGCTCAGAGGGATGTAATGGAAAGTTTTGTCAGCTTCAAAGACAGCGTCCCCAACACCAGAAAATAGGCTGAGGAAGTCAGAGGACACAGGCAGAGGATGAACCCTGATCCTGTCATGTAGCAAAAGGCTCCTTTCCCAGCAGCTTTTGCAACACAGGACATTGCAAATGCCACTCCTGCTCCTCAAAACTCGAGGCCTGCACTTAATCAGGGACAGGCAATAGCTGTCCTGGGCTGTGCATGCACAGCTGGGGGCACTGAGAAGATGCTCCGGTCAAACAGGAAAGGATGGAGCAAATCAAGCTCTGTGCAGGAGGAGAAACAAGGAGCACACTGCTCAGTTTTGCATTTTGGATGTAAGTGGGGGTCAGTTTTAGCAAACCAGATGTATTTGTATACCTAGATATACCCAGGCATGTTTCCAAACTCTTCCCACAGAGCAGTGTTTGCAGTTGTGCTACTCTGTCAGCAGCTCAGGGGTGCTGTTTGAACTGCTTTATCAAATGCAGTGCTTTAAACACACCAGCTATTATGAAGTTGCCTCCCTCCCCTTTCAGCCCAGTTAATATTTTACTGCTTCCAGCTCTCTGGAAGAATCACTGAAGAGCAATACTTGCAAATAAAACATACCCTCTTTCATTTTGCAACACAAGAAGAAGTTTTTGCTAATGTCTTTGCTAATTATTTAGCCAGAGGCCCTGTCTCACCTTAGGGTAGAAGTGGAGGTGGGTGCACAGCTAATGCAGTGAGCTCTGCAAGGAACGACACTGAGAGCAGCAAATCTCCCCAGGGCTGAGCTGTGCACACCCCTGGGAGGTTCCTGGGCTGGGGCAGTGCTCTGCTCTCAGAGGGGGACACTTGCTTTCAGATTAAGACAAAGAGCCTTGAAGAACTCCTTGAAGGCTCTCCAGGGCAGTGCTCATACCCCCGAGCCTGCCAGAGCTCAAGGAGCATTTGGGCAGCACTCTCAGGCACAGGGGGGATCCTTGGGGCTGCCCTGTGCAGAGTCAGGAGCTGGACTTAAACAACCTTTTGGTCCCTTCCAGCTAAGGATATTCTGGGATTCTGTGATTCTATGATAATGATTTTCTTTGTCAGAGACCTCTATCACAGGCTTTATCTGCTGAAAATTCTGTCTTTCTTGATTGAGATAAATATACTCTTTATTATCATTCATCAGGGGACTTATAGTACCAGTGGCATTGTGTCACCTTGCACATTAAGTCACAACCTTCTGGTTCTCCACCTGTTCTGGTAAATCACAGCTTTCTGCAGCAGCAGCAGCAGACTTCTCTCCAATACACATCATTCTTTGCACTACTCTAAAGATACATTTTAATTTAAGAAATGTCAGGAAAATAATATGTGACAATTTAAATATAATTTTGTATTTAATATTGAAAATGACAAGGTATTAGTTAAGAAGTTGCTTCTAATGTTGATTTCTCTATTCTCACCAGCATCAGCAGTGTAAAAACTTGGCAGCAGTTGAATTCAAACTGCACCATTTGTGATAATCGATAGTGTTGCTTCAAAACCAGAAAGTACCTAGAAAATACAACTGCTGACTCTTCAGCAGTTTTTTTCTGCTGTATCATTTCCACTGCAGTTGGCAAATAACAAAAAAACCCAAGCAGGCTGTTCATGTCCTGACAGAAATAAGTTTTCTTCTGCCCTGTGCAACTGAGAACCTTTAAACCCAAATGTATACGACAATGTGCATTTGAGAAGTTTCTAGAAATTTTTAAGTGGTTATCAAAAGTATTTCTCACTTTATGCAACAGCAAGTATTGATATCAATGACTGCCAACTTTGTATTAATAGAAACATGTGAAGCTTAGTCATCATGTCCTTACAAACACAACTGCTGGCAATATAAAAACAATTAAAAGTTTCTTGCTGGAAGAAGAACAGCTACTAATCCAAATCAACATGCCTGTGATGACACATGACCTCTCTCAGTCAAACAGGAAAGATTTGGGCAATGAGAGACAGAATGGGTACAACTTCAAACTGTGTTTTATCTGTATATCACTTCACATTTCAGTATATATTTCAATGTATTTTCAGTATATATATCTCAATGTATATTGACAGGTTTAGAAGTCTCATATGTGAAACAGTTGAGAAAAAAAGTAATTTTCCAAAGATGGTGAAATGTGTCATTAATTATTATTACACAAGGACATTTACCCAAAACAGGCTTTACACAAAATATCTGTTACTCCTTTTTTTTTTTTTTGAGATTAGCATCAGAAAGTTTCCTTCTCATTCTGCTGCATCATTTCAGTTTGTTAAATCACATTGTGCCACCAATGAAACTGCCAAGTGGTGTTAAAATAGCACAGATCAGAATGATGGAGAAACACTTCTCTGACATTTCCTGATATGCAACAGAATAGGGTATGTTTTGAATAGATTTTAAAGGCTTGTTCACTCAGATCTTAGTGGGACTACTCTTCTACTTATCTACATGTGCTCTGTTAAATGTCTTAGTCTTAGCAGAAGAGGGACTCAGCCCATACTGTATTCCATTTCACTCTCTCTTTGGAGTATTTGCAACTCACAACCCTAGAGTTGTATAATTTTGCATAAACATTCCTTACATAGGCTATAAGTGCCAGTCCCAAAGCCTGCAACTACATTCCCAGATGCAGGGGCAGTTGATTTGCTTCTGTTACATTTGTTATTTTGTTTCAGAAATGCTGTTAAAAATGCCCCAGTATTGTTCACCCTCACCCACACCTCATGATCTGTTAATAACACAGGAGCCACTACTGTGTATTTACATGCAATTTCTGTATGTATTTATGAAGTTCATGCTCAGAGAAAAACATCCAGTTTTGATTCATCTAAGGCATGTGAGGGAGCACTCAGAGCTGAAGGCTTATCAGGTCCAAACCTTATTTTGCTTTGCTGTAGCTGCAAGCAGAGACGTAAACAAGCTGACCCTAACTTGCAAAACTCCACCTGAACTCCAGAATCCCAAATTTTCCAAGTCATTCTGAGGTGGAGGGCTATGAGGAGAAGTAGGTAATATGCACAGGTAGGACACACATGGGGAACATCACTGCCCCAGGGCATTTTGAGGGGTTAGTCAGGAGCAGACTGCTCTGCCAAGCACCTCTCTGGATACCCCAAGAGCAGCAGGGTGCTTGGCATAAGCAGGTGGAGAAGAAGACTGTTCTGCAGGTCCCATAAATGCTCACATCCTCTTAGAAAGGCTGCAAGGGTCTTACCCTCCTGGGGAATACACCCACCCACAGATAACAATCTTACACAAAACCTAACAACAACCAGTTATGTAGTGGGACAGTCCTTGAGTCAATACAGCTGGAATTTGCTAGACAGATAAAGGAGGATTTTGTACTGGAGAAAGGAATCACAGTGGCACAAGAAATACTAAGAGAAAATTAATCTCCTAAGCAAAACAGCAGTGAGGAATCACCTTACAGGAAATTCAACTTTGTAGGTGTCTTTATCAAGAAGTAAGTGGGCAAAGAAGGACCCACAAAAATTAGATTCTCTCCCAGCCTTTTGGTAGTGTGGTAACCCTTCACTTCCTCTGCCTTCCCTTCTTTTGCTGAGAGATAAAGCAGCCAACACCTAACTAAGCTGGTCTCTCCTGGGGACTGAAAACCCCATGTGAGCTCTGCAAACAAGAGATAGGGGCCAGTTTCAGGAAAGATAGAGAATTTGCAAAAAACCATCACCAGTATACTCACATACTGCTTTTCACCACTGCACTCAAGCCTAGCATACATTTGACCATTTTGGAAATCAAACCAACCCCAAGGCAGGTGAAAAGGTCCCAGGCTGTGTAAGCTCTGGCTGGAGCAGCACCCAAACTCCAAAAACACTCAAGACCTGCACTGCCCTTAAGAGCAATATTTACAGGTTTGTCTGGAAAAAAACAAGCCTCAAAATTGTTGCACCAGAGATTTTTGCTGAGTAAATATGTCTTTCACAAGGCATTTTGGCCTGTTTCAGCCTTCCTTTAGTACTTCCTCCCTGCTTAGCAAAAGCTGAGGGAAGATCTCAGCAGGTAAAATACCGGAAGAGGTGGTATAAAGATGATGGACATGGGTTTTTCTCAATGGCACCCAGTGACAGGCAATTGGCTCAAACTGGAACATAGGGGGCTCCATCTGAGCGTCAGGGAATCCCTTTTCACTGTAAGGGTGACCAAGCACTGGCACAGGTTGCTCAGAGAGGCTGTGGAGTCTCCATCCCAGATATCAAAAAGTGTCAAAGGCATGGTCCTGAGCCCTGTGTAGCCTTGCTTGAGCAGGGGGTTTGGAGCAGAGGTACCTCAAAACCTCAGCCATGCTGTGATTCTGTGAAGGGAAAGGGGAAGAGAAACTGCCCTGAGATAAGCTTTGACACTGGTTTCAAGAAGCTCTTACTTGCACTGTGAGAAACTCAGCTCCAAAAGATTTCTAAAAAAAGGCTGTGAGTCTCCTCTGGTCCTGGTACAACCAGACTCCAAAGACATGGATCCTGAGCTGTGCAAAGAGGGGAGAGGAAAAATACAAACAGTAGGAAATTTGCTGATTATTGTGTGCTAAACTATGCCTCATAAGACAAAAAAAATTAGCTAAGAACCAAGTTATCAGGAAATGACCCTGTATAATCAGTTCCATCGGTTCTAAAACAAGTTCCAGATTTGCAAGTGCACTTTCCAATTGTCAGCTTGATGTTTTCAGTAACTTTCATTCTCTGACAAACACCAACCACTAGTTTGTGCATCATCCAATGATCTGGTTTTGAGAAGCTGTCAGAGCCAGTACAGAGAATTGCGCATTTATGTCTCTCTTTTCTTTCCTTCTCTTTCTTTCTTTCTTTCTTTCTTTCTTTCTTTCTTTCTTTCTTTCTTTCTTTCTTTCTTTCTTTCTTTCTTTCTTTCTTTCTTTCTTTCTTTCTTTCTTTCTTTCTTTCTTTCTTTCTTTCTTTCTTTCTTTCTTTCTTTCTTTCTTTCTTTCTTTCTTTCTTTCTTTCTTTCTTTCTCTCTCTCTCTTTCTCTCTCTCTCTCTCTCTTTCTCTCTCTTTCTCTTTCTCTCTTGCTTTCTTTCTCTCCCTCTCTTTCTTTCTTTCTTTCTTTCTTTCTTTCTTTCTTTCTTTCTTTCTTTCTTTCTTTCTTTCTTTCTTTCTTTTTCTCACTTTCTCTCTTTCTCACTTTCTCTCTCTCTTTCTCTCTTTCTTTCTTATTTTTAATTTTCATATTGACAGCAGTATCTCCTTGGTGTCTGATTTGCACCAGGTTACTTTTTGCTGTGTGTAGCAGTTTTGGTGCCTTTCACGGAACTAACCGGGAGATAAAATCAAAAGTAGAGTTAAAATTGGCCTAATTTTCCCTTCAGGAGAGCTGTGCACTCAAACCATGACTCATGATGACTTGCAGTCACGCCCAGGCCCAAGATGAGCTGACTGGCCAGTCCTGAGAGCAGAAGGCAATCCAGATAGACACAGCAGAGGGGTGAAGGTTGGCTCCTTGGGTCACAAACAAGCCAGCAATCACCCTGGTTTCTCAGCTGAGGTTCCAGCTTGGTAATGAGTCCTAGAAACTGAACAGCCTCAGTTGTGGGCCATTTCCAAGGTCAGCTCTAGACAGAAGTAGATACTGAATCAATTTTTCCTCTGTTATGACAAATGGGGAAATGCACAACCTCAGGAAAATAAATCATCATTTCTGAAAGCTGTAGCAGGAGAGTGACTGTGTCAAACAGTCAAACTAATTTCCTGGCAAGTCATTGAATGATCAATGCATGAATAGCAGGCTACAATATGCTTATGCTGTGAAATTAAAACTTAGCCAAGTGTTTGAATGCATGGTACTCTTTCCTACTTTTGGTATCCTTTCCAGCCTTAGCCAGGTCTTCAAATACAGCATTCACTTTTGCAATCATTCTGTGTAGCAAAAGCAAGGTGAGTGATCATAAAGAAGAATTTATTTAAGCAAAAGAGTAGCTTCATAAGGTACTTAAAAATTATATCATGTTCCAGTTTGTCCCAGTTGCCTGTCTCTGGATGCCACTGAGAAGAGCCCATGCCCATCATCTGTATACCATAAAAGATATGTTACTTTATGCCACTATCAGACACCTCCAAAAGCAAATGCAATTTCATTGTTCTCTATTCTGGTCCTCATATATCCACAGTAGCCTTCAGACAGCCTAATTCCTTCAGAAGCTTTCTACCAATAAATGTTAAAATTAATCTTTCTTCAGGCATTAGACTCAAAAGGAAAATATGCTTTATTTTTACATTTTCTTTCAGAGTACTTGAACTGTTTCAGTCCAATGCCTGAAAACCCAACCTTTTGAGTCATTTAACCAGTGTTTTTGTTGTTCATCTGTCTGTCTTGGTTGTGTCTGACCTCTGGGATGAGTGCAATAAAAAAACATTCAGTTTTTCTTTCTTTCCTTTCTTCACTATGACTCAACATCCTTCTCCTCTCAGGGGTATGACTACAGTTCACAGGGAATAGATCCAAAGTTTCACCATTTCAAGTGTCTCACCCACAGATACTTTTGTCATTTAAGAAATCTCAGGGTACCTATTTTTGCAAATATACTGAACATTCCCTGGGTATAATCTGGGGTGAAGAGGGTTAGCATTTTTTAAAGGAGCAACAAACCAGTACTCCAGATAGCCCTGATAATGAAGTGCTAAGGAGTGAAAGCAATAACCAGATATGTATGGGAATATTGCACTACCAGCAATTACTTCTCCTAAACTAAGCATATACAGAGGGGTCATCCCAAATTGCTACTTCGGGAGACTCTCAATAGACTGCATTATAAATTAAAGAGATGGGTTCTTCCCACGTGTGAAAAATGTGTATTTTATGATTGGCTTTTCACAAATATTAAAATGAATATTATATGTGTTATGTTAGAAAGTTATGCTGTATTTTCTTAAGTAGTGGGTTAAATATAGTTTTAGGTTATAACAAAAGGTTAAAATAGAAACTATGCTATGTAGGATATTTTCTTTAAAGAAAGGACTCGCAGCGAGATAGCAGCCACAGGATACCTAAATCTTTCAGAGAAAAAGTATTGCTTGCCCCATTATCAGAAGAAACAAACTTCTTCCTGCCTCGCTCAGGAATGAAGACGCCGTCAGGATTCAGAGGAAGAAGATGACACTGACCAGACAGAATCCTTTGTTTGAATGGAATTTATGCATCATGTATGAGGTGTATGAATATGCAACAGGCTGTTGTTTTTAAGGGTTAATCCTCTGTTAACGGGTGTCCTTTTTTGGGCTTATGCTGCCCAGAAAAGGTACCTGGACTGTCTGTAACTCTTTGTTTCTATTCTCTCATATTGTCCTAATCCAAATTGTCCAAATCATTATTACTCTAATTATATTACTATTTTTATAACCATTGTATTATCATTAAATTTTTTAAAATTTTAAAAACAAGTGATTGGCGTTTTCCACACCACCCTAGCAGTTTGTTTTGTGAAGAGATGACTCTTTTCCCCAGCATGACCCCTACATGTGGAAATGATGGGCTCTGTTATGCATTCAGTCTGTGGTCCTGGGAATGTATATCCTCAGTCCTCCAAGCATCAGGTGTTTCACCAGGTCTCCCTCTACCTTCCCAAACTCCTGGTGTTTCCACCAGTCCATGTGTGGATATGCACCTGGCTGGAAACTAAGAGCCTGCTGGTTTCAGGCTCAGCAGTTTTCTGCTGCAGGGACTTTAATTCATCCAGAGTCCTCCCAGTGCGATCCCACAGCATGGCTGGAGGCTGGAAACACTCATCCAGCCCTGCAGGACATGCTCTGGCTTCCCCACGTGTACCTGCATTTCCTCACAGGGTTCAAGAGAGCTACTGTGTGAAAATGCCTGCTCTGGAGAGCCTGGCTGTGGTAATTCCACTTCACCTTGTGAACACCTCTGGTCTTCTCCCAGATCAGTCAGCTCAGGCATTGCTGTCTGACAGAATTACAGCCATTGACAGTGTTTACTCCAGGCTTCCAGGAAGGCAAATCCATTTTTCATTAATAAATCGTTTTCCTCTTTTTAAGTACCCTTATGAGGCTTTGTTAGCTGTCCAGCTGTAATTCTCATTCTTTGGTCTTTTCATACAGCTCCCCCAGCCTGTCTAAGCAGACCTCTTCTTTTCAGCAGCTAGCCAGTTTGTGTCCCACCTTTTAGCCATTCTTTACACATGGTTTATATCCCTTCTCACACAATAAAAAATAATTCTCATTCTATTAAAGAAAAGAAGTCCCTTTTTCCCATTGAAATGTTACTGCTTAATTTAAGGATAGTGGTTTTAAAAATTATATCTGGGGGAAAAAAAAGGAAACAAACCAGACTTGACAAAGACACCAGTTTTCATTTTGAGAAGATTTGATGTGAATCTGAACCATATTAGCTGTATGTTTAAGAGAATTACACTTACAATTACATTTTTAAAGACGGTTTACTAGAATAGGATTTACTTCTAGATAGAAAGCATTTTTTCCTCATTTTTTGTACAGAGGGAATGTAAAAATATTTTCCTATGATTAACACCATGCTTTCCCAGGACAAACAAAGGACTTTCGTAAGCCAGAAACCACAAAAAATAAGCATGTGTGTTCCCAAGGATTAGAACAGCATTACACACATACAGCAGAAGATGGTATGGAAATAAATTCTAAAATAATGTGTCCAAAGGCTTCAAAAACCATTTTAAAATAAGAGTCAGTTTTTCAGCTCATACGTATTGACACAGCCCTGAGGTCTTTAGATACATGCCACAGTAGCCCCTTGATAGCTCAATTTACAGTTAGAAAATGTTATCTAAATGTAGATTAGAAAAGAGCTTTTGTGTTTGCAAGTTCACAGGAAGGAGTGGTTGGGCTTTCATTTACTGGAATGTAAAATGGACAAATCCTTTATATGATGCCTACAGAAGTCATATTTGATGTGGCCATGTGCACAGCAGGGTCATCAGCCTCTGCCCTGTGAGCCTACAAGATGGGCCTTCAACATGAATTGTTCCTGATGACTCCCCAGTACTTTTGCTGTGAAGGATTCTGATGGCAGCATCCTGCAGAACTCCGTGGCCATTGTTTAATCCACGAGTTCTGTCTCTAGCCTAAGCCAGTTATTCACATTCCCACCACAAAAGCATGGGACAGGCACCTCCAGAGGGAGTTTCATGACCCCTGTGTCAGACACCATCCACAGAAAGGGAACAATTACCCCATGGAGATTCCTACCAAGTTCTCAGCTACACAGGACCCTAGGTGAGTTGCTTGGACCAGACAGCTAAACTTTAGACAGCTAAAGATCGGTGAGATGAAATCTCACCTTTAGGCTTGGTGTAAGAGCCTGAATGAGGGATGCAGGACTCCAGGCTGCTCTCCAAAATGCAGTTTATTGTATCCAATACATTACAGCAGTCCAGGGTCGTGGGTGACAGAGCCTGTGCCCACAGCTGTCAGCTCCAGCTGCAGGCAGGCCTGGAGACCCTTTGGTTTTGGTTACTTTGCATTATATACTTTTCTTTGCTGATCATCTTAATACAGAAGAACCAATCTATACCTTAACTTTTACCTATAGCCTATCATAACTACTATAATTACCATATTCATGTTACTGTTCTCCAATCACTAAAAGTTAGTACATTACAGTTTAAGCTAGAAGTTGTGTTTCAGTTTTCTTGCAGTGGAGACTTCTGAGACCTTTTTTCTACTTGCAGCATTGGCAGGCTTGTTTGCCTGTGGAATCTTTCTGCTTGGCCAAAACATCTTCTTGTTTGGGGTGGGTTTATCCTTTGCTGTAAGTCATAAAAACCCCTTCTAACTAACAGACCCTTTGCCTTCTTGGTTATCCAGTGAGACTGGCTCAGCATTTCTTTTCTTCTATATCAAAACTTGCTTCCATCTCTATTTCATTCTCAGTTTCTACATTCAAAAATCTTTCTGCCAAGCATACATATCTGTGAGACTTTCTTGTCAAACTTTCGTCCTTCCCAACACTTGGGATATGTCACAATTTACCTCTGGAGAATTTATTGGTCAAGTTTCTAAGGCAGGAAACCAGCTTCAGCATAGAAAGGATGAAGAGAGGGGACAAGGGCAGAAGAGAACACATCCTGAATATTAAAGATGTATTAAAGACTAAGTATTCCACAGTATAACCTGTGCCCTGCAGTCCACATTACTGACCTGCAGATTAGAGCACTTTCATCTCTCTGAACCAGTGTCAATCCACAGGGCGGCCAGAGCTCAATAAATCGAGTTACAAACTGGTGGGAGCTGAGGCTGGAGCTTTCAGAGTGCCAGCAGCAAAAAACAGCACAGTGACAGCTACAGACAGGCTTCATAAGGAATTAAAAACTTTTGACAGAACAGGACTTAAAGTCCCCTTAATGCCACCAATGTATCAGAAAAATAAACCTATTTCAAAAAAAGGGACATTTTCCCTTGCTTTCTTCTGGTGATACTGCTATTATTTGTTATCATGCATGCTAACTTTGTGAGCATTTGTCACCCGAGTTTTTATATTGTTTTAAATTGCTTAGAGCATTTGTCATTCATCTGCAGGAGGATGCATGTCCTTGATTTTTAGCTTAGATTCCCAGATCTCCTTTTTATTGGTTTTACTTCTTCATTTTAGGAAAAAAAATGGACTAGTTTTTTTTTTTTTTTTTGTATTTTTCCTCTTCTAGTTGTGTCTGATTTCAATGCAGAAAACTTATGCAGCTCTTCAGTCTGACTGTGAGTGAGAACTAAGCTGTTACACTGTAACCTCACTCGCTATTGTGTGGGAAGTAGGAATTGCATCATCCCTAAGATCCAGAACAGGAGATGAAGATCCCTTCTTGGTGGGTGCGGTCCATGATTTTGTAGTCTATCTTTCAACCAAACTAAGAGTTCCTTTTGTTTTTATTAATTTCTTCCCTCTTCTGTTTCCCTCTCTTCCCCAAATTAATCCTTGTGGAAGACCCAAAAAACCTGAAAAACCCCAACTTTCAGTCTAGTAATAGGTATTTTAAATTTTATGCTTAAACACTGTGAACATCTCATACTTCTGCAACTCAGTTTTTACCATCTAAGCAGTTGCATTTATTTCCCTCTTCACATGTGAGTACCAGGGGATTAGGAATTCCCAACAGGTGTAAGAGCATGACAACAAGTCATAGCAAATATAAAAAGCAGGCATAGAAACTTTGATTCAGAGTACCCCAGGTATTGTTAGTACCCAAATCTCAAGACAAATGCTACTTTTTGGATATCATTACCTAATAGCTGTTCTCAAATTTAAATTCCAACAAATTGCTTATGTTATTTTGTAACGCAGCTCTTTGTACTGGTGAATACATTGACTAACTAATAAATACAAGTAATTAAATTCTGCCTTCTTAACAAGGTGAAAGGCCGTTAGCAAACAGACATTGAAGGAAAATCTATATTAGCCTCTATCAAAACTGAAAGCCTACTGTAAAAACAGCTGATGTGACACTTCAATGCAGCGTAAAACAGCGCGTCACTCTACAAGACATTAAAAAAGAATCATTCAAAGGCACACTGAGTTGTTAAACTGGGTTAAAATATCCTAACAATGAAATTCCCATTAGCAGTGCTGTCATGAACGTTTTATTCAGGAGCTCCTGGAGGAGGCTGCCTTCCCTGGTGCGCCTGGATAAACAGGTACGGGGAATTGGGGAGGGAAGGGAAGGGAAGGGAAGCAAGGCAGGAGGAAGAGAGGGAGGGAAGGAGGCAGGGAAGGGAGGCAGGGAGGGCAGGGGGCAGGGCAGGGAGGGACGGGAAGTAAGGCAAGGCAGGGTAGGGAGGGAGTGAAGGAGGCAGGGCAGGGCAAGGGAGGGAAGGAGGCAGGGCAGGGAGGCGGGGAAGGCAAGGCAGGGGAAGGAGGAAGGAAGGAGGCAAGGCGAGGCAAGGCAGGGCAAGGTGAGGCGAGGTGAGGCGAGGCAAGGCAGGGCAAGGCAGGGCAAGGAGGGAAGGAAGGAGGCAGGGCAAGGAGGCAGGGCAGGCAGGCCAGGGTCCGGCGGCCGCCATGTCCCGGCGCTCTGCAGCCGCCCCGTGCGCCGGCGGAGCTGCGCATGCGCGGCCGTGTGGGCGGTGGCGCGTCGGCGGCGAGCGTCGCGTCCAATGGGGGCGCGGGGCGTGCGCGCGGGGGGGCGGGCGGGCGGTGCTGCGGGCAGTCACCTGACGGCGCGCGCCGCAGTCGGGCCGCAGCCGGAGCCGGGAGCGGCCGGGCTCGGGCGGCGCGCGGGGAGCGAGAGCGGGCGGCGTGAGGCGGCGGCGGGCACCGGGCACCAAGGTAAAGGCGGACCGCAGCGTACGGGCCGCTGGCGGGAGCGTGCGCGGTGAGGGGTTGGCGGCGGGGTAGCTAAGGCGGCACCCTTCGGGCGGAGGGCGCGGCGAGGCGAGGGTCGCTGCGCGTTCACAGGGGTGGTGCCGGTGGTGCGGCCTTTACCCGGTGCGGGCCGGCCGTTCAGGGTTGGGGGTCCCGCCCGCGGGGGCGCCGGGGCGGTGGCGGAGGCGCTTCGTCAGCGCCGGGCACCGGCGGCGGCTTTCCCTTGGCAGTGCCTTGCTGAGGGTTTTCCCCCTTTCCCCCGAGCCCGCTCCTTGCTGAGGGTGTTGCTCCCCTTGCCCCCAGCCCGCTCCTTGCGGAGGATATTGCTCCCCTTGCCCCCAGCCCGCTCCTTGCTGAGGGTGTTGCTCCCCTTGCCCCCAGCCCGCTCCTTGCTGAGGGTGTTGCTCCCCTTGCCCCCAGCCCGCTCCTTGCTGAGGGTGTTGCTCCCCTTGCCCCCAGCCCGCTCCTTGCGGAGGATATTGCTCCCCTTGCCCCCAGCCCGCTCCTTGCTGAGGGTGTTGCTCCCCTTGCCCCCAGCCCGCTCCTTGCTGAGGGTGTTGCTCCCCTTGCCCCCAGCCCGCTCCTTGCTGAGGGTGTTGCTCCCCTTGCCCCCAGCCCGCTCCTTGCTGAGGGTGTTGCTCCCCTTGCCCCCCAGCCCGCTCCTTGCTCGGTGCCTCCCCCGGCTCGCAGGGTGCCCTTGTGCCCCGCTGACCGAGTGTCCCACGCCGCGCTGTCCTTTCGGTGCTGTGCGAAAGGAGCGGCTCAGCCCCGCTGGGAGATCGGCGGGATCCCCGCTCTGCCCTGCAGCTGGTGTTTCCCTTTGGGGGCAGCCGGGAAAGGTCTGCGTTAGATTGTAAACAACGAAATGCAAATCCTGTCCGTCCTGTTCTGTGCGCTGAGATCCTCGGCGTGCTTTGGGGCTTGGTGGAAATGTAGTAATCGCAAAACAACAGTTACCCCTTTTAGCCTGACAGTAATCCTAAAATCATCTACAACTCGGTCTTCCAAATCCTTATTGAACTAGAAAAGGAGGGAGAAAGTGTTGTAGCAGTAAAGATAACTGTACGTGGAGTAAATTTTGACGACACGTTAATTTGAGGCACTTGAGGAAGGCAGTTTGTGTGAAAAACATCTGGCTGCAGTAATGGAGTCATTTCAATTTACTGTAAGTGAAGGTGATGCGCCACTCAGAATGCTCTGGCATATAGAGTCAGTTCTTTAACCTCAAGTATTACACCATACAGTAAGAAAAGAAAGGACTATATTCCTGTCAACTTGATGAGTCTGAATTAAACCATCTGAGATAGATCACAACATACTGTTTGTAATATGAGTTTAACTTTAAAGATTACTTAAATAGCATAATTACTCTTGGGTGCCCTAACTCAAGTGAATAAGCCTGTGTGTGTCTTAGCAAGCAGTGAGGCCCCAAACAGGCAAATTTGCAGAGAGAAACAGTTGTCACTGAAAACTGAGTACCCACTGTGTTTTTCAGAAGGGTTCCCTTTGACCTGGCTTAGTAAATCTGAAAAAAAAAAAAAAAAAAAAAAAGTTAAATCCCTTAGTATTTGAAATTCTTGAGAACTTCTAGAGTGTGTTTTCCAATTTACTTCAAAAAAGAGCCTACTCTTGTTGTCTGGGTTCATCTTGTGACGTGGACAAAAGCATAATAAATTGAGTGTTTGGGAAGTTTGCTTCACTAGCACACTCCTGATTTTAATTAAAATGCTGAAGTACAGCTTTAGCTTCCATCAGCTGGATCTTTGAGTTTATTGGAAGATCTTAACATGTTAAATGTTTAATTGCTTTTAATAGGTTCTAATATTCTTATGCAAAGGATGTTTTGAATGCTAATAAATTTCTTGTGATAGAAATGGTCTAGTATTAAAACCCATAGCCTTCACTTGATCCTTTGGGTCAGGTGGGCACTCTTGTTAGGTGTAGAATAGACAGGTCTTTGCACCTGAGTTCTGTAAGTCCCAAATAACTCTGCTCTGTGGTTCAGGGGAACATAGCTCAACAAGTCTCCTTGTCATTGTCATCCCCACCTTCCACGTTTGATAACCAGCCTGTTTCTATAAACACTTCATGTGTTTTCTTTTAACCACAGTCCTGTCCCTCTCCCTGCCCTGGGCAGGCTGGTGTGGGGACAGAGAAGGGTGGTAGATCAGTCAGAGGGTTCATGTTTGTGTCTGAATGCTGGCATTTTAATTGTCCTGTAGAATTTGACCACTGAAAGGTTCATGGGGAGGTTTTGGGGAGCAGGAGAAAACCCTGTGGCGTTCATAATGTGAGTCCTGTTTGTATGCAGTCCCCAGTCAAAGCAGAGGCAGTGTGCTAGTTGATGCAAGTGTGGGTAGGAGCAAAACATTGAGTGAGCCAAAATTAACTGCTGAACCAATCACTGAGTTGTGTAGATTCAGTGGGGATAACCTGTGAGGATCCACCTGCAGGTTTCCCTGCCCCCACCTCTAATTCAGAGCTAAGCAGTCTGGAGAGGGGACTAAAAGTGATGGCAAGGCTCACTTTGCTGTAACAATCAAAGGCTGCACCACAAGTCACTCTGTTTCCAGCAGTATGCAGTGTTTTTTGGTTAAGGCACTCTTTAAGGGTGGAAGAAAGTTTTGTTGTTATGAAGGGAAAATGTAGTATTTGGTGTAAAAGTGAGTTAGAAGGTCAGAGGAAGGCTCAACTGACCAAAAACCTACTGAAGTTTTAAAAAGGGGAAAGTGTGCTGTGAAGGGTAAATTGACTTTAGAAGCATTGGTGAAATACAAATAAATTGAGTTTAATCATTAAACATACTTAGGAGAGTGAGAGAGGTGTAGCCTAGGGTGTCAGTAACTAAAGGTCTATAAATGAGAGCCTGTGTGTTAAAGAATATTCAATTAATCTTAAAAATTGTGTTGAGATCTTTTGTTTGTGACTGGCTTTATTTGAACTGTTAACATAATGTTTGTAGGTGTTTGGATTCCAGTGTTGGCCCACTGACAAACACTGTGATAAGTAAATATATGGCACTTGCTTGCCCTGTTCATGCTACTTTTAAGGCCATCAAATCCCAGATTCCTGGAGTGCTTTGCATTGGAAAGGACCCTAAAGATCATCCATTTCCACCCCCTGCCTGAGCAGGGACACCTTCCACTAGACCAGGTGGATCCAAGCCCTGTCCAGCCTGGCCTTGAGCACTTCAGGGATGGGGCAGCCACAGCTCCTCTGGGCAGCTGTGCCAGGGCCTTGCCACCCTCACAGGGCAGAATTGTTTTAATAACTAAGCCTGCTTTCTTTGATTTGAAGCCGTTCCTCCTTGTCCTGCCAGTCCAGACCCTCATCCAGAGTCCTCTCCCGCTCTCCTGGAGCCTCTTTAGGCTCTGGCAGGGGCTCTGAGGTCTCCCTGGAGCCTTCTCTTCTCCAGGCTGGACACCCCCAGCTCTCCCAGCCTGTCTCCAGAACTGAGGGGCTCCAGCCCTCAGAGCATCTCTGTGCCCTTCTCTAGACTCATTCCAAAAGATCCATGTCCTTCTGATGTCGGAGTCCCCAGAGCTGGAGATCAGTATTTCATGTGGGAGCATCCCAAAAATGCTTATTTACAGGTCAGCTAGTAAGATTGTGTCTTTTGACATCATATGTCAGATAGGAAATAATCTACAGTTTCAGGATGGGAAGACTGAGACAGTTTGATGTAATTTGTTGGAGACATTTGCTGGACCTTTATTATCTGATGCCTGGTCTAGTGCATATATATTTTTTTAAGCTTTATTATTATATATTGTTAGTTCTGATAAACCTGTGCTGTTCTGTTTCCGTGGAAATGCTTCTGAAGTTCTTTCTGATTTATGTCTAAAACATTTGCAGGTTTCTTTCAGTTTCACATACTGTGAAGAACAGTTGTGGAAACAAATCAAAGTTAAACAGATAATGCCAGAAATGAGATTCTAAATATCGTTTCCAACCAGTATTTTCTTTGACTTGGAAAGAGCTGTTTCACAGTTCTTTCAGTTTGTCTCTTGTGTCCTTCTAAGTACATTAAATGGTTAATTTAGTATTCATCATACACATTTTGACATACATACTTGTAAATGGACTGTGGTAGTCATTCAGATGAAGTTAATGATGTGGTTTGTGTAACTGTAGCAATGAGTGGGATATGTAGCTCTAAATACAAAGGTGTTTGTCCTTTAAGCAAAGGCAGGAGTTGACAGTAGAGTTTAGTTGTGCATGCTTTATTTATCCTAAGTGAATATTATATTATCTAACCTAGTTCTTATTTAAGAGAAAATAAAAGCATTTTTTACTTGTATTTTTGGGGTGTTGTGTTTGTGGTCATTTTTGTTGTTGATAGGTGCTTTGGGGTTTTTTTGAAGTTCTTTAGAAAGTCTGTGCATTGTTATCTTTCCAGAGCAATTCTCTGTGAATGCCAGCACAACTGAAGGGCTGTAAGTGATGGAATTTTTCAGAGGAGTCTCTGAAATCCCTTCAGACCTATTTCATTTTTTAGCAGTGAAACAAACCAAATCCCACATCATGATTTTCATCCCTGATCCAAAAATTAAACAATTAGCATCATCTAAAATAATGGGCAAGTGCAGAGTAGTTTGGGATTTGTTTGGCTTTGATACGGACTTTGTGTCATCCTCTGGGGGAAGCTTTTCAAACTTCTGTTCTTTGGAAAATGTCCGTGGTTACATGGTATCACTCTCTTTTTTCCTTTTAAAATCATGGCTTCTGGAGGCTTGTGACTACTGGCATTCTCAGGATCCCCCTGCTCTCCTTCCCATGTCCCAGTTTCTCCTACAACTTGCAAATACTGAGGAAAAAAGTGTGTATTCAGCCTTAAAACCTGGAAAACAAATTAAGACTCTTAGCACAGACTTAAGGCTTGTCAGACTTCCGTGATTGTTTTTAATACTCACTTGTGACTTGACAGGAGTCCAAATGCAGTGTTTGAAATTATGCTACAAAAATACAAACTAGTAATTTTTTTAAATCTCATATAGGTAATTAAGCTGTGAATAATATCTTCCATGTGTTGGACTAATAAAGAAAACAATTTAGATTTGTGACTCTGCTAATAACTGAAGATTAAATATACTTTCTTCCTAAAGGAGCAAGCATTGTTCTTGGGCAGCAAAGCTTGCTTTTTGTGCTTTTATCACTTTTCCCTTTTGCAGTCTTTTTGAAGATGAAGCAATGAACATGCACACTAAAGTGCTTGTTCATTCTTTGTCAGCACAATGTGAATCAGCAGCTATTAACCACTGCAGGCATTCATCTGTAATATAACTGTTTCCTTAAAAGGAGAGATAGCTGGGGGCAAGGACAGAGAGATAAAGCTGTAGAAAAAAAGCCTTTGCAGTGTTTTGAATGAGCTGTGTCTTATCTAAACTGTCTTGTTTTAGCAGTAGTAAATTATAGTTGTTGCTTTGGACTTCACGTGTGTGGATGACAGAGCTTTTTTTTATAGGCTAAGTAAATGTAAATGTCAACTCTGAGAAAACTGATGAAATGACTGACCTGCTAGAACTTATTCAGTAGATCAGCATAATGGGGGTAGCACCAGGAGTTTTGTTTTCTCCAGGCTGTATTTTTGGGGGTCTACAATTGCATTTTTGCCAACTGAGGAGTTTGTAGTGTTCCAAGAATACAGGTATTTTAGAAGCATGGTGCTAACTGAACAGACCCTTATTGTCTGCTAGATGATAAATTAATCTTGCTAGTTTTACCATTTTTGTGATCACAACTGAATTTTCATCTGGGTGCCGAAGTTGAAGCAGCTTGGAGAGCAGTGACAGCCAAGGTGTGTCCTGCCTGGGTCCTACAGCCACCAAGGGCAGCTTTGCTCTCTGCTCTCTTATTTCACACCTTCACCAGTGTACAAGTGACACTTTCTGGGATTGCTAGAGAGGATTGATACCCAGTGTGCTATTGCTGGGTGCTTGTCCACTAAGGAAGGACTGAGGAACAGGGTTTTGTTTACATTTTTATAACCTTTAGCTGGATCATGTATGGAAATTATAGATAAGTTGCAGATCAGAAAAAAGCCAGACACGTATAAACTGAATTTATTTGGGTGGTAGGGCTGCATAATTGATATGTGAGTCTAGGAATAAAAGGCTAGCTCTTCTTTATAGGAATATCTGAATTGGATTTATTCACCAATAGAAAATAAGAGGCTTTTGCTCTTTAAAAGAACACTGAGCTCATAGGATGTAACTCTTGTAGCTCAGGTGGTTTTGCTTGGCTCTTGCTAGAACTATGGCTTAAAACAGAAGGACCACAGATCCATTTTTGCTAGTTTATTGCTCTCAGGTATGTTACAAGTGATGGTAACAAGGTAGATTCCTGTGTTTGATTTGGCAGTGAGTTTTTGAGACGATTGTTGGGTTTGGATCCTGGACTGGGTCAAATAACCCTAGACTGGGTTAATTGGATGCCTTTGGGTGAGTCCTCTCTTCTTCAATGTGCAGCTGGAAATTCCTGGTCACAGAGGAGGCCCTGCTGGATAGGAGTAGCTGCTCTGCAAGGCTTACTGCAGTGCCAGGTCCTCAGCTGAACAGGAGAGGGACAGTGTCAAAGGATTTCTGTATCAAAACCTCCTCTGGTTTATGCTGCTCTTCAGTCTGTTTCTTCCTGAATTTGAAAAACCTGTAGTTTGGAGGGGAAAAAAGAATTTAGAAGACAAACTTTGATATGAGGAGATGGATGCTGCCTCTGGATTTGGTGTTCCCAGTGCATCTTGGTGACCATTAGATACTGGAATTTAATTTTCCAGGACCTTGGATTTAGCACGAAGAGTGAAGATTGTAAAATGTAATTAGCTGTTCTTCCTGAAAGTCTAAGTTTTCAAAGTAATAAAGATATCATTGATTTTCATGGGTTTCTGTGCTCTGATTTAGTATTTTTAATGACACTTGAAACATTCAGAGTGTTCAAAAAGCATTTTGGTAAACATATATACAAATGTGTGTGCTTTTGTCAGCTTCAATGACAATTTGATGCCTTTTAGCTTCCTTCAACTCTTCCAGAACACTTATTTGTCCACAGGATGTTGAGTGCCCTCTTATATGTGGTGGTGGTGCTGAGCTTGGATGAAAGTTTGTCTGCCTTGTGTGGGATTTTTGTGTGGATGAGGAATACATCGCATTATTTTCAGTTCTACTCTGGCACTCTGTTCCTGCTCTGGTACTTTATCTGCACTGGATACATTCCTCAACATTGTTACCTCTCTTACTACTATTTTTCTTCTGTAACTTAGCAGCAACAGTTCCTTATAGCTTTAGCTTTGCCTGATTTCAACCATCATGATTCTCATATTTGTAATATTTTTTTTAAACTATCAATGGGGAGACTTTATGGTTTATCTGAGGATCTGCACCAAGTGATTCTTTTATATCTATCTTTGTTTTCCAGTCAGCTAGTAAAGAGCAGGAATTGTTACCAGGTATAAGCACTCAGATGAGCAAACCTGCAGCCTAATTTTAAAGTACCTTACACTCCCTGTGCCTCACTATTACCTTCCTGTAATAAGGTCATGAATGACTTTGAATGCATGAGAAAAGTGAACCTTGGATGAGATGTATTTTACAATGAGTCCTGGTAAGCATCTTGCTTTGGTCTCTCTACTGTGTACTTAAATGTGTATTCCTTTTTAAATGTGGCTGCAGTGCTGATTGCCATTAAGATAAGTATTTATATGTTCTTTGGAAATAAATAAATATATATATATAGCCATTTAGATGGAGAGATGTCTAAATTTACTGAAGATGTGGCAATTTTGCAGGTAACTGTTGGGCATGATTTTCATAATTGTATACCAGTAGGGAGAAAAAATGGAGTTACTTCTCTTAGTTACTTCTCTTTGATAAAGCAGAATAAAGTTTTCTAGCTGGTACTTAGGAGGAAATATTTTTGTCCTTATGCAAAACATTATTTATCTCAAGATCAGTGATAAAGAATGAAAGCTTTGTAGTAGCAGGCTTGGTTGTGTTCTCAGAGCAGAACTCGATTGGTTGTGCTTCAAGTGTTCATGTAGGTTTTGTACTGGCATGTGTGTCTGCTTATTTCACAAGCTTTTTTAATTTTCAGTCTCCAGAGTGTGAGGTTATTAGGTGTGCAGGGTTTCAGGTGAGAGGAATTTGAGGAATGCTCACACTATTCGTTTTCTTCCACAAACTGGGCATTTGTAAGTGAGCTTTCATGGTGTTGCTTCTGTAATCCTTCCAACCTGTGCTATAATAACTATTTTAAGTTTTGGAAGATCTTTTTGGACTCTCCATGTTTTTTATGGCAATGTCTGCTACAAATATCTTAAATAATATTCTTGCATGGTTTTTTATCTTAGCATCTTTTGCATTCAGTCACGTGGTTGTTGGCACCTCCTTTGTGAGGTGATTTCCACATACAGTCAGCTGCTTGTGGAATGCTTTTCTAATTTATCTGTGCTTACTTTTAGTTTTCCTTGATTGAAAGTTACTTTTAAAATACAAATAGCATTATAGGAGTTTTAGGCTGCTTTCCAAGGATATGATTTGTTATTGTTGTTTTCAGTATCAGTTTTCCTTTTTAATACCTGGTTGCTGATATTAATAATATTTCTGAGAGTGGAAAAAAGAGCCTGATAAGTAATATTTGTAGAAAATTAAATTACATAAAATGGACAGAAAAGCCTAGAAGGCCTATCCTCATGACAGTTGCAGCACAAACTTGTAAGTTTAAATGAATTGTTTTCTCTGCTTCATACCTATTCCCCTCTTTGTCCACCCAATCATAAATAAAACTGATTTTAAGAATTCAGAGTTCTAGAAGAACAGTTACAGTAGAAGAGAAATTAAACCATTTACAGAAGAGATGTACTTTTTCTCTTTGCTGTGACAGGAAGTGTTCTTGTTGTGGATGTGTGCAGAACAAATCTGGTTATAGAGAGGTTATTTTGTTCTCACACTGCTGTGGAAAATCTGGTTGGCTGTTGTGACAGATACTATCATAAATGTGTAACCCTGCCCTTATTACACAACTGGAAAACAGAATTCACAAGTTTGACCTCTGTTAATTCTTAAGTGTAACAGCTTTTTACAGTGGTTGCATTTTCTCTTTCCCATTTCATGCTTTTGTTTTCACCAGCATTTTCAATTTTCTGATGTTTTACCTTTGGATTTCTTTTTACTGTATTTGAGTACCTAAATTTTACAAAGGCTGAGAGGAATTTAGTGTTTGAGTGTAGTGTAGGAGTGGTATTTTTTTGATTTTCTGGAGTTTTTTTAAAGGCTCTCCTAAAGTTTGAAATGCCTGTTAAATGCTCCATGCTGTATTATGGATACCTCAGACTTGTCATCCTGTTTAAATACAGAGGGGACATAACTTGGCTGATGAAGTCCAGTTAGGAAATACAACATTCTGTCAGAGTAAAGTGTCAAATGGAGTTATGCTCAAACTAAGTATTTCATTCACTTCTCAAGAGACAGAAGGTAGTGTTTCAGTGTTGAGTTTCGGGTTTTTTGGTGGGTTTTTGGTTTTTTTTGGCAGCTGAAACATTGGAAGCTTTCCCTCAGTGTTCCAAGTTGTCCCCAAGCTGTTTTGAAAGGACGGTGTGCGTCTCACAGAGATAAGTGAGAAGGAGGATTAACTCTTCTTTGTATTAATGTGTCTGTATCTATAGAAATAGAAATAAACTAGTGTGCCTTTTAGCCTTCTGTGCTATGGAAGTGTAATGAACTGAACTGGATATTGGAATTGATTATTTTATCAGGAAAAACCTGAAAGCAGCATTTATGGTATGTGTTGTCTGTCTGAGGGCTCTTTCTTCATAGAAGATAAGAACACTTTAAGGCTTGTCTGACTATGGTCTGCCTCATGGGTTTGCCTAAGTGTTCACCCAGAATATGTGTCTGTAGTACTTCCCTGTGCTCCCCACCACAGGGAAGATTTAGTGGATTTAGTCTGCAATTTTTCTGGTTTATCCTCTGTTCCCTTTTGGAGTTTTGGGTTTTTTTCACCTTGTAACAAATACACAGTTATACTTCATTAAACTCTGTGTGCTGTAAGATGTGAGCAATATGGTAAGTTAGGCTATAGAGCAATCCAGTTAGGAATATATAATTTATATTGCACTGGTTACTTCTCATAAGCTCTCATAAAAGTAGAATTTCATGAATAGCAGTTCCATGAGGAATTTAGTTCCCATGTAAATTGACTGGAAATTAAATATTTCCTAAGTTTATGAATCTGTAGTTTTGTTATTAGGTATATGAAAACATTTAAACTGTTTCCTTGCAAAAATAAGCCCTGTAGGATTAACAGTGCATGGTATATTGCACTTTTCTCTGCCGCTTCTTAGAGGGAAAAACTCATGTTTGTGGAACTTTAGGGATTTTCCTCTCAAAACTTCTGTTTTCACCAAACATGTTGGTGAAGTTAAGCAGTGTTCCGTAAGGGAGTGGGGAAGGCAGGGAGTGCTGATGTGCTCTGCACTTCTCTGGGGATCAGACTAGTGCTGTGCTGCTGTTGCCACTGGAAATGGGGATCTTTTTCTTCCTCTTTCTGTTCCCAAGTTGCCTCAGAATGCCTGTGTGCCATGGGAATAGCTGGGGCAGTGAGTAACCAGGAGCACAGCGTGGTTGCTTTTTCCAGTGTGTTTAAATATGTCCATGCCCTGTGCACTCCCCGTGTTGTGAAAGTTCCCCCGCACCTGAAAGCCGAGGATTTGCACTGGCTACAGTTTCATTACTGCTGGGAGCTGGCAGACGGCCCCAGCCTCTGTTGGGCAATGGAGGGATGAGGCAGTGCCGTGTCAGCCGCAGTGAGTCCGCACAGCTGCGCTCAGTTACGGGAACTCTGCGCTCAAGTGGAATCTCAATGGTGGCTTTGTTAAGGTATAACGTGTCCTAGGAACACCAGATTTTCTTTGCAGGATAATTCCAAATCTGACTTAAGTGGTTTCTTGATTGAGCAAGGACACTTCTTCGTAATCTTTTTTGTTCCTTTTAATTGGAAGAAGGGCTCAATTGAAAGTGAAATATGGTGTAAAGATCAGATTTGGAAATACTTTCAAACTTTGCACTCTCTAGCAGAACTGCCTTCTCCCTAGCCCTTCTATTTTTCTGCAAATTTAAGAATCTTCAGAACCATTATATATTTCAAGGTTTAAAATATTGTATAACTTTAACTGTTTATTATCCAGTGAGTACTATTATTTTAGAACTTTATCAGAAAATAGACTATTCTGTTGCCAGATGATCTGAATCATAATGATCCACTGGGAAAGCAAACTTGCAACAAGTATGACAAATCAAGTAGTCATGAAAGAAAAGGGAGAAAAAAGTTTGCATTAAGGCAGTTAGACAATTCAAATTTTAAAAGAAAACACCAAACTACTAGAAAATCAGGGTATTTTACCAATGCCTGATTGGTTTAGCAGACAAAATACTTTTGAAACAAGACAGAGCACATATGTTTTAGTCTGCATTAGGTGAATCAGTAAACAGAAGTAGCTCACATAGTATTTTGGTGAACTTTAGTTTAATGCATTTGTTTTATTTCTCTTTACATTTTCATGGAGTTA
Organism: Melospiza georgiana; assembly: GCF_028018845.1. Taxonomy (NCBI): domain Eukaryota; kingdom Metazoa; phylum Chordata; class Aves; order Passeriformes; family Passerellidae; genus Melospiza; species Melospiza georgiana. Next base: position 96,600,708 of record NC_080431.1, read on the forward strand.
AAGATAATTTCTAGGTGTTACAGTTAATTTAAGTCTCTGAATCACTTGAATAATTTCTAGGTGTTACAGTTAATTTAAGTCTCTGAATCACTTGGCTAAGAAAGAGCAGTTCTTTATTGCTGAAGTGCATATTTTGGTCTGTGAGATTATAAAAGCTGTGTAAAGATGTACATATCAAGGTTTGGGCACTGTGAATGTCACAAGCATGCATTTATTTGAAGTACTAATTTGAAGAATTAGACCAGAACAGTGCACGTTTATCGTGCCCATGTTTCAGTACCAATGGGTTCCTGTCGGACATGACTTTCAGGGGTACATTTTCTTTGCTCCCCAGGTGTGAAGCACAGAAGCATGCTTTCCCCTGAGCCTCACACCCCCAGCTGTGATACAGAATGTCTCTGAGTGAGAACAACAGCGTGGTGTTTGCCTATGAATCCTCAGTGCACAGTACCAATGTACTCCTCAGCCTGGACGATCAGCGAAAGCAAGACATCCTTTGTGATGTTACCGTGCTAGTGGAAGATCAGCGATTCCGGGCTCACAGAGCCGTGCTTGCAGCTTGCAGCAGTTACTTCCTCTCCAGAATTGTGGGCCAGGTGGACGCTGATCTTATCATCACTTTGCCGGAAGAGGTGAGTGTCACTCCCTTCTGCATTCTACCTGCCCGTGCTTCTAATCTGCTTTGTTCAGTTCTCTCTTATGGGAGGCTGCTTGTAACTGACGATTTAGAGCAGGGGATTTAAGAGCTGAAAGACACCAGCCCACAATCTGGGGTACCAGAAATATTTTTTAAATCAAGTATTTAATATATATTATATTGTAAAGACTAACTGCTGTCGTCTTGGTCGGGGGTCTGTTGGTTTTTTGCCAGTGTTTTTATTCTTTGACTTCCATCCCAAATAAAAATTAGATAAATGACTACTGCAAGAGTTGCTTTTCTAGGTCAGTCACATTAAGAGTCTTTCTACGATTTTTTTCTTGCTTGAGCATAGGTAGCCAGAAATGTGTAAGAGAAAGTGAAAAGAGTAGAGGGTTTTTCCCCTCTTGATCATTGCAGTTTTTGCAGCGTTTCTCCCTTAAATAGAAAGAAGGTACAATTTTAAAATACATTGCATTTTTTTCTTTCAGTTTCATTTATGAATGCTACTTATTTGTAAAGCCACTTTGGTTTTGTTGATGTTTTGTTAATGTTTTTGTTTGTTATGCATGTTAATGTTTGCTGATTGTTTGTTATATTTTTGTTTTGTTAACTACGCTAAGTCTGAAAGCATGGTGACAGCTTATGGATAAACTGTCTTTTACATTCTACTTCCCCACATTATGAAGGATGAATTAATGTGGTGGTGTAACCTCCAAAGCATATTTCAAATGCTATTTTAAGAATTCTTTAGGAAGGTCATAAGGGTTTATAGAGAGTTTTAAAGGACTGCTCTCTGTGCAGATCTCATCAACTTCACTGTGTGTTGTGTTCTTTAAAAAGAACATACCAAACAACTACTAAAAAAACCCAAAGTAAACAAACCCTCAACTGATTCTTGAATTGCATGAATAATTCATTATTTTGCTGGCAGAAGGATTCAGTGTAGTTAATGCATTGATATAGTGCTTTATTTAACATAAAATACTGATCATTTCAGTAAAGGCAGGGAGCAGAGTGTGGACTTGAGTTTGAGTATTAATAGTGGACATACTGCTTTATTGTTCATTTGTAGAGAAGAGACTAAAGGAAGTGTCCTGTAGTTGGTAATCTGTTTGTGGGATCTGTTTGTGGCTTTCTACTTGATTCCTTAGACATTGTTTCATGTGTAGAAAATCTTGCACAGTTTCTAATGATCCAGTTTTTGTTTATCTCTGGGTTCCTGTATAGGCAACTGTTGTGAAGACATAAATGTTCAATTAAAATCACTTGCTCTAAAGGGGCTTTAAACTGAGAATTCTGTTTGGTGTACCATTTTTGAGTGCCTTTCTTCAAATCTATGGGAAGAAGAAAGGAGTAGGTGGCTGTAGTAGTAAATAATCATATGTGGTCAAACTCCTTTTCTTCAAACTTTTTTCCACAAATGGTGCATAAGACTAAGTGATTAACAGTAATTGCTCTTCAAAAACTACAATTAAATACCAGCAGCATACTATAGAGTAATTAGTATACAACTTGATTTGAAATATATCTTTGTGAGGTTGCAACCTCGTTACTGATTTTCAGTATACAGCAATATTTTCTGCTTTAAGCACTGCGTTGTGAGAATGTTTCCTTAAGAGACAGATCACAGTAAGGAAAGCTCACAAAATGTGCATTATAAAATTGTATCAGAGTAATTATTTCAGAATGAGTTTGACCAGGTTTTCACAATAGAACAAGTCTGCTGCTTTTGTCTTGTGCTCTGTCCTGCTGGCAAGACAGGTAAATTTGTGTATTTCTCTGTTTTAACCCAAATTGACCATACTAATCTCTTTTTTTTTCATTTGTTTTTGTAATAGGTAACACTTAAAGGATTTAGTCCTTTGCTTCAGTTTGCATATACAGCAAAACTTGTTTTAAATAAAGACAATGTGTCTGAAGTTTGCAAATGTGCAGAATTTTTGGGTGTACGCAACATTGAAGAGTCCTGCTTTCAGTTTCTCAAATTCAGATTTTTGGACTTCCAGGAATGTCCTAGGAAGAAGTGTTGCACACAGCATTGTCAGAAAGCAAACCCTAAAACTGGCAATGTGGATGATGGAGACCTAGAAATAAATGATGAAGTAGAAGCTCTTCTAGAAAAGGAATATAGTCAAATTCCTGACACAAAGCCCTGTAAAGATGAAGAAAATGCTAAATCATCACCTGTTCTCCAAAATAATGCCAATCAAAATTGTGATCCTGTACATTTAGAAAGGGGTAGTGCTTCCAGCTTATCTTCCCAATGCCCAAAGTATAGAAAATTCCAGAAAGCGTTTGGAAATGACAAAGTTAATACTTCAGAGTCCAGTTCCAGTATTAAAGATGTTCAGGTACCCCCATTTGCAGCTTCTCTTGAGAAGGAAATACCTGATAATGATGGCATGCAAAAAGCTCAGGAGTGTGTGCCTATGCAGCTGATCTCAAACTGTGAAGAGACTCAGGTAGAAATGGAGGAAGGGGAAGAAGGCCTTCAGAAAAAAGAAGAGTCAAAGAGAGATTCTGTAACTCGGAATGTGTCCTGTCCTGTGGAGAAAATGGATCTTGCTGCTTTCCCCCAAAACTCTGCTGCACCTCATGGACTCAATTCTGTGTCTATTTTACATAGTTGTGAGCAATATGGTAACTTGAATTTCAGTAGTATGCAAAACAGCACAGTCTTAGCTGAAAAAACTGTGTCAAGTACTGGAGCTGGAAATGACAAAACTGAAAGTCAAGGTAACCCATCTTCAAAGGTGGATTTGTGCATTAGGGAAGCCTCTAACATCACCTCAGCTGGAGATCGAAGCAGTGTGGAGAGAGAGATAGCAGAGCAGCTGGCCCAGGGCTTCTGGAGTGATGTTCCCAGCACAGATGCCTGTCAAGTACATTTGCCACCTTCTAAAGAGTACTCAGAGCCCTCCTGCTCGGGGAAAAAATCAGAGTGCCCGTGGCTGGGGATCAGGATCAGTGAAAGCCCTGAACCTTGCCCTCAGCGAACTTTTACAACACTGAATTCTGTCAATTGCCCCTTCATAAGCAACTTGAGCACTGAAGGATGCTCCAACAGCTCTGAAATAAACAGTGGAGATTATGTTCAGGGACAGCAACAAGAACAGTGTCCCTATAACTATGTGATAAGTTTGGGAGAGGACTCAGAGACTGACACTGAGGGGGACAGTGAATCCTGTTCAGCAAGAGAACAAGAATGTGAGGTAAGAACATCCTGATGTATCCTTTGCTTCCCAGTCTTTTAAGGCCATATTAAAAAGTCTGAGTTTTTCTGTGTTTTTTGTTGTTTTGGGGTTTTTTCTGTGGCTGCTTGTTTTAAAAAGTCTGGAACTGAGGTTTATATGGAAGGTCACTGTTAATTCAGGGAGACTGAATAAAAGTATGAAAGTATTTTTGGTCAGATACTGAAGTGTTAGATGCCTACATATTAGATCTTTTAAGGTTTTTCTGGAACAATTGTCAGGAAAGGTTGCAAGCCTTAAATCAAGGCATGAAGGTTCATTCTTAGATTTTCTTTTATCTGCTTCAGTTTAGAATTTTATTAAACTCTAAACTTCTTGGAATGTTTGTTTAATAGAAATTTACCAGTTTTCTGAGGTGTGGGGTGAAGGTGAGAGAGAAATGATACTTCAGATTTAATGTGAAGTGACAATTAAGCTTTTAAGCTGGCTTCAGTAGCTGTAATAAGAAGGAGATATAATAATATCTCCTTCTCTAGCACTAAGTGATATACCTGGAACAATTTCCATCTCAGTTCTTAGAACCATGGAATTGCAGTGTAACTCTGCATGGCAGATCATTCAGTGTTACAAAAATTCAGTTGTTCTTAAAGCATTGAAGTTTTTGTCTTTCAAGATGCAGGGCCTTACTGAGACTGAACATAAGTGGAACATGCCATCAATACAAAAAATCTGGAATGCTAAACAAAAGGCCAGAATTGGTTAAATACATTCCTCACCTTTATGTGACAGAGAAGGTGGTATCACTGCTGAGGACAGTACTCTGGGATTTTTTATTATTTTTTGCCTGTTTGTCACCAGTAGGAGTAGCCAAATCAGAGAAAAGATTTCTCTGTGTTTTTTTAAACTAAATTCAGATCTTTGACCACAGCAAGGTGACATATTCTGCTACTTACTATACTCAAATGTAAGGATTAAAATAAAATGTCTTTAGTTGGATACTCAAAACCATGGTGATTATTTTGTAAAGGTAAATATGTTTTTCAGTATTAGTCAACACTTAGTGATCTCAAATGCTTTTGTAGCTTGGATGTATAACAGCAGCCAGAGCCTGGTCCTCTGTCTTCTCCAACACTAAAAAAATAAAAGACAAATATTATAATTTCTGTATTTTAAGGAAATGCCTGTTTCAGATGAACTTTTCCTGTAGGAAAAAAAAAAAAGCATGGGTATAAAAATGTATGCAGGATGCAGTCTTAATAGCAGCTTTGGGAAAACTTTAGACTATATTAGTGAGTGTTGACCCCTGTTTTGTATCTTACCAAACTGTAACTCATCATCTTAGAGTGGATCACCTGCACATTTGATGTACACACAAGCAGCTTTCCGCCTACTCTGAGTCTGCTTGTAAGGATCTCGTGTAAATGTGCAAATACTCTATGGCACCTGTGCTTGAGCTCCTGTAGTTGAATCCCCTGGATTTTATCCCATCATCTGGTGGTTGTGTTAGTTTGCTCTTGTCTCTGAGGTGTAGGAATAAAGATGAGTTGTGTGTTAAAGAATGCTTAAAATGGAAACTTGAGTTGTTGGTGTTTGTGTATATCAGTTCCACCTTGGATTTACAGCTGTGTCTCGCATTCTAGGTAAAACTGCCATTTAATGCACAAAGGATTATCTCACTTTCCAGAAATGACTTCCAGTCGTTTCTGAAAATGCATAAATTAACTCCTGAACAATTGGACTGCATTCACGATATCCGAAGACGAAGCAAAAACAGAATTGCAGCGCAGCGATGTCGCAAGAGAAAACTGGACTGTATACAAAATCTTGAATCTGAAATTGAAAAACTGGTATGTATAAATACTCATTGCTCTTGTCATGTCTTTCTCTAAACATCTTGACTGCCTATCTGGCAGTAGCTTGAGACTGGGGTGATTTACTCAAGCTTAAACTTTTATCAGTCTTATATAAAACTACTTGATTGCAGTTGTAGATTTTTCTGAGCCTTGCTCTAAAGTACATGCATCTTTCCTTCTCTGGACTTGTTTCCATTCAAATAAAATCTGCATCACAGCATAATTTTTGGTGAATGATGTTTCTGAAACCCATAAGCTTTGAATTGAATTGTACAGAATGATTCCCAGGCTGTTATCCTACACTGCTTTTTGCCTCTTCCCCTTTCTTGCTGCAAGATTTTGTTCCTCAGCTCCTGGTATTGCTCATGATCAAGTGTGCGGTTACGCAATTGTCAGTTGTGTAAGTTCTGTTCTTGGAACACATCAACATGGGCTGGCAAACTGTTTCCTGAGTCTTGGATGTTAAAAATGAGACCCTTGCAGAAAGGCAGAAGATGCAGAAGAACTTGGGAAGTTGCTTGCCTTTTTAGCAGTTGCATCAAGATTGTAGCTAAGGAATTGATGCATCCAGATTTCTCAGCAGCCATCTGTTAATATATTTTTTCCTCCTTAAGAAGGCAATAAAAAGATAAATATGTAACTTAAGAGAAATGTAGGTAATCTGAGGTTAAGATTATGTAAAAATAACAAAGGCAAGAAGATAATTGAGTGGCTTTTCAGAAAAACAAGTCTTTGTTTGACTCTCATCTCAGTTTCATAGTTGGTCATAACCATGTACACAAAACAGTTCAGTTGTTTAGGACTACTGTACTCATTCTTGTCCATGGAGCATTTTAGGCTTGGTGTGCCTGAATTTGGTATCTGCATCAGCTGGAACAATAGCAATCATGTTGCCATCTTTTTTGACTTCAAAGTGAAAAGGAAAGTAAAATTAGAGCCAAATTGCACAGACTGGAAACTTATTTTCTTGTGATCAGCATCTTTCACTGCATCTACTCCTACTTCTGCAGTGGGGAGATTGGCTTTGAAAGAAGGCTTGCAGTGCCATAGAGCTCTGATAAGCTGACAGAGCAGGTTGTGCTCAATGAAGAAGGTGCTCTCTGAGGGAGGGTAATCAGGTGATTGTACTAATTATATCTTTACTGAAGGGAGAAGTTGCATTTCTGACATTTCAGAACTTTTTGCCTGGTTTTGTCATCATGTTGTCATTTCTGTTATGTAACTCTGTCAATATTTTGCAATATACCTGGGCAGGGAATTAAAGGTTGATCTGCAAGATTAGGCATGTGGCTGTTTGAGACTAATAATTATAACATAATATCCTTCTTTCTGTGGCCCTGTGCTGGAACAGACTGAATGTCTGCTGTTTGACAGGTAATGCTGTGCAAGGCCTAGATAATAAGTGTTGAGTCTTGAGAACTGTGAGGTGGGGTCTGAGTTATATGAATCATCCTCTAGGCACAAACATGCTCCAGTTGCATATGTTCTTTTCAACTGTGCTGAAAGTTTCTTCAGAAATTCCTGGAAAGACTCTGTTTGGAGGTGTTGACCATGCCTGACAGATCATCAAATTTGTATAAGCTGTACACAAATACAGAAACATCAAGATCTGTCCAGGCATGACTTCCAAGTGGATGGAAGAAAAGAGATGTCATGGAGGAGCTATGTGTGGTACATCCAGGTTGCTTCAGGCATGATGGCTCCTCTTTGTTCCTGTTGTCTGTGTCAGTCATGTCTCAGACCTTTTAGACTTTGATCTTCTCATGGTATCATCTGTAATGCAGCTTTGACAGGGAATAGAATGGTAGCTATAGTTTGACAGCTCTTGACAAGTAGATAATACTCTGTACTACCAGTTAGGAAATACTTTTTCCTGGAATTCCTCATCCTGGTTTTCAGTATGTGCAGCATGTTGTCTTGTATTAGTTTCTATTTGGTGCTGCTTCAGCTTTTTCTCTCTCAGAAGAAGCTTGTGGTGTGTTTCTTGGAAAAGTCCTATATTTGGAACAGAGTGACCCCTGCCTGACTAGAGGCTGGAGACTGACAGCTGGCAAGTAGCTTTGCTGACAGGCACCTTGGGCCCTGGGCAGACAGCAGGCTGGGCAGGGATCAGCAGCATGTCCAGACTGGAAAAAAGCCCTTCAGTGTCCTGGGCTGTGTTAGCAGCAGTGCAGCCCCTTTTGGAGGGCAGTGGTTGTTTCCTGTCTTGGCACATGTAACACTGAATTGTTTGCTGGGTTTTCACCCCTCCCAGTTCCAGGAGCACATTGACAGGCAGAAGGAGGGTTGGGTGAAGGCCATTGGGATGGCCAGGCCTGAAGTACTTCTGTGGTGAGAGGCTGAAGAAATGGGGCTTCTACCTGGAAAAGGGGTGGGGAGACCTCATGGCTGCCTGCCCATATCTGTGGGGCAGTCCTTGAGGTTATGGAGCCTTTGGTAGTGGGAGATCTTCAGCTTCCTGGGGGAGCACCTGGCAGCAAGAGAACAAGAGACATGGTCTTAAATTGCAAGGGGGATTTCATCTGAGTGTAAGGAAAGTTTTTTCTTCCAGTGGGGACAGGCAGGCAGTGGAGCAGTTCACCCTGGAAGGCTGTGCATGTGCTGTCTTTGAGGGTTTTATGGCATGACTGAGCAAAACCCTGAGCAGCCTGATCTTACCTGATCTCTGTTCAGAGCAGCAGGTCAGACTACAGATCTGCTGAGGTACCTCCCCTCACAAATGATTCTGTAAAATTGGAAATCTTATGTTAAGTTCTGCTTATATTAAAGAAATATATTGTTCAGTGCTGAATCTGTTATCTGGGAGAGTTACCTTTGATCATGTCTTTTGATCTTCTATACTGATAAAGTCATTTTTTACCTCCCCATATAGCCTTTGCTTATTGACCTTCCAGGTGAATCTGGGTGTTCTTGTTGGTCACTAATGTTCTGTATTTGAGAGCATGGGGCTGCTTTAGGAGATGTTGACTTGTTAGAAACAGCTCTTTCAGAGCCCTGTGTATGTTCACATTCCTTGTACTTTCTCCTGGACAATGGGGTGACCCTGCCTGAGCAGGGAGGTCAGACCAGATCACCCACTGTGGTCCCTTCCAACCTGACCCATCCTTGGATTTTTCACTTGGAAACTTTTAAAATGAGGGCACTTGTGAGGGGGAGCAGAGTAGAGGACAACTGGTCTCCAGAAGAAGATTCTGTAGCTGTACAGGATGTGCAGTGCTGCAAGAAAAATGTAATTGAGATCTCGTTACATATATTATAGCAGGGTGAGGTGAGAGAACTAAGTACATTCTTTACCAGGAGATTCAAAAGAGCTCTCAGTTGATTATGACCTTAAAACTAACTGACATTTTTTGTAGTATTAGTATAATGCTGATAAAATAAAACAATAATATTTAAATGTATTAACCTGTCAACAGCTTCAGAAGAGGGGTGAGGAATTGATGCTGGAATAACTATTTCTGCATGTTCATGTTTGTTTTAAATAGCAGTCCAGATAATTTCATCAGTCCATAATACACAACTGAGTGCCTCTACATACCCAGAGGGTATTAGATGATCTGCCTAACAGAATGGCAAAGATTATTCTGGTTAGTATTGAAAAACACCTGGAGCACAGTGCAGGGATCAGTCACAGCCAGCACAGCTCCATGAGGGGAAAGTCCTGCTTGTCAAAACTGATTTCCTTGTATGACAGGGTGATCTAGGAAAGCCGGTAGGTGTGATCCTCTTGGACTTCACCAAAGCTTTGGACAGGCTCTCCCAGGATCCTACTGAACAGAATGTCCAGCCCACTACTGGGTAAACACATCATGTGGGGGAGAGCAGCTGGGTCCTGGGTCACAGGAACAAATGGTGACAGTGCCTGGGTGACATCAGTGGGGTTCTGCAGGGCTGCACCCTGAGCCCTGTGCTCCTCACCCCCTTCGTTAACAGCCTGCACACAGCACTCAGTGGAACACACCCTGAGTTTGCCACTGACACTAAACTGGGAGGAGCTGTCAGCTCCCTCAAGGGCAGAGAGGCCCTGCAGAGAGACCTGGACCACCTGGAGGCTTGGACAGTCACCAACCACGAGAGGTTTAATGAGGGCAAGAGCCAGAATCTGCTCTGGGACAGGGCAGCCCTGGCTGTGAGCATGGGCTGGGGAAGGAGAGGCTGGAGAGCAGCTGCAGAAAGGGACCTGGGGCTCTGGTCCATGGCCAGCTGAACAGGAGCCAGCAGTGCCCTGGCAGCCAGGAGGGACATCCATGTCCTGGGGGCATCAGGGACAGCATGGCCAGCCAGGCAGGAGGGGACATTGTCCTGTCTGCTCTGCTCTGGGGCAGCCTCACCTCGAGTGCTGGGGCAGGTTTGGGCACCATGGTTTAAAAATGGCATTGAGCCATTGGAGAGCATCCAGAGAAGGCTCATGAGGATGGGGAAGGGTCTGGAGGGAGGAAATCTTATAAGAGGTGACTCTGGGCATTTGGTCTGTTCAGTCTGGAGAAAGGGAGGCTGAGGGGAGACCTCAGTGAGGTCTTCAGCATCCTCTGGAGGGGCAGGTGCCAATCTCTTTGTGACCAGTGACATGGACTCGAGGAAACAGCATAGAGCCCAGTCATGGAAGCTTTAGGCTCCCCATAGGGTGGTTGGACACTGAAACAGGTTCCCCAGGGCAGTGGTCACAGCACCAAGCCTGACAGAGTTCAAGAAGCATTTGGACAAAGTTCTCAGCACAGGGTGTGACTCCTGAGGTGTCCTGTGCAGGCCCAGGAGTTGGACTCAGTGACCCTGATGGCTCCTTTCCAGTGTGGCGTGTTTTATGGTTAACAGCTGCTCCCAGTATGCTGACAAATAGAAATTTATTAGCCAAGTCCTCTTTCTTCTAATTTTAGACAAAAAGAACTGGCAACAACTGTTGCTCTTGCCTAAACTGTTCCTGTTGCCTAAACTTAATCAGTTCTTTCAAAAAGAAGTTGTAGAGGTTGCAGTATGAGGTTTCTCTGCAAAAGGGGATATGAGGAGTGAAAATACAAAAATTTCCAAGAGTGAATTGACATAACAGTAGCTATGTAACACATAGTCCCTATGATTAAAACTTGAAAACTATTTAAAGCCTTATATATCTTCAAAACTCTATCTTCTTTTAATTAATTGATTAATTACAGAATTAAAAATGTATGTGTTGTGACATGTTTGGATTCAGGTTCTTTGTCCTTTTCATTCAACATCTTCATGATGGTCTTGGTTGTTTCCTGTCCTTTGTCATTTCATCATTTGACTTTATTCAAAAAGTTGTTTGTTTCCATGATTAGTTCTTAGTTATCAGCGTCTTTTCATCTTTAGCCAGTTCTGTCAGAAGCCTCAGAAAAATTCTCAACATTGAAGCCAAATAAAAGCTTGATTTAACACAGGCTACATTTTTCTACTTGATATTATTGAGTTGCCATGTGCTTGAACAATCCTGCTATGTTATCTCAAGGTTGTTAGTTGTTGACCACATCATCTTTCCTTTACCTGTCTTAAATTTTCTATCTAATTTAGGAACTATACTTAACTCCATTGTTTGTCCTGTTGTGGGTTTGGCACTTCTTGAGAATGGAAGTTACTTTCACCTAGTGGAATAGTATCTATAGTTAAAATATGATGTTTGATTTTTCAGCATTTCAATTTTAAAATATGAATCTCTATGAACATTGCTTAATGTTTGTTGGCTCATTTGTAATGGTTTGTGTTATCCTCTAGAACTTGTGTTTCAGGAATATTTACAGTAAGTGTAGCTATGTTTCATTTGCTCAGTAACTACAAATTACTCCTTTGTCTGCCAGTATGAGCTTGGAAAAAGCTGCATATCTGAAAAACCACATCAAATACCTTACCTGATGGTATTTCCAGAGAGGTTAAGATTGGCCTTTTGATATGTGTTTGATTGTGTTATTGCTTTCTTTCTTAATGCCAAATTACTTCTGTTTCAGCAGACCAGAGTATTTAAAGTCTTGGTTTAGCTTTGCTAGGAGCATAAACCATAGTTCTTATGTTGAAATGTAGACTAAAGTACTGTTTTTCTTTTTGCAGCAAAATGAGAAGGAGAATTTGCTGAAGGAAAGAAACCACATTTTATCAACTCTGGGTGAGACAAAGCAGAATCTGACTGGACTTTGCCAGCAGGTGTGTAAGGAAGCAGCCTTGAGTCAAGAGCAAATACAAATACTTGCAAAATATTCTTCTTCAGATTGTCCACTCTCATTTTTGTTCCCAAAAAGAGAACAAACAGCTCCATCTGATAGTGAGCTTGTGGTACCAGCATCTGTAGAATCAGCAAATGGCCTTTCAGGTGTCACCCCCACAGCTGAGCAGAGTTCCTGTTACCAGTGTGTCAAAAGCGTGTGTGAGGCCACGTACGACCAAGGCCAAGAACTGCACCCGGTTCCTGCCAGAACATTGGAGCAAACATCACTCCTGGAGCCCTGTGGGCAGAGCAGTGGCATCACAGACTTCTGCCAGCAAATGACTGACAAATGCACTACAGATGAATGAATCTCTCCTTCCCACTGCCAGCCTCTCAACATTGCAACTAGAAGTTGAGCATTATTGGAATGTAACTTACTGAGTGAGAGAGAAGATAGAAGTTAAATCTTTTGAAACAAGCTTTGGATTTGTTCTGTGTAGTTCCAGAAGGTAATTTGTATGTGTCAGCCTTGGAGCTTTTTCTGTGTGGTGATGCCAAGGAGGGTTCAGGAAAGCTGTTGGAAAGTACAAATTCCATGCACAGGTGCTTATTTGTGAGGAAGTTTTGTTCGTGTATAGAGCAGCCTACACTGATTTATGCCACAGTACTTAATGCCACTCTGCATTTTAAGGAAAGCCTCCTGACAGCTGTTTATGCACAATGACTTCTGTACCTGGAATTCTTCTAAGATTTCTTTTTTCCTGGTGAACAAACCTTAAGAAGCATACATAGCTCTGTAAATGTTCATTTTGTAGATGGGCTGAGTTACATGACAGGATGAAGAGATTTTGAGAAGTGCACTCTGGAATAGCTTCTTGCTTCCTGCTGTTCCTCTCCCTGTCCCAGAGAAGACTAAATTAAAGTAGTGAGCTACTACTACTGGTAGTAGAATTGGTTAGTAGTAGGCTTTTATTGAATCAGTGGTTTTGTCTTGTCACTCTAGTCCAGAATTAAAAGAACTGGAGCAGCAGAGGTGCTGCCACATTCTGCTCTATTCTAAATTTAGTGGGAGGAATAACAACATGCTGTGGAAGGCGGAGATCTGAAACTGGTGCATTCTTGGATGAGTGTGCATTGAGTCCTCTGGCATCTGAATCCCATAGGCTTGTTAAAACTCACAGCTGTATTGGGACTTCCTGTCCTAGCACCTTCAGGCTTGCTGCTTCTTAGGGCAAGTTGGAATCTAAGTATTGTGAAAGTCTAAGGACAAACTTTTTTTTTTTTTTTTTGGTATTCAGGCCACATTTTTTTCTTTCAGTGCCTAACTGCCTAAAGTAAGTTACAAATATTTGTTCTCTGATCACTGGGACCAGTAAAGTTCTATTTCAGAATCAATCTTCAGGATACTTTATGGCTAAACTTGTAGTATATTTTCAATGGCTTGTGCTATTAGCATAGATATATAAAAAGTTTATTGAAGAAATGAGCTGGAGATATTTCCTTTATTACTTTGTGAAGGAGAAATTCAGCTGCTGAAAATAATCCCCATTTTCTAGATTTTTACATAGCAGTGGATGCATATTGTATACCAATGATGCTTTGTTATTTAGATGCTATTCTCACACCAGAACTAAGTATTGAACCTCACCACAGAAAACTTTGGGTTTGCTGGTTTACAAAACATGAAGAATCTTGTACAAGCCAGTGGAATTCTTCATTTCCTACCTCAGAATGTGTATTAGCTTTTTGTGTCTTTGTGTGCATGTACAGTAGGCAGCAACTAAGCAATGGCCCTTGTAAATACTGCTTTTCAGTTTTACCTTGCAGCAAGGCACAACTTGTTCTTGGCAAGGCTCTTTTTTTTCCTCTCCCCACCATCCATAGGTAACATAGCATTAATAAATACAGTAAGCCACTTATTTAAAACAAAAATTTAAAAATTACAAGATTTCAACAGGACTTCTCATAACCAGCACGCAACACAAATGACTACACTACCTCACCTATGGGACTGAAAGTTGATTCAAATCTCTGGTGAATCCTTGGATTTTCATCATATACCATTACTTTTTTAAGGGAAAAAATATGCTGATGCCTCCTAGCTTGTATAAATCACAATGCTTGCAGTAATTGAAATTCAGAAATAAATACTACATGGCAGACATCATGATAATTGGATTGAAATTCTTTTAAATGACATAATTGAGATATGATGATCCTGTATATGTATTACTTTATGAAGCTCTCTGGGCTTTTTCTTCAGTTTCTGTAGATTCCTGGTTAATTTAATCCTGTCTCCCTCCCATACTGCCACCTTGAGGAGCATTTTGCTCTTATCTCTCCATTTTGTTTAAAAAGCAAACCAACAAGAAACAATAAAAAACAAAATTCAAAGCCCAAACCTCTACTGTTGATAACTGCTATTACTTTTAAAGCTGGTGATATTCTGAAATGACGTGGACAATGGCATTAAAACATTGTCCTAATAGTGCACCTAGTTGGACATGGAATTCCTTGGGGTCAGTCCTTATTCTAACGAGGTGGAGCATCTTTGTAGGGAATGGCTGTCTGGGAGCTTCTCCAGTGGCCCAAAGCCCTGACACACTTGGCTGCAGATGTTGGCAAACAAGGTCAGTGATGAGCAAGTGTGAGGCTGGAATATCCCTGAAGAGTTGTGCTCCACTCTGGAGTCTGGGGATCAGCCACAGCCTGAATTCCATAGAGCTGATGGTGGAGGGATTCCAGGGCAGGAATCATGGCAGTCACTGACCTAGGATAAAAGTAACATCATGTTTTTGAACCTGATAGGAACTTGATGAAGTTTGAGAGTAGGATTTTGCCTGACCAGCTGCATCTAAGTAATTTTTAAAATATTTATTTAATGCCATAGATCTACAAGTTGCATGTTGACTTCTATAAGCCTGTATCATCAACTTGCAAATGTTACGAATGAATGACAATTTTATGATACAGAATTCTCAGGAAAATGTTTTTGGAGTTTGGTTTTATTTTTTTCTCTTCCAGTAATGAAATACTCGTTTTTGAAATTGTAAAATACTTTGTTAAAGCATGTTTTAAAGTACTTTGAACAGACTATCTTAAAGCCATATGGGTATGATGGCATACAGATTGTAAAATAAACAGATAATTACAACAGTTGATTTTGTATTTTTCATAATTCGATATTTTCTAAGTCTGCAATAAAACCACTATCCTTTCTACAAAGGCTTTTCTATTTTGTGTAAGTTTTCTGCTGTGAAAGTCTCTACTGGTGCATTATTCATTTATGCAGTTAAGGCTCAAACAATTGTGAAAATGGTAGCAAATTAATCTCTTATAGTTTATAAATTTAATAGGCTTAGCTTAGGATTCTTCAGACAAAGCTGAAATCTACAGAGAGAGGTAATTGTACCAAACTTTGGTATCTACTAAATTACTGATGATATTTCCTCAGTAGTGTGTATTTTGTTCTGTTGATTTTCTTTTTTAATTGCATATTCTTAAATACGTGAATATTCTTCTCAACCTACTGAAGATTAAATTTGCCTTGTGGACGACCTGCTTTTTCATATGAATGACAGAGCCAAGGTAGGCAAAATTTAAAATAAAAGCCCTAAAAATGGTTAACAAATAAGTAATTACTGAGAATAATATAGCAATACAAGTAAGTTGAATATATCTTGTTAACTTGAGAAATAACATTTAAGGCTTTCTTGGTATATGTTAATAGTCTTGTAAGAATTCAGTATGATACCTTAACAAGGTTTCCAAATTTTTTATAATCTATTTTTTCATATTTACTGTGGAAAAGGAGGAGATGGAAGTGAGAGATTTGGGAAGACACAAGACTCAGTAATCAAAATAGCACCCCAGAATGTGTATATGTTCAACTTAAATAACTTGTTGAAGGCCATAAGCCTCAAGCTTTCAGGTGAACTGGCATGATTTTGTTTAGAAGTATTTGGTGATGAGAGAGGCTCAACATTTCAAAGTCATATTGCAATTTTATTTTTCAGCCCAGTGGTGATAAATCAGACTATACATTTCATGTCAGCCTGGCAACATTTGGGACTTTTTCAGGCAATGACCTAGGAAATAAGAAGGATTTTCAGTGAACGGCCTCTATTGGTTCTGAGTTTTCATTGCTGTTACTCTGACTCTTGTTAAACACACACTTGATTTGCTTTTATACAGGATCCACTGAAGTCCTTCAGATGGAGCCCCATCAGGTTGCACTTATACAGGCCTGTCAGATACTTTTAGGTGGCAGTGAAAATTTAATTTAAATAATTTAAATGAATAACACCGTTGGTTGGTATTGTTACATAATTGCTTGTTGTAATTGTAACTACCCATATTTACAATATTTACTTGAATGCAGAATAATCAGCTACCAACTGTGTGAAATTATTATTCTTAACAAAGTAGAAGGTTAAAAACCAGGGGACAGGTGCAGGGATAAAAGACAACAGAAGTCACAGAATCCCCAGAGTGGATTAATAGCAGACCATGGGAGTCTGGGGAATATCACTGACAGCTGTCTGTTGGGCTGGTCCATTTTTCACACATGGTGTGTGAATGTAGGAATCTTAAAAGGTACAGAGAATTTTCAGACTCTTATTCTAGTCTCTGAAGTTAATCAGTCCTGCTTACCCATAAAACCATGAGAAAACTTTGCTAACCTGCATCTATCCAGATGTTATCCCAAAAATCCTATTGACCTGTCATTGTTCTTGCTGAAAATCTGTCCTGTGAATTGTTTCACAGGCGTTTTTAAGGACTTTAAAAACACTGACAATTTCTGTGCTTTTATGTCTTTTCTTTTTTCCTCCCTCTACAAGAATTACAGTAAACCTTTTTACATGCAAATCAAAATAGTGGATGAAGGACTGAATGAGATTCTGTGCTTTGTGTTATACAGAATACCAGAATTTGTCGTGGTCTTCTCAGTTATAAAAATCTACTATTTCAGTTTTGTGGTGGACTAACAAGACTTCACATTCTTACAGAGAAATTTCCAACCAGTTCTTTACATTGAATTGGTTGGAAATTTCAGACTATTGGGCAACAACAGAACTGTGTGAGGGGAGGTTCTTTTGCAGGCTTTGTCCTTTGGTGTTTCCCTTCTGCTACATCCCAGGCTGACTGGAATTGTGTAGTGCAGACCTGCCAGTTCAGAGCAGTAGATTTTAAGTAAAAGAATTATTGACGCTTGTATGCCCTTAGATTTGCCATCAGAGGGGGTGTGCCTGTTCGAACCAGCTCTCACCATCCATCTCTAGCGGTGCATTAAGGGGAGAACTGGGAGCTGTCTCTCCCCTAAAAGGCAGAGCATGTGTTGACCTCAAAAAGGAAGATTTTGTGAATGTGTGTGACTCCATTTGTGAACTCTCCACAATTTCATGTAGTACCATGCAGCTCTGAGTTTCTAGGTTTGTAGAAGGCAAATTGTTCTCTTGCATTAAACTTTCTTGTGGATACTGTCGTTGCAAGTGAGGAGAAAATTCCATGATGGTGGTGCCTTTCCTTGGGAAGGAAAGCACCTTGCCACAGTATTGGTGTGGAGATCATTGGTTGCCCAAGAGAGGTTAAGGCCAGCAGCATCTTCCTCTCTTGGCATTGTGTCTGTGGGAGCAATCCCCAGGGCTATTCAGTTTTGGGGTGGTATCCAAATTTCAGAGGTTGACTCATGAAGGAGGATTGCATTACCTCTCCTTGGGAAGGAAAGCACCCAGCTCCAGTGTTGGTAGTGCAGATTTGTAGGGTTCTTGGCCAGGAACAACTTTCTCTCTTGGCACTTTTTGTGCTGGAGCCATCCCCAGACATATTTTGGAGGTGGTCTCGAGATTCTGGAGTGGGTTCCTGAAAGATCAAATTACCTTTCCTTGGGAAGGAAAGCACCTAGCCCCATTATTGGTGGTGCAGATAATAAGATGCCATGGGGAGTTAACAGCCAGGAGTATTTTATTTTCATGGAAACCTTTGTATGGGAGCACTCCTTGGACATGTTCAGTTTTGGAGCTCAGTTTTGAAATTCAGTGTTGGGCTCATGAAGGAGGATGACAGCACCTTTCCTTGGGAAGGAAGGCACATACTCCCAGTGCTGGCAATGCAGGTGAGGGGCTGTTCATGGGATAGAAAGGCTAGGAAGGGTTTTCTGTCCTGGCACATTTTGTGTGAGAGCAATGTACTCCATAATTCTGCAGGTAGCATGCAGAATTGGGTAAGTGGGCTCCTGAAGGAGGCACCTTTCCTGGGGAAGGAAAGCATGTATTGACACTTAGGGTGCTCTAGATGATGGTCTGCTTGATGGAGGTAAAGGCCAGAAACATCTTTCTGTCCTGGAACCTTCTGTGTGGGAGCAAATCTTGAACATATTCAATTTTGGAGCTCAGCTGCAAATTCCAGAGGTGAGATTCTGAAATAGGATGTCACTACTTTTCTTTGGGAAGGAATGCACATTAGTCTCAGTGTTGGTGGGAATTTGTCTTTGTCCTGCAAGACAAAGGATAGCAAACCAGATACAGCAAAATAAATTATTTATTCTCATAGTCTTCAGATGACAACATCCCTATTTGTTTACCACCTCCAAAACAGAATCAGTCTGGGCTTTGAGCCCAAAGAAAAGGTGCCAGGACAGAAAGCTTGTGCTGGCCTTTGGGCAGCCTCTCATCTGCACCACCACCACGGGGACTAAGTGCTTTCCTTGCAAAGTGGAATGGTGCTGCCATAAATTTCAGAATACCTCCTCCAAAATTTGAATCTGAGCACCATCATTAAAGACATCCAGGGATTGCTCCCAGACAAAAGATGCCAGAACACAAAGATGATATTGGTCCTTCTCTCTCCTTGGGTGACTGTCATCTGCTCCAACAATATTGAGCTTAGTGCTTTTCTGCCCAAGGAAATACAGTCTCATCCACTTTCTGGTGCCCACATCCAAAACTGAAATACAGCATTCAAATCTTAATGGGTTCCAAAACTGAGGCTATACAGGAGCCCCAAGAGAACAAACTGTTACTGGCTTTAGGTCTCCTGAGCAGCCTGGTGACTTCAACCACCACTGGGGCTACATGCTTTCCTTCACATGGAAAGATACCATTCACTTTTTGGAGGGTATATGCAAAATTTAAATTCAATCTTCAAAACTAAATAGGGCACAGGATTACTCTCACCAAAAAAAAAAAATGTCCCAAGAAGAAAGGTTTTGTTGCTGTTTACCTTTTCTGGGCAGCCTACCATCTATACAAAAAACACAGACAAGGTGCTCTCCTTGGCCAGGAAGGCTGTTTCACCCCATTTCTCTCTACCTCCTACAAATTTGGATATCACTGCTTAACTGAATGCATCCAGGGAATGATCCCACACAGGAGGTTCCAGAACAGAAAGCAGCTGCTGGCCTTCACCTCTGTAAGGCAGCCTCTCATCTGCAGGATGAGCTTGTTTATATTTCCAAGGAAAGGTGATGTGATTCACATTCAGGACACTAGCTCTGACAAATAGATCCAAAGGGAAGAAGGGTTGCTGGGCTTTACCTCCCCTGGGTAAGTTATTTTCTCCTAATGGAACACATGGTCCAGGTGCTTTCCTTCCCATATAAAAGAACTGTTGCTTTCTTTCAGGATACCTCCTGCAATTTTGAATACATCCAAGGGTTGTTTGCACAAAAACCATTTTAGAACAAAGTTCTTGCTGGCCTTTACCTTCCTTTGGAAGCTTGTGATCTGCAGCAGCAACACTGGCATTATGTTCTGTATTTCCTAAGGAATGGTACTGTCACTCAGATCCTGGACCCCACTTTGGAAATTTCAGGCTCAGCTCAAAACTCGAATAAGTCCAAGGATTGCTCCAACACAACAGGTGCCAGGCTGGAAAGCTGTTGCTGGCCTTCACGTCCGGTGGGCAGCCTACGATCAGCACTTACAACCACTGGATCTCCAGGTTCTCCTCCCATGGAACAGCAGTTTGCCAGAAGTAAGAGGGAGTGAATGCTGCTAGAGTGTGATGTGAATTAAGGGCTTCAAATGGAATCTGAAGGCCAGACGAACTTTTCTGCCCTGGCACATTGGTTTTTGCCAGGGCAGTACTGACAATTTCAGCTCGGGTTGTGCAGAACTCATCGCTTCTGCAGAATCGGGACATTTACTTCTTTTGCAGCTACACTGCCGCCATCGTGTGGAGCTAAGCAACTGCAATGGGGAAGGTAAAATTCACAAAAACAGGCTTTTTGTTGGGACACTGTTAGTATGGGAGCAGTCAGTAAACTGTTTGGGATCTTGGGTCTGTAAGAGGGAAAGAATGGGAAGGTACATAAAGAAGGAAACCGAACAGCACCAGGGTGTGCACAGGCTGCAAGTAGAAGGTGATGCCCAGCACTTTCTTTTTGTTCTAGGACCTTATTCCAGGGGTTATTGGAGATTTCAAATTGGCACATGGACTCACCAGACTGTAGGAGAATGAGACCCTACATACAGCTGGCACAAAGAGTGCACAGCCCCAGTGTTTCTGGTGCATTGATAGACAGTGAGGAGAAGGGGCAGTCCAGCAATTCGTTTTTTACTGGTACATTTTTCTGTGTGAGCTGTAGCTGTTTAATTTCCTGTGTCCACAGCAGCTATCCCAAAAGCCCAATTATGTCCTTTTGGCTCCTTGAAATACCTTCTCCTGAGACAATCTATGCCCAGGATGTCCAGGGCCTCTGGGCCAGTCACAATGGGGTGATTCTGCCATTTGTTTTCCGTCAGGCTCACTCAGCTTCCAGCACAGTCACTGTTGGGATCCTCCTGTCACCCCAGAAACACAGATGGATTCTGCCCCTACATATCTTGATGGCATCAGGGTGCTTTGTACATCAGTTTCAATTAAAGCCTTTATATCCCATGCCAGGCCACTGGATCCACACAGTCCAATAGATCAGATTGTCCCTTTCCTCCATCTGGCAGGAGACAGGGTCCCTCTAGTTCTCATCATGGTACTCACTGCTCACTTCTTGTAAACGTGAACTGGAATCCTTCAAGAGGATCAGAAGTAACATCAGCCTTCCTGTTGTGTCTGAGGACTTGCCCACAGGAAATGGGAAAGGCATTTGTACCTGTGCTGCCAGGGCAAAGGTGGGTTTTCCATCCCACTTCTTTATGTGCTGTCCATAGTCATGCAGGGAAAAGCAAAGGTTACTCGTGGTGTGCACCTACCCTCTCTCTCAAGCAGAAGGTTCCTGCTTCCAATAGCAGAGACTCCAGGCTTTAGGGCTGGGCTCTGGGACACTTCTTTTAATCACTGGTAGTCCTCTTGAAATTGCTGCAGGTCCTTGGACAGTCTTTCCGTGGACAGGACACAGGACTGGGGAGCGGGGGGCAAAAAAATTACTTCACATATAGCTGGAGTTTGATAAAGAAGTTTGATAACTACTCTTTGTTCTTCTTCCTTCCATGACAGCACTGCCAATGACCTGCCATATGACACTGGTATGTTCTGTCAGAACTTCTCCCACAGACTTTGTGTACACTGGACTTCACCTGGATTTACAGGGGATTGCTCATCATTTGAACCCTTATAGATTGCCTCCAGCACCACTAATTCTCTCCAAGATACTGGGTACCTTGCTCCATGGTGTTCTGCTTGTCTCAATGCACTACCTGATCATCCTTGGGACAGTTCCTTTCCCTCACACTTGACAGGAGTTGCCTGCAGAACCTGAGAGTTTTTGTGCTCTTCCCAATGCCCTTGCCAATGTTCACATCCCAGGACAAGGATTCCAGCTGCTTGGCTTCACTACCATCCCCTTCCATATGGGCCAGGATATCCCAGCACTGGAGTAGCCAGGTCACCAGGGGCTCACCTAACTGGTGGCTGGGCTTTCTCACACATCTTACAGCTCACCTGGGGACATGGACCAGGTGATTTTCTCTGGCCCTGCCTCCTGCCCCTGTTCTGAGGGCCCTGCTCTGCCATCCCTCACTAACTGAGCTGGTTTTCTCTTGGGTTCCTTGTTCCCTGCAGGGGTGGCTGCTCCCAGCACGGGCTGTTCCCTGGCTCAGCTGCAGCTGCCGTGGCCGTGGTGCTGTTGCTGTTTCCTCCTCCTCCTCCTCCCCTGAGGGTGCTCTCCACTGACCACTGGTGTGCAATGAAGAGTAGCCAGGGCCCAGCACACTGCAGTAAGCTGCTCATCTCTGCAGCTGACACAGCATCTCCTTGCAAACATTCTGTCACTTTATCAGAGTCTGCAGTTGTTCAGGGGTGAACTCCCAAACCACCAGAGCAGAGAATGTCTCAAAAAATTGGCCAATTTTCTGGCACATTCCCTGCCACTCATGACTATTCCCCCTCGGGACAGGTCCCTGAATGGCCTTCTTGGAAATCTCTGTTCTGCCCCCAAAGGTGACTCTGAACACAGTGAGGACTGCACTGAGAGCAACAGGAACAGGCTTTCTTACCATCCAAAGGGAATTAAAAATGCTCAAAAGCTGTTGTAACAGGCCTGAAGGAGGAAAAGGGGGGGGGGGAATGGAGAAAATCATCCTTCCCCTGTTCCCCCCCCAGACAAGGTATGGTTATTAATGGGCTTCAAAGGGCAGGAGAGCAGCACTGAATACACATCCCAGAGTACCCTCATTGCCCTTGGTGTTACCTTGTCATAGACTCACCTCCCACAGCACAGCAACAAAGAAATGCTGATCCCTGTCCCTGCTCTGTGAAAGGTCACCCCGAGGAGCACACACAGGAACAGGTACCACACCCACATGGACAGACCAAGCACCACTGTGACCAGTGGCCCTGGACCCAATACAGCAAATGCTGACATCAAATTTGTTTCCAACCCACTCTTGTGTTTGTGCCCTCATTGTGCCTCACACTGAGACCCAAGTGAGCCTGTCTTGGTGTAGGAATGGTGCTTCCAGATTTACTGCTCCCACTGAAACCACTCTAATCTATGAGCCACGTGCTCACTTCTCCCCCTCCCCAAGGCAGGAGATTTGGGGGTACAAAAGATGAAGATTATGGGTTGAGATAGGAACAATTTCCTACCAAAAAGTGAGGAGAGAAAAAAACCAGTAACAGCATCAATAATAAAGAGAACTGTGACGGCTCCCTCAGCTCCAATTAACACTTACCTGTCACTCCCAGCCCGAATCCAACAACCCTCTCCAGCTCTCTTGTAGGCTCCCTTCAGTTCCTCTTCAAGATACTGAAATCAGTAACATTTTAAGCAGAGAAAGATCAAATATGTCACTATTAAATCATGCAACTACAACTGCAATACTATTTCAAATAGCTAAACTATGATTTATGTAGGTATGTGAATTCCAGTGTTAATCCTACTGTGTTCACTTGAGAAATCCAGCTTTGAAAGATTATTTTTTTCTGACATATTGAAATAGTCAACCAGAACCAGTACTCACATCATTTCCTTCACTCCCTTCCTAAAGCAACAAAGCTTACCAAGTTGTACTGCAACTCCTTGACAGATGAGTTTATTGAAGCAATTTTTAAAAGCAGGTATTTCTGAGTGTGCCCCATCAATCCCAACTGTTCAAAAAAAAACTATCCAGTGTCCCAAGGAAGTGTCCATGTTACCAATGGTATGTGTTTAATATACTCATTTATATCACATGCCATAAGCATAAATATTGTAAGTATGCAGATTATTTGCTACAGTTCCCTGAAAAAAAGTTGGGCGCACATGGAAAAAAGCTCTTAACCCAAGGCAATTGCAGCTCTCCACCTGCCTTGGACCCCAAGATCAAGGCACTAGTGTTCTCATGTATAGCAACAGATTTTTGAAGTGGTTTTCACTTACATTTAAATTAAACACCTTGAGGTTTTTAGGACTACACATAGATAATATTTAGTAGTGAGAGGAATGAAGGATTTGTCTTCACAAACAAGCTGTGTAGATAAAATTAGCCCTGAGAGATAAAAGCAACAATGGGAAGGATTCCACTGAGTGATGAATGGAAAAAGATATTTGCTTTTACAACTAAACTTTAGGTTTGCTGATAAATGAAATTAGACATTGAAAGATGAAAGAAACAATGGGGAAGAAAAACCCCCAAAGTCTGTAAGAATTAAAAATTAAAAGGGAGGGTTATACATTAGAGGGGAATCTTCGCTATCAGGTGTATCAGGAAGTCTGTAACTCTCAAGTACCTCAGCCAATGGGGAAAGAGAGAAGGGAAATGTGCCCAGGAAATCAGGATAAAAAGGAGGCTGTGTCCTCCAAAAATTTGAGAGATCACAGCGGAATGCCCCATGGCCTCTCCCTTTATCCAAATAAAGTTACAGGACTCCTCTATCTCCTTTTTGGACATAAAACTCTGGTGTTTTGTGGATTAATTTTCCTAACAGCGGGAAGTGTAACATTTTAATATTTACAACATTAATACTTCAAAGGTTTCAAAAAACCTTCATTTTGCTCCATATCTTCAGCCACTCTAACCTGAAGAAATAGGTTCCATGAATGACTTTACAAAACAAAATGAAATAAACAAAGCAAACAAACAAAAAAACCAAACCAAACCACCTCTCCCCCCCATCCTGACACAACTTAAGCAATTTAGAAAAGGAAGGCGAGTCCAGAATTCAGAGGTAAACCATTAGTCCTACAAAATGAAAGGTGTTTTGAGCTTAGGAAGTGACACCATCTACACATGCACAATAACAACAAATTCTCAGTGTTTGCCTGTATTAAAAAAAATACTTCACCATTATTCAGACCTTCCTTTTGAAGAACAGTGGTAAGAATTCCATATTCTGAATGCAAATCACTTTTTAGTTACTCCACTTGGAGTGCAGAGCTGCTT
This sequence comes from Melospiza georgiana, assembly GCF_028018845.1. Lineage (NCBI taxonomy): Eukaryota > Metazoa > Chordata > Aves > Passeriformes > Passerellidae > Melospiza > Melospiza georgiana. Next base: position 96,625,340 of record NC_080431.1, read on the forward strand.
TTTAAAGGTCAGGATCTACTTCAATGTGCCCCTATTCTTCAACTCATGACTTTTCACATATTTGAATGTTTTACCAGCCCTTTTGACCAATAATACGATCATTTTATTTTCAAAATAAGTATTTTTTAGCAAATGAAAAGCTTATTGCAACAGTACAACATCTCTATATCCAGTGTGAAAGCAACATGGTGGTATAAATATATGCATCATTGTATTACACAGAATCTATTATACACATTCCAGTTAACCATGGAACAATCAACAGGAGTAGATGACCACTGATTATGGGCACAAACTACTTTTGTGAACAAGATTTTGAGAAACTTGAGGAAAAATCCTGTTTCTGCAAAGATGACAATCTTGGGATTCCATTTTTGTTTTCAATGAAGTCAATGATTTTTATTTTTAAGGATGCTGTATATAAGAATGCACTTTGTATTAAAACAAAGATCAATACTTTACAGTTTAAGAAACTTTACATATGTACATAAATTACATATCAGGAATGGTTTTAAAGCTCAAAATGAGTGGTGGGAAAAGTCTATTTTCCTTCTATTAGAATCTTGAACTCTTTTACGTTGTGATCATTTGCAACAGTAACAGCATGATCCAGAGCTCGGACACTTGCTAGAAGCTTTATGATCTGCTTGATGTGCTCCCTAAAAAAGAGGCAGGAGAAGTCAATACAGAAACAGAACAATCAGTGGCATTGATTAATTTTCCAAAAGAAGACTGCATTATGGAGTCATATATTTCATATTCCTGTTGCAGATTTATTATATTTGCTTAATGAGGTAATGGCAACAGATTTGTTAATGCTGTGAAAAAGCAAGACAGAAGATAGAAATCAAATTAGAACCTGCTATGAATACAGGATAATTGGATGTTTCTCTTCCAATAAAAATTTTTACCAAGTTATCATTTCACCTGGTAAAGAAATTTCTTTCAAATTTAGAAACACACCAGCAAAACAAGAGAGTTCAAAAACTTAAATAAACTTAAATCCCAAACTGTTACACTGAAACACAGGACTGTCCCAAGATGGGAAGATTGTCCATTCCTGTGCTGTTGCTACTCCCATTGCATGTCAGCTTACTTGGCCAGCAGTAATGTGTCTAAATGCAAACTTTTAATTAAGCTGATCATTGCATTCAAGTAAAATTACTCTTGGATTTCAGGCAAAACAGGTTAATCTAGTTGACTGTGTAAATAGTCAGAACTTTTGAACTGTTTACAAAGGACAGTTTGCAATTTAGAAGCCACTATGCAGGAACCAGCAACAGGCTCACAAGGTGAAACACCAAACATGGTAGCTCCAAACTTTGGCAGAATCATGGAATGCTTTGGGTTGGAAGGTACCTTAAAGCTTATCTCAGTCCAGCTCCCTGCCATGGACAGGGACACTTCCAGCACACCAGGTTGCTCAGAGCTCCATCCAACCTGGCACAGAATATTTCTAGGGACAACCACAGCTTCTCTGGGCAGCCTGTGCCAGGACCTCACCATATTCACAGCCAAGAATTCCCAACATCTAACATAAATATCTCCTCCTGCAGGTTTAAAACCACTCCCCTGTGTCTTGACAGTATCTGCTCATGTAAAAAATGCCTCTCCCTGCTTTTTATAAACCCCCTTAAGAATCCAGGACACTAAGCAGTAGTGCAAAATATATTATCAGTGTTCCAGTATTTCCAGCAGTTGCTATATTCAGACACCTTAAAAATATCCATTTCTGACATGTGAATTCAAAGAAGTTTCCAAAGACACACAGCAGGATGGAGAGTTATCCATGTTTGTATCCATTGGCAAAATAAATCAAATCACAAGAACTCAAAGTAAGTTACCTGGCATTTCTCTTCTCTACATCAGAGCAACCAATGCTGTTTCTGTAAATTGTATCAGCCAGGTGAACAAGGTATCTACAGAAGTTTTCTAGCTGAGAAATAGTCTTGTCTCCTGTCAGATTAGTGAACCACTGCTTAGGGAAGCAAGCAATTACCTAGGAAAAACGGGAAGAAGGAAGTTAAACACAATGCAACAAAATTTTTAAAGCTATGTAACATGTATAACTTGTGAAGTTTGCCTAGTAAGACTGCAGGGATAAGGCCCAGCTGAGTGAAAAAATGAGAAAACTACAAAAAAACCCCACACCATAACCCAAACAGTAAAGCACTGAAACCCATAGTATACCTAATCCATCTACAGGCGTGAGCCAGAGAAGGTTCTTTCTTTACTCTGTACACTACACCAAAAAAAAAAAAACAACACCCAACCTATTTTTCACTGACTACAGCTTTTGAGGTATCAAAGCCAAGATTTCATAGGCAATGTCAAGTTTTAACTATATTTTCCTTTCAGTTTAAATCCATTACTTTAAACATTGCTTGATTTTACTTACACTTTGAGCTTTCTTAATGCTGTCCTCTCCATACTCTGAGTTTTGAAAAGCCATAAGAATGTATCTATTGAGCAACCCATCTATGGACAGCTCCTGTAGAGTTTTGTTTGAGAGGATTCCATACCACTGGAGAAAGTTTCCCAATAACTAAAAATACAACACAGGGAAAATAATAACTCCAAAATGCACTGAAACCTGGGAGTTGATCAAACATATTAAACATTTTAAGATATTTTAAATGTTTTGCAAGCCTATTCAGAATACAGTCTCCCTTGCTGCTGCCATTTGAACAGAAAATTCCAGAGAAGAATTCTGTTTTGTGTGATCATGGAGAGCAGTTGTTCAATCAACATCAGTCTCTACTTTTTTGTTTAGCTGAGTTAATTTTCTTCACAGTCTTTTATTGGAAATAAACTATGGCAGCCACAGCTTTGAGCTCCCACATTCCCCAAAAGCAGTGTATTTTATTCTGACAAGCACAAGGATATAAAAAACCTGGGGTAAGTGATCCCATAACATCCAAGCTGAAATGATGGTGCTTCCACTTGACAACCTCTTCAACTACAAAACCAATTAGGTTGGAAAAGACCTCTGAAATTAAGTCCGCTCTTAGACCAAACACCACCTTGTCAACTTGACCAGAATATGGAGTGCCATGTCCATCTTCAAAAACCCCTCCAGGGATGTGACTCCACCACCTTACCAGGCAGTCCATCCCCATGGCTAATTATCATTTTTGTGAAAAAATTTTTCCCATGTCCATCCTGAAGCTCTCCTGGCAGAGCTTAAGGATATTTCCTCTCATCCTGGTGCTGGCTGCCTGAGAGCAGAGCCAGACCCCCCTGAGCACACTCCACTGTCAGGCAGTGAGAAGGTGCCCCTGTCCTGTCTCCCCCTTCCCCACCTCCTCTTTTCCAGGCTGAACAACTCCAACTCAGCTGCTCCTCCCAGGACTTCTCCTCTAGACCCTTCCCAGCTCTGTTCCCATCTCTGGACATGCTCAGCCCCTCAATGTCCTCCCTGAAGTGAGAGGTCCAGAGCTGGACACAGCATTCGAGGTGTGCCCTCAGCAGTGCCCAGCACAGAGGGACAATCCCTGCCGTGGTCCTTCAGGACACACCACTGCTGGCACAGGCCAGGTGCCCTTGACCTTCTTCCTCACCTGGGCACAGCTGGCTCACCTTCAGCTGCTGCTGACCTGCACCCCCAGCGCCTTTCCTGCCCAGTGGCTTTCCAGGCACTCAGCCCCCAGTTCTGGGGTTACTGTGGACAAAGTGTAGGGACCCAGCAGTTTGCTCTGCTGACCCTAATCCCACTGGCCTCACCAGTCCAGGTCCCTCTGCAGAGCCTCCAGCAGATCAACACTCCTGCCCAACTTGGTGTTGCCCACAAATGTACTGAGGGTGCACTCAATCCCCCCATCCAGATCATCAATAAGGATATAAAACAGGACTGGGCCTAAAAGTGAGCCCTGGGGACTCACTTGTGTGAGTCCAGACACCTCTAGTGACTGGACACACCATGAAGAGGGCACAGTGCATTATCAAAGACTAAGAATCCAGAGTAGGAGGTTTTGCAGTGAAGTTGAAGCAGTTTCCTGTTTCCTATTGTTTTCCATAAATTTGAGGAGGATTTTATTGCTACACTGTCTTAGACCAAAGATTTACCAGACATATTTACTGACTTACCTTAACAGAGGACCAAAACTGACGTTGGAAAAACAAATATGGACCAGAGTTCTTGTTTTCTAAGATGCTGGAAAGTAAGACATTTCTTTAATGAGTAACCAAAACTACACCTGTCTTGAATTTGCTGGCTTTTTCCTTCCAAGACACAGTTCATTTTGATAAATATTCCCTTTCATCCTCCTTGTCTCTGCTAAATGCTCCCAGAAGAATAATAAAAGATCTCCTGTACCCAGGCACTGAACCACATTGAGAAAAATCCCTCTTAACTACGGACAAACACAGTGACTGTCTAAGAAAGGTCTAACACCATAGCTGAAAGTAAACTTACTTTTTTGGATACAAGGGCATGAATACATCATCATCTAGTGTTCTCCTCATTCTTAGCAACAAGGCCTTTAAAAGCATCTGAAACAAGTAATATTCTTTTAAATGTCCAGTGCACTGCTTAGTAGTTAAACACTCAGAAACTGATTTTTAAAGCAACAAAGAACACTTGTGACCATAACAGTAAACACACACACACATTTGAGCACACAAATAAATAGTCTTAAAGAAGTCTGTAATATCTAACAGAGCAGAAATTTGACACTTTCAATTAAAACTTGAACTCTTATTACCACTTCCTTCATACACAGAAGGCAAGTAAAACAACCCAATTTCCAGGTAATACATTTGAAAAGGCTCTAAAGATCTAAAAAATAAAAGCCCGAGCATTTGTAGCCATCCCTTACAGCAAAACTTGAGACCAGCAAGTCTTACTACATCTAGTGTATCTTTTTATCTCTAGTATGTATTCTGGGAAGGCTTCACTGAGTTTCTTCTTTTAATTTATCACCCTACTTTACTCCCCACAATCAGACTGCAGAGCACCAAATAATTTTAAAATTCTTTTTCTTGCTGTACTTCCCAACATAAGGTATTAAAAATGTATTCAACTTCCTTAACTTATGTAACACCTTTAAGGAAAAAATCCAACAACTTACCTGTGTATTTTTGTTTTCTGCATTCACCACTGAGGGATATCCATCTATTAGTTTCTGTACAATTGCTACCATTCTAGATGTCTGTGTGGTAGAAAAGGGATCCCAGATATTTTCAGAAATTACTGGAAGAGATTAAAGAATTACTCCACTTTGCAAATACTCAAATACAGTAATTATTATACAAATAACAATTTGAGTATTATACAAATAATTTTTGAGTATTATATACTCAAATCCATGCAATTATTTACAAAACAGTAAAATCTGAAAGCACAAACAAGCATCACACTCCACAACTCCCTCCCTCCCATTTTTTAAGCCTATAATTACCTGTTAATTTAGGAAGAACAACTCTCTCTACAATGGTAGGCAACAGTGAAATATCAGCATCATCTTTCACCTGCTCCTGTTCTTCACAGCCATAAAACAGCAATGACTCAAACCACAACATTGTTTCAAAATCTCGACACTTGCCCTAATAAAAAAAGAATTGGGGTTAGATTCCTACACAAACGTTTGAAGTTAACACATAGAAAAAGTATTATGTATGCAAGTACTATACAATCACAAAAACAGCTTTAAAACACTCTGCCAAATGAACCAATCATCCTACCAGCATAGCCACTAGATGTAATGAAAAGAGAAAATGGCTGAAGCAAGACTGATCTTTTAACAGTTTTTGCACCACAGATTTTAATTTCTACTTACACCTAAACCAAACAAAAGCCTAAAGATTAGGGTGTAAGTTAGAAGTACAGCTCAATTGTGCTGCAATTTAAAATTATGCCTTCTGGATTTAAAAGGCCTTTCTGTGAGCACCTTGTAATTTTTCTGCCTCAACAAAATGCTTACCAGGACCAGTAACAGAGAGTAGTGAATAGAGTTAGACTTTACAATTCTGTATATGTACAACTAAAACGAGCTTTGTCAACATGAAAACTCAGAGAAATAGCATGGGGGAAATGAAAATGCACAAAAAATGTTTTAAATTTAATGATGGCATCTTTCTCAGATTTTTCCTTGTTTGAATGAAGTCAAACATCAAATTAATAAAATTATTTTAATACTCTAAACTCTCTCTGAAGAGAAGTCATGCCTCTCCTCCTCTGCACTTGAAGAAGAGGTGGAAACAGAAAAACCCCTTCTGCAGATATTCTCTTGGTAGGTTAAGGGAAAAAAAAGCACTTCTGAAAAAAGGAGGAACAGAGAGGGAGTCAAAAGCTACCTGAACTGTTTGTTCTGGTGGCATCTCATGAAGGCATTGATATCCAGGCTGGACAACAAATGTGTGTCAGGGATACTGGGCTGCCACAGTGCTGTCCTGCCTTTCCCATGTTCCCTACATAATAACTGGGCAGTGAGTACTATGAGAAAGACCTGGAAATTGCCAGCCAGAATTCTACAGGGTATGGAGGTGTAGGTGAGACAGATATATAACCCAGAGACACAGGTTGTAATTCCATGCAAGAACAAGCTTCTTAGTTTCACTTCTGATGAAACAATATTACCTAGAGTCACAATTTTCTCTGAAGTATTTTAAAGAATAATGTATTTTCACAGAACCAACAATGGTTTGGGTTGGAAGGGACCTTAAAGATCAGCTAGCTCCAACCCATTACCATGGGCAGCTGCAGATTTTTTGGTCTACACCACTTCCTGAGAAGGATCTGACAAAGTACCAAAGTTAACTCTGGTTTGCTGGGAATATAGTGGTTCAACTAATCCAGGCACTCCCTAGAAAAACTTTGCTCCAAGAGGGGTGCCCATTTGAAACCTCATCCCTAGAACACACCTTTAGGAAAAGCACATATCAAAGGTGCAATTGACTTTGCTCCAGTGTGAAAGAACCACCATAGCAGTTAACACAGAAGCTGCATGCAGGCAAGCTTACCTCCAAAGGAGTCCAAGTGAGCAGCTGAAGTCTGATTAAAGGGTTAAACAGCTTTGGTAAACAGAGGCCAATGTAAGCATCCTTATAAGAAGCAAAGTACTTGGAGCGCCAAGCTTCAAACTGTGACTTGATGCAATCAATGGAGTAAAAACTTTCCAAAACATCCTCGAAAACTTTGCTGGATTCTTTCAATATACGATCTAGCAGGGGAGAAAAGGAAAAGTTAATCACCTACTCCCTGTAATGCCTCTTTCAAAACACTCTTTGATGCTCACTGGCATAAACTAACTCCCATAAGTAAAACCAAAAAAGCCCCCCTCACCTTTAGAAGCTCTGTTACTCCTGCCTCAAACACACAAAGCTATAAAACAGGAGCACGAGTATTCTTCCATAGAGTTATTTATCACAGGTCTCACTTTTAACATTTCATGGAAGGATTTTAAGTTACCAGATGTAATTAGGATTGGTGACATACTGGGCTGTATTCAGAGCGGATCTAACTTCAAAACTGGCCTTGCTTTGCATGGGGGGTTCAAACAACTGATCTCCAGGCCCCTTCCAACCCAGATTCTTCTACATCTTGGATAATCCAAGTGCAAATATAGGAGGGCATCTCAGATAAGCCAACTGAACTGGCAGTTCAGACAGGGTGAGTCCTGGCAGACACCATGCTAAAATGCTGCCCAGGACACGCCTGTTGGCACTGGGTAGTGATTACAATCCTCTAGCACCTTCTTTTTTTTTTTTTTTTTCTGGGCAGTCCAGACCTTTTTCTCTGTATGTTATTTTCCCTTTATCTTTACTACTTCATTTTGATCAGTCATATTTTCTGCAGCCACTGTTGTAAATGTTTGGTCACAGTAGTAACCCTTACACAATGAACACAAGTAGTTCTAGAATATTTAATTAACAAAGTTAATCACAGCACCTAACAACCCTGAACAGTTGTTCTGTTTATCCAAGACCCCTCCCTGCAGTAAGAAAATCAGTGCAATCATAAAATTGCAGTGAATTAGTCAGTAACTAAGGGTGTGGAAACTCTGCACTTCCAAAGGACCTAACAGCTAGACAGTTCATCTAACTGTCTTTCTAGTATGTTCATATCTCAGGTCTCCACAACCACCTACATCAATGACTTTGCCATTTATGACCTTCTCTGTGGGAAATTACCTCTTTATTTTATACCTATCCTGTCACTTAATTTCATGGTCCCCAGCTATCATACTGTGTAAAGTTGATATTGTTCTACTCGGAGAGAGCAAAACCATTCAATCCATCCTCAAATCCAAACCAAGCAATTCTATACATGCAATCATAACTGGCCTACCCCTCCTCACTTCTTCTAACCTGATTCTTTTTTTAATCAGAGCAAATGCTAATTGTACCACAAGATCTTTCTGCCATGTTTGCATTCAACATTGCTTTCTATCATTTGCAAACTTTGCCAGGCTGCAACAAGACTGTACAAAACTTTTGTCATTGCATTTCTAGAAGCTTATTCACAACTCCACTAAAGACTTGCCAGGAACCAATAAAAGACTTCTAAAGCACTGAGGTTTTCAAAATTTCCCCAAGTAAGAGAAACACGTATTTCAAGAATGATAAACTATCTTAGAAATTGGAACTTACTGACAATCCAAAAGCTTACTGCCTGCCAGCAAAAGCATTAAGAATTAAATAAACAGAACCTCACTAAGGATGGGTTATTCAGTCAACTGCAAGACACAACAACTGGGTGACAGAGACTATTCTGGTCACATTGATGATCCAGGAATCAAAAATTCCTAAACTCCCTCCAAAATCTGGTGAAGTATATAAACAGGGCTGTGTGTGGATCCTGTCAAGTATTTGCTATGTTGTTATGTAAGAGAATTGGGATTGTTCAGCCTGGAGAAGAGGCTTCAGGGTAACTTAATTGTGGCCTTAGAGTACTGAAGGGAGTCTGCAGGATGGAGAGGGACTGGTTACAAGGGCCTGGAGTGACAGGACAAGGGGGAATGGCTTTCCACTGACAGAGAGCAGGGTTAGACAGGATACTGGGGAGAAATTCCTTCCCTGTGAGCGTGGTGAGGCCCTAGCACAGGTTGCCCAGAGAAGCTACGACTGCCCTATGTCTGGAAGTGTTCAAGGCCAGCTTGGATTGGGCTTGGAGCAACCTGGTCTAGTGAAAGGTGTCCCTGCCCATGGCAGGGGAGTGGAACTGGGTGGGATTTAAGGTCCCTTCCAACCCAGACCATGCTGTGATTCTGTGATAAAGCTTGGGTAGCTTTTCTAACCTCGTTCCAGGTTGAAGTTTGTGATATCTGTTGAAGTCTCCTCGTCATCGCTGGAAAGGCCTTCCAGGTGATCTGCCATCTTCCCAGTCTGCTCTCTCGCTTGTCTGCGGCGAGCCCTGCAAAGGAGCAGCAGTACAAACCAGCTCCAATAAAGCAAGAGAAAGCAGCTGTTTTCCCCACCTAAGCCCACTCAGGCTTGTCCTTTTAGTTCTAGAAAAGTCAAGCTGAAAAGAACTTGTACTATGCCATGACCTTAAGCATTCCACTATGTCGCTACCTCAAATAATGAAAAGAAACAAAACCAGCAGAGACCATATAGATATGGACATATCTATATTCCATACAGACATGGATATATCTGTATCTATATTCCATATAGATATGGATATGTCTGTATCTATATTCCATATAGATATGGAATGCACTTACTGTCCTTTCTTTTAGGGATTTTACATCAGTATCATGGAATGTTTTGTACACTGCACAGTAAGATGGGGTACATAAGAATACTCCTGCTCAGCAGACCAGCTGAAGTGTTTTCTTCCCTTTTCAGGGAAGAAGCAAACATTGCCACCCATGTTAGTAAGTCACACAGGACAGTTGTATCTTGCAAATAGACAAAGACTCCTAAAGGAGGAAAGAAATCTCATTCTCTACCTTCTAGCCTCTCTTTCTGCAGTCCGACGCTTGACTTGCTCTTGATAGATCACTCTGTCTCGCCCAAAAGAATCAAGATTTGGAGCCATCAGTGCCTTATCTGTAAAATTACATCAATGAAAATTAAAATGCTTATTTATGATTCTATAAATGTGCTGTAGGCAGTTTCATAAGAGCCTTTTACCCACTTTTAAACTAAGTGTAAATTGAAATAGAAAGTCGAAGTATCAAAAAAGAAAAAAAACCCACAATGCCCCCCCAGAAGCCTGAATTCACGATGTGTAGAGGTTAAAACAGAAAGCAGTGGACTTTGGAAAAATTTCCACTTAAATGCCAAATAGTTTTCACTGTACTTCAACTCTTATCTCTCTCACAACAGTGCTGAACTACACAGAAGTCAAGAGTTTTAACAGAAATAGCTTAAATGAAATGCCCAAGAAAAACGTGGTCCTTACATAAACACATTCACCACATAATTTTTAAGAAGAAAAGTAGCAAAAAAAAAAAGCAGACGAGAGTGACTGGGGCAAGAATATATGTTATTTCAGAGTTATAGTCACGTTGTTTCTAAGTTCATATGCTTCAGATATCCCTAAATTTTAAAACACCTCAAAATCTATAGAAAGATAAAACATCTTCCTTCCTTTTTTCAAGCTCTGCTTATCTATGTTCCTGGCTATAGAAAACAACACAGCTAGAACAGCAGATAGCAGGCAGGAGTATTTCCAGTTCCTCCTTTCCAGGTAAATTTTAAACAGTAGACTGAATGCTAGCCACTGCTCAAGTCCACCCATTAAAGTATAAACATTTGAACAACAGCCTATCCAAACTTCAGGAATAAATTTAGATGTTCTGACAAAATCTATTTACAAATTCATCATTCAAAGTATTAATGCCAATCTATGTCAATATTCCAATTCAACAGCTGAACTACTAGGAGCCTTGTCTAAACTTCCACATACTAAATAAGATCTCTCTGTAAAACCCAATCTCAGCAATGAGAACCATTCCCATCCTATTAAACATCAGTATACAAAAATCCATTCTAAGCTTCTTTTAGGAAATCTGTTTCTAGCTCTCAAAACAGCATTTTCATGATAAAACTGCAAGGCCATGTGAGGCCTGGAACTCCAGATAATAGTCCTAAAAAGAATATGTATGCTAACCACTCTATAAAGGAATGGCCAACTCTGACACCCCAACATTTCATCATCTTCAGTGAGTTCTAGCTAACGGTATTAACAAGATTTCATCTCTGACAACTGTGGCAGAACAGGGAAATGGCATTGATCACAGAATTTTACATCAGCAACAGGACAGAATGCCATTTTTAAAAATGGGAAGCTTTCTGAAGCATAAAGAGGACTCCTGTTAATAGGATATTTCATCCACTGATTTAATACACTGATTAAAACCTCCTCCAAGAAAGATGTATTTCCATCCAGATGAACATTTACACTTTTGTAGAGTTTTACATACTGAAGAGTAATCACCATAAGAAAACTTCTTAGTGAGAATCCCCATCCACAAACTCACAGGAAGCAGGCATTTTAACTGGCTATTCTTAAGCTGTATTTCATACAGGGGCACTGTATTAGTCTGATTAGTCTTCCAGTTCTTTAATTTACCAGTTAAATGTCTGAAATCAAATACTTATACTGGCTACAAAACAGAACATTGGACAGAAGTCTAAAGCCCAGTGCTTTGTGGCTTTATTCATTTAACTGTACATGTTAAATGACATTTATAGATTCAGGAAGGTTAAAATAATTTTTTTAAAAGTCCTGATATAAGAAAATGAGGAGTCACGTACTACCACTACTCTCACAGCCACCATGCACACATTTTTAGTGCTAGGAAGGAGAAAATATAGTTAAGAGAAACAGAAAGGAGAGATAAAGTCAGAGTTACAGTGGTTTCGAGTTTAAAACAAAACAGATTAGAGAACTTTCATCTAAACTTGCTTCTACTCATCTCAAGAGCAAGAATAAACTTTAATAAGACAGTCATACATTAAACATTCACATTTCAATTAAGTCATACTAAGTAAACAAGGTTGTTTAATGAATAATAAAAACCTTCAAGATGGACTGACTTGAATGGCTTGAAAACTCCGAAGATTCATCTTTAATATCATCTTGTCGTCTTTGGACAAGGCGGGAAGCTCGCTGTTTGTACAGCTGGTGCATTGCAGACTCAAGCTCGTTAATCAGAGGCACCTGTAAAAATACAACACACCACGTAACACCCGGATCCTGGGCTGCTCAGCTTCTGGGGTCCCAGTCTATGGCGGAGCAAACGCTGCCGCTGCGCTCCCAGCGGCACCAAGTCCTGCCTTCACTCCTCTGTACCATCTGCACCAGGAAACAGCTCAGTGTGGAAAGTGCACACATTTTACACTGGCAGCTTTCAATCAGAACAAAAGCATTCTGAAAACAATGAATGAGTCTACACAGCCAGACATCCTATTTAGAGTGTGAAATATTCTCTCCAGTGTTCTTGCTTTCCCTACAAGTGTGTTCCGTGTTTTGTCAAGGTCTGCAATTCTCAAATGTCAATTGTTTCCTCTCTATCTCTAAACAAGAATTTTACACTTCAGTGAGAAAATAATCTGACTGTACAAAGTGAAAAAAACACCCATGAATCCAACCTACTGAAGCCAGCAACTATTGTTTTGTGTCCTCTCACTCTTAACAGCATATGCTGAAATATTATTACTGAAATGAAATAAAATCCTGCATAAGGGTGTTACGCCAACAGGTAATTCAAATCGGTCAAACACTCCTCTAGCTTATCACTAAAATAAAAGTAGTACAATTTGTGCAAGTTATGCATTAAGTATAACCTTGAATTAATCAGGTAGGTCATGTCAGACCTGTAAGGTTTTTTTTTCTTTAATGAACTATTTTGGTGGCATCTCTAATAAAAATAGAAGATATTATGACAGCCAGGAATTTCCTGACATTAAATAGAAGGTTCATTGCTCTTTTTTTGTTCTCATTTCTTTTGAAAAGAAGTCCTTTTGGTACGCACACTTAAGCCATGTCCTCCTTACCTCTGAGATGTATGCTTACTCCACAGTCTTCCAGCCTTTTATATTTCATTGCTGCCTACCATCCAGGATTATGTTTTTTCAAAACAGAAGATAAAATCAGATATTTTTTCCTGAAGTATTTTAGAATGTGACTCAGCAACTATTAAAGAACATCCTTCAGTAAAATGTAAAATTCTGAGTTGACAGCTACAGGGCCATTTCAGCTCACTGAGACTGACATACACATCAGAGAAGAAAAAGGTTTTAGCTCTGTGGGATAAATGTGGCTCCAGGGATTAAAATGAAAGCAGCTCTGCACCAACTCAAAATACACACAACCTTTCTTTTGGAGAAAAGAGTAGAGAGAAAGACAAGGAGAGAAAAATCTTCCAAGAGATGGAAGTTCATATTTTGAAAACAGAAATAATAGTTAAAAACTACTAGCTTTACTGCAATTTACCATAGGAAGTACAGCTTCTTCTCTTAAGCAGGCAGAGGAAATTCTAAGACTGAAAAGTTAAATGAAATTTTTTCAACGCATCCCTAGTGGTTCTTTCTGTAATTTTCTCAGGATTAAAAAAGAACTCTATTGATGTATTCAAATATATGAATCCACTCAAAATATTTCCCATTCAGAATACAAGAGACTTAGAAGCCCTTATTTTCCTCTAATCAATACTGTGGTTAATGAGTGGCTGACAATTTCACTGTCTACTATAAAGTTATAACCCTCATTCCCTGTTTAGTTTAGTCAGTACCTTAAATTTGGTGTTTTCAAGGGGATTTTTTATTCACTTTCTTTATAAACAGTGGAAGAGGAAAAGCAGAAAGATCTCTAAACATTCAGATCACAAGGATAATTCAGATACACAGAGTGTGTTTTGATAATTCATTTTTGCAGGTAAAGTAATAGTTCATCTACTTGTGCTGTCAAAGGTATGCCCAGAACAATTCAATCTTTCTGTATCCACTGTACATTCCTACATTCAGAATGTAAAAATGCCATTGTGACTCGCCAGCCTTCTCAGAAAACATAATTTTACAGTAATTACTTCTGAAAGAAATCATGCAACCATCTTCCACTCTACTTTTTTTTCTTATTTATGGGGGAAAAAAAGGGTTTTTTTCTTATTTATGGGGGGAAAAAACAGGATTTGACCTTTCTAGTGCTTGTTTCTAAAATCTGTGTAATAGCTGTCTTCTTGTACTCTGCTGAGCCTTAAGACTGGGCAAAGTGATCCTAACATTCAGAATCTCTTCAAAATATCCTATTTATGTTGTTGTATATGTATGTACATATATATGTATATACACATACAGTATTATTATTATTACTACACATATATTCTCACGTATATTATAATAACTAAAAACATTATTGTAAATAATAATAACAACACCTTAAATAGAAGCAGTCAGGATCATAGGTTCTACAAAAAAGCTGAAGGTAATTTATCTCTACACTCAAAAGTTTAGAACTATTTACCATCCTACTGCATTTCATTTAAGTAAAAACTTGATATTAATGTTATTACTTGACTTTGTTCCCTTCCAGCACCTCCTTTATAGAAAAATTTTCAGTGTCCTTTGGGCTACTGGTTCTGAATTTCCTGGTACTTTTGTCATGCTGAAAGCACTGAATTCCAAACCACATTATCTAGCCAAACAATATCAAAATAAATGAAATGTTCCTGTTAGACTGACCACATAACCTGCTACTTTTGCAACTCACTTTACATACAAGTACAGCAGCAGCCTCCACCTGAAACCAGCAAAACTCTGTGAATGCCTCTAAGAAGCCTGAGATGATAAAAGTCACATTTTAAAAATATTTGAACAAGACAGCTTATACTAGCAAGGAGAACCTCCAGACATGGTTTATAGTCATCACAAAAGTAATTTAACAAAAGGTCTTTAGAAAGAAAACACTGAATAGAAACAGATATTTAACTTGACTTCTGAAATACAAATTTACCTCAGAGTAAAAATGTAAAAACTTATCTTTAATAGGAAATCAGCCATCTGGGTAACCAGCACTGCCTAAGAAAGTACCTTTATTGATCTTCAACACCTAATGCTAACACAGACTCAGGAATATGGCTTCTTAAGTGAACAATCAACTGCAACTAATTATACTAATTATACTGATTAGTTATACTAATCAATCAGCTAGGTGAATTAATTGTCCCATGCTTCCTGGGTTTCCTCATGACATAGCTACTCTTCACTTTTACAGGACAAAGACCAGACTGTCCCAGTTCCACTAAGAGAGGACAATTAATACTTAACCCATCAGCACCCAAAATGCTTCTCCATTCCTCTCCCACACCTAACAGGCTGGGCAAGCAGTAGCTTAGAACTACTCAATTATTCTGACAAGATATTAAGAAATTAATATACTACCACTGTATTCAAGTCAGAAGACAATGAAGAAATAGCCAATATACTGCTAACTGAATTCTACAGCTTCTGTGTGTGCTTAATATGTGTGTATATATAAATATATATATATTCAAGAGTTTCTGTTATATTTACAACAAAGTAAGTAAGCAAAGCACAGTGCATAACATAAGAAAAAAGACTTCAGTTTTTGACTTAGAGATGCAATAAAGTGTCACACTACATGAAAGAAATATATTTTAAAGTGAGGTGTCTTTGAACAGCTATGCTAGTTTTAAAACTTCTCTCCTTCAGACTCCAGAGCAATACCAACAAACATCTGGCAGGAGGAAGTTTATAATAGTTTATAATACAGAAAATACAAGCCTGTTATTGTGTACATCAAGCACTCCAGAAAGTAGTAATGTAACTTCAGCCCTTATTTTTGCTAACCTGATGTCCAACACAAGTAAAAAGGAGTATCTGAGTAAAGTTGAAAACCAGAGTATCTACAAAAATCCTGAAGACATAAAATCTGCAAGTTTTTAGGCAATCTAAAGTCAGGGAGCTGGGAGGAGAGATTTCTGATAACGAGCTTAGCATGATAGAAAGTTCTTTCCAATCCTCAAAGAACCAAACCTTTTGAAGAATATGCTCTCAAAGGACTTTTTTCAAAAACAGAGGGAGATGTACTGTTTGGCATGTAATAAGAGACCTTTTTTTTTTTTTTTTTTGTAAAGAGATGAATGTTTTTGCATCCTTACCTTTTCACTGAAACACTCAAGCAAGTCTTGGACATACCCTCGCATTTCTTGCAAAAACTTATACCGTTCACCAATACCCCCAGAAGACCCTTCTAATCTTTCAATTGCCTTGGTAGAGTCCTCTTGGCTTTGCTGATGTTTCTCATATTGCTGCCGATTAGCTTTGTGCATTTCTTTCATAGAGTCCAACCTGAAGGGCAATGGATAAATAGTAAATTTACATCCAAAAGTCTGTCTATTTCAGACCGTTGTGACATCAAACAGACAGTACAGTGCAAGTACTGAGCCTATATATGGGAAATATTGCAAAGAAATTCTTGACCTTTTATTTGTCACCTTCTACCCTCTCCTCATGAATAGCCCGGCTAATGATCCACACTCATTTGCTAAACTGCTGTAGTGCACAGCACTGGCCACTCCTACAAACTTGTACAGGAGCTGACAGCACACAGAGCAGTGCAAGGCTGTCCCTAATGAAAAGCTGGCAGAACAGGTTGGGGGTGAATGGGGACTACAGCTTATACAAAGCATTTTTTTTCCTGTACTAACTTGATTCACTGTCAAAGGCTGCAACACTACCAGGGGCATACAAACCAATTTTGAAGACATGTAAAGTGCAAGATGTTCATTACATATGATTTCTCATTGCAATTGTGTTGCTCATTCCATACCTTCTGCGTACCTGACAAGCAGATTACAGTGTTTAAGCCAAAAAATCCCTGTATACACTAAAAATTAAATTCTTTATCTACTGAAGGGGAAACCTCTGATTCACAGTTTAAAGGAATGCAGCTTGATAAGCTAAACACCTCACTGGCCTTTTATTTCTTCACTATAAGACTGTGCAGTGTCCAGATGATGGAACTCAGACCTCTCTTCAACAAGATCAATGGCCTCATATTTAAAGTTTCACTTCCAGAGAAGCAATCCAAGGAGATTTTCAAACAAAGTGTCAATGTCATCTTCACTTTGAGCTTTTTTGTTTGCCTTTTTTTTTTTTTTTTTTTTTAATGGATGTACCAGTCAGTTTCCAGCGATGAAACTCTGTGTTTGCTCCCCAGGACTAAAAGACACCTGAGGAACAGAAACCTAGGGGACAGGTCTTTAAGTCTAAAAAGATGGTCTGTCCTACCTGTCTTTAAGCTGTTTCTTTACCAAATCAATAGTAACAGGAGTCATCTCATTACTGGGAGTTTTGAAAGGAACTGTATTATCTGTTTTTTGAGACTTGGTTTCCGATGATCCATATGCAGCATAGGTGTATGGAATGCCATATGATGAACCATAAGACAGTGTCTGGTAAGTGTTCTGGTAGTACACATTATTCACTTCTGCAGGCTGACTTGGTTGAACCTAGTGGCAGAGGAAATGTAATTGTACTATGTTAGACTTTAAAGAAAGGGGAAACTTATTTTTTTACACATTCCAAATCAAAGTGAAAAATGCAAGCAGATACAGTTACAAAATGTAATTATCAAGGAGATTTAAGCATCCAATATCCAAGATAGAAGAAACAAATGCCCTCAAGAAGGAACAATTCTTAGTATCATTACCATTCTAAATACTTATACTATTTCTCTTTAAAGAGCGTCAGAATTTACAGACTTAATTTCTCAAATGAAACTACTCAAGTTTGTAAAGGATTTACCAATACTTGCAGAAACCAATCAAAAAAGAGTGCACAATTATATACATGCCTGGGGTATGTTGATTCCTTTTCTTATCTGCTCTTGCTCCCATCTACTGAGTTCTTCATCTTGCTCCCCTGCCACTAGTGCTTCATCATCACTTCCCTCAATACCTTCACACAAGGAAAAGAAGACAATGCATTCATAATTGCAAGGGCCACAAATTCAAAAACCTGAATCCATGCCTCAGTGAGAACATCTCAGAGCATCTTCCTCTCCTCTTAATGAGGAATTAAGGACACTGGCCTGTGAATTATTAGCACAGGGGTTCCACTTCAAAGATCCAATGGGAAAATTTACAATTCACTGCTGGTAATCCTCTAATGTCTAACTCCTTTTCCAAAAGGTTATTTTACCTGCTAGCCAGCAAGAAGAATTCTATATCAAATGTTTTTCTTTTCACAATTATATACTTCCTAAAAACAGAGTACAGGAAAAACAAGAATCGATCCTTAGTGTAAGTTTCTATCATAATCAGCAGTGTGCACAGCTCAAAATTTTACAAGTATATTCCATTATGTAGTACTTTCCCTCAGAAATGTTATGCAACTCTAGATTGTTCGAAAAACATGTTGGTTAAAAATGCTGAATGGGAGCACTTGCAGTGAAAACAGTGTGAACATTTACCAGCTGACCTTCCAAAAAAGGGTTTACCTATTTCCTCAGCAATCTTTTGCCTTTGGGATTTTTCCTTCACTGTAAAAACTATCCTCCTCTTCTCGTCATCATCTTCATCATCACTGGCATCATTTTCATCTTCTCGAACAAGGCGGCCTTTACCTGGTTCACTGTCAACGGGGGTAAAGTCTCCAAGCTCACGAGCCATTTGGCGCTTTTTCCTAGCAGCATGAATAAAAGCAGCATCTGGAATTTCTCCTAGAGACAGATGTGGGCACGGTTAAACAACCTCTGGAACACAACAGGTGTTACAATTTCTTACTGCTCATCTCTGTCACTGTATCAAATCATCTCTGCACACAGAAAAAAGCATGAGTGGAAGTAAATCCATACTCACAGAAAACATCTGAAAGCATCTTAGATGCTAAATATGTCAACTTTCTGAGCAGAAACCCTCAAAGTCAGGATCAACACAGAACGTCTGGCTCTGCTTCCAGCAGCTCATGTCATAAGACAGAAGCCTAATGCTCCTTTGTGAAATACTCCCAAATAAGAGGAAGCCCTTTAGAGGAGCTGACTATTGCAAAGGGAGGAAGAAAATAAGGTGCATGACTGGGTAATTTCCTATCCCTGTATTGCTCCCAGCTCTTCTTATTTTGAGGAATAAAAAGCATCAACATCTTCAACAGACAGCTGAGAGATTAAGAGGCCACCAAATCAGACACAGTTAATACACAGAAAATTGTACAATCAAGGGGAAACATGAAAAGCATCAGACCTAATCAGAAAACTCTAAAATCTACAGCACAAAACTTAACACAACTTACATACGTCATATAAATCAATGCGTGGGCCCAGGACACACAGCTGGTATTTGGGGAGCAAACTACCATAATCAGCAAACTAGTTTCAAAAATATTTTCTCAGAGGGATTTCTTTGGCCTCAGGGCCTGACTAGAACCTCAGTATACAAAACAGGATAGGGAAATATTTCAGATACCTTGCAGACCCATCATTGAAAGATTTTAATTAAAGAAGAAATTTTAACTGAAAGCAGTTAAAGCTCATGTGAAGTCACCTATTCCAAATCTAGATCTTCCTGCAGTTTGTCATCTACCTGAGAGACGAATTCCTGCTTCTGACATCAGGATGAAGCATTCCATAGCAAAACATTTTCTCCCATAGGACTTGTAAAACTGAACACCTTTAGAAAATAGCAGTTGCTTGAACTCTCAGATGCTAAATTGTTGGAAACTACTTCCTAATCTCTCATACACATTAGTCTGCTACAACATTGGCTAAATCACTTTGTAACTTATCAGACGTATTACAAAAACCAACCTGGGCGGAGAACATTCAGTGATGACAGAGCACTTGAAAAAGCACCACCAGCTTTTGGTTTTTCTTCTTCCTTCTCACTTTCAACTTCCATTTCTTCTTCACCATGCTCACTGTTTGCAGTCCCATCTTCTTGGCCTATATCCTTATTCTGTCCTACCTTTTCTGGTGGTGCTTCAGCTGATAAGAGAGCAAAGTCCATGTTTTACTCCATTCATAAAGATCACTCAGAAGTATTTTTTTAAAGATACAACAACCAGAAGTGAAAATCAAATGAAAATGTTAAATAATAATTTTATTGCTTGAGATCTAGGAAAACCCACTTTAACTGTGATTAAATTACTGACATCCTCTCAAAATAAAATGTGACAAGGCAGGCCCCACCAAACACTAAACATTCTCCATATTGTCAAGTATTAAGAAAGTGGGGGAACTCAACCTTGTGCAACCATGTCAAAGTCTCTTCCAAGAAAGCACTGCCTGTGTTACACCAAGTCTTTCCACAAGAAGTGATTGATTCCAAAAGATCCCTTTATTTCCCTCTTGGGCTACATCCTACATTAAGTGGGTAACATACAGACACAGGCAGCAAGTATAAATAATGTGTAAAAAGATGCATGCTAAACCCAGCTACTCAAACCAAGCTGCACATATCTGAGGTTTCTGACTCAAGCTCTTGTTTAGAGAATCCAGGCTACTCTCTCAGTCCTGTCCCATCCAACAGATAACCTGAACACTAGCCACAGAAATTATAATTTCTGGTTTTGCTCATGCCCCACACCACTGCATAGGCAATTTAAGGATTCTAATAAGAAAGAATATGTGGGTTTTCCAAATGCAGACAAAACCTTTAACATAATTTAATTAAATTTAAAAAGGGTATTTCCTGCATGGGACCATGTTCAACCTCCATGTGCTTCTCTAGATCATTGCAATCTCTAGATCATAAGCCTCCCAGCTCATGCTCATAGCATTACATAATCTATGTAAAAACTTAAGTGGAGAAGGAAGCACTACTCTTTACCAATGAGCTTCCCAAAAAGCATCAGTACAATGAAATTGAAGTCCCAGGCTCTATTTCAAGCTCTCAAGGACTGTACATTGTTAACAGATCCTTCTGCTCCAACACTTTGAGTCTATCATCCTAATCAAGTCTACTGGAAGGTCCAAGTCCTGAAACAGGTAGTTGTTTAACAATTAACTTAATAACAAAGACCACCATTCTGCTCACCCCTAAAATCTTCCTTTTTGAAGAAAATGCATTACAGGACACATCTTGTCGGACAAGCACCAGGTATGTTTTCAAACAAGTGGAAGTCCTTCCTAATTCCATAACCAATTCATCTGTCGTAAACACAACTGCAATTCAGAATACTGATGTCTACTGACAACCATCTAACAGAGCTGGGAAGTTCCATCCTTCTATGTTAATTTCTACATGAGAACCAAAGTACTCTCTACCAATGCAGAAGAGCATTCCTAAGGCTCAAGTAACACATTTCATCTGTGCTTTACTTCAGCTCTAAATGTGAAGTTCTCTAGAAGACTAACAATTTATTCTGAAAACAATACATTAAATTACAGTACTTTATCTTTTCCACTACACAAGTTACTATTATTATTAGTTTTGCAATTACCATCTGTTGGAGAATTGGCCTCTGTTCTAATTTTTGATTTTTCAAGATCTTCTTTGTATTCTTTCTTCAACTGTTTTACAATCTTTTTGCTGTAACTTGATTTCTTCACTTTGAAAACTTCTTCTGTTTCTTTAAAAGAGAAATTGGATAACGTTACATCAGATCTGTCAAGCAGATGTCATTTATCAAATCTCTAAATTTTGTACCTGGAACTTCACAAATGCCACTAACAAACATTGTAGGGTTCTTTCACAGTCTATAGTGAAAGTCTAATTCTATGCCTTCAGTACTTCCATCAAGATTTCAAATCATGAGTCTCAGAAACCAAGTTTCAGTGATTTCAAGAGAATTTCTTCTAAGACAACTCAAAACTATAGGAACTGTTGGACAACAGGCAGAGAGTCCGAGGTGATCCAAGAACACCAGCCACATCAGATTAAATAAAACAACCTAGACACAAACCACGGGACAGATGCTTCTCAGCTAACACTGCTGGCTCCAGGGGGAGGCTACTGCTGCACTTACTCCCGCACAAACCTGCGGGCCACGCAGGTGCAGTGAACGCAGCACAAGCGATGCACCAGCAGCACAGAAGCAATTTGAAGCCCTACACCGCAGCCGAGCTCTCGGGGAGCCTGCAGGAGCCATGCCGGGCCGGGGAAAGCGCGGCTGCACCGGGCCCGGGCATCCCTGGCCCCCCGCACCTTGCCCTCAGGGCCCGCCCTCCCCTATGTGATCCCGCATCACCCCTGGCCACACGGGGGTCTGCCCTAAAAAATAAATACGGATCCCGGCTCGCTTGGAGGGACGGGGGAGGCCCAATGCAGGCTGAGCAGCTCCGGGTTCCTTTCCCGCAAGAAGAGACCCAAAAGCCGGGCAACCACCGCCTCACCCTCCTCCTCGTCCTGGAAGCTGAGCAGGCTGGCCCTCGGCACCTCTTTGTTCTCCCGCGACTTCTTCTTCTCCTTGGGGCGCCCGGCCACCGGCAGCCCATTGCCCTGCTGGGGCTGCGGCGGCGGCGGCGCCGGGGGCCGCGGCACAGCGGGCGCCGGCAGAGCCCCCAGGCCCGCTCGGTCGCCTCCCATCAAGCCCAGCCCCAGGCCCAGAGCCGCTCCGTAGCTCGCGGCGCAGGCGAAGGCCGCGGGGCTGCCGGGCAGGGCGAGGGGCACGCAGCCGGCGGGCAGCGGCAGGAGCCCAGCGCCCGACGCCAGCGGCACGGAGGCCTCGCTGGGCCCTTCCCCCGCCGTCCCGGCCGCCGGCGCCGGCTCCTGAGGCGGCTCCTCGTCGCGCTCCTCATCCTCCTCTTCCGAGTCGTTCCGCTTCCGCACATTCACCCTCCGCGCCTTGCGGAACATCCCGCCAGGCCCCCGCCGGCCGCCCCGCCAGGCCCCGGTGCCGCCCGCTCCGGCCGCCCCGCGCTGCGGCCCAGGCCCGGCCCCGCGAGCATGGCACCGCCGCCCGCAGCGCCCCCTGCCGCCGGCTCCACCAGCGGCGGGCGGGGAGAGCGGCACTGCGCCTGCGCGGCGGGCAGCGCGCGGAGCGGCGACTCGAGCGGCCCGCCCCGCCCCTGCTGCGCCCTCACGTCCGGCGCCATCTTGTACCGGAAGAGCGGCGCGACCCGGGCGGGAAAGGGGGGGGCGTGGAAGGGGAGAGGAGGGTGATAGAAGTATAAAGTGATTTATACTAAATGTGAAAAATGCGTATTTTATGATCGGTTTTTTGCAAATATTAAAATGAATATTGTATGGTTGTGTTAGAAAGTTACGCTGTATTAAGACTCTTAAGTAGCGTGTTAAATATAGGTTTAGGTTATAACAAAATGTTAAAACAGAAACTATGCTATGTAAGATACTTTTTTTCTAAAGAAAGGACTCGCACCGAGCCAGCAGCCACAGGACACCTCAATCTTTCAGAGAAAAAGAATTTATTGCCCTCTTATCAGGAGTAACTAACTTCCTGCCTCGCTCAGGCAGGACGACGCCGTCAGGATTAAGAGGAAGAAGATGACATGACCAGACAGAATCCTGTGTTTGAATGGAATTTATGCATCATGTATGAGGTGTATGAATATGCAACAGGCTGTTGTTTTTAAGGGTTAATCCTCTGTTAACGTGTGTCCTTTTTTTGAGCTTATGCTGCCCAGAAAAAGGTACTCGGACTGTCTGTAACTCTTTGTTTCTATTGTTTCATATTGTCCTAATCTAAATTGTCCAAATTATTATTACTCTAATTATATTGCTATTTTTATAACCATTTTATTATCATAAAACTTTTAAAAATTTTAAAAACAAGTGATTGGTGTTTTTCACAAAAGAAAAGGTTCATCATGCAAGATGAGTTTGTTATAAAATTTGTTTTATTATACCAGACAGAGATACGGTTTGGAGACGTTGCTCTGGAAAAATTCTGTGAACTTCTAATGCAGTACTTCCATAGCACAAAGCCATGTAAAATAGAATTGGTAGTGGGTTCGTGGTATCTGCTGAGGCAGAATAGGGCGGTTGGGAAGCTCACCACAAAATCAGAGCTGTGGATTTCTGTAGTTGAGGATTTTTTGCTCTTTCCAGGAAAAAATCCTGCAGTGCTTACTTGGGCACTCGAATAAAATGTCTTTTGCCTGAGCCTTATTCAGAACACTAGAGGGGCAAAAGTAACTAGAAATTTAATTTGCTCTGTAAGAAAGCCCATGGATTTATTAACCTCATTTCTTCCCAACAAGGTCAGAATACATACATCCTCAGCTACTGCTGCATGTGTGAATTTTTGGACACCACTGTCATGATAATGGGGAATTACTGTGATTTCAGCACATTTTTTACCAGAGGGAAGCAGATCTTTGCTGAAGATCATTTAGGTTAATTTTTCCAGATTTTGGAGAAAGCCTTGGTAACATTTAGAAATCAATATATTTGTGTGTACTGTTTTTTTTTTTTAAACACAGCACTCTCCTATGTAGGATTGGTGAGTTGCTAGTTTGTGAAGGCAAGGTTAGCTCTCTTGCAGAGACAGCTGGATAAGGGCAGATGACATGAATTATTTGCCTGTGTCTGTAACAGGCAGTCATAAGAGGTATCACTGGAAATATTTGTAATTTGGAGAAAAAGGCTTATGGTTTGTTGCCAAGGTGCTGACAAAGGAAACGATTTCTTTACAACATCTGATTCAATTGTTCTCTGGCTGAGTTAAATGGAGTTGGGTACCCAGCTTGCAAACACCAGTGTGCTTAAATCTATTTGCAATTGCAAATAGACTCCATTAATTCCACTGTTATCACATTGCTGATTTCAGTGGGAAAACTCACAGTAATGGATGTTGGGCATGTATTTAAGTCTTCTGAAAAATTAAATTTTGCTTCTGAGCAAAACTGCAGTTATATCACTATGATTATTTAAAATAGAAATCTCCACTGGTTCATCAGAATCTTGATAGCCATTCCCCTAAGTGCACAGAGAATCATGGAATCCCAGATTGGTTTGGGTTGGAAGGGCCCTTAGAGACCACACAGTCAATCCCCCTGCCATGGGCAGGGACACCTTCCTCTAGAGCAGGTTGCTCCAAGCTCCATCCAGCCCGGCCTTGGACACTCACAGGGATGGGGCAGCCACAGCTTCTGTGGACAGAAGTTTTCATATATTTTTTCTCATTGGCTTGGATTCTTCTGCAATGGGAGCTACATGGATATGCCTTTTTCTGTCAAGGCAAAACCTGAAAACAAAATTTATCTGCAGATTTTAATTGTCAACCTAGAATATATAAAGAAAAAAAAAACCTAACAATGCTTTGGAAAACAGCTGTTTCACATTTATTTTGTTCTTTAAGAAAAGCTTTGCTGAATTAATCTGATGAGCCTCTCACTTCAAACACCTCCTTGTGGAGTTCTCTCACAGTCCCCTAACACATCCTCCTGGACAAACCAGACAAAATTAAAGGCATCCCATCACTCTTAGCAACCTCCTATGCCTCTCACTACTGACTGTGTTAAATAACTCAGTAAATGAATATTACAGCTCTCATTGTCTGAAGTTGAGAAGACATCAGAGTACAGCAGGCTGGGAAAGTGCTTAATGATACTAGAGACATTTTCCCCACTGTATGAATTCAGCAATGAATATCCATTGAAAAGTGAGAGATATCCAGAAAAATAAATATGTGCAAGCATTTGCCTGTCTTTGTTGTGCACCTCAAGTAAGTCCTCTTTGTCATTGATGCTGCTACTGGAGATAGTCACACTCTGCTCTGGAAATTGTCCCTTGACCTTGTTTACCTGGAGCTTTCAAAGTCCCCATACGTCCAAATATTCCACTGGGAGAGGAGTGGTGCTACAGAAGGACAGCTTCAAATCCCTGTACATCTCTGTCCAAAGTTTCTCTCGTCTGCCTCACGATCATTGTGAAAAAGGACAGAAACTGGGACCACCAGGAAAGACCCTGTTTGGAATCCTGGTCTTGCTGGAGATGGTTTCTTGCCAAGATCCTGAGGCCTGAGTGGAGCTTCTGGCCTGCCAAGCTATTGTTTGCAGGTGTGTTTGCTATATGCAACACTGAGCCCAGTGAAAGGAGAAGGGGCACTCTGCCCTTTCTTTGCCTACGCCCGCTCTTCGCAACAATAGCCCTGGAATTTCCCCAGCTCTTGGCTTGGGTGGACTTTTCTGAGGTAGCCCTTGGTGATCCCCATGGAAGACCCTTCATCTGTTTTACAACCACCATGACAGACAGACTGAGATGGGAGAAGCCTCTCCCTCAAGGACTGAGACATGAAACCCCTATATGGAAAAGCTCCCCCTCCTCCCAAAAACTGAGACTGAAACCCCTAACCCAGGGGAGGTGTGTGGGGAAGGCAAGCTGACCAAAGCCAGATGGATGCCTGCAGGTGTGACCATTGGACCAAGAAGACAATGGTTCTCGTCTACTGCTGAGAATATGGACTGTTTGTACCCTCCTTCAATGCCTTCTTTTTTTTTTCCATCAGCAATTACAATAGACTATTCTTTATTACATTTGATTCAAGACTTGTCCCCTTCCCCCATCAAAACAGGACTATAATAGAAGCTTGAGTTGAGCAGTATCTCCGAGATCTCCCCTGACATGACCAGAAGAATTCCATCAGCTGGACTTTGAAGGACTCCATCGTTCTACATTTGGTAGCTATATACCTTCCTTTCTCTCCCTCCCTCTCTTTTCCCTATTTTTCCCTTTTTCCCCAATTCCTCCCCAACGCATTTTGCTGTGGTCATTCAATAAAGGTGCATTTGTTTTTGATTATTACTGCAAATCCCCTTACTGTGTCAGTTTTTTGCACTCTGAGATCAATTAACGAACCGTCACGAAACCCGTTTGTAAGGACGGATAGTGACAATCCCACACCTCAGCTTGGAAGCTGAGGATCATCTCCAGCACAGAGAGGTGTGTGTGAACCAGATGGTCAGGTGGCTGTTGTAGGTATTTTTTTACATGGTAGAAAGCAGCACTGTTTTGCAGTTGCACACCAAGTTTGCCAGGCAGTAATTGCAGTCACGGATAGGCATGGAACAACTGCAGTTGTGAATTGTGTTTTCCTTAGTGAAAATTAGTGTGTGGTTCTCCTGACTTCTGACAAAACTGATGTGCATGCCAAGGAATCCAGCCAAAATGAGAACCAGACAAATGGAGAAAGCAGGGTAGGCTATTGGCTTCCTTAGCATTGGTGCCAAGCTGCCAAATGTCTCCTCCTTTTACTGATTTAGACCACTTAGCTTTACCTAGTGAGGAAAAGCAATTTCTTTATAATACTAAAGATCTCTCAATGGTTAATATTACTTTGCTTTTCCACTCATTATCTGTCACATCTATTTAGAGCCATTTCTCAGTTCTGCAGTAAGGAGAAAGCACAACTACACTGATTTAGAAAACAGATTGTGACTAAAGTTTGGGAATCTTTTTTCATTCTTCCTTTGTTCTAAATTTTCATCTGCTGTTTCATCTGTTGTTTCATCTGCTTATAAGACAGCTTGGACACATTCTTTTCTATGGCAGCTTTTATAGGGCCTGGCCTGTGCAGAGGTAAGGACAGGACCAGGAGTTGTGCAGGACAATTGCTGCTCGTTTCTCCTTTCTGCTTTCTTTGCTTCCAACCAGATAGGAGTGACAAAAGACCCTGTTCTCCACTTCCCTGAGTGAGGCAGTCTGAGAAGAGCTGGAAGTGATAGTTTTGTTTTACACCTGAATTGCTTAGTAACATTGTGATAATCTTTCCCTTAAACTGGTGTAGGATATACTGGGAAAAGGGAGGGAGGGAGGGCAGTTAAGGGCAGAAGTGTTGTTGGGCACAGCAAATATCCTTCTGAGCTATGAGAAATGCTGATAAAACCTGATTTTGATCCATGTCAAGCTACATCTGCTCCAGCCTTAGTCTAAGTTTTGAGGACCAGGAACCACCTCTCACTCTGTCTTGCACAACAACTACAATAGGATAGATCCAGGCTCTGTCAGTTGCTCTGCCTCCACTTCATTTACCCTTGCAAAGCAAAATAGCAGCTCCACACATACCTATGACAATGGAGCAAGTTCCCATCCCAGCCATGGGCCACCTCAAATAGCTGGGAGCATGTTTGGTGGGATTCTTGGATTCTCAGTTGCCAGCCCTTTGGTTTTCAGACTGGAGTTGAATTTTACCAGGAGCATCTGTGTTTTCCTGACGTATTATTATATGATGGTACAGCCAATGAAGTACAGTGCAGTTTCTTAACAGAAATTATAAAGATGTTGGAAAGTTTGTCTAATTTGATGTAACAGGTTTGAAGCACCAAGAAGCATTAGAGACAAATTTTGATCAAAGATGACAGGTTCTAGTGAAAGCAGCAGTAGAGCACATGATGGATATAGAATTTGGTCCTTATAATCTAAAAAGATTGATTCACATCCATAATGCTTGTTTGCAGCACTTCAGAAAACATGGCAATACACCTAGTTTTTTAGACTTCTGTTATTAATATTCTTGTTCCTGTTTGTCCTATTCCAGTAAAGATAAGTAGACAGTAAACTGTTCTTATCTCAATCCATGAGCTTTGCCTTTTGTGCCTCCAGTTGGAGGTGGGGGAAAGAAAGCATGGGAGGCTTTTTCAGTGGGAGTACTGAAGTGGAGAATACCATTCCCAAACCATGACAAAAGGATGCAGATATTTAAGTTTTTAAATCAAATATTTAATCTATGTTGTGGAACATACCAGAAATTCCAGTCCAGCTGCTGGCTGATGTTTAACTCCAAAGGTCAGACTCACACAAGCTGTAGCTGTTGTAGTATCATTATTGCTAGAAATGTTTCCACTATCTAAGCATTTAATCACATGGGAAATCCTATTTCTAGACCTCCACACTGCTCATTTTCTCAATCCTTAACAGTGACTAACAGTTGTGATAGACCAGAAGTCTGTAACATCAACACAGTTTCACAGTTAAATTAAATTATTTGGATTTTTCTGTGCTGGAGGAACTATTTGTAAGAAATCCTAGACAATGTTGACAGCATGAGTTTGGACTAGGTAAAAGAGATTCAAACTCCCACCTGTGTCAAAAGGAGTGATACTGCTTTTTCCACTTAACATTTGAGGGATTAATATTCATCAAACATTAGACTAAAATGCTTTGATGCATCCTCATTAGTTTTAACTCTTTTTTCTCAGTACCTGAAGAGTGGAGAACCTTTAAAGTTCTCTACTGGTTTGCAGCCAACCAATCAGGTTTATCTTAGCTAATAACATTTGGGCTCCATCAATCTGAATCCAAACAAAAGTCTAAATTCTGGCATTCCAGGAAATTTAAACTCCAGAAATACATCTGTTCTTCTCTGTTCCCTGCAAATCAGAAACATTTCTATCCAGTTCTCAGGATTTAGTTTCTGTGTGGCTTTGTTGAGGGATATGCAAGAAGTTAAATATATATTCAGAGTTGTATATCTGTGAAGTGTCAAAGTCACCTGCAATGCATCTTTTCTTAAGCTAACAACTATCTGCAGAAAAATATGCATTATATGGGTCTTCATCAAATCACATTGCTGTTTCCATTGCTTAAGACTTGAAAATTATTGCTTTAATTTTGAGGAATGGGAGAACTGCCTTCAGCAGGGCTCTTGGAGATACACAGAGCCCTTTTTTGTAATATTACCATTAAGATGAAATAAAATATGGAATGATTTTCTTGCCTGTTGTAGTTCTGTTCTCCATCATCTCCAAAATTTAAAAATGAAGTATGTCAGAAAACTGGAGAGTATGGTGTGTGTGGTGCATATTTCCACCATAGTTGCTCTCTGAGCATTACCCACTTCCCTTAACAGAGATAATTTATCTCTTGAACTCACCAAAATAGTTTTAGGCATAACCTATAGAAATGCAAAGAATGCAGCAGATTATGCTAAATGTCAAGATTTTCTATGCAATTTTCTCAGAAAACTGGTGGGTATACTTTCTTCTCTTCCCTAATTTTCCAGTAAAATTTAGCTAGACTTCCAGTATGATCAGTACAACTATTCAAAGTCCCATACACCTGAAACAATGGATTTTACAACTGGCTTCCATAAGCTATTTGACATGTCTTTATGTAATGTAGCACGTATAGAAGTTCTGTAAAAATCATAGAAGCCTTTTTCAGTTTTCTAGTTTATCTTAGAAGATTTTGGAACTCAGGAACCCAGGAAACAAGAATAGGATTTCAAATCTGAACTTGGCAAATTATCTGGATGCTCTTTGCTCACTGATGGGTAACCAAAACCTACCTGCTTTTATGTATCTATTCTGATGAAAATAACTCATTTGTCTACAGAAGCTCAAGCTAAGAGGGAGCTGGTTTTTATTTTATTTCCATATAATTGTCCAAGACAGCTGGTTTAGACCATTATTCTTGTCCAACCTTGTACCCAGTGTTCATCAATGCTTGAAAGTGGCTGGAGTAATAAAACTGGTGGCACATCTGCACACCAAAAGTGATTGAAAACTGGATGCCAGAAGCTACCTGCAGCCTGCAGTGCTGGCCTGGGAGGGGTAAGGCCACTGCTGCTTTGCAGCTGGAATCTCTGCAATAGAGAGGGAAGAAGGGAAGCTGCATCCTCTGCTTAGCAACAAGCAAAAATACCAATTATTTTAGGGAAATACTTACTTCTGGTAGCAAAAACCTGCATCTGAAAAAAACTATTTTGAGTGATCTAAATGTAGTAAATGATTTGTTCATTTTTTGTCCTGAGTGGGAGGCCTCTCAAGTAAAAATCAGACTAGATATAAAGAGCAGCAGAAAATTATTTGTTTGATTGTTTCAGCCATGCACAGTTTTAGATGTGTGCCTTCCATCCAGCATGGAAACCCATGGTTTATTACGTGTTATCCCAAAAGTTTTCTAGCACAAGATTCCATCCCTCCTTCTTTTGCTTTACAGGTTTTGACTGCTAAAGGAGATTTCCAATCTTTATTTAGTAGTAGCATCATTTCAGGGTTTTTTAATCTGCTTTGATAATTCCACTTTTTTTCCCCCCTCTAATTGCAGGTCTGTGTATTAAGAAAACTGCAAAAAAGCAATAAAAAGCCTTTGACTATTGTGTGTGAGAATGCTACTGTCACAAGGAAAGTTTATCCTAATCAGTGGAAGTTCCAAGCCTATAAACTTGATAGAAAATTCAGAAAAAAAAATTAAACCCCTTATTCATCACTTGTGCTAACATATGTCTATCTGAAAGTGGTGTATTAAGCAAAGAGGAGTTTAAATCTTGAGTAATGTACAAAGGATGAATAGAAAACCCATCTAATTTAGATTAAAATGGCATTTTAAACTGAGCAGGTGTTAAAATACAGGATTACAGGAAAATGCAATGAGTCAGTCCCTGAATAAACCTAATCTGACTAGATACATAATCTGATCAGAAAGCCCTAGGGGATACCGTGGTCTTAAGGAAAACAAAATGCTGGATTTGCTGGTTTTACTCCATGGGAATTTTAGGAATTCCCTAAGTGGGCTGATGTCTGAGAGGAATTTTGTTTTCAGTCTCTTTGCTTAAACAAATACTGTACTTATTTTGTTAGTCCATAAATAAATTGAGGCAAATAATTTTGTGATCAAAGCTGAAGTTCTACAGCCTTTCAGGCTGCAGCATGGTTCATTCTTGTTGTCAATAGCTTGAAAATGATATTTGTGTCTGCTTGTGCAGCTGAAACCTGGGCTACTGGCATTAGGTTGTAGAGGTGGAGTGCTCAAGGGTAGTGGAACAAATTCCTTCCCAGCAAGATAAAAATGCAAGATAAAATAGGCAATACTGTAGCACTGAACTTGAACAACACTCCAACCCTTGAAATGTTTACTGTATGGGTATTTTGATTTTCAGGTGTACACAGACTCCAGGAGAGGCAATTCATGTATAAACACCTCTGTAAAATCCTCAAGCCTGTCCATCCTCTGTAGAGCTTCTGTCCACAGCAGAAGCAAATGTTACAGCAGGAAAGGCTGTGACATGGAACTGCAGGGAGGCAGAATAACAGGAGAAACTCAAGGGAAAGGAGGAAACCTTCTCCTCCCAAAGAACTGGGAGTGGTGATATCTCCCTTTTTCCCCCAGATGAAGGTCAGCCTCAGCAGGTCACAGCCTGATTATTCCCAGCCCTGAGAGAGCAAAAAGGAGACATGTGCAAGAATTTAATTTTCATGCTGTGTTTCATACATGCAGCCTGTACTTTTCCTAATAAAGAGTAGGGGACCAGGATGAATGGCAGGATTTGCTTTGCCTGAACACCCCTGGAGCTATTCCAGCTTGGAGGTGTGCAGTGCATGCTGTCTGGGAAGGCAGACACACACTGACCTGGGCATTCACACTTGAATTGCATCAGGATAAGCATTTACATAAAGGAAAAGTGAGAAGGAAGTGTTATAAAGTTTTACCAGCACATGAGGAGAGAACTGTTTTGCACAGATGTAAGGTAGAATGATTGGTGGAGTTGTGCTCCCTGGGATTTAAAGTCCAAGTATTCAAAAAAACCCCTCAAGTCTATATCCATGCATAAAGCATGAAGGTGCAGGCTCACAAATACACAATTGTATTTTCATACAAGAAGTGCTTTTGTAATTGTAAGGTATGCACAGTCAAAGCCCTGTTTATTCATGTGTCCTGAGAAAGGGACAAACTTCTGGGAAGGCAGGTGTCCCACAGATGGGTGATCAGCACTGTCCAAAAACCAGAGCTACCTTTGGTGGATCAAGGTGAGCACTTCAATACTAAAGTACTTACATTTCTTTTTTAAGGACCTTTTTAAATTTTCTTTTTTGTATGTCAAACCAACTACTCCCTGGAACAAGGGCACTTACACTGAGTGAATGTTAGGAAATAAAATTTGACAGCAATTTTGGTTATTTCCCAGTACCCTTTCTAACGTGACCTGGAGAAAAGTTCCAAGTTAAACATTACATGAAACTAAATATTACCTAATCCCAAAACATAATGGTGACAATTACAGTCTATAGTAGCACCTGATTTTCTATTGTTCAAATCTTAAATTAGGGGAAAAAAGTTAGAGCAGAATGTTGCAAGATCAAAAAACTGGTATGAAATATTAGTGGTCACTTAGCAGATGGAGAATGGAACTCTGAAGCAGGGCACCTTGGGGCAGAAAATCTCAGCTCTGTTCACTCAGATAGTGAATGTTGTCATTGCCATTGAGACTCCAGAGCTATACAGAAATAGTAAATTTACTTCAGTTTGTCCTTACTGTATCACTGACTTTATTTATAAATTAAATTAAATTAAATGGCAGAATAAAACAGAGGTCCTAGATGCTCTTTCCTTGAGACTCCTTTTCTAATGCTCTTCTCAAGGCAGTTTTAACTAAATAAAATGTCTCAAATCCTGTCAGCTGGAATAATTCCCATGAAAATTCCTTTCCCCTTTTAAGATTTTTACCTAAAGGAGTCTTTGCAAAATGGAGCAAAATCACTCCACCATTCCTTGTGGTTATAATACATAGAACTATTAATTATTACCTTAGGCATACAGATACAGTGTATAAACAATGGCAACACATGAAAGGCAAACTTTGCAGTATCTGTTACTTCACCTCCATTACAAAGCAACAAATTTGAAACACAAATACCTGCTAGGAAGAGTGACTGGAAAGGGAGAGACAGCCTCATTCATAAAAAAAACCACAAGCTATTAAATGTTTCTCTCTTATTTACCCCCCTCCTTTAGAGCCAAAACAGTGAGTTACTCTTTCTCTGGATGCCAGCAGATGGGTTTGTCCATCCAACTGGAGGGAGTAACTGGAAGGCCATAAGAGGAATGGCTGAGGTCACCTGGCTTGTTCAGCCTGGAGGAGACTGTGAAGGAAAACTTCATAGCAGTCTGCAGCTTCCTCACAAGAGGGAGCAGAGGAGCAGGCACTGCTCTCTGTGACCAGGGACAGGACCTGAGGGAATGGCCTGAAGATGTATCAGGGGAGGTTTCGGCTGGATATTAGGAAAAGGTTTTTTCCCCAGAGGGTGGTTGGGCAGTGAGCAAGCTCCCCAAGGCAGTGGTCATGGCCTCAAGGCTGCCAGAGCTTAACAAGCATGTGGACAATGCTCTCAAGCACAGGGTAGGATTGTTGGAGTGTTCTGTAAAGGGCCAGGAACTGGAAGCAATTATCCTTGAGGGTCCCTGCCAACTCTGGATATTCTGTGACTCTATGAAATTTTCAGCCACAGCTTAGCAGAGGCACAACTGGCTCTCTCAACTGTTCAAACACTGTGTAGGCTTCTCCCAAATCCACATGGAAAACACCACCCTTGTGGCATGTTTTACATTCCTGTTTTCACAGCAGAGTACCTACTGAATGCCAGAATTTCTGCTGCTAGCCTGGGACTAAGTCTCCTGAATGAGCAATGAGATCATTTGCAAGAACTTATGAACAGCTTCACAAGGAAATGCAGTGGAACTACACTAAAAAAATCATGAGGCAAAGTGCTGTGGAGCAAATG
This sequence comes from Melospiza georgiana, assembly GCF_028018845.1. Lineage (NCBI taxonomy): Eukaryota > Metazoa > Chordata > Aves > Passeriformes > Passerellidae > Melospiza > Melospiza georgiana. Next base: position 96,659,649 of record NC_080431.1, read on the forward strand.
CAATCTAGTAGGGCATATGTAAGGAACAAAGACTAAGATTTGCTGTGATTCAAATGAGGAGATATTTGCTGCTTTTTCAAAAATAATTCCTGGCCTTTACATGCTCCAGGTCCCTCTGCAAACAGCAAATACTGGTGCTCCACATGGCAAGGCAAGATGTATTCTATTACCATCTGTATGGCAGTTGTCTTTTGTCAAGTGGGCAGTTTTCCTTATCTCTCTCTGAATGATCACAACCACTCCTCCCTCAGGAGGGGACACCTGCTGATAACAGGCTATTGAATGTCACTGCATGACTGATAAGAACTACAGCATCCCATTGTGAGATGCTCCACCCAGAGGGAGGAGCCAAGCATTCCTACCCAGATATAATCTGGAGGCACTGGAATAACTGCACAGCTTCTCCACTGTATTTCCCAGAAAAACAGCAGCTGCCTCTTCTTCCACTACATCTTTGGAGGAGGACTACACCCTTTTCTACAAGATCTCTGCTCCAGCAGAACCACACTTGACACTCCAGGAGGACTGCAGCCACATTTCCAATTAGACTTCTACCAACACCCTGATCAACAGGGTGTCACCTTGGGTTCTGACTCTGCCAGTGTTGTTCTAGTGTACTGCATTATTTTATTTTATCCTTTTATTTTCTTCCCTATTAAAGACCTGTTTTTTCCTACTCCCATATTTTTTGCCTGAGAGCCCCTTAATTTAAAACTTATAGCAATTCAGAGGGGTGGGGAGAGTTTACATTCTCCATTTCAGAAGAAGCTCCTGCCTTCCTTAGCAGACTCCTGTCTTTCCAAACTGAGACACATGGTAAGAAAGTTTGGCCAAAGTCAGGAGGATTTAGGGCGCCATTTGGGGCCTGGACATCCAGGCATTTTCTTTTTCCAAGCAAACAGCACACCTGTCCAAGCCATGAGCTGAAATCTTTTCCTCAAGAAAGCTGTGGGAAATGGTGTCAACAGCTTTACTAAACCCGAGGTAAGCAACCTCCACAGCCTTTCACTCACCCACCAAGCAGGTCATCTTGTCACAGAAGCCAGGTTGGTCAAGCAGGACTTGTCTTTCACAGACCCATGCTGGCTGGGCCTGATCCCTGGTTGTTCTGCACGTGCCAAATTATGGCACTCAGTACCCTTTCTAACGTGACCTGGAGAAAAGTTCAAGTTAAACATTACATGGTCTGCTCCACCACCTTTCAAGGTACCTGAGACTTTTCTTCATTATTTGTCTCTAGATTTCCCCAGCCATCCAGTAAAGGAGATTCTCCTTAGCCCTCATTTTATGGTTAATGTATTTATAGACACATTTGTTTTATTGTCTTTTACAGCAGTGGCCACATGAGCTTCCATTCTTCTTGTTTTCTCTCTGCCTCATCACATCCTTGTTGATTTCCTGATTTGCTGCCCCTTCTTTCAAATATTATAAACTCTCCTTTTTACTCTGAGTTCCAGACAAAGTTCCCCTCCCTCTGGCTCTTCTTTCAGTGTAGCCTGCTTCTGTGCCCTGAAGATTCCTTCTTACAGCACATCCAGCCTTCCTAGGCTCCTTTGCCCTTCAGGACGGCCTCCCGAGGTGTCAGAAAAATTTTGCAAAGCACTTTGCAAGGCTGTACAGTTAGCAAAACACCATTCAAACTGCTCATGTGTTGTAGGAATAATAAATTGTGAAGGATCTCTGGCATTCAGTTGCAAACACTGACCTTTATCTGCAAAGGCTTTGCCTTAGGTATTGTAGCAGCACAATTGTAACAGCACATGTTAGGTCTTTGATCTCCTATGACATGCATCCAGTTCACCTGAGGCTGTCTTGTTGATCCGAAGCCTTGGTCTTTGCACTCCCTAGACTCTGTTTTGGGGACAGAAGATTAAAAAAGGATAAGATGAGCAATTCTGGGTTTTTTTCAGGTATAGTCATGGGTGCAGTAGAGGTAGAAACCATTGCATGTGTTTGTCCAGTAAAATCTGCATCAACAACATCAGGGTGCACAATGATACCTTGCATTGTGGTACTGGACCTTCCAATTAACAATGCACTCAATCCTTTCCTGATAGGCGCCTGAGCCTTGAGAGGGACCTTATGTACCATTGAGGTACTTATGGTTACTGTGAGAGAGGTGACCACACCCAGAGACAGGGACAACACACACCCCAATGTCCATGTGGCAAAAGAGCAAGTTTATTCTTCAAACTCCTCTTTATAAAGGCGATCTGAAAAACCCAGTCTGGATAACTCATTGGTCTGATCTTTTACACTGCCCAGCTCCTGGACCAGTGAGATGTCTGCGGCTTAGGACAGAATGTAATTGGCTGAGGTTCCTGTCACTGAACTCAAGGGCTGGTCTTATGGAGCCAGCTCAGTATCTTATTTATAGCTGAATTAATTGCCCAGTACAAATCAGCTTGTACAGTAACATCCAGGAACCTCCTGAACTCTCTCCTCTGTGCTGGTTGTATTTTCAGCCGACATCTAGTGTGTTGAAGCCCCCATGAAGACAAGGGCTGGCCATCATGAGACTTCTTGTCTGCCTCTTGGTCCTTGGTTGAGTGATCTGTACCCAGCTCCCACCTGGATATCTGCCCTGTTGGCATTCCCCACAATTCTTACCCACTAACCTTCAACGCTTGCATCATCATTGTCAAGCTCTAGACAGTCAAAACACTCCCTCACATACAGGACTACCCCATCACCTTTCATTCCTTGCCCTGTCCCTTCTGAAGAGTTCATCACCAACCATTGCACCATTTCAGTGGTGCCAGTCATCCCACCATGTCTTTGTGATGGCAACTATGCCATGGTTTTCCTCCTGCAATATGTCTTCCAGGATCTCCTGTTTGCTGCCCACGCTGCAGGCACTGGGGCAGATGCACTTCTGTTGGGTTATAAATCCCAATCCCTTTTTGGGGAGAGTTCCTGAGTGACCATTCTTAGGAGCTTCCATGGTTTCTAGCACATCACTCTTGCACTCTTGCAATAACACTTGCACTCTTGCTGCTTCATGGCAATGAAGTAGACATTTCCTATGTCTACTGAGATGGTAGCCCGAACGACCTCACTAACACACCATCCTTCGAACAGTGTCAAGCCATTCCCAGGCTTATCTCAAGTGACCTGGTTTTTATCCCCTTCCCCCTCCAAATCCAATTTAAGGCTCACTCAACATGCCCTGCTAACTCTTGCACAAAGATCCTTTTCCCTCTGAGACAGGTGTACCCAGTAGGCTTGTCACCAGTAGACTTGTCATCTAAACCATTCCATGATCAAAAACCTCAAAATTCTGTTGGCTTAAAGCCAGAGATTTGTCTGTACAACTTTCCTGTTTCTCCCCTGAACAGTGGACCCCCCCCAGACCAACCTCCCCCAGTTCTACTGCTGACCATGACAACCTGTGGTTGGGAATATGTCAGCTGGGGTCCAATGTCCTGGCCATGTCCCTTTCCAATTCCTTTTACACCCCCACCTTAGTTGCTGGTGAGGCTGCATGAGGAGCAGCAGAGGCCTTGACACTCAGCATTGACTGAACATCCCTGGTTTATCAATCCTCCCTCCAGCAAAAACCCAACCCACAGCCCCAGGGAAGAAATGGAACTTATTCTCTGCCCAAAACAATATGTTCTCAATCCCTCATTCTAAATTATGTACATCCTGCTCAGGTCTTGTGGTATCCAATACCCACCAGCCCCTTCCCACCCTAAGCTATCATACACAGATATAATTCCCTTAGTCTATAGACCATTCCTATGAAGTGTCCATAAAATGCCCATAAAATGTCTGCAAATGTTCACAAAGTCACAGAATCACAAAATGGTTTGGGTTGGGAGGGACCTTAAAGCTCATCTTGTTCCAATCCCCTGCCATAAGCAGGGACACCTTCCACTGGACCAGGATGCTCTCCAGGCCCCATCCAACACTGAACATTTCTGGGGATGGAGGATATACTTGCTCTAGTTTGGCCTTCTGGATGGCTGCAGTGCCTCCAGGGGTGTACCTGTTCTGTTGGAGGTTTATGCATGGCCACACGCTTTGAGGTGTTCCAGCATGACCTCCAGCACAGCCACACATGCTTCAAGGTGTGCTTTCTCTGGCATGGTCTTCTTATCCTTGGACCACATTCCCTTCAGAGGTGCTCCCGCTGCACCATGGACATACCCATGGTCACCGATGCTTTGGGGTGTCCTGCTTCCACATGGACACATCCAGAGGTCACAATAAGCAGCAGCAGCCACTAACAAGAACCAGACTAATTTACAGGAAGGCAAGCACAGGAGCCCTGTGGTTTTACTTTCCCTTTCTCCCTGGCCTCCAGGGCTGCCTGGCCAGGCTTTCCTCACACCAGATCTTACTCCTCATCCCAGATGCCCCAAGGGGACAGTGTCTCCTCCTCCCCCAGCTGGGTTCCTGCCCTCAGCCAGGGATAGTGCTGCTCGCACTTTCCCCACTATAGCAAATCCTTTGCGTGCCATCACAGCAAGCTCCAGGATGTCTCCTCCCTGGTGTCCCCAGCACCTCCAACTCTCATGCCCCTGACCCCCCCATCACCCATGGATATCCCCCTACATCTGGCTGTTGTCCATCTCCCTGCTGGCTGATGGTGCCCCTCGTCTGGGGAGGACCCTGCTTCTGATGGACATGAATCCTGCCGGTATGTGGGGGTGATGGCTGAGCATGGCCAAGTCACTGCTGCCAGCAAAGGAGGAGTCAGAGGTGGCTGAGCACGAGTGATAAAGCCTTGGGGGTTCACTTTGACTTGGAAGTGAGCCTGGGGGCCTAGCTGTAGGCTGCCATCCCAGTGTCATGAGCATTGTCCCCATGGTCCCCCCGCTTTGTCTCTGACCCTCCAAGTGTGCTGTGCCCTGCTGTGCAGACCTGGGTACCCAGGGAGAGGTATTGCTGCTGACCTGAGCCACAGCCTACGCCCTCCTCAGCAGCATGAGGGGACTGGGGCAAGCACCACATCGCAGGTCAGGAGCACCCTGCACCCATGCACCAGCATGTCTCCCCAAGGACACACAGCTGTGGGGTTGTTCCTGGTGGGTGACACAGCAGGGCAGGTCTCAGCTGGTGCTGGCATCAGTGTCTGGGTCAGTGCCAGGATGTGTGTAGAGGAGGGGCTTTGCCCTCTGATGCAGCTGGGGTGCTTCCCCCAGCCTGCCCTGCATCTCTCAGCAGCCCCTCCCAGGCCCCACCACCCTCCCTGACCTGACCTTGCTCCTGCTGCCACACCTCCCCAGCCACTTGCAGAGCAAACAGCCTCCCTGTCCACAGCACTGCAGCATCTGAGGGCTCTGCCCACCATGGAGCATCTGCTGGCCAGGACTCTAGCCATTGACCCCCACACCAGAAAGACCTCCACCTCATCAAGGAGATGGTGCTGGACATGGCTTCCACCTTCTTAGCTACTACTGTGTCTACGGGAGCATTCCAGTGCCACCAACCTATCCATGTTGGCTGCTCCACCTCCCTCAGGAAAATGGCAGTTGCCCTTCAACTAGGATGTCATCTTCATGATGGAGACCTGCTACAAGTCCCTACCAAGAACTTGTTCCATGAGGACAAGGAGGTCCTCATCCCACTTTTCCAGATGTTTGAGGTTGCTGACATGCAGCCTCATCCCACTTTTCCAGATGTTTGAGGTTGCCTCATCCAGCTCTGTTTCTGACTGTGCTCAGCACCTACAACTGCGATTTTGTGAGAGTTGATGTCCCTGCAGGACAGTCTCTCCTGCCACTGGGCCATGGGGACATGTGCCAGGGAATGGTCCTGTCCCACCAGCTCTGCCAGGACAGGGAGGTCTTGATCTTGGTCATGGTGGGGGGCATGCCATGGGCACAGGGCTTTGCACATCTCCGAGCTGCTGTGACCTGTGGTTTGCAGTGGGGTCTGTGGGCAGCACAGTGTGACACAGTGTGACACAGTATGACACAGTGTGACACAGCATCACACAGTGTGACACAGCATGACACAGCATGACACAGTGTGACACAGCATGGCACAAGATGACACAGTGTGACACAGCATGACACAGTGTGACACAGCATGGCACAAGATGGCACAGTGTGACACAGCATGACACAGCATGACACAGCATGGCACAAGATGGCACAGCATGGCAGGGCTGGGTGCCATGCTGCGCAGTAAGGAGTGTGCTACTGCCATCACACGAGGCAAGGAGAAGGGGTCAGGGATGGAGCCACCAGCATCCCGGGGACAGTAGGACAGGATGGGGGACACGGAGACACCCACATAGGGTCCTGCATGGCAGGTATCTGTGCCCAGCTCAGCCACTGTCCCCAGGACATTGGCTGAGCCTGGCAGCTGTGTGTGGGGTCTGTGAGAGGGGATGGAGGCTGGAATTAACCAGGCTAGGGGGGGCAGCAGGGCTGCCTTGGGCAGGTCCCTGACCAGTGGCTGCTCCAGTGCTTGCCTTCTCCTGGCTCCCAAGAGTCACTGTGGGACTGGGGTGTCCCCAGGGGGTTCCTATGGCACCCTGGGCTGAGGGCAGCTCATGGGGGCTGCATCTGGAGGCTTCTCCGTGCCCCCCATCTCTATCGTTCCCACATTCTGAGCATCCGAAGTGTGATGCCCAGAGCCAGGGGTTGCTCAAGGGGTTTGGGATCTGTTCCCCAACCTGTCCCACAGCCCAGAGGGCTTGCAGCCCCCACAAGTACTTGGGGGAGCAAGAAGGGGGCTGGGACACAAGAGCAGGGGCCCTGCCAGCACAGGATGGTTATGGGGAATGCCCCATGGAGCAGCAGATGGGACTCAGCAATGCCATGCTAAGGAACAGCCCCAACCCCGCCAAGTGCAGAGAGAGATGTGATGGCTTCATCTTCCACAGTGCCTGCAACCCAGGGCTTCTCCACCCACCCTCTCCTCCAGGGCAGGGCACAACCATTGTGCCAGGAATTCCCTGTGGCTCTCTAGCCCTTTGCCAGGCAGGAAGGGGGTGAGGAATGGATCCTGCCCTTCACAGGCATCAGGGCTACCTCCTCTCCCTCCCTCCTCATCCCATGGGTGCCCTCTACACCCCTGGGCAGCACCATCCCCAGGATGCAGGTGACACTGGGCAGCCTTGATGTACTTTAATAAACTCTAGGGTCCCATGCCAGCTATGGGCAGAGCTGGTTCCAGCCCAGGCAGTGCTCCTGACTCAGCTTGGGGCACCAGGAGCCTCACTCATGTGGGCCAGCACACGTGGGGCTGTGCAGTCCCCAGAGGAGGTCACAGAGACGGGCCTGCCTGGGGGTATCACATGTGCATGCAGTAGTGTGGGGCTGTCAGAGCAGGGAGCTGCACTGCAGGGTGCTCACCCAGCATGGGAGCTGCTCCCTGGCTCAGCCCAGGCCCCCACTGTTCCCAGTGACAGGGGCCGGTTCTTGGGACGGCCATTGCACCTCCCTGGTGTCGGCACCGAGGGGACTGAGCACCACGCAGGTGAAGTTGGTGTGCAGGTGCTGTTTGTTGAAGGAGCTGAAGTGCAGGTCACGGCGCAGGGCCCACCCCGATCCCTGCAGCTCCTCTCTGTGAAGCCAGCGGGGAGCAGTCAGTGCCCACTCCAGATGGGCAGACCCAGGGGCCTTGTCCCAGCCTGGGCTGCCCCGCTGTCACTGCCCCTGTCCCCATACTCACTGCACTGTCCCCTCACGCACAGCCCCATCCGGGTGCAGGCTCTCCACGAAGGAGCCATTCTCCAGCCAGTAGAGCAGCGTCATCTCTGGAAGCTCACTCAGTGCTTCACATGACACAGTCACACTCTCACCTGCAGCCAGAGGGGGTGTGAAGGTCAGGGGGGCTGCAAGGGTCCCCTGTGCCCCCCAGGCACAGCCACAGCCCCCCTCCTTAACTAAGGGGAACATTCCCCCACCTCATCAGCACCCTGAAATCTTGGCTGTGGCTGGAGGATTCACCTTGTTTCTGCTGGAGGCTGGCACAGGAGCTGAACCTCATGGCAGCCTCCTCACCCCCAGCCCTGCCACGGCCCCGAGGGTCTCTCACCTGGGCGAGGAAGCTCTGCTGGCATCCGCAGGGTGGTGATGCTGGGTGGCTGCAAGGCCATGGCACCTGGGGAGCACAAAGGGGTGAGCTGTGAGGTTGAGAGTGACCCCGAGACACTTTTGTAGTGGGTGAGGAGGCAGGGTCCCACAAAGGAACAGAGGCACTGCTCATCCCCAGACCCCTGAACAGGCCTCTTGAGGGGCACAGAGCCCAGGGCTGACCTTAGGCTCCCCAGTACCCCCCACTTACGTGTGCAGCAAGCAGCCAGGCTCCAGCAGAGCAGGAGGACCCAGGCAGGGCTTCCCAGGGGCTCTGCAGACAAAAACGGACCTCAGTGCTGGGCATGATTCTCATGAGCTCGGGATGGTTCCCCTAGCACTCCCTGAGCCTGGGACGGTCCGTGCTCAGCATCCTCCCAGCTGGCCATGGTAACCCCCCAGGACTCCGCAAGGCGACGATCCCGTACCCTCGCATCCGTCCGGCACCCCCCGAGTGTGGGATATCCCGTACCCCCCAGCATCCTCCTCCCGCGGTCACTCAGGTGGCGGCCGGTGCCCCCCAAGGCTGTCCGCCCAGCGCTCCGGTACATACGGCAGTCCGCGGTCGGGCACGGCGCTCGGCTCGGCTCAGCTCGGCACGGCGGCGCTTTATGAGGCGGCGCGGGGAGGAGCGAGAGGCAGCCGTGACTCACCGGGAGCCGCCCTCGGCCCCGGCCCCGGCCCGCCGCACGGAGACTCGCACCTGGACGCTGCTGTGTGTCGATGTCCATGTCCCCGAGCCCCCTGCACGTGCCTTGTGTCCCCAGCACTCCATGCCCCCCGTGCTCTGTGTCGCCTGCACCTGGGGATACACATCCCACATCCCGCGGGCACTCCCGTGATCGCATCCCATGACCCCACACACACCCCTGGGGGAGCATCCATGGGCTCGACAGAGATGTGGGGCCCAGCTGGGCCCCCCAGTGTCGAGCACACGGGGCGCTGGCTGAGTGTCACAGGATTCTGAACAGGCTGCTTTGCTCCCCGATGCTTTAGGATCAGGGACAAGGCAGGGTCTGCACAGGAGGAAGGTGGGTGAATCCCCCAGGACATGAGTACAACAGTGGCTGGCAGAGCCTGGGTGTTGGCCTCTGGGTGTCCCAGCTGGGGGAAGACAACAGCTTAGCAGATAGAAACCCCCAGGGCTTTAGTTCTTGGCTGCAAGAAGCCATCTCCTGTGTCCCACAGCAGTCCCCACCCTCAGAGCCAGCCCCCTTGACAGCAGATATGGTTTTGACAAACCCACTGGTTACAAAACCAGGGGCCAGGCCCCACACCCCACTCCCCAGCAGCATCAAGGCTGGGAGCCAGTGCGGGTACAGCAACAGGGCAGAAGCAGCCACCTGAGTCACAGGCCTTGGCAAGTCCTGGAAAATAGTCCCTGAACTCCCAGTGAGTTTTGTTATCCATTCCCAGCAGAGGAGGAAGGTGACAGGAACAGGAGTGTAATCTTGGAGACCTGGCAAGTGCAATACGTTCCCAGCCTCCTGCTGGGATACAGCCAGTGGCTGCATCCTCCTCACAGCAACCACGGGTGTCAAATGGGCAGTGATGGATCAGAGGCAGCTCCCAGGGCAGCACCCACCTCCTCTGCCACCTTCCTGCTCCCACCAATACCAAGCAGCTTAGCTCTGGATGCTACAGGGTGAAAGAGGTGAGCACGGAATGCAGATGGGTGCTTGGTCATCATCCACCCAATATCCATCCCCTAGGAGAGATGAAAGGAGAAACCTTCCATGCCCTGCAGTAAGGAAGACAACCAAGAAAAAAACAGGGCCTCGTCTCCGTTTCCAGGGCTCTTATTTTGGTGTTTGGCACAACACTGCAATGTGGTTTCACTCAAAAGAAAACTCAGAGGATTCAGAACGATGCTGGGGTTCCCCAGGAGGAACACAGCCCACACAGACATGACAGGACTGTGGCCACTTCCTAAATCCCCTGAGCCAGGAGCTGCCTTGTAGCTCTCCACCAGACCCCAGGGCCCTCAGGGAATATGACTCAAGTTTCCACATGCCAAAATACCACCGCTGGCCCTGGGATTGGGGACTTTACCCCACCCACTACCAGAAACTGAGACCAAGCCCACTTGCCCCAGCAGGACTTTGGCATGGCTCCTACCAGTAGGGCCAGGAGGATGTCATGGAGTAATGCTGGGGCAGGGAAACACCAGCACCAGCCCAATCTTCACTCCATCCCTTTTATTCCAGTGCCAAGAGCAATACGCAGTGAGGGCGGACCTGCGCCCGGGGCAGGGGCACCTGCTCTTGGCTGCTCCTGAAGTACCGTCACCATCACCCACAAGGGCACAGAGAGGAGCAGCACTGGCCCCACCCCATGCCTTGGCTGACCCCCCGCTGAGCAGTCAGGGGACACTGCTGGACTCCAGGGAGGAACACAGAAAATTTGGGAGCATATAAAAGGGTTCCCCGAGGCAGAGCCCACCGTTACCATGCTGGAGAGCAGCCTGGTTCCTGCTGGCATACCCGGGGTGCCCAGAGCGGACCTGGCAGCCAGGGGTAGCCAGGTGACTTTCATCTCTTCTTTCAGGGCACTGGGCTCCAGCCTGTCCTCTGCAGCCCCCATATCCCATCCTCGCTGCCAGCAAGGCTGCTCCAGGGTGCTGGCATTGGGGGCTGACAAAGCCTTGGCCCTTCTCTGTCGTGGCCTCCCCTGACAGAGTGGCAGGAAGGAGCTGGAGAACAGCCCCCAGCCCAAAGCTCAGCCCAGCAGGGCACTGCAAAGGGCTGGACAGGGACAGGGAAAGGGGACAAGCGTCTCTTTTTGGCTGCAATAGAAAGTTTTAAATATGCTCATTAAAATAATTGCTTTTTAAAAAAATCCTCCCCTAGCCCCAGCAGGAGGGGCCCTGATGTTGCTGTCCTTGGTGGCGGCCAAGGTCCTGAGAGGTGACGGAGCAAAGCCAGCATCCCTGGTGGCAATGTCCTCTCGTGGTTCTGCGGCTCCCCACCGCCTGCCCTTACTCCAGCCCCAGGATGTAGTTGATTCCCTGGACCAGTCCGATGATCACCGGCTGCCAGGCCACCAAGTAGCGCAGCCAGTCCAGCAGCTGCCCGTACATGACATGAGGCCTCTCCCAGCTGGGCAGGAAGGAGTTAAAGAGTCCTGGGGAAATGGATGAGAGAAGCATGGCCCACCCAGAAGCCACCCAAAAGTGCCCCAAAGCAGGGACAGAGAACACAGGTCCCAGAGGGATGGACAAGCACCCGGGAAGGACAGACATGAGGCTTGCCCTGGGCTTTGCAGGGTCTCTGCCAGAGCCACGTGCTGCGGAGACCTGCTGAGGGTACCAGGCAAGCCTCTCACCCCTTGTGTGCTCTACCCACTGCTTCCCTTCCCAAAGTGCTGGCTGCCAGCAGGAGAAAGGATACGGATTACTGAACATCCTCTTGAGATCCACCTTCTCTTTGCAGTATGGACACGTCTGCTTCTTCCCGACAATGCACCAGCCCCGGATGCAGAACTCATGGAACCTGGGGAGTGGCACGTTAAGGGGAACTGGAAGAAGAGGGGGATACATGGCTCAGTGTGGAGGAAACAACCAAGGCCAAGGAAGTCCCCCCAGAGCCATGGAAACATCCCCCCATGTGAGGATGGTGCATTGCACAACCACAGCCCTTTCCTAGAAGGTGCAGCAGCTTCCAGGACAGTGGAAGGAGCTCATGGGGCAGCAGAACAGAGCCAGGGCGGCAGCATGAAGGCCCTGACCCATGCATGGGCACCAGGGAGACTGAAACTCTTCGGTGATGGTGCCCAAGCTCTGTGAACTGCATGCATTTTGGAAGCCTTCTTCAAAGGCTTCCTGGAATTAACATTTAAGGAATTTCTCGGTAAGTAAGGGTCTGACTTACAAGTGCTTGCTATGCTCTGTCAAAAGGATTTGCACAACCTGAGCACAGCCTGAAGAAGTTACAGGAAAATATGAGGTGGCTGCAGATGATTCTGCCACGTACAGGGGTGTCACAGAGCAAACAGACTTTTCCCAGAATATCTCTGCTGCTCAAAACATGGAAGAATGCCAGGCAGCAGCAACAGGAGTCACTTCCTTGTCAGCCCTGGAGCCATAGATGCAGGAGTGCCCAGCCAGCCGTCACCCTTGAGGACCACCAGGAGCACCAACCAGCTCCTCTGGCAGCCACGCCACCCCAAGCTGCTGCAGTCCCAGGCCCTTCCCCAGTGTCAGCCATAAATCTCAACAGCTCCCAAGAGTTAAATTTAAGCTCCTGTTCTGCCAGCATGACCTTTGCTCAAGCCCAGTTTGGAAACCACCTCGCAGGCAGCAACACACACAGTGCCAGAGGACATCCCATGTGTACACTGAGTCACCACAGGGGAAAAACCCCAGCGTGCCACCTCAGCTGGGACTGAGCACCAACTAGGACTTCCAGTTCCAAAACCCATTTCTCATCAATCAGCTGACAGGAAGGGCTGAGTGAGTCCAGCGTGCTGGAAACCCTGGAGGAGTTCTGGAGAAGGAGGAAGCTGCTGGACTGTGGCCAGAGCAGGTAGCAATCAGCAGTGCTGGACCAGGGGGCTGTTTTCAGAGGGGGACAGCAGTGTTTCCCCACAGTTCTTCCTTATAGACACTCGGGACCCACTGCAATGCATCTCTGAGGGGCCAGGGTGGCATGGAGCAGGGATGCCTCATGTCCTGACCTCACACCATCACCTCCACCAGAATATCTGCCGGGGGCACTGCCAGGCAGATGGGCCACAGCAGATTTGTCAAAAGCAGGTAAAAACTGAGGTGCAGCTCCATGACTCAGCAGAGGGAGCTGGGGATGTGAAGGAAGAGAAAACAACCACTTGGGAGTGGCAACAAAGTAATTTCAGGGACACCTCTTCCCATGCCAAGTCAGTGATGACACAGGCACAGATCACATGCAAAGTCAGCCGGACAGCCCCGCTTCCCAGAACAGGCATTTCTCCACCCAGCACAGGAGAAGCCGTGGGGCAGGAGCTCCCTGCTGCCCACCGCAGCGTGGGGCCAGTGAGGCAGGGGGCTGGCACCTGCAGAGAAGGATACACGTGGTTGCAGGAGAGGCGGTAGGTGTTCTCAATGATCCCTTCCTCGTTGACATCCACGAAGATCTGCTGGCCGCAGACGGCGCAGACGCTGTCAGAGAGGTGCTTGGTGGGCATCCCTGAGGCGCTGTAGAACTGAGCGAGGGCAGAGCACAGGGAGAGCAGTGACAGTGGCACGCCACGTGTCCCACACCCGCGGCGGCACAGCTAAGCTCTGAGGGCTGGGCTCAGCAACCCACGAGTCCAGCCTTGGCCTTTGGGGCTTAAAAACCTTGTTACAGGTCCGGCTGTGGGAAACAACTACAACAGGACAGCTGCTCAGTGATGCAGTGGCCTGTCACACCCCAGCCCCATGCACCCCCTCCCTGTGTCAAGGGGCCAGCCCTCTTTGCTCCCCAACAGCAAGGGGGGTTTTCAGCTGCCTGCCAGGGTGAGACTGGGGGAGAGAGCAGGACAAGTTGGAGGTCACAGCTTTGACCCAAAATAACAACCTTGGGCTGCCAGTCAGATACAGCCCCTACCTCCAGCCCTGCAGGTCCCTGACACTCATTCAGCAAAGCACAGAGAGACTAGCCACCCCTCTCCATTTCCCAGCCTCATGGCTCAGTACAGGGCTGACATACCACAGAGAGTGCAGTCACAAAACCAGGTCCCACACACTCCAGCTGCAAGGGACCCCTCGGGATCACTGAGTCAAACTCCCTGCTCCACTGCACTACCTAAAACTAAACCATATGACTAAGGGACTTTCTGAACTCTGGCAGACTTGATGACATGATCATATCTCTGGGGAGCCTGTTCCCTCTGGATAAATAACCTTTACCCCATGTCCAATCTGCACCCCCCCAATTCAGTTTCACTCCCTTTTCCTCATGGCTGGACAATCACCTCCCCTGGCCACACATTGATGCCGTGCCTGATGCACCCCAGGACACAACTGGCCCCTTTTAGCTGTCAGGACACACTACTGGCTCATATTCAACTTGTTGTCAACCCTAATCCTTTCCAAAGAACTCTCTCTGGACTCTTGTTCCAAAATTTGTACCTATAACCAGGATTACACCATCCCAGGTGGGGAATCTGGCCCCTGTTAAATTTCCCACAGTTGGAGCTTGCCCAGCTCTCTCTCCAAGGAGGTCACAGCTCCTCCTGGTTTAATACCCTCAGCAAAACATGCCTCTGGCAGAGCCCTGGCACAGGTTTGCTCTGAACATCCAACAGAGCCCTGAGAATCTAAGAGAAACCCTGTGCCAAGGTGTCCAAGTGTGGCAGGCCAGGGGCTGGAGCAGAACCTCACGGAGCAGCAGCAGAAAGCTCAGAAAGATGGAAACACAAAGTCCAAGACCCTAAACAGCTGCTGAAAAGAAGAAACATGACCTACTCCACTGGTGTCCTAGGTCATGTATTTTTGGTGGAGTGAGTTATTTTGATACCAAGTGAGTGGGCTATAGATTTTAGGCCACTGCATCCTCTGTCCACAGGGACAGCAAAAGTTGCAGCAGGTACAAGGAAGGAAGCCCACAGTGTGAATCCTTCCCTGGTGGCTGCAGGTCACAAGTTAATGCAAGCACAGTGGTGTCAGAAATGGGAGTGTTCATTGGAGATTTTAAATGCCCAGGAAAAGAAATATTTGTCAGTTCAGCAGGGCTAAACAGATCATTCCACTTCTCCATAGAATCAGAAAATGGCTTGGGTTGGAAGGGGCCTTGAAGGTCACCCAGTTCAATCCCCTCCATGGGCAGGGACACCTTCCACTAATCCAGGCTGTTACAAACTGGATCTGGTACACTTCCAGGGGATGGGGCAGCCACAGCTTCTCTGGGGAATCTCTTTCCTCTGAGGGTGTCTCACCACCCTCAGAGGAAAGAACTTCTTGTCCTGGAGATGGAATCCTGCAGAGGCTGCGCTCTTCAGGAACGATCTCAGAGAAACTCTTATTATATTAGATCCATGGACCCTTCCTTGAGGAGGGGGAATTCCCTTTTGAGGGAAGCCAAAGCTGCTGCAGAGCCCAACATGTTTCAGACCTCCTGATATGGGGCACAGCTCTGGCCTGGGGTACAATCCACCCTGAACTCACCCCGATGGTTGAGGCCATGTAATCCGCACACATCTCAGCAAAGTCCCGCTCCAGCACTCCATAGTAAAGACCATAGAAGAGGAGGGAGATGCCAAAGTCCATTGCATCTTCTGGTTTGATTCTACAGCAGAAAAACCAGCAACAGGGTTTTTTGAGGGCAAAGTCACTGTAACCATATTCTAGAGAATGTATTACTCCAGAGAAGCAGTCAAACTCTCTAACAATGAAGCTGTTCTGGGGTAGAGTCTTCTGCCACCACCTATGGACTGGCTGCTTCTTACAGTATGGCAAAAAAAAAAAAAAAAGCCACTGCTGCCCCCAGAGCTGGGGGAGCTTCCAATAAGTGAGCTGGAAGAAGGGCTCTCCAGCAACCCAGACCAGTTCAGGTACCAGCATCCTGTCATCCTCCCAGGAGTGAAAGGACACCCTAATAGTCTCTTTGGTCCCATTAATCAGATTGCCAAGTAAACTGATTTTCCAGAGTAATAGCCAAAGGTGTGTTCCACCCCATCGCCCCAGGAGTGGGAGCTGAAAGATTCACTCACCTGAATAATAGGTTAAGTCCAAAAAGTGTGAACATGACAGCCATGTACCCCACGATCCCAGTGGCATAGCTGATCTTGTATATTAGTAGAAACCATTTATAAACCAGTCTGTAAGGAATTAAAACAAAGAATTTAATTACTTCATTTTCCCTGAATGGAAGTGTGCCAATCATCTGAAGAGTTTTATTTTTCACACCTGTTGCATTTTTGCAGACACTTCACCTACCCCTACACATGGGCAAGAGCTTTACATTCCTAATTCAACCTGTCACAGGCTGCTCACAGTCTTGACTACCAAAATAGAATCCTCGTGATCTCCAAAGGCCATAAGGAAGCGTGCTGCATGCTGGGAATGCCTTGGGTGAGGACACCACCCCACATGGACTCCCCACCTTTCCACCCCCCACCCAGGTACCAGATATATTGGGCTGGCTGCCAGCTAAGGGCTTCATATATGCAGGGCTCTCACACTGCCAGGATGCAAAGCTTAACTCACATCTGTGCAGGGAAACTGAAAAGAGATCCTTGTAATGGTTACCCTGGGGCTGAGGAGTTTCCCAGGAACAGCAGACAAACCTGGGTGTTGTCTGTACCAGAGGCTTTCGAGTTGCCCGGAAGGTGACAAAAGCTGTGACTGCTGAGAAGAGCACCCAGATCACCAGGAACCGCCACCAGTTCAGCTTGATAGTGAAATACAGAGGTACTACCCACATCTGGAAGAGGGTCACCATCTGCAGGAATAGAGGAAAGGCATTTGGAACTTGTTCTCTGCTCCTCAGACACCAGAAACACACTGTCAGCCATTCTCCTGCCTGCATCAAATGGCCCTGGATTGCACCAAGAACCTGGGGAGGTTTGACCTGTGGCACCTAGAGAAGAGCTCAAAGCACATGAGTCAGACAGAGAGCATCTGAGGGAGCTGGGAGTCTCAGCCTGGAGAAAAGAAAGCTCAGAGAGGACCACCCTGCTCTCTGCATCTACCTGGAAAGAGGTTATAGCCAAGTGGGGCTCGGTCTGTCCTCCCAGGAAACAAGCAACAGGACACTAGGAAAAGGCCTCAAGTTTTGCTAGAGAAGGTTAAGGTTGCATATTGGGAAAATTTCTTCCCAGAAAGGGTGGTGAAACCCTGGCACAGGCTGCCTGTGACAGTGATGGAGTCACCATCCCTGGAGGGATTTAAAAGCCGTGTGGATTAGTGCAGGGCTTGGCAGTGCAGGAATAACAGCTCGACTCAATGATCTCAGAGGGCTTTTCCAACTCACACAGTTCCATGGTTTTGTGAGGCAGTAGCCACATGGTTTTTGGGAGCAAAGGGTACAGCTGGCAGGAGAACACAGAGGAATCATCTCCAGAGGAATGTATGAGAGATGATACACACAACTAGCTGTGGTAAGGCGGCTACATAAACCTTCACCTTCCCAGGATCCCAATGCTGCAACCACAGACATCTCAGACAGGAATTACACAAGGCAAGAAGGTTTTGGCTTGCCTCTGCACTACAGCCTATTCCTAAAAGGATCTACAGCTGTGCAGCTGAGCTCCCACAGTGCTGCTGGAGGCAAAAAAGTTTGGTTTAAAGTTCACAGAGAACTACAGGTGCTACCTGGAAACATTAATCAATATTATTACTGTGACCGTGAAGCTGCTTCAGGTAACTAACAGACCCAGACAAGCTGGTGGCATCAGCAAATGGCAGGTCTGCTCAGCAGAGTGCTGCAGTGTAGGAAAGGCATTTTGTGCTGTTCTTGTGCGCCAGGGAAGGCTTCCTGAAGATAAGGAAAGATAAGGAAAGCCCTGTATCTCTCTCCAGGAAGACACCAAGGCTGTCACCATGGTGATGTGATGAAGGAGAGAAAGAGATATGGACTTGAGCTGGCTCACAGAATTGTGTGGCTCCTTTTCACCTATTTAGAGTTTTGTTTCTTTCTTATGACCAATGGGCAGTGAATGTGTCTGTTAAGTAAACGCAAATACCTTGAAAAACTGTAAAGGCAACATGTTGCTATAACAAATTGCTCTTATGCACCTTCTGATGGAGTCTTGGTGCTTTGTGCCGTGTCATGCTCTATAGACACCACAGGAACCATCAAACCCAGGTTGCCAGCAGCAAGAAGCCCCCATTGCTTCCAAGGGAGCACCCACAAAATGCAGCTTCCCTCAGGACAACCCCCAAGATCTGCTTGTCCATCCCTGATTGAAAGCACTACATCACACCGAGTTATCTGCATCACTTCCAACAGAAACCCGAGGCCTTCCCAGTCATCCATCCTCATCCCCAGCTGGAATCCCACACGTGCTGGGAGAAACAACAGGAAAACCAGGAACACTTTCCTCATCAGCAAAAGGAGGGCACTGTTCAGCACTCCCATGCAGCATGGCAGGCAGACTGCTGTGGGGTAACTCACATTGTAGGAGCGAGGGTGCCGCTGCTTCCACTGCACCAGGAGGAGCTGTGCCACCACGAGGGTGGCGATGAGGATGAGCACCATCTCGGCGTGCATGGCCTCGTGCCCGCGGTGCTTGGCGTGCATCCGCACATGCTCCACCCTGCAACAACCAGGAAAAGAACCTGAAGAGCATGCTGCATGCTGGGCTACAAACACCTCAGGAGAGCCAGAAGGTCAGATGGATAAACAGCACAATGAAGAATTGTGTTTGTGAACAACCCAGAGGGGAAGGGACAAAGGGCTGCTCTGAAACCAGCTCATTTCTACGCTGTGAAAGCCAAGAATGCCACCTTGCCCATCTGAGTGTGAAGGAGGTGACCTGACCTACTGAACATGGAGTGCACAGTTGGCATAACTTGCAATCCCAGAATGGGTAAGGTTAGAAGGGAGCACCAGTGGGGTCATCTCTCTCAACCTTCCAGATCAAGCAGTGCCTTCCTGGAGCACGCTGCAACTGTCTGACCCAGAGCGCATGCTAATTCTCAATACCAAACCCTCAGCCCAGTTTTGGAACCACTAACACTGTTCTCCCTCTTGTCCAACAAGGGAAAGGCTGGAAGGGTCAGCGTGGAGAGCAGGAGGAACAGCTGACATCTGGCAAAATCCCCAAAACCCCAGCAAATTGCTTCTCTCTACCCTGAGCATTCTGGAACAAGCGATTTCCAGCCTGATACTTGCCAGATATCTGGAGTTTCTTTGCCCAGCTTGTGCTGTTTGACCAAAAAAGCAAGGTGGAATTAAGAGCTGAGAGACATTGATGAGGTCCCCTGTCAGTCATCTCCTCTTGAGGCTGAACAGCCCCAGCTCCCTCAGCCTCTCCCCTTAAGAAGGAAGACACTCCAGTACTCTCACCATCTCTGCAGCCTCCACAGGACCCACTCCAGGAGCTCCCTGTCTCTCTTGTCCTGAGGAGCTCAGAATTGGACACAGCACTCCCAGAGGTGCCTCAGCAGGGCTGAGTAGAGGGGCAGGATCACCTCCTTTGACTTGCCTGCCATGCTATTCCCAATGCACCCCAGAATCCCACTGGCCTCCTTGGCACACAGGGCACTGCTGGCTCAGGGACAGTTTGTTCTCCACCAAGACCCCAAGGCCCTTCTCCACACAGCTGCTCCAGCAAGTCAGCCTGTGCTGGTGCAATACTGAGAGTCCAGTCTGACTGTCATTTTCAATAAGCATCTGGATTAAATTGGTTTTGCTAAGGAAAAAGAGGAATTTTTCAAGCCCCTTACTGTAAGGCAGATATTGAAGGGCTGGAGGGTGTCCAGAGAAGGGTAAAAGAGCTTGAGAAGGGCCAAGAGCACAAGTCTGGTGAGGAATGGCTGAGGGAACTGGGGAGGCTCAGCATAGACCAAAGGAGGCTTGGGGGTGATCTTCTTGTTCTCTACAAGGCCCTGACAGAAGGGTGGGCCTAGGTGGGGACTGGGCTCTTCTTCCAGCTAACAAGTGAGGGGACAAGAGAAAATGGCCTCAGGTTGTGCCAGGGGAGGTTTAGGATGGATATTGGGAAAATCTCTACACAGAAAGGGTTGTCCAGCCCAAGCACAGGCTGCTCTGGGCAGTGGTGGAGGCCCCACCCCTGGAGGGACTGAACAGACATGTAGATGCGGCACCTGGGGACATGGTTTAGTGGTGACCTCAGCAGTGCTGAATGATTGGACTCTATGATCTCAGAGGGCTTTTGCAACCTTAACTATTTTGTGATTCTATATTAAGCAGCAGCTTAAAAATAAAAAAACTATTGCCTTCTAAGACAGCCCATACTTCCCACCATCAAAAAATGGTGATCCTTTCCCGCCCCACTGTGATCACAGGCCATGCTGCTGCTGCTCAGTTGAGCTGTGTGCTCCAAATCAGCTCCCAAAACTCACCTCCATCTCTCCTCTGGGGACAAGTGTGAAAGATCAATCTAGGGAGAAAAAAAAAAAAAACATCCATGAAATCAGCACATCCATGAAATCAGCTGCTGGGAAACTCTGGATTCAGATGCTTTAAATAAGAAACCTCCACAGTGCCAGCACAGCCCAGAGCTGTCCTTCACTTTCCCAGGAAGAGCAGCAACTCTCCCTGCTCCTCCACCTTACTTACACTCCCATATTTTATTGGAGACAAAGCTCTGTGCAACATCCCATGTGAGCAGAACAAAAAGACTGGCTTAAATCCCACATTCACAGCCCAGCCAGGTGTCTCAGGGCACAGAGTGGTGATCCCAGTGAAGCCAGTGCTCCCACCAGTGGTAGGAGTCCAAAATCCCACTAGGCTGCAGGACAGGGGACAGCATGTCACACACCAGCAACAAATCAATGCCAAAGAGATTTCAAAATCACAGTAAAATAAATATTTAGGCCTTGCTTTGCTGAGATAATTGGAAATTCCTCCCAAACTTCACAGGCAGGAGCTACAGAGAGCAAGGGGAGCTGCTGTTATTAGTGATGATTGACAATAGATATTTGTATCCCAACTTCTCCAGTAAGATTCACAAGAAGTGTGAATATTCTCACTTTGGGACAGGGGAGGAGTAAGGGGAGCTTCAACACCTCATTTCTGCTTTCATCTGGAGCTTTATATAGAATCAAAGAACCACAGAATGCTTTGAGTTGGAGAGACCTCAAAGGTCATTTTACTCCAACCCTCCTCCCATGGGGACACCTCCTCTAGACCAGGTTGCTCCAAGCACCATCTAACCTGCTCTTGAACACCTCCTGGGATGGGGAATTCACAGCTTCCCTGGGAAAAACCTTCCTTTGATATTGTGAAAAGTGCATATTATATGGCTCTATGCAGATATTTACCATATGTATTTTGATGTATTGATTAGTAGTGCTGTATTAACATTTTAATAGTATGATAAATGTAGTCTTGTAGTTAAAAAGTAACTTTTGTAGTTAAAATAAGAACTATGTAAGTGGGATATTTTCTTAAGAAAATAATGAGGCGCTCACACCAGATAGCAGCCACAGGACACCTCAATCTTTCAGAGAAAAAGAATTTATGGTTCTCTTATCAAAAGAAACAAACTTCTTCCTGCCTCAAAGGGACTGTTAGGATGCAGAGGAAGAAGTTGACGATCACCAGACAGACTCCTGTGTTAGAATGGAATTTATGCATCATGTATGAGGTGTATGAATATGCAACAGGCTGTTGTTTTTAAGGGTTAATCCTCTGTTAACGGGTGTCCTTTTTCGGGCTCATGCTGCCCAAAAAAAGGTACCCAGACATCAGTAACTCTTTGTTTCTATTGTCTCATATTGTCCTAATTCAATTTGTCCAAATTATTATTACTCTAATTGCATTACTATTTTTATAACCATTTTATTACTATTAAACTTTTAAATTTTTAAAAACAAGTGACTGGCATTTTTCCTCTAACTGCTGAGGAGCCTCCAGCATCCCTCATGTCCCCACCAGGGTCACTGAGCAGGCAGCACACCCTGACTATGGCACTGGGGAGGGAACCCCACAGCTCTTCCCATCACCTTTTCTTGGTGAGACACAAACTCAGGTTACATCAAGAGCAGCTCACCTGGGCTGGGAACATACATGTGGGGTTTACTGGAGACACTCCAGTATTGCTGAGGCACTGGAGATGAGGGCTGGAAACAAGCCATAGACTTGTTTCCACAAACACAGACTGTTATCACTCTTTCCTGCACACACCAGAGATGTGTACACAGGAACGAGCTCCACCTCACCCCACTGGGTACAGGGCCACAGGTTTGTATCTAACCTTTATGCTGGGGCTCTCCACAGGCTGGTGCAGCAGTCACCTCACCTGCCTGCTCACCATCACCAGCACACAGGGGTCTGCAGGCAGCAGCTCTGATCACAGCCAGGCTCAGCTGAGGGTGCACAGCTGCCTCGTTTCCTCTGTGACACCTAATTTACCCCAGGGTGAGGAGGTAGGGAAAAACACAGCACAGCAATCCATCTGCCTGATGTGAAACATCTGCTGAGCTTCACCCCAGAGCAACACCTGTGAGAAATTCAGCCCTTGAGAACCAAGGCCTGAAGAAACACTCCAGGACTTAGATGCAAAATCTAAAGTTATGAAAATCCTCGTTGGAGCTCACTGAACTGTGTCAGAAGCCAAGGGAAGGTGGTGACAACCTGACACCAAGAAGGGTATTTGTGTCAACCAAATTCCCCAGCACCTCTGCTCCTAAAGCAGCCACATCCAGATCCATCAGTTCAGTAGTTGCAATGTAATTTAGAGCAACAATTTCTCCAAACAAACAGGAAAAAGGAGATTTTGAAATGTTTGCTGGTGACTGCACACAGGAGACTCAGAATCCCCTAGTGCTTGCTGGCTCCAGCACAGGTCAATCCCTCTGCAAGCTCTGAGAGTGACCTGGGTGCTCCCACTGCCTCCCCCCACGAGACCCCCACTCCTCCCAGGCTCTGCCCCACCCTTGCTGGATGAAGATGTTTGACAAGCACCTTCCAACCACAGCAATAATCTACATTTCTATACAGTGGCTCAGCTTGCTCCTTTGTACCACACCTTTGTACCACAACCACTCCACAGTGTTGGTGCCATCTTAGAGACTGGGATATTTACCAGCCTATTTCCTTTGGCATTTTCCCTGAATCTCCAAATTCTTCCAGCAAATGCATTCAAGATGCCTCAGCTCCAAATCCTGTGGAAACAATGCTGGCATTGCTCAGAGCAGGCTTCTCCTGAGCTGTGCTCCCAAGCCAATCAGGGATCCATGGCCCTGGACACAATTTTCTCTCAAGTACAAGGAGGGAGCTTCACCAGATTCCCCAGAGCTCAAAGCTCCTGAAATAACTTTATTAAGGGGGGGCCAGGACATGACAGAGGGGATGTGAGAGGGATCTGATGACTGTCAGACAGGACTTGGCAGAGCAGCCACCCTGAGCCAGACCTTCCAGTTAACCCCTCCTTGATCTGCATACTCTCTTAGCACAAAAGTTTTGGATTAGAGCTAAAAATGCACAGGAATGGTGAAGGAAGCACCTGCTCTTGCCAGCAAGCACTCATTCCACTTCTAGTTTGGGGTTGTCTGATTTTAACATGCACTTTTTGAGTCTTTTGGGTCTCTTTCTAACCCCAACAGCTAGGTAGAAGAACCTCCACTCCTAAATCTCCCTTTACCAAGAGGGGTGTACCCATGATATTTTCTGAAAAATCCTTTTGCCGGGATTTTTCTCCTGAGAAACCTCAGAGGAAAAGAAAACCAATAATTACCTGCTGCTGTGGAATGCAACAGGTGCATCTTTGATTGGTCTCACGTGGTTGTTTTTGATTAATGGCCAATCACAGTCCAGCTGTCTTGGACTCTGGTCAGTCACAAGATTTTATTATCATTCCTTTTTTATTGCTTGCTAGCCTTCTGATGAAATCCTTTCTTCTATTCTTTTAGTATAGTTTTAATATATCATTTTCTTTTAATTTAATATATATAATTAATATATCATAAAATAATAAATCAGCCTTCTGAAACATGGAGCCAAGATTCTCATCTCTTCCCTCGTGCTGGGACCCCTCTGAACACCCCCACATAGGGGTTTGACAAGAACATTTAGGGTGACTGAAGCAGCTGAAGATCAGCTCTACCAAGTGTTCAACACCAGCCTACTCCTGTTTCAGCATCCTTCAGCTGCCACACCAACACTGGATCCAGTGTGATACCAACTACAGCTCTCAGACAAACTTTTTGTTTTTAAGAAAAGGATTTTAAAACAATTCTTCTGCTCTCTGTCTCCTCTGTAATTCACAAGCCTCTCAAAAACCTCAGCCTCCTCCAGGTGATGACTAGGAGAAACTGGATATCTAGGACTAAAGTCTAATCCTCTCCTTGGACGTGGCATCATGGCCTTTGGAAGAACCTTGTGCCACTCCCTGGTTTCCTGCAGGAGCTGTTGCCCCAAAGCCTCCACAAACCTGTGATCCCCACCACTGGGACAGTCACAGAATAACCTCCTCGAGAAAATCACAAGGATTGTTGATATGGATAACAGCAAAGCTGGAGCACACATTCCTCACAGCCCAGGGAGCTGGGAGGATCTCTGGGCAAACACACACTGCTGTGAGCTGACTGTAATCCACTTATGCTCTAAATCTCCAAAGGAGGCAAGAAGAATGCCTTGAGGATGGAGAATAAGCAGCTGCTGATTTCAGCTCAAAGCTCCAGAGCAATCAACAGCCCTGATCTCACTTTCCCACTGGCCCAACTTTAGTCTCTGTCTCCCAGCACCTACCAGGAATAGCCTGAAATAAGAGGAATATAAATTTCCACAGTGCTCTAAGTGCAACCAAGGCAAGTTGGGATGAGGCATACTCTTTAGTGAAAGTCTGAAAAGATTCTGGAACCTCAATTCTGCATTTTTTCTGCTTGTAAGATGCAGGAATAAGGAGCAGAGAGCAGGAATTTCCCAACTGATCAAACATTAGGATAACTAGAAATTAAACCTTTGCCTCTGCACAGGCAGAGCCAGGGCCATGGGACATTTGGCTTTATTCTGGTCCCCACCATGAGTGGCTCATCAGCAAACTGCTCTGCCCAAAGAGCTGCCAAGACCTCAGGACAGCACAAGCAGATAGGTTTCGCCCCAACCATTTGTGGAACCACAGGGATAAGCAGTCCTATATGCACCTCCTCATTCACTGCCTCCTTCTGATGCCCTCACTGCCAGGCCCTAATGGAATGAAAAGGGATCAGAGAATCTTCCACATTTTTACATACAAAGTCACCAAGGAGTATCTTAAAATATAACCAGCAATATAACCAATATAATCTGGGATTCAACCCTCCCATCACCCCACTGCACCACTCTCCAGCAGCAACACAAGGCACGGGGCAGGGGTACAAGCTCCCACAGCTCAGCCATGCACTAGGGAATCTCCACAACTGGGCCCTGCCAGCAATCTTCTCCAAAACAACTACCAGCATCTGACAATTTTAAAGCCACACCACCAATTCTTGAGGAAAGGCACCAAAAAAATTACCTGACTGCACAAGCTAAGTGAATTTATGACCCCTGTGCAGCTGCTCCCACAGTGCAGACAGGATGGAACCAAGTTCTCCTGGATCTCTACAACTGGGAAAAACCCTCCCAAGCACGAAGCACAGGGGAAGGTGAAAAGCCACTGCAAAGCCCGGGGCAGCAGTGCCGGAAAGTGGCACGAACCTGTGACAGAGCACCCACCCTGCTTACAATTCCATCTTTCCAGACAGATTTTTTCCCAGTTCTGTAATTTTTCATCCCCAGAAACATTAAAAGCCAGCACGGGAACAACAGCTGTGCCCCCATGGCTGCCCTCCTGCCCCCAGAGCCCGCACTGTCCCTGCCCCATGGGCCCTCCGAGGCTGCCAGTGCCACCCTGCCCTGTCCTCCCACACCAGGATCTCCCCCGCCCTAACACTCCTCACACCCATTTCCCCAAAGCTCTACAAGATCAAAGTGACCCAAAGTCGCCGCTGTCCCATTCCAGGGACCCTCCGAGCCCCTCAGCGCACATCCCCATCCCGTTCTCCCGGACCCCGCGTCCCCCAGGCCCCACGTCCGCTGTGTCTGCCCTTCACAAAGCACCCAACAGCGCTGAAGCAGCCCGTCCGCGCCTCGCCTCCCCTGCCCGACCCGGTTCGGCGCAAACCGCGCCCCGCCGGCCCCGTGCCCGCACCTCCTCCGCCTCACGCTCAACGGGGCCGCCAACCTCCACCTCCAGCACAGCCGCCATCTTGCCCCGCCCCCCTAGTAGCCAGCCTGTTCCGCCGCCGTCCGCCAATCACCGGGCACGCTGCCGCACCTTTAGCCAATCGCTGCGCGCGGCGCTGCTCCGGCCACCAATCAGGCGAAGGGAGGAGTGGAACGGCTGCCGGACAGGCCCCTCCGGGCGCATCATAGCGGTGAGCTGTCACCGCCGGCCGCTGGCTCCGGCGTGTGGGCCCGCAGTGGGACGCGTGGCCCCCGTGGGCAGCACCGGCAGCACAAAGCGCCTCGCACCGCCGTGCCGGCAGTGCCGCTGCTGCCCTGCCCACGCTCGCCCTCTCCGCAACCGCCGCACGCTGTTCCGCACAGGGCGCAGATAGCTCCTGAGCTCCGCCCGCGGGCTGCGTGTCGTGTCTCGCCGCCTGTGTAACGTCCCCCGCGGGCTGTGTGCGTGTCCCCCGCGGGCTGCGTGTCCCGTTAGGTGCCGCGGCGGGGAGAGGCGCTGAAGGGGGGCGGGAGCGGCGGGGATCGGGGCTCGCGTCATTTGGGCGGCCGAGATCGGCGCCGATGGGGCTGGGCGGTGAGTCGGGACCTCTGGGGTCCCCCAGCTGGGTTGGGTAACGGCGTGGAGATGCTGTGGGGCACAGCCAGGGCTTTAACAGGGCTGGGAAAGCGGAGAACGACTGGGGAGCTGCAGCGATAGCGGAATGGCGCTCAGGCGGTGTTCGTGCGTCTGGGAACACGGGCCGTGGAGCTGCGGGTGAGCACTTGAGGGCCCTGGAGAACAGGGCTGGGGCGTGTGGGTGGTACCCGGGTGGCAGAATGGGGCGTTGTGGGCTGAGCTGGGGGATTGTGACTCAGATCTGGGGGTTACTGCTGGGACGGGAACCTGAGGGGTGCTGGGGCAGCTCTGGGGGGCACTGAGGTGGTGGGGTGGGACTGGTGAGCTGCTGGATGGTACCAAAGCCAGGAGATGTCCAAGCTCGTCAGACTCTCCTCTCTCCCCACCAGGCACCGGAGGCATTCGAAGGGAAGTTACACTTTGGCAGTGCTGTCTCCAAAGGCTCCAGAATGGCTCCGGTTAAAATCAGCTGTGTGGTGTCCTTCTCCTCCCAGGTGCCTGGGGGCTCCCTCTGGGGGGCTGGGTGTGGGGCTGATCCCTCTGAGCTGCTGGGGTCTTGGAAGAGGTGGGTCAGGCCATGACAGGGTGCAGTACTACCTCACCTTGTTAAGCTGAAGGGCAAGGATTCACATCATTCTTGCTCTCTCAAAATGGGATGTTGTTCCTGTAGGTTACAGGAGAATTCCATGCTTCTCCCCATGTCCAGAACAAGCTAGAGCTGGAAGGAGGGTGTTTAGGGAGGGGTTGGTACCTGATGCTGTGTCCCTGGTGTGTGTGCAGGACCCCAAGTACCCCAAGGCAGAGAACCTGCTGAGTGAGGACAGCATCCAGCCCTGGCTTGGCTGCCCCAAGGCTCACAGCAGGCAGCTGAGTGTGGGGCTGTGACTGCAGAGAGCCAGTCCCATTGGCTGTGTTGACATTGACACTTCCCTGTTCCCCACTCCCGTGCAGGAGCCAGGGCCACGTCCCACAGTGGGGTCAGCAGCTCTGAGCCCCCTTGCCCCTGTCCTTCTCGCTGCTCCCCAGGGAACTACAGCTGTGACTTTCTGCAGGCTGAGGTGGGATGCTCCTCATGGCCCTGTGGCCAGCCCTGTCACACCTTGGTGCCTACTGATGACACCAGCTGACTCAAAGCTGGACCAGAATCGCTGCAAGGTTCAGATGTTTTAGGAAGGTAAGGATTGATCCACAGGAAAAGGGCATGGAGAAGAGCTGTGGGCCTGATCGTGGGATGGAGCTGATTAGGGGGGATGGTGATGGAATGGGGCTGCCAGTAGGATGAGGCTGATAGGAGGGTGGAAGGACAGGTAGGGAAGAGGACAGGTAGACCAGGGGTTAGGATTGTTTATGGGCTCAAGAAAGCTGTACCAGCTCTGCTTCCCTGCCCTCTCTTGTGCCCATAATCCCCCACATGTCCTGGGTGGCACAGCAACAGAGCAACAAGCAGAGGCAGGAGTGCTGTTGGGCCAGTGGCCAGTGCTCTTCCCCACAGCAGAGCTCAGAGCCGACCATGGGGCAGACAGGGACCACAAGCTGTGACAGCTGCAGCTGGTCTGGAGCTGCACAGTTAAAATTGGCCATAACAGACCCCAACTTGACCAGCCTGGTAGATTAAAGAGTAGAGGTAAACAAGTCCCTGGGTAAGACAGTGATAAGTAGGATTTGAACTCCAGCAGGGGAGCCCAGCCAGTCCCATTCAATCTTGAATGCAGACATCAGCTGGCCAGTGAGCTGGGTGGTGTTGAGACCCGAGCCAATCAAATGTTCAAGTGCAGGAGTTCTGAAGCCCCTATAAAAGGGGGTGCCCACCAATAAACTTTGTCTCTTGTTGCAGGAACTCAGTGTGTTCGGTGTTTGCTTGTGTTCTTTTGTGTCTGATAGCAACACTCTCCTGCAAGGCTGCCCCTCCCTATCCCCAGGAGATCCAGGGAGGAGAAGCAACTGAGGAGCCGCCTGTGGAAGCTGGATGGGGCTGCCTGGAGCCCAGCCCACCTCAGCCACTCTGCCTGGATGGAGCTGTTGACAACACAGAAACAGAACCAGGCACTGAGGCCCAGAGCAGGCATGAGCACCCTGGGGCGTCACCTGGAGCTGCTGGCCAAGGATGTGGGAGGTCCTGCAGTGCCAGGTGAGTGAATCTGCACAGCTGTGTCCTGGGCTGGCTCCCAGCCACTGTGGGCAGCAGGGCAAGGGGGGAATTCTGCCCCTCTGCTCTGCTCAGGTGAGAGCCCACCTGAAGAGCTGCTCCAGCTCTGGGACCCCCAACATCAGAAGAGTGTGGAGCAACTGGTATGAATCCAGAGGTGTCAGAACTCAGTAGATCCCTCCGGGTGTCCAGAGTTGCCGAGGATCCCACTGGGGGGCTCGGAGACCTTGGCATCCTGCCCAGAACACCCGGGGATTTGATTTTGACCCTTGGAGCAAGTTGCCAGCTTTGTATGAGGACGTGAAGGTCACACAGGTTTGAATAGTGTAATAACAAAATGATCACAGGGTGAAAATGTAGATTTTAGGATTTTTGGTACAGGGGTTATGGGGACAAGATGGAGGAATCTGGGCGTGTCTGACCTTCCTCCTTTTTCTTCTTGTTCTCCATTTTCTGCTGGGATGTTGGCACTTTGGGATTGGTCTAGAGTAGAAATGCACTGTCCAACATAGGTGATAGGTATTGGGAATTAAGTGTAAATAGGATATACGTAGTTTGTAGTATAAAAGGACAGCACCGCCTCGGGGGCGGTCAGAGCGCTCGTGGCTGCCCTGCAGAGCGGATCTCTGCCAGGCAGAAAGAAAATTTTATAGATAAGAATTAATAAACATCCTCAAGACCGAAAAGTGAAGAGTCCAGACTCGTTCTTCAGTTGTGCAGAGACATCCTACGCATCTCGGGGCAGCAATTACCAACAGCAACCCAAGATTTGGCATCCCTGGCTGGGCACGTTCCAAGGGGGCACTGATAAACCTCTTGGGAAGCAGCCAGAACAGCCTGGGAAGCAGCAGCCACTCTCAAGGCCATCCAGAGAGCTGCTGCCGAAGGGACTCGTAGCAGAACAGTCCGGAGGGAGCCAGAAGGTGCCCTGGATCCTCTCTCCTGTGAACTGCTGGCATTTCCAGCTGGACCTTCAGACTGCCCCGACAACTCGGATTTGGTAAGAAGGTCAAAATTAAGAACATGGGGGGGACGTTCCCAGGAACAGTTAAGGACTTTGTCAGCCTTACAAGGCATGGCAGAGGCACACCCGATGGAAATTTCAAAGAAAGAGCTTAGAGATCTTTTGCTATGGGTATGCTGTAATTATCTGTACCATCTGCATGGGTGATGCTGGAAGCAACCTCAGCAAGATGTGGGCAGGTTGCCGAACAGCAGGTTGCTGAAACTCCCACAGGGGCAGAGGGAGGGGAGCAGAGGCAGAAGCGGAGGGCGGTTCTAGTTCCAATTGTCCCGGGGAAACAGAAACAGTTCCCATAAAAGGGGAGCAGGAGGGAACTTCATCACCTCCGATTCCCTCATCACCCCGAAAGCCCACGGGACCTCCAAAACGCCCAGAATCCCCAGATACTTCAGGGTTTTCGGGCTCCGACTCAGACACCCTCTCACTCCCGGGGGAGCTCAGGGCTGAAATTTCCCCAAGCGAATTCGAGGAATCGGACTGTGCCATTTTAGAGGCGTGTCCTCCCGATTCGCAGGAGCCAAAGGGACACAGGAGAGGGAAAACAGCAGAGTCGGGCCGGGGGGCCGAAGTGGGACCAGAGGGGGCAAAGCTCTCTGGCGGCGGGCGCGGTCCCGCGGGCGGCGGCCTCAGGCGGCGCCGGGGGCAGCGGCGAGGGGGGGGGAAGGACCCGGTGGGAGACTCGGGAGCTGACGCGGTTTGCGCGGTGCCGGCGGCAGCTTCGACGGGCGCGGTGCAAAAACCGCGAGCGAGGGGCAGAAATCGCGAGGCAAATGTGGCGCAGCCACCCGGGGACAGCTCTCAGACCGCGGCGACAGCGTCCGAGGACGAGCCCGGCGGGGCAGCTGCACAGTCCCAGCCGGCACCCGTAGGCAGGCGCGCGGTGATGACGCCGTACCCGGATTCGGGACGCGGAGATCTGAACGAATCGCAGCGCGGGCAGAAGCCCAGCGGGAATTGCGCGCGCCGGTGGGGATGCGGATACAGTGCCGGGGGAAGAGGAGGGGATTCAGGAACGGATCAAACCGGGGGGGGAAACATCGGAGGCGGAACGGGAAGGAGACAGTGACGTCAGTCCAGGGGAGGCAGGAGGCGTTCCCGAGCGGCTGAGCGCGGTCGGAGGCGGGTCCGCTCCCCTGTGACGGCACGGGCAGGGAAGGGGCGTGCTCGGGGCTCGGTCACATCCCGGGGCTCCGCCCCCTCTCCGGTTCCCGTCCCTCCAGTCCCAGTCCCTTCGATCCCGACCTCTCCAGTCCCGGGGAGACACACACGTATCCAGTATCAACTGCTGGCTCAGTCAAAAATCGCACAGTCTCGGTCTCACTCAAAATCGCGAGCGCTGCAGTCAACCGAACAGGAGCCGATCGCGGTCGCGCCGCCCTCACGGTCAGCCAGGAGGGCGACAGCGCCACCTTGTGGTGCGGTCACCACATTGCAGGACATGCCAGGCCTGCCCGACCAAGCCACAGCGCCGTCTGGTGGCGGGACTGCAACATTGCAACACTTTTTTCCAACTACGTAGAAAAGGAAATCTAAATCAAAGACAAGTACAACACAGCAAGTGGAGTATTCATCAGCTTCTGAATCTCATGAAGCTCAAGACACTTCTGATGAGGCACAACAACAGGATGATACAATAGGCATTGCTGCCTCAGAGGGTGTCCCAGCAGGGATGTTTTCAGCAGCAGCAGCAGCCAGTTCTTCAGGCAGGAAGCCAAATACCTTCTACAATATTTAAGCACGGCCATGGGAACACAAGCACGAGAATTTCAGATTCCTGTTCCGGATTTAGGAGCAAGGCCAAAGACCTCAGCAAAATGAGGATTCCAGAGACACCAATGACTTCTACAACTCCACTGTACATGCAGATACCCATGGAGATGCAGGTTCCAGAAGAAGATGAAGTTGAACAACGGATTGGACAGATATTAGAAAAGAACTAGGAAAAGAAAGAGACTTATTACAAGGTTGGGGAGACATCACAATGCCAGTGATATATGATGCACAGGGTCAAAATCAAATCCCCAGCTGTTCTGGGCAGCATGCCAAGGTCTCCAAGCCCCCTGGCGAGGTCCTCGGTAACTCTGGACACCCAGAGGGATGTACTGAGTTCTGACACAGAGGAGTCTGTGAAGATGCTCTTCATTGCTGGAGCCCCTCTACTGTGGAGACAGGCTGGGGACGTCCAGGGCTGTTCAGCCTGGAGATGAGAAAGTTCTGAGAACTGGAAGCCCCTTCCACTGCCTAAAGCGGCTCCAAAAGAACTGGAGAGGGACAATAGCCTGGGAGGACAAGACAAGGGGTAGTGGCTTCAAATTGACAGAAGATAGGGTTATATGGGATATTACAAAGAAATTCTTCCCTGTGAGGGTGGTAAGACACCAGCACAAGTTGTTCAGAGCAGCTGTGGCTGTCCCATCCCTGGAAGTGTTCCAAGGCCGGGTTGGATGGGGCTTGGAGCTACCTGGTCTAGTGGAAGGTGTCCCTGCCTATGGTATGGGGAGGGCTTAGGAGAAGATGAGCTTTAAAATCTCCTCCAACCTAAACTGCCCTCTGCCTCTGTCATTCCTGCTTTTCCCCAGGCTCTGCACTGGATGTGCCTGCTGCTCCCTTGAGTACCTGCAGGCAGCTGGACAGGCACTGTGCTCACAGTCCTGTTGGCAGGTAATCTCCTAGGTCACTGTCTTCTCCTGCCCTCACCTGGCTATTTACTGCTCTCAGCTTTTCCCAGACAGTTCTGGGCACAGCCCTTCACTCTTTTGGGCTGGCAGGATGTGGCATAGGGTACCTCCAGCATGTTACCCCTGTGCAGGGCTCCAGCTGCCCCCTCAGGGATGCCCAGGAGGAAAGGAACAGCCCAAGCCTGTGGTTCCCAAGAGAGACAAGTCAGACAGAGGACAGGCCAGCAGTGATGGGGAGACGGTGTCTGCCCCATCTGCTCAGGTGGCTGCTTGGCAGGGGTGTCCTCTGTGGGCAGTAAATGGGCATAGTGGTGGCAGTTCTGTAGCTGGGACACATCACTCCTGCTGGTGCCCTGGCACTGGAGGGGCATCACAGTGTATTCCCAGGCTGCCATGAGAACCATCAGGGAGGGTGTCAGTCCAAACCCCACATCATCCCAACACTAGGGGGCCTGTTACAACCATATCACCTTCCCTTTCCACAGACCACTTCCTGCTGAATCTGCTCCCCACACGCCTCCCAGTGTGGAGAAGAACCTACTGTGGCCTGGCCTTGCTTGTGCCCTGATGCCTGGGTGCCCTGCCCCATTTGCCAGCTTTGGCATTGCCCTTTGGCGTGGCAGGGATGGAGCAGTGTCGCTGTCGAGGCGGTCACGACAAAAAGCAGAGACCACAAGCAGTCTCAGTTGGCAACTCTTTATTATTGAACATGGCTGAATCTATACACTTTCCAGTTGTTTATGCTGCTTCTACCCTAACTATTGGCCACAATAAATCAACATAATACTATTAGTGAGAAGTTATAGTGACTTCAACTAACTTTCTAAAAATACTTCGTCTAGCTGCAAGGTTCTCTTATCTTTCTTCTCTTGGTCTACTTGGTTACAGCCTTGGAGAGAGCTCCTTATCAGCTTCGTCGTACTTCTCGGCTTCTTCTTGCTCCTTTAGCTAACAGGCCTGCTGTTAGCCCCTTCCACAGAGCAGCATGCCGGCAACTGCAGGGAGACACCAGCTAGTACTGCCATCTGGGGGTCAGCCTGCTGTGGGGCTGGCAGCAATGAGGGAACTGAGGAGACACAGTGAGGGGATGTGATTGAGGGTAGCTGTGCCCAGGGAAGGCAGAAGGCTCAGCCCTTCGCCTCTGGAATGGCCTCCTTGCCAGCACTGGGAGCATCACGAGTACCAGACACACCACTGGATGCTGGGAATACTGGGCACAGGAATCCAGGATCAGTGGGAACATGTGGCAAATAGGGGCCACAGCAGCTCCCTCAAACGCTGGAACCCATCTTGTTCCCAGTGGGAGCTGTGATGAGCTCCTTGTTCCCAGTAGGGTGCTGTGCTGGGGGACTGGGCTGAGCTCACCGGGGGGGTGTCAGGGCCCTGGTGGGTCTCCTCCGAGAGGCGCTTCCTCCGCTGCCGGGTGGTGATGCTGCCGGCCTGGCTGCTGGTGGCCACGGGCTGGGAGGACTGCCTTCTGCCACGCTGCAGCGTCTCTTCTGGGTCCCCCATCTTCACATCCTCATCCGTGATGGTTCCCATGGAGGTGGAGGGCTGGGGAGAGGATGTGGGGATGTTGCTGAGGGGCACTGTCCGTTCCCAGACCCCCTCCCAAACCCCAGTTCTGGACAAAGGGCTGCCTGACCTCCCCCTCCCGGCCCTTACCATGCTCTCTAGGGTTATAGGTTAGTTGTGGTGGGGAATTAATCACTGACTAATAAGTCCAAATAAAATGAAATTTATTAATTGATACAGCAAGCGATAATAGGCAAAGTCAGCGCCCTGGGCGCACTGGGTGACAGGAGAGTCCCCACTCTACCACTGCCGCACTCTTCTGATATTTCGTGGAG
This sequence comes from Melospiza georgiana, assembly GCF_028018845.1. NCBI lineage: Eukaryota > Metazoa > Chordata > Aves > Passeriformes > Passerellidae > Melospiza > Melospiza georgiana. The sequence goes on from NC_080431.1 coordinate 96,693,794, forward strand.
TTCTTACACAGTCCTGCTTCTGTGTTGATGTGTAGTACTCTGCATATTCTTCTTTTGCGTCTAGGTGGTCATAGTCCACCCCCCGGAGGTCTGAAGATGAAGATTGGTATTTTCCTTTGTCTGATTCCTGGAATTTTAGGCTCAATCTGCTGAGTTCCTGGAATCTTAGGTTTACTGAGCGGATGAGCTGATACTGTGCTATCAATCATAGCAAACCCCCCACCCATATTAACAGTTTACTAAACAGATAAGCAAATGTTTGTGAAACCCATTGTCTTTGGTTTCACCTTCCTTATCCTTTTAAGTCTGGAAATTTACTTAAGCAAAAAAATTGAGGTGGTGCAACTTTGTCAGCTTTGATGAACAAACTTAAAGTTTTAACCCATTACAGGAGGTAGCTGGTTTTCAGGTGGGGAGGGCGGGCCTGGTTCTGCTGCAGCAGCTCTGCAATGCGGTTCCAGTCACCCAGCTGCTCCGGCTCATCCTGGCACATGCCCAGCTTCATGGTGCTCTGGCCTAAATCCAAAGCAAGGAAGGGTCAGGGGGCTTCCAGTTAAGACCTGACTCCGCCAAGGCAGGGCAGAACCCCACAGCCAGCAGTCCCAGTGCCTTCCCCGCCCATACACACCGAGGCTGGAGCTGCTGGTCCGCTGCAAGCGCAGGGAGCTACGCGTGACTGGTTGGTACCCAGGGAGGCCCAGCAGTACTGAATGGCCAGGGCTCTTCTCTGGGGAGGAGGCTTCCAGCTTTGCAAGGGGTTCCTGGGAGAGGAAGCTGGTGAGGGAGCGGGTGGAGGCACCTGAGCGCAGACGGCCCTTAGCAGGGGAAGATGTTTTTGTGGACTGAGCCAATGGGATGTTCTTGATGCAGACCAGTTCCTCAGACTCTCCCTGGTTCTGGGTGTCCAGGTTTAGAGCAAATTTGGGGAAGAATACCCCAAAGGAGCTCCGGTGGGAAAAGCAGATCCAATTGGCCCCTCCCCCCAACTGGTCCGGGAGGAAAAAATGCCTCCTTGGAGTAAGGTGGAAAAAACCTGTTTATTAAACAATAAAACCAAAACAATATCAAACAATGAGACCCCTTGCCACTCTAAACGAGATGACAAACTGAGAAAACCCCGTCCTCGGGTTGCAGCTCACTCAGTCTTTGATCAGTCTCTCCGGTGCTGGAATTGTCGCAGGCCAGGCCTGGCCCGGTGGGCCGCAGCTGCAGCTGCCGGTACTCTCCTGGGTGTTCAGTCCAGAGCAGTTTCAAGGGGTCCAAAGAAAAGGGAAAAAAAACAGTCCAGGGAACTTCTTTGCCTCAGCTGGCTAACACTAACTAAAAAGCAAAATAAGAGCTCTGTCCCACTGTCTGTCCACAGACAACACAGTCAGGAGCAGGAATGTGGAGGAGTGAGTGCAGTGTCTGAAAACAAACTGCGCGCTTCTTTTCTCCCCACCTTCACTCTCTGGAACACTCTTAAAGGTACAAAACTTATTATTCAACATAAACAGAATGAGACTATTGGGGATAAAAGCATCATATAGTCAACCCAGGACATTCTACCCCTTATCCCCATATCATCTGCTTACTAATAAAACTAATATAAATTCTAACTCTACAAGTACATATATGATACATCCATTATACAGCTATACACAGACAATGGTAATAACATTCAGCAAACAGTGATATTTACACAGGTTTTATCCAACATCAGATCTCCCTGAGGTACACATCCTGTTGTTCCATCTTTTTTGCACCATGTGCAACCTGGTCCCTGAGCAAAAACAACCCCACAAATGGGTTTGTCTGTATTCGAGGCAGGATTAATCCAAACTGTCTTCCCTAATAAACCTCTGACATGTACCACTGGGACTTTGTCTCCATCTACTCTCTGCAAAGACTCAGACTGGGCAGGGCCCACTCGGTTAGTAGAGCCTTGGGTGTTAAATAACCAGGTGGCTTTTGCTAGATGCTGCTCCCAGTTTTTGAAAGATCCCCCACCCAAAGCTTTCAATGTGGTTTTTAACAGCCCTTTGTACCTCTCTACTTTTCCTGCAGCTGGTGCATGGTAGGGGACATGGTACACCCACACAATGCCATGTTCCCTAGTGCAGGTGTTGATAAGGCTGTTCTTGAAATGAGTCCCGTTGTCTGACTTAATCCTCTCAGGGGTGCCATGTCTCCACAGAACTTGCTTTTCAAGGCCCAGGATGGTGTTCTGGGCTGTAGCATGAGACACAGGGTGGGTTTCCAGGTGGCTTCCAGTGGTGGCTTCCACCATGGTCAGCATGTAGCGCTTGCCCTGGCATGTCTGGGGCAGTGTGATGTAGTCAATCTGCCAGGCCTCTCCATACTTGTACTTGGACCACCGCCCACCACACCAGAGGGGCTTCATTCGCTTGGCCTGCTTGATGGCAGCACTTGTCTCACAGTCATGGATAACCTGAGAAATACTGTCCATGGTTAAATCCACCTCTCGGTCTCGTGCCCACTTATAGGTGGCATCCCTGCCCTGATGGCCTGAGGCATCATGGGCCCATCGAGCTAGGAATAACTCTCCCTTGTGTTACAACTCAAGTCTATCTTTGACACCTCTATCTTTGCAGCCTGGTCTACTTGCTCATTGTTTTGGTGCTCCTCATTAGCTCTACTCTTGGGAACATGAGCATCCACATGGCGGACCTTCACAGGCAGCTTCCCTACCCAGGTAGCAATGCCTTTCCACTCATCAGCAGCCCAAATTGGTTTTCCTCTATGCTGCCAGTTATTGGAATATGAATCCCAATATTACCAGGTTGTTGCCTTCTGGAGCAAGGCAGGCGACCTGGTTCTGAGGTACAGCACGACGGCCCACTCTCCAGGGCCGTTCGGGCCAATGACACACGCAGACATCAATGTGATGGACGGTCAAAAGGCGTTTATTACTTCTTCTCGTGGGGTCTTATAGTCTAAGGGGTCTCTACGTCAAAAGGGGGTTTGTCCTTCTTATCTATGGTTAGTAGGGAATGGAAAAGTACTCGGTAAGGAGTGGAAAGTTACTGGCATTACTGTTAGTGGGGCAACATTCCTACTGTCAGTGGGGCCACATTCCTAGGGTAATCTCTTATCTTAGAGGAACAAAGGGTCCTGGCTTTCCGTGACATCGCGTGATCTTCCGCAGCGCCTTTTCCCTATCTACCACATCTCCCCCCCCTTTTTCACAAATGAATGAGGTAGTCATATACATAGGTACTAAAATGAGGTATGAGGTTGTAACTTGACAAGGGAAAGGGGTTTTGGGAAACCTGAGTAAGCTTTTGCCAGACAAGTTCGGAAAATCTTGTGACTGGCAGCGTTCCTTGGTTGAATTCACAACAACTGTCGTCGGCCTACAAACAGGATGTTGGTCCGTTCCAGGCGGCTCTGAACGAACAAGACCAGCTTGTTCAGCAGGCATGGTCCGAAGGTAACTGTTAGAAACAGCATCGCCAATGGACCTATCAGGGCAGAAATCAGAGTGGTTAGCCAAGGTGATTGATTGAACCAGGATTCGTACCAGCCCTGTTGGGCTTCCCTGTCTTTCTGTCTCTGAGCCAGTTGGTTCCGGAGTTCTGCCATGGAGTCTCTCATGACTCTCGTGTGGTCTGCATAGAAACAACACTCCTCTTTCAAGGCGGCACACAGGCCCCCTTGCTGCATGAACAGGAGGTCCAAGCCTCGTCTGTTCTGCAAGACCACTTCTGAGAGTGAGGAGACCGACTTCTCTAGAAAGGAGATGGATTTCTTGATCCTTTGCAGGTCCTCGTCAATCGTTGCCTGCAGCTGTGACAGTCCTTGGTGCTGGGTCGCTAGGGCTGAGACACCCGTGGCGGTTCCGGCTGCTCCCAGGCCAAGCAGCATTGTGATAGTTATACCTGTCATTATTTCTCTTTTGTGGATCCGGCTGGGTCCCTCAAGAAGATGGTACATTTCTTCGTCTGAGTGGTACAGGACCCTAGGAACAATCAGAACTTGGACACAGAAGTTGTTAGAGTCATTGAATTTGGGAAGGAACACACAAGGACTCACTCCGGATTGCTGGCAAACCCACATCCCCGATGCGGATGGGACTGCCCACTTATTGTTTTTCCTGTTAGGCTTGACAATTTTGGTGCAGACGTTGCCTTTCCGCCTAGCTAGGGTTGCATTGCCAAAGCATCTGCCCTGGCCTGTGACTTGACTCAGGGTGATTCCTTTGCGAGGGGTATCCCATCTGCACTGGTGAGGGGCGTTGGCTATGGAGTAACTGAAGGGAGTGTTTAGAGCGACTCCTTCGTAAAAGGGGGGTTTGACATCGTAACAAAGCCAGCAGGATTCGGTTACGTTAGGGTTGAATTCGTTCAGGGATACAAAGGTAGCTTCTAACATACAAAGGATTGGGTCTGAGTCTGACTCGGTTAGGCGGCTCATCTGAAAGGTTTCCACTTGACCGGTCAGGACATTGCTGACCCCTGTGGGTAAGGTTTTGGGGTAGGTTACGTTTCTCTCTTTCGGCACGCTTTTAATCGCTTTGTTGGGTCCGAGGGCTCGGGTGCCGACAGTTGGAGCCTGATAATTTGCACGTTCACCCTCTCTTTTGACCCTTGAAGGACTACTGTTCACGTCTTGCCTGTGGCCCAGCCAGGGTGTTCTGGCTGCAAGACCGTCATGTTGTAATCAGTGCATGCCCGAAATCTAGGGATTTTATGTTGGTTTCGATGGAAGTTTTCGTGAGAGAAGAAGGGTGTTTTGCAGCCGATGGGTGCCCAGGTGAACTGTAAGAATTTGTCTGGCTCTTGTGGATCCCACCCAGGCCCCAACAGTCTGGCATCTGTAACTATGGTTTTGCAGCCCCAGTGCCCACAATATCCCCACCCTGGGTGATTGCAGTAGCTTTTCCCAGGGTTTGAAGCTGGGCACCAGTAGGATAGGTACGAGTGTGTGACATGTGGGGAATAAGGGTTTACCCTTGGCTGTCCTGGAAACAGGTCAGTGATGCGGAGCACAAAGGATGGGGTGTTCGGTGTGGTGATTTCTCTGAGTACTTTGCCACTACTAAGGTGTCGCATGACCCACCTGAAGGGCCGATGGGGGTAGTGGTCTGGGCTGGCTTGCCCTCTGGCGACAAGCCCCAACAGCAAAATCACACAGAAGCACCTTTGGTGTTTGGGTCTCACCCGTGCGGGTCTCTCGGGCACTGCCTGACGGCTTGGTGGTCTGTCGCTTTCGTCTGGAACTGGGATGTACGCGTCACGAGGACGTCCCAGGAGCAGGTCCTGTAAACAAAGACTCGCAATTCTCATCAGTTTCATTCTGCTCGCTATGAAGGTCCGGTTTAATCGACTTAAGTGGACACCACCTGATTTTGCCGTCCTTTTTGACAGCTGCGTACCCTCGCCCCATGAGCATCAGCCTCCAACCCTGTTCCCACTCACCTAGCTCATTTCTAATTACCACCTGTGGGCCCTCTTCTAGCATTCGAGTGGCCCAGTGTTTTTGGACGGGACTGTTTGTTTCATCTCCCCTAGGGAATTGATTCAGTGCCAGCAGAGCGGTTGCCAGCATACGTGCCTGATCTCCTGGGGGAATGGCATTGGCAAAGCCCTCTGCTTTTGCCAACACTGCTATCTTGGTTTTCAGGGTCTGGTTTGCTCTCTCAACTATGGCCTGCCCGGTACTGTTATATGGGATGCCTTGCACTAATGTGATGCCCCATTTCGAGGCGAATTCCTGTACTGGTTTGGAGGTGAAATTGGAGCCATTGTCCGTTTTGATCTGCTTGGGGATACCAAGCCAAGTCATGGCTGTCAGCCAGTGCTGAATTGTGGCTTTGGAGTTAGTTTTGGGGTGCTGTGTGGCTATGATCGTTCTGCTATAAGTGTCCACTGTCACTGCAAGCCATGCTCGGGGCTTCAGCAGTTCGCACCAGGTGAAGACCGACTGCCAGATTTCTGAGGGCTTGAGACCTCTCGGGTTGACTCCGTAGGTCCAAAGGGGTGACTTCTGGCAATAAGGGCAGGTGGCTACCACATGTTTTGCGTCCGCCGTCGAGATTTCACATCTCTTTGCCAGTGCTTTGGCTCCGATGTGGAGCGACTCGTGCAGTTGACGAGCTCTTTGCAGGGTCCAAACGCCTTTCGCTGCGGCGTCCGCTTTGCCGTTGCCGATCTGGAAGTAACCTTTGACTGGGTCATGGCTGTTGATGTGAATGACAGACACGGTGCCCTGTCGCGAGCAGAGTGCTTCTTCCAGCATTAGGGCTGCTGCTGATGTTGACACTCCTGGTCCTGCCATGGCTAGGCAGAGCCTTGCCACGAATATAGAGTCCGTTACGATGTTGAGGTGTTCATCTTGGAAGAGTCCGCACGCCAAAACCACTGCTGCTGCCTCCAGTTGTTGCACTGACAGTGCACTGACAGGGGTCACACGCTTTGACGCAGTGCCATTGCTCTCCCGCCTGCCACACTGCTGCTGCAGTTGAAGTCGTGGAGGAAGCGTCTGTGAAGACCGTTGGTCCCGACTGCGGTCTGTCCTTGACCTTCGGTGGCACGTCCATGTCGACTACGGTCAGCAGCTGAGTCCAGGGTGGTCTGGAGGAGTAGGAGATTTCTCCTCCGAAGCCGGAGAGAGCAAGGGCCAGGTACTCCGATATTGTGGCTGACTCCGTGGTCGGCTGCTTGCGAAACGGAAGGTGGATGCTTGTCGGCTCGGTCCCTAGGTGTTTCAAGGCGAGTCTCCTGCCTTTCATGATGAGGCTGGCGATGCATTCGATTCCTGGGGAAAATGCACAAGTGGGTCTTCCGAGGACCACCCATTGGATCGGTCGGGCCTTTTCAGAAGGTCCTTGGGCCAGTGCTCCCACTCCCCCCTTCAGTGTAAAGTGGATGTACAGGTCCAGTGGCATGGCTGGGTTCCACCTGGCAAGTGTGCCAGTGGACATCTGGTTTTCGATGAAGTCGAGGGAGCTCGTTGCTTGCGGTGTCAGCTCCTTGGGTTCCCAGGGGTTCTTTCCTTTCAGGAGGTCGTACAAAGGGTCCATGACCTCGGGAGGAATCAGGACAATGTTGCGAAGCCACTGCAGCGATCCCACCAGGCGTTGCACATCGTGGAGCGTCTTGATGTCTCGGTTGACCTTCATCTCAGGGGGTGTCACGTAGGAGCTTGTAATTCCTACTCCCAGGAAGGTCACAAAGGGTCCTCTCTTGATCTTTGCGCTCGCGATCTTGAAGCCATTGGCCTGAAGGGTCTCCGTGATTGTGGACACCAGATGATCTACTTGGCTTGTCGATGGTGCTGCGACCAGGATGTCGTCCATGTACTGGATGATGGTTGCGGTGGGATAGGAGTGTCGGACTGGCATTAGTGTTTTGTCCACGGTGATTTGGCATATGGTCGGGCTGTCGACCAGGCCTTGTGGAGGTACTCTCCATTGGAAGCGAAGGTTGGGCCGCTCGCCGTTCCGAAACGCCACAGAAAAGGCGAATCGTTCTCTGTCCTCAGGGTGCAGGGGTATTGAAAAGAAACAGTCCTTGATATCCAGTACTGCGCACGGCTGCCCTGCGGCGATGGCTGAGTTCGTGGGTAGCAGTGTCTGGACTGGACCCATGGGTCGGATCGTCTTGTTCACTTCTCTCAGGTCGTGGACAAGACGATAGCCTTCTCCGGACCTTTTGGGGATCACGAATACAGGGGTGTTCCATGGGCTGGTGGAGGGTTCTATGTGACCCTTTTGCAGTTCGCGGTCGACCAGTTCCAGCAAGGCTGCCATTCGAGGCTCTGTCAGGGGCCACTGCTCAACCCATACAGGGTCTGATGATTTCCAAGTCAATTTGATTGGCAGCGGAGGGTGTACGGCAGTGGTCCTCATGATAAATTTGTTATCCAAAATCCGAGCATGGAAAGGATGTCCCGTTTCCCCAAGGCCGGGATGCTTGGAGTGAGGGTGCTACCAGGGAAAGCTGTGCCGGCTGGGGACAGCTCGCTGAGTTGCTGCCCTTCCCCGGAAGCCTGGGCTAACACGGTCGTCCTGCCATTCCTGCTTAAATACAGTCCGACCCGCCCCATCAAAAAGCATGCGGCTTATTTGCGTAATATCAAAAGTGAGCAGATCATTATTGCTAGAAAGGTCGTCCTCAAGAGTGGGTACTACAGCTGAGTTGATCCCTATTTCTGAAATCGCTTTGGCTTCTTTTGGGTTAACTGGGGTATATGCCCTTTGTTGGTACCCCCGCGCTCCGGCAACCCCCCCCCGGGAAAGTGTGCATGGAGGCTGCCGGTGCCCGGTCCCCACAGGCTGCTTTTATTTTTCCCCAATCGGTGAGTTTGTGTTGCGATTGTTTCCCGATATTGTTTAAAGCTTTATTCGGTTTCGCTCAAAACCGCATTAATTCTGCTCTCTTGGTTTCTGAGTCCCAACGGGGCTCGGTCGGATCTTCCGAGCTGTCTGAGCAGCTGTTACTTGACTCTGAGCCGGAAGCTGACTGCCGGTACACTTCCAGCGCTCCCTGCCGTTTTGTTTGGCTTTGACCTCGCTCCTCCCTTTGGGGGTGGTGCCGCTCCCTCCCCCTGGGGTCCCCCCGCCTCCTGCCGGGGGAGGTCCTTACCCCATAAGGACCTAATTTGGATAGAGCGCTCTGGTTGGTTTTAAGCTCCTCTGCAGGGGCCACACCCCTTCCCCGCTCGCCCGCGCATGCGATGTTAAGCAGGCTGACTGCGTTTCCGCCCCCCGCCTCCTCCCTTCCGCCCTCGCCATGTGGTTCGGCGCCATTTTTAAACGCACATGGCTGGGGCGAGTTTTTACCGATCCTGGCGGGGTCCGACAATCCGGCCTCGTTCCGCGCCTCCTCCGCGAGTCCCTGCCAGAAGCATCGCGCACGCTGCTCTGCTTCTTGCGCCGGACCGGCGACCGGCGGGGAAGAGACAGATAGAGAAACCGCGGTTTTTTTGGACGGTTCCGCGGGGGGGCTAGGACCCGGCGGGCTCCACGGGAAGGTCAGGGGGTCCCCTGGGGGTTCCGGGGGGTCTCCTGGGGGCTCTGGGGGGTCTGGGCTCAGGCTCGGGAAGGGGTGGAACGCGCCCGGCCCCCGCATATTCCCGCCTTCAATCCGATCGCTCTCAGAGGCGGTCTGCGTCGCGGCCCCCACCCCCAGCTTTGGTGTAGCTAATAAACGTATACGCACGGCTTCCCGCGTCTCCTGTTCTTCTAATGTCTTGCGTAGGGCCTCTTCTACTTTCCCCCACGCTTTGAGGTTTTTACCACTGCCTGCGGACTTAAGAGTCCTCTGCTGAGGCAGCAGTGCACTTCTCCCGCGCTTCCCAATATAATATATTTACCGGACGTTCGATCGTCCCCAGCTCTAGGAGCCTTGCAATAGCAAGATTAGAATTCCTGAGCTCACCTTTAGTTCCCCATTGCTCATGAGCCTGACTTACGACCTTCGCTGTGGATTCCATGGTCCACGCTGGTCCAGAGGCGTCCCTCCCGCTGTGGTCAGACCTGCTGCCACAGCCGCTGTCCTCTTTCCAGGAGTATCCCCGTTCCCGGGCGCAAGTCGCTTCCTCTTATCTTAGAGGAACAAAGGGTCCTGGCTTTCCGTGACATCGCGTGATCTTCCGCAGCGCCTTTTCCCTATCTACCACACCAGGTAGATTGTGCCTGGGCCAGTCTGACCCTTGCTGCTAGGCCAAAGGCGGCAACTGTGGTGTATCAACCCAGAGACACCTTTAGCTTGCTGGTGGTTGCAGCTGGGCAGCTGAACAAGTCCAGGCTTGTTAGGAACTCTGTTTACCTCAGGAGAGAAAGCTTCAGGCTAATGGTGAGGAAGAAGGAGACGGATTCTGCCGGAGGGTTATATCCAGAGCTTTATTCCATGATCACAGAGGTCTGAATCGTGGTAACAGCTCCAACAGAATGCAGGCCGCATGGCTTGATTCACCTTTTAAGCTCCCGGGGGAGGGGGAGGGAAGGGGCAGGTGAGCTACCAACCAGGTGGGAGGGGCAGGGTCTCAGGGGAGGATGACACCTAGATAGGCCAATGACCTCTGGGCATAGGGGCATCTTTTGAACTTGACCAACCACATGACGACCTTCCTGGAATGTTAAGCCTGATTGACAGGACTCACTCAGCAAGGGGGCGAGGGGGAAGGGAGAGAGGTATAGGCACACCTGGGAAGGGACCTGGAAGTTTAAAACAGGCTATTATAACACACTGCAACATCTCCCCCTAGTTTTGTTTAAAAGGAAGAGGACTGGGTTTGTGAACATCTCCCCCTAGTTTTGTTTAAAAGGAAGAGGACTGGGTTTGTGGTGCAGAATGCTTGCCAAACCATAGTTGGTAAATCGGTTCTTCCTCTACAGGAGGGTCAGTGTTTTCCACTGAGGCTTCCAGGTCATCCATTGGAGCACTGAGGGCTTCCAAATGGTAGACCTCAGGAGGGGGAGATGAGCTTGAAATTAACTTGAGGACCATGCGTTTGATTAGTCCAAAAACAATGCTAACAACTACAATAACTATAACTAAAATAAACAGCACTAAAAACACAGTTTTCAGAATAGATTCCAACCAGCCCGAGAGTCCCCAGCCATTGAACAGTCCACTCAGCCAGTCGTCAGTTTCTCTCTTGATGTCGCTCACCATGGTTTTCATCTTGTCAATCGTGGCATGGATGTTCTCTGCCTTTGATGACAAGTTGAGACAGCAGAGTCCTTCAAATTCTTCACAGCGATGGTTGTGCAGAAGGAGCAGATAGTCTATGGCTGCCCTATTTTTAATGGTGGCTTGCCTGGTAATTTCCTCATCTGATAAGAGGTCACTCAGGGCAGTAAAAGTAAAGTTTGCCTGTTTTGCAACCCAACATTCCAATCGGCCTAATTCTCCCATGGTTTTTGCTGCCGAAATCCACGGCAGAAGGACTATAATTGCAGTGGCCTTAAGTCTGGACCAGTGAACAATTTCTGAATTACAGTCAGGGTCTAATTGCCTTAGGTCTCTTTTTTTGATAGCCAAAGTATGTGTGCTGTTTTTAGTTTGCCAATGTATTAGGTTTGTTCGATTTGGTGTTAACAGGCTCAGCTTGCCAAAGGTACATGGACCTCCGAGCAGACGAGGAGGGAGACCTGCCCATGCTCTGTCTCCACATATTAAAAACATACCTTTTGGGAGTTCACGAGGCTTGTAATCACCACCAGATGAGTGCATGACTAAGACTGAATTTTCACACCAGTTCTTGTCTGTGTAGTGTGGGTTGCTAGGGTCAGGATAGGTGTTTGGTTTAGCTTCATGATATGGTAAGTGGGAATTGAATTTAAAGTGAATGCAAAAGGTTGCATTCATGGAGCCTAAGAGATGGAACTCTTGTGGCTCCCTTTTTGATACTGGTAACTCCTGCCAAAACAGTAAAGGATTGTCAGCAGGGTAACGGCCAGGGGAACGTGCGAGTAAGTTAACTTCATTTAAAGCACTCCACATTTCATTTGGGAACTCTGAGGATTTAAAAGGAACTCCCACCAGGCAAGTTGACAGGGGGTCAGAGGCTGTCGCGGTGGAGAGGCAAATGTGATCTTGTCCAAGGGCTCTGGCCAGAGTGGTCCATACATTTGCTTTGGGCTGAGGGACTAACCAGGAGATCACTGGAGAAATGATCACAAGTAGGACGAGAAGCAGGCTCGGTCTCTTGGCGTCTCGAGACTGCACACGAACAGCAGGATCTAAACCAGTAAAAGGAAACTTAAGACAAACATCTATTACAAACTATTCCAGATAGGAGGCTTAAATGGAATTTCCTCCAGAGAACGCGTGCGGCGTTTCCTTCTCCAGGCAGCATGAGCAACTTGGGGTGCTTCTGTAGATTTCTCTGGGACCTTGGGAACATTTTAGGGCTTTACCCATTTGGAAGGAACCCACCTTAAACCAGAGGGGGTGGACACACAGGCGTATCCACGTCCCCAGGTAACCAATTTGTAAGGTCCCACCATTTTCCAAGTCTCAGGGTCCTTTACTAAAACTGGAGGTTTTTCTCTCATCAACCTATGACTGCTCCCCGCAAAGTGGCAGGATGGGTGGGTTCAGGCTGTCAAAAGAACAATTCAGAAAATTGATTGTGAATAGCGCCCTGGATAACCGGATGTGGGGAGGTTCCACCTTCAGAACCTGTTGTTGCTGGTCTAGGACTCTTTTAATATCACGGTGAGTTCTTTCTACAATGGCTTGACCTGTAGGGGAGTAGGGGATGCCAGTTTTGTGCTCTACTCCCCATTGTTGCAGGAAGCTCCCAAATTCCTTGGATTTATAAGCAGGCCCATTATCAGTTTTCAGCTCCTTGGGGATGCCCATGAAAGAAAAAGCCTGTAAGAGGTGCTTAATAGCATTGGTAGATGATTCTCCTGTGTGGGCAGAAGCATAGACTGCTCCAGAAAAGGTATCTACACTAACGTGAACATATTTCTGCCCTCCAAAATACTGTATGTGTGTTACATCTGTTTGCCACAGTTCACAACTGTTCAGTCCCCTTGGGTTTGTTCCTGTACTCACTGTAGGGAGTGCATGTTGTTGGCAATTTGGGCATGTGGCCACAATCGCTTTGGCCTGTTCTCGAGTGATGTTAAACTGACGAACCAGGCCAGGTGCATTTTGGTGGAAAAGCTGGTGGCTGATTTTTGCCTGTTCAAAAACATTTGGGAGAGTGGCCATCACTGCAGGTGCAGCAAGAGCATCTGCCCTTCTGTTGCCTTCAGCGATAAACCCTGGCAAGTCAGTGTGTGACCTGACATGCATCACATAAAATGGTTGCTCTCAATGAGTGACTAACTTTACCAGTTTTGAGAGCAATTAGAAAAGTGTGGTGTTAGACACTTCTTGCAGTATTGCTTGATCTGCACTGGATACTACTCCTGCCACGTATGCAGAGTCTGTAATCAGATTAAATGGTTCTGAGAACCTTTCAAAAGCCCTAACAACCGCAGCCAATTCAGCAACCTGAGGTGAACCTTCCACCTCAGCAACGTCCATCTCCCACTGCTGGGTTTGAGGATCCTTCCAAGTCATAACGGACTTGTGGGACCTCCCGGACACATCTGTAAAGACAGTCAGAGCCTTTTTTAAAGGTCTCCTACTTAGAGCACTTCTCAATTTTAAAGTAAATTGAACATCTTGTTCGAACAATTTGTGAGCAGGCCGCGCTACCGAAATTTGTCCTGAGTAGGAATCCAGAGCAAACTGCAACACTTCATTTTCTTGAAACAATTGTTCCAGTATTTTCATAGTATTTTGACCCGATTTTAACTCAACTGGAATGTGAATGCACTTAAAATCACATCCTGCTAACTCCCTGATCCGGGTCCTTGCTTTCCGGATCAGTTCTGCTACCAGCTCCTGAGGCTTTGTCAGTCTCTTGGACCTTTTGTGACTGAGGAAAACCCATTCTATGATCAAGAGAGAGTCCCTCTGGTCCTGGTCCTTTTTTGGTGCGTCCTTTGCCTTAGGTGTTTGTTTTTCCTCCCACTGGAAAACAATTCCATGGAGGTGTGGCAACTTACCTAGGATGATAAATTTGAATGGCAGGTCAGGCCAGCATCGGTTGGCCTGTCTTGTGGACATTGCAATCTGAAGCTTTTCTAGAGCTTTCCGTGCCTCTGGGGTAATAGACCTAGGAGCACTTGGGTCCTCTCCCCCTTTCAATAAATTGAAAAGAGGGGCAAGGTCTTCGTTAGTCAGACCAAGCCATGGTCTTACCCAATTCAAAGACCCACACAGCTTGTGGACATCCGCAAGGGTCTTGATCCTTGGATTGATTTCTAGTTTTTGAGGAACAATGGTCCTATTTCCAATTTCTAAGCCCAAATACTTCCAAGGTGGCATCTTTTGAATTTTCTTTTCTTGGACCTCGAACCTTGCAACAATCAATGCATCGATTGTTAGGTCAAGCGCATGTGTGAGCATAAATCATCATTGGGGGCACACACAAGGATATCACCCATGTAATGATAGATGATGGCCTTCTCCACAGCTGCACGCACTGGGGAAAGAAGGGAAGAGACATACCACTGGCAGATAGCTGGAGATACCTTCAATCCCTGAGGAAGAATGGTCCAATGGTATCTTTTCATAGGGGCTTCCATGTTGATGGAAGGGACCGAGAATGCAAAACGCGGTGCATCGTCAGGGTGCAAGGGGATTTGGAAAAAACAATCTTTAATATCAATAACAGCTAATTTCCAATCTTGGGGAAGCATTGTGGGGATGGCATACCAGGTTGGGGAGAACCCATATCTTCAATTACATTATTAATTTGTTGGAGGTCGTGAAGAAGTCGCCATCTCTTTTTGTCAGCTTTTTGGATGACAAATACTGGAGAGTTCCATGGGGACATGTGTGAGGGTCCGCCCAAAATGAACGGGTGATGAATGTTTTTTGGGTGCAAAAATAACCAACAAAGGCACAGGGGTTTTGCGGTAACAAATCAACAAGATGCAATTTTATTGATTATCACCACAGCTAAATATGCGTTTGGTTAGGGGATCCGGGGAACAGAAGGGTAGGACAAGGGAAAAAGGGAGGAAAGAAGGTTAGGGAATGGGGTATAGCTACCAAAACGTGATGTCTTCGGGGTCCCGCTGCCGAAACTCACTGGTACATGTCTTGGGGAGATCTCAAAGAGGCAGTCGAACCGAACCCCAAGATATACTGTTCTTGGTTGGGGGAAGGGTGGCCGAAATTAGGTTTCCATGGAGGGGAGAAGAATAGGAACAGGAGGAGGGGGTGAGACTGTTCCATTGTTTTCATGGCCTAATGCTCACAGGTACGTTTACTCTGGGCAGGTTTTCCCCCCTCCCCGAGTTGGGAGGGGGTACAGTCCCAGTCTCTGGAAGGAGGTTGCCAGGGGGGTGCCATGGGGGTGCCACGGGAGTGCCAATAGGGTGCCAGAGGGGTTCTTGGTTCCTTGACGAGGAGATTCTCATCTCTGTTGGTCCATCACAGTGGTTGAAGACAGGCAAGAGGGGTCTCCTCATGGAGGGGGGAGGAGCCACCCCAGAGCTCAGTCCAGCCAGGCCTGAAGTTTGGAAGAAAGTCCAGTTCAATTGTTAAGCATGAGACTTTCTTTCCCAACTGGCTCAACAGTTTTTAACCCTTCGGTGGTCTTTTTCTCATGACAATTGTGAGGCAAAAAATGAAGGATTTTCGGATGGACTTCCACAACATGGTCTCCACAATGTGGCCCTTTTTTAGTTGCTCTTCCACTAGTTCCTCAAGCACCTTTATTTTTTGTTTACTGAGCAGCCACTGTCTCACGTCAACTGGTTTTTCTGTTTTCCACTTCAGTTTTTGGGCACTGTTGTTCAATGACTGCTGCACAAAAATGCTGTGGAGAGTCTGGAATATCAATTCTGACACCCCACTGGGCCATTAAATCTCTCCCTAACAAAGGTTCCGAATAATCTAACACAAATGGACGGATATTTGCCAATTGTCTGTTTGGTCCCTCAATTTGAACAATGCTTTTGGATTGTCTTGCCAATTGCAGACCTCCTACACCTCGAAGATGACCGGCAACATTTTGCAAAGGCCAATGTGCTGGCCAGTCTTGTACTGGAATCACTGTGCAGTCTGCACCTGTGTCTACAAGCATCTCAATGCGTTTTGACTCCCCACCCCCACTGACATTACACCATAATTTGGGTTTATCTTTCCCAATAACTCGGACCCGGGCGACTGTGGGCCCTTGTTTTTCAGTACTTTCAGGTAAAGATGGCACAGGGATAGCTTGTGCAACAATTTGTCCCTTAGGAAGAAACAGGGGTGGGTGGAAACAGTGCAGCCCGAGAACGAATTGCTCAGGATCTGATGTTGTCATTCCTGGAGCAATTTCGATCTCTTGTGGTGCGTGTTTGGTGTCCCCAATGACAATGTACTTACAACGAATTCGGTTCCAAGTACCCTTCTGTTCAGGATTGACAGAGACAAAATGCCAGTCAGTGTCCTTCAGGTGGAGTGACTCTGTCAGCTGCAACCTGTAAGGCTCATTGACAGAAGATGTGGTTAACACAGGATCACCTAAATCATAACAAAGATTATTTTGTTTCACTTTCAACAGTGGACCAGCAGACCTGGTCTTTGAAGCACCTGCTTCACTTACACAAATATTAATATTATCGTGCGCCTGATTTGTTTTGCTACCCTTATTCCCTTGGCCTGCTCTTTTTGTGTCTGCACGGCTGGCAGGCGGGCGCTCCCTTTTCAGTTTTTTTGTTGTTGTTGACCCCCAGGGAGGGTTTGTAGTTCTCCTCCCCTGCCATTTCTAAATTCATCAAATTACCTTTTCAGGGGGCACTGGTTACTCCAGTGCCCTAGGTTATTACAAAGCAGGCATGGTTTTGTGGGCTCAACCATTGTTGGTCTCCGCTGCTGCCCAGGGTACTGCTGTGCTGAGGGGAAAGGCGCAGGGCTGGCAACGGCGACACGCTGAGGTGGTCTTGGCAGCAGCCTTGGTTTGGTGTCTTCAGCCACACTCATCAGAGGCACTTTCCTGTTACAGACTAGAAGCAAATCTTTTAGTGTAGGGGAAGGTTCTAAAGGAAGGCTCAGGATTGCCGCTTGACACTGTTCATTTGCATTTGTAAATGCCATTTCCTCTAAAACCACTTCCCTAGCATTCACTTTTTAAACTTGTATTTCAATGGCTCTAGTTAACCTTTCTATAAATTTCAAAAAAGGCTCTGATGGTAGCTGTTTAATTTTACTATAGGGCTCAAAAGGCCCCTCAGGTTGGAGGGAAAAGAATGTTTTTTCAGCTGCTTCTTTTACTTTCTTGAGTGTTTCTGCAGGAATTGCAGTAGCTTGGATTGAGGGTAAAGACCATTGGCCCTCACCACAGAGGTGCTCAATGGTGATAGGGTTACCACTGTTGTCCTTCGCTGTGTTTGGATCAGCATGCAAGCCTGGGAGAGCTTCTTTTAAGCAGTTGTTTCCATGCTAATTCCCATAATTTGAATTCCGTGGAGGTCATGAGACAGGAAAAGAGCTGTTTTAAATCATGTGGAATTACTACAGTCCTACTCAGTTCAGAATTTAAAAGGCCACGGAAATATGGACTGTGTGGACCATATTATTTATGAGATTTACAGATCTCTTTAATCAATTGTCGTCCAAAAGAACTCCAATTAGCAGTTGGGGCTGTCCCTCCCTGTGCTGCAGGCTGAAAGGTAACAGGAGCCAGTGACAACATGGGACTATGCATTGGGTCTGCTGTTCCCTGCTCTGTATTCCTTGAATCAGAAGCATGGGGATCACAGATACAGGTTTGGGGACAGGCAGTGGGTGTGTCCCCACCATGGTAACTCTGGGAGAGGGCGGGGACGCAATGGGCACAGGGGGTGGGGACAGGGGGCTGGCAAGGGGCGGGGAAATTGTGGGAACAGGGGGCGGGGTCAGGGGCTGGCAGGGAGCAGGGACACCTGGTGACATCACGTCAGCAGACGCCCCCTGGGAGGAGTAGAGGGGCGGAACTGAGGGTACTGCAGGAAAGGGAGGGGGAGGGGGTAAGATGTTACGAGGAACAGGAGGAGAGGGGGATGGGGATGGAATTTTGGAATGCTTAAGAGGATTTTGGGAAGAAGAAGACCACGGGGGTTTGGGAAGATGCCACGTGGCATCCACCATCTTGTGGACCCCCTAGGGACTGGGGGCCATTTTGGGCATCACTGCTCTCTGGAAAGCTAACTACATGCTCTGGGTTTCAGAGGAGGGGACACAGGGGAATGGGAAAGGTTCCACGCAGCCTGGCCAGGGCCTTGTGGACAGGACAACTCAGGCATTTTAACAAACACTGGGAGTCGACTTCCCAATGAGTGTGCTCTCTTTAAAATACCAAGTTTCGGGGTAAGAGGTTTAGGGGTTTTAGAGCTAGGAGAGGGAGAAACAGGGAGAGCAGAGGTACATGGCTTGACATTTGGCTTTTTCTCCAATTCCTTTTGTTTGAGCAAGACTGTTCGAATTTGTAAACTCCAGAACACAAATTTAGCTGAGGGCGTATTGCCAGACTGTCCTAAGGTTATCAATTCATTCCCAACTTTATCCCAGAATAGAATATTGTGGATATCTTCAGGGGGCATTTGTGGGAAGTGCAGAAAAAGCCATCTTATAAACTGTTTCAATTTTCCTTTTGAGAACCTCACATTACCACTGACTAAAATGCTAACAATATGATAATACACTCCTTTTTGTACAATGCTGAGATTCGAACCCATGTTTGATGTAAAAGGAAAGTACTAAATCCCGCCTGACTGAAAACAAAGCCAAAATCAGCTACCAATTTCTAAAAAAAAACACAGATAGGAAAGCAATATCGAGCAGACAAAAGCCTTACAATGCAGCTGTATATACTGCTTTTAAAATTCCCGGGCAGCAGCAGCAGGGCATGCCCTGCCGAGCCGAGGCAGACACAGCCTCCCCCTCAGAGCTGAGAGAGAGCAGCCTTCCCCCACGCCACGTGGCAAGCCGAAACTGGGGTCGGCCCGCGCCACGTGTAGAGAACGCCCCCCACCCCCGCAGAGAGAGAGAGAGAGAGTCCCCCACGGCGAGAGGGCTCCCCCCCTGCACAAAGAGCCGAGAAAGCTGCGCTGCTGAGCCAGGGGGAAGGGCAGAGAGCAATCCCACTCCGGCGCGAATTCCAAAAGAGAGCGATACATGCGGCAGAAAGCTAAAGCCTAGAACGCAACGGATTCCCTCTGTGGGGCTGCACAGCCAAAATGCAAAGGCAAAAAAGGAACAGAACTTACGGCAGGGTCTGTTTTTTGAGCTTCTGCTCCACCGAGAGCAGAGATACTCACCCGAAATGGAAGCTGTAGCTGGGTAGGGTTCAGGCAGGCAGGTCTCCTCACCAGAACAGGACCCCTCTATGGGCAGGAGAGGCTACCCTGTCCTTCCTCTGGAAAATCTGCTCACCAAAATGGAGCTGGGCTTTCCAGAGGCGCTGAACAATCCATGAAACTTCTTCTGGGAATATTCCCAAAGTCTAACTGAGAGCGTCGCAACCAAGGCTCTTTCAGCTGGGTGCACGGCAGCCGAAGCCTGCCTGAGGTACTGAGAGTCCATCTGGGGCTACAGAGTTGCTTTGCCCACCCAGGAACACCAAATATTGGAATATGAATCCCAATATTACCAGGTAGATTGTGCCTGGGCCAGTCTGACCCTTGCTGCTAGGCCAAAGGCGGCAACTGTGGTGTATCAACCCAGAGACACCTTTAGCTTGCTGGTGGTTGCAGCTGGGCAGCTGAACAAGTCCAGGCTTGTTAGGAACTCTGTTTACCTCAGGAGGGAAGGCTTCAGGCTAATGGTGAGGAAGAAGGAGACGGATTCTGCCGGAGGGTTATATCCAGAGCTTTATTCCATGGTCACAGAGGTCTGAATCGTGGTAACAGCTCCAACAGAATGCAGGCCGCATGGCTTGATTCACCTTTTAAGCTCCCGGGGGAGGGGGAGGGAAGGGGCAGGTGAGCTACCAACCAGGTGGGAGGGGCAGGGTCTCAGGGGAGGATGACACCTAGATAGGCCAATGACCTCTGGGCATAGGGGCATCTTTTGAACTTGACCAACCACATGACGACCTTCCTGGAATGTTAAGCCTGATTGACAGGACTCACTCAGCAAGGGGGCGAGGGGGAAGGGAGAGAGGTATAGGCACACCTGGGAAGGGACCCGGAAGTTTAAAACAGGCTATTATAACACACTGCAACAGCCAGTTAGCCTCTCTTCACCTCTCCAGCCATTCCCGCAGAGCATTGGCTACCATCCATGAATCAGTATAAAGGTAGAGCTTTGGCCACTTCTCTCTCTCAGCAATGTCCAGGGCCAGTTGACCAGCTTTGAGTTCAGCAAGTTGGCTTGATCCACCTTCTCCTTCAGTGGCCTCTGCGACCTGTCATGTGGGGCTCCATACGGCTGCTTTCCACTTCCGGTTCATTCCCACAATGCGGCAAGAACCATCAGTAAAGAGAGCGTATCGTGTTATCTTCTGCTGGCAGTTTGTTGTATGGTGGAGCTTCTTCAGCCCGTGTCACTTCTTGTTCCCCTTCATCAGCGAGACCAAAGTTTTCACCTTTCGGCCAGTTTGTAATTGTTTCCAGAATCCCAGGGCGATTCAGTTTTCCAATATGGGCATGCTGTGTCATAACATCAATCCATTTGCTCCATGTGGCATTGATGGCATGGTGGGTAGAGGGAACTTTTGCTTTGAACATCCACCCCAATACTGGTAGTCAGGGTGCCAGGAGGAGTTGTGCTTCAGTGCCTATTACCTCTGAGACAGCTTGGACTCCTTCATAGGCAGCCAAGATTTCCTTCTCTGTTGGAGTATAGTCGGCTTCAGAGCCTCTGTAGCTACGACTCCAAAATCCTAGTGGTCAGCCTTGAGTCTCCCCAGGCACCTTCTGCCAAAGGCTCCAGGACAAGCCATGGCTCCCGGCTGCAGAGTAGAGCACATTCTTCACCTCTGGTCCTTCCTGACTGGGCCAAGGGCTACTGCATGAGCAATCTCCTGCTTGATCTGTGCAAAGGCTTGTTGCTGCTCAGGGCCCCAGTGGAAAGTGTTCTTCTTACGGGTGACCAGGTAGAGAGGGCTCACAATCTGACTGTATTTGGGACTATGCATTCTCCAAAAACCTATGGCGCCTAGGAAAGCTTGTGTTTCTTTCTTGCTGGATGGTGGAGACATTGCTGTGATCTTGTTGATGACATCGGTGGGAATCTGACGCCGTCTGTCTTGCCACTTCACTCCCAGAAACTGGATCTCTTGAGCAGGTCCCTTGACTTTGCTCTTCTTGATGGCAAAGCCAGCTTTTAGGAGAATCTGGATTATTTTCTCCCCTTTCTCGAACACCTCTGCTGCTGTCTTCCCCCACATAATGATGCCATCAATATATTGCAGGTGTTCTGGAGCCTCACCCTTTTCCAGTGCAGCCTGGATCAGTCCCTGGCAGATGGTGGGGCTGTGCTTCCACCCCTGGGGCAGTCGGTTCCAGGTGTACTGCACGCCTCTCCAGGTGAAAGCAAACTGAGGCCTGCATTCTGCTGCCAGAGGAATGGAGAAAAATGCATTGGCAATGTCTATAGTGGTGTACCACTTTGCTGCCTTGGACTCAAGCTCGTACTGGAGCTCTAATATGTCTGGCACAGCAGCACTCAGTGGTGAAGTCACTTCATTCAATGCACGGTAGTCCACAGTCAATCTCCATTCTCCTTCAGTTTTTCACACAGGCCAAAAGGGGCTGTTGAAGGGTAAGTGGGTCTTGCTGACCACCCCTTGGCTCTTCAGCTCTCAGATCATCTTATAGATGGGGATCACAGCCTCTCGAGTGGTCCTATACTGCCGTCGATGCACTATGGAAGTGGCAATTGGCACCTGTTGCTCTTCTCCTGTCAGGCATCCTACTGCAGATGGATTATCAGACAACCCAGGCAAGGTGTTCAATTGCTGGATGCCCTCTGCCACTACAGCTGCTATCCCAAATGCCCGCTTGAGTCCTTTTGGGTCTTTGAAGTACCAACTTCGAAGGTAGTCTATGCCCAAAATAAATGGGGCCTCTGGGCCAGTCACGATAGGATGCTTCTTCCACTCATTCCCAGTCAGGCTCACATAAGCTTCCACCAAAGTAAAATCCTGGGATACCCCTGTCCCACCAGCAATAGAAACAGACTTTGTCCCCACATGTCTTGATGGGATTAATGTACATTGCGCACCAATATCAGTATTGTATTCTTGTGGTTCTGATGTGCCAGGCCAACGAATCCACAAAGACCAGAAAACACGATTTTCCTTGGCCTCTACCTGGCTAGAGGCAGGGCCCCTCTAAGCCTGGTTGTCCTTCTTTCCCTGGGCATATGTCTTGGATGTTCCTTCAAGGGGATCGGACATGTCATGATCATCATACCTGGGAGTTCGGCTACGGGCAACTGGAGCTGCTTTCCTTCTGGTGGCTTCCTTCAATTCACGCACCCGTCGTGCCAGAACAGTAGTAGGTTTTCCATGCCACGTCTCCATGTTTTCTCCACAATCACACAGGTAGAACCACAGCTCATTTCGTGGGGTGTACCATCTCTCACCATCTGGGAGACGTCTGCCTTGGATACCAGAACCTCTGATCTGTACTGCCAAGATTTGGAGAAGGTCTTCTTTAAGCTCCTCTCTGAGCTTCTTATGATTCTCCTCTATCTTATCCACTAAATTCTGCAGATGTGTTTCTACTGCTGCAATTCTGGCATGTGTTGGGCTGTGCACAGCATCTGCTTATGCTCGGAACTTCCTTGCCATGTCAAGCAGAGTCTCATCCCTCTTCATTAAGGCTAAGGCAGAAGCATATTCATGTGCCCCAAGTCACACAAGTTTTCGCCACATCACAGGTATGCATGGTACTAAGACTGCGTTCTTAGTTGTCACATTATCTGAGATAATCTCTGCCACTGCCACTGAGATAATCTCTCAGGCGTTGGATCCCTTGCTCTGTGGTCTTCCACTGAGTTTGTTTCATATAAAGATCATCTGTGCACAGGTGTCTTTGTGCAACACTGTCCAAGACCTGTGCCCAGAGGCTGTGTGAATTAGCCCCCCTCATCATTTCTTGGTCGATGACAGGATCCTGTGACAGGGATCCCAAATGCCTTGCTTCAGTGACGTCCAGAATTGTAGCCTCGCCTGCAGCATCCCAGAGCCAAACTAACCAACTAATTATGGATTCATGAGGTCATCGGGTGTAATCCTTCCGTAAGCCACAAAGGTCCTTTAGGGAAAAGGACTCAATATTTGCATCTGATCTTGCACCAGCTGCTTTGACTCCTGATTTTATGTCAGGGGGCATTGAGGTTCCTTCTCCTGCATCACCATCATCATCATCATCATCCACTGGTTGATTAGTTTTTTCTGTGCATTTCCCACTTCTAGTACTGGTAGCAACAGCCATGGGTTTAGATGCTGGCTTAGGCTCACTATCTGGTTTGGCTGCTGGCTTCGAGCCTGGGCTACAGCTTGAGTGTCTGGGATAGCTGATTTATCTCCCTGCCCCCCTGCCTCTGTCTGCTGCCCTACACTATCTAACAAAGGGCGATAAGCATAGGCCAAGGCCCAGATTATTGCAATTAGCCTTTTCATAGAATCATAGAATCACAAAAATTCTAGGCTGGAAGAGACCTGTAAGATCATCGAGTCCAACCCATGTTCTAACACCTCAACTAGATCATGGCACCAAGTGCCACATCCAGTCTTTTTTTAAACTCCTTGAGGGATGGTGACTCCACCACCTCCCTGGGTAGATGATTCCAGTATTTGACCACTCTTTCTATAAAATACTTCCTCCTTAATTCTAGCTTGCATCTCCCTTGGTGCAGCTTGAGACTGTGTCCTCTTGTTCTGTCTGTTGTTGCCTAGAGAAAGAGACCGACCCCCAGCTCATCACAGCCACCCTTCAGGAAATTGAAGAGAGTGATAAGGTCACCCCTGATTCTCCTTTTCTCCAGGCTGAACAATCCCAGCTCCCTCAGTCATTCTTCATACGGCTTGTGCTTCAAGCCCCTCACCAGCCTCATTGCTCTCCTTTGGACATGGTCAAGCATCTCAATGTCCCTCCTAAAGTGAAGGGCCCAGAACTGGACGCAATACTCCAGGTGAGGCCTCACCAGTGCTGAGTACAGGGGAAGAATGACCTCCCTGCTCCTGCTGGCCACACCGTTCCTGATACTGGCCAGGATGCCATTGGCCTTCTTGGCCACCTGGGCACACTGCTGGCTCATGTTCAGCCGACTGTCAACCAGCATCCCCAGGTCCCTTTCCACCTGAACACTGTCCAGCCACACCGTCCCTAGCTTGTATCGTTGCAGGGGGTTATTGTGGCCAAAGTGCAGGACTCGGCACTTGGACTTATTGAACTTCATCCCATTAGATTCTGCCCATCCATCCAACCGTTCCAAGTCCCTCTGCAAAGCCCTACGTCCCTCTAACAGATCAACACATGTTCCCAGCTTAGTGTCGTCTGCAAATTTGCTGATAAAAGACTCTTAAACCCTCATCCATGTCATCAATAAAAATATTAAACAGAACTGGCCCCAGCACAGACCCCTGAGGGACACCACTGGTGACTGGTCGCCAGCTGGATGCAGCACCATTCACCACCACTCTCTGGGCCCGGCCATCCAGCCAGTTCTGAACCCAGCAAAGAGTACTCCTGTCCAAGCCACGGCCTGCGAGTTTGTCTAGGAGTATGCTGTGGGAGACAGTGTCAAAGGCCTTGCTGAAATCCAAATAAACAACATCTACAGCCTTCCCTGCATCCACTAGGCGGGTTACCTGGTCATAAAAGGTGACCAGGTTGGTCAAACATGATCTACCCCTCCTAAATCCATGCTGGCTGGGTCTGATACCCTGGCCATCCTGTAAATTTTGCATGATGGCGCATAATATAAACTGTTCCATTATTTTGCCAGGTACTGAGGTCAGGCTAACTGGTCTATAATTACCAGGATCCTCCTTTGCACCTTTTTCGTAAATGGGTATCACATTGGCCAGCTTCCAGTCATCCGGAACCTTTCTCCTTACAATCATCATGGCACTTCTCTTTTAGGTATTTCCCCACTTCAGTTGGGTTCTGAATTTGTTCCCGTGGAAAATCCCAGTCTACAGGATCAGAAAATTCCTTCAGGGTTTGGCCTATATTTTCCCATTGTCCACGCCACTCAGGATTTTTCATGCCTGTATCTGCTTCTGGGTCAGGAGTCTCACCAGCTCCTCTGGATATCTCAGCCCTCATTCTAGAGAAGCTGCAGACCATATGGAGGAAGCTTACCAGATTAAATACCAGAAAGACGGTCTCTTTAACATTCAGGGGATACCGAACATTCTCAAAAAGTGACATAACCGATCCAAAGGAGAAGAAGGAAAAGGAAGGCTGGAAAGTCTTATTCTCGAGTCCTCTTCTAACAGACTGAGTGTAATTACTAATAAATTCCCAAAACGTACTACTGGAATTGGGATGCAGGGTAGGATGAAGAAACCATAAAGCATACATATCGTGAACAGACACCAGTATCTTTGTAAACGCTTTTTAAATCATTATCACCAAGGCCAGCACAAGTTATTCCAATCCGTACCCCTCTACTGTAAAAATTACTTATTATGGACAATAATCCTAGTGACCAGAAAGGTATTGAAACCTCAAAAAGATCTAGAGCCCAGAACCACACGAAGGCTTCACACCCAGAGACATTAGGGATTCCAGCAGCATGGCTACTAACTGCTTTAACAACAAACACACAATTAATAGAGCTTTTTTCCACCTTTTCCAGCCCTTTGTTGGGCACCAATTCATGTATTTGTCCAGGTTTAGAGCAAATTTGGGGAAGAATCCCAGCTGGGTTTAGGTTGAACGGACCTTAAAACTCATCTCCCTCCACCTCCTCCTTCCCTTGGCTGGGACACCTTCCACTAGACCAGGTAGCTCTAAGCTGCATCCAATCTGGCCTTGAACGCTTCCAAGCACAGGGCAGTCACAGCTTCTCTGGGCAACCTGTGCCAGGGCCTTGCCACCCTCACAGAGAAGAATTTCTTCCCAATATCCCATCTAACCCTGCCCTCTTTCAATGGGAAGCCATTGCCCCTTGTCCTGTCACTCCAGGCCTATGTCCAAAGTCCCTATCCAGGTCTCTTGGAGCCTCTTTAGACACTGGCAGGGGCCATAAGGTCTTCCCGGAGCCTTCTTCTCCCCACTTTCTCAACCCATCTCCAAAGCAGAAGGATTTCAGCCCTTGGAGAGCTTCTGTGACCTCCTCTGTCCTTGCTCCAGCAACTCCATGTCATTCTGATCTTGGGGCCCCAGAGCTGGGAGCAGCTCTGCAGGTGGGGTCTCACCTGCAGAGTGGATCAGAGGGGCAAAATCCCCACATTGCAGCACTTTCCACTGTGCTGGGAGGGATCAGCTGAGGACATGGCATTTCACAGTACAGTACAGAGGAGAGGGTGGCTCCAGCAGGAAGTGACAAACAAGGAGGGCTGTGCACTGTCACTGAGCAGCCAGCTCTTGGTGTGTGTTATCTGCTTCTTTTGGTCCTTCTGGATTATCTCCAACTGCTCCACCCACAAGCACAAAAAGTAGAGGTGAGTACACAGCTGAGACGTAGGCACTTTTTCATACAATCACAGAGTCATTTAGGTTGGAAAAGCCCTCTGAGACTGAGTGCACTGCCAAGACCACCACTAATCCATGTCCACATGTCTGTTAAATCCCTCTGGGGACAGGGACTCTACCACTGCCACGGGCAGACTGTGCCAGGACTGGACAACCCTTTCAGGGAAGGAATTTTTTCCTAACAGCCAAACTAAGCCTTCCAGGCACAACTTGAAACTATTTCCTATTGTCATGCCACTTGTTAACTGGCAGAACAAGTTACCTGGGAGACCCCCATCTGGCTGCATTCTCTTCTCAGGGAGCTGTTTCAGGGCAGAGACAGTCCCCCCCTAGCCTTCTTTTCTCCAGGTTTAGCCCCCCTCCCAACTCCCTTAGCTGTTGCTCATCAGACTGCTGCTCCAGATCATTCCCCAGCATTGCTGCCCTTCTCTGGAAACACTCCAGCACCTGAATGTGACAGTCCCTTTCACACCTAGAAATGTGTCCCATATCCCTAGTCCCTGTGCTGAGCAGGACATGGATTCAGGGGTGTGCAGAAGGCTGAACCACATCCCTTTTCCAGGAGGGTTCTCCCATCCACATCCCTCCTGCTGGGAGTGGAATTCACAGAATCACAGAATCACAGAATTTTCAAGACTGGAAGAGACCTATAAGATCATCTAGTCCAGCCGATGTTCTAACTGTTCAACTAGATCATGGCAGCAAGTGCCACATCCAGTCTTTTTTTAAATTCTTCAAGGGATGATGCCTCCACCACCTCACTGGGTAAATGATTCCAGTATCTGACCACTCTTTCTGTGAAGTATTTCCTTCTTACTTCTAACTTACATCTACCTTGACGCAACTTGAGACTGTGTCCTCTTGTTCTATCCGTTGTCGCCCGGAGAAAGAGGCCGACCCCCAGCTCACTACAGCCACCCTTCAGGAAGTTGTAGAGAGTGATGAGGTCACCCCTTAGTCTCCTTTTCTCCAGGCTGAACAACCCCAGCTCCCTCAGTCGCTCTTCATATGGCTTGTGTTCCAAGCCCTTTATTAGTTTCGTTGCTCTCCTCTGGACACGCTCAAGTAACTCGACGTCCCTCCTAAAGTGAGGGGCCCAGAACTGGATGCAATACTCTAAGTGAGGCCTCACCAGTGCCGAGTACAGGGGAAGAATGACCTCCCTGCTCCTGCTGGCCACTCCATTTCTGATACTGGCCAGGATGGCATTGGCCCTCTTGGCTACCTGGGCACGCTGCTGGCTCATATTCAATCGACTGTCAACCAGCACCCCCAGGTCCCTTTCCACCTGGGCACTATCCAGCCACTCCATCCCCAGCTTGTATCGGTACAGGGGATTATTATGGCCGAAGTGCAATACTCGGCACTTGGACTTATTGAAGCTCATCCCGTTTGATTCTGTCCATATGTCCAGCCTTTCCAAGTCTCTCTGAAGAACCCTACACCCCTCTAATTGATCTACACTCATTCCCAATTTGGTATCGTCAGCGAAACTACTAATAAAAGACTCTAAGCCCTCATCCATATCATCAATAAAAATATTGAACAATTCCTACCTGACTTGTCAGTCCCCGCTTCTCTTCCTGTTTTAGTGTCCTGGTTTAGGGCAAATTTGGTAGAGAAATTCCAAAGGAGGGCCCCTCCAGAAAGCAAACCCACACGGCCCCTCCCCCCAACCAGTTCAGGAAGAATTCCTCAGAGAGAAGTGGAAAGAACCTGCTTATTTAACAGGCACAGCACCCCCTAGCACACAAAATGAACAATACCAGATGGCACCACTCTAAAAAAAGATGACAAATTCAGAAAGTCTCTCTCAGGGGTGGTCGCTCTGTTATCAGTCCCTCCGACGTGTTATAATCTTCACTGCAGTGTTGTTCCTGCCTCTCTGCTGGGGCTCTTCTCCATTCTCTGCAGCACAGTCCTTCATGTGTCTTCTCAGGGGCTCCTCCTGGGCTCTCAACCCGCCCCTATTTATTCCAGTTACCTTCACGAGCTACAGCTGCTGCCCAGCTAAGGACTTTGCAGCTGTAGCTCGTTTGGAGCAACTCGGACCCACACAGATCTTACAATACATAGATCTTAACAGGGACTCTCTCCATAACAATACATATATTCAGGCCCCCACACCGACGCTGGAGCAGCTGCTGCAGGCCACAAGGTATAAACTCTCAGTGTTCCCAGGTCCCAGTGAAGCAGGTTCGAGATGGTCGAAAAAAAGGAGAGGAGAAATAGTACAGGAAGAAATTTGGACTGTTTAGGTAAACTAGCTAATGAGCAGAAGCAAAAGCAAGCAGAAGCGAAGCAGAAGCAAGAGCCAGAGAGAGAGAGAGAAAGAGCAGAGCAAAAAGCAAAAGCAAAAAAGTGAGAGCAGCCCTATGTACTACCCGTCTCTATGTCCCTGATAAGAAAATCCCAAACAAAACTTTCACTCTTCAGAGCCAGTCCTAAAGGCACAGAACATATGAATGGGGATACAAGCATCATAATGTCACCGTAGGACATTCCACCCCTTATGGCCATATCATCAACATCACATCAACTCCCACACATCATGCATTAATTCATACAAAATTTCCATCTGTTCCCCCAAAATTTACAAGCAATACCCATCATGCCCTCATCACATCCCCACACTGGACCACTGAATCCAAGCCCTATACTACAGAGCTGCAGGATTCCCCCCTTTCACTTTACTCACTTATAGCTCCATGTCATGTTTTGACACTGGCACAATGCCAGCGCCCCCATGAGAATACCCTCTCCCTGGTGTCGGCAGTGAGATGTGACCAGGAATAAGCAAAGCAGGCTCCTACTTAGAAATAAAGAAAACTTTATTAACTAAACTACAAGAAAATAATTAAACTACAAGGAAAGAAAAAAAACACACAAGGAAAATTAAAACCTTACAAAAGCATTTTTCTCCTCCCCCCACCAAATTCCAATACAATACATCTCTCAAATGTCCATCACCAAAAGGTCCATCACCACCTTTTAGAATACTCAATCCTCAGTTCATCAAGAGGAGAAGGAGTCCTTCTTTGTACCATGGGCTTCCTGTCACAAGTGGCACCGCCCGGAGATCATTTGCCATTGTGACATCTTCCTTCCATGCCCAGTGCTCTCACCACTGTGCATGGACCAGGGCTGCTTCCAGGGTCTCCTCTTTTAAGGATGCTTTGTCCCACTCCAAAAAAGACACAGTCTCAACTTTAAGACATCTGTCCCCCCCATATTTTTGCACCCCCTGGGGCCGAGGGGTACCCACACTGAACCTTCCTGGCTCTGGGGCATTACCCCCCCTGGACGCAGTCTCTGTATCACAAGGAAACATGGCTCTGTCCATGGCTATACAAAACAGAGTCCAGCAAAAATGCCACTCCGTCTTCTCCATTCATCCAACATCTCTCTCTCTCTCTGGCCCAGACCCTCCCCCCACCCAGCCAGGAGCTGGGCTGGGGGAGAGATCAAACTCTCTCCCACCAGAAATCCAAAAAGAGCCTCCCAGAGGAGCAGCTCTGCTTCTAACCCCTGTGTGTTCTCAGAAGCGTATCCAAATATCAGTGGTCAATCCAAGTGCCAATACCAAAATCTGAGCACCCATTGGTTTGACTACAACCTCCCAGAAAACCTGTTTCCTGTCAATGTCAAACCACCACACTCCATCTATCACTTGCTCAGACTTTCGACACTTGCGCATTTCCTTCTCCATCTTCCACTTGCCCAGACCTTCAACACTTACACATTTCCTTCTGTCTCATGTCTGTATGGTTTAATGTACAGACAATGGCAGTAACATCCAATGAACAGTGATATTGCATACCATTCTCACCACACAATCAGATCTCCCTGAGGTACACATCCTGTTGTTCCATCTCTTCGCATGATCCACCATGTGCAACCTGGTCCCTGAGCAAAGACAACCCCACGAATGGGTTTGTCTGTACTCGAGGCAGAATTGATCCACACAGTCTTCCTTAACAAACCTCTGACATGTACCACTGGGACTTTATCTCCATTTATTATATTCAGGGACTCAGACTGGGCAGGACCTGCTCAGTTGGTGGAACCTCGGGTGTTAACTAACCAGGTGGCCTTTGCTAAATGCTGCTCCCAATTTTTGAAAGATTCCCCCACCCAAAGCTTTCAACTGGGTTTTTAGCAATCCATTGTACCTCTCTACTTTTCCTGCAGCTGATGCATGGTAGGGGATATGGTACACCCACACAATGCCATGCTCCCTAGCCCAGGTGTTGATAAGGCTGTTCTTGAAATGAGTCCCATTGTCTGACTCAATCCTCTCATGGGTACCATGTCTCCAAAGGACCTGCTTTTCAAGGCCCAGGATGGTGTTCCAGGCAGTAGCATGAGACACAGCGTAGGTTTCCAACCATCCAGTGGTGGCTTCCACCATGGTCAGCACATAGCGCTTGCCCTGGCGTGTCTGGGGCAGTGTGATGTAGTCAATCTGCCAGGCCTCCCCATACTTGTACTTGGACCACCGCCCACCACACCAGAGGGGCTTCACTCGCTTGGCCTGCTTGATCGCAGCACATGTCTCACAGTCATGGATTGTTGTTATTTATATTTTTGTATATCATATTTCTAGGGTCCATACCTTCTATAGGTGGTTTTCTCACAGCAGCTCTTCACAGCAGTGTTGTTGTCTTCTCAGTCAGGACTCCTCTCCAGCTCTCCCTGAATGCCCTATCCCCTTTTATCCCGGCTACCTCCACGGGCTACAGCTGCTGCCCAATTAAGGACATCACAGCTGCAGCCCATTTACAATAACTAGAATCGGGGCAGGGTCACTTATACAATACAGAGATCTTTTACTGCAATACATATATTTATTCAGGCCCCTATACTTCCCACACATTTTTCAATTACACAGTTAAAATACACATATCTGTCCCAGCTCTCAGGCTGCCACAGCTCTCGGCTGTCTTGAATACATACATTTCCCTAGATGTTCTCAGGCTCCTTTCCTCAAAGGCCATGCTTCTCACAGCTCCTTGATTCAAAGCTCCTGCTTCTTTCTTCTGCATATCTGTCCCAGCTCTCAGGCTGCCACAGCTCTTGGCTGTCTTGAATACATACATTTCCTTAGATGTTCTCAGGCTCCTTTCCTCAAAGGCCATACTTCTCACAGCTCTCTGCTGTTACAGCTCCTTGATTCAAAGGCCATATTATATTTCTAGAGTCCCAGCTCTCAGGCTGCCACAGCTCTCGGCTGTCTTATCGTCTATCACATCGGGGGGTCCCATAGCTTCTCTCAGTGTTTTCTTATGGTTGCAGATCTTCTATAACGCCAGGGTCACCAGATGTTGTTATTTCTAGAGGCTCATACCTTCTGGGTGGTTTTCTCACAGCAGCTCTTCACAGCAGTGTTGTTGTTGCTTCTCAGCCAGGGCTCCACTCCAAGGCTCTCCCTGAATGCCCTACCTCCTTTTATCCCGGCTCCCTCCACGGGCTACAGCTGCTGCCCAATCAAGGACATCACAGCTACAGCCCATTTACAATAACTAAAATCAGGGCAGGGTCACTTATACAATACAGAGATCTTTTACTGCAATACATATATTTACTCAGGCCCCTATATTTCCCCCTTTTCTTTTAACACATTTTTCAATTACAATAATTACTATACACACATCTGTCCCAGCTGTCAGGCTGCCACAGCTCTCGGCTGTCTTGAATACATACATATCCCTAGATGTTCTCAGGCTCCTTTCCTCAAAGGCCATGCCACTCACAGCTCTCTGCTGTCACAGCTCCTTGATTCAAAGCTCCTGCTTCTTTCTTCTACATATCTGTCCCAGCTCTCAGGCTGCCACCTCTCTCAGCTGTCCTATCTTCTATCATGTCGAGGGGTCCCATACCTTCTCTCGGTGTTTTCTT
This sequence comes from Melospiza georgiana, assembly GCF_028018845.1. NCBI lineage: Eukaryota > Metazoa > Chordata > Aves > Passeriformes > Passerellidae > Melospiza > Melospiza georgiana. The sequence continues at coordinate 96,725,838 of NC_080431.1, forward strand.
GACAGAGCGAAGGGAGACAAGCACATCCGATGATGATCAACAAGTCTCCAATTTATTGATCCAGCTTACATGCTTTTATAATAGCGTTAATCAAGCTCATACATATTGCAAAAGCTAAGCTCATCATTGGCTACAGATTAAATGTCAGCTCTTCCTTTGTGGCTACATTCTCAGGATGCTTGTGGTTTTCTGTTGAGACTAGTTCTTGTTTTTGCATCCTGTTGTTGTTGTCTTACATTTACTCGCTCAAGGGCACAGTGTCCTTGCCTTGTAATCAGAAGGCTGAGAATTTACTGCTTACAGCTGCATTTTTACTGCTTAACCAGCCATATATGATCATGGCCTTTCCCCTCAAGCCACGTCTGCACAAAGCTCTCCACACTTCTCCCGTTTTCTTTTTGTGCAAGAAGGTTAGTCTGCCAGGTTTTTTCTATCATTCAGCTGACCATATTTTGAATATAATTAAAAATACAAGGCAAAATAAGCAAAAGCATCAAAATCACACCCGGTATCCCTATAGCATATGTCACAAGGTTCCTCAGCCACAGTCCAAGTCCCAAACTTTTAAGCCATTCATCAATTCCCAGTCCTTCCTCTTCTTTGAGATTGTGAAGTCCCTGCTGCAATTCTTTTATCTTAGCATGAATAGATACAGAGTGATCAGACAAATTCATGCAGCACATTCCCTCAAACTCTTCACGCCCATGCCCTTGTGCTAAAAGCAAAAAATCTATAGCGGCTCTATTTTGCAAAACAGCATGATTAACACTTTGCACATCTGCCGTTAGCATATCTAAAATTTGTGATGTCTTGTTTAACTCATCCTTGGCCCAGCATCCCAATTGCTTTGCTAAGTTCATAGCTTTATTTGCAGCTCCTTCTGGCAAGATAGTTGAAACTATCACTTGTTTTAACTCACTCCAAAACTATGGGTTTCCTATCTGGGTGCAGTCTAAGTCATGCAGGCTGCGTCTCTCCCTGCTTGAATTTTGACTAAATTGCATTAATAAAGACACATTGGGGTGAAACAATGACAATTTTCCCCAATAGCAGGGTCCTTCCTGTGGCCTGGTTGGTATACCATTCCAAGCTCTGTCTCCACAAATTAAAAATATCCCTGTGGGTAATTTCATCAGTGCCGTGATGTTAGTGCCGTTACATTGGCTGTAAAGCTGCTGAGACACTGTACTCGAATTCAGGGATGAATCTAGGGTAGCCCATGTTCCTCTATGCTTATTTAAATTCCCGTGGTCCAAGGGTTCAAAACTGATCCAACCACCATTTGAGGTGTTAGTCATACTGGCATTTGCGCTTCCAAAAAGGTCCAACTCTTCAGGAGGAGAGTGTAAGGTAGTATTAAGTGACAAAATTATTTGTCATTGACGGTAGCCGTCAGATTGACTTGCAGTGTGTCCTAGCGTGGTTGGTATAATGTTTGTCATATTGTGCATGCATAGAGTTTGATTATCGATCAGACTGCAAAATTCCCGAGGAGACCACACTGGGAGCCCCGCTAAGCATGTTCGAAATGGGTTAGTAACCCCTCCAAGGCTAAGACAAAGCGATGATTGGTTAGTTTGATTAGCAAGCATTATCCATATATTATCTCTTGGTTGATTAAAGCGCGTTTCTCCTACTACTCCAGCCGTCACAGCACTAAGCAGTATAACAAAAATAAGCCTCATTTTTCTGTTTTCTTTCTCGCTTTCTTTTTCTTATCAACCTTTAACTTTACCCCTCCTGACCCTTGTAGTCTCCACTCCTGTAGTTCCTTAATGCGTTGGTCTAATGCTTTATCAGGATCTCCTTTAACAGGTCCTACAACAGAATGCTGTGTTAAGGGCACCAATTTTCTACACCTTACGGAGGCTATGTACGACCTACTTTGAGCATTAACCCTTTTTAGAATATACTGCACCTCCCACCGATAGTAAGCCAAAATCTTCTGTTCAGGAGACTCGTAAAGATCTAAAGCTGAAGCTGCATCTCGCCCTGTCTGTCTCCTTAGTTCCCTTTGCCAGGCATCGCCCCATGTGTGTTCATGATCGCAGGTGTTGCACCACAAGCACCAAAGCAACAACTGTTCTACCCAAAAGGTCCTACCACAACTCCCACAATATAGTGCTACCCAAGTGGCACAACCCGGGCTGCAGCACTCAAGGCAGTTCTCCCTTGCCCGTCCCCTTATGTAGAAAGACGATGATGATTCAATGGTGTTAATCAGTTCCTTGGCCGTCTGGCGGTGGCGTTTCATGGCCCTGTCGACCACTTCAGTTGTAGCAGTAGTGGTTGTAGGATCAGGGGCAGTTTCTCCTTCAGGTGTTCCTTGTCCCCTTCCGTGAGGTTGTCCACCAATCGCTGCATTTAGAACAGGTTTATTCCACTTGGCAGGTACCCACAGCACTCCTGTAGGGGTGGAAACACAGAGATATCCCATTCCCCAGAAAAGGACCTTAGCAGGATCCTTCCACAACCCTGTCTTGGGGTCCCTGTATCTTACCCACATTTCCTTTTTCTGCTCAGTAACCTCTTTTGGTTTATAATGCAGTTCTGCAGGGGGTTGCGCTGCATCCCCAAATACACACAAGTGATTGATCACAAACAAACTTTTTAACAACCTTGCCTGGGGGTCAGCTACTCCCTTGTGTTTGGCTAAATACCTTTTCAAGGTACCATTTGCCCTTTCAATGATGGCTTGCCCTGTTGGGGAGTTTGGAATGCCTGTAACATGTTCAATTCCCCAATTCCTTAAGAAATTTCCCTATCCTCTGACTGATAGAGGCAGAACCATTATCCGTTTTAATTCTTTTTGGTGTACCCATTACTGCAAAGCAACTATACAAATGCCTTTCCGCATGTATTGCTTTTTCTCCTGTCTGAGCTGTTGCCCAAATATATTTGCTATAAGTATCAATAGACACATGTACGTATTTTAGCCTGCCAAAACTAGGCACATGTGTGACATCCATTTGCCATAACTCATTTGATTGCAGGCCTCGTGGGCTTACTCCTAAGCCTAAACAGCTACCCCCATTATGGTGACTACAAGTTGGACAGGCCCTCAAGATGGCTTTTGCTTCCACGAGTGTTACCTTAAATTCTCTACTTAAGCCTTTTGCATTTTGGTGAAACATTGAGTGGGCTTCTCGTGCCAATTGGTGATTTGACAGGGGTGTGTTCTGGGTTATAGTAACCAGTTTATCCGCCCTATCATTCCCTTCTCCTAAACTAACATTCCATTTGTCGTTCCTGACATGAATTACAGCATAAGCGTGTTCCCTTGATCTTGTAGCCTTCTTCAGCTGCACTAACAGTTCGTACAGTCTCTGATTCTGTACCTCCTTTATGGAGGCATCTTCAATTCTCGCTACAACTTCTGCAACATACAAAGAGTCTGTAACAACGTTCAATGGTCCGTTAAGCTGTGACATTGCCCATACCACTGCTAACAGTTCCATGGTTTGTAAGGTGTCCACTGCCTCTGCTTGCAAAATCTGATGTTTCCATAATCCCTTTTCTTGCCAAGTTACTGCAGCTGTTCTTGACTTCCTGCCAGCATCTGTGAATGCAGTAATAACATCTGTTATGGGGGAGTTTTCTCACTTCGGGCAAGTTATCCAGTCCCAGTCCCCTATCCACTGAACCGGAGCTGGTCGAAGCCTGTCCGTTTCAATAGGACAACATGCACCTAGAAGAGCTTCTTGTAGTTCTTCTGAATTATTCAGGTACCAATCCAAAGTGTCCTTTTTCATTGGCATCCTGATGATAGCTGGTTCCACCCCTGCCACCTGTAACATCCTCTCTCTGCCTTTCTTTATTAGATCTGCTAACATTTCAATTTTTTGAAAAAGAGTTTTAGTTTGTTGTAACGGAGGGGAAAGCCATTCTAGTATCCATGTGTCCCCCATTTTCTTTTTGAATTGCCTTAGCGCTCCAAGAAGATATTTTGGACCATTCCAAATGGTCAAGTCTATGGGTAATTCTGGATCTCTTCAGTAAACCTGCCCATGTGTAACACAGTCCACAATTTGCTGAACGACCTGCTGTTGTTTGTCAGTCATTCGCACCGGGCAGGTTGGGTCAGTTCCTTTTAGTAGGGGACGCAACTCATCCAGTAATTCGTTAGGTATTCCTACTATTGGCTTTAGCCACTGCAAATCACCCAAAAGTTTTTGAGCATCATTTGAAGTTGCCATCTTTGTTTTTAATTCCAATTTCTGAGATTTTACTGTTTGCTCCGACATGGACCATCCCAAATATATTCCAGGGGGCTGTTGTTTGAATTTTCTCAGGGGCTATCACCAAAGAATACTGTGCCAGCGTGGTCCTTATTTTCTGGATTTGTTGGTCTGTAAAAGGCGCGGGCTGAGCAAACAAGATATCATCTGTGTAGTGATAGATCACAGTGCTTGGCCATTGTTTTCTTAATGCTTGCGATGCTGCATTAACATAAAGTTGACACAAGGTGGGGCTGTTGCGCATGCCTTGTGACAGCACAGTCCACTTGAACCTTTGATCAGGCCCTTCCCTGTTAATCGTGGGCAATGTAAAGGCAAAGCGTTTCATATCCTGTGGATGAAGCGCAATAGTGAAGAAACAATCCTTCAGGTCAATGATTAGTAATGGCCAATCCTTTGGAATCATTGCAGGGTTAGGTAATCCTGGTTGTAATGCGCTGTCCTGGTTTAGGACAAATTAGGGGAAATCTCCAAAAGGGAGCCCCCCAAAAAAAAACAAACCTCCAACCACCCCTCCCCCAATACCGGGTTCGGGAAGGAATTTCTCGGAGGAGCAAAGTGGAAAACAAAACCTATTTATTGACAAGTAACAAAAGAACACTCCCCAACATAAGAAAAGAAAAGAAAAGAAACCAGGCAGTGTTGTGGAGGGCGCTGAGCTTCTCTCGCAGACTCCGGAGGGTCCTGGACGTTCCAGATCAGGTCCGGAGCCGGTCCAGTATCTTCAGGGGAGGGTAAGAAAGAGGGAACGAAAGAAAAGAAAAAAAAAACAGCGCAGAAAGCTGAAAGCAGCAAAAAAAAAAAGCTATCAGCTAGGGGCCGAGGCAGGAGCAAGCAAGCAAGAAGCAGCAAGCCCAACCAAGCAGCCCAAAAGCCCAAAAGCAAAAGTGCCCCGTCACACTCACTCCTCCCTCCCCACCCTGCCGCGGCAAGACGGCCGTGGGGAAGAGAGAGAAAAGGCACAGCTGCCAGACACAACACACGATATTGGGATAAAGGCTGTCACCCCACGACACTCCACCCCTTATCCCATATCGTGAACATACAATAAAAAACTTTCATTTCACTTACTCACACCTTTGACACTTACGCATTCCTCTCATCTTACTTGCTCAGACCTTTGACACTTACAGTTTCCTTCTGTCTCACATTCAACAAACAATGACATTCATATATGAGTCTCATCCCACAATCAGTTCTCCCTGAGGTACACACCGTGTTGTTCCATCTTTCTGCATTATCCACTATGTATAACCTGGTCCTTGAGCAAAGACAATCCCACGGATGGGTTTGTCTGTACTCGAGGCAGGGTTGATCCATACTGTCTTTCCCAACAAACCTCTGACATGGGCCACTGGGGCTTTATCCCCATCTACTATATTAAGGAGCTCAGACTGAGCAGGACCCGCTCGGTTTGTGGAACCTCGAGTGTTAACTAACCAGGTAGCCTTTGCCAAATGCTACTGCCAGTTTTTTAAAGACCACCCACCCAATGCTTTTAAGGTGGTTTTTAACAATCCATTGTACCTTTCCACTTTCCCTGCAGCTGGTGCATGATAGGGGATATGGTATACCCACTCGATGCCATGTTTCCTAGCCCAAGTATTAATAAGATTGTTTTTAAAATGAGTTCCATTATCCGACTCAATTCTCTCGGGAGTACCGTGCCTCCAAAGGACCTGCTTTTCAAGGCCCAAGATAATGTTACGGGCTGCAGCATGAGACACAGGGTAGTTTTCCAACCATCCCGTGGTGGCTTCTACCATGGTTAATACATAGCGCTTGCCTTGGCGGGTTTGAGGCAGTGTGATGTAATCAATCTGCCAGGCCTCCCCGTATTTGTACTTAGACCACCGCCCCCCATACCAGAGGGGCTTCACCTGCTTGGCCTGCTTAATGGCAGCGCATGTCTCACAGTCACGAATAACCTGAGAGATACTGTCCATGGTTAGATCCACCCCTCGGTCTCATGCCCACTTATAGGTGGCATGGTGGGTAGAGGGAACCTTTCCTCTGAACATCCATCCCAGCACCAGTAGTCGGGGTGCCAGAAGGAGTTGTGCCTCTGTACCAATCACCTCCAAGGCGGCTTGGACTCCTTCATAGGCGGCCAAGATTTCCTTTTCTGTTGGAGTATAGTTATCTTCAGACCCCCTGTAGCTCCGACTCCAAAATCCCAATGGTCGGCCTCGGGTCTCACCAGGCAGTTTTTGCCAAAGGCTCCAGGACAGACCATGGCTCCCAGCTGCAGAGTGGAGCACGTTCTTCATATCTGGTCCCGTCCTGACTGGACCAAGGGCTACAGCATGAGCGATCTCCTGCTTGATCTGGACGAAAGCTTGCTGCAGCTCAGGGCCCCAATGGAAGTCGTTCTTCTTGCGGGTAACCAGATAAAGGGGTCTCACAATCTGACTATACTCAGGGATGTGCATCCTCCAGAAACCTATAGCACCTAAGAAAGCTTGTGTTTCCTTCTTATCAGTTGGTGGGGACATAGCAGTGATTTTGTTAATAACATCCGCAGGAATCTGACGCCGACCGTCTTGCCACTTCACCCCCAAGAACTGAATTTCTTGGGCAGGTCCCTTGACTTTGCTCTTCTTAATGGCAAATCCGGCTTTCAGGAGAATATGAATGATCTTCTTTCCTTTCTTGAACACTTCTATTGCCGTGTTCCCCCAAACAATGATATCATCAATATATTGTAAATGTTCTGGAGCCTCACCCTCTTCTAGTGCAGCCTGGATCAGTCCATGACAGATGGTAGGACTGTGTTTCCACCCCTGGGGCAGTCGGTTGTCGCCGACTGACATGAAAGGACACAGGCACACACCGCTTTCAGGTGAAAGGAAAAAGGGAAGTTTTATTCTCTGACTCCACTATTTATAGTTTTACAAGGGTGACAGTGGATTGGAAGGTGACAGTGACACCTCTGCAATGCCACAGGTCAAACCGACAGTCGATCAAATCTCTCCTTCTCCAAAAGGAATGAAAAACAATGAGTTGTTTACAGAAAAAGTGTGTGGGAAAGTTCACTACAAGAATGTCAACATCAGAAGGCTTAGAAAATCCTAGAAAACCAGGGCGACAGTCGGTTCCAGGTATACTGCACTCCCCTCCATGTAAAAGCAAGCTGAGGCCTGCATTCTGCTGCCAGAGGGATGGGGAAAAACGCGTTAGCAATATCGATGGTCGTGTACCACTTTGCTGCCTTGGACTCCAGCTCGTACTGCAGTTCCAGTATGTCCGGTACAGCCGCACTCAGTGGTGGAGTCACTTCATTCAAGGCACGATAGTCCACAGTCAATCTCCATTCTCCGTCAGATTTTCGCACGTGCCAAATAGGGCTGTTAAAGGGTGAGTGGGTTTTACTGACCACCCCTTGGCTCTCCAGCTCTCGGATCATCTTGTGGATGGGGATCACAGCATCTCAATTCGTCCGGTACTGCCTGCGGTGCACTGTTGAGGTGGCAATTGGCACTCGTTGCTCCTCTACCTTCAAGAGTCCTACTGCAGATGGGTTCTCTGATAGTCCAGACAAGGTATTCAATTGTTTAATACCGTCTATCTCCACTGCAGCTATTCCAAAAGCCCACCTGAATCCCTTAGGATCTTTGTAATAGCCATTCCGGAGGAAGTCTATGCCCAAAATACACGGAGCCTCTGGACCAGTCAGAATCGGATGTTCCTGCCACTCCCTCCCAGTCAAGCTCACCTCAGCTTCCAACAAAGTCAACTGTTGTGATCCCCCCGTCACTCCAGCAATGGAAACAGGTTCTGTCCCCACGTGTTCCGATGGCATCAAGGTACACTGTGATCCAGTGTCAACCAATGCTTCATAGTCTTGTGGCTCTGATGCGACAGGCCATCTGATCCACACCTTCCAAAAAACCCGGTTTTCCAGTGCCTCTTCCTGGCTAGAGGCAGGGCCCCTCTAAGCCAGATTGTCCTTCTTTCCTTGGGCGTATGCCTTAGAAGTTCCTTCAAGGGGATCAGACATGTCATCGTCATCATCATACTTAACATCTCGGCTACGAGCAACTGGAGCTGCTCTCTTTTTGGTGATGCTTCCTCTTTCCTTCAAATCACGCACCCGTTGTGCCAAAGCAGTGGTGGGTTTTCCATCCCATCTCCTCATGTCTTCTCCAGACTCATGCAGAAAAGACCCATAACTCAGCCCGTGGGGTGTACCTTCTCTCCCCATCAAAGGAGCACCAGCGTTGGATACCAGGGCCTCTAATTTGTACAGCCGAGATTTGAATAAGGTCCTCCTTAATCTCTTCCCGGAGTTATGATTCTCCTCTATTTTGTCCTCTAGTTTCTGCAGTCGGGTTTCCACTGCTGCAATTCTGGCATGAGTTGGACCATGCACAGCATCTGCATACGCTCGAAGCTTCTTCGCAATATCGAGCACAGTCTCATATGTATCATCCCACTTCATTATTGCTAGGGCAGAAGCGTATTCAGGTGGCCCAAGTCGCACAAGTTTCCTCCACATTACAGGTGTGCATGGTACCAGGTCCGGATTCCTAGTTGTTATAGCATCTGAGAAAATGAGCTCTGCCACCGCCATCTCTCTCAGGTGTTGGATCCCCTGTTCTATGGTCTTCCACCGTGTCTGCACATAAGTATCTTTGTGCTACACTATCCAGGACCCGTTCCCAGAGGCTGTGAGGACTAGCCCTGCTCATCATACCTTGATTGATGACAGGATCATGTGACAGGGATCCCAAATGCCTCGCTTCAGTACCATCCAAAATCGTAACCTCTCCTGCAGCATCCCAAAGGCGGACTAACCAACTAATTATAGATTAATCAGGTTGTCGTCTGTAATCCTTTCTTAGGCCTCTGAGGTCCTTCAGAGAAAAGGAGTCAATATTAGCTCCATAATCTGTGCCCCTTGATGTGGCCTCTGATTTTGGTGAGGGTCCTTCTCCTGCATCATCATCATCATCCTCCACCTTTCGATTGGTCTTGCCTTTACACTTTCCACCTCTTGTATTAGCTGCAACAGCCATGGGTTGAGGCCTATTGTCTGATTCAGCTGCTAGCCTGGAGCCTGGGATGTTAGCTGCAGCCTGGGTCACTGGGATAGTAACTAACTTACCTCCCTGTTCCCTTTCTGCTATCTGCTGCTCCACAGTATCTAGCAGAGTACGATAAACAAACGCCAAGGCCCAGCTCACTGCAGTAACCCTTTCCTCCTTAGTATTACCATGGCACTTCTCCCTCAAATACTTTGCCACCTCGACTGGGTTCTGAATTTGATCAGATGGAAAGTCCCAGTCTATAGGATCAGAAAATTCCTTTAAAGTCTGTCCCATATCCTCCCATTTCCCACTCCAGTCAAGATTTTTCCTGCTTTGTTTTACTCCTGAATCAGGAGTCTCTCTAACCCCTCTAGAAATCTCAGCTTTTATTTTATATACACTCCAGACAGTATAGAAAAGGCTTAATAAATTAAATGCCAGAAAGATGGTTTCTTTTAAACTCAGGGGAAATTCAATATTTTCTAATAGAGATGTCAACAATTTGGAGGAGAAGAAGGAAGACAAAAGCTGAAAAGCCCCTTCCCCTTCTTCTCCCCAAACAAACTGAGTACACAGCCATAACAACAATCCATACATTCCTGAAACAAAGTCCAGCATTTTTATAAACCTCCGACAAATCATCACACACCAGCCCAATGACTATTCTGGTTAGTGCCCCCCGTTTACAAGAGCTACTTATTAGGGACAACACTAGAGCTATTTCTGGGTAAGGAAATAACCCTAGGGACCACAAAGGTATTAAAACTTAAAAAAACCCTAGGGACCAGAAATACCGGCAAGCTTCCACCCCAAATGACATTATGAATTACCAGTATGCCCACAAAACAACCAAAACCAAAATATTATTGTTATAGGTTTTTTTCCACTGTCTTTGGCCTCCGTTTCCCGGCCAGTGCACAAAAAAATATACTGTCCTGGTTTAGGACAAATTAGGGGAAATCTCCAAAAGGGAGCCCCCCCAAAAAAAAACAAACCTCCAACCACCCCTCCCCCAATACCGGGTTCGGGAAGGAATTTCTCGGAGGAGCAAAGTGGAAAACAAAACCTATTTATTGACAAGTAACAAAAGAACACTCCCCAACACAAGAAAAGAAAAGAAACCAGGCAGTGTTGTGGAGGGTGCTGAGCTTCTCTCGCAGACTCCGGGGGGTCCTGGACATCTCAGGTCAGGTCCGGAGCCGGTCCAGTATCTTCAGAGGAGGGTAAGAAAGAGGGAACAAAAGAAAAGAAAAAAAAAAACAGCACAGAAAGCAGAAAGCAGCAAAAAAAAAAAGCTATCAGCTAGGGGCCGAGGCAGGAGCAAGCAAGCAAGCAAGCAAGCAGCGGCAAGCCCAACCAAGCAGCCCAAAAGCCCAAAAGCAAAAGTGCCCCGTCACACTCACTCCTCCCTCCCCACCCCGCCGCGGCAAGACGGCCGGGGGGGAAGAGAGAGAAAAGGCACAGTTGCCAGACACAACACACGATATTGGGATAAAGGCTATCACCCCACGACATGCGCCCATAGGCTCCATTTGATCATTAACAGCACGTAAATCGTGGAGCAACCTGTACTTCCCAGATTTTTTCTTTATCACAAAAATTGGAGTATTCCAGGGACTGGCAGATAACCGCAGGTGTCCCTGTTCAAATTGTTCTGATACCAGTTGATGTGCATGTTGAAGACTTTCCTCTTTTAAGAGCCATTGCTTAACCCATATCGGGGTGTTAACAATCCAGGTGATGGGAATTGGGAAAGTCCAAGCAATGGCTTTTACCCCAAAGGGTGTTCATTGGTTAAAACCACCCCCAACTGAGCCATAATGTCCCGCCCTATAAGGCATTTCACGGTAGGTGGTTGTCGCAGACATTTTTTCATAGAAATCCTTTCTTTGGGATTTGTTCATCTTCTGGGAAGCTGAGGCCCCAGAAGAAGAATGTAAACAATTGTTATCGGCTGGTGTGGAATGTAACAGGTGCAGAGGTGATTTGGCTTCTGTGAGTGTTTGGATTTGCTGACCACTGACAGGAGAGTTTGTCCTTGCTTTCTGCTGGACACAGAACTTTGTTATTCACTTTTTTCTATTCTATTCTTAGCTTAGCAGCCTCTGCAACTTCTCTCCTTATTCCTTTTAGTATAGTTATAATGTATTATATATCATATATCAATAAATCCAGCCTTCTGATCATGAAACAAGATTCTCGTCCATCTCTCACCCAGGAGACCTCATCAGGTCGCTGTAATAGGTGGTAATTTAAGAAGTCCATAAGCTCTTTCAATAATTGCTTGGCCTGTGGGGACATGTGGAATACCTGTTGAATGCTCAATGCCCCAAGCACGAAAGAATGCTTGCATTTTCTGCGAAGCATATGCTGGGCCATTATCTGTTTTTACGTGACACGGAACACCTAGAATAGAAAAGGCATTATAAAAGTGATGAATAGCATCTCGAGTTTTTTCTCCTGTGAAGGCTGAAGCAACCATTGCATGAGATAAAGTATCAACTGTAACATGAACATACTTAAAGCAACCAAATTCTGGCATTTTTGTAGCATCAGTTTGCCATTCTTCTAACGCAGAAATACCTCTAGGGTTGGTACCATAATACTGAGTGACATGAGTCATATGACAGTCAGGACAAGAGGAAAGAATAGATTTTGCTTTGGCAGTAGACAAGCTGAATTGCTGCTGTAAAGCTTGAGCACTCTGATGAAAAAATTGATGGGATAAAACTGCCTGCTGCAACACATTGGGTACAGTTTTGATTGCAGCAGCAGCTACTAAAGAATCTACATAGGCATTGCCTTCAGCAAAAAATCTTGCTAATGATGTATGGCTGCGAATGTGCATGATGAAGTAAGGATGTTTTCGAGCACCAATAACTGTCCATAACTTCACTAACATGGTAAACAATGGTTTCTCTTGAATATTATACAACACTGCTTTATCTAAATGCTTAACCAAATTGGCAACATAAACTGAATCAGTAACTATATTTACAGAACCAGGAAACAAAGTAAAAGCGAAAAGAACAGCAGAAAGTTCAACCAGTTGAGGAGATCCCTGCTGAATCACTGTCTGATATTCCCAGTGATTATCCTTTCTCCAAGCCACAGCTGCTTTTCCGGTTTTCCCGGACCCATCTGTAAAAACCATTATACCTTCCACTGGAACAGGAGAATAAATTTGCTTGCCTTCAAAAGGAATCTCTTTAGTCTGTGTTAGAGCAGGATGAGAAGGCAAATGATATGAGATTTGGCCTGTAAAACAAGATAAGGCAGATTGCAAGTCATGATTATTTTGAAAGCACCATTCAAAATACCACTGTTGTACAGGTATCACAATGGTCACAGGGTCCTGTCCCAAAATCTCATGACAATGCCTATGGCCCTCGATGATAATATCTGCAAAAAGCTCATAAAGTCCTGGAGCTGTTTTCCGAGATCTGAAAGATAAAAATATCCATTCCAGAATATGCAGTTGATCTTCCCAATTATCATTTCATTGACACAGTATTCTACATGGTATTTCATGGTCTTTCAAAATAAACAATTGAACACCAACAGAGGTATCCATCCTGTTAACAAATTTGTGTGCTAGGGCTTATTCAACTTCTTCTAGGGTCTTTTTTGCTGCTGAGGTCAATTGCCTTTCATCAGTAGAGGAAGTGATGCCTGCGGACCCGCTTGCTGCCCCTGAGTATTGTTCGCAAATGGGTAGCTTTGCAGGGCTGGGAAGGCCCGCATTTGCTGTTGTGGTGGTTGTTGTTGTTGAGGTATTTGTTTCCCCACACGGCACCTCGCGCTCCTCTTTGGGTTTCCCGGCAATGGCTGACCATTTGCATGATATTTACTCCTGCATTGTTTAGCATAGTGCCCAGATTTAGCACAATGATTGCATACAACATCGCTGCTTGCACTTGGCCTAAATGTCGTTTTCTGGACTGTACACTGTGACTTTACGTGCCCCTGTTTTCCACAATTATAACACTTTGCTGAAGGTCTTAGCACTGCAGCAAGAGCTGCCATTTTATGCTCAACTGAACCAACTTTTGAGCAAGCAGTAACCATTTCAGACAAGGAGGCTTCCCCAGGTCAATAATCTTTCTGTAGTCTGGGTTTGCATTTTCTTTAGCCAATTGTACGCACAATTTGTCTCACAAAGTTTCAATATCTACCTGTTTCTCATTAGCTGCAGCAAGTTTTTCTGCAAACTGCAAAAATAGTTCTCTCATCCACTTGTTGTATAGTGACATATTTCTGTTTTGGAGCTGCCATTTCCATTGTTTTAGTTAAGACACTCATGCTGAGCTTGCGCCAAAATCGAAGGATCCCACCTGCCTGTAAATCTGGATTGGCAAAAGGCCCAGTGCCCAGTAGGGCATCAACACCCACAGCATGACAAGGGTCGTGTTGAGGCAACTGCATATTTGTTAAAGCGCCACTCAGCCACTTGCCTCCAAGTTTCTTGAAATATACCATATTGTACTGGCTGGAATAGAATTGTAGCAAGATGCGTGATGTCATAAGGTGCAAGCAAATCTGCATTAATTACACCTATTAATTGCATTACCTCTGAGGAATTAATACCATACTGAGCTACTTTTGATTGGAGGTCTTGCACAACCCTCCAGGCAAAGACGTGATGACTGTCATTCTGTCCTGTTCCAGGAGCTGCTTTGAAAACTGGAAAAGCCATAGGGTTATCACAAGCAACATTTGCATTGGCACTGTTCTCCTGAGGTACTCTTGGAGCACCTAATCTTTCTATGATGTCCCAATTCTTTTCTTCAACTGCTTTCCTCCTAACAAATTCCCAAAACTCCTGAGGGTGTCAAGGGAGCACAGTTACTTGACGTGGAGGCAAAGTCCATGGGGGCAGTAAGGCTAGAGCTCTTAGGAGGTAAAGGGGCCAGAGCTCCTTGCCCCAACTCAGGTGTTACTGCGGGCGACTCATCACTTGATTCACTGTTGCTGTCACTGTCAGGTAATGGAGGATGCGGCCTTGCAGGTTGTTCAAGTCGCTCAGAGGGGAGCAGAGGGGCAGATGGCTGGACCAGAGAGGAGGGAAGCAGGGGGGCAGATGGCTGGGTTTCTCTCTCTGCTAAAGAACATTTCAGCTAACTGGCGTAGCAGTGTAGTATATACAGGCACCATCGCGAGCTGCTGCGCAGGTGTGAGATAAGGAGGTTTAGGGGTCTGATAAGAAGAGGCTAGGGCAGGTTGTCCAGAAGTTTTGGCAGCTTTCCCAGAAGCTCTGGCAGCGTGCCAGGTAACTTCCATGGCACCCGAACTTTCTTCACCAAGTTCCCCATCAGAGGCCCCCTCTGCCTCAGCCCTCCCGTCAGGTTCTGTTATCAGCCCCAACTCTTTGTCCACATCTTGTTCTGTTTGTTCTCGCTGTTTTCCATTCCTTTAATGCCTCAAATAGCGAGTCCCAAGTAACTGCTAGATCGACAACTATTTTATCTCTCGCTCGAATGACTTGCCAAAGTCTGTCCCCGACTTTTTTCCATGCCTTAACACTAAATTCTGTGTCAGGATCAGTGCCAAAATTCTGTGATTTAGTCCGCAGCAATATATTGTGCAGCACATAGTCTGATGTATCATTCCCCTTATTTCTTTACAAAACTTTCCATGTAGCCAGAACATTTTCTTCCGCTTTAGATAAATTATGTCCCATTATTACTAGTTGGTGGCTCACCTACTTCCAAGTGTCTTGATTGGAGGGAATGAGGTCCGGACCTCACTGTGGCTTCCACCTGCCGCTCTCAGCTGCACCAACGCCGTCTCCCCCACTACGTCCCAGTGGGTCACAGTTGCCAATTGCTAGGACCCCGTATGGGTCCCCACCAACTATGTTCTTATCATGTCGGGGATCACCAAATGTCGCAGTTGAGGCGGTCACGACACAAAGCAGAGACCACAAGCAGTCTCAGTTGGCAACACTTTATTAGCGAACATGGCTGATCTTTTATACACTTTCCAATTGTTTACCCTTCTTCTACCTTAACTATTGGCCACAATAAGTCAATACCATGCTATTGGTGAAAAGTTATAGTGACTTCACCTAACTTTCTAAAAATGCTTCATCCAGCTGCAAAGTGCTCTTATCTTTCTTTACTCAATCTCCTTGGTTACAGCCTTGGAGAAAGCTCCTTATCAGTTTCTTCTTACTTCTCGGCTTCTTCTCGCTCCCTTAGCTAACAGGCCTGCTGTTAGCCCCTTCCACACATTGGAAGATCAAACCATGGAACTGTGTTTTCTTTCCCAACACTGCCAACTGAAAAGGCAATGATTGAACAAATCTATGTGCTTGCCTTTTCTGTATAGCATCTGTAACTTTCTCCAATTTTTTTTTTTGCTTCCTGCCTCAGTGTCCTGGGAGATCAAATCTCTGTGTCTCCTCTCAAGAGATCATGCAACGCTGGAATGTCACTGTTCATGATTCCCAAAATTGGTCTCATCCAGTTGATCTCTCCTAGAAGTTGCTGTAAATCATGTAGATGGTGATTTTTGTGCTGACCTCCATCTTTTGAGGTCTTATTGTTTTTTCTGAGATCTTCCACCCTAGATATTTCCAAGGCGCAACCTCCTGAATTTTTGAAACGCTGATTTCCAAACCTGCCTTCTGCACTTCTACAATCAGACAGTCACGAGCTTCTTGCAGCTCCTGTTGTGTTGATGCTGCAATGAGCAAATCATCCATGAATGAATGATCTTCACCTTCGGAAATTTCTTCCACGCTGGCGACAAAGCTTGTGCCACATACCATTGCCAAAATGTTGGCGAGTTCTTCAGACCTTGAGGAAGAACCACCCAATTTCCTTGTTGATATTTTGAACTGAGAAGGCAAATCTTGGAGCATCATCTGGATGGAGCAGAATGCTGAAGAAACATCCTTGGGGTCAATGACCACAAGCGGCCAATCTCTGGAATCATCGAGACAGATGGAAGTCCCAACTGAAGTGGTCTCATGTCTTCAATGACTTCATTGATCTTCCTGAGATCATGCAACAATCTCCATTTGCCTGATAGCTTCTTTTTTATGACGAACACTGAAGAGTTCCAAGGGCTGTCTGTTGGCTTGATGCGTCCCTTCTGCAACTGTTCTTGGACCAGGTTTTTCAATGCATTCAACTTTGTTCGCTCCAGGGGCCACTGATCCACCCAAATGGGATCATTTGTTCTCCAAGTCAACTACAATGTGGCGAGTGCCGCAGTGACCCCAACTAAAAGTACAACTCAATCTTCGTGCCCCATTGTGCCAAAAGATCTCATCCCCAGACTGTCATTGGCTTTTTGCACAACAAAAGGACGAATGATCGCCATCTTGTTCCTTGGTCCCATGACAACGATGGAATTCTCGTTCTGCAGACACAGAGAAACTCCCCCTATGCCTGAGAGAGATCCCAAGGGTGCAACCAAGCTCCAATTGCGGGGCCAAAGGATGTAAGATATTACTGTGACACCTGCCCCTGTGTCGAGAATTCCTCTGACCGCTATCGTTCTGTCTCCACAAGTCAACTGACATGTGAGTGTGGGTCGATCTCAATCTATTTGCTTTACCCATGTAGTGTGTATTTCAACATGCTCCTTCAAAGGAAGGCCTTCTTCGTCGAAGATTGACATGACCTCTCCAATGGCGTGTGGTGGCAAGGCAAAAGCTCTTGAGACGACAGTGTTTTCTGGCACGGTCAACGGTGGATGAAGCGCTTTTGCCAAAACTGTCAATTCTGTGTTCTTGTCTGCTGAGACAACTGAAGGATAAACAATGAGTCCGAGGATGCTACTTCTATCTTGTCCTACTGTTAAGAAATCTTGTCTTTTGTACGAATCTCCGTGGATACCTGTTGGTTTCTCTGCATGACTTTCATCCAGAAAGCACATTAATTTCGAGGCTGCTAATGTGCACTGTGCTCCTGGTGGGAGGGGGTCTGGGTCGCTGGGGAATCGGCTGAGGGCTTTGCTGAGGGCGTCTTCTTGACGCTCTCCGATGACTGTCCTGTCTGCTCTTGTGTCACCACCATCGCTTGTGTCTGCTTGCGGGCAATTTACGGGCGTGCTCCTTCTTCCATTTTCCGGATACGGTAAGGCAGTTCCTTCCACGTCCGTCTGAGAATAACATTCTCTCACAGAGTGCCTTCCTCTTCCGCACTGTGCACAAAGTGGCTTTTCTGGTTTTTGTGCTTGCACTTGTGCATGTGCCTGTGGACAATTCTTCTTCATGTGTCCAAACACCTCACATTTGTAGCATTTTCCTCCCAAGGGATTGTTCTTTTTCAGAATGGTTGCAAGAACTTTATTCATGTTTTCATTCTGCTGTTGAAGTATTTTTTCTAGCATTTTCTCCAACACTTTGTCTTACGACTGTTTTTCCGAGCGTCCCTTTATCTGTTCTTCCCATTCTTCTCTCAGCTCGTCCCTCACAATCGACGCGACATGCTGAGGTGTTCCCACCTTGCTGCACACCTCCACCAGCTCTGCCAAGGATGGACATCCTGGCATTGCACTGATGACCCGTTGACAATCCGGGTTGGCATTGCCGAAGGCCAGACTTTCCAAGAGAGGCTTCTTTGCTTCTTTGATTGTCACCTGTCGGTCCACAGCTTGCAAGAGTCGATCGGTGAATGATGTGTATGGTTCTGTGGGATTTTGTCTGATGCACGAGAATGGGACATCTTGAATTCCCACTGGAGCAATCTGCAGGACTGCCATTCGGGCTGCCTCCTTGATGTCATTCAACAATCTTTGTGGGAGTCCTACTTCTTGCTCCCCTCGATTTTCATCTGGAGGATCCCTTGCTAACTGTGCTTCTGTGAGATTTGCGTTTGGCCCACCTTGATATTTGTTTCTCAACTCTGTCAGATACTTTCGCCATCTTCTTTCCCAGATGAGGTTCTGTGTGTCTGTGAGAATCATTGACACAAGGCTCTGAATATCATATGGTATGAGGTTGTACATAGTAAATGTCCCCTTCAAGAGTTGTTTGAAATATTGTGAACTCAGCCCATTATTCTGAGTGGCCTTTGCTAAATCTTTGATTGTTTCATGACCCATCCTTTCCCACCTTGGATTCTGACCCTGTGCATCATATGTCACTGGCATTGTCAAATCTCCTGAACCTGGAAACAAATCCTTTTCTTTTACAACACTTTCCTGATGCGCTTCCAGTCCATTGTCTTCACCGGCTGTTCGAATCCCTCCTCTGGAAACTCCATAGGTATCTGCATGAACAGTGGAGTCGTGGAGGTCATTGGTGATTCTTTGTACCACATTCTTTGCTTTGAGGTTTTTGGCCTGGCTCCCAAATCCGAAAAAGAAATATGAGGTTCTCGTGGGTATGTTTTTCTGGCTGTATCAAAAGAATGCAAGAAGCTCTTTGCTGCTTCTGCTGCCAACAGCATCCATGCCGGAATGCCCTCCAATGCTGTGATTCGTATCATGTCTTCTCCTTGTTGTTGTGCTTCATCTGAAGTATCTTCATCTTCATGAAATCTCAAAGTTGAGGGATAATCCATTGGCTGTGTTGTTATTGTTTTCTTAGATGTGGTTTTCTTTTTGTACATTGTTGGAAAAAATCGCTGCATTGTTGCGGTCTTGCCACGAGACACTGCTGCGGCTCTGCCAAACAGATCTGGCATGTCGTGCACTGCGGTCATCCACCCACAAGGTGGCGCTATCATCGGGCTGGACAACCGTGATGACGGCACGAACTCGACTGGTTCTTGTTCAGCAGACTGCCGCATTCACAATTTTGTTTGAGACCGAGTCTGCATGGCTTTTGATTGAGCTAACAATGGAGGTTGAATATGTGAATGTCTCCCCTGGATGGAAGAGGCTTGGACCCTAGGGATTGGGACTGAAGGCACCGGGATCAGAGAGGGGGTGGAGCCCTGGGATGTCGAACCCCGAGCACAGCCCCTCCTCGCCCAAGGCGTCACTGGGGATCAGACCTGCCTCCGACTGCGCTCTGCCCTCTGCGTACACATGCCTTTTGGAATGCCTCCTGTCTCCCCTGAACTGACATCACTGTCTCCCTCTCATTCTGCCTCCGAAGTCTCCTCCCTATGATCTGTCCCCAACTCTCTCTCCTCTCCTCTGACGCTGTACCCACACCTTCCACCGGTGCACGTAGCCCGCCCCCCACCGCTGCCCCTTCCCGCGCCACAATCCGTCCTGTCTTCCTGGTTTGACATCATGACCACGCGTCTCCTGCATCTCCCTACGGTAGCTTGCTGGAGCTCTGTAACTGCTCCAAGCTCGATGCCTGTTTCTGAGACCCCCGTGTCAGTCTAAGACCCCTCCCCAGAGGTCCCGCAAGCCTTGCCCTTTGCGTGCATTTTTGGCACCATGCCGACTGAGGCAGCCTCCTCTCCCAGTGCTGCGCTCACAAAAGCCACACCAGAACTCCCGTCCTCCATCTCCTCCTCGTGCGCGCCCTCCCTGCCGGCTTGCACCGCCACCACGCCGCTGTGCTCACCTCAAGAAAGCACTTCCCCCCTGCCCTCTTGTCCCCCTTCAACCCCCGCTTCTGACTCCGCCGCTTGTCCCATCCCGTTTCCCCCTGGCCCCTGTGAGCTGGAAGGGCGCGCCCCTAAAGAGCAACCTGCTTCCTCGATCTCACTGGGAGAAAACCTTAACTCATCTGGGATTTGGGATGGTGTTGTCTGTGCCTGAGTCAGAGCCTGAAGCCCCAGCACTCTCTGAGGTTTCAGGGCATTTTGGAGATCTCTTGGGTTTTCGGGGTGGTGGAACCGGAGGCAATGACATTTCTCCCTGCTCCCCTTCCTAAGGAGCTGCTTCCCCCGGGCCAATTGGGATCAGAGCCAATCTCCGTTTCGAGCCTTGCTCTCCTCCCTCCGCCCCTGTGGGATTTGCAACAAGTTGTTGCCTGGCCAATCATTTTGACTGTGCTGAGGTTGCTTCTAACATAATTCTTGCAGGAGACAGCAATTTCAAGGCTATCTCATCCTTTTTTGTAGCTAAGAGATAAAGGTGTCTATTAATTTTTTGCCAAAACCCACTTCAAACAACAGACGCATTTCTGAAAATGGGTAATTAAATCTCACCTGTCGCTGAAGGACACGAAAAAACACAAGCACACCACCGCTCTCAAGGTGAAGGAAAAAAGGGAAGTTTTATTCTCTGACTCCAATATTTATAGTTTTACAAAAGTGACAATGGATTGGAAGGTGACAGTGACACCTCTGCAATGACACTGGTCAAAGCAACAGTCCATCAACTCTCTCCTCCTCCATAAAGGAATGCAAAACAATGAGTTATTTACAGAAAGTGTGTGAAAAAGTTCGCTACAAGAATGTCAACATCAGAAGGCTTAGAAAATCTTAAAAAACCAGGGTGACATCTCACCCTTTTCCATTTAAAAAAGAAAAAGAAAAAAGAAATGAACAATGTGAAAAGGAAAATATGAACAATGTTCAGTGTCCACTTGCAGAGGAATCATCGGAGTGATCACTCTCATCATCTGCATCCGAATCATCACTCAATGATTCCCCCGCTTGATGCCTTTCAGGTTGGTCATGGTTTCCATCTTGCTCATCAGATGGATTCTGTCTCTGTGATCACAGGTCAGGGCGAACACATTTTGAAGGTACCCAGCGTACCCCAGTATCTGTGGATACACAAGCATACCTGCGCTCCGAAGCGATAAGGTCATAGGGACCTTCCCACTGTTTGGTGACTAAATTCTGCACCCGAACCTTCGCTCGAGGATGATGTGCCTTGTCCGCAGCCTGCAACGAGAGATGGTGATTCAAAATGACAGGGTTGAGTTCTGCGGCACAGTGAGATGATTGATTGTGCACAAAGCTTTTGCCAACCAACTCTGCGGGGTTTCACCCTGCATTCCCCATTTTTGTCTTTGAAGAACCTGCTTCAGAATACCATGAGCGTGTTCTACAATAGCTTGACCAGTCGGAGAATGAGGGATACCAAACTTGTGCGAGACACCCCACAACTGCAGGAACTGCCGCACCTTTTGCGATGCATAAGCAGGACCATTGTCGGTTTTCACAGCAGAAGGTATGCCCAGAACGGCAAAGGCCTGCCTCCAGTGGGCAAGGACATCACGGGCCTTCTCCCCAGTGTGAGCCAAAGCCCACATCGTAGAGGAGAACATGTCCACAGTGACATGCACATACTTGAGCTGGCCAAACTCGGCAATCTGGGTGACATCGGTCTGCCAAAGCTCCAAGGCCCTAAGGCCTCTGGGATTTACCCCTGCTGGTAGAGGCGGAGCAAGTGCATGGCAGTCATCACATGACTCGACAATGTCACAAGCCTCAGTTGGCGTCAGCTGAAACTGCTTCTGCAGGGTATGTGCATTTTGGTGGAAAAACCCATGCGATGCCTTGGCCTGCGCGAGTGTATCAGGCTGAGATGCTACCCATGCTGGGTTAGCCAACTTGTCAGCCCTCGCGTTACCTTCCACTATAAAACCTGGCAAATCGGTGTGACTCCTCACATGCAGAACATAGAATGGATGAACTCGGGCCTGAATGGCACACCACAAGGTCTTCAGTAAATGAAACAAGGCAGGATTACTGACCTCCTTCAAAACCAAATGACCCAACCGTTGTGCGATATCAGCCACATAGGCAGAATCCGTGACCAAGTTGAAAGGTTCCTGGGAAAATTTCTCAAATGCTATGACAGCAGCCCTCAGTTCAACCAATTGGGCTGACCCAACCTCATGGCCTTACAGAACCTGCCACTCAGATCTGTCACTCCAGGGGACGTCCCTCCCGCCTTTCCTGTTCTCCCTGAACCGTCAGTGAAAACGGTGGGTCCTTGCATGGGTTCCTGACTATTCTTGGGCCGCAAAGAAATTTGTGTGGATTTCGCCATATGCAACAGCCTATGGCTGGGCAGATGATAAGTGATCTGCCCTGAAAAATCTTCCAGAGCACTCTGCAGGGACACACTGTTTGCAAAGCTCCAGTCAAAATCCTCCCGTTGCACCAGGAGTATGATCTTTGCAGGATCCACACCCATCAATTCCAAACACCGTTGTCGGCATTTGATTATCAAGCGAGCAATCAGCTCAAACAATGTAGTTGCCGTCTTCTGTGGCTGATTGGGCAGGAAAACCCATTCCAGAACGTTCATGGAATCAGACCATTTGTCACTCCATTGACCAATGATACCTGTGGGATGCGAATCTGGAGTGGTGATGAACACAGTGACATCAACAGAGGGATCAATGTGATAAACCTGACAAGCCGAAACAGCTTTCTGAACCACCTCCAACGCCTTACGCCACACTGACCCTCAGGGGTCAGTGTGCGAGGCGATTTTAGATCAGAGTCTCCTTTCAACAAATCATAGAGAGGAGACAGGTGTGCGTTGGTTAGTCCCAAGTACAGATGTAACCAAGTGATGACATCTATCAATTTCTGAGCATCATTCAGTGTCTTCACAGAATGCACAAATTGCACCTCCTGTTGATGGATCGTCCATTCCAGAATTTTGACCCCCAAGTACTTCCAAGGTGGTTTTTGTTGAACCTTTTCTGGAGCCACCTGCAGTCCATGAGCATGCAAAGTATCGAGCAACCGAGGCGGAATCCTCAGCAGCTCATCCTCAGTGGACGCGGCCACCAAAATGTCGTCCATATAATGATACAGACGCACATCAGGAAACTGCTTGCGAACTCCAGACAAGGCACAGGCCACATACCACTGGCATATGGCAGGGGAATTGTGCATGCCCTCAGGCAATTTTGCATGCCCTCCATTGATATCTCTGTGCGGGCTCAGCCTCATTAATCGCTGGCACCAAGAAGGCAAACTTCGGTCTGTCATCAGGATGCAAAGGAATTGTAAAGAAACAATCCTTCAGATCCACAATGAGGACTGGCCAGTCCGCGGGAAGCATGGTAGGCGATGGCATGCCCGCCTGCAATGGTCTCATGTTTTGCATCACGGCATTGACCTTCCAGAAGTCTTGCAACAACCTCCATTTCCCATATTTCTTTTTGATACAGAAGACAGGAGTGTTCCAAGGACTGTTAGAAGGCTCCAGATGACCCTGGTCCAACTGCTCCTGCACCAAATTCTGAAGGGCAACTAATTTATCATCAGGGAGAGATCACTGCTTCTCCCAAATGGGTTCATCCACCAGCCACCGTATAGGAGGCGTAGGACACTCTGCGCCCTTCACTGCCGTGGCCCCCATCAAAAATCCATCCCGATACACACCCCCCAGGCAGACAGAACATCCCTCCCCCAGAGATTGGCAGGAGTAGAAGCAACATGAGGCCTAACCCATGCCATCTGTCCCTCCAAGTTCGTCACCAGCACGGGCTGCTGGGCCACGTAACATTGCGCCGTCCCTCCCAGGCCCGCGACAGACGTCCCCACTGGATCCAGGGGCCACTCCGAGGGCCAGGCAGCAAGGGAGAGAACCATGATGTCAGCACCGCTGTCGAGAAGCCCGCGGAGATGGATTTCCGACAGTGTGGCGCCAGGAACAGACAGGGTACACAGCATCTCGGTACGGTCCTTGGTCAGGACAGCAGTCCAGTGAACCTGAGGCCGCCCAGTGGTTCCAAAACCACCAGCTCCATGCGACCGGTCAGCTGTCCTGCGAACAGAAGACTTAAAAGGCACAAGTTGAGCAAGCCGTGTCCCTTTTGGGATTGTGACAGGGGGAGTGGGTGTGGAGACCATGGCACAAATCTGCCCTGTAAAATCTGCATCAATGAGCCCTAGGTACACAATGATGCCCTGAAGGGTGGCACTAGAACCTCCCCATAAGGAGAGCACTCATGCCCCCACCCAAGGGACCAAAGGCATCCAGGGGAACCTTGCGTATCTCAGATGAGTCTAAGACAACTGTTGCTGCGGTACAGACATCCACGCCTGCTGATCCACAGGTGCTGGCTGCAAGCCGGCAAAGGAGACCTCCATCGACATCTGTGTCTGGAGAGAAGCTTGTGTCTGAGCGTGCCCCTCCTGCTGCGCGCTCCGCCTCACGTTTCCCGAACCCGGTAAAGCCTGGCCATTAACATGAACAGTCGCCTTACAAACATTAGACATGTGATTTGGCCTACTGCACCGACCGCACAAAAACATGGGGAATTTGACCTTCTGCACCTTCTTCCCCTGCTTCCTGCTAGCCTCTGTATTTCCCTGCTGTGGCCGCCGGCCCTGCGGTGCTGCCCAGACGGGCTGCACAGCGGCAGCCACAGCGGCCAACTTCCAACGTGAGGGAATGATGTTCGCACAGGCCTCCACCATCTCCCAGATACTAGGATCACCAGGCATAGCCACTATAACCTTATTACAAGCTTCATTACAATTGCACTTGACAAGGTTTGCAATCGTAACGTCCCTCGCCAGAGGATCAGGCACCTGCCTCTCCACGGAGGCAATCAACCTCACCATAGGCAAAGACCATAAAAGGCTGATCATCCCCCTGGACAACAGTTGAAAACAGCTGCTTTGGAGCAGCCATTTCCAGGGTCTGCACAATCGCTCCCATGCCCAGCGTGTTGCATTGCTACAGCACAAGGGGATCGTATTCAACCTGCCCCCAAACATTTTCATAACGCCCTGTCCCCATCAGCATGTCAACAACAACTCCATGCCTGGGGTCCTGTGGCGCCAGCGCAGCATTCCGCCTCACCGCTTGGGCTGCCAGACGAGCCCACTTGGTCTCAAAAATACCAAATTGCACAGGGTCAAAAAGAGAATGTGCCACGCAACGGACATTGTGAGGTGTCGGCGTGTCCTGATCAAGCCTCCGAAGAATGTGCATAACCTCAGCAGACCCCAAACCATGCTGAGCAACCGCTTCACGGAGTTCCTTCTCCAGCTTATATGCAAGGGGTTCATAGGCGTTATGAGTGACACCCCTGAGCACAGGGAAAGCCTGGGGACCCCCTGGCAAAGCCACCGCACCTGCTGTGTCTGGATCCTTGGGCCCCCCAAAAACAAAAGGGGGGGGGGCCGGGGGACCGGGATTGACTGGGAGCCGGGGCAATACCACTCGTCCCTGCGCCCCCTGCAGCACCGGCAGAGCCAAAGGAATCCGCCCCGCGACCCTGCAGATGCCGTGAGGAGAGAGGTTCATTCATCTCATTGGTCTTGGTTTTTGCCTCTCGCCAGAAACATTCAGAGTACTTCGGACGCACGGTCACCTGGCACGCAGGAAGCGGCCAATGACTTGACGAGAAAGCGCCATGGTCCCGGGCACCCACCAGCCTCCCGCAGGCAGTGTCAGCAGTTGCACCAAAGGTAAACACCCCAGTCCCCTGCTGTGCTGCAGCTCCGGCAGGGGCCGCCTCGGCGGCCGCAGGCGCCAGCACAGCCCGCAAATCCAGCACGGCCCCGGAGGAGACCGGCGCGGCCATGGACGAGACCGGTGCGGGGCCCCCAACCCCCAATATGGGGACGGGGTGGGATGCCGAGGGAGGCGCGGCCTGTGGAGCCACGTCACTGTGGAGCGGAACAAGGGAGCGGGGCAGGCCCCCTATGAGAGCCCGCCCCAAGCCGCAAGGTCCCGCAGTCGGCACCGCCCCCACCAAGCGGAGAGGGGCGGGCTGCCCGCCCACCGGAGCGGGGCCGGGCAGAGCACCGACCGACGCCCCACCCCCGGCTGCCTTCACCGGCTGCGCATGCCCAGCAGGCTGCGCAGACCCAGAAGTAGGCAACGCCCCACCCCCGACTGCCTCCACTGACTGCGCATGCCCATCAGGCTGCGCATGCCCAGAGGCGGGCGAAATTGCCCCCCCCGCTGAGGAACCCGACGTGGGGGTGGGAGAGCCCACCCCCACCGCGCTCAGGGCAAACGTGGTGGACACACCGCAGTTTGGACAAAAGGTCATCACCAAAGCAGCCTCAAGTCGGGGTGGAGGCTGACCCTCAAAGGCCAGGAAGGCACAAAGAGAGGGCAACCCGTCCCCTGCCCCGCCACCCGCAGGGCAAGGATGGCCCGCTGAATCCAGAGAGCCCCCGGGACCTGGGACCAGCTGGCTGTGAGCCCAGTCCACCCCGGGCAAACAATGGCCACTCCCCAGCGCACCATTCTGGGACGGGGAAGGGAACTCCACATCGCACAGGAGCTCAATCTCCTCCTCGTCCACATCCGAGATAGAAGGGCTTCCCTGGGAACTCCGAGGGGTACAAGAACCAGACCCCTGCCAAAGCTCCTCACATTTCTTCCAGTGCACCAGCAGCGGCCCCATGTCTACAGTGCAATCATCAAAGAGGGCGTCCATGAGGTGGACCCCCAGGAGAGACCACTCCTCCTTAGAGAATGCCTTCGCAGGGTCTGAAAAAAACCTCGCTCTCGGGCCCACAGAATCAATCTCTCCAAATCATCCCAGGAAACAGACACCTGTTTCCACTCCAGGACCCCCATCCAGAGATCCAAAATATAGGAATCATCCTGGAAAACCACAGAGGTTTCCATTGCCCCAAGAACAGCAGGCAAAGCACCAAAAAGAGGGGGAGAAAACCGCACCGCAATCTGCTGTGCGTGTCTCAGACTAGGCTGCAATACACTTCAGCGGTCACCAGATGTCGCTGAAGGACACGAAAGAACACAAGCACACCACCGCTCTCAAGGTGAAGGAAAAAAGGGAAGTTTTATTCTCTGACTCCAATATTTATAGTTTTACAAAAGTGACAACAGATTGGAAGGTAACAGTGACACCTCTGCAATGACACTGGTCAAAGCAACAGTCCATCAACTCTCTCCTCCTCCATAAAGGAATGCAAAACAATGAGTTATTTACAGAAAGTGTGTGGGAAAGTTCACTACAAGAATGTCAACATCAGAAGGCTTAGAAAATCTTAAAAAACGAGGGTGACACTCACCCACAACAAGAGATCTTCAAGCTCTTTCTTTGGGATCCCTACCGTATGTGTGTCTGCAACGCCTTGTAAGGCAGATAAAATCCCCAATTGTTTCTAGGAGAGTGTGTCCCCCACATTCTTAATTTTGACCTTCTCACCAAATTTGTGTCGTCAGAGCAGTCCGAAGGCTCCCGATCGCCGTCCAGCAGGTCACAGGAGATGGATTCAGAGGCACCTTTCTGAATCCAATCTGGGCTGTTCTGCTACAAACCTTCTTCGGCAGAAGCGGAGTATGATGTTCTCTGGCTTCTGCTTCTTCAGACTCTTCTGGCTACTTTCTGGCTGCTTTCCCAAGGAGTTGCCAGTGCTCTCCTGGGAACACGTCCAGCTCGGGACCTGCCCCCTCAGCACTTCAGGGCTTCAGGGTTGCCCCCCTTGGTGGGAGAAGCCCACCCAGAGATGCCAGGTGCCCGTTCCGGCTGTTTGTCTCTGCACGGACATGCGTAGGATGGCCCTGGGACAGGCCGTGCTTCAAAGGACAAGTCTGGACTCTTCAGATTTTCAGTCTTCAAATTGTTTATTATTTCTTATCTATAAAATTTTCTTCCAGCCCAACAGAGGTCTGACCAGCAAGGCAGCCAAGGGCACTCTGACCTCCCATGGGGTGGTCGTGTCTTTTTATACTAAAAACTACGTACATCATATTTACCCTTATTTCCCAATACCTGTCACCCATCTTAGCAAGTGCACCTTCACCAAGGACCAATCCCAAAGTGCCAACATCACCACAGAAAATGGATGACAAGAAGAAGAAAGAAGAAGGACAAGATGCACCCTGATCCCTCCATGTTGTCTCCATAATCCCCCTGTACCAAAATCCTAAAATGTATATTTCACACTGTAAAAACTTCATTCTTACACCATTCACTCCCAAGTGACTCTCATGATCTCAAACAGGTGGCACATCCCTCGAAGGGTCAAGGTCAAGCCACCAGGCACTTCTGGCAACATTCCAGGATTTCCGAGCCCCCCAAGTGTTGTCTCGGCAACTCTGGACATCCGGAGTGATGTGCTGAGTTCCCACAGTAAAGCAAAAATCCATTGCTAAAGAACCAAGGATTTCTAATTCTTGGGGTGCAGATGTTGCCCTGGGAAGTTTTTTGGACTAAACGTTCTAATTCAATGCGGGATCATTTCTATTGTTAATTTTACCTTGTTGCGGTTTCCCAGCCATTTGTCTGGTGCAGGGAAAACTCGGGGCTCAATATGAGTCATAAGCAAGTTCCGTTTATTGAAGAAAGCATCAGACACTTATACAGCAAGTAATAAGCTCATGAATATTCTGCAAGCCAAGCAACCTATTGGTTAAACTATACCATCAACTCTTCCTCATTCTTTTGGGCCTACATTCCCTTTTCCCATGTCTCTCTGTCTACTTGTTATCATACCCAGCTAGGCCCAAGGACACGCTATCTTGCAGGTGCAATAGCTCAAATTAGGCTGAGTCCAGTACTTTTCCAGTCTCTAGTCAGCTAAAATCCCAACATTTCCCCCGTTTTCTTTTGGAACAAGCAAAGTTCTATGGGCTAACTGCATCACACTCTTTGCAATACAAGAATAGGCAATTCCAACAAGTATTACATTACAAGCAGTATTCTCAGCTAGCAAGGTTTCTCTCTTACAAGGGATCTAAGCCAGGGAGACAAACCGAAAAGGCTATCACTATTTATAGGATATGCCATACGACAGATACTAAAAGGTTTCTATGCTGCTACAAGGCTCAAACAAAACTCAGGTGTGCTAATACAACCTACAAAAATAAGCCAAAGGAGCAACATGTGCGCAGGTTTCATCTGCGTCAATTGTCTGGTAAGTTTGCTTTCCATTCTCAAACAGCAGATATACTTCAAACAGGAATGGCTCTACTCACAAATGCCTCTGATTGTCTCTTCTAACTAGAGTTTCTCTGATGTTCACGACAACACTTTGCACACAAGTCATAAAATAAACGTCTAGCATAAATCTATCTGACATCACTTAAACCTAATAGCACTTAAACTTAAAACACCTAAACTTAAAATATTTAAACTTAACAGAACTTAACATCACTTTAACACTTAAACTTAAAAGAAATGAAACTTAAAAACACTTAACTTTAACAGTATTTAACATTTAATGACACTTAATAAACAATTTAACTTAAACTACTTAGCAATGGATAGAATTTACTATAGAAATAGAATAGAATACAGAATTTACTATAACTTACTTACAGGCCTAACTCTAAAATACTAAGCTAAAACAACTTTCTTTGAGTGTTTGCTACAGCATTTTTACACTTGAATGCACCTAAACATAAGGAGTTTGTTCAAGGTATACCTGTGGAAAAATTCTTTTGAATTCAGTGCTTGCTTTTTACATCTACTACATCTAAGCAAGGCCCAAAGAATACAAAAAGCACACTTATTACATCTTACTTATACAATCACTTTAACACATCTTTAACATTTTTAAAGTTTTCAAAATACAATTTCAGAATTTGATGTTCCACCGGCTGAGTTATCTGGGCTTCTGATGTTTAAAGTCTATGTTAATACAGGTGGTTTTAAGGCAGCATAATGGATGCTAAGCAATATCGGCCGAGATTTGGCCCAACGCATTCACCACGCTGATTTCTCTTTCACAGTATCTGCCAGGAAGAACAAAACGTCTTTTTAAGTTAGGTGAGGAGCATCTTGATAGTAATTCTTGGTGTTGCTTATTTATCATCACTGGTCTCTTAACTGTTTCGTTGCGCTGGAAAGGCTGGGCTCACGTGGACTCTCGAGTTGTCCCCGCCGCTGAGTGCCAGCCGGCAGCAACAAGTTTTGTGCGCCGGAGACACTGTCCATGGCGGCGCCGGCTGAGCCACGCAGCTATACTTGCAGTCTGCTAAGGTACAGTCTATTTAGGTTGCCAAGTAGAAACTAAGGGCCCTGCTAGCCGCGGGGCGGAGGGAGAAGCGCTCGCGCTGGAAAAGCGCTCCAGTCCACGCTCCGCTTGTGTCGGAGCAGGGTGACGCCCCCGCACTGGGTTTCTTGTTTCATAAGACGCACCGGCAGGTTGAATCCCTGTGTGTGCCGGACTCAGCGCAGCATCCACAGCAGTGCAGGTCGCTCCCCCCGCGGCGGAGCTCTGCTCCCCCCACTGCTGCTGCCTCAGGTGAGGCGCTTGCCGCAGCTGCTCCCCATGGCACAGCGTCCACGCTGAGTTTGGAGTGGCATAGCCCCACAGGCGCCCCGAGCCATGGCTGCTGCCTCCATCACAGCACAGACGCTGATTTATTGTATGTGTGTACTTGCAGCGCCAGCACCACAACGCACATTTTTGCAAGTCTATATGCAGCAATCTCAGGAATTCTTTACCCAAGTCAACAGTCTATAGTCCCCGCTTTTCTGAAAAGCATTTAAAAGGATTATATGCTGCTTGTCCCTGTATTACCTTTTAACCTGATATTCAGCACGCTGCAGCCTTTCCAGGATGTCGGCGGCGTTCAGTCAGCTGGACTTTCCTATGAGGTCGCCAGGGCACCGAAGCCCACCCTTTTGCCTTTCTCCAGGTCTCCTATATAGGGTCGCCTGAGGCAGGGGCCCGCATTTTGTGCCTCCTGGGCTGCGTTGGAACTGGCACCGAAATACTGCACCGGACCCTGTCTTGCAGGCCCAAGTCTTCTGTAAAGTCTGGAGGGTCTGTAGGGTCTGTAGAGTCCGTAGGATCTGTAGAGTCCATAGAGTTGCTATTTGGGCACCAATTGTTGCAGTTTTCCAGCCATTTGTCTGGTGCAGGGAAAACTCGGGGCTCAATATGAGTCATCAACAAGTTCCGTTTATTGAAGAAAGCATCAGACACTTATACAGCAAGTAATAAGCTCATGAATATTCTGCAAGCCAAGCAATCTATTGGTTAAACTATACCATCAACTCTTCCTCATTCTTTTGGGCCTACATTCCCTTTTCCCACGTCTCTCTGTCTACTTGTTATCATACCCAGCTAGGCCCAAGGACACACTATCTTGCAGGTGCAATAGCTCAAATTAGGCTGAGTCCAGTACTTTTCCAGTCTCTAGTCAGCTAAAATCCCAACATTACCTGACTTACTATTGGATTTTTTTTTCATCAAAGGCAACTCTTTTAGTGGCACTAACCAGATAGGTTGAGAAAGGATTTTCTGGCTCTGAATTAGACAAACATAAAGTATCTGAGCCAGCTGCCTTGGCTAAGGCCACCTAAACATTTGGTTTTGGTTGTTCCAAAGGCAAATCTGCATGACAAACAGCAATTAAAACCCACCAATACTAACATACAACTTGCATTTGCTCTATCTTTTTCATGAGCTAAGTTTTGTCAGAATCCTTACATACATACCAATTTTAAAACTTTGCTTTTAACAAAAACAAATACCTAAGCTTTTGCTAAAAGTCAGCTCTACAAAACAAACATTTGACATACATCTGACACACTTATAAATAACATTAACACAAAATCAGAGTTTGCAGGTTCCACCGATGCACAAGGAACGTCAGGCGTGACCCAGGATCTCTCTGCTCGGCTCACGTCTGCATACTTGCTTCCTCGGTTCTGGACTTGTCAACACGTTCTGGGGTGCCGATATGGTTTGACATTTTTGGCTGAGATCTGTCCGGTCAGCTGTCTGTCTCTGCCAGACACGCGTAGGATGGTTCTGAGGCAGCCCACACTTCAAAGGATGAGACTGGACTCTTCAGTCTTCGGACTTGTTTATTATTTCTTATCTACAGAGTTTTCTCTCTGCCCAGCCGGTATCTGACCACCAAGGCAGCCAAAGGCACTCTGCCCACCCACGGGGTGGTCGTGTCTTTTTATAGTTAAAACTACATACAGCATATTTACCTTTTATGCCCAATACCTTTCACCCTTGTTAGTAAGTGCACCTTCACCATGAACCAATCCACATGTGCCAACATCACCACAGAAGATGGATGACAAGAAGAAGAAAGAAGAACCACAAGGCAAGGCAGGCCCTGATTCCTCCATCTTGTCTCCATTACCCCCCTGTATCAAAATCCTAAAATCTACATTTGACCCTGTAAATATGTCATCCCTGCACCATTCAAACCCAAGTGATTCCCATGTCCCCGCACACAGGTGGCACATCCCTCGAAGGGTCAAAGTCAAGCCACCAGGCACTTTTGGCAACATTCCAGGACCTCCGAGCCCCCCAAGGGTTCTCTCGGTGACTCTGAACATCTGGAGTGATGTGCTGAGTTCCCATATCTCTCCCTTCTCTTTGCACAAAAAGCACCTCTTTTGTGAGTCAACTCACAGCATGCTGTACACATAAAAAGATGCACGGTATAAAAAGCATGAGGACTATGAGAATTATTAAAACATAAAACCCTATTCTTAAAAGTTCTCTCCATAAAGGAGAAAGGTCAAAAAAACTTAACCAAGTCATCAATCCAAGATCCAGTGATTTCTCCAAGTTTCTTTATACTGTCTTCTATTTTTTTAATATTTTCGTGAATCGACCTTAAATGGTCTGAGAGATTCATGCAGCACATCCCCTCAAACTCTTCACATCCATGTCCACGAGCAAGCAACAGATAATCAATCGCCACTCTGTTTTGAAGAGTTGCCTGTCTTACACTGTCCATGTCTTTCAACATGTCGCTCAGTGTTAGAGAGACCGATTGAGCATGTTTGCTCAACCAACAACCCATGTAGTCCAGTTGGGTCAAGGCTATCCCCGATGCTGTCTAGGCTGAGAAGATTGCTGTCGCAATTCTCTTTGCCTTGTTCCAAGTGTACACTTTGTCATCACAATCTGCACCATAGTGTTGTAAAGATCTTTTTTCTTTGTGTTTTTGCTCTCTTAGCAATTTTGAAACTGGTGACAGCATTGAAATCTTTCCAATGCTGCATGGACCTCCCTTGACATTTGCAGGAATACCGTGCCAAATTCTGTCCCCGCAAATCAAAAAGAATCCTCTTGCAACTGCACTGAAACCTGGAGTAACCCTCTGGTTGTCATCGTGGTGTTTTTACACCAAACTGATGCATTTCTATAAAATTCATGATTTGGAGTGACATCGATAGTTTTGTTAGTTTTTGTCACATCTGGGATTTCAAACTGCATGCATCGCTCCTATGTCATGGACATATGACCTGCAAGATCTCAACTGCAGAGTGCCCTAGAATTGGCCATTTGTCCACTGGCAATCCAACCATGCATGCCGAAATGGTCTCCCTGGCCTCGAATGTGTCAGACAAATACTATCCAAATACGCTGCTTGAGCTAAAGCCTCCCACACATTTTGTTTTGGCTGATCGACTGGTAAACTTGCCCCATTGCTTATAGCAATGAATGAAAGAATGATGCACATGAGCATTGTGAAGCTCATGACTTCACCCTCGTGTGAAACCACTGTCATGTTTTCACTCAAGACCCCAAAGGAAAAAACCCCCAAAGTCTTTGGTTCCTTTTATTTCTCTTCTGAGTCATCGTCTGCAGCTTGAGCCTCGACTTCTGTCTGAGTACTCGTCTCTTTGTTTCTCGGATCAGCGTTCTCCTGCTCTCGCATTCGAAATGGCTTCAAGTGTTGCGCTGAAACCCACTTCAGACCTTGATCTGTGGAAACACAAGTGAAACCCTTGCCCCAAGTGATTAGTTTGAAAGGGCCCTCTATTTGTCCTGTCTCTGGGTTTCTGATCAAAACTAAAGGATTTTCCCTTAGCTTTGCCTGTGTGCTGTTTAAAAAATGCCTCACGATTGGCGGATTGGGTTCTGAGGATGAACTATTTAGGAAATTCAACACATACAACGCCTTATTCAATTTCATGTGAGGTGTCGCTGTCCATTTCTCGGCTGTTTTAAAGACCTGGAAAGGCCCAGGGTGGCCTTGGACAGCCCGCGCTTCAAAGGACGAGAAGAGGCTTCAGGTTTTTTCTCGGTCTTCAGTGTTTATTAGTTGTTTATCTAAAAGACTTTCTCTCGGCCCAACAGAGGTCTGCACAGCAAGCCAGCCATGAGCACACTGAGAGCCCCCAGGGCGGTCACCTATCTTTATACTCAAAATTACGTATACAATATTTATCAATTTTCCCCAATACCTTTTACCCTTACTAATCAGTGCACTTTTAGTAATAACCAATCCCAAAGTGCCAACATCACCACAGAAGATGGAGGCTAAGAAGAAGAAGAAGAAGGACAGGACACACCCCAATTCCTCCATCTTACTTCTTTAGACCCCCCTGTACAGAAATCTGAAACCCTGTGTTTCACTCTCTAATTAACTTATCCCTTCACCATTTACCCAGTGAAATCCACCCATCCTCATACAGGTGTCGTCTCCCGTGTAGGATCAAAGTCCAGCCACCAGACACTTCTGGCAACATTCCAGGACTCCCAAGCCCCCCAAGGGTGGTCTCGGTCACTCTGCACATCAGTCCGGAGGTGCTGAGATCCCACATCTCCCCCTTCTGTTTGCACCAAGAAGACCTCTTTTGCTATCTGATTCATGACACGTTTTAAACATGCAAATATACATGGGACGACAAGTATGAGGACTAGGAGAACTATTAAAACATAGAACCCTACCCTTAAAATTCCTCTCCAAATGGGAGAGATGTCAAGGAATTCTACCATTGCTTATTACAATGAGGGAAAGAATGGTGCACATAAGCATCATGAAACTCATAACTTCGCTTTTATGTGAAATAGCCAAAGTCCTTAGTTTCTTTTTATTTCTCTGCTGAGTCGCTCTTAGCAGTCTGAGTCTCGACTTCTGTCTGAGTACTCGTCTCTTTGTTTCTCGGATAAGCGTTCTCGTGTTCTCGCGTTCGGAATGGCTTCACGTGTCGTGCCGACACCCACTTCAGACCTCGATCTGTGGAAACACAAGCGAAACCCTTGCCCCAAGTGATTAGTTTGAAAGGACCCTCTATTTGTCCTGTCTCTGGGTTTCTGATCAAAACTAAAGGATTTTCCCTTAGCTTTGCCTGTGTGCTGTTTAGAAAATGTCTCACAATTGGCGGATTAGGTTCTGAGGATGAGCTATTTAAGAAATTCAACACATACAGTGCCTTATTTAATTTCATGTGAGGTGTTGCCTCTGGCTCACCCCTTCTCTGTCTGTCCAGTAGGGATTTCAGGGTGTGATGTGTTCTTTCAATGATCGCCTGACCTGTGAGCGAATGTGGAATACCAAACGTGTGTTTGACACCCCATCTTTTCAGGAATCTGTCGAGCACCCTGCCTGTATACGTTGGACCATTATCTGTTTTTATCTCCTGAGGCACACCTAATGATACAAATGCTTGCAGAAAATGTTGACAAGCATGGTCTGCTGTTTCCCCTGCACGTGCTGAAGCAAAGACTACTCCTGAGAATGTATCTACAGAAACATGAACATTTTTGAGCCTCCCAAAAGATAGATACTTCGTGTCATCAGCTTGCCACAACTAAAGACTTTGCAGCCCCCGCGGATTGATTGCTCCGGTAGAAGAAGGTGGCTGCACAAGCTGACAGTCTGGACAAGCACTAATGATCTCCCTCGCCTGACTCTTTGTGAGATGAAAGGACTCCATCAGCGCTTGCGCATTCTGATGAAAGAACGCATGACTCAATCTTGCCTGCTCAAAAATGTCTGGCAGTGTTTGCGAAATGGGCATTGTCAACCTGTCCGCTCGAGCATTCCCTTTCGCTAAAAACCCCGGAAGTGTTGTGTGTGCTCTAATGTGTGTGATAAAATATTCTTGTTCCCTGCTCTCTAGCAGTGTTTTCAAGCTCGTCAGATATGAGTATAAAACCTCATTACTGACTTCTTTCAAGAGCGAACCCTCCAATCTCTTGACCACACCCGCAACATATGCGGAATCTGTCACCAGATTGAGAGGTTGTTCAAACAACTGAAATGCTCGGACAACAGCTGCCAACTCCACAATTTGTGGAGAGCCCTGAACCATCCTCACATCTGATTCCCAATCCCCTGTCGTTGAGTCTCTCCACGTGATCACTGACTTGTGTGTCTTCCCTGAGCCATCTGAGACCACTGTGATCCTGTCCAAAGGTTCTTCACTTATTCTTGGTTTTGCTCTGTAACATATTTGCAATTGCAGTATTCTATGTTGTGGAAAGTGGACTGTGCAAGTTCCTGGGAACGCTAACAACGCGATTAACAGGTCTTTCGATTGTTGCATTGCCCAATCGAAATAGTCTCGCTTCAGAGGTAATCTGATGACTGAGAATTCTCTTCCTGCCATTGTCAGCAACCTTGATCTCACCTTTATGATGATTTGTGCTGCCATCTCCAAATCTGTGAGAATTGTTTTTGCGGGCCTGTGTGGTAGGAAAATCCACTCTATGATTATCAAAGAGTCCTTTTGTGATTCATCCCATTGGAAGATCAAACCATGGAACTGTGTTTTCTTCCCCAGCACTGCCAACTGAAAAGGCAACGTCGGAACAAATCAATGTGCTTGCCTTTTCTGTATAGCATCTGTGACTTTCTCCAATTCTTTCTTCGCTTCTTGCGTGAGTGTCCTGGGAGATCGAATGTCTGTGTCTCCTCTCAAAAGATCAAGCAATGCTGGAATGTCGCTGTTTGTGATTCCCAAAATCGGCCTCATCCAGCTGATCTCTCCTAAAAGCTGTTGTAAATCATGTAAATTGCTGATCTTAGCACTGACCTCCATCTTCTGAGGTTTTATTGTTTTCTCTGAGATCTTCCACCCTAGATATTTCCAAGGCGCGACTTCTTGAATTTTTGAAATGCTGATTTCCAGACCTGTTTTTTGCACTTCTGCGATCACACAGTCACGAGCTTCTTGCAGCTCCCATTGTGTTGATGCCGCAATGAGCAAATCATCCATGTAATGAATGATCTTCACCTTCAGAAATTTCTTCTGCGCTGGTGCCAAAGCTCGTGCCACGTACCATTGACAGATCGTCAGAGAATTCTTGAGTCCTTTAGGAAGGACCACCCAATGGTACTGCTGCAGAGGTGTTTCCTTGTTGATACTTGGAACTGAAAAGGCAAATCTCGGAGCATCACCTGGATGGAGCGGAATACTGAAGAATCAGTCCTTGAGGTCGATGGCCACAAGCGGCCAATCTCTGGGAATCATCGAGACAGATGGAAGTCCCAGCTGAAGCGGTCCCATGTCTTCAAGGACTTCGTTGATCCTCCTGAGATCATGCAACAGCCTCCATTTGCCTGATAGCTTTTTCTTGATGATGAACACTGGAGAGTTCCAAGGGCTGTCTGTTGGCTTGATGTGTCCATTCTGCAATTGTTCTTGGACCAGGTCTTTCAAAGCACTCAACATTTTCCACTCAAGGGGCCACTGATCCACCCAAACTGGATCATTCGTTCTCCATGTGAACTTCAATGTGGCGAGTGCCGCATAAAAATCCACCTCGATCTTCGCGCCCCATTGTGCCAAAAGGTCCCGTCCCCAGACTGTGATCGGCTTTTGGACTACAAAAGGACGAATGATCGCCGTCTTGTCTCCTGGTCCCGTGACAACAACAGAATTCTCCCTTTGCAGACACAGAGATGCGCCCCCTATGCCTGAGAGAGAACCCAATGGTGCGACCAAGCTCCAACTGTGTGGCCAAAAGATGTACGATATTACCGTTACATCCGCCCCTCTGTCGAGCATACCTCTGATTGCTATTGTCCTGTCCCCACATGTCAATTGGCATATGAGCGTGGGTCGATCTCGACCTATGTGCTTTACCCATGTAGTATGTATCTCAACATGCTCCTTCATAAGAAGCCCTCCTACGTCGAAGATTGACATGACTTCTCCAATGGCGTGTGGCGGCAAGGTGAAAGCTCCGCAACCACAGTGTTCTCCGGCACAGTCAATGGTGGACGAAGCGCTCTTGATAGAACTGTCAATTCTGTATTCTTGTCTGCGGAAACAACTGTAGGATAAGCATTGAGTCTGAGGATGCTACATTTGTCTTGTCCCACCATCAAAAAATCTTGCTTTTTGTATGAATCTCCACGGATGCCCGTTGGTATCTCTGCATGATTTTCATTTAGGATGCATACTAATTTAGAGGCTGCCAATGCGCACAATGCCCCTGGTGGGAGGAGGTCTGGGTCGCTATGGAATCAGCTGAGGCTTTTGCTGAGGGCTTCTGCTTGTCACTCATTGATGACTGTCCTGTCTGCTCTTGTGTCACCACCATCACTTGTGTCTGCGCGCGCTGGTGATTTACAGGCATGCTCCTTCTTCCGTTTCCCATATACGGTAAAGGATTTCCTTCCACGTCTGTCTGAGAATAACATTCTTTCAGAGAGTGTCTTTCTCTTCCGCACCACGCACAAATTCGCTTTTCCGATTTTTGTGCCGGCGCTGGTGTATGTGTCTGTGGACAATTCTTCTTCATGTGTCCAAACGCCCCACATTTGTAACACTGTCCTCCTGGGGGATTGCTCTTCTTCTGCATTGTTGCAAGAACTTTGTTTGTGTTCTCGTTCTGTTGATGAAGTATTTTTTCCAGCATCTTTTCCAATGCCTTGTCTGCTGATTGTCTCTCTGAGTGTCCCTTTATCTGTTCTTCCCATTCCTCTCTCAACTTGTTCCTCACAATTGATGCAACATGCTGAGGTCCCCACCTTGCTGCATGCCTCCACCATCTCTGCCAAGGATGGTCATCCTGGCATGGCACTAATGACCCGTTGACAATCCGGGTTGGCACTGCCGAAAGCCAAACTCTCCAAGAGAGGCTTCTTCGCTTCTTCAATCTTCACCTGTCGATCCACGGCTTGCGTGAGTCGATCAATGAATGACATGAATGGCTCTGTGGGACCTTGCCTGATGCAAGAGAACGGAACATCCTGAGTTCCTGCTGGCGTAATCTGCATGATTACCATTCGCGCTGCCTCTTTGATGTCATTTAACACTCTTCGTGGAAGCCTCACTGCTTGTTCCCCTGGGTTGTCATCTGGAGGATCTCCTGCTAACTGTGCCTCTGTGAGATTTGCATTTGGCCCACCTTGATATCTGTTTCGCAGCTCTGAAAGATACTTTCTCCATCTTTTTTCCCAGACAAGATTCTGTGTGTCTGTGAGAATCATTGACACAAGGCTCCGAATATCATATGGTGTAAGGTCGTACATGGTGAATGTCCCCCTTAATAGTTGCTGGAAATATTGTGAACTCAGCCCAAAAGTTTGAGCAGCCCTCCCTAAATCTTTGATTGTTTCATGACCCATCCTTTCCCATCTCGGATTTTGTCCCTGGGTGTCGTACGTCACTGGCATTGTCAAATCTCCTGAACCCGGAAATAAATCCTTGTCCTTTGCTAATGCTTTTCTGATGCGCTTCCAGTCCATCGTCTTCACTGGCTGTTGAAATTCCTCCTCTGGAAACTCCATCTGTATCTGCATGAACAGTGGAGTCGTGGAGGTCATTGGTCATTCTTTGTACCACATTCTTTGCTTTGAGGTTTTCGGCCTCGCTCTCAAATCCAAAAAAGAAACATAAGGGTCCTGTTGATATATCTTTTTGGCTGTGTCAAAAGAATGCAAGAAGCTCTTTGCTGCTTCTGCTGCCAACAGCATCAATGCCGGAACACCTTCCGATGCTGTGATCTGTATGATGTCCTCTCCTTGTTGCTGTGCTTCATCTAAAATTTCTTCATCTTCACGAAATCCCAAAGTCGAAGGATAATCCATTTGCTGCGTTGTCATTGCTTCATCTTCGCAAAATCCCGAAGTCAAAGGATAATCCATTTGCTGCGTTGTCATTGTTTTCTTAGATGCTCTTTTCTTTTTATATGTCGTTGGAAAAAATCGCTGCATTGTTGCAGTCTCGCCACAAGATGGCGCTGTAGCTCACTCGAACAGATCCTAAATGTCAGGCACTTCAGTCATCCCCCCACGAGGTGGCACTGTCATCGGACTGGACAGCCTTGATGACGGCGTGAACTCGACTGCCTCTCGTTCAGCAGACGGCCGTGTCCACGATCTTGTTTGAGACCGAGTCTGCATGACTTTTGACTGAGCTGACAATGGAGCTTGAATACGTGAACATCTCCCTTGGAGGGAAGAGGCTTGGGCCCCAAGGGTTTGGACTGAAGGCACCGGGACCGGAGAGGGGGTGGAGCCCCGGGATGTGGAACCCCGAGCACGGCCCATCCTTGCCCAAGACGTCACAGGGGACTGGACCCGCCTCCGATCGCGCTCTGCTTTCCGCGCATGCGTGCTTTCGGAACCGCCCCCCATCTCTCCTGAGCTGATGTCACTGTCTCCCTCCCGTTCTGTCTCTGAAGTCTCCTCCCTACGATCTGTCCCTGACTCTCTCTCCTCTTCCTCTGACGCAGTATCCACGCCTCTCACTGGTGCGCGCAGCCCGCCCTCTGCCGGCATCTGGGCCCGCTCCGCAATTCGAGCCGATCTCCGCGTCCCGACTTCCGGGTTTGACCACACAACCGCGCATCCTGTGCGTCTCCCTACGGTAGCCAACTGGGGCTGTGTAGCTGCGCCCAATTCGCTGCCCGTGTCTGACGCTGCCGCATCGGTCTGAGAACCCTCTCTCGGAGTCCTGTGAGCCTTGCCCCTCGCGCACGTTTTTGACACTGTACTGGCTGTGGCAGCCGCTGCTCCCAGCGCTGTGCTCGCAAAAGCTGCACCAGAACCCGTGTCTCCCATCACCTCCTCACGCGTGCTTCCCCCGCCAGCCTGCACCATCGCCGCCGCACCACCGTGCTCGCGCGAGGACGCGCTTCCCCCGACCCCTTCTCTCCTCCTCGGACCCCCCCTTCCGACTCCGCCGCTTTTCCCGTCACTTCTCCCTCTGGCTCACGAGGAGAAAACCTCGACTCTTCTGGGAGTAGGATGGTATCTTCTGAGCCTGAGTCAGAGCCTGAAGCCCCTGTACTCTCTGGGGTTTCAGGGCGCTTTAGGGATCTCTTGGGCTTTCTGGGTGGTGGGACTGGAGGCAATGATATTGCTCCCTGCTCCCGTTCCTCAAGAGTCTTTTCCCCCTGGCTAGCTGGGGTCAGAGCCAATCTCTGTCTCGAGCCTTACTCTCCTCCCACTGTCTCTGAGGGACCCGTAACAAGTTGTTGCCTAGCCAGCCTTTTTGACTGCACTGAGATACCTTCTAACATAATTCTTGCCGGAGACAGCAATTTCAAGGCTGTCTCATCTTTTTTCATGGCTAAAAGATAAAGATGTCTATTAATTTCTTGCCAAAACCCCACTTCAAACAACAGACGCATCTCCGAAAATGGGTAATTGAGTCTCACCCACAACAGAAGGTCTTTAAGCTCCTTCTTTGGGATCCCTACTGTATGTGTGTCTGCCACACCTTGTAAGGCAGACAAAATTCCCAGCTGTTCTTGGGAGAGTGTGCCCCCCCATGTTCTTAATTTTGACCTTCTCACCGAATCTCTGTCATCAGAGCAGTCCGAAGGCTCCCGATCTCCATCCAGCAGGTCACAGGACATGGATCCAGAGGCGCCTTTCTGGTTCCGGTCTGGGCTGTTCTGCTGCGAATCTTCTTCAGCAGAAGCTGAGTGATGGTCTTCTCAGTGGCTGCTGCTTTTTTCAGACTCTCTCGACTGCTTTCTGGCTTCTCTCCCAAGGAGTTATCAGTGCTCTCCTAGGAATTTGTCCAAGTCGTGAGCTGCCCTCTTGGCTCTTCAGGGCTGTAGGAATACCTCCCCTTTGGTGGGAGTCGCCCGGACAAAGACGTCAAGTCTCCGTTCTCGGCCTGTTTTCTCTGCCTGGTTAGGCTTAGGATGGCCTTGAGGCAACCCGCGCTCCAAAGGACGAAATCAGTCTTCAGATTTTTCAGTCTTCAATATTGTTTATTAATTCTTATCTACAAAGTTGTCTCCCGGCCCGACAGAGGTCCGCACAGCAAGACAGCCATGGGCACACTAACCTCCCTCTGGGCGGTCGTCTATTTTTATACTAAAAACTATGTATAAGATATTTACCTTTACCTTCCAATACCTTTTACTCTTATTGACAAGTGCAGATTTAGTGTGAACCATTCCCAAAGTGCCACCATCACCATCAAAGATGGATGACAAGAAGGAGAAGAAGAAGGACAGGACACGCCCTAATTCCTCCATCTTGTCTCCTAAAACCCCCCTGCACCAAGATTCCAAAACCTGTGTTTTCATCCTGTAATTAATCAATCCCTTCACCACTTATCCCCAAGTGATCCTCTCAACCTCATACAGGTGTCCAAGTCTAACCACCAAGCACTTCTGGCAACATTCCAGGGTTTCTGAGCCCCCTAAGGGTTATCTCAGCAACTCTGGACATCAGGAGTGATGTGCTGAGTTCCCACAATTTGCAAGCCCAGGTAATTCCAAAGTGGCATTTTCTGAACCTTGTATTCTTGCAGTTGGAATCCAGCAGAGGTTAAAACTTTAACCACTAGGTCAAGTGTGTCTTGGAGTACTATGTCATCGGGGGCACACACAAGCACATCATCCATGTAGTGTAGGATGATTGCCTCCTTTTTCTGGGTGCGCACCAGGGACAGCAATGAAGCCACATACCCCTGGCAGATGGATGGACTGCATTTCATCCCCTGAGGTAATACTCTCCAGTGGTAATGCTTCGCTGGGGCTTTTCAGTTGGTGGTGGGAACTGAGAAGGCAAACCGTGGTGCATACTCCGGTGTAGTGTTATATGGAAGAAACAGGCCTTGATGTCTAGGACAGTCAATTGCCAGTTTTGGGGGAGCATTGTTCGGGAGGGCATCCCTGGTTGGAGAGACCCCATGTCCACAATTCTTTTGTTTATTTCTCTTAAATCATGAAGGAGCCGCCACTTATCCTTCCCTGGCTTTTTTAGTACAAAGACCAGGGAATTCCAGAAGCTAGATGTCTCTTCAATGTGTCCTTTAGCCAATTGTTCTGCTACAAGCTCCTCGAGGCGCCGCAATCTTTTCATTACTGAGGGGCCACTGTTTAACCCAGACTGGGTCATCTTTCAGCCATGTTAACTTATGGGTGGGGCGCTCTACAGTGGCCGCTATTAAAAATTCTGGAGTGTTTTAGGGATGACCAATTTGATCACCCACTGGGACATGGTGTCTCTACCCCACAAGGGAGCTTTGTAATTAGTAACAAATGGACAGACACTGGCCAATTTTCCAACTGGTCCCTCAATTTGCACAATGCTCTTTGATATCTTTGCCAATGTGTCTCCTCCTACACCTTGGATTTGACCAGCCACAGGTTGCAAATCCCAATGTGATGGCCACAACCTTTCAGGTATGATTGTCACATCTGCCCCTGTGTCAAGCAACCCTTTCACGTGGAGGTGTTCTGTTCCACGCATTAGGTTGCATCCCATAATGGGTTTGTCCTCGCCAACCACTTCTGCCCAGTATACACCTGGTGCCTTGTCATCTATGGAAATTTCTGCTGGAACAGGAATGGCCTGGGCAATGATTTGCCCCTTGGTCAAATAGAAGGGTGGCTGTGGACAGCGCGCCAGGAGAATGAGGTTAGGTATGTCTCCTTTGATGGTCATGGGAGCCACCTCAATCTCCATGGGTGTGTGTGCAGTGTCCCCAATAACAAAGTACTCACTGTCCTATCTTGTGCGATCTTTTGTCAAGTTCTGCAAGTCCTCTGGCAGATCCACTCCAATGACTGTCCACTGGGTAGACCTGAAAGCAAAAGCTTTGGTGGTCACAAGCTTGAAACGCTTGTGAGACCACCAGATTTTATCTTGTAAATGGTTATTTTGTGTTCCCTCACCCTGCTTCCCTTCCTCCCCCTTTTCTGTTTTGAGGGAGGTTTCCCCTTCAGGGAAGCCTGCTGCATTTATGTCGTGGCGCCAGGCGGGTGGGCGCTGGCATCAGGGTTTTTTGGTGAAAGGTGTCTTTATTTGCTGGTTTTGGGGGCAGTCCTGTGCAAAGTGTCCTGGTATTTTGCATATGAAGCAAATGACATGTTGAAGTTGTTCTGGTGACATCTGTGGCCTCCTCACTCCTGGAGATACAGCTGCCACTGTCTCTGGGTCTGTCAGCCTTGACCACACCTCCCGTGCAGCAAAAAGTTCCAGCTTCCTAGCACAGGCTTCCATCATCTCTGCCAGTGTAGGCAGGGGATTGAGAGGCAGTCCCAGGAGCACCCTGCTGCAGACTTCATTGGCATTCCTCTGCGCCATCTCTTTCACTATCTCCATCTGTGTCTTGGGGTCCCGTACTTGACTCTCAACCTGTGCACGGAGCCG
Organism: Melospiza georgiana; assembly: GCF_028018845.1. Classification (NCBI taxonomy): domain Eukaryota; kingdom Metazoa; phylum Chordata; class Aves; order Passeriformes; family Passerellidae; genus Melospiza; species Melospiza georgiana. The sequence continues at coordinate 96,770,170 of NC_080431.1, forward strand.
GTCAACAAACTGCAAGAAACTTTCTGAAGGAGACTGTTTATTGTCAAGGAAACTACCACTAGCTTCCAGCAGTTGGTAGCTGGTTAAAAGCCTTATTTGCAGCGTTTGAAATCTTATCTAGAATGAATTTTGATAACACCTGAGCTTGGTCCTCAGGCTTAGCCCACTCCCCTTCGCCACACAGATGTTCATAAGTAATGTTATTATTTTCTAAAGCTTTGGCACCTTGAGGGGTTTGTTTAAGTTCTTCCACAAGATCCCTGAGAGATCTCTTCCAGGAGCTTTCCCATAGGTCAAACTCTGACTGGGTAAGCAGGCACTGGAAAAGATCTGGGATGTCAGTAGGGATAAATTCAAGGGATGTTAATGTAGCTTTCATCATGCTTCTAAAAATTTCACTATTTCTCCCAAATTCCAACTGGCTTTTACATAACTCATGCTTTGAGTGATATGAGAAAGGCTGGTAAGTTCTAGGACCAGTTCTACCCCCAGTGTACTGAACAGGAGCCACCATGGGGATGATTTCTTCCTCCCTGATTTGGACCCTAGGCTTTCTCTCTTCAGCCCCACCCCCGTGGGACCCGGCAGGGGGACCACCCCCTCCCTCAGCCCCACTGCCTTGAGAACTGGGAAGGGGACCACCCCCTCCCTCTGCCCCTCCCACCCCGCTGGCTTGGTACCTGGGAGGAGGGATGTGCCCTTCTCCTGCCCCTCCCCCATAACTAGGCCTCGGCCCCACCCCCCCAACCCTCGGCCCCACCCTCGTGGGTCCCAGGCAAGGGGGCGTGAAGAGCAGGCAGGGGGGCGGGGCAACCATGGGAACCAGGGGCAGGGCAACTGTGGGAACCAGGGGTGGGGTCTCAGGATGATGCAATGGGGGGCGGGGACACGAAGGGAGGGGGAGGAGCGTCCAAGGGAAGGAAGAGTTTGTGGGACTGGAAGGGGTTAGGGGAGGGGACAGGTGTGCAAAAAGGATTGTGGGGAGAAGAAGGGTAAGTGGAAGGCTGAAACACGTGGCTGCCGCCATTTTGGGCATGGAGGGGGTTAGAACACGGAAAAGGGGTAACAGGGATTAGGTTAGAGGCGTGTAGGGAAGATGCTCTGTCAGCCAGTGCACAGCTGCCGGGCCAGGATACTGGGAGAGAGGAGAAGGGTCAGGAGAGCATTGGCAGTTCCAGGTACCCTGGCCGAGAAATCTTGCTCGTCTCTCTCGGTTCAGGGGCAGAGGGTTTGGGAGGAGAGGTTGGGGAAGCTACAGGAGGGGAGAATTCATCTGGCTGTCCTTTCAAATCTCTTTTCAGGACCTCTTTCCGAATTACCAACAACACAGGGAAAAATTGAGAAACTGTCCTATCTCCCTGCTCAGCTTTAGCTGTTAGTAAGGCCCCTGTTTTATTCCAGGCAGAGACAGAGTTAACATTCTGCTGGGTAAAGTGAGGGAAGTGAGTAGATTCCTGGAAAGCCTAACAATGCAATTAACAAGTCTTTCGATTTCTGCATTGCCCAATTGAAATAATCTTTTTTCAGTGGTAAATGGATGGTTGAGAATTCCCTTCCTGCCATTGTCAGCAACCTTGTCCTTGCTTTTATGATGATCTGTGCTGCCATCTCCAGATCTGTGAGAATCGTCTTTGAAGGCCTGTATGGTAGAAAAATCCACTCTATGATTAATAGAGAGTCTCTTTGAGAGGAATCCCATTGAAAGATTAAACCATGGAATTGCACTTTTTCTCCCAGCACTGCCAACTCAAAGGGCAATGATTCTACGAATCGGTGTGCCTGTCTTTTCTGAATGGCATCTGTAACTTTCTCCAGTTCTTTCCTTGCTTCTGGTGTGAGTATCCTGGTGAGTTTTGATGTCTGTGTCCCCTCTCAAAAGATCGAGTAACACTGGAATGTCACTATTTGTGATTCCCAAAATTGGTCTCATCCAGTTGATTTCTCCTAGGAGTTGTTGTATGTTGTAATCTTGTTGTTGCATTTCCAAAGTCCCATACTGTTGCAATCCTATTTCTAAAGTCTCATACCTTCTCGGTGATATTTCTTGGGGGCAGTTCTTCACAGCCTTGTAAGCTCAGCTCGACTGGCCAAGCCCAGCCCCTTTTATCCTAGTTATCTTCACTAGCTACAGCTGCAGCCCAATTAAGGACATCGCAGCTGCAGCCTATCAAAAACAACCAGGGCTTATCAGGGCAAGGCCTATATACAGATATTCAATACACAATACAGATATTTTACTAAGACTCCTACTATAGTTGTAGATTGTGTAAATTGCTGACTTTCATGCTGACTCCATCTTCTGAGGCCGGATTGTTTTTTCTGAGATTTTCCACTCTGGATATTTCCATGGTGCGACCTCCTGTGTCTTTGGAACACTGATTTCCAAACCTGCCTTCTGCACTTCTGCAATCACACAGTCACGAGTTTCTTGCAGCTCCTGTGGTGTTGATGCCACAATGAGCAAATCATCCATGCAATGAATGATTTTCACCTTCAGGAATTTCTTCCACGCTGGTGATAACGCTCGTGCCACATACCATTGGCAAACAGTAGGAGAGTTTTTCAATCCCTGTGGCAAAACAACCCAATGGTACTGCTGCAGAGGTGTTTCCTTGTTGATACTTGCAACTGAGAAGGCAAATCTTGGAGCGTCATCTGGATGAAGCGGAATACTGAAGAAACAGTCCTTGAGGTCAATGACCACAAGCGGCCAATCTCTGGAAATCATTGAGACAGATGGAAGCCCCAGATGAAGTGGTCCCATGTCTTCGAGGACTTCGTTGATCTTCCTGAGGTCGTGCAACAGTCTCCATGTGCCTGATAGTTTCTTCTTGATGACGAACACTGGAGAGTTCCAAGGACTGTCTGTTGGCTTGATGTGTCCCTTCTGCAATTGTTCTTGGACCAGGTTTTTCAATGCACTCAACTTTTTTCGCTCCAGGGGCCACTGATCCACCCAAACTGGATCATCTGTTTTCCAGGTCAACTTCAGTGTGGCAAGTGCCACAGTGACCCCCACTAAAAATCCACCTCCAGCTTCGTTCCCCATTGTGCCAAAAGATCTCATCCCCATACTGTGATGGTCTTCTGCACAACAAAAGGACGAATGATCGCCATCTTGTTTCCTCATCCTGTGACAATGATAGAATTCTCACTCTGCAGACACTGAGAAACTTCCCCTATGCCTGAGAGAGATCCCAAGGGTGCAATCAAGCTCCAATCACAAGGCCAAAAAATGTAAGATATTACTGTGACACTTGCCCCTGTGTCGAGCATTCCTCTGACTGCTATTGTTCTGTCTCCACAAGTCAACTGACAAGTGAGAGTGGGTCGATCTCGGCCTATATGTTTCACCCATGCAACATGTTCCTTCAAAGGAAACTCTTCTTCGTCAAACACCGGCATGACCTGTTCCATGGCGTGTGGTGGCAAGGCGAAAGCTCTTGCTACCAGAGTATTTTCTGCCACAGTCAATGGTGGTCAAAGAGCTCTGGCTAAAACCGTCAACTCTTCATTCTTGTCTACTGAGATGACTGAAGGATAAACAACAACTCCAAGGATACTGTTTCTGTCTTGACCTATTATTAAGAACACTTTTCTCTTGGGTGAAGCCCCGTTGACACCTGTTGGTATCACTGCGTGACTTCCATCCAAGAAGCACGTTAACTTGGAAGCTGCCAATGTGCACTGCACTCCTGGTGGGAGGAGTTCTGGATCACTGGGAAGTCTGCTGAGGACTTTGCTGAGGGCGTCTGCTTGACGTTGTCCAATGACTGTCCTGCCTGCTCTTGTGTCATTGCCATCACTTGTGTCGATGCACACTGACAATGCTGTGCGCTCCTTTTGGTGTTTTCCGGACACGGCAAAGGATTTCCTTCCACATCCATCTGAGAATAACATTCCTTTGCAAGATTTCTTCCTCTCCCACATCATGGACAGAGTGGCCTTTCCGTCTTTGGCATATGCGTTTGCGCATGCGCTTGTACGTGCGCTTGTGGGCAGTTCTTCTTCATGTGTCCAAACGCCCCACACTTGTAGCATTGTCCTCCTAATGAGTTGTTCTTCTTTTGAATGCTTGCAAGAACTTTGTCCATCTTCTCATTCTGTTGTTGAAGCATTTTTTCCAGCACTTTGTCTTCCGACTGTCCTTTCACTTTGTCTTCCCATTCTCCTCGCAATTCTTCCCTTCACAATGGATGTAACATGCTGAGGTGTTCCCACTTTGCTGCATGCCTGCACCAACCCTGCCAAGGATGGCCATCCAGGGGTTGTGCTGATGACCTGCTGACAATCCAGGTTGGCATTGCCAAAGGCTAGACTTTCCAGGAGAGGTCTCTTCACTGCCTCATTGGTCCCCTGTTGATCCACAGCTTGTGTGAGCCAATATATGAATGATGAATATGGTTCTGTGGGACCTTGTCTGATGCTTGAGAATGGAACGTCTGGAACTCCTGCTGGAGCAATCTGCAGAATCGCTCTTCATGCTGCTTCCTTGATGTCATTCAACACTCGCCTTGGCAATCTCACTGCTTGTTCTGCTGGATTGTCATCTGGAGGATCCCCTGATAACTGTGACACTGTGAGGTTTGCGTTTGGCCTGCCTTGGTATCCATTCCTCAGCTCTGTAAGATACCTTCTCCACCTTCTGTCCCATATGAGATTTTGCGTGTCGGTGAGAATCATTGACACCAGGCATCGGATGTCATAAGGTGTAAAATCGTATATACTGAAAATCCCCTTCAAGAGCTGCTTAAAATATGGTGAATTCAGCTCATTTTCTCTGATGGCCTTGGCTAATTATTTGATCACATCGTGATCCATTCTGTCCCACCTTGGATTCTGACCCTAGGCATCGTATGCCACTGGCATTGTGAGATCTCCTGAACCTTGCAATAGGTTTTTTCTTTTGATAACTCTTTTCTGATGTGTTTCCAATCCACTGTCTTCACTGGCTTCTCTTCCTCTTCTTCTGGAAACTCCATTGGTATTTGCATGCACAGTGGAATTGTAGAAGTCATTGGTGTCTCCAAAGTCAACATCCTTTGCCATGATGAAGTCTTTGGTCTTGCACCCAAATCCGGAATCTGAAATTCTTGTGATCGCGCTTTCTTGGCTGTATCAAAAGATCACAGAAAATGCTTTGCTGCTTCCGCTGCTGAACACAGCCATGCTGGAATTATTCCTGATGCAGTGATGTGCACTATGTCTTCTTATGGTTATGCTTCATCTGAAGTGTCTTGAGCTTCATGAAATTCTGAAGCTGAAGAATACTCCATTTGTTGTGTTGTTGTTGCCTTCTTCGATGCCGCTTTCTTTTTGTATGTTGTTGGGAAAAATCACTGCCCCTGCCGGCTGCCCATTGCTGCGCAACCACGCCTGCCACGAGAGAGCTTTTCCCCCTCCCCCTCTGGTCCCACTTCAACCCCCCCTTCCCGACTACTGTTTGCCCTCTCCTGTGTCCCTTTGGCTCCTGCAAATTGGGAGGACGCGCCCCGATAACGGCACAGTCCGACTCCTAGATTTCGCTTGGGGACGTTTCAACCCTGAGCTCTCCCAGGAGTGAGATGGTGTCTGAGTCGGAGCCCGAAAACCCTGAAATATCTGGAGTTTCTGGGCATTTTGGAGGTACCGTGGACTTTCGGGGTGGTGGAATTGGAGGTGATGAAATTTCCACCTGATCCCCTTTTACGGGAGCTGTCTCCCCCAGGACATCTGGGACTAGAGCCAACCTCCTTCTCCGTCTTTGCTCCCCTCCCCTGTGGGAGTTTTAACAAGCTGCTGTTTGGCAACCCTCCTAGCTTTTGCTGAGGTTGCCTCCAACATCACCCTTGCTGGTGATAATAGTTTCATGGCCGTTTCATCCTTTCTAGTAGCTGAGTGATAAAGATGCCTATTAATTTCCTGCCAAAATCCCACCTTAAACAACACACATGTCTCCGAGTATGGATAATTACAGCGTACCCATGACAAACGATCCTTAAGTTCTTTCTTTGAAATTGCAATGGGATGTGCATCTGCCATGCCCTGTAAGGCGGACAAAATCCTTAACTGTTCTTGGGAATATGTGCCCTCCATGTTCTTGATTTTGACCTTCTTACCAAATTTGAATTGTCAGGGCAGTCTGAAGGTCCCTGGTCACCGGCCAGCAGTTCACAGGAGAGTGGATCCAGGGCGCCTTCTGGCTCCGCTCTGGACTGTTCTGCTGTGAGTCTGTTCGGCAGAAGTGGAGTGCAATGATCTCAAGAGTGGCTGCCGCTTCTTTGGCCTATTATTCAGGGCTGTTCTGGCTGCTTCCCAAGGAGACTTATCAGTGCCCTCCTGGGAGCGAGTCCAGCCTGGGAGCTGCCTGCTTCGGGCCCACCCAGGGACGCCAAGATCTCGGGTCAGCTGTCTGTTCTCAGCCCCGAGATATGTGGGATGGTTCTGCAGCAGCCCGCACTCTGAAGAATGAGTCTGGACTCTTAGCTTTTTCGGTCTTCAGGTTGTTTATTATTTCTTATCTACAAAATTTTCTTTTTGCCCAGCCAAGGTCTGCACAGCAAGGCAGCCACAGGCACTCTGACCACCCCCGAGGCAGTGTCGTCCTTTTATACTACAAACTACGTATATCATATTTACTTTTAATTTCCAATACCTATCACCTATGTTAGACAGTGCACTTCTATTCTAAACCAATCCCCAAGTGCCAACATCACAGCAGAAAATGGAGAACAAGAAGAAGAAAGAAGGACTAGATATGCCCTGATTCCTCATCTTGTCCCCATAACCCCTATACCAAAAATCCTAAAATCTACATTTCCATCAACCCAGCTCTAAAACTGGGTCCCAACAGGTGGCAAAGCAGAGTACAGATAACCAGTCTTTGTGCTTTGCAGATGCCCAGCTACTCCAAACTGAGAGCAGAGGCAGCTGTGGGATTCCAGCCACCCCCCTGCAAAGGGAAATAAGTGAGGAAAGGACAAAAAAAGACATGGCACTTCCAGTGGAGGTTGGGCAGCCTTCCCGAGTAAACAATGGCACAGGGACAGAGCAAAGACCAGGACGCAGAGTGACAGGTGATTTCAAGTGTGTGACAAAGCCCAGTACATGGGATCAAAGTAAAGGCCTGGGAAATAGGCTGGAGTCAGGAGTTAACTGTTTGGTGTATTTTCCAAAGTGAGGGACAAAATTATTTTCTTGTCTGTATTTACACCAAGTCCTATGCTATGTTTATATTTAGGTTGCTCCTGGCTGATGCTTTTAAAAGAGCTACAGGAGATAATACTGTTTAAGCAATGCAAGGATGCTTTGGAATTTTCCTAAAACCACAGGAAATTCAATCTCATAATATTTCTCATTTTACTGTCAAACGTGTGCAGGATTGGGCAGAAGGTGAAAAGATTAAATAGACTTCTCACACCTCTTACTATAGATGGGGGCTAAATGAGTGTTCCAAAATCACTCCTTTTTGCCCGACAGCTCCAAGCATCATTCCTTCACTATAGAGACCAGATGATTTCAAGAACCCAGCACATTACTCTGGGCAACCTGCTTTTGGTGGACCCCTCGCTGCAGGAGGGGAAGTACCACTGCTGTTCAAAACCTCTGTGACAATTCCATTGTTCTAACTTTTTCTGCCTCTTTGTGGCAGAGTCTGTTGTGTTTACTTTTACAGAAGAACTCCGAGGGACATGAAGACCTGAAAAACCATGATAACACTAGTGATGGACAACAGAAATCATGTTTTCCCTTCCCTTTATGGTAACACCAGGGGATGATATTACACATGACATGTAAATTAATTGAACTTGAATAAATTGGCTGTCACAATTAGAGATTTGATCAAATTACAGCAACCACTGCAGTCGTTCTTATTGGCTTTTGTGAACACACCAGCGGCTGCGATCAAACAAATTACCAAATTGGGAGAAGCTAAATGTAAATGATCACAAATTGGTAATTGATGCACTCAGTGCTACACAAAACAATGTTTCTTTGGCTCTCAGCTGTATCCAGGCGCAATTGTGGATGCAGTCAGTTTCTGCTTCAACTATAAGAGAAGGTGAAGAAGGCACTTTTCCCACTGAAATTTGGAAATTATTTTGGGACAGTGCCACTGACTTTGAAAGAGAATTCCAATCCTGGTGGAACCTAGTGAATTTTGACCTATGACCCCATTTGAAGCACCGACACAGCTTTTGTGTTAACCATACGCAATGCCTCAGTGCACTTGATTTTCCCTGGTTTTAGAGCATTAGAACTGAATTACGATGGAGCTATTCTCTGTCTTTCTGAACACAGAGAATGGGCCCATCAAATTGGTAAGAAATGGCAAACTGTTAAGTATTGCCCGAGAACATCAAGGGCTCATCTGTGAAAGCAATGCAATCATAGCTCAAGACATTTGTTTAGACACAGAGCAAAATATCTGTCATTTTGAAATTCGTCCTAACGAGACTTCTGAAACAGTTCTTATATACATAGGCAATAATGTGCATGCTTTAGAACCATTTGTGATTTTGTATTTGTAGAAAATGTTGTAGTAGATACTAAAAATCATTCAAGTTTTTGTGCTTGTAACTTTCCCAAGATTACAGGATGTGATTTCTCTTATGAAGCTCCAGTTACCTCTCACTACCTATTGCAATCTAACTACACACTGATTCACAAACTGATGCCTACTCCTATTGGGATGACTCTCACTTTGGTATGACAACTGCTCTATCGAGATTTAGTTGAAATCCTCAAGAAGATTAAGAAAAACGGACAGAAAACTGTGGTAACTCTTCATCACTATGTGAGACAGATACACTGTGTCATGGAAAGAGTGGAGGAAGATGCTGAGCACAAGTGGTGGGATACTCTTTTTTGGGTGGTCTCCTACTGCCATGAGTGCCTTGAACAGTGTGTGTCATCCCATTATTATCCTTTTGATTTTATTCTGTTTGGTTTTATTTTATCAGCAGTCCTAGTCGTTATGAATTAGAAGATGGTGAAAAGACAGCTGACAAGACTGACGTCTATAGTTAATGCACACAACTTGGCTGATGTCCCCTACACTGTGAACATCCCCAAGACATTTGACACAAAGCAATTATGAATTAGGCATATGTGTTTTAGAGTAAATCCTGATTCCTGTTTATGATTTTGTGAGAATTACTTTCAATTTTTAGTGAATTGTTTTAGAAAATTATTTTTAAATTATTGCTTGTATTATGATTTGTTTATTGCTTTTTGCTTTTGATTATTTGTGATTTATTTCAACAATTTAAAAACCGTTATAAAAATTATATTGTTGTAATTAATAATTTTGAAAATTGTTACAAAAATAATATTATTTTAATTAATCAACCATTTGTGAAAATTGTTATGATAATCAATATTAATTATGTTTATTGTCTCCCTTGTCCCCTTCTTTTTCCTATCCTTTCTTTTCCTCCTTTCTCTCTCTCTCTCTCTCTCTCTCTCTGTCAAACTGTCTCTATTTTTTCTGGGTTATGCTACCAACGTACGGCGAATCCTATCAGCGAGATTTCAGAGCCCTGCTGATGAAGATCCCTTCAAGACAATCGTGAGTCACAGAATCATGTGTGAGTCTGTCCGAAATATCCTCATCTGCCTCACGACCCTCATTGGGGCGACCACCGAAGAGAACACCACCCCCTCCATCTGAAAATCTCTGGCTTTGTAGGAGAAAGTTACACACACCAAAGGCCCTGAGACCTGAGAGCACAGTGCTAAGTTATTGTTTTCACAGGTCTTGTTTGCTGTATGATACACTGAGCCTAATGAGAAGGGGGCACCGTGCCCTGTTTGCAACAATAGCCTTGGAAGCTGTCCCACATCTTGGCATCTTGGCCTGGCTGGACTTCTCCTGAGTTCAGGAGGTCTCCCACAGAAGATCCTCACCTGTTTTACAACCACCATGACAGACAGAGTGGGATGTAAGGAGCCTCTCCATCAAAGACCAAGACATGAAACCCCTGTGTGAAAAGGCCCCTCTCCTCCTTCCAACGACTGGGACTGAAACCCCCAACCCGGGCAAGGTGTGTGGGGAAGGCAAGCTGACCAAAGCGAGATGTTTGCCTGCAGGATGCGACCACTGGACCACGAAAACAATGGCTCTCGTTTACTGCTGAGAACATGGACTATCTGTTACATCTATTCCTTATTGTATCTGTTTCTCCCCCGCTCACAATTTTCAATAGAGTTATCATAATAAAAATCTCTGAGTTAGCTAGATATTTTGAGATCTCCCTGACGTAACAGGTGGATCCTCGACTGGACTGGACCAAAGGACTTCGTCTCTACGTTTGGTAGCTATACCCCCCTCTTTCTCTCTCTCTCTCTTTTCTCTCTTTCTTTGTCTTTTTTTCTCCCTTAATCCCTCTCTCGCATTTTGCTGTGGTCATTCAATAAAGGTGCATTTGTTTTGATTATTACTGCAAATCCCCTGTGCCGTGTTGGTTCTTTTGCACCCTGAGATCAATCCATGAACCATCACGAACCCTGTTCAGAAGGACGGATCGTGACACACACACACAAGGCTGGATTATCCTGAGCCAGCCCAGGCCCCATGCAGCCAGACCCACTCTGCACCCCCATCTCTGGGGCAGGCTCTCCTGCCTGCATCCCCAAGGAACTGCTGCCTTCAAAATCTAGGAACAAAACAACACACATACAAAACCATTTCCATGAAGGAGGTAATATAAAAGCTGGTCTTCCATTGGAGGTCTCCAGGGGCAAATATGGAAAAATGCCTCCCCTAGAGACATGGTTTAGTGGTGGTCTTGGCAGAGCCAGGGCCATGGGACACTTGGCTTTATTCTGATCCCCACCATGAGTGGCTCATCAGCAAACTGCTCTGCCCAAAGAGCTGCCAAGACCTCAGGACAGCACAAGCAGATAGGTTTTGCCCCAACCATTTGTGGAATCACAGGGATGAGCAGTCCTATATGCACCTCCTCATTCGCTGCCTCCTTCTGATGCCCTCTCTGCCAGGCCCTAATGGAAGGAAAAGTGGGAATTTCACTTCTGAGGATCAGTGATTTGGATCTTCCACATTTTTACATACAAAGTCACCAAGGAGTATCTTAAAATATAACCAGCAGCAACTCAAGAGATTCAAGAGATGGGATTCAGTCCTCCCATCACCCCACTGCACCACTCTCCAACAGCAACACAAGGCACAGGGCAGGGGTACAAGCTCCCACAGCTCAGCCATGCACTAGGGAATCTCCACAACTGGCCCCTGCCAGCAATCTTCTCCAAAACAACCACCAGCATCTGACAATTTTTAAGCCACACCACCAATTCTTGAGGAAAGGCACCAAAAATTTACCTGACTGCACAAGCTAAGCAAATTTATGACCCCTGTGCAGCTGCTCCCACAGTGCAGACAGGATGGAACCAAGTTCTCCTGGTTCTCTACAACTGGGAAAAACCCCCCCAAGCACGAAGCACAGGGGAAGGTGAAAAGCCACTGCAAAGCCCGGGGCAGCAGTGCCGGAAAGTGGCACGAACCTGTGACAGAGCACCCACCCTGCTTACAATTCCATCTTTCCAGACAGATTTTTTTTCCACTTCTGTAATTTTTCATCCCCAGAAACATTAAAAGCCAGCACGGGAACAACAGCTGTGCCCCCATGGCTGCCCTCCTGCCCCCAGAGCCCGCACTGTCCCTGCCCCATGGGCCCTCCGAAGCTGCCAGTGCCACCCTGCCCTGTCCTCCCACACCAGGATCTCCCCCGCCCTAACACTCCTCACACCCATTTCCCCAAAGCTCTACAAGATCAAAGTGACCCAAAGTCGCCGCTGTCCCATTCCAGGGACCCTCCGAGCCCCTCAGCGCACATCCCCATCCCGTTCTCCCGGACCCCGCGGGCTGCGTGTCCCGTCAGGCCCCGCGGCGGGCCCGGCCGCGGCCCGAACCGGAGCGCGCTCGGGAGAGGCGCTGAAGGGGGGCGGGAGCGGCGGGGATCGGGGATCGGGGCTCGCGTCATTTGGGCGGCCGAGATCGGCGCCGATGGGGCTGGGCGGTGAGTCGGGACCTCTGGGGTCCCCCAGCTGGGTTGGGTAACGGCGTGGAGAGGCTGTGGGGCACAGCCAGGGCTTTAACAGGGCTGGGAAAGCGGAGAACGACTGGGGAGCTGCAGCGATAGCGGAATGGCGCTCAGGCGGTGTTCGTGCGTCTGGGAACACGGGCCGTGGAGCTGCGGGTGAGCACTTGAGGGCCCTGGAGAACAGGGCTGGGGCGTGTGGGTGGTACCCGGGTGGCAGAATGGGGCGTTGTGGGCTGAGCTGGGGGATTGTGACTCAGATCTGGGGGTTACTGCTGGGACGGGAACCTGAGGGGTGCTGGGGCAGCTCTGGGGGGCACTGAGGTGGTGGGGTGGGACTGGTGAGCTGCTGGATGGTACCAAAGCCAGGAGATGTCCAAGCTCGTCAGACTCTCCTCTCTCCCCACCAGGCACCGGAGGCATCCGAAGGGAAGTTACACTTTGGCAGTGCTGTCTCCAAAGGCTCCAGAATGGCTCCGGTTAAAATCAGCTGTGTGGTGTCCTTCTCCTCCCAGGTGCCTGGGGGCTCCCTCTGGGGGGCTGGGTGTGGGGCTGATCCCTCTGAGCTGCTGGGGTCTTGGAAGAGGTGGGTCAGGCCATGACAGGGTGCAGTACTACCTCACCTTGTTAAGCTGAAGGGCAAGGATTCACATCATTCTTGCTCTCTCAAAATGGGATGTTGTTCCTGTAGGTTACAGGAGAATTCCATGCTTCTCCCCATGTCCAGAACAAGCTAGAGCTGGAGGGAGGGTGTTTAGGGAGGGGTTGGTACCTGATGCTGTGTCCCTGGTGTGTGTGCAGGACCCCAAGTACCCCAAGGCAGAGAACCTGCTGAGTGAGGACAGCATCCAGCCCTGGCTTGGCTGCCCCAAGGCTCACAGCAGGCAGCTGAGTGTGGGGCTGTGACTGCAGAGAGCCAGTCCCATTGGCTGTGTTGACATTGACACTTCCCTGTTCCCCACTCCCGTGCAGGAGCCAGGGCCACGTCCCACAGTGGGGTCAGCAGCTCTGAGCCCCCTTGCCCCTGTCCTTCTCGCTGCTCCCCAGGGAACTACAGCTGTGACTTTCTGCAGGCTGAGGTGGGATGCTCCTCATGGCCCTGTGACCAGCCCTGTCACACCTTGGTGCCTACTGATGACACCAGCTGACTCAAAGCTGGACCAGAATCGCTGCAAGGTTCAGATGTTTTAGGAAGGTAAGGACTGATCCACAGGAAAAGGGCATGGAGAAGAGCTGTGGGCCTGATCGTGGGATGGAGCTGATTAGGGGGGATGGTGATGGAATGGGGCTGCCAGTAGGATGAGGCTGATAGGAGGGTGGAAGGACAGGTAGGGAAGAGGACAGGTAGACCAGGGGTTAGGATTGTTTATGGGCTCAAGAAAGCTGTACCAGCTCTGCTTCCCTGCCCTCTCTTGTGCCCATAATCCCCCACATGTCCTGGGTGGCACAGCAACAGAGCAACAAGCAGAGGCAGGAGTGCTGTTGGGCCAGTGGCCAGTGCTCTTCCCCACAGCAGAGCTCAGAGCCGACCATGGGGCAGACAGGGACCACAAGCTGTGACAGCTGCAGCTGGTCTGGAGCTGCACAGTTAAAATTGGCCATAACAGACCCCAACTTGACCAGCCTGGTAGATTAAAGAGTAGAGATAAACAAGTCCCTGGGTAAGACAGTGATAAGTAGGATTTGAACTCCAGCAGGGGAGCCCAGCCAGTCCCATTCAATCTTGAATGCAGACATCAGCTGGCCAGTGAGCTGGGTGGTGTTGAGACCCGAGCCAATCAAATGTTCAAGTGCAGGAGTTCTGAAGCCCCTATAAAAGGCGGTGCCCACCAATAAACTTTGTCTCTTGTTGCAGGAACTCAGTGTGTTCAGTCATGTGCTTGTCTCCAGAACTGCAGCTCACCTACAGCCAGCCCTTCAGTCCATGCAGCTGCTTTGAGCTCTGCTTCATCCGCCTGCACAAACCCCAGGGGCAGGAGCCTGACCGCCCACCACCACCCCTGGACACAGTAGGTGTCTCTCACACTTCCATCTGTCCCTCTCTATGTCCCTCTCCACCACTTGTGCCCCATGGAAACCCCTGGAGGTGCTTGCTGGGCTGAGCTAGGGGCTGTGCCCAGAGTGGTGGGCACAAGGAACCTCTCTCAATTGCCTGGGGCCTCTCCTTGTCCCACAGGAGGATGCTGAGCTCTGACAGACCCTGGTGCTCCAGCCCTGCCTTCACAGGACTTTCTTTCCTGAATCATGCATTTATATGGCCTGACATGGTCCACTCCATCCTGTCCCGGCACAGTGTGGCCTGGAGCCCCTTGAGGTGCTTCCTTGGAGCCCAAAGCCCCAGCTCCCACCAGCCTTGTCCTCCTGTCACCCTGGTTTTTTAAGATTATCTAAGCTTTCTGATGTTGACATTCTTGTAGCGAACTTTCTCATACACTTTCTGTAAATAACTCATTGTTTTGCATTCCTTTATGGAGGAGGAGAAAGTTGATGGACTGTTGGTCTGTCCAGTGTCATTGGAGAGGTGGCACTGTCACCCTCCCATCCACTGTCACTCTTGGACAACTATAAATCTTGGAGTCAGAAAATAAACTTCCCTTTTTTCTCCACGTTGAGAACAGCGGTGTGTGCTTGTGTTCTTTTGTGTCCAATAGCGACACTCTCCTGCAAGGCTGCCCCTCCCTATCCCCAGGAGATCCAGGGAGGAGAAGCAACTGAGGAGCCGCCTGTGGAAGCTGGATGGGGCTGCCTGGAGCCCAGCCCACCTCAGCCACTCTGCCTGGATGGAGCTGTTGACAACACAGAACCAGAACCAGGCACTGAGGCCCAGAGCAGGCACGAGCACCCTGGGGGGCATCACCTGGAGCTGCTGGCCAAGGATGTGGGAGGTCCTGCAGTGCCAGGTGAGTGAATCTGCACAGCTGTGTCCTGGGCTGGCTCCCAGCCACTGTGGGCAGCAGGGCAAGGGGGGAATTCTGCCCCTCTGCTCTGCTCAGGTGAGAGCCCACCTGAAGAGCTGCTCCAGCTCTGGGACCCCCAACATCAGAAGAGTGTCGAGCAACTGGAATGAGTCCAGAGGAAGCTGTGGAGATCCTCTTGGGGGCTGGAGCCCCTCTACTGTGGAGACAGGCTGGGACATCCAGGGCTGTTCAGCCTGGAGATGAGAAGGTTCTGAGAACTTGGAGCCCCTTCCACTGCCTAAAGGGGCTCCAAAAGAACTGGGGAGGGACAATAGCCTGGGAGGACAGGACAAGGGCGAGTGTCTTCAAATTGACAGAAGATAGGGTTATACGGGATATTACAAAGAAATTCTTCCCTGTGAGGGTGGTAAGACACCAGCACAGGTTGTTCAGAGCAGCTGTGGCTGTCCCATCCCTGGAAGTGTTCCAAGGCCGGGTTGGATGGGGCTTGGAGCTACCTGGTCTAGTGGAAGGTGTCCCTGCCCTTGGTGGGGGGGGCTTAGGAGAAGATGAGCTTTAAAATCTCCTCCAACCCAAACTGCCCTCTGCCTCTGTCATTCCTGCTTTTCCCCAGGCTCTGCACTGGATGTGCCTGCTGCTCCCTTGAGTACGTGCAGGCAGCTGGACAGGCACTGTGCTCACAGTCCTGTTGGCAGGTAATCCCCTGGGTCACTGTCTTCTCCTGCCCTCACCTGGCTGTTTACTGCTCTTAGCTTTTCCCAGACAATTCTGGGCACAGCCCTTCACTCTTTTGGGCTGGCAGGATGTGGCATAGGGTGCCTCCAGCATGTTACCCCTGTGCAGGGCTCCAGCTGCCCCCTCAGGGATGCCCAGGGGGAAAGGAACAGCCCAAGCTTGTGGTTCCCAAGAGAGACAAGTCAGGAGAAATGACAGAGGACAGGCCAGCAGTGATGGGGAGACGGTGTCTGCCCCATCTGCTCAGGTGGCTGCTTGGCAGGGGTGTCCTCTGTGGGCAGTAAATGGGCATAGTGGTGGCAGTTCTGTAGCTGGGACACATCACTCCTGCTGGTGCCCTGGCACTGGAGGGGCATCACAGTGTATTCCCAGACTGCCATGAGAACCATCAGGGAGGGTGTCAGCCCAAACCCCACATCATCCCAACACTAGGGGGCCTGTTACAACCATATCACCTTCCCTTTCCACAGACCACTTCCTGCTGAATCTGCTCCCCACACGCCTCCCAGTGTGGAGAAGAACCTACTGTGGCCTGGCCTTGCTTGTGCCCTGATGCCTGGGTGCCCTGCCCCAATTGCCAGCTGCCCTTTGGCGTGGCAGGGATGGAGCAGCATGCCAGCAACTGCAGGGAGACACCAGGGGCCCTGTCCTCAGCCCAGTGCCTGCAGTAGGACAGAGCTGGGCACAAACCCTGTGTCACCACCCCTGAGGGCTGAACCTGCAGTACCCCAAGGGGCAGAGACACTGCAGCCCCTTGAACATCTGTGGCGAGGCTGGTGTGAGGAAGGAGAAGGTGCTTCCAGCCCCATGGCCAGGTTTGGTGGGGTTTGAAGCACTGTAATTACAGGGGTTCCTATGCAGAAGAGTAAGTTCAAGGAGAAAAATAAGAAAGAGAAATCTGCACAATGACTGCTTGGTGGTACTGCAGGGTCTCTGGGTGAGCATCCTGCCTTGGGACACCCTGTGTAGTTCAGTGATAGGGCAAGGAGAAGCTCATGCTTTTCCTCCCCTCAAGCCCTGATAAGCGTTCCAGTGCATGTGGACTGTAGGAGGAGGAAGCCAGGACCCCAGAGCAGGTGAAAAATACACTTTATTTACAAGTAAAAACATTTAAAAATGCTGCCTCAACTTCCCTGGGAGGAGCAGGAGGACCGGGCAGGTTGGGAGGGTCCCACACACAGGGAGCAAAGGTGGTGGCCCGAGGGATGCTAAGTTTCACCTCTGTCCCTGTACCTGAGGCTGCAGAATATCCCTGGGGAGAGCTCAGCCCCTCCAGCTGCAGCCTGGTGCCAGCCCCTGCACCCCTGTGTGTTTCCAGCCCTCAACCTCTGTGCATCCCCCTGCCTTGGGTCCCGGAAGGGTTTAGGATGACAATGGCTACAGGAAGGGCAAAGGGGCCTTGCTGTGCCCAGGGCACCCCACAGTTTTCACTGGGATACGCAAGGCAGTCGTGTGGGTGGCCCCACCCCACCTGTTCATCCTCAGTGCTCCTGGGCCCTGGGGGAGCAGGAAGAGGTGAGGGGGTGCAGGTGGGAGGCCAGGGCAGAGCCAGCACGCAGGGACTGGGGAAACCTCAGGATCGCTTGTCCGTGCGCGACTGGCGACTGGCCTGGAAAGGACAGAGCGAAGATGGGAGGTTAGGGACCATGAACATGACAGCCCCATGCTGGGACCTGCTGCTGCCATAGCACCCCAGGGCCAGCAGGACTGTGTCCCTTGTCCCCATGGCCTGTATGAAGCCAAGGCAGGAGCTGGGGGCACTGAGGCTGAGCTCAGCAGCGTGCCCAGGGGCTCAGGCAGTGCCTACCTTGCCCTTTGGGGACTTGGCGGTGGCGATGCGGGATGAGCGGCGGGTGCCACTGGAGGATGTGGGAGTGCTCCTCTGGGCGACTGCCCGGCGCAGCAGGCGCCTCCCCAGCTCCCTGGGGGTGTTGAGGATGCTGAACGCCATCGACTGGCGCCTCTGAGCCTGCAAAAGAGGGGCAGGACCATTAGCTCAGCATGGGGCAGGACACAGGGGTCTCTCCTGATCCTTCTTTTTCCCTCTGAAGCTTACTGGTGTGGCTGGGGCTCGCTGCTCGCTGTCTTGACTGGCCTGGGAGCCACTCTGTGCACTGCGGTCCTGGGAGCTCTGGGGCCGTGGGAAGCAGCTGGTTGGCTTCTTGGACTGGAAAACAGGGGACCAGCTAGTACTGCCATCTGGGGGCTGGCAGCAATGAGGGAACTGAGGGGACACAGGGAGGGAATGTGATTGAGGGTTGCTGTGCCCAGGGAAGGCAGAAGGCTCAGCCCTTCGCCTCTAGAATGGCCTCCTTGCCAGCACTGGGAGCATCACAAGTACCAGACACACCACTGGATGCTGGGAATACTGGGCACAGGAATCCAGGATCAGTGGGAACATGTGGCGAATGGGGGCCACAGCAGCTCCCTCAAACGCTGGAACCCATCTTGTTCCCAGTGGGAGCTGTGATGAGCTCCTTGTTCCCAGTAGGGTGCTGTGCTGGGGGACTGGGCTGAGCTCACCGGGGGGGTGTCAGGGCCCTGGTGGGTCTCCTCTGAGAGGCGCTTCCTCCGCTGCCGGGTGGTGATGCTGCCGGCCTGGCTGCTGGTGGCCACGGGCTGGGAGGACTGCCTTCTGCCACGCTGCAGCGTCTCTTCTGGGTCCCCCATCTTCACATCCTCATCCGTGATGGTTCCCATGGAGGTGGAGGGCTGGGGAGAGGATGTGGGGACTGAGGAGCACTGTCCGTTCCCAGAACCCCTCCCAAACCCCAGTTCTGGACAAAGGGCTGCCTGACCTCCCCCTCCCGGCCCTTACCATGCTCTCTAGGGGGTAGCTGGTTTTCAGGTGGGGAGGGCGGGCCTGGTTCCGCCGCTGCAGCTCTGCAATGCGGTTCCAGTCATCCAGCTGCTCTGGCTCATCCTGGCACATGCCCAGCTTCATGGTGCTCTGGCCTAAATCCAAAGCAAGGAAGGGTCAGGGGGCTTCCAGGTAAGACCTGACTCCGCCAAGGCAGGGCAGAACCCCACAGCCAGCAGTCCCAGTGCCTTCCCCACCCATACACACCGAGGCTGGAGCTGCTGGTCCGCTGCAAGCGCAGGGAGCTACGTGTGACTGGTCGGTACCCAGGGAGGCCCAGCAGTACTGAATGGTCAGGGCTCTTCTCTGGGGAGGAGGCTTCCAGCTTTGCAAGGGTTTCCTGGGAGGGGAAGCTGGTGAGGGAGCGGGTGGAAGCACCTGAGCGCAGACGGCCCTTAGCAGGGGAAGATGTTTTTGTGGACTGAGCCAACGGGATGTTCTTGATGCAGACCAGTTCCTCAGGCTCTCCCTGTTTCTGGGAGAGAAAAATCCATAGATAGGTTTAGGTTGAACAGACCTTAAAGCTCATCTCCTTCCACCTCCTCCTTCCCTTGGCTGGGACACCTTCCACTAGACCAGATTGCTCTAAGCTGCATCCAGTCTGGCCTTGAACGCTTCCAGGTATGGGGCAGTCACAGCTTCTCTAGGCAACTTCACAGGGAAGAATTTCTTCCCAATATCCCATCTAACCCTCCCCTCTGTCAATGGGAAGCCACTCTCCCTTGTCCTGTCACTCCAGGCCTATGTCCAAAGTCCCTCTCCAGGTCTCTTGGCGCCTCTTTAGACACTGGCAGGGGCTATAAGGTCTTCCTGGAGCCTTCTCCAGGCTGAACACCCCCCACCTTTCTCAACCTATCTCCAGAGTAGAGGGACTTCAGCCCTTGGAGAGCTTCTGTGACCTCCTCTGTCCTTGCTCCAGCAACTCCATGTCATTCTGATCTTGAGGCCCCAGAGCTGGGAGCAGCTCTGCAGGTGGGGTTTCATACGCAGAGTGGAGCAGAAGGGCAAAATCCCCACATTGCACTGCTACCCACTGTGCTGGGGGGGATCAGCTGAGGACATGGCTGGACTTTAGGCTGCCAGTGCACTTTAACAGGTCATGTTCAGCTTTTCAGTTCCCAGCCTGCTGAGCCCCTCTGCAGTGCTGCTCCTGATCCCTGCATTCCCCAGCAGGGGCCCCCTGCTCACATCTGTCATGGTGATGTTGATGGTGGTGCGGCGCCGGGCAGAGCGGGTCTTGCAGCCCGAGTCCAGCGAGAAGTCTGCCGGGAAGTTGGCGCTGCTCTGGAGCTGTGACCGTGTCTCAGAGAGGATGGGAGTAAAGTAGAGACTCTCCAGGGATGACTTGGTCCGGGGCAGCCGCTGAGACAGCAGTGACTCTTCGCTGTCTGATGGCACCACTGAGACTTCCAGCTGAGAGCTGGTAGCCTTCCTGCAGAGACAGGGGATGAGGGGAGCACCAGCAGGCTGACCAGGCCATCGGGAATGGTGGATTTTTGGGGTGCTGGAAACAGACTGATCTGGTACCTGGAGGAGCTGAGCTGCTGTGCCTCATCAAGGCTATCAGTGCTCTGGTCAGCCACACTCTCAAAGGAAGCCTCATGTCCCTTTACTGTGGCAGTCTTCCCCTGGAACTTGCTGAGTTCCTCCACCTGAATGGGAAACAGGGAGGAATGGATGGATCTATCCTCCAAGTGAGGTGGTGATGAAAGTGAGGACAAGGAGGGTGAAGCTCAACTATGCCATACCCACCTGAGCTTCCAGGCTGCAAATCTGGCTGGTTAGATTCTTGCAGCTCATCTCAGACTCCTTGGCCTGAAGGATGCTCTGCTGTAGCTCCTTGGCCAGCCTCTCTGATTTGCTCTGAAGCTCTGTGTTCTCTTTCTGCAGGTTCTCCATGGCCTTCAGCTTCTCTGATAGCTCCTGGTTCTGCTGCTTCTTGGCATCATAATCTCTTTTTGCCTTCTCCATCTAGGATATAAAGCAGAGGTATCCTGTCAAGCTTCCCAGCAGTGTCAGGGACAGCAAGGCCATACTAGCCCCCAACATACCTGCCCTTTGTAGTGCTCAGCTGCCTGCTCCTTCTGGGTGAGCTGCCCCTGCAGCTCTGCCACCTTCTCCTGATGGCTTCTGACTGCTGTCTGCAGCTCCCCTTCCAGTGCCTGTGGACAGGGAAGAGACTGGCTTAGAGGCAACCCAGGTGAGCCCCCTGGCAGCACTAACAGCTCCAGGGCTCAGCCCCCAGGCTTTTGGTCCCTCTTTACCTTAACTCTCTGCTGCTGGGTCCAGGTGGCCTTCTCATGCTGAGTCAGCTTTTTATTCAGCTCGTCCACCTGGAAGAAAGAACATGGCTTGGTGAGACCAGCTCCAGTCACAAAACTACCATCTTCCTGTGGAAGAGAACAGCCCCTCCTCTCTAGCCAGCTCTAGGGCACAATGAAGAAATTTCCTGCCACAGGGCGACTGCTCAGCACCACCCACTGCCAAGGAAGATCCCAGGACATGGCAAGGTGACAGTCACCCACCCCATGTTAATCCTTACAGCAAGGCTGGCTGCAACTACCCAAGCATAAGGAGCAGTCACGGGCTGGAAGCAAAGCCCATGTTAAGTTCCCAGTGCCCAAGCACTTGCAACCTGGAGTCCCACAGGTCGTCCAGCACTCTTGACACAGGTAGCTGGCTGCTGCAAGTTCTGGCCTGGCCATGCTCTCCCTGCTCCAGGGGATGCTTGAGGAGCCCTCAGCCCCCTGCTCATAGTCACAAGGTCTCTGCAGAGTCCTGGGCAGCTCTGGTCGGGACTGGACAGGGAAATGTGGCTTTTCCAGCATTGTTTCCCAAGTGCTAACTCCTACCATATCTGAGATCAATGCTGCTCTAGCCACATCTGGGCCATGCTGCCTGAGCACAGCTGTTCCTATCCATTGTGCCAAGAGCTGGGCCTTGATTAAAGCTGGGGGGAGAAGCCATCCCAGCACTGAGACAGTCCTATGCTGAGGAGCCCTGCATGCTCCTGGCAGCCACTTGCTGCATGTCCTGCCATGGGGCATGTGAGAAGCCAGGCCAAGTTGCAGGCATTAATGTGAGGGAGCAGGTGGCAGGATGGGAGCCCAGTTGCTGCTCCCTGGAGGTGAAGGTGCCCAGAGACTTGAAGACAAGTGCCCCATGGCTGGGTCCATGCTGTGAACAATTCACAGTACTGTACAGTTCACAGTACAGTACAGAGGAGAGGGTGGCTCCAGCAGGGAGTGACAAACAAGGAGGGCTGTGCACTGTCACTGAGCAGCCAGCTCTTGGTGTGTGTTACCTGCTTAGTTTGGTCCTTCTGGATTATCTCCAACTGCTCCACCCACAAGCACAAAAAGCAGAGGTGAATACACCACTGAGACACAGGTGGTTTTTCATACAATCATGGAGTAATTTAGGTTGGAAAAGCCCTCTGAGACTAAGTGCACTGCCAAGACCACCACTAATCCACGTCCACATGTCTGTTAAATCCCTCCGGAGACAGGGAATCTACCACTGCCACGGGCAGACTGTGCCAGGACTGGACAACCCTTTCAGGGAAGGAATTTTTTCCTAATAGCCAACCTAAGCCTCCCCAGGCACAACTTGAAACTATTGTCATGCCACTTGTTAACTGGCAGAACAAGTTACCTGGGAGATCCCCATCTGGCTGCATCCTCTTTTCAGGGAGCTGTTTCACCCTTTCAGGGCAGAGACAATCCCCTCCTAGCCTCCTTTTCTCTAGGCTTAGCCCCCCTCTCAACTCCCTTAGCTGCTGCTCCAGATCATTCCCCAGCATTGCTGCCCTTCTCTGGAAACACTCCAGCACCTGAATGTGACAGTCCCTTTCACACCTAGAAATGTGTCCCACACCCCTAGTCCCTGTGCTGAGCAGGACATGGATTCAGGGGTGCGCAGAAGGCTGAACCACATCCCTTTTCCAGGAGGGTTCTCCCATCCACATCCCTCCTGCTGGGAGTGGAATTCCTACCTGACTTGTCAGTCTCTGCGTCTCTTCCAGGAGCTTCTTCCTCTCTTCCACGGCTGCCCCCTTGCTGCTCTCATACTCCTGCAGGGCCCGCTCCTTTTCTGCCAGCTGCTCCCGCAGCGATGGCACCTTGGCTGCCTCCAGCTTGGCCTGCGCTAGCTCACCTTGCAGCGTGGACACAGCTTTTGCTCTCTGCTCCAGGTCCTGGCGCTGCTGGCTTTCTAGGGAGGCATGTCTGGCCCGAGCACTGTCGAGCTCCTGCTGCAGAGCAGCCAGGAGCTGCTCCTTCTGCAGGCACTTGTCCTGGCAGACCTTTGCCTCCTGCCTCAGCTCATCCTCCCGCTCGCTCTGGCTGTGGCGGTCCCTCTTCAGGGCCTCAATGGTCATCCGCTGCTTCTCCATCTCGTCCTGGCACCGCTGCACCTCCACCTTCATCAGGGAGCACCTCTCGGCTGCACGGGAGGCTGCGGTGGCCATCTCAGTCTGCAGCACCCGCAGCCTCTCCTCCAGCTTCTTGCTCTTCTCCGACTCAGCCAGGATCAGGCGTTTCAGCTCCTTGCTCTCCCCTTCCTTCTCTTTCACCTGGTGATGGAGGATGGAGACCTCCTGCTCCAGGCTGCTGATCAGGGTGTTCTTCCTCTCCATCTCCTGGACACACTGGGACACTTGTTCCTTCCAGCTCTCCTTCTCTTGCACGGCAGAGCGGAGGGACACCAGCTCCTTCTCTGCAATCCGCAGCTGATCCATGGTGCCTTCCAACTCCTTGGACTTGAGCTTCTCTTGGGACAGCTGCTGGGAGACTCCCTCCAGTGCCTCAGCAGCTCTCTGGGCATCCGCCTCCAGCTTGGCCACACGCTGGGCTGCTGCTTGCTCTACCACAGCCATCTTCTCCTGAAGGGATGACATCTCGGCCCTCAGCTTCTGCTCCTCTTTCTCTTTCTCCTTTGCCCATGACTGAGCGCTGGACAAGTCAGCCTGGAGGCCAGCCAGCCGCTCTGCCTGGGCCTCCAGCACAGCCACCTTCTCCTGCTCAGCCTGCAGCTGCTGACAGGTCCGGCTGTGCTCCCGGCTCAGCGCCTGCATTTCCTCCTTCAGCCGCCTGCACTCTTCGTCCTCCCCTCGGGCGGCAGGAGAGGCTCCCACGGGCTGCTCCGGGCTCTCCTGTGACACCCGGTGTGTGGCCAGCTCCTTACCCTGCTCCGGCAGGGCTGGCTCCCGGCCCTGAAGCAGCTGCTGTCTCTCTGCCTCCAGCTCAGCGATCCTGGCCAGGTTGCCTTCCAGGCACTCAGCTGCCCGTCTCTTCTCATCCTCCAATATTCCCTCAGTGTTCCGTAGGGATTCCTCCAGGAAGAGCAGCTGCTCCTGCAGGCGGCTGTTCTCCCGGGCCAGCTTGTCCCTCTCAGCCAGCCTCTGCTGGCTCTCCTTCAGCCTGCCCTCCAGCTCCTGCAGCTGGGCTTTCAGTGCCTCTGCTGCCACTCCCTGCTGCCGTTGGGCTCCCAGCTCCAGGATCTGGGCTTCCAGTTCGCCCACCTTGCGGCTCAGCATAGCCTTCTCCTCATCCCTGGCCTGCAGCTGGCTGCTGAGGGATGTGTTGGCCTGCTGGAGCTGCTGCAGGGCAGAGTCCCTTTCCCGCAGGGCCTGCTCATGCTGGGCGCTCAGGGCAGCCAGCCGCTCAGCCTGCTCCTCGGCAGCCCGTGCCTGCAGGTCCCGCTTCAGCCTCTCCTGAGCCCGCTGGCTCTCGGAGAGGGAGCTCTGGAGGCTGGTGACAAGGCTGTCCAGCTGCTGCTTCTCCTTCTCCAGCTGCTGCTTCGCCTCCTCCAGCTGCAGTCCTTTGGCCGTGAGGCTGGACACTTCCTGCTTCAGCTCCTCCAGCTGGCAAACAGAAGAGCAGGGAGACTCTGTTGGGTCTGACTCAGATAGTGCTGCTCAGCAGTACCCAAAACACTGCTGTGATATCAACACCTTTCCAGCTACCCACGCAAAGCACAGCACTGTGAAAGCTTCCAAGGGAAAATGAACTCTTAACCCCCACCCCCAGCAGGGGTCTGGGAGTGGGCACAATGAGGCCAAGTGACACAAATTAACCAAAGGGATATTCCACACCATATGATGTCAGCTCAGATATAAAAGATAAGGGACGTGGGAGGAATGGAGGGCACTCATTATTTTAGTGTTTGCCTTCTGGAGCAGACACTACACGAGCTGAAACCCTGCTTCTCAGGAAGTGTCTAAACATCACTCGCTGATGGGAACTAGAGATTTGCTTTTCTCTTTGCTTAAACACACACAAGCTTTCACTCTTTTTGCTTTAGTAAATTGCCTTATCTCAGCCTACTAGTTATTTTCCATCTTATTTTTCTCTCCCCTATCCTGCTAGGAAGGGGAGTGATAGCAGAGCTTGGTGGGTGCCTGGTGCCCAGCCAAGGTCAGACTACTACAGGGACAAAACATGCACCCTCTAGGTGTTACTCACCTAGTTGTAGCCAACATGCTCACCAGAGCCCCACGTGCTGCATCCCACTGGGAGCTGCCCAGTGCCTGCCTTCCCTCTCATCACACCCCAAGGGCACCTCTTGCTTTTCCCTCAGCCTTGTGCCACTCTGCTCCCTTGGACCAAACACCTTCTTTTCACCATGCAGGAGATGCTCCCTTCACAACCAGTTCATATTGTGGCAGGCTGGGGAAGGCACTAGCTCCCTGGCAGCAGGATTTGCAAATTCAGCCCAAAAGGAGCTCTTCCAGAGTGCTCAGCCCCACATCCCCTACCCAGCAGCACAGAGCAGTAGGCTCTGCCCCACATGGCTTTGCCATGCCTCTCCTGGCACCTGCTGCTCTCTCCAGCTGGAGTCGTCTACCATTCAAGCCCTTGAAGCTGCAGGAGCCCCAATGTACCTTCAAAATGTCTCCCATGACTTCTCCCTTCTCCTGGGCGCTGCATTCCTCCAGCTTGGCCAACTGCTCCTCCAGCATCGAAATCTTTCCCTGTAGAATCTCGATTTTCTCTTCGGAGCATTTCTGGTGACAGAGATGGGACTGAGCATGGGGGAAAGACCAAAGAGCCAACCAACCAAGGACAGCAGCCTGTCCCACCCTGGGGAACCCTTCCTTAGTTTCAGGGAGAGGCTTCCCACAGGAGCTGACAGTTACACAGCTTCTCCCTGTGTGCTGGCAAAAATGGGGAGGAGGGCTCCTGGCTGCTGCACCCTGCTTGCAGTTGGCGTGTCCCCCAGCTGGGAGGGACAATGGGGAAGCTACAGGGGGCCACCCACCACTCCCCAAGGCCCCTGACCTTATCCTGCACGGCGGCATGCAGCTCCTTCTCCAGCTGCCGCTGCTTTTCCTGCGACTGTGCCATGGCACTGTTGTGCTCCTCTGAGAGCTCATTCAGGGCTCGTTGCAGCTGGACCATATTGCTGGCGATCTCCCGCAGCTGCCAATGAAAATCCACCCAGTCCAGAAGAGAGGCAGAGTGTGCCTTTGCTGCTCCCAAATTCCCCCACTCCCACTTCCCAAGAGCTGCAGCACACATGGGCATCCTGGCTTCTGGGTGTTCACCACATGCAGGCAGCTCCACCCAGTCACCATTCCCCCACCAGAGTTCCTATTTGGATCAGGATCCAGAACCCAAGGCAGGCTTGGTCACTGGATCAAAGATTGCATTAGCAGAACCAGAAACATCCCAGCATCCAGCACTGCCATCAAACCCTCCCCCCGGGCTCCATCACAACCAGCTGGGCTGTGGGGACACGCAGAGGACACTGCACCTTGAAGGAAAGATCCCCATTCTCCTCGGAGAGCTGGTTGATTTTCCGGTCCATCTGGGCTTTTTCAGTCTTCAGGTCCTGGCACTGCCTGAAGGCCTCGTGCAGGCGCCCCACCAGGCTGTGGGAAAGGAGGTGCTTAAGGAGGCGGTGCATGCTGGCAGCAGGCAAGGATATCACCAGGGATCGCTGCTGCTGGATATTGCCACGGAAACTAAAGGTTCCAAGGGATCTCCATGCCCTGCTGAGACTCTACCATCAACCCAGCTCTAAAACTGGGTCCCAACAGGTGGCAAAGCAGAGTACAGATAACCAGTCTTTGTGCTTTGCAGATGCCCAGCTGCTCCAAACTGAGAGCAGAGGCAGCTGTGGGACTCCAGCCACCCCCCTGCAAAGGGAAATAAGTGAGGAAAGGACAAAAAAAGACATGGCACTTCCAGTGGAGGTTGGGCAGCCTTCCCGAGTAAACAATGGCACAGGGACAGAGCAAAGACCAGGATGCAGTGTGACAGGTGATTTCAAGTGTGTGACATGGGATCAAAGTAAAGGCCTGGGAAATGGGCTGGAGTCAGGAGTTCCAGGATCACCCTGAAAGCTTCCCCTTTTCCAGGGCAGGTGAGACCCACAAGGGCAGCACACCCTTTTCACATAACAGGATTAACTGCTCCCATGCAGGATTTGGGTTAAGAGTGGGCTGCATGGTTTGGGACTGGATCTATGCCCACTGCAATAAAAATGGGCTGCAGGCCATAACTGCCCCGAGGGCACAGGCAGCGTGATGGTGGCACAGCTGTGTCAGGGGCTGATCCCACAGCGTGGGCAACAAGGGAGGAGGGGATTCTGCTCCTCTCTGGTGGGACCCCATCTGCAGAGCTGCCTCTGGCTCTGAGGTCCTCAGTATCACAAGGATGTGGAGCTGCTGGGACAAGTCCACAGGAGATGCTCCAAGGGCTGCTGGAGCCCCTTTGCTCTGGAGACAGACTTGGAGAGACCTGGGGGTGTTCAGCCTGATGGTGAGAAGGCTCTGAGGACACCACAGAGCACCTTCCAGCACCTAAAGGGGCTCCAAGACAGCCAGAGAGGGACTTTGGACACCAGTCTGGAGTGACAGGACAAGAGGGAATGGTCTCCCACTGACAGAGGACAGGGTTAGATTGGATATTGGGCAGAAACTCTTCCTTGAGAGGGTGATGAAGCCTTGGCACAGGCTGTCTAGAGAAGCTGTGGCTACGCCATCCCTGGAAGAGATTCAAGGCCAGGTAGGAGGGGGCTTGGAGCAACCTGGTCTAGTGGAAGATGGCCCTGCCCATGGCAGGGTATTTCAGCTAAATGAGCTTTAAATTCCCTTCCAACCCAGGCCCTTTTTTGATTCTGTGCCTGCTGTCTTGTCCCCAGCGGCAGAGGAACCAGAAGGTTTGCCTTCTACCCTGTTTCATGCACTGCTAGGGAAGAGACAGACAACACAGAGTCTGGGGATGTGGGAGTGACAAGATCCCACCTAGGAGGAAGGAGTGGATGCTCCTGCAGGATTACCTCTCATTCTTCTCCCTCAGCTCCTCCATTTCTTTGGGCTCCAGCAGGTCTTCAGCTTGTTTCTCATTGAGCTTTACCAAGCGATCAATCTGCTGCTGCATCTTGGTGATCTGAGCATCTGGGAAGGGGGGCAAGAAAGGGCCCATTACCAACTTTTCATGTCACCTGAAGCCCCCACAACAGCATTTCTGCACAGAAACCCTCTCCAGCAGGAGATCAAAGAGCCAGGTTACCAGTGCTGCTGCTCAGCATAGGTGTTGCTTCAGTCATGGCTTTTGTTGCCCACGATATATAAGGCAATACAAGATGGAAGAAGGAACCTGGAGTCTCACTTGTGGCATGGCAGGATGGACCATGCATGAGCAGAGTTGTGGTGGGGTCACAAAAGAAAAGTCAGAGAAACAAGGGGACATCTCTGCCCCAGAGCCCTCCCTGCACCCCAGGATGTGCTGGTACTGACCCTTCTCCATGATGAGCTTGTGATTCTCCACCACCTCCACCTCCAGCTCTTCCTGTTTCTTTCTCTCAAAGGCCAGCTGCACCTTGAGCCTCCGCAGCTGGAACTGGGGGGTCTGCATGATGTCCCCCATGGGCGAAGACGGAGTGCTGGGGAGGCTGCAGAGAGAGACACACACAAGCTGGATTATCCTGAGCCAGCCCAGGCCCCATGCAGCCAGACCCACTCTGCACCTCCATCTCTGGGGCAGGTTCTCCTGCCTGCATCCCCAAGGAACTGCTGCTTTCAAAATCTAGGAACAAAACAACACACATACAAAACCATTTCCATGAAGGAGGTAATATAAAAGCTGGTCTTCCATTGGAGGTCTCCAGGGGCAAATATGGAAAAATGCCTCCACTGGAGACATGGTTTAGTGGTGGCCTTGGCAGAGCCGAGGGCATAGTTGGACTCGATGGTCTCAGAGGGCTTTTCCAGCCTGAACGATTCCATGATTCTAAAAGGAGCTGGAGCCCAAGCTCACCTCCATCATCCATCCCCACATCATGCCAGAGCAATGTGCAGCAGGAGAGTACCAAGGCAGAACAGGGCATTCTGGGGAGTCAGTGTGCAGCCTGGCTACACCTGTGGGTCCCAAAAGCTGCCCCACCCACCCCTCCCTCCCTCCATTTCCCCTGGCAGCCAGGAGGCAGGGCACATACTTGGTGCTGGGGAAGGAGGCGATCTTCTGCAGCTCCAGGAAATGCACCTCTTTCTTGTAAGGGAGAGAGAACAGTGGGGAATGTTCCTCAGAGCTGCTGCTGGACACACTGGACAAGGGTGCCTCTGCAGGAAATAAAAAGGGAGAAGAAGGCTGCCATCTTTAATATCTAAGAGGCTGAGCAGCTAAAATCTCAGGGGGACAGGAACCACAAATTCCAGTAGGGATGGAATAGCCAACTGAGGAAGCCAAAAACCTGCCCTACATCCTTATCCCTCCTGCTCCACAGGCCTTCCCCAGCAACTCTGCTTCCACAAGGCTGTCAGCATCCCACCTGCTCCTCTCCCCCAGGGAAAGGCTGAGGTACTGCTGAGTAGGAAGAGCCAGCAGGTCTGAGGTAGTCCTACTCTTGGGAGTTTACAGGGGACTGTTTTGTAGCTGAGCACATCTGGGTTGTGCAGCTGCCTTTACAGCTGGGCAGCTACAGCAGGATAAACAGGAGGAAAATCCAGGGCAGCACTTACCTTTCCTCTGCAGAAATGGCTCCAAATTCTCATTCAGGCACTCCTCGTTATCCAGCACAAATTTGACAATTGATGCCAGTTCAACCTGTGTTGGAGGAGCTGCAGAGTTAGTGGCTCTGCTGCAGGTCACAGGCAGCACCACAGCAGGCGTGGGGCAGCTCCCTGCCTGCCTGTGCTGCTGCCCACACTTGCCTGCCACAAGCTTTTGATAGCCCAAAACCACCAGTGAGCACCACAGTGCCCACTCCACACCGCCTTTCAGTGAGACCCAGGAGTGCAAGTCCCAGAGTACCTTCCCCCAAAGGAACTGCTGCTTCCCCCTGCACCCCAGATCCAGAGGAGGAACCCCAAAGGGATTACCTGGGTCTTGTAGTCAAGTTCATTCCAGTCCCCAGAGTCCTTGGAACTCATGGAGGTGTGATACAGGAGCAGCACAGCCACCTGAGCAAAGCAGGAAAAGCATGAGTAACCCCAGGCCAGTCCCAAGCACATTGGTGCCATCTGGGACTAAAACACACCACACAGTTACCTTGGCCAGGGCCAGCTCCTCTCCATCCAGGAGTTTCTGTGCAGAGACAAGGTTTTCTGCAGCCACTTTGTGCCGGCAGTGCTCTGCAACACGAAGCAGAATTCCCAGTCACACAGGAGCCACTGGGCACACTGCCTCCCCTGAGGTGGCACTCATGGCCAGCAGGGCACTGGAATGCATCCCCAAGGAGAAGGGACATGGGGCAGGATGGGCTCCAGAGCTGAGACCCCCGTGGTCAGCCTTGGCCATTAGCTCTAACCAACTTTCATTCCCCTCCCTGGAATCCCACCCTAAATCCCAGCTTCCCCACCTTGGCATCTCCCCCAACATCAGCACAAACAGAGAGCTCCATCTCTGGATGCGATATGAGGTGGGATATCGAGTCTTCCCTCAAGGAAAGACTGAAGAAGAGTGAACCAGGAGTGAACCCAAATGTGATAACACACTGAACAAGAGTGTGAGATATTTCCCATTTCCCCTCCCAGGATTTCTGCTTGGGTAAAGGTTTTCAACTGGGATTTGAAGAGCAGGTACCCAACTAGGAAAACTACTCCAGGCAGCATCACCAGAGCAGCCACTGGCACCCTGCCCTTCACATCCAGAACCTCTTTTGCTCTGAACCCGGGGTCTGATAAGGATTTCCGTCTGGAAGTTTCCCCTTCCACAGGCTGCTGCAGGAAAGCTGCTGGCACCTCACAAAGATGCTGATGTGGGGTGAGGGGGTCACTTTGTGGAGAGGAAGCTGCAGACAGCAGCCCAGACTCTCTCAGAGGTCAGGGGCACCGAGCAGGGGCAGTCACTTTCCCCAGCACCAGCGGAGGGTCTTACTCTGCAGGAAACCATGGATGAAGGAGATCCTCTCTGGCAGTGGCTGCTCCAGCACAGACTCCCCCTCCTTGCTCCCGTGGCTGGAAGAGTGCAAGACTTGCATTAACTCCTTCTGGAGGGATTAGACCAACGCTGAGGTTTGTGCAGCAGGGTTTGCTGAGCCAGGGCTGGCTCTGGGGCGCTGCTCTGCCTTCTGCCCCCACACCAGGGCCAGCAGAGCCAGGACCAACCACAGGAGGGGAATCCCCCAGAATCCCCCTGCTGGAGCCAGGCAGCCAACACCCCCTGGCACTGCTTCCTATTCTGCCTGCCAGCCCCAGCATCCAGCACAGCACAGGGGGCTTGTGGTGGCCCCACTGGCCAGGAAGCACCACAGGGGCCAGTCCGTGCATGCAGCCTTGGGCTTTTCTTGCTGGATTTTGGGAAGCTGAAGCTTCCTCTTGCACTTATTTGCAACTACACTCTTCCTGAGCAGCCACCAGTTCATGGAATATCCTGAGTTGGAGGAGACCCACAGAGGTTATTAAACCAAACTGCAGCTCAGAAATGGCATGCCCAAAACCCACACCAATCATGCTTGACCAGCACTGCTTCAGTACTGTCTCTTACTCCCGACATGCCAAAAACAAGAACCTGGCCTGGGACAGGGGCTGCCACGAGGATTTGCTCATCCTCACAGACTTCCTCTTGTGCCACCAGGAGCTCTCAGATCAGCCAGCTGCTGTGGCAGCTGCCCTGCTGCCACCCCACTTTATCAAGCAATGGCCAGGCCTCTTTAGAGAGCACACGCCACCAGGATCCCTGCTAATCCCAGCTGGAGCACAGAGCCAGGAGATTAACCAGGTCTGACTAAATATATCTGTGGTGCAGGCAGCTCCTTCCTCCCCACCCACTGCAGGCAGATCCCTGCTCCAGGCAGGCTCTCCTTACCCTGTGCAGGAGGTAATTATAGGAGACAGGCTCCCAGTGAGCCTCCCACCGGAAGGGTTTGAAAGCAATGCACGGCAGCTTCACACCCTCTCCATTTGTTTTTGTCAGCTCCTCAACCACCAGGCTTTGTCCCACCTCTGATGCCCATTACGGCCTGTAGATTTTAGTTGCCCCTTGCTCCCAGGGAACAAACAATTCCTGAAGGAGGCATTCCTCCTACCCCTGCCCAGCCACCTCAGGTCCCAGGGCAGAGCACACAGGCTCCATCATGACCACACCGTACTCAACAGCAGCCTGACAAGGCAACAGAAGCACCTCATGAGGCAGAAATTGTCATGCTTTACACTGCTTTCCAGATACAAGGCTTCCTCAGGATCCCAAGGCTGCCACTCAGGAAAACTTGCTGGGTGTTCCCTCACCAGAGAGCACCAACAGAAATGGATAATCACCTGTGCAGCTGCAGGAACCTTTGTGCCACTGGCAGCAGCACTCAGGTCTTTTCTACAACGCCAGGAGTGAACCCAGATATTAAGTGCCAGATGTGATAACAGGTCTCAAAGGTCAGGAACTCTGACCAAAACATTCCCTGGGCAGCTCTGTGGGACCCAGCAGCTCTGCAGGCAGACCACAGCTGTGCAGTGCCACAGAGGAGATGGAGATCTCAATATCTCATAGGCCAGAGGAGGAATAAATACCCCACACCCCCACTCCCACCCTGCCCAAGACAGGAGCCCTTAGCTCCTGGGGGCTGAAGCCATGGCTCCAGGGACAGCACAGACCCAGCTGTGTGGTCTGAAATGTGCACAGCTCCCCATACTCACATTTTGTGGATAATTCTGATGAAGACACTGCAGTCCTGGAGCTGGGACAGATCATTGACAGGATCAGGACAAACCTTGGTGCTGTTCACCTAGAAACAGTGTGGGACAGTCAGAAACCAAGACAACACTGTGCTGTGCCACTCACCACCTCCAGTCCTGGCAGGGGACAGCAAGATTGGTCTGGGGGTGAAAGTAAATCCACCCCTTTAAATCACCCCTTCCCAGGGAACACATGAACACGATCCCCACCGCTCCACATCTGGGAGTCTGGCACAGGTCCCATTCATCACACTGCTGGAGCCCTCTTCCCTGGAGAGGCTGAGAGACCTGGGGGTGTTCAGCCTGAAGAAAAGAAGGCTCCAGGGAGACCTTAGAGCCCCTGCCAGTGCCTAAATGGGGTTCAAAAGAGCAGGAAAGGGACTTTGGACAAAGGCCTGGAGTGACAGGACAAGAGGAAATGGCTTCTCACTGATAAGAGAGCAGGGTTAGATGGGATATTGGGAAGAAATTCTTTCCTGTGAGGGTTGTCCAGAGAAGCCATGGCTGCCCTATCCCTGGAAGTGTTCAAGGCTAGGCCGGATGTGGTTTGGAGCAAGCTGGTCTAGTGGGAGGTCTCCCTGCCCATGGCAGGGCATTCCAGCTGAATGAGCTTAAAAGCCCCTTCTAACCCAAACCATTCTAGGAGTTTTCACTTGGACACAGGAGTGCTTTGTGAGACAGATCCAACAACACCTTTACAGTACAGCTGCTGCCTGCTTCAGGCTCAGCTCCATCTCCCAGGCAGTCTCCATGACCAGACCAAGCCATTCCAGCATTTCTGGTTGCTCAACAGGAAGGGTGAGCAAGACTTCTCCTGCAAACACCCACCTGCCCAGGAACAGTAGGAACTGGACTACCCTAGGGCCTGCCCCAGCCACAATCCCTCCTGTGACAAGCCCCAGCATCGAGCCTCGAAGCTGGCAGCAGTATGTCCCACCCATGCAGCGAGCTCCAGCACAGGAGGAGGGACTTACCCAAGCCAGGAGAGCAGCAACTCTTTCACCATGAAGTGACATTGTGGCCAGCCTATCAGGTTCCTGCCCAGACCTAAAAACATCAACAAAGGGGGAGGGGGGATAAAAAAGGTAAACTATAGTAACTATGTCACTAAATTACTTGCACCCAGCACCAGGCATTTGTGCCCACCAAGGAAGGATGTGTCCCTGCATCTGGCCAGCTGTGCAGGAGCAGCCAGCATCCTCCTGCTTCCCCACAGGCTCAGAGTGGGGAGCAATGATGAGCAGCAGCCTGGTCCACTCCCACAGATTAGGATTCTGACAAGGGGTCAGTGGAAAACTGCTGCTCGGGCTCCTCATTCTCCTGCTGTGCCTTCCTCCCTCCCTCGCCTGCAAATGTCACTAACATTTCTAGCCCAGCAAGGCAGTGGCCAAGCCATTGAAGAGCTGCCAGCTCCCCTTCCACTGCTGCTAGTGAAAGAACCACCTGCTGGGGGCACAGGGAGCTCACAGCTGCATTGGGTGGGAGCGGGGATGAGCTGCCCTGACGGGATCTGGGATCACTGCCAGGTCCCCTTCACAGCGACCTTTGCCTCCACGCTGGCTGCCCCCGGTGCCACCCTGGCAGTCTTCCAGGGGAGGGGACTGCTGGGAGCCAAAAAGTCACCCAGATGAGGACGGGGCTCCTCAGCCTGTATTATTGCACCTGGACACCCACACCTTGACGGGCCAGGAGCCTGGCTGGGATCTGCAGCTGCTCAGCAAACACGAGCTCCCGCTGCCGTCAGTCCAGCTGGGACACATGGGATCCTCAGCAGGACAGGTCCTCCCTCCAATTTGGCAAAAACCCAGCTCCCTGTCCCACGGCTGGGTCACTCAGCAACTACTGTCCCTCCCCCCGGTGGCAGAGCCAAGACCTCTCTCTAAAAATCCACCCAAAGGCACCGGGCAAAGCATTCGTGCAGCGCTGGATGGACAGATCCTGAGTGAAAACCGTGTCCCACCAGCGTCGAGCTGGGTTTTACCAGAAACAGTCTGCGAACACACTGGTTCCTGGTGTGAGATCTGCACGGGCAGGCAGGGCTACCCGCTCCTGCCGCGCTCCCAGCCTGGCCCATCACTGGTGACACGGGCCACCCTGAGCGCCTGAGACAGCGCCATGACCCTCCGTGAGGACGTGCCATTCGTGATGGCAGGCGGGAAGCGGTCGGGAGCCCGCCAGCGGCCGTGAGCGCCTTCCAGCTGCATCCCCGCCGAAAGCAGCTGCAGGGGGGCGGCGGGGACCGGGGAACGAGCTCCGGAGGTGGCGGCGGCCGCGGCGGCATTGTCCTTCCCCTCCTTGCCTGCGCCGCTCCGGTCACAACACGGCGTTACGCAAGCCCGCGCTCCGGAGCACCCGCCGTGCCAACGCTCCGGGGGACGCAAAGCCCGCGGGCCCCGGGCTGTCCCGGGCCAGGGTCCGGCTGCGGGAAGCACCCAGGCGGGGTGAGCGAGCCACGGCAGCCCCCGGCACGGACGGGCCCGCAGCAGGCGCGGGGCGGAGGGGGAGAGCAGCCGCCGGCCCGAGCGCCCGGATGTTGGCGAGCCCGGCGCGGCACCCGCGGCCCCGGGGACCCGCACCCCTCCGGGGCTGGGGAGGGGCCGGGCCGGGAGCCGTACGCTGCGGCGAGGCGGCGGAGCTGGGCGAGCTGAGCTTCGCCGCCCCCGCCTCGCTCCCCCCCCCAGCCCCGTGGAAAACAAAACAAGGAAGAGGCAGAAAGTCTTTGTTGGGGCCTTACCGGGGCCGCGCGGCCGTCGTCGGCTCGCTGGGGTTAATCCGCCATGAGCGCTGGCAAGCCGGGAAGGGCCGGGGAGCCAGCGGCCACGCACAAAAGAAAGTTGTTGAGCTTCTCTTCGGCGGGGCTGGCAGGCGGCGGTTCCCCTTCCTGGCCCTGCGCCACCCCACGTCACCGCGGCGGGGCCGCGCTCGTTAAAGGCGCACGGCACAGAAACCTCCGGCGCCTCGCCGCGGGGAGGGGAATCGTCCGAGCCTGGACGCGCTCACTGCCGTCACCCAGCGCAGGCCGAGGGACGGAGAGCTGAGCCGGTGGGGCCGGCACAGACCCGCTCCCGGCCCCAGCGCAGCTCAGGGAAGCCGGAGCTCGGCAGAGAATGGCCCCCGATGCTACGTCTCCCTCTAACCTGACTGGAGTCACATCCAGCTGACCCCTGAATATCTACCACCGATACGCACACACCCCGCGGCCACAGATTGAACGGAAACCGGACCCTACGAGTCACCAGCTAGACCAGGGAGGAGTCAGGCGAGGAAGGGACGCTCACCCCTCGCTGCTGTTCCGGAGACTCTCGGAAGTCATCTCCGCAGCGCCCGGGCTGCCTCAGGAGGCTCAGGGCCGCAGGATGGGGCCGTCCCAAGCACGGCACAGGAAGGGCACAAGGAGAAGGTTCTTTCAAACCGGCGCTGGGGGCAGCAGAGGAACTCGCAAGGAGCGCGGCCGCCGAGTGCCGCTGGCGAAGGTTCCGACTGTGCCAAGCCCCGAGAAACGAAGAACCACAAGCCCGAGCCACAGCGCTCCGGCCGCGACTGCCCCGTCCCTCAGGGACGGGGACGCCGCTGAGCTTGGCCCGAGACGGAGGCTGTGCCACACGCGTGCCCCGCCCGCCCGAGGGTTCCGCTCCTTGCCCACCTCAGCACAGGTCGAGCACAGCCTCGCTCAGCGGCCCTGAGCGCCCGCCGAGGCAACCACCGGCCCCCCACCGCAGGTCACCTCAGCTTTCCCCGTACCGTGACCGTGGCTGGGGATCGTCTTCGGCTTCGGTGTCGCCGGGGCTCCAGCAGTACTGACGATCTTCTCCCACGCCGGAGCCGCCAGGGTCCGGGCCGGGGCCGCTCTTATTCGAACGGCAGCGCCCGCCCCCGCTGCTGCCCATTGGGCACCGCCGGGCCGGGGGCGTCACGCGGGCGGGCAGGCCGCGAATCGCGGCGTTCGGCTCTCGCCTTGCACCGGAGGGGACAGCGCTTGGCCGGTCCCCGGGACCGTGGGCTACCTCGGGGACACGTGCAGCAGTCCAAGCCAGGGAAGCCCTAGTGTTGGGGGGGTTATAGGGCTGCCTGGGGCCAAGGAGAACACAGGCAGGGGCCACCCGTGAAGGTAGAGTGACACAGATGGGACCACGGGGGTGTGTGAGAGTGCGGGTCTCAAGCCCCCAGTGAGAGGTGGGCACATGGCAGGGGGTTGTGTGGGGCCACACGGAGTACTGGAAGCCCACAGTGGGTCAGGGGGGCACGTGGGGGACTCTAGCAGGGTGTCACATGCAGACATCCCACTGTGCCCTGCAGTGCCAGTTAGACAGGGGTCCTCAGCAGCCCCGCAACCTGTCCTGACCTACTAGTGGGGCCTGCTCTCACCTGGGGGCTCCTGTGCTTGTCCCTGTGGCCACAGCCCTGTTTCATCCTGTAGAGGCCCAAGTAAGTTTAGCCATGGACTGGACTGTGGTGGCACATGTCCCCACCACTGCCCAGGCCCCACCAAGACATGGGAAATGCTTGTTAGGCTTGGCCTTCACAAAGACCACCCAGACTAAACCCCTCTTGAGCTTATTGGATATAATCTGTACCAAGGAACTAACAGATGTTTATTGAGCATCTGTTTTTTAATGAACAGACTTGGAAACTTATTTTTCTTGCTTGAGTAACAACCCAAGTGGAACAGTATTTTTGCTGTTGAACCTTCAACCAACTCAAATCGTGTCCAGGATGGAAAATTACTATGACTGAAGCCCACTCTCTTGGGACCTAGACAGCAATCCAAAGTGAGACCCTTTGAGCTCTCAATTATAAAGGGCTAATCCATAATGAAGCCCACTCTCTGATGACCCTATAAACCACAGTCCAAAGTAAGTCTCACTGAGCATTCGCTTCCC
Source organism: Melospiza georgiana (assembly GCF_028018845.1). Taxonomy (NCBI): domain Eukaryota; kingdom Metazoa; phylum Chordata; class Aves; order Passeriformes; family Passerellidae; genus Melospiza; species Melospiza georgiana. The sequence continues at coordinate 96,807,714 of NC_080431.1, forward strand.
AGAACATAGGAGAGCTAATGCATATGTCTCAAACAAAGATACTTGGATGGCTGTGGAATCAACCAAGGACTGCTGGTAATAAACACTGTTGATATTAACACACCATGAGAAAGAAAAAGATATGGCTGAAGAAGGGAGCCAAGGTGAGACAGGACAGCCCTGGAAAAACATCCTTATTGTAGTTCCTGCTGATAAGCACAAGACAAAACAGCACAAGAACGAGTGGCAGGAGGTGGGTAGGATTAAGATGACTGAAGACCCCCAAACCTGTCGGATCTATTTCCAGGAAGACCTGAAAGAACTGACTGTGCATGATGACTAATTTGCATAGAAAATGAGAAATCCTCTTCAGGCTGCGGAAACCTATCCATAAAAAGGTACCCTGCAATTTCCATGCCAAGTGTGTCATTTACTAATGAAACTTTCTGATTATTTGCAAACCCTGACTTTTGACATTCCTTTCAATCTTGAGCATTTAGTAATCTCAGGTGCTTCCTTCCCTTTAAAGGTGGGTCATCATACATTCCCTGTCCCCTTGTCCCCATGGGACATGATCAAAGAGGTGACAGGGGTCAAACAGATGTGTGTACCCCCCCACCAGGGCATGGCTCCCCCATCATGTCCATGCTGTGTCCGACAGAGAACAGTGGAGACAGGCACTGGATGAACGTGGCTTTATCTACTGTGGCAAAAATAATAATTAAAAACAAAAAAAAGAAAAAAAAAAACTGAAATAAAGGTCTAAACATGTAAAAAGGAGAAGGGATGGTGTTGGAGCCACCAGGCCCCATGCAGAGCATCACATCTGCCTGGCTCCAGCCCACCCATCCTGGTGACCTGGCATATGGTGCTGACCCACACCAGGGCCTCCTTGCACCGGCTGTTCCCTTTGTGCTTGTCCCTGTGCAAGGCAGCATCCAGCTGACACAGCCTCTTCCCCACGCACACCCACCCACCCACCCACCCACGAGGAGGAGAAAGCCTCAAGCACTGCAGGTGGGCTCAACGTGCCAATGATGGGCGCCTTGGCATTTAGTAGGAAACAGGGTATCTGTCCAAGTTCTGTGGCAGCAGCATGGGGAGGGAAGGGATACAAAGAGAAAAAAAAAAAAATCAGGAAAAAACCGAAAACAACCCAAAGCGCTGAAGCAGCAGTGGTGAGGGCAGGTTCAGGGGATGCCAAACTGTACAACCAGTTCTTCTTTGGCGTCAACACGGATCTGTGAGAGCGCGCTGAAGGCATAGGCAGCTATCCGGGACACCTGCAGGCACGAAGACATGGCTGTGTCACTGGTGGCTACTGAAACCCCCAGTTATCCCAAAGAAAAACCCCCAGTTATCCCAAAGACACTGCTGCAGGTTAGCCTCCAGCCTCAAAAAGTCCCTAAGTCCGTCCTGGGCTTTACCCCCACCTCTAACAAGGCCTTAAACCTGACCTAGGCTTTGCCCTCAGCTCAGCATCAGGGCTCTGGGCATTACTGTTCCCCCAGGATGAGGATGTGTCCCTGGGGAGCATCCCAAGGGCCCAGGGCTCAGCCCAGCCCTGCTCACCTGCTGCAGGTCTGCAAAGGGGACAGGGTCACTGGCGAGCACTTGGTGTGGCTGGTTAGTCAGGGATGGCAGCAGTGGCAGCTTCTTCCAGTGCGTCAGGTTGTTGCTGAGCATGGCCAGGCGTGTGCTGTGAAGGGAGAGCAGCCAACATCAGTGCCATGCCAAGACATGGGCACATCCAGAAGATGGGTGCTGCACCCCCAGAGGGAGAAAGGGAGAGCAGTGGTGCTGCACTCCCAGCATCCAGCCCTCTTCACTCCCTGCAGCAGGAGGGTGAGGGAGCTTCCAGCTCTCCCACACAGACACCTGTCAAGCAGAAGCAGTCACATCCAGCCCCCCATCATCTGCCCCAAGGGCTGGGGGAACACAGGAGCCCTTTGTCCTGGGCTCTGCTGCCTGCACTGCCATCAGCGTTCCCTGAGCAGGCTGCACCCTGCTCTCTGAGATGAGGCAGCCCTTCTTCATGCCGAGTTCACTGCCTCAGGCCAAAACCCCTGGGACCTGCCCAGGGACACACACAGCTGTGAAGGACTGCAGGGACCCCAGGGTAGAAGTGCAGCTCCCACCTGTACTGCCTGGCTCTGTCCATGTACTCATGCTGCTCCATGCCCTGGGAATCCGCTGCCGACACGTCGATGATGTTGCTGCAGAGACACAAGACAGCAGCTCCCACTGGAGGCTCATTGCTGCCCCTGAGTTCCCTCCCCATCTCAGAGCATCCTCTGACCAGGGCAGACAAAGTCCAGCACCCCAAGACAAACATCTCAAGGCCAAACTCGCCCAGCCACAAGTGTGCCAGGCTGGACGGGCTGCTTGCCAGGAAGGAAATGCCAGGGACTGTTTGCCCACAGCTGCCCTGGGGCAGAGGGAGACAGGCAGAGGCTGCAGGAAGCTGGGGGCTGGTCTGGGCTCTGGGGAGCTTGGCATGCAGCTACCTGGAGATAAAAGGAACCCCTGGGAGGACAATGTCCTTGGCAGATATCCTGAGAGCCCCTGTACCAGGCCCTGGGCTCACAGAGGACCTGGGCCCTTACCCAGGGCCCTGCTGAGCCCCATTGTGTGCACCCCAGAGCAGAGCAGTGCTCAGAGCTGCTGTGGCCCTGCATGCTGGACACACACAGTGGCCACTAGCTCTGCAATGTAAGGCAGGGGAGCAGAGGGGCCTAGGAACATCCCAAAGCCCTCCCAGCCAGGCTGGACACAGCCCTCTCCCCACACTGCCCCTGTGCATTTGAGGAAAAGCCTCCTTCGAAGGGGATGCAGTGCTGCTGCCCCTCCTGCCACCCTCTCCACATCCCCATGGATCACTTTCCTACCCAAACCCTGCCCCTACTTCCAGCCCAGCACCCGAGGGGTTACCTCACACCTCAGGTCTTCTCTCTGTGTGCCCATGGGGCTCAAAGCTCAGGGAGGGGCTGTCTGAGGGCAGAGGGACATGGGGGGCTCTGCCACAGCTCCTCCCTTCCCCTCAGCACCTATGGCTGACCACTGGGGCCCACGGGCAGGCAGTCCCAGCTGTGTGCTAGAGCCAGGGTCACCACTGTCCTGGAGGTGTGCTGTCTGCCCCAGAGCACACCCTGAGGGTGCTGCCTGCCCCAGGGACACGGCCTGAGGGTGCTGCCTGCCCCAGGGGCACAGCCTGAGGGTGCTGCCTGCCCCAGGGACACGGCCTGAGGGTGCTGCCTGCCCCAGGGACACGGCCTGAGGGTGCTGTCTGTCCCAGGGCACAGCCTGAGGGTGCTGCCTGCCCCAGGGACACAGCCTGAGGGTGCTGCCTGCCCCAGGGACACGGCCTGAGGGTGCTGCCTGCCCCAGAGCACAGCCTGAGGGTGCTGACTGCCCCAGGGACACACCCTGAGGGTGCTGCCTGCCCCAGGGACACGGCCTGAGGGTGCTGTCTGTCCCAGGGCACAGCCTGAGGGTGCTGCCTGCCCCAGGGGCACAGCCTGAGGGTGCTGCCTGCCCCAGGGACACGGCCTGAGGGTGCTGTCTGTCCCAGGGCACAGCCTGAGGGTGCTGCCTGCCCCAGGGACACGGCCTGAGGGTGCTGCCTGCCCCAGGGACATGACCTGAGGGTGCTGCCTGCCCCAGGGACATGACCTGAGGGTGCTGCCTGCCCCAGAGCACAGCCTGAGGGTGCTGCCTGCCCCAGGGGCACAGCCCAAGGCTTACATGGCTGTTTTGGCGAGGATGGAGGACAGCATGGCCTGCTCATCGGTGCGTGCTGACGGCAGGTTGTGGTAGCTCTGCTCTGCTCCGTTCAGCACCTTGTTGGGCGGGCTGGCTGCCGGCTCCAGCAGCCGCTTTGTCTCTTCCTCCTGAGGGAAAGGCAAGAGGAAAATCAGCCCTGGCTGCCCCATACCAGCAGCATTAACTCCACGGGATGAGGCAAGTCTCACCTTTCCCTCACCAGCCAGGAGGGCTCCCTGTGCATCCCAGTGTAACCCAGAACAGCCTCAGCTCTGCCAGGCACCTCTTTACCCAATTATTTCAGTTTTTCCCAGATGAAGCCCCTCCAGCCACAAAGGCAGCAAGTGTTGCTGAAATCAGGCAGCACATTTGGAGTGGCCAATCCTGCAGGCAGGAGTCTGCAGCCAGCATCAACCTGCATTAAACCCCCCAGCTAACGTGGACCCACTGTGCCCCACCCCTGCCTGGGCACCACAGAGAGCCCACCCTGGCATAGCAGGGGGCTCACCTGAGCCAGGTGAACCCCACCTGCCAAAGCCCAGGCCCTGGGGTGGGGGCTTCCCAGAGCCACTCACTCCAGGAGGCGCAGAGCTGCAGCCCAACCCTCGATCCTCTGGCTTGGCTGAATGGTGCTGCAGGGGTGGTGAGAAGAGCCCAGTAGAGAGATCATGGGCACAAACACCCATGAGAATAAGATCACAGAATCAGCAAAATTGAAAAAGTCCTCTTGAGCCCAACTGTTCTCCCAGCACTGCTGAGCCCACCACCAAACTACCCAAGTGCCAAGTCTACATTGCTTTTAAATCCCACCAGGGTTGGGGACTCCAACACTGTTCCGGGCAGCCTGTGTCACAGCTGTACAACACTTTTAGGGAAATTCTCCCGAATATCCAACCTAAACCTTCTATAGCACAACCAGAGGCCCTTTCCTCCCGTCCTGTTGCTTGTTCCCGGGGAGCAGAGACAGACTTCCACCTGGCTCCACCCTCCTGTCAGAGAGTTGTGGAGAGTGAGAAGGCAATCCCTGAGCCTCCTAGCAGCCTGAGCCCCCTCGGCTCCCTCAGCCACTCCTTGTGCTCCAGCTCCATTTCCTTCTCTGGACATGCTCAAGCCCTTCCATGTCCGTCTTGCCCTGAAAGGATGCTCAGCCTGTGACCCATGGTGAGCTGGGAGTGCAACCACCTCTCCACACATGCTGTCAGTGGCATCTCCAGCTCTTGCTCTCCCCTTCCTCCTGCTGGGAAATGCTGCTGCCATACTCTAGCCCAGGCCCTTCTCCCTCCTTTCTCGCCACCCAAGTGGAAGCGGGCTGGGCTCCCCCTGGGACGGGCTGTCACAGCCCGGCTCCCGCCGCACCCGGATTAAGTTTCGCGGGACAGGTGACAGCCCCAGTTCTGTCCCGGCCCCCGAGTTGCGTGGCAGTCCCGCTGTCCCAAGAAGGAAAACCTGGCGCTGCTCCCGCCGGTGCCGTGTGAGGCCTTGGGCTTACACCTACAGCGGGACGGCGGGAGGGTCCGGCGCGACCCCCGAGCCGCCGCCTCCAGCCCCCACGCGGCACCGGGGGAACACGCGCGGAACGAGCGACACGAAGGCGGCGACAGGCGGGAGCAGCGCTCAGACCCTGCCCGGGAGCGGGGAAGGGCCGGGCCCCGCCGCGGACGCGCGCCGCCTGCCCCCCGCCGCCGGGAAGCCCCGGGAGCGGGGCCGAGCGTCCCTCCCGGCGCCACCCCCGCCGCGGGCCTCGTGCTCCCCCGGCGCCAGGCCCACCTGGTCGGAGGCCTCGGCCTCGCTGCTGTAGCAGCAGCCCATGGCGAGCGCGGCCCCGGCTCCGGCACGGCCCCGCCGCCGCGCGGTCACGTGAGCGCCGAGTCACGCCGGTCACGTGAGCGGCGGGGAACACCCGGACACACGGACACACACACGCACAGACAGACACACGGCCGCGCCCGCCGCCGGGGGCGCGCGCGGGGCCGTCACGTGGGCCGGAGCGCTGCTCGCACGTGGGCTACGTCACGCGGCCCTGCGGGGGGGTCACGTGGCTGCTGTCAGGGCGCCGCCCCCCCGGGCGCGCTCCCGGTGTGTCCCGAGCGCGCTCCCGCGCTCAGCCGGCCTGCCCGCCGGGATCCCGGCATTCCCGGTGCCCCCGGGCTCCCCGGTGTTCTGGTGCTCAGAATATACAGTGGGGCAACAATGAGGGAGAGGGGGATGCCGGGAGTGATGGCGTGTGTTGTCCCAAATAACTGTAACGTGTGATGGGGCCCTGCTCTCCTAGAATAGCTGAACACCTGCTTGCCCATGCCAAGGGGGGATGTGAAAAATGCATGTGTTTTATGATTGGCTTTTCGCAAATATTAAAATGAATATTATATGTGTTGTGTTAGAAAGTAATGCTGTATTAATTCTCTTAAGTAGCGTGTTAAATATAGTTTTAGGTTGTAAAAAATGTTAAAATAGAAACTATGCTATGTAGGATACTTTTTTTTTAAGAAAGGACTCGCACTGAGATAGCAGCCACAGGACACCTAAATCTTTCAGAGAAAAAGAATTTGTTGCCCTCTTTATCAGAATAAACAAATTTTTTCCCACCTCAAAGCCGCTGTTGGGATTAAGAGAAAGAAATTGACGATCACCAGACAGACTCCTGTGTTAGAATGGAATTTATGCATCATGTATGAGGTGTATGAATATACAACAGGCTATTGCTTTTAAGGGTTAGTCCTTTGTTAATGGGGGTCCTCTTTTAGGCTCATGCTGCCCAGAAAAAGGTACCTGGACGTCCATAACTCCTTGTCTCTATTTTCTCATATTGTCCTCATTCAATTTGTCAAATTATTATTACTCTAATTGTATTACTATTTTTATAATCATTTTATTACTATTAAACTTTTAAAATTTTAAAAACAAGTGATTGGCATTTTTCATAGGTGACTTAATTTCTTGTTTTGCTTTACTTGTGTGTGTGGTCTTTGCTTTTCCTATTAATCTGTATTTGACCTCAACCTATGAGATTTCCAGTTTTTACCGTTCCAATTCTCTCCCTGATCTTTCTGATGGGGGAGTGGGCAAGTGGATGGGTTGGGCTTGGTTGCTGGCTGAACCACAACTGTCCTTGTTTGTCACCTATCATGGGGGACTTAGGGTTGGGGTAACAATAGTGGGTTGGAAACAAATTTGATGTCAGCATTTGCTGTATTGGGTCCAGGGCCACTGGTCACAGTGGTGCTTGGTCTGTCCATGTGGGTGTGGTACCTGACCCTGGCTCTGTTCCTGTGTGTGCTCCTCGGGGTGACCTTTCACAGAGCAGGGACAGGGATCAGCATTTCTTTGTTGCTGTGCTGTGGGAGGTGAGTCTATGACAAGGTAACACCAAGGGCAATGAGGGTACTCTGGGATGTGTATTCAGTGCTGCTCTCCTGCCCTTTGAAGCCCATTAATAACCATACCTTGTCTGGGGGGGGAACAGGGGAAGGATGATTTTCTCCATTTTCCCCCCCTTTTCCTCCTTCAGGCCTGTTACAACAGCTTTTGAGCATTTTTAATTCCCTTTGGATGGTAAGAAAGCCTGTTCCTGTTGCTCTCAGTGCAGTCCTCACTGTGTTCAGAGTCACCTTTGGGGGCAGAACAGAGATTTCCAAGAAGGCCATTCAGGGACCTGTCCCGAGGGGGAATAGTCATGAGTGGCAGGGAATGTGCCAGAAAATTGGCCAATTTTTTGAGACATTCTCTGCTCCGGTGGTTTGGGAGTTCACCCCTGAACAACTGCAGCCTCTGATAAAGTGACAGAATGTTTGCAAGGAGATGCTGTGTCAGCTGCAGAGATGAGCAGCTTACTGCAGTGTGCTGGGCCCTGGCTACTCTTCATTGCACACCAGTGGTCAGTGGAGAGCACCCTCAGGGGAGGAGGAGGAGGAGGAAACAGCAACAGCACCATGGCCACGGCAGCTGCAGCTGAGCCAGGGAACAGCCCGTGCTGGGAGCAGCCACCCCTGCAGGGAACGAGGAACCCAAGAGAAAACCAGCTCAGTTAGTGAGGGATGGCAGAGCAGGGCCCTCAGAACAGGGGCAGGAGGCAGGGCCAGAGAAAATCACCTGGTCCATGTCCCCAGGTGAGCTGTAAGATGTGTGAGAAAGCCCAGCCACCAGTTAGGTGAGCCCCTGGTGACCTGGCTACTCCAGTGCTGGGATATCCTGGCCCATATGGAAGGGGATAGTAGTGAAGCCAAGCAGCTGGGATCCTTGTCCTGGGATGTGAACATTGACAAGGGCATTGGGAAGAGCACACAAACTCTCAGGTTCTGCAGGCAACTCCTGTCAAGTGTGAGGGAAAGGCACTGACCCAGGGATGATCAAGTAGTGCATGGAGGCATGTGGAACCATGGAGCAAGGTACCCAGTATCTTGGAGAGAATTAGGGGTGCTGGAGGTTGAGTCTACTACAGGGATTCAAATAACTAAGTCCCCTTTAGGCCCATATGTCTGGTGTATACAGTCATTGTGGCACAAGTTTGTACAGAGCCATTGTCATACACCAGCTCACTGTCAAGTAAATTGGCAGAGGGAGCTTCTGGTATTGTCTGTTGGTTGGAAAGGGGTCTTCCATGTGAATATTTTCTTGTTCCCTTTGTCATTAATATTGTTGCTGTTACTGTTGATTTTCTTATAGCCAGTAAATTATTCTTATCTCAACCTTTACCTTTTGTGCCTCCTCTCCATCCCGCCCCTGTGGGAAGGGGGAAAGGAAAGCAGGAGAGTGAGAGAATGGGCATGGTTTGGAGGGTCTCAGTGGGGGCACTGAGCAGGGGAGTACCATTCCTAAACCACAATAGATCCCAGTGCCCCAACCCTCCAGACCCCCAGTGCTCCCAATGCCCCCATGCTCCCTGGGCCCACAGTGTCCCCAGTGTCCACTGATTAGGGCTCCCAGTCCTCCCAGTGCTTCTGACTTCCCGTGCTCCTGTTGCCCAGTGCTTCCAGTACCCGGTATTCCCAGTGCACAGTCACAGGACTCCAGTTCCAGTATCAGGACCACAGCTCCTAGTACTACACACCAGTAGTGGGACTCCAGCCATGATACTGGTACCCCAGGCCCCAGTATCAGCACCCCAGCTCCAGTATCAGCACCCCAGACCCCCCTTGTGCAGCCCAGGACCACCTCCCCGCCCCAGCCTGGCCCCGTCTCAGTTGCCAGCCCCACTGAGCTGGTAACCGGAGCTCTGATAGCAGCTGCAGCTGTGGTGACACCATCAATAATTCAGTGGCAGCAGGGCTCCACACAGGACTGCCTGCCTCTGCCTGCCTGGAGTGCGGGGACAGGTAGGTGCCACCCCCATTGCCCTATCCTGTCACTGTGGCTGGGCACCCCCAAGAGCTCAGGGTGTGGGGAGCAGGGGGTGAGGTACAGAATATTGGGGATGGGAGCAGCAAAGCTGGACCAAGGGGGGCACAAAGGGTTGTGCTGAACAAGGCCCCTCACAGCAGCACAATCACCTGGGATGCCAGCCCAGCCAAACCCAATATCTAGACCCTGGCAGGTGGGTCCCCAGCACTCCCCAGCCCTGGCACAGGGATCTCCACATCATCCTGGGGTGCCCCAGCCCTACAGGCCCAGCAGCACTGGAGCCCAGGGAGAGGGGCACGTCCAGGGGGTGCACAGCACAGCACAGCCGACTCCTGGCATGAGTGGGAGCTGTGAGGTTCCCTGGAAGGACACCCTATCACAGCATCCCATGACAGGATAGATTTGCCTTGTTATGGCTTAAGGGCTCACAATGCTTCAATGATCTCTGCACAGGGGAGATTTTCAAAGCCTGGGTCCAAGGTTATGCTACTGATAGTGGACACAAAGGGTGCAAATCTTCCCATTTGGCAGAACTCCCAAGAAAAGTACAAAACTAACAAAGTCAACTAACAAAAAGCACAGCCTCGCTCGCTTGTGATGGTGTCTCCAGCAATTGCCCTGGCTTTCCTCCCCTTCATTGTGACCCTGCTGATCCGGTACCGGCACTACCTGGTGCTGCTGTACCGGGCAGTGCTGGTGGCCTGGCTGCGGGACCGGCTCACCGGCACCTCGCGGGAGCAGCGTGCCTTCCAGTACGTGCTGGCCCATGCCATCCCTGGGGACCCCCACCACATCCTCCAGACCTTCGACCAGTGGTGCTACCACTGTGAGCACCTCAGCTGCGTGGGGCCCGACAAAGGTGAGTGCCACCCTTGCTTGTCCACACCACACAGGGCATGGCACTGGGCACGGCCATGGCACCACTGACATGGCCATGGCATTGCCAGCATGGCCACAGCACCACTGGCATGGCTGTGATAGTGTTGGTGTGATCACAGCACTATTAGCATGGCAGTGGCACTGTTGATATAGCCATAGTATTGTTGGCATGATTGTGGCACCAGTGAGCCATGGCACTGTTGGTATGGCTGTGGCATCATTGACCTGGCTGTGGCATTTTTGGCATGGCTCTCCGCCATGCCTCTGGGAACTGCTTGGCACCCTTGCCCTGACAGGGCTGGGGTGGCACAGAGTGGTGCTGAGAGGCACATGCCACGCCAGGGCGGATCGTGGAGCGGGTGCTGCTGGAGCGGGCCCCGCTGCGGGTGCTGGAGCTGGGCACGTACTGTGGCTATGGCACCGTGCTGCTGGCACAGGGGCTGCCCCCAGGCGCCCGCCTCTACACCATCGAGGGCGACCCCCGACACGCGGCCGTGGCCGAGAAGGTGATCCGCCTGGCTGGCTTCAGCGAGGAGACGGTGAGCACCGGGGCACTGGGACAAAGCCCAGCTTTGCATGGGAAACCAGGGAGGAGATGGGGTGGGATCCTTTGCTGCAGGGACTGAGGCACCTGCTGGGTAGTGCATGAGGGAAGATCCTGCTCCATGTGAAGCAGGGGGGTGGCTGGGCACCCTGATCCTGCTCCATGTGGATCTCTCACCACCCTGTGAAGCAGGGGCGTGGGTGGGCACCCTGCCACCCTGCCCCAGTGACCGAGGGGGGTGCAGCACAGGTGGAGCTGATTGTGGGCCCCTCGGAGGAGGTGATACCCCGCCTGCGGGAGAAGCACGGCCTGGTGAACGCCAACTTCGTCTTCATGGATCACTGGAAGCGCAGCTACCTGCGGGATCTACGGCTGCTGGAGAGCCACCAGCTGCTGGCTGAGGGGGCCACCATCCTGGCTGATAATGTCCTCTTCCCTGGGGCACCCCACTTCCTGCAGTACGCCAAGACCTGCGGCAAATACCACTGCAGGGTGCACCGCGCCAGCCTGGAGTACTTCCGCGCCATTCCTGACGGGATCGCCGAGCTCCGCTACACCGGCACCCACTGAGTGGGCACCTCCTGCCCCGTGGTGCCACGGTCACCGTGGCAGTGCCAGGTCCCCAACCCGGCCTGGGCTTCAACAAGGGCTCTGCAGGAAGTACAGTGGCTGCTGTGGTCTGTGCTGGGGGCGGTGGGTAACGAGGGAGGGGCTCATTCCCCATAGGGCTCCTGCCTGCACGGCACAGGGAGCTGTGCCAGGAACACCAGTGCATGGTGGGGAGCAGCCCTACCCTCTGCCTGCCCTGGTGGCCTCAGACACCAGATTTGGGGTTGTTTTCTTGAAAACTGAGTTTATTAGAAAAGATGTGTGAGTTCCAATATGCCAGGTGGCAGTGTCCCCTCCCCTGGAGGGCTTCGCTCCGAATCTCCTGCCCCACACAGCAGCCATGGCAGGAGGAGCTTCACTGAACTGTCCCCCAGAGCCGTGGGGGCAAAGGCTCTCCCCCAGCCTCTGGTCTGGTGTGGTTGTGGCAGAATCAGATCATCCACTGGTCCTGATCCTGCTCTGTGCCCTCCATGTCCACCTGGGAAAGAAAGAGGTTTGAGATCTCCCCCAGAGCAAGAACTTAATTAGAAAAAATAGAGGGTGTGAAGGAGAGAAGACAGCCCCTGGAGCCCATGCTCAGGGTCCCACACACTTCACATCCCCTGCTTTGGGGTCTCACACTATTTACCTCATTGATCTCCCCATCATCAGGAGACTCATTATAATCATTCATCTCATCCATATCCTGCATGTCCTCATCATCTTCTGAGTCCTCTTCGCTGTCTTCATCATCTTCATCATCCTCCTCCTCCTCCTCATCATAGTGCTGTGGACACAACAGCTCCAGCAACCCCATCTGCCCCTCAAGCCCTGTGGCACCCCCCCTTCCCTGTGCACACACCCACCTCGGACGCTGGCTTTCCTATGGGCACCAAGTTGTTGTCCTTCTCAGCAATGCTCTGGAGCTGGGGAAGGGAGAGAGGAGGGTGAGCACTCCAACAGCTCCATGACAGCCCAGCAAACAGGCCCTCCTGGCTCAGCTGCTGCCTTGTGTGGCTGACTGACCATGCCCAGAGTCCTGCTGCCTCCCTGGCATCCCCCAGCCAAGCAGGGAAGAGCAGCTTTAACACCCTGCCTCAACACCCTGCCACCAAGCAGGGGGATCCCAGTGACACTCTGGTGCTCAGAGGGGTCGAGGCGTCCCCATGTGTGCCATCAGAAGCCCAAACACAAAGCTTATGTATTTCTTTATCAAAAAATAACCAAATCTGGGACATCTGATCAGCCAGACAAACACAGCCACAGCAGATAATTAAAGCTCAATTAAATTACGTCAGCACCTCCCACCCAGAGGGACTTGGAACCTCTTCTACATGCTGGGGTTTTAATTGATTTAAACTTTATTATTTAATTATAAAAGCTTAATTACTGGTATTTTTTTTAAACTTTAATCAAATAGATGTTCTTCCCCCCCATACACAGGGGCACTGCAGCACCGAACCACGCTCACAGCACAAACACTTGTCAGTTAGCAGGATCAGAAATCGCTCCTCGCCTCCCTCGGGAAATTAGTTAATTCATTAATTGGGAGCTAGTGCAGGAGCCTCGGTTCAGCAGCATCTTATTAATAAACCCCCGCACGGTAACCGGGGAGCCCCGGGTGACGGACACGACAGCAGCGGTGCCCGAGCCGGCAGCACCGGCTGAAACACGGGCACAGCCGGTGAACACCCGGGGGGAGCCACGCAGCGGGGCAGCCCCGTGTCCCGGGACACCCGGGCCGCAGCGCGCACCGCGGCCGTGCCCGCTGCAGGAGCAGGGGCCGCTTCCCCGGCCCCGAACCCGTTCCCGGTTCTGACACCCGGACCCGCCGCCTCACGGCTCCCCCCGCCCCGGTGCCCACCCAGGCCTGGTGCTGCTGCTCCTGCTGCTGCAGCTCGGTCTCGTCAACGCACGGCCGGTCGAGGTTGAACCAGAGGGACTCGGTGAGGCGGGGCAGGAGTGAGGGGAACAGCGTGGACATGGCGGGGCACCGGGAGCAGCGCCTGGCCGGCGCCAGCCGCCCTGCCGGAAGCGGAGGCCGACCCGGAATCAGTTACAGCGCACGGAGCATGCGCAGAGGGCGTGCAGGCACGCAAGGGGGCGTGGCCTATCGCTGTCTGGGGGCGGGGCGCGGCTTGATTGACAGGCGGTGGTCTGGGCCCCTGTGAGTGTGGGGCTGCTGTGCTGGCCCGGGCAGCCCCGAGTTATCTGTGACCCCCCCTCAGGGCGTATTTGTGATCCCCACGGAGTATCTGTGCCCCCCGTGGGATATTTGTGACTAACGATGGGCATGTGAGCCCCACAGGTACCAGTGACCCCAGTGAGGAGATATCTGTGATGCTGGTGGGGTATCTGCTCCTGTGGGGGCAGCTGTCATCCATGGCTGGGGGTATCTGTCACCTGTGAGGGGGGTATTTCTCATCTCTGAGGGGGTATCTTCCCCCCTCCTCAGGGCATCTGTGATCCCCGGGGCACGTCTGCCCCCCCCATCACGTATGACCTTGGAAGTATCTGTCCCTTGCAGGATATCTTCCCTCCTAGTCCTCCCCCAGCCGGCATGTCTCACTCTGCAGCGTTTCTGTCCCTCCAGAGCCACAGTGACTGCTCTCCCCCAGGGTATCTGCTCCCCCTCCATGGGATCTGTGATCCCCTGAGGACCTGGAACTCAATGAGGGGTACTTGCCTCTCCCCTGTGGCCAAAGGTGACCTTGCCAGGGTACCTGTCCCTGCCAGCAACATCTCTTACCCACTGTGCTGTTCCCCCCCACTCACTCACAGGGGCCCTGTGGTGCTGGGGGGCCAGGTCCTCCCCTTGTGCTGGTGTCAGGGAGTCAGGCCACCTCCCATAGGAGGGAAGGAAAAACAGCCATAAGTGGATTTTGGCTGGTGCTGGCCCCAGCCCGGCGCCAGGAGGATGAATCCCAGCCGCATGTGGGGCTGATGAGGGGCCAGGATAGGCACGAGTGTCAGTCCAGGACACAGTGGGGAGCCAGGGCGGGGTGCACTGTCTTCTCCATGCCCTCAGTGCTGCCCAATCCGCTGCATTCCCGCGTCCCGTGATCAGTGGCCACGGGTTGTTCTGCACCACGACCTTTGAGATGAGCTGTGCTCGCCCCACGGCACCTGGAGCCCAGCTGCCCCCCAGGTAAGAGCCCTGGCACCCCCAGGTAAGATCCCAGACCCCACTGTCGGTGGTCGTGGGCAGTGACCGTGTGCTGCCGCGCTTCCACATGCACGGCGGGGGACTTTGTCCCTGCTGTCACCGCGTCTCTCAGTGCTGCTATCCTGACCTGCTGCCGCCCTGGCAGAGCAATGGCAGCGGTGTTGGCTCTGCTGGTGGCCTGGCCAGCTGCCACTGCAGCAGTGACGGTGACACGGGACTCGCTGCTGAATGTCTGCATGGATGCCAAGCACCACAAAACAGAGCCTGGCCCTGAGGGGCAGCTCTATGGGCAGGTACGGTCCTCATCCACTGCACCAGCACCCACTGGTGTCACTTGCTGTGGGGTCACCAGGATGGAGGCTGGGGGGCTCTGTGCCCCAACATGAATTCCAGCACACCCAGTGTCACCCACCCACGGGCACTGGTGCTTTCCCTGGACCTGCAGCAGGTCCCAGCTGAGCCCTGGTGGCTCCTGATGGGTCCCAGCTGAGCCCCGGCTGCCCCGGTGCAGTGTGTCCTCTGGAAGGACAATGCCTGCTGCACTGCCAACACCAGTCTGGAAGCTCACCAGGACCAGTCCTACCTGTACAACTTCAACTGGGACCACTGTGGAGCCATGCCAGAGAAGTGCAAGCGCCACTTCATCCAGGACACGTGTCTCTATGAGTGTTCCCCTAACCTGGGGCCATGGATCGACCAGGTAGGTGCAGATCCTGCCCTCATCCACCCACCAGAATCCTTGGGGTGAGCTGGGGGAAACTGGGGGAAACTGGGGGCCCTGCAGGCAGACACCAGCTGGCGGAAGGAGCGGATCCGGGATGTGCCACTGTGCCAGGAGGACTGTGAGCAGTGGTGGGAGGATTGCCAGGATGCTGTCACCTGCAAGGTCAACTGGCACAAGGGCTGGAACTGGACTACAGGTGAGTGGGGGTTGCAGGGCACCCCCCATCATGCCTCGACCCCGCTGTGGGTCTCTAGTCACCCTCCATCTTGCTGCAGGAGAGGTTGTGTCCACCCTCCCTGGTGGCTGTGAGTGGGTCCGGAGGTGTGAGGGTCCCCATGGGGTGGGGGTGGCAGCCAGGTGGGATCCCCTGTGTATGTGGGTGGGTCAGGGGGTGTGAGGGTCCTCATGGGGTAATGCAATGTGAGACCCTGTGCCTCCTTGAGGTCAGCTCTCTCTTCCCCAGCAATGCCAGTGGGGTCCATGTGCACCCCATGCACAGGGGAACAACACCCATTTCCCAAAGCCCTTCGCCCACTTCACCCCCTGCCCACCCCCAGGCACCAACCAGTGTCCCAAGGGTGCCATGTGCCAGAAGTTCAAGTTTGTGTTCCCCACGGCGGCTGCGCTCTGCGAGCAGGTCTGGTCTGGCTCCTACCGCTACACGTCCCACCACCGTGGCAGCGGCCGCTGCATCCAGATGTGGTTTGACCCCGCGCAGGGGAACCCCAACGTTGCCGTCGCCCAGTATTACGCCCGTGGCGATGCTCCCCCAAACTCCCTGCCCTCTATCCTGCTGTCCCTGCTGCCCCTCACCCTGCTGGCCCTGCTCTGAGCAGGAGGGGCTACAGGCAGGAGCGGGCAGTAGATGGTCAGGGGGGTCCCCAGGCTGCCTTGTACCTCCCCATGGGATGTCCCCAAGCTGTGTCCCCCCACCCCGAGGCATGTGGCTCATGAATAAATGCTGCTGCCCTGCTTGGTCTTGGGTGTTGTGTGATGGTTGTGGGGATCCAATAGGATGGTTGAGGGACCTGGGGGTGTCTGCTTGTCCCATGCTGCTTCTGGTGGGGAGATGAAGCAGACATCACTCCTATTCATTTGTACCGACCAACCTGGCTACCCAGCACTGCCTCCCCCAAACCACTGTACAGGCACAGGGCTGCCTGCCACTGGGGCCCAGGAGGATGGGATCGCTGAATGTGTCCTAGCACCTGACACGGATCCAGGGCCCCGGGCGTCACTGACACGCTGGGGTGCACAGGATGAGACTGGGAAAATTATGGGCAAATAGGGGAGGATATCCCGGGGACCCTGAGGTGGGATCATGGTTGTCAAGGGAGTTCCGCTGGCCTGGAGCCCACCCCAGTTGTCCCTTTCCCCCCCACATGCTCCGCGTTCCCAGCTGTGAGATGGCACCGTCCCTGGCCCATGGACAAGTCCCCGGTTTTGGTGGCAAAACCAGGTCGCGCCTCCCACTTCTTCAGCCCCAGTCCCCAGCCCTGCCCCACCGCGGCCCCCCTTTCCCCAGTGCCCGGCTCCCCGGTACCTTCACACTGCCGGTGCCTTCACACCATCGTGCCCTCGCTCTTCCCTTCGGTATGCCCCCGGTGCTCCCCTGGTGGTTTCCCCCTCCCAGGTGCTCCCCGCCCCGGTGCTCTTCATCCTCCCGGTGCTCCCCACTGCTGCTGCCGCTACCCGCTGCTCTCGGCCCCTCGGTGCCGCTGCCCCTCGGTCAGACCCCCCGATGCCCCCCTGAACATCCTGCTCACGGCCCCTGATCTGCCCCGGTGTCTCTCGGGTGCGCCCCCAGGACCCCACCAGGGCTCCCCCGAGCTCCCCCTGCTGCTCCCCCAGGATCCTCCCGGGTCCTCGACTCCCGCGATCGCCCCTCACGGTGGCCGCCCCCGGATCTCTCCCGTGGGCCCCCGGGTGCCTCATCGGTGCCCCCCTGGGGCCCGCGACGCCCGAAGCCCCCGAAGCCCCCGCCTGTCCCCGGGATGTCCCTGTCCCCCACCTTTCCCCGCCCCGCTGCCCGCCCCTCGGCTCCCCCTCCCCCTCAGAGCGCGGCCCCGCGGCGCGGCCCCAGCGGCGGAGCATGGCGGGCGCGGGGGCCGCGGGGGGCGCGGGAGGAGCGGCCCCGGTGCCGGTGCCCCCCTGGTACCACCGGGACCTGAGCCGGGCGGCGGCCGAGGAGCAGCTGGCGCGGGCCGGGCGGGACGGCAGCTTCCTGGTGCGGGACAGCGAAAGCGTGGCGGGGGCCTACGCGCTCTGCCTGCTGTGAGTGGGGTACAGGCGGGGGGCTGCCGGGGGGACACCCCCGCGGTACCGGTGGGGCGTGGGGGGACACCCGGGAGCGGCCATCGGGGGTGCCTGGAGGGGTGCGCCGGGAGGGGACCGGCGCGGGGCCGGGGGAGCTGCGGAGGCACGGGCAGGGAGTCGGGGGGAGGACCGGGGGCGACCGTGGCAGAGCTGCAGGGGGGAGCTTGAGGGGGCACCGGCGAGAGCTTTGGGGGGATCCCGGGAGAAACGGGGTGGGGGTACCGGGGAGAGTCGGGCGTAGGAGTGGAAGTGTTCAGGGCGGCACCAGAGGGGCCTCGCGGATGGTCCGGGGAGAGCAGGGGGTCGGGAGGGCAGCCGGGGGTGGCTCTTGGGCCAGCAGAGGGGAGGATCTGGGGGAGCGCCAGAGGTATCGGGGAGAGCACTGAGGCGTCACGGTGGGGTCGCTGCAGGGATCCGGGGGAGCACTGTGCTACGCAGGGCGGGTGTCCAAGGAAGCACTGGCACAGCACCGGGAAGAACAGTGGGAGAGGCACCGGCAGGGGGAGGGGGCGCCAAGGAAGAACAGGCAGGGGGATCACTGGAAGGGATCCAGGGGAGCACGCAGGGAGCGTTGGTGGGGATGGGGGAACACTAAGAGGGCAACAGACAGAGAGGGATACAGTGAACACGGGGGTCACCGGTACTGTGCGGGTTACTCGGAATTTGGGCACGGGGAGGCTGGGACAGCTCTGTCAGTGGTTGGTGGGGGGCACGGACACGGGGGGACCTGGGGTTTTGGATGGACTGCCACTTCTGGGACGCAGCACCAGGGCAATGGCCCCTGCTGTGGCCTGGGTGTCCCAGGAGACCTGGGAATCTCTAGGCAGTGGGGGGATATTGGGCTGGCTCCAGGGGAACTGTGTCACCCACCCCTGTTATGATGGGGGTCTATGAGGTGGGGGCCTAGCACCTGCCGCACACTCTTGGGGTCCCTGAACCTACCCATGGCACTGGAAGTCCCCCAGCTCCTGCCCTCGTGTCTGGGGGTCCCCAGCCTGGGAAGGGGGGACAGCTTGAATAGTGCCATGGAACTCCATGGCTCCCAGCTTGTGCCAGGTCACAGGTGAGGGCTGACAGCCCTGGGGGTCCCGAAGTGCCTTTGCCCAGTGGTGCACCCCAGCACCCCACCATACCTGGGGCCTCTGGCACCTTGTTGTGCTGAAACTCCTGGGACATGCCACTGGCTCTGCTCAAGGCTGGCTGCCTGTGCCAGCACCTGGACCTTGATGTGGTTGTGAGGTGGTGGTGAGGGCACTTGAACTCAAAGCTTTTCTGTGCCCTGAGAGCCTGTGGGAGAGTTGGGAGTGCTCTGTGAGCTGGCCTGCCCTGGCCTGGGGTTGCTGTGTGCTGGTGCCGTGTGCATTGCCAGGCATGCAGCCTCCATGGTGGTGTGGTTGTCCTGCCCCGTGGACAGTGGCAAATGCAGTTTCCCAGGCATGTGGGGTAACAGTGTGGCTCTGGGCACTGGCTCCCCACCACAGAGCTGGGGTGGCAGGCAGCACTGGGCACAGCATGGGGAGAGCCTGCAATTCCAGCATCTAATGGTGCCGTGTGGCTGGAGGGAGGGCATTGTGTGGTGTGGGTGACAGGGGGCTGCAGACAGCATTGTGGCACGGGTGCCTGGGTAAGGTGTGTCTGTCATTGATGTCTCTCACTGCTTGGTGAGGGGGCCATGGGTGCCACGTGGCTGGCCTGTGGCACTGGCACCACACAGCATGGCAAAGCCCATCATGGGGATGCCAGGCCGGGAGGCTGCACTCCTACAAGGGCTACTGGGAGTCCCTGGTGCTGTGATCTCACCAGGCACCCCCACTGCCTGTGAGTGGGTGGACAGGGCTGTGGAGCCATTGGCCTAAAAATAGCTGCAGAATCAGGAGGAGGAAAGGGAACTGCAGTGGGATCCCGGCAGCATCGGCTTCCTTTAACCCTCCCACTGGTGTGCCATGGACTCACCGGGCTGGATGTGGCACACCAGGACATCTCACTGTGCCCTTGCCATGGCACACTGGGGTGTCCCACCGTGGCACACCAGGGTGTCACACTTGTGGCCTCGCTGTTTCATATTGGGAAGTGGTGGCATACAGCAGTGGCACCCCAGGGTGTGCTGACGTCACTGGTTGGTGAGCAGTGCTAGTGGGGACAGGCCTGGTGTGATGTCCCACAGGAGCGTGGGGGCTTGGAGCTTCCATCCTGGCTCACTGCCAGTTCACGGGGGACACCAGTGCCAGGGTGGTGCCAGTGGGCACACGGTATCCCCCTTGCCCGGGTGCCCACACCCTGCTCTTGGTGAAGCAGGGTGGCAGGTGCCCCTCTGTGTGCCACAGAGCAGCGGGGATGCGGGGTGCCCGCTGTGCTGGCAGGGTGCTGTGCGTCAGAGCGACAGGGGAGTCCCGCAGCTCCCGCATAAAGGCTCTTTGTAGCCAGCCCGGTGCTCTCTGGCCCCCCCTCCCCGTCGCTGCTCACCAAAATAGCAGCGACAGACAGACAGCGGTGCGGGGCTGGGCAGCCAGGGGGCCCTGCAGGCCCTCACCACAGCACCACCCCCTGTGCCGGGTGTCCCTCCAGCCCCTGCCAGTTATCCACAGAGAACCCCTTGGTGTCCCCCACAGCTGAGGTTCCTCCTGAGGGTCCTGCTCCTTGCCCCTCCAATCCGGAGTTCCACATACTGGTGCTGTGCTGGGGCTCCTCTTGCACTCACATCACACCTCCAGTGGTGTTCCTGCTGTGGAGACCCCAATTGTGTGTTAGGACTTCCCACAGAGACCCCTTATGCTGCCCTCGTTTGGGGGTGTCTCTTTGTGCTCCCCATCTTACCAGCTGGGATTCTCCCACAGACTCCTTTGAGTCTGGGAGCCCCTGATCCCTTCCCCCACCCTAGCAGGGTTTTCCATACAGCCCCCCCATTGTGGATTCCCATTCAGCCCCCCCTACCATTTGGAGAGTTTTCCATGGCCCCACCCTCACAATGACCCTGACTGGGCACTGGGACACCTGGCAGGACCCCAGCGATGCTGGGGCAGGTCGTACCTCCAGAGGAGGCAGGAGAAATGGGGTACCTGGCACTGCAGGGGACGTGGTGGCACCAGGGACCTGGTGCTGTGGGGTGCTGGCAGGGTAACCAGAACTGTAGGGTGACACCAGGGGACCTGACAGAGTGGGATAGGATGTGTGGGCACGGCACCCTGTCCAGGGACACAGCACAGCATGGGGGGATGGATGCTGCCTTGTCCCAGTCCTCCAGCCCTGCACTGAGCTGCCACTGGGGCAGGGGACACAGCAGCTGAGTGGCCCCGGTGTGGTGACAGCAGCCTCAATGCTCACGGTGACCTCTGTGGCCAGAGGCCAGCCAGGAGTCCCGGTCCCTGCAGACAGCCCTGCAGTGGGGAGGTCTGGCAGTGCTGAGGCTCCCTGTCTCCTGGAGTCCCTGAAATGGGGAAGGGCTTCCAGTCTTGCTCCTTGCACTCACTGATGTTTTCACCCCATCTCTTAGCACTGCCCATCACCCCCTGCCCCGGGATCGTGTCCTTGGTTCCTGTCAGCTTCCACAGGAAAATAAATTGTTTCCTGGTGTCCTGGCTGCCAGCTCCTGCCTGCTCCTGCCAGCTCCTGCCTGTGCCGTGGGCTGGGGACAGTGCCTCTGGCACAGACAGGCAGTGCAGCAGGGCAGCAGCACTGCCAAGGACATAGTGCTGTCAATTGTGGGGTCGGAGCACGCAGGGGAGTCACTCTCGGGCTCCCAGCACCCACCCTGCAGGCATTTTCCCGTGGCTTTTCCATGGGTTCCCTGTCAGTTCACTGCATTCCATGGGGAATGGCGGTATTGGAGCTCCTCACTGTCGCTGCTGGTGAAGCAGGGGTCTGACTAGATGAGTACTGGGCATCCCTTTGGGGCTGGAAGGGGCCGTGCAGGCAGGTGGGGGGACACCAGCCACCCCCAGCACCCCCTGATGCCCTCCCTGCTGCCACAGGTTCCAGAAACACGTGCACACCTACCGCATCCTGCCGGACGAGGAGGATTTCCTGGCCGTGCAGGTGGGCAGCGCGGGCATGGGACACCCCTGGCTCGTGGGCACTGGGGCTCTCTGGCTCAGCAGTGCTCAGTGCTGGCCTCGTGCTGTGGCTTTACCTGTCCTTGTGGCTGTGCTGGGCTCAGCCCTGGCGCCGTGCCACGCGCCTGCCCGGCTGTGCCGGATGGCTTGGCTGTGCCTGTCTTGGCCGGCTGTGGCACTGGGTATTTTTAGAGCAACAGAACCCTCTTTGTGCTGGCCAGGCTGGCAGGAAAAGCTGCCTCTGGGAGGGAGGAGGCTGAGGGATGGCTGCTGCCTGCACCCTGTGTGCCCAGCTACCAACCCTACAGGCCTCATTGCAATGGGCTCTGGTCCCCACCGTGGGGCTGTGGGGTCAGCCCCCCATCCTGCATGGGGGTCCCTGCATGGAGGGGTTCCTGCACAGTGGCATCTCTGCATGGGAGGATCCCTTCATGGGGGTCCCTGCATGGAGGTTCCTGCATGGGGGTCCCTTCATGGGAACGTCCCTGTGTGGTGGCACTTCCACACAAGGGGATCATTGCATGGTGGTATCCCTGCCTGGGGTCCCTGCATGGTGGTATCCCTGCCTGGGGTCCCTGCATGGTGGTATCCCTGCCTGGGGAGATTCCTGTCTCTGCACGGTGGCATCCCTGGATGGGGGGGTTCCCTGCTTGGTGTTGTCTCCACCTGGGGGGTGTGCAGTGATGATGGCTGCAGGTGCTGATGGTGCCGGTGTCCTGATGTCCCCACAGACGTCACAGGGCGTGCAGGTGCGGCGCTTCAAGACGCTCAGCGAGCTGATTGCCCTGTACCTGCAGCCCAACCAGGGGCTGGTCTGCACCCTGCTCTTCCCGGTCGAGAGGGAGAAGGAGAAGGAGACCGTGGAGGACAGGGACTACTCGGGTATGGCAGGGTGACATGGGTGTGTGAATGGGGTCCTGAGACCCGTGGGGTGGGGGTAACTGGCCCCCTCATGCCCCACTGCAGATGGAGAGGATGAGAAGCCGCCATTGCCACCGCGCTCCGGCTCCACCAGTTTCTCTGGCACCTCAGCGGGGCTCAGCCCCACTGGCCTGGCACCATCTGTGCCAGAGAGGCCAGTGGAGAGGTGAGGGTCTGCTTGTCCCCCTGTCTGTCCCCTGTCTGTCCCCTGCTCCTCCCTGCTGGCTCTCACCCCCCAGGTGCTCTCTCTGTAGCACCAATGGGCTCAGCAGCATCTCTCACGAGTACCTGAAGGGCAGCTACAGCCTGGATCTGGAGGCAGTGAAGGGAGGGGCCAACAGCCTCCCCCACCTCAACAAGACTCTCGTCACCTCCTGCAAACGGCTGCACAGGTGAGTGCCAGGCACTGGGACAGACAAACAGACGGAAGGACGAATGTGCCACCCGGTGAGCCAGCTCCTCTTGCCTCTCCAGTGAGGTGGACAAGGTGCTGGCAGGGCTGGAGATCCTCTCCAAGGTGTTTGACCAGCAGAGCTCCCCCATGGTCTCCAAGATCCTGCAACAGGTAAAGGGAATATGGGAACACAGCAGTGGCAGCCCCCCACCATGAACTGTACCCACAGACCCAACCATCCATAGGTGGTGGGAAAAACTGTGGAGAAACACCTAACCATCCTACCCCATCCCAGACTGCCAGTGGGCGCTGCCACTTGGGGTGGGGGGAGGCTCTGGGCTGGGTCTGGGGTTCACATCCCAGTGCTGGGGTGTCTTGCTGGGGGTTCCAGACAGCAGGGCAGAGTGGAGAGCAGGAGCTGGAGAACCTGGTGCTGAAACTCTCTGTGCTGAAAGATTTCCTGTCGTCCATCGAGAAGAAGGTAAGGCTGGAGATGCAGGGCTGGATGGCCTGATGGGGGGTGCTCTGAGGGGTCTGGGTGAACCAGAGAAAATGTGGGGCTGAGGGCACTGGTGGAACTGGGGCAACTGGCAGAGCTTGCTGAGTTGGTGGAGCTGGGGGACTGGGAATGGGCTTGTGGGATTGAGGCACCAGTGGGACTGGGGAGGGCCAATGGAGCTGGCACTGGTAGGGCTGAGGGCTGGTGGGGCTTGGAAGATTGGTGGGACTGGGTGGGTTGTTGGAGCTGGGGGACTGGTGGGCTCTCAGCTGACCCTGCTGGGGCTCTGGCAGGCACTGAAGGCCCTGCAGGAGATGAGCTCAGCCACCCCAGCCACCCCTCCTCAACCCCTCTCCCGCAAGGCCAAGAGCATCCCTGTGCAGACCTTCGAGGTGAGCCCGACCCTACCCCCTGCCCTGCCCTCTTTTGGAGTTTTGGGGGGATTTCAGCATCAGCTGAGTACCTCCAGTGTGACACTGAGGGCACAGACCCCTAGGTGTCTCTGGGGGAGGCCAGATGCCAGACAGGGTGCTGGGATGTCCCCTGTGTCCTCCCTCATCCCAGTGTCCCCTGGCAGGTGAAGCTGGATATCACCCTGGGGGACCTGACCAAGATTGGGAAGTCACAGAAGTACACGCTGAGCGTGGATGTGGAGGGGGGTAAACTAGTGGTGCTGAAGAAGCAGAAGGACTCCCAGGAGGACTGGAACACCTTCACCCATGACAAGAGTGAGTGGGGAGGTGTCTGGGAGGGCCCCAGCACCCTTTGTGCTGAGCAGCATCCCTGTGAGGCTCAGTGGTGAGCTGGAAGCTGGGAGATTCCTCATGCTGGGGGTGTTCCCATCTTAGGGGGTCCCCCAAAGCATGCACTGGGGGGGTTCCAGCACCCAGCTAGCAGCCAGCACCCTCTCAGCTCTTTCCTCTCCTCCTCAGTTCGGCAGCTGATTAAGTCACAGCGGGTGCAGAACAAGCTGGGCATCGTTTTTGAGAAGGAAAAGGATAAAACGCAACGGAAAGACTTTGTTTTTGTCAGTGCTCGGGTGGGTAACGCTCAGCTGGAGGCGGGTAGGGGACAAGGGGTCCCTTGTAGGGACGGGATGGGACAGGTTGTAACCCCTGGGCCCTGGTAGGGCTCAGGGACAGGCGCTGGGTACTGGTGCCTGATGGCTGGGTGATGTGCCTGGGGTGATCCCCATGCCCAGAAGGTGCCAGCTTTGGCTGAGCCAAAGCAGGGGGGTGGGAGAGGGTTGTAGGGACCCCCTCTACCCCCACTCACTGCCCCCTTCTGCAGAAACGTGAGGCCTTCTGTCAGCTTCTGCAGCTGATGAAGAACAAGCATTCTCACCAGGACGAGCCTGACATGATCTCTGTCTTCATTGGCACCTGGAACATGGGTGAGCAAGGTTGGAGCAGCCCTTGGTGGGGTGTCAGGGCCTTGGGGTCCCCCCCTAACTTTGCTGTCCCCCTGCAGGCAGCGTTCCTCCCCCCAAGAACATCACTTCATGGATCACCTCCAAGGGGTTGGGCAAGACCCTGGACGAGGTGACGATGGCCATACCGCACGACATCTACGTCTTTGGCACCCAGGAGAATTCCCTGGGAGACAAGGAGTGGGTGGACTTCCTGCGCTCCGTCCTCAAGGACTTCACCGAGGTTGAGTACCGCCCGGTAAGCACCAGGGGACCCTGGGGGCTCTGGGGTGCAGGCACTGGTGGGTGGTGGAGGTGTGTGATGCTCAGTGTCCCGGGGGTGGCTGTGCTCTGGCTCTGTGACACCGGCTGTTCTGAGGTGCTCTCGTGGTGCTGGGTGGCTGTGGGTGCTCCAGGTCTGGTGACATAAGGTATTTTGGGGTGGTCTCCTGGTGCTGGGTAGCTGTGGATGCTGATTGATGGTGGTGGGATTCCATGGGCAACAGCCCTTGGTGAAGCAGTAATGAGCATTCCCTGTGGACACACCAGAGGGGCCCCCGTGGCCCCAGGGGGCCCCAGGGCGTGCTGGCAGGGGGCTGAGGGTGCTGGCACCCACAGGTGGCCATGCAGTCCCTGTGGAACATCAAGGTGGTGGTGCTGGTGAAGCCAGAGCACGAGAACCGCATCAGCCACGTCAGCACCTCCAGCGTCAAGACAGGGATCGCCAACACCCTGGGTAGGGCCACAGCAGGGCACAGAGGGACACGGGCTGTGCACTGCACTGGGGGGGCTCCTGGGCTGTCTGCACTGGGGAGGTCCTGTTGTTGCATGTGTGGCATGAGGAGGAGTCTCAGCATGTGTACCTTGCATGATGAGGAGCCCTGGTGTGTGGGCATTGCATGGGGAGGGGTCCCAGGGTTGCACAGGGAGGGGTCCTGGCATGTGTTGCACGTGGAGGGGTCCTGTTGGTGCACGGGGAGGGGTCCCAGAGCACGGGTGTTTCACGAGGAGGGCTCTGTGTGCAGTGCACGGGGAAGGTTCTGGGAGTGTTTGTGTTGCATGTGGAGGCCCTGGATAGGTGTGCTTTGCATGAGAGGGACTCTGGGGGGCATTTCATGAGGAGGCCTCTCAGCATGGGGACTCAGCATGTGCCAGGTGGGGGGCTGTGCCCCATCACCGTGACCTGGGGCCGGCTGAGTGTCCGTCTCCGAGGCAGAATCAGGGGTTGCCTGATCACATCCCATGTCCTCAATTCCTCACAGGGAACAAGGGCGCTGTGGGTGTCTCCTTCATGTTCAATGGCACCTCCTTTGGCTTTGTCAACTGCCACCTCACCTCTGGCAATGAGAAGACTGCACGGTGAGCACCCCTACCCTGGGCTGGGCTGGGACAGGCCCTGTCCTCATGTCTGTGACACTCTGTCCCTGTGTCCCCTGCTTCAGGAGGAACCAGAACTACCTGGACATCCTGCGCCTGCTCTCACTGGGGGATAAGCAGCTGAGCTCCTTTGACATTTCTCTTCGCTTCACCCACCTCTTCTGGTTTGGGGACCTCAATTACCGCCTAGACATGGACATCCAGGTCAGGGGAAGGGGTGGCTGGGGGTGGCAAGGCAGCTGGGAGTGTCAGGGTTCCCCTCCCAGCCCAGTGCCAACACCTTGGTCCCCACAGGAGATCCTCAACTACATCAGCCGCAAGGAGCTGGAGCCGCTGCTGAAGGTCGATCAGCTCAATCTGGAGAAGGAGAAGCACAAGGTGTTCCTGCGCTTTGGTGAGAACTGGGGGGGCTCCAGGAGGGTCTGGTGCTGCAGCCCCTGCTGTGGGGACTGTCCTGACCCACTGCTGTCCCTGCAGGTGAGGAGGAGATCACCTTCCCCCCAACCTACCGCTACGAGCGGGGCTCCCGGGACACCTATGTCTGGCACAAGCAGAAGCCCACAGGGGTAGGTGCTGGGTAGGGGGAGTTGGGGGAGTGGAGGACACCCCAATCTGAACCCCCATCCACTCCCCACCCCTGCCAGGTGCGTACCAACGTGCCATCCTGGTGTGACCGCATCCTCTGGAAGTCCTACCCCGAGACTCATGTCAACTGCAACGCTTATGGTGAGCACTATAACCACCCCCAGCACTCTATTCTGGGGACAGTCCTCCCCTCTCCATCCTAACTTCTTCCCCATTCCCACTGGCTGCAGGGTGCACAGATGACATTGTCACCAGTGACCACTCACCTGTCTTCGGCTCCTTTGAAGTGGGAGTGACATCCCAGTTCGTTTCCAAAAAAGGTGCTTATGCCCTAGGGGATCCCTTGCTGTCCCCTGCCCCTCCATGGTCCAACCTCTCCCTCTAAATGGAGAGGCCCCAGGGAGATTCCAATGCCTTGCCTCTCCATGGAGGGCTCTCCAAGTCCTCAGAGCAGGCATACATCGAGTTTGAGAGCATAGAAGCCATTGTAAAGACCTCCAGTCGCACCAAGTTTTTCATCGAGTTCTATTCTACCTGCCTGGAAGGTGAGGACTGGAATGGCAGTGGGGGGTCCCAGAGGGCTTGAGAGGGGTCTCAGGAAGCTCATGGTATCCTGGAAGGCTAAAGGATTGATGCCATGTCCTGCTACCATCACAGAGTTCAAGAAGAGCTTCGAGAACGACAGCCAGAGCAGTGACAACATCAACTTCCTCAAGGTGCAGTGGTCATCCCGGCAGCTGCCCACGGTGAGGAGGGGCTGGGGGCTGGCAGGGTGGGTCCTGTGGGAAGCTGCAGACAGGGAGACCCGTGCTCAGTGCCAGCACCCCCTTCCCTCTGCCACAGCTGAAGCCCATCCTCTCTGAGATTGAGTACCTGCAGGACCAGCACCTCTTGCTCACTGTCAAGTCACTTGATGGCTACGAGTCCTATGGTGAGTGTCCACTCCAGCACCACGCCAGCACCGGGGGTCTGTGGGGTGCAGACCCCCAACCTCTCCCACTGTCACCCCCAGGGGAGTGTGTCATTGCCCTGAAGTCCATGATCGGCAGCACAGCCCAGCAGTTCCTCACCTACCTGTCCCACCGTGGTGAGGAGACCGGCAATATCCGTGGCTCCATGAAGGTCTGGGTGCCCACGGAGCGCCTGGGCACCCGCGAGAGGCTCTATGGTGAGCACCCCTCACCCAGGGGGGCACCCTGGGGAGAGGACTCCACCACTGAGCCCCTGTTCCCTGGCAGAGTGGATCAGCATCGATAAGGATGAGACGACAGCCAGCAAAGGGAAGGTGCTGCTAGGTGCCAGGGCCACCCAGGACAATGCCAAGTATGGGGGACAGGGATTGGTAGGGTGGGGGGCACCTGGGGGTCGGGAGGTCTGAGGGGTTCACCTGAGCACAGCTATTGCTTAGAGTATCCCTCTAGGCAGGTGTGTGGGATGCGACCGGGGACAGTCCTGATGCCAGTTTTGTGCCACACAGGGCAGGGATGGGGCTCTGAGCCTCTGAATGTGGCTCTGGCTGTGTTTTGGTGGCTGAACCTCATCCTAGAGGGCAAAGCCCCATGCTGGGGATCTGAGCCCTGATCTAGGCTGCTGAGACCCATCCCATGGGGTCTGAACCTCTCCTGGGGGTCTGAACCCCGATGGGGACGTTCAAGCCCCATGGGCCACCCAACCCCTCCTGTTGCCAGGTCTGTGGGGCGGAAGCCCACGGGTGCTGAGCCCCCCACCACCCTCCTGGCGAAGCTGCCGGAGGAGCCCGACAAGAGCAGCACCACAGCAGCGCCGCGTCCCCCGGCCCCGCACCGCAGCGCCCCCAGGGATGAGGCCGCCCCGAGCCGGTGAGGGAGCGTGGGCAGGGCTAGGGAGGGGAGTTCCTGTGGAGGTGCCATGCTCAACCCTGTCCCCACAGGTCCAAGGTGGAGGCAGTGCCAGAGGTCTCAGGGGGTCCCCTGAAGAACAGCTTCAACAACCCAGCGTACTACGTGCTGGAGGGGGTCCCCCACCAGCTGCTGGTGCCAGGGGACCCCGGCAAGCCCCCCAAGGCCAAGGTGCAGGTGGCAGTGCCGGAGCGCTGCCAGTGCCCCTCGGCATGCTGTGGTGGCGAGAGCGATGAGGAGGAGGAGCTGGGCACCCTGAACCTGCCCCCGCCGGATTTCCCCCCGCCGCCGCTGCCGCGGGAGCTGGAGCTCCCCCAAAACACCTTCTTGGGCACCCCCAAGGAGCTGCTGGCATCCAGCGGGTGTGAGGACCCCAAATCCCACCCTGCTGCCTTCGGAGAGGCTCCCCTGCCCAAGCTGCACCCCCGGCCACCCCCAGCCACCAGGGCTGGATTTGGGATGGAGGGGGCTGGCGGGATGCCCGTTCCCGGGGCACTGCCTGCTCCTGGGGCACTGCCCGCTCCCGGGGGCCTGTCGGGAGGGCTGCTGGATGACCGCTCCTGCTCGGTGCTGCAGATGGCCAAGACACTGAGTGAGGTGGACTACGGGGGTGGGAAGGGGAGGGTGGTCCCCCCACCACCGCTGCTGGCCAAGGGGGCCTTGCCTCCCCGCTGCCTGCACCCTGACTATGGCCGCCCCCTTGCCTTCCCTCCCCACTCCATCCAGGAGAGCATCCAGGAGGACCTGGCTGAGGAGGTGGGTGATGCAGGGTGGGTGGGGGTCCTCGGCACCTCGGCTGGGCCTCCCTTTGGGGTGCCCAATGGTGCTGAGGCTGTTGGGGCACAGGCGCTGGGCCGCGGCGTGGGCACCGTGCCCGGCGTGGGCGAGTGGCTGCGGGCGCTGGGGCTGGAGCGGTACGAGGAGGGGCTGGTGCGCAACGGCTGGGACGACCTGGAGTTCCTCAGGTGAGCAGCCCCCCAGGATGGTGGGGAGGGACCCCCACCCACTCCCACCCCCAGCCTGGCCAGCCCCAGTGAGTGCATGACTTCCCCAGGGGGTCACAGTGCTGCCTGAGTTCCTGGGAGGTCTCTTGGGGTGCTGCCCTTGATGGTCCCTGCTATTCCTGGGGGTTCCCCACTGCCTTCTGCAGGTCTCCACTTCCCCTGGGAGTCCCCACTGCCCCTGGAGGGCCCCCAAAGGTTCTGTGCTGCCCTTGGGAGTCCCTGCTGCCCCTGGATGTCCCCATTGCTCCCCTGTGCCCTTTGCGTCTCGGGATCCCCAGTGCCCCTGAGGGTCACAAAACCCCACGGCAGGGACAGGATGGAGCCTGGTGTGCGCCCAGCAGCCTGAGTGGGGGCTCTCGCACCCCCTCGTGGGGTGGGGTGCCCCTCAGGGTCAGAGAGCCCCATCTTTGTGCTTCATTCCCAGTGACATCACAGAGGAGGACCTGGAGGAGGCTGGAGTGCTGGAGCCCGGCCACAAGCGCGTCCTTCTGGAGAGCCTCCAGCTCCGCAAGTAGCTGCCACCGCACATCCAGCATCCCGTGCTTCCCGTGGCCCAGCATCCCAGACCCTGCAGCCCTGCGTCTCACACCTTGCAGTAGTGTGTCCTGTGGCCCAGCATCCTGCATCCCACAGACGGACATCCTGGACCCCATGGCTGTGCATTCTGTATCCTGCTGCCACGTGTCCTGGAGCCTGTGGCCCTGCATCCTGCAGCTGAGCATCCCAGATCCTGCGGCCACGCATCCCAGATCCCTCAGATCCTGCGGCCGTGTGTCTGCAGCCCGGCATCCTGTGACCCTATATCCTGGGTCCCATGGATGTGCATCCCAGATCCTGCAGCTGTGCATCCTGCAGCTGAGGATCCTTCATCCCACAGCCCCACACCCTGCATCCCACCATCACCAGCAGCAAGTGGGAACCCCATGACCTCCACAGCCCACCCCACCCTGGGTGCAGGGTAATGGGGCAGGAAGGGGGAGTGGGGGACAGGGGGGTGGTGGGTCCTGGTCAGATAATTTCACATGAGGATTCCCATGGGGTGTCCTCACATTTAAGTTATTTTTTTATTTATTGGGAGAAGGGATGGGGGAAGAGGTGTTTGGGGGTAACCTGGCTCCCTAATTGGGACCCTGGCTCCCCCCATGAGCCCTCACAGTTAGGAGGAGGCTCTGAGCAAAGTCATGTCTTGACCCAAGTGCCTTCATGATGCCTGGGATGGGATGGGATGGGATGGGATGGGATGGGATGGGATGGGATGGGATGGGATGGGATGGGATGGGATAGCTCAGCCAGCCCCCATAGACAACACTAGGCCCAGCTCAGGGTCCCTATCCCCAACTCTAAGGATCCTGTCCCCACCCTGAAGGTCCCATCCCCACTGTGAAGGTTCCTGTCTCCACCCTGGGCATCCCTGTCCCCACTCCAGGGCACCTGTCCCCCTCAGGGTCCTTGTCCCCAACATGATGTCCCATTCCCACCCAGGAGGTGCCTGTCACCATCCTTGGGTGCCCCCTCCCCTTGCTGTAGACCCCTCTCCCAGCTCCAGAGCATCCTGTCCCCACCCTGGACCTCATATCTGCACACCAGGGGTTCTACCCCCACTCTGATCCCTATCCCTGCTCTGGATGTGCTGTCCCCACCCCTGGGGGTTCCTGTCCTCACCCCATCTCCAACCCAGGTGTCCCTGTTACCATTCCTGGGGGTCCCATCCCCACTATGGTGGTCCCTGGGGGTGCTGTCCTCATTCCCAGGTGCCCCACCCCACCCTGAGGGTCCATCCCACTCAGAGGTTCCATTCCCAGGGGTCCTATTGTCCCCGTTGTGGGGATTCCGTCCCTGTCCCTGGAGTCCCTGTCCCCACCATGGGGTCCCTGTCCCCTCTCTGGGAGTGCCTGTCCCCATGCTGGGAGTCCATCCCCAGCCTGGGAATCCTGTCAGAGCAGAGCCAGCTCAGTGCCTTCCCCCAGAGCCCATCCCACACCAGCAGTGCCTGCGGGGCAGATCCCCCCCCATCCCAGCCCGTTTGCCCATTGGCACTGGCTGGGTCTGTCCCCACAGGGGTCTGTGTCACCCTTGGGGACAGCAGGGCTGGCAGCTGGCTCTCCTTGTGGGTGCTCAGCCCCAGCCTTGCCAAGTGTCCTTCCAGGAGGGTCCCCAGGGCAGGGCTGCTCCCACTGTGCTTTCCCCTCTGGGATGCTCCCTCCAGGCTCTCCCTGTCCTCGGGGGGGTGGGGGTGATGCTACCCCAGACCCCCCACCCCTCACTCCGGCTGACATGAAGGATGGGCCAGGTGCCCCTGGCATACCCCAACCTCCCCCCTCTGTTACTGGGGGGGTGAACTCCCCCCACTAAACCCCAGCTCCTGTGTTTGGAGGTGTTTGTAAACCTGGAGTGGTTTTTATCATGTTCATGCAATCGGTGTGCTGGAGCTCTCGACGTGGGGAGGGGGGCAAGGTGGGAACCTAGGGGGAAGAGCTGGGTCCCAGCACAATCTGTGACCCCTCCAAGCTGGCTGTACTGGCCCCAGCAAGGTGGGGACCAGGTCCCTTGTCCCCTTCTTGCCCATTTGGGTACCTCAGACCACTCCCCCAACAGCCTGGCATGCTCCTTGTCACCATCCCAATGCCCCCAAGAGCTTCTTCATCATCACCCCCGAAAGGGTCCCTAGAGGCCAGAGGGGCTGGGTGGGGCACCCCTCTCCTCACCCCACTTGAGGGGGCTTCCCATGGGGTGCCCCTTCAGCGTCCTACAGCTTCTTGGGGTCTTGGAGAGGGGGCACCCAAAATAATCCCTGAGGTGCTGGGGGTCTGTGGCATCACCTGGGGGGTTCTGGTGGGTTTCAGAGGGTCCAGGGGTGGGGACTGTGCAGCCCCCCCACCCCTGCAACCCCTGGTGGGGTCGGGGTGCAACAGGGGCTGAGGGCCAGCAGCACTGTCAATAAATTAAGTTTAATTTGGATTAGTGGCATTTGCAAACATGGGTAATAAATTACAGAATGGTTTAAAAAAAAAAAAAAAAAAAGAAAACCAAGAAATGAAAGAAAAGTGGGGAACCCACCTCGGGGGAGCTGGGAGGGATACAGGGGGCACAGGGATCCATGGATGGGCTGCCAGCATCCTCACCGTGCCTTGAAACCCACCAGCACAGCAGCAGGGTGTCGTGGGTGGCTGGGCACCACCAGCACCACCCCTGCTTCAGGAAACTTTGGGGGATGTGCGGGGGGTGCCAGCTTCAGTGGGAGCACCCACCCTGCTGCTGCCCCAGGGGTCCTGGCTGCTCCCAGACATCCCACTGGCTGTGCCAGGGCTCCATCCCACAGCCAGGGATCCATCCCATCCCACAGCCAGGGCTCCATCCCACATCACCCTCCCGAGGGGGGCACCTCACCCCGGCAGTTCTGGCTCCCTGTCCCCCCTGGCAGCGATGCAGCGAGCGCTGAACCTCCCAGCCCCGCATTTACTGCCCACAGCCTTCGGGGCTGGGGTGGGTGACCGCTTCCCTGCCGGAGTTATCCATGCCAGCAGGCGGGATCTGGGTGGGATCAGCTCCTCCCCGCACCAAGGGCCGTCTCCCTAGCGGAGTGCCCGGCGCTGCCCCCCCCCGGTGAGCCCAGAGCCCCCCATAAAGTGCATCCTGCCCCCAGCCCGGCGGCACCGACCATCGATGGGGCTCTGCTGGGGCACCCGCGGCGCTGCGGGAGGCCCGCATCTCCCCCACCCGCAGGCTCTGCCAGGGCCGCGCTGGCTGAGCACGGGGCTGGTGTCCCCGCCCGGCGCCCCCGCGGTCCCGCAGCACCCACGGGTGTCGCCGGGAGCTGCCCCCACTCACGCAGGGTCCGGGAGGGGCAGGGCCGGTCCCGCTGCCTGTCCCCGCTCGCTGGAGCGGCGCGGTGGCTCCGTGCTGGGGGCGGTGGGTGCAGGGGGCGGGGCGGGGGCCGAGGGGGTTCGGGGGGCGGCCGGATCCGGCGGCTCGGCGATCAGAAGAGGTTTGTCTTGATGCCGTTCGGTTTCCGATGGAAGGAGGAGAGGACGCCGGAGAAGGGTCCCGGCACAGCCTCGGTGGGCTGCCAGGCCTTCAGCAGCTCGGCCGTGTTGGGGGCTCCGCTGCCGGCCCCCACCCCCGGCCAGAGCGGCGCCTTGAGGGGCTGGGGGGCATGGCCGGGTCCCAGGGGCGCCCCCGCGCCGGGGCTGGGGCTCAGGCTGCCGCCGGGGCTGCCCAGGGCGGCGGCGGGCAGCGAGGCCGTGCTGTCGGGGGTCGGGCTGCAGTTGGACTCCTTGGATTCGTCGTCTTCTGAGGAGGAGCGTGGCTCCGACTTCTTCCCGCTGCTGCCGGTGCCGCTGGCACCCTTGGCGTTGGCGGCGCGCTCCTGCTTGCGGAATTTGGCTCGACGGTTCTGGAACCACACCTGGAGGGGGATGGAGGGGGTGGGAGCACCCCTTGCCATAGTCCCTGGGGCTCCGGGGAGCCTGTGGGTGCAGGCAGCCCTCCCATGCTCGGGGATGGGGTTCACAACCCTGCATTCCCTCGGGGAAAATGTCTTCCACATCTCCAGAGGGATCCATATATCCACAATAATGTAGATCTGTGAGGCTGGCGCCAGGCGCTGCTGGCGTGCGCTCCGGTGTTGCAGGGGAGGGAAATGGGGAGGGGACATCACCACACTGCCCCCACACCTGCCCCTGGTGCGGCCAAAGCCCACAGCCCACAGCCCCGGCCCCCCTGGTGCCAACAGGGGGGTCCACACTCCCTACATCCCCCTGGAGGGAGAGGCCAGGACCCCACTCCTACGGGTCCTACATTTCTATGGGGACAGATGTTCTCACAAAGGGGGGGTCTGCGCTCCCCGAGGGGGTCTGAAGCCACACAGTGGAGCATTCACTGACACGGGGGGGATCCCACACAGAAGGACCCCACAAAGATGGGTCTGCATTGGCACATGTGTGAGCAGAGTGTGTCTGCACTCACACAGGAGGATCTGCACCTACAGGGGCCTCTGTGTCTGTCCCGACTCAGCCAGGAGAAATTTGCACTGACACAGGGGACACTGCACCCACAAAGGGCCACTCTCTGTCCTTACGGGACTGTCACCAACCCCAAGGTGTTTGGGACAGCCCTAAATCATTGATGGCAGTGACGGTGCTGTGACACCAATGCCCACACTCTGCTGGGGGTCAGGCTGTGCCCCCGAGCTCCAGCAGAGCAAGGTGACAGCAGCGTGTCCAGCAGTGTGTCCCCCGACTGCGGCAGTGCCGAGGCCGAGTCCCTGCCTGCCGCCCTGCCAATGCAGGGAGCAGAGCAGCACCATCCCACGGTCGGGGTCCCCGCTCCAGTGGGATTCGAGCCTCCCACGGCCATCCCCAGCCCCAGCCCCCTCCCCTCCCCGGGGCTGACCTGCACCCGCGCCTCGGTGAGGTCGATCTTGAGCGCCAGCTCCTCGCGGGTGTAGATGTCGGGGTAGTGAGTCTCGGCAAAGACCCGCTCCAGCTCCTTCAGCTGCGAGCTGGTGAACGTCGTGCGGATCCGCCGCTGCTTCCGCTTCTCGTTGATCCCAGACGGGTCCGAGAAGAATTTGTAGGGAACTGGGGAAGAAATGGAGAGTCAATAGAGCCGGGAGGGCTGTGGTCGGCACTGGGGGGACACCTGGGCAGGGGGAATCAGGCAGGGATGGAGCGAGAAGGGATGGAGCGAGAAGGGACGCACCAGGCAGGAGACACTGGGCAGGGATGGATGGGGCAGGGATGGATCAGACAGGGATGAACCGGGCAAGGATGAACCGGGAAGGAATGGACGGGAAGGAATGGACTGGGCAGGGGACACTGGCCGGGGATAAATGAGCCGGGAAGGATGAACTGAGTAGGGATGAATCGGGAAGGGAAAGGAAGGGCAGAGAAGGATTGGGCAAAGATCGCATAGGAAGAAATAGACGGGGAATACATAAACGGGCAGGGGGATGCACTGGGCAGAGGAATCGGCAAAGGATGAACCAGGAAGGACAAACTGGGCTGCGGTGAACCGAGAAGGGGCAGACCGGGCAGGATGACTCAGGGCATGGACCGGGCACGGTGAACCGGGCACGACGAGCCGGGCACGACGAACCGGGCAGGACCCCGCGGGCAGGGCGGAAGGGCGAGGGCAGGGCTGAATTGCTGCTCCCCGCTGCAGCCCCGGCCCCGTTCGTTCGTTCGTTCCTTCGGGGGACGCGGGGCCCCGGGGCGGGAGCAGGGCTGGCGGGGCAGTGCGGGGCCGGTGCCAGCCGGCAGCTCCTTCGTTATCGGCGGAACCACACTCAGCGCCTCCGCGGTGCAACGAATGCGGGGCGGGGAGGGGGTTTGCAGCGGCGGGGACCTTCCCCAGCCCCGCTCTGGGGCCGCCACAGCCCCGGGGACCCCCGGGGATCCGCGGCCGTGCTTGGGAGGGCTCATCCCCAGCGGCGGAGGCGAGCGGGGAGAGCCGGGACGGGCGGCGGGAGGGACCGAGCCGGGCAGGGCCAGCCCGGGCTTCGAGCACCGGCAGCACCGGGAACCGGTGGGACCGAGCGCCAACAGTGCCGGGAATCCACAGCACCGGGAATCGATGTCATGGGGAGCTGACGGCACCGAGGACCGACAGCAGCCGCTACCGACGGCACCGAGCATGAAACGCCGAGCACCGGCGGCAACGGGGACGGGCAGCACCGGGCACCAGCGGCAGCGTGCACTGGCGGTACCGAGAACCGACAGCACCGGGAACTCGCAGGAACGGGCACCGGCGGCACCGGGAACAGACAGCTCCCGGGACCGGAGGCATCGGGCACTAACGGTGTTGGGCACTGGGGTCACCGGGAACCGATGATATCGGTCGCCAGCAGTGCCGGGTACCGATGGTTAGGAATCCTGACAGTACCGGGCACCAGCGGCACCGGGAACGGGCACTGCTGGCACCGGGAACCGATGGTATCGGCGCCGACAGCACCGAGCGCTGCCGGTACTGGGCAACAACGGGAGCGGGAATCGGTGGGATCGGGCACGGGCGCTACCGGGAACCGGCAGTAACGGGCACCGTCGGCATCGAGTTCTAACAGCGCAGGGCAGCGGCGGCTCCGGGAGCCCCCAGCACCGGCACCGACGGCATCGAACACGGACGGTACGGGAGACCGACGGCTCCGGCAAGCGATGGCACGGAGCCCCGACGTCCCCGGCAGCCGCCGGTCCGAGCCCCGCTGGCCCCGGTCCCCCGCCAGGTCCGATCCCGGCCAGCCCCGACGGCGCGGCCGCTCCCTGACGCCCGTCCCGGGGCTGCCCGCGGTGGCTCCGGCGGGTCCCGGTCCCTTACCTGCCGAGTAGGGCGAGGGCTGGTGGTCGCGGAGGGCGCCCAGGGCGCAGCTGGCGGAGGCGAGGGGGGCGCAGGCGGGCGCAGGCCCGAAGCCCCCCCGCATGGGGCTGTACTGGAAGGAGCCCGCCTGGCTGCAGGGGCTGAACTCGTAGCTCGCCTCCATGGCGGCCACGCAGGACTCGTAGGAGTTGAGGTAGGAGTAGTCCATGGCGAGCCCGGTGCGGCCCCGGCTGCCGCCCGCCCGTCCCCGCCGCCTCCTGCCCGCCGGGCCCCCGCCCGCCCCCGCCACCGCCGCCGCCCCGGCCCGTTAATATACCGGCGGGGGGAGCGCGGACAAAGGCTGCGCTCGCCGGGGGCTTTTGCATGACAATATCTCCCGGGGACGGCGGGAGCGGGCGGAGCCGACACCCCCCTCCCCTCAGCCCCCCGCCCCCCTTAACCCTTCGTGGGCGCAGCACCCCCCGCCTCGGAGCGGCTCCGGCGGCCGCTGCTGGGGCTGGGGGCGGGCGGGGGCACAGCGGCCCCTGGGCACCCCCGGAGCAGCGCTCGGCGGGCCTGCCCTGGCACCGGCGCTTGGACCTTCCCCCCGTGTCCCATCCTTCCGTGTCATCCCTGTCCCCAGCGCCAGCGCCATCCCATCCCCATCCCATCCCCATCCTTCCGTGTCATCCCTGTCCCCAGCGCCAGCGCCATCCCATCCCATCCCATCCCATCCCATCCCATCCCATCCCATCCCGGTCCTTGGTCTTGTCCCTGTGCCCATCCCTATCCCATCCTGTGTGCGTCTCCAAACTGATCCCCATCTCCCTCCTTGTCGCCATGCCATGCCATGCCATGCCATGCCATGCCATGCCATGCCATGCCATGCCATGCCATGCCATGCCATGCCATGCCATGCCTCTGGTGCTGAGCATCCCAGGGGCAGGAGGGCAAACAACAGCACCACGCCCTGTCCCCGGGTGCCCTCCGCCGTCCCTGGGTGCAGGGGGAGCCGGCGGCTTTGGAGGGGCCCTCAGCCCCACCCCTCTCTCCTCGGGGGCTCTGGCCTTTGCAATCCCCCTCCCCAGTTTTCAGCCGGATGAATTTCAAAGCCCCCCATCCCCCCGGCCCCCTGCCGGGACCGAGGCAAAGGCTCTCGCCCCTTTCAGCGGCACCGGAGGGGCGTGTGGGGAGGGGGGATGCGGGAGGATTTGGCGGGATTTGGGACATTTTCAAGACAAACACTTTCACTAAAGAGGATTTAAAAGTCTAATTGTGCCCAATGAAGGGCTTTGGGTCCCCCAGGGGAGCGGGGGGGTGGGGGAAGAACGGACTTCGGCCGGGTCCTGTGGGATCGCTCCGAATCTGTCCTGCCCCATGTCCTGCCCTGTATCCAGCCCCGCATCCTGTCCCACCTTCTCCCCGATATTCTTGTCCTAATTCGTGTCCTTCCCCGTTTCCTGCCGTGTATCCCGCCCTGTCTCTTGCCCTGTGTTTTGCCCCATATCCGATCTTGTGTCCTGCCCCACGTTTTGCCCCTTCTCCCCCTCTGTCTCCTGGCCCGTGCCCTGCCCCATGCCCGTCCTGCGCTCTGCCCCCATCTCAGGCCACAAAGGGTCCCGCTCCCTGCTGGATTCCGTTCCCCGGGAACAGCCCCGCTTCCCCCGCGGTCCATCTCGGTCTCCGCTCCCCCGGCCGAGCCCCCGGCCCCGGTGGGTGCCGGCGGGGCCCCCCCGCGCCCTGCCCAGCTGCGCGGCCGGAGCGGGCAGCTTGCTAAACAAGTTAATTCGATCAGGGCGTGGGGCTGGCGCGGAGCGAGGCCCCACTGTCGGGCTGCTGGAGCTGTGAAAAGTTAATTCAATTACGTTTTTCCTCTAAACTAATTAGGCAGCAATCTGCCACGCAAGGAGCTGCTGGTGCTACCCAGAGACGGGCAGAGCCGGGAGGGCGAGGAGGAGGAGGAGGGAGATGTAGGGGGAGAGCAGAGGTGGTGGAACATGGAGGGGATGGGGCGCAGCCGGGGGTAGAGCCCGCGGCTCCCGTGGGATGGGGGCGATCCCTGCGGGCTGTGGGGGACGCAGGGACACGGGTGCTGGCAGTGGCCCCGGTGCTGCCCAGTGCGGGTGGGTAAAGGCTGGTGCCCGAAGGGGCAGCACTGGCAGCGGGGAGGGCCGAGCACAGTGGTGGGGATGGGGACAGGGACCCCCATCCCTCCATCCCATCGTGTGCTGGGAGCTGCTTGGAGACACGTCCGTGTACCTGGTGGGTTGGGGTCCCCCCAGAGCTGGTCGGGGGGGCTGATGGGACCCTCACTAACGGGATCCTTTATGATAGAACGGCTCCAAAGGGACTGTCCTGAAGGGACTCCAGTCTGATGGGGGACTCCTTCCAATGGGACCCCTCTGATGGGTGGACCCCCTCCAGTGGATCCTGTGCCAATGGGACCCTCTCTAAAGGGACCCCCCTACAAGATCCCCTCTGGTCACACCCCAAACTCCCCCAGCTCTAGCCCCAGCTCGGTTGGGATGACAGCACCCACCTCATCATTGCCACCCACACTCTCCAGCCTTCATCCCCCCATGGAGTGCCCCAGATGATGTGTTGGGAAGTCCTGGTGGCTCCCTCAGCCCCACAGCTGCCCCCAGTGGTGCTGGAGGCCTCTGCCCACTGCCACTCTGTTCTGGGGACAAAGCTGGGGTGCTCCAGGGTGTCCTGAGCCCCCACCCTGTGCCCTGCCTGGATTGGGTGCCAGCATGAGGTTCACATGTGGGGAACTGAATGGGTCTGGCACAGCCAAAGAAGATTCTTCTCCCAGATCCCGTGCTCCCAGGTACTCTCCCTGGCAGTGGAAGCCCATTTACTGTATTGGCACCAAGGAAACCACCTCAAGGGTTGTGAGGGCCCATGTGGCTCCTTCCTGTGGGGCTGCGATCCATGGGGCTGGCACAGCTTGGCATGGTGGGATGTGGCATGGTGGAGGGTGGCACAGTGTGTACTGGGACAGCATGGAATAGGGTGATGTGACTTGGCATGGCACAGTGTCACCTGGCACAGCACGACATGGCACAGTGTGACTGATGGCACAGCATGGTGTGACAGGGTGTGACACAGCACAGCAGGGCAGGGCACATCTGAGGGCACAGCCAGAGAACAGGTGTGCCCAGAGGTGCCCACCCATGCACAGGTACATGTTACACCTTTGTGCTGCCATGCACACACATGCAGAGCTCACTGCACACCTGTGTGCACCGCTGGAACTGGATCTGACCTTAGGAGGATCCAGCAGAGCCTGGTGACACTCCCTCCAGGGATGGGATCCTGCTCCAGCCCCTGGCATTAAACCAGGAAAAAAAGCCACTGGGATAGGAAGGGGGCTCAAGGAATCCCCCACCAATGCTCCTTGTATCCCTGGAAGATAGGAACCAGCTCCAGAACCAAACCCTCCTGGGAACATCAGGGTAGGGGTAGCAGTGGGATGGGGATCCTATCTGCATCCCAAGGGACAGTGGCTTGGGGCTCATTAGTCCTGGGAGGGTTCAATTTCCATATGTATTTCATGTTCTACACTTTGAAACCCTGTCTGGGGCGGCCCCAGTAGTGACCATGTCTCCAGTTCCACCACGAGCAGCTCCCTGAAGGAGCCCCCATGGGACATGGGGACAACTTGGACAGCTCAGTTCCACTTGAGATATTAAATATTTCCTGGAAGAAGGTCATCAGAAAAAGATTCAGTCAGGGGTTTGCACCCAGCCTGGCTGGGCTGGGGAGATGTGACAGTGGGTCCCAGCTCCCAGTGGTATTCCCCACTCTTGGTGACATTCCTGGCTCCTGGTGATGAGCAGGAAACCCAGGAGTGTCTTGGGATGAGGGTGGTGATGTCAACAGCTGCTCCTTGTGGGGACACAAAGGGTTGGATGCACATAGCATGTTTATTGCCATAAAGAAATGGGGACAATACAGAGCAAGTGCCTGGTGGCTTTTATCCTCACTCAGTTCCCATTCCTCACCTTGCCAGCCCAGCTGACCCAGCAAGCCCCCTCCCACGGGAATGACAAATTCCCACATGGTCCGCAGTTTGCTTCCCCCTTCCTTAAAAAACTCCAGCACCCTGTGAAAGCCCAGGACCATCCACTGCCCCATCCCTGGATGGCACCAGGGCCCCTTGTCACACACAGCTGCACCCCTGGAGCCCTCCATGCCCATCCCAGGGCAGCTCCTGCCCGTGTCCACGTCCGTATCCATGTCCATGTCCGTATCCATGTCTGTGTCCGTGCCCAGCGTGGCAGGGCTGTGGCTCTGCCCTCTCTGGCCCCTCGCTCCAGCTCCTGGGGTGTTTTATTGTCACTGGGAGTGGCCAGCACTCACAAGAAGTAAGTGATGTTTTTGGGGTTCAGCGGCGCCTGGATCTCCAGTTTCCGGGCCTTGCGGTCCTTCTCCACGATCTCCAGCCGCAGGGTCGGCACCTTGCATTTCTCTGTGCTGGGGGAAGAGCCCTCTGTGGTTTTCAGCAGCTGCTTGTCCGAGTCCTCCACGATGATCCTGAGGGTGCAGCCCCGTGGCAGCAGGTCCTGCTCGTAGGCAGCTGCCAGCTGGTTCACCACGCGCCGCTCCACCTGAGGGACAGACAGATTCCGTCAGGGAATCCCTGTGGAGAGTCTCCATGGAGATGGCCAGCTCCTCCCCACCCTCAGGCAGTGCAAAATCATGCAACCTCTTCCTCATCCCACCGATTCCCTGTCTCTGGAGTGTGGGTGTGCCCCTTCCTCCACAAGACCACAGACATCTCCCCAGAGCTGAGGACAGTCAGACCCACACAGTCATGAATTCACAGAAGGATCTGGGTTGAAAATGACTTTTCAAAGTTTGTTAACATTCCACACCGCCCTGCCATGGGCAGGAACACCTTCCACTATCCCAGGTTGTTCCAAGCCACGTCCAACCTAGCCTTGAACACTTCAGGGATGAGGCTGCCACAGCTTCTCTGGGCAATCTGTATCAGAGCCCCACCACCCTCACAGGGAAGAATTTCTTCCCAATATCCCATCTAATCCCACCCTCTTCCAGTTTGAAGCCATTTTCCCTTAATTTATTACTCCAGACCCTTGTCCAAAGTCCCTCTCCAGCTGTCTTGGTGCCCTTTAAGGCACTGGCAGGGTCTCTAAAGTCTCCCCAGAGCCCTCTCTTGCTCAGTATGAACACCCCAGCTCTCCCAGCCTGTCTCCACACCAGAGGGGCTCCAGCCCTCAGAGCATCTCCATGACATCCTCTGGATTTGCTCCATGACTCCATCTCTCTTTTGATGCCTTTCCAATTCTGGCTCTCCCTGGGCAGTGGGGCTGGAGATGACTTCACAAACTTCACCCCAACTTCCCTCTTGCCTTCACCTCGTGTTTGATGGAGCGGGCACCATAGTGAAGGTTGTAGCCATCAGCCAGCACGTCCATGACCTCCCTGTCCCACTGCAGGGTGATGTTGTGCCTTGCCTTGGCCTGCCAGGGGGGAGGGAGGAAAAGGAAGAAGAATTATGGATGTTCATCAGCAAGCCTGGCACTCTTCTCTTCGAGCAGTGAGGATGCTGCACTGGGGGGCTGAGAAGGGCTGAGCTCCATCAGGCCAGTTCCTCCACAACAAAGGAACCCCAAAATCCCATTTAGCCCTCAGAGAGCTCAGACATGCAAAGCCCAATTAGACAAATGACATCTATGAAGGCAGCCTGGAGCTCATCCCTGCTGCAGTCCAAGAGGAACCATCTCTGCTGCTCCCAGAGGTCCCAGCTCTCCCCAGCACCCCAAGTTCAACAGCTTGTATGATGACCCCAGGGCAGATGCTCCACAAGTGATTTCTTCTGGAGTTATTCTGACAAGTCTCCTCTAAAGCCACTGATGATTTTTTACCTTTTTGGCCCAAAAATTGAGCTCCTTGTTGACCAGCTGGATGAGCTCTGAGTGGCAAAAAGGGAGAAAATAGACAATTTCATTGATCCTGCCCAAGAACTCGTCCCGTCTGAAGTGAGCCTGCAAGAACAAGGGAGGAGGAGGAGGTCAGCAGGGACAGGGATGTTCCCTGATGGGAACAGCAGGGAGAGTGGCACTGCAGAAGGAGCTCCCCAGGGATCATCCCACCTCCCATAGCTCCCAAGAGCCATCCAACCCCCACACCATGGAGCTGGACAGCAACAGAAACATCTTAAACTGAAGATTGTGGGGATGTCACTGCAGTCAGGCTTTCCTGACCTTGGGAGAACAGAGAACCCCCAAATCACTGCAGCACTTCTTGCCTGAGTCTCCTTTACACCATGGCTCCACTCCAAGAATAAAGAAGGTGTGATTTATTTCTGCTGGGCTCTGACCTCTCCAACATTTATAGTGGGGTTACATCCCTTTCTCATAGCTGGTAGAGAAGAACAGGGAGGGAGTCTGGGACCAAAGCTCAGGACACCTGAAACCTGAGCCATGAAAATCCATACCTTCAAGATGGGGCGAATAACCTTCTCCTTGAACTGCTTGGAAATGGTGATCTTGTCGGTCATCTGGACATCCTCTGCAAGAGAAGTGGAGAGGGGTGTCAGTAGGGACAGTGGGACAGTGGCTCCATCTCTGTCTGGTGAGCTGAGAGCAAGGAAGGCTCTGGGAGGTGCTGCAGGACAGACCTGGGACCTCCACATGTGCCAGCAGTTTGCTTTGGCACTGTGGTGTCCCTGCACTTGGACAGCAGTTCTGGTGCTGGGGCGCTCCAGGGGAACATCCTGTGCTGATGTGGCTCCCTTGAATGGCCAAAGAGCCCTGGCTCTGCCTCTGCTCCCTGCTCTGCACCCACAGGAGTTGCTCCCAGGGGTTTTGGGAAGCTGAAGAGCCCAGCTGGGCTCCAGAGCAGCCAATGACCTGTCACACAGAGCACACTGGCCCTCTGGGGCT
Source organism: Melospiza georgiana (assembly GCF_028018845.1). Classification (NCBI taxonomy): domain Eukaryota; kingdom Metazoa; phylum Chordata; class Aves; order Passeriformes; family Passerellidae; genus Melospiza; species Melospiza georgiana. The sequence continues at coordinate 96,851,327 of NC_080431.1, forward strand.
GTAGAACTGAAAGAGCCTGTGGTCTCTCAGGAAGCACCAAACTCCTGCTCAGGGTGCCTGCAGCACTGCTCAGGCTGCAGTCCACTTCCCTCTGCTGACTGCAGATGGAGCCAGGGTCTGGCTGCTCTCAAATCCTGCCTCCCAGACACTCTGCATGCTTGGCTGCAGCATCACCCTTTTTCCTTCCAGTGCTGTCTTTCTCTTTGTCTTCATCATCCCAGTTCTTCCCACAGCTTCACCCATTCCACCCCATTTGCCTCCATGTGCTGTTTGACACCGGGGTGCTCACAGGGAGGAGATTCCTGTGCTCTGGATTAGATCCTGGCAGGCAGGGAGGGCTGGGCAGGGGACACAGGCCCATGCTGGGTGCTGGGACCCTGTCCCAGCTTTGCAGCCTTGATGAAGATGCTGCCCCTCACCAGCAGTGGCAGAAGGGATTCTCAACAGGTAGTTTAGGTTGGAAAAGCCCTCTGAGACCATTGAGTCCAAGCATTCCCCAGCACTGCCAAGCCCACAACTAAATGTGTTCCCAAGTTCCACATCCACATATCTTTAAATCCTCCAGGGATGGGAACTCCACCACTGCTCAGGGCAGCCTGTGCCATGGCTGGACAACACTTGTGGGGAGTACATTTTCCCAATATCCAACTCAAACCTCTCCTGGCATAAATTGAGACTGTTTCCTCTTGTCCTGTCACTTGTTGCCTGGAAGGATACACTGAAGCCCAAGTGGCTGCATCCTCTGTTCAGGCAGCTGTAGGGAGTGAGGAGATTCCCCCTAATGCCCAAAGAGGTGCTCTGGAATCACCTGATCTAGTTCCAACCCCTCTCTCTGGGGCAAGGATGCCAATAAGTCCTAGTGTTTTGGCAGAGGAGAGCTGGAAAGGCAGAGGAGCCAGCACTGCTACCAGCATTCCCATTTCCCATATGTAATATCTGCTCCTGCCACTGGTAGATGCAGAGCCCACTGAAGAATCTGCTCCTTCCCTTTATCTTCCCATTTATCTCCCTGCCAGGCACTTTAGTGACTTCCTGCCAAGGCACCTCCACACTGAGAGCTCAGAAAATGGGCAGGAGCTCCTTGAAACCCAACTGAGGGCAGCTGCTGTGCCCAAATGCCCTCCCCAGCTCCTCTCCTGCTGCAGCTGTACTGTCCCAGAAATTAAAATTCAATGCTCTCCTCATTGAGCAGGGAAACTGTGGCATTTTCAAATGTAATTCTGGAAGGTTCAGTTGATGATGTGTTCTGTCCTTTACCCAGCCTGATTGAAGTTTAAAGATTCGGAATTAAGCCAGTGTCGACAGCCACTTCTCCAAAGCAAAAGGAAGAGACTGGGAGAAAGAAGCTGGAAAATAGATTTGATGACAAAATCCAATGTTTTTTCCTGCTCCTGTGGAGCTGATGCAGGAATGTGTGTCTGAGATGGCACAGGCTGCTGGATACCTTGAGAAAAATGTGGCATCCAGACAATTAAGATCATAAAAGGATCTTAAAAACCCCAAAGTAAGTTTTTTTTTAAATTGATGAGGAAAGAAAGGATGCAGTCACTGTCCATGGTTTCCTGGTTCTCCATAGGCACAGCAGCACCTGATGGAAACCGGCTTTTCCTCTCTCCATGTGACAAACATGGCCCAAAAGGGACAGTCCTTGGTGCTAGCACCACCATCCATCTGTATATCCTCAGAGCTACCCCCAAAGGCACTGGATGTTGCACATCAAGTTGTTCATTTTCAATCTCAGAGGCTGCCCTTGCTCTCCTTATTCCCCTTTTATTACCTAATTCACTATTTTTGAGAAATTTTTCTCCAGGAGCCTGATATATGAGGCCAGGGCTCCCATTCCACAGTGCAGTAAAATTCACTATGCTCAGTTCTTTTGGGAAGGACTGAGAGGAAACAAAACTTTTCCTCTTTCATATGAGCACCTGAACCAAGCACAGTCTTTTGCAGGAGGAATTTGGAAGGGTCTCAAAAGAAAATGAAGAGTGATTTGATAAACAGAGTCATGGAATCACATAAGAGTTTGGATTGAGAGGGACCCTAAAGACCATCCAGTTTCAACCCACCTGCTCTGAAATCCTCATTATTTGACATTGTATCTGTCAGAGGAAGACTGCATCTTTAAGGCTCTGTCCAACCTCTCAGCCTTTCTCATCCTGTGCTCACTTCCCTGGAAGTGTTTCAGGCCAGGTTGGATGGGGCTTGGAGCAACCTGGTCTGGTGGAAGGCGTCCTGGCCCATGGAGGGGGTTGGAATGGGATGGTCTTTAAAGTCCCCTCCAACCCAAACCCTTCTGGGATTTCTTGACTTCTTGGCAGAGGAGCATTCCCAAGCCATGTGGACCAGCTGGGACCAGTGGAGAGGGGACTGAAGGGTCTGGGTGTGCCCCCTGCCAAGGGATGGCTGAGCTGGTTCCAAAGTTGTATTAGGAAGCAGGGAGGTTCTTTAGGGGTTTGAAGAGCGAAGCTCCAGTACCTAAGTTTTCTGCAATCCTTTTCTTGCTCATCTCCATGGCCTCCTGCCGGAGCTGCAGCGCGTGCTGGGCAATCTCCTCACTGGCCACGTTGGAGGTCATGATGAAGATGGCATCCTTGCAGTCAATGGTCTTCCCCTTTCCATCTGTCAGCCTGCCCTGCAACAACAGCAAGATGACACCAGCCCTGTCAGCAGGTGCTGGAGGACATAGCCAAAACACCAGGAAAAAGAACATGGCTCCTGTTTTTCCCCAGAGTCAATTTAATTTTGAAGGGATACCCAAGGATTGAGGTGGAAGGAAGCAAGGATGAGGTTGGAGAAGTCCTTGTCTCTCCATGAATGGCAGGAACTTCTCCTGCACATGGTCCCAGCCTGCCCCATCCAGGACAGAAGTGATGGAAGCACTGGGAGATGCCTCCAGGAGGAGGATTGGGCCAAACCATGTCCTTGCTCAGCCTGGAGAGAAGGAGGCACTTCTTGCTCTCCTCAGCTCCCTGACAGGAAGACAGATCTGCAATGGGGGTCTTGGTCTCCTCCCAGGTAACAAGGGACAGACAAGAACAAAGGGCCTCAAGTTGCACCAGGGATGGAACAGGTTGGGTATCAGGAAATATTTCTTCCCTGAAAGTGTTGTCCAGCCTTGGTACAGACTACCCAGGGCAGTGTGGGAGTCCCCATCCCTGGAGGGATTTAAAAGCTGTGTGGATGTGGCAGTGCTGAGGGAAGGGTTAGACTTGATGGTCTCAGGGGGCTTTTCTACCCTCAATGATTCCATGACTGTGTGGCTGCCCATATGTAACTCCCCAGCCTCTGACCCTCTGCCTACCTCCCTGTGATGGTTTTAGGTCTGACACAAGCCCCAGGCTCAGCTCAGCACAGGTCTGGGCTGGGCAGAGCCCACAAATAACCACGTTATGGCTGTAACAGAGTGACCTCAGTAACAGAGCTCCTCATCCCTGTGGGACTGACCTCCTGGCAAACCAGGGCTGCCCAGCACCACCACTGCTGAAGTGACATCAACCCTCAGCCCCCCAAACCAATCCAGGAACCTCCAAAGCACCAGTGCTCTTGATTAATAATATAAAAAAAGATAGGGAAATAAGGAAAAAAGCAGCATCTCCCCAGGCTGTTTCTTTCCTCAATCCATCTCCAACAGCAGAGATCCAGCACAATGACACAAATCCTTGTTGGGTGCTTGAGATTAACATTTGGGTTATTGCCCTGTCAAGTTCCTGGTACAGGAATTGATTTCACATTGAACTGCTACTGTGATGATCTATGCAAGAAAAATGGTGTTATTAATCCTTAAAACAAAACAAAAAAAAACCCTTCAAAATCTTCCAGCATGTTGCTCTGGAGTTTGGAGGCCTCTGAGGACAGACTGGGACCTTCAAAATCAACCAGAGATAGAGAGTGACTTTGGACAAGGGCCTGGAGAGACAGGACAAGGGGGAATGGCTTCACACCGCCAGAGGGCAGGGTTACGTGGGATATTGGGAAGAAATTCTTCCCTGTGAGGGTGGTGAGGCCCTGGCACAGGTTGCCCAGAGAAGCTGTGACTGCCCCATGCCTGGAAATGTTCAAGACCAAGTCAGACATGGCTTAGAGCAACCTGGCCTAGTGGAAGGTGTCCCTGCCCATGGCAGGAGGGGTGGACTATTTGTGCTTTTAAGGTACCTTCCAACCCAAACTCCTCCATCTGTCACCCCTCTCACCTCCCACTGTCCCCTTCTCCATGTCCCTTGTGTTGATTCTAACCTCTGACGTGACTTACCTCATCAAACAGCTGCAGCATGATGGTGAGCACATCAGGGTGGGCCTTGTCCACCTCATCAAAGAGCACCACAGCATTTGGGCACTGCCTCAGCTTTTTGGTGAGCTGTCCTCCCTCCTCATGGCCCACGTAGCCGGGTGGTGAGCCAATGAATTTCGCCACCTGGGAGGAAGGAACAGGAAAGGTGAAGGCTGACCCATGGACAGTGGGAATGAAGCCATTCTGGTAGTTCATCAGGCTACCACCACTCTGACAAAACAAATTCTATGTTCTTTGTGACACCTACCAAAATAATTTTAATAAGCAACAATTAAGCAAAATAAGGATTAAGCAGTTCCCTGCCCAGAGCTCAAACCAGCAGAATCCAAGGAGCAGGCATGGTCAGGTGGGAAGGCACCAGCCCTGCTTTGCTATACAGGGTCTGAGCAACCTGTCTGAGATGTCCAAGACCTATTTTCATCCCTTTTAGCCTTTTAAGAGGAAGAATTCAAAGGATTGTAAGTGGCAGGTGGTACTGGTGCAGAATCAAAGCCACAAGTAAAATACTTTTCCTATGTCATCACTTCTTGCCATGGTGTTTTTAAAAAGCATTTAGAAATTTAGAAGTTTATACAGAATAGTATTTCTGACAACAGGAAAGTTTTGGCAAAATGACAATTTTTGACACATAACTTGGTGCATCTTACTTCTACTCATGTCTGAATGTCACCCAAAGTCACAGCCAAACCATGGAATGGTTTGGGTTGGAAGGGACCATGTAGTGCCAGCCCTGCTGCCATACACAGGGACACATTCCACTCCACCAGGTTGCTTTAAGCCCCATTCAATCTGGCCTTGAACACTTCCAAGGATGGGGCAGCCAAAGCTTCACTGGGCAACCTGTGCCAGTGTTTTACCACTCTCATTGCTAGGACCTTGCTACTTTTTGGGGAGACAGAGCTCACCAAAGGGAGGGCTCAGGTCCAGGGGTGACCTTGGCAAGGATCACAGAAAACTTGGCACCTTGGACCTCCCATGGCACCAGAACTGGGCAGAAGTTGTGATGGGAGGGCTGCACCTGGCACCATTGTCCTGTATCCTGTTGGATTCTCCTCCTTTCCTACATGGAAGGCAGGCTGAGGCAAAGATCCCACACCAGACTTAGCCATGTTTTGGGGATAAGGGGTTTGGGGCAAGCTGTGCCTGCCTGGGCAATGTTAGGTGATGAACAGCATGTGGCTGTTCAAGATGATCTTCTGGATTCCATCATCTCTTCTCAGCTGCTCTCTCCCCAAGGGCCGACCCCACCCCAAGGGAATTCATAGCACTGGACACATATAAAGTTTTCCTTGCTCCTTTGTCTCTGCTCCTAATTTTCCTCTATGTCTTGGTTCCAGCCAGGACAGGGTTAATTTTTGCAGTAAGGGAGGGGCAAGGCTTGAACCTGGAGGATATTCTGTATTACCTCATGCCATGGAGCAGAGGGAAAGGAATCTTCTGGGGAGAATGGGTTCCTTCTGGTCAAATAAGAGCAGCAGAAGGATGTGGAATACATGAAGTAGCTGGTTTTGAGCTGGAGGGCATGGCTGGGTTTGGACAGCCTCTCTTTCTCTCTCTCTCTTTTACATGCTTTTGTTTTTAATATTGTTGCTTGCTTGTTTTCTTATGTCATTTCTGTTTCCAGTAAATTGTTGTTGTCTCAACCCACGGCCTTTACCTTTTGAGCCTCCAGTTCTCCTCTCCAGTCCACTGCTGTGGGGAGGGACAAGGGGAGGCAGGGAGTGAGAGGCTCCTGGTTTGGAGTGTCTCAGTGGGAGCACTAAACTGGGGAGTACTATGCCTAAACCACAACACCCAATTAAGGTTCTTTTCTGGCAATTTACTTGCAATTTAGTGCACAACTTGTAGCAACTCCTGTTGTTCTGCTGTGCTCCCACCTTGAGACACCAAAATGCCCATTTTTTTCTGGATTAAATTTGAAGCTGCTCCCTTCAGAGCCCATTTACTGACCTCATGCCTCTCCTGGAACTCCGACATGTCCAGTCTGATGAAACCCTGCAAGAGATTTAGGATGAGATTTGATCAATCTGCTCGCGGCCAGAGCTGGAGCAGTACTGACAGGGCTGAAATTTCCCAAATAAAATAGATATTTTTGTGGTTCAGCTTTTTAGAAATCAATCACAAGAAGAACGCAACACCCCTCCACAAAAATCCAGCAAAAATCATAAAGCTGAGGAGAACTGGACTTGTGGGTGATCACCTAGAACAGAGAATAGTGTTAGAGAATTTATAGCATCCACCCAAGTATCCATTTTGCATCTGAAAAGCTGATGATTCACTGCAGGTACTGAATGTTGTAATCATGGAGCTGTAATCCACATCCTAGATGGGAAAGGAAAAGAAGGGAGGAGAGGGAAGGGGAGGGAATAGGAATATTTCAGTTGGAAAGGACCCACAGTGATCCTGTCATCCAGCTGACCAAGGAGAAGCCAAGCCTCAACTTCCCAGCATCATCCTGGGACAGTCAACCAGCCACAACCTCTGTCCATGAGGGAGAACGAGACATGAAACATGTCTGGGAACACATCTCATCTGGACATGTGGACATGGCACACTCACAGACACACAGGGATCCCAGAATTAGGGAACACAATCCCTGAACCCTTTGGGTTGGAAAAGCCCTCTGGGACAACAGAGCCAAGCTGTTCCCTCAGCACTGCCAAGCCCAGCACCAACCCATGTCCCCAAGTGCCACATCCACACATCCACATGTGTGATCTCTTCAGGAATGGGGACTCCACCACTGCCCTGGTCAGTCTTTTCCAGTGCTGAGCAGAAAAAATTCCCCTAATATCTAACCTAAACCTCCCTTGTTGAAACTTGAGGCAGTTTCCTCTAGTCCTGTCATTTGTTACTGGGGAAAATAATGGAATCAGAGAATGGTTTGGGTTGGAATGGACCTTTAGGATAATCCCGTTCCAACCCCCCTGCCATGGGTAGGGACACCTTCCACCCGGCCAAGTGGCTCCAAGCCTCATTCAACCTGGTTTTCAACACTTTCAGGGACAGGACAGCCAAAGGTTCTCTGGGTAAAATATTCCCATGCAAAAATTTCCCTGAAAATTATTAAAATATCTACAAATTGCCCAGGGCAGAGCAAGATGGAAAAATTGACTGTCTTGCAAATGAAAGGGGGACAATTTCAGGTTTTCCCTTCTTAATCCATCAGTTCCTGTGAATTGCTGCCCCTCATCAGAGCCTAATCCCTCATTAAGGGGCCCAATGGCTGACCTGGTTCATTCCCAATAAACCTCAGATTCCTGCTGCTATCAAATTAACACAACACTCAGGGTTTAACTGATTTCCCCACTGGATGTCTGGCCATGGAGCAGTTCCACGTGCAGGATAAGGGATGAAGGTGCTCTAGATGCAGGATTTATGGCTTCTGGAAGGCATTTATAGAGGCATGAGGAAAAGAAACCAGAAGAGCTGTTTTTACAGCACTGGTTTCAGTTTGTTCTTTCTACGTGTGTTGCTGCACTGTGTGTCCATTCACTGCTGGAGGATGTGGGGAAGAGGGATTCATCTATGCACAGCTCTGCTTGTCTTTCCTTCTTTCCCCTGGCTCCATGTGGGAGAGAGCTAAGTACCTCTTACAGGGAGGCAGAGGCTTAAATGTGAAACATGGAGGAGAATGCAATGTAACAGAATGGAATGGGAGAAAATGGAATGGAAGAAAATTCCATTGGAATGGAATGGAATGGAATGGAATGGAATGGAATGGAATGGAATGGAATGGAATGGAATGGAATGGAATGGAAGACTGGGATTGAATAGAATGGCACAGAATGGAACAGAACAGATCAGAATGAAAGATGGGTATGGAATGGTATGGATTTGACTGGAATAGAATAGAATATTGGAATGGAATAGAACAGAACAGAACAGAGTAGAATACATTGCAATTGAATGGATTGAAATAATTGTAATGGAATAGAATTGGCAGAATGGAATAGAATAGATTGGAATAGATTGGAAAGAAACAGAATAGAAAGAATGGGACAGGTTAGAAATGAATGGAATGGAATGGAATGGAATGGAATGGAATGGAAGAGGACAGGATGGGACAGAATAGAATAGAATAGAATAGAATAGAATAGAATAGAATAGAATAGAATAGAATAGAAATAATTAGAACAGAATAGAATAGAATAGAATAGAATAGAATAGAATAGAATAGAATGGAATAGAAACCTCAAACACCACTGAAGTGTTCTCCTGCAAAGCCACCACCTCCTCCATGAAATAATTCCAACCCATCTTCTCTAAAATATAACCACTGGGTAACAAACTAAATAATTCAAACTGCTTCTGGATACCAAACACTTCAGCACTTAAAATTTTGAGCAGGAAATCAATGTTGCATCACTACAGTCCATACTGGCATGATATGACAAGTGGTGGAGGTGGGGACATGGAAAACAGATTTCAGGAATTTTATCCTTCTAACTTACAGTGATATTAGTAACAGAGGTAAAAAAAAATGTTCACAACACAGGATGTCAAAATTAGAGCAAAATTCAACAGGAAGCACAAATGTTACATCCATTTAAATTTTTCCAATTCAAATATTCTGGTAACACAGGAGCATAGACAGTGTCCTGGGCTGACCCAACCGTGTGAGCAGCAGGGTCAAGTGGGGATTTTGCCCCTCTGCTCTGCTCAGGTGAGAGCCCACCTACAGAGCTGCGTCCAGCTCTGGGGTCCAGCATCACAGGGATGTGGAGTTGTTGGAGTGAGCCCAGAGGAGGCCATGGAGATTGGCTGGGAGAGCTGGGGGTGTTTAGCCTGGAGAAGAGATGGCTCCCAGAAGGCCTTAGAGATCCTTCCAGGGCCTAAAGGGGCTGCAAGAGAAGGGCATGGAATGACAGCACAAGGGGGAACAGCTTCCTACTCACAGAGGGCAGGGGAAGATTGAAGAAATTCTTCCCTGTGAGGGTGGTGAGGCCCTGGCACAGACTGTCCAGAGAAGCTTGGCTGCCCCGTCCTTGGAAGTGTTCCAGGCCAATTTGGATGTGGCTTGGAACAACCTGGTCTAGTGGAAAGTGTCCCTGCATTTGACAGGAGAGGTGGAACTGGACGAGCTTAAAACACCCTTCCAGCCCAGACTTGTCTGTGACTCCATGACCTTGACAGGCCCCTCTCAGTGCAGAAGAAGCCCTTTCTCAGGGCAGCACAGCCACACAATGAACACCCTGATGACCCTCCCAGCATCCCTTTACTGCCAGCACAAAGCTGGGATGAGCCATTACCTTTTTGATGTCTTTATGGATGTACTTGGCTGTTTGCTTGGCCAGCTCTGTTTTACCTGTTTTGGAGAGAGAAAAAAAACCTTGCATTAAACCAGGTCTGTCCATCTTCTGTCTGTCCATCAGCTCTGCTAACACCAGGGCTGGCACCTCCTGCAACCAATACATGGATTTTCCTCGGGAAGTGGCATTGCTGTTTTGTCTCCAGGATCACATTCAGTGGTGTTTCCAGCCTGGGCAGGGTGAACAGATGCATTAGAACAGCGACATCTCTGCATTGGCTCCCTCAGCTTTAATTGACTCTCACATGATGGGAACAAAGCTCTTGATTTTTTCCACAAAAAGATGTTGATAGATCAGAGTTTTGCTATATTGGATAGATCAGATTTCTTGCTATATTTACCCTCAATATTTCAAGTTCCTTGTGCAATGCCTTGTAGTCTCCAAATAAAGAATTTCAAGGAAATGGGGTGTTTTTTCTTTGCTTTATATAAGATGACAGTAAAAAAATTCTGGCATTAGGAACAATCAGTAATGAAGCAAACCCACCCTGAAAGGCATTTACAGAGGCCTGAGGCATTTATTGAGGGTGAACACATGTACCAGCTCATGCCAGGCCATGTCCTGCTCTCCCAGCCCATCCATTTGGGGAAAAACTTCATTGAAAAAGCAGTTTTATTAAATGTGTAAAACTTCTCTTTCCTGCTGCTACCCCCCAGCATGACACTGCTGGTTTTGTCAGGTTGATCAGGGGAAGGACTGGGCCAGTTTTAGCTCCTGGGGTGACCAGCAAAGCTGAGGTGAAGCCAGTCAGCCCTCTGGAGGATGGATGTTCTGGGGGTTCACACTTGTCCCTTGCACACCTGTCAGCAGTGTACTGCATATGGATCCCTGATGGATTTACTTGCATACTGAAAAATAAATGAGCAGGGACAGAAATAACTATTCTGAAGGAAAAAACCAACGTGTTTTTAAAAGGAAATTAGGTGGAAAAGTACATTCTTACTGGAGTATTGTATATCTAACCACAGCTGCATTGCAGGGACAATAGATCTGGTGGGTCAGATCAATAAAGCACCAAAAAAAGGGCTACAAATACAGGAATTCATGGGGTGTGCTCTGCTCCACCTGATAAATCTGTGCCAAAATTTTGCATTTGATTTCACTTTGAGCTTTGCTGATTCTGGATGACGCTGGATGTGTAAGGATGCAAGAAACTATGGTTCCTATAAAAAAGAAAGAGAGGAGAGGAGAGGAGAGGAGAGGAGAGGAGAGGAGAGGAGAGGAGAGGAGAGGAGAGGAGAGGAGAGGAGAGGAGAGGAGAGGAGAGGAGAGGAGAGGAGAGGAGAGGAGAGGAGAGGAGAGGAGAGGAGAGGAGAGGAGAGGAGAGGAGAGAGAAAAGAGAAAAGAGAAAAGAAAAGAGAGAAGAGAAGAAAGAAAAGAAAAGAAAAGAAAAGAAAAGAAAAGAAAAGAAAAGAAAAGAAAAGAAAAGAAAAGAAAAGAAAAGAAAAGAAAAGAAAAGAAAAGAAAAGAAAAAAGAAAAAAGAAAAGAAAAGAAAAGAAAAGAAAAGAAAAGAAAAGAAAAGAAAAGAAAAGAAAAGAAAAGAAAAGAAAAGAAAAAAGAAAAAAGAAAAGAAAAGAAAAGAAAAGAAAAGAAAAGAAAAGAAAAGAAAAGAAAAGAAAAGAAAAGAAAAGAAAAGAAAAGAAAAGAAAAGAAAAGAAAAGAAAAGAAAAGAAAAGAAAAGAAAAGAAAAGAAAAGAAAAGAAAAGAAAAGAAAAGAAAAGAAAAGAAAAGAAAACCCCCCATGGAAGTTTACATCCCTGAATCTTTAGATTCAGCAGGGCAATGAAGTATCAAAAATATTTTGTCCTGATTTTATACAGCTTTATAGCAACTTATTTGGAGTTAATGCTGGGCCTGGTACTGTTCTGCAGCAGGAGCAAAATCTCACCTGTGCCCCTTTAACCCCTCCAGCACTGGAGCATCAGCACCTTCTGGAGCCCTTTGGGAGGCAGTGGAGGCAGGAGAAGCCCTGAGGTTGTTCCAAATGTCACAGATCAGTTACTTTGAAGCTGTTTTGTTGGGGATTTTTTCCACAACTAAAAGTCATTTGGACCATTTCATGAACTGATCAGCTGTCATGTGGCATTTGATTGGGCTGGAGGACAAATCTTATCGGTGTCAATAAAATCCTGTCATTCCAAAGCAATCTGTGCCCACAGGAGCAAATGAGCAGAGATTCAGTTTGCAGGCAGCAAATTTTTACTATTATCCCACCATTCCCATTGGAATAGAGGGGTTTTCACCAGAAAGTTGTTAGAGTAATACTTTTACTCTGAAAACTGCTCCTTTTTGAGACTTGGAGGGGGGCTGTCCTGTGGGATAACTCAGCATGAGGCTGGATGTGCCTGTGTGTGCTGGTGTCCAGCTGGGGTCACCCTGCTGGAGGATGGGTGACCCGCTCAAAGACGACAGTGTGTTTAACTGGTATTTCATTCAGACCCTGCAGCCCTGCAACAGCTTCTACCCCCTCTCCTCAGGGCTCTCCATCCCCCTCCCCACAACCCAAATGTTACCTATTCCAGATGATCCCAAGAAAAGAAACACCAGCGGGTGCTCCTCATCATACCAGCCATTTTCCTTCCTCCGAATCGCTGCATTTGAAGACAATGAAAACAAAAAAAGAGGAGGGGGGAAGCATATAAATCAATGCCACAAAGCAAGTGTAATTATCACTAAGTATACACTATGTTTTACTGCTCTCTACCCACTCCCAGTCCTCCCTGCCATTAGCGCTCTCTAATTTGATTAGCTAGCCAAGGCCCCAGAGACACCTAATAAGGTTAGCATGGATTTGGAAAGCTGCCCAGAGCAGATTTCGGATAAAGTTTTCCAGGATGTGCACTCAGCGTTGCCAGGGAGATGGTGGAGGGGGGGGACAAGGATGGATGGATGGACAGAGGGATGGAGAGGCGCTCTGCCTCGCCAGCTCCCAAGTGCAACCTTTCTGTGAGGAAAAACCATCAGTTTTGAAGAGGTTTATAGGTTATTTCTGGCATGGAATGGGAAGAAAGAGGTGGCTGAAGGTCACAAATGCTCTGAATTGGTGCAAGGATTGGGAAAAGTGTGGTGATTATCTCAGTGCCTCCCTGGACAGTGGCATCCAAGTGCATCCTGGGTGAGATACCAGTGGAAAATTTTACAAAAGGCAAGAGCTCTGATTCCTTCCCAAACTCCCAGTCTGACCAGTACAGTCCTTCTTCAGGACAGACATGGATCTGCTGTGCAGAGTGGGTGATAGCTCCTATCCCCATGGGTGCCCACAGCTCCCCAAGGTACTCTCCAGCCCCCCAGAGCAGCCTCAGGCTCTGTGACCTGTAACATCATTGCACTGGGCTTATTTGAAGGAGGAGAAACTGCTTTTGAGGCCAAAAGATCAAATCTCATCCTCTGCTGGCTGGATGTGGTCTCTGGAACAGAGAAGTGGTTTCCCTGGATCAGACCAGCTTCCAGTTCAGTGTGAGAGATTAACTGACATCCCAGCCTTTCTGCTTTATCTGCAGTATTTCAATACAGCCTGTAAATCTTGTAAGGTGTTTTGCAAAAGAGAACATGCACTGTGTACAGTCTCAGCACCTCTCAGACCCAGCAAGGTCTCATGAGTGGCACATGGCACCCCCAGATGCAGCCAAACCCAAAATATGGCACATGAGGAAGCAGGGCATGAAAACAGCAAGATGCCCAAAAATTGTAACTGACAAGGAATTTGAAAGTAGTGGGGAAAAACAATAGCACTGGAGGTGGGATGAGCAGAAGGAAAACACAGAGAGCTGTGGCTTAAAGCTCTTGGAATGCTGCTGCACACAGGCATGGCAAAGCTCAGCCTCTGCTGCCTTTCAGTGGTGTCCACAGCAAAAACAGGAATAAAGCCAAGAAAGAATAAACCCACTTCTCTTTGTCACTGTCACCCTGAAAACACAGCTTCCTCCTCTTCTTCTGGCCACTATCCTGGGCCTCAGCCTCTGTCCTTGTGCCTCAGTCCTGTGTCTCCCTTGAATGAGGCACTAGCTGGCTCTGTGGGGAGCTGTGGGTTTGTTTTCTTCCCTGAGCTGGCAGAAGGGCACAAGAGTGGCTTTGAAAACTGCAGAATTCTTAAATTCAATCTCAAAGTCAGCCCATAAAACCCTTTTCTTGATGGGGTGTGGTAAATAGAAGGTACCTAAAAAAAGGCATCCTAGGCATGGCATGCCACGAGTCCTTCCTGCACAGGAGAAGAAACTGACATGGGAAATAAATAGTGCCATTTTGCGCAAAAAAGATTTGCATATAAAAATATTTAAACAATATTTCCATTTTGCAAATAATAAGAAATGGAATGTCACAGGCTACAGCCTGACATGGAAATGCTGCCTGTGCCAGCAGGGACACACTGGGAAGATGTTAAACAGCAGCAGCTCAAGTCATATATTCCAGCAGCTGGAGTTTAGAGATGCCTGGAGGGGTCTCATGGGAATTTGGAGCTGCAAGACCTGCATGAAACCTCGCTCCTCAGAGTCCATGCTTGTATTCCAGGAGACTCAGGTAGCAGGGGAGCCAGCAGATTCAGTGAGCAAAGCCTCAATACAAGAACAAATCAATGAGCTGAGGTTAATGATGAGGGGTGTGAGGAGCGACCTGACCACAGTCATTAAGTATCTCCCCAAGAAGGCACTGAACTTGCTCAGCGACAGAGAAAATTAAGGTGCTCCAGGGGCTGTAGCAAGAGGATCAAACTACAAATAAAGCAGAACAGTTTTAATAACAAAGGTGATTAACCACTGCAGCCACTTAGGAAGAGAGTGGGACTGAATTCCTAATCCCTGTAAAGTCTGCAGGGAAATTCAGAAGGGCCTCCCAAAAGGCAGTGGTAGCTCAGGATGAAGATGAAGGTTTGCATCCCTGTCCAAACATCAAAAAAAATCCCCAATTTAACCTTAAATCCAAGGCATGCAGTATCATGTAATTGTAGAAGAGTGTGGGTAGGAAGGGACCTTAAAGACCACAGTTCCAACCCCTTCAGAAATGGGATTGAGTGCTGGGATTGTGAATTTAGTGGGAGCTGAACCTCACTTCCTCAAGGACTTGCCATTCCCTGCCTGGACACAGACAGATGCATTACCTGTCCCCCTGGCCATGCTGATGAGTCCTGACTCCTGCCAAGGCCTAATTAGCTTGGGCCAAGGCCAGATGCAGCACTGGCTGGTGCCTGGCTCCATCTCACCCTGCCTGGGCATATCAGCATGACAGACCAGCTTGGCTGCAGCCAGCAATCTGGTTCTGTTCAAAATCCTGGGCAAAGACTGGTGGGAATCCCATCCTGTCCTTCAGCTGCTCCCTGGCCATGTCATCCCTGGAATCAGCCACCTGACAGGGAGGTGCAGGGAAGGGTCTGTGCTGCATCCCTCTGTGTGCCCTTCCCAGCACTGCATATGTTCCTTCTCAACCCTTTACAGCAATGAACGAGGGGTCAAACACCTGGGGTGAGAAATTTCATAAAAACTGATGGGGAGTAACACAACCACCAATAATTCCTGCAGCTATCTCAGCTAAGATAATAATGGTAATAAAAGTAATAAACTTCTGCTTTGGGGCATGGAGTGACCACTCACAGGGTCAAGCACGTTCAGGGTCCAAAGACAGTGGGGTTAAGTGCTGCCTTCTTCCCCTCCCCTCTGCAGCAGGATGCCAGAGTTTATGGATAAATACTCAAAGCAGCTCCAGGGATATAAAGCATCCCTTAAAAAACTGCCATAAAGTCAGAGCTTAGATTCAGCACGTGATCTCTGTCAGAAGATGCTGAGCATCATATTTAGGAAGAAATTTTTTCCTATGAGGCTAGTGAGGCACTGGGACAGGTTGGCAAGAAAAGTTGTGCCTGGACGGCCAGACTGGAACTGGGCTTAGAGTGACCTGGTCTAATGGAAGGTGTCCCTGTCCATGTCAGGGGGTTGGAATGAGATGGGCTTTAAGGACTCTTCTAAGCCAAACTGTTCCACCCTCACTAGTCAGCAGCTTAATTAGATCAACAGGGTGAAGAGGTGTAAATGCTTTTCTACAAGCAGCCTGAAAATGATGAGCTATTCCACCACACAGCACTCTTGAAGTTTGGAAAAACTTAAAAAATCTGGATATCCCTAGGGAAGGGACACCAGTCCCTAGGTTCTACCACTGGGGCTGGAGGAGGCTCTCTCAGGCTGTTCAGTGCAGTGTTCAGCTTCAGCAGTAGGAACAGAAGCCCCATCCTGGGCCAAAGTAGAACATCAGTACCAGTTCCAAGGATGAAAATTTCAGCTAGGAAAGCCACAGAAGCACTCCTCTCCTTGGAGTCTGCACTGCCAAAGCAGCTGCTGGCCACGCTGACGGCTCTTCATTGTCACCCAAGCATGAAATCCATGCTCTGCCTCTGGGAAAGCTGCCCCCTTCCTTCCTCCTGGCATAAATAAATAAATAAATAAATAAATAAATACCAGGAGGGAGGTCACACTGCTGTGCTGAAATCTCATTATGACACTCAGCCCCAATGTCCAAAACAAGAGCCTGATGATGATGACGCTGGGGCCTTCTTCTGCAGAGCTGTTCCTGGCATTGCTGCCGTGCTCTCGCTTTATTTCGTCCATCTGTAACAGTGTGACTGCAGCCCTGTGTCTCCAAGAGGCCCTTCAGCCCGCTATTGAACTGATAAATTCACTGTATTACTTTACACAAATCAATACCCCAGCAGTTATCAGCACTTGATGTGACTGAAATTGGTTTCAGCCAATTTGTGAGTGTAATAAATGTCCATTTATCAAATCAATTCATTCTGCGGGGCTCCTCGGCCTGTCCGGGTTTGGGGTACTGCAGGGCGAAGGCTCTGGGGCCAAACCCATCCTGGGATCACTGCTTCCATCCAGGTACTGCACTGATGCTCCAGGGTCTGCAGCATTCCCAAAGAAGCTCTCTTCCAGCCCTGCTGCTGGTGGCTCAGGCTTATGGAACCCCAAATTAGATCAAAGCTGTGTCCTTGCAAAGTTTCACCTGACCTGCAGGCAGCAACACACATCAAAAAACAGCCCTCATAAAGGATCCTATATTGTCCAAAATAACCCCAGTTTCCTTTGGACCAGAGCAGGATGATAGTCCTTCTCATCCATTTCCCTACAGTTTTGAAACACTGACTGATTTTCAATATCATAGCTGCTAAAATTGGGGATTTTATCATTAAAACATCGATTTTCCTGCACTACCCTTTCTTCAAAATCTTGAAAAATAAACAACACTTTTCCTTCCTCGGTCCTTATTCAACTTCAGGAAGAGCTGGAACAGATTGCTTCAACCCTCAAGGTTTATTCCCCCTGAAAAGGGGAAGTGGTAGGTTTGAACCACCCTACTTCTAAGTGAGTACTGACCAGCAACATGGTATATCCATATAAAAAATATATTCTTTACCTGGCATAATATTTAGGATACTAGACCAAAAAAAAAGTACATGCGCATATATATATATATATATATATATATATATATATATATATATATGTATGTATATTTGGGAAAAATGCCTCCTTTAGCTTATAACTTCAGAGAGGAGATGTTGCTGATCCCTTCTGCCTCCTCATCTTCCAGTGAAAAGGCAAAGTAGCCCTAATCAGATCCAGAGCTCAACCATTTATGGAAGTGCCTGGAAACACAACCCTAAGCCTTTTAGCTGCTCATTTGTATGTACCAGTTAGAGAACCCCAGCAGTTCCTGAGATGGCAGCAATGACCTGCCTGTTTCTGATGTCAGGAGATGGAATATTTAATGGGGATTTTGTTAAGATGAATTGAACATCTACAGTTCAGTCGAGGGGGTGGCCAAGCTGCCTCCCACTATCAACCAGTCAGGCACCAGGAGAAATCTTGCATGCTGGGAGATGCCCAGTCACAATCAGTTAACCATCATCCACCTTCTCCCAGTCCTGTCCTGCTCCACATATCAGAAAAGAGTGCTGCAGGGCTTGGATATATCCTATGGAGGCAATGGGGAAGGATTTTCCCTCTGGCAGTGATGCCATGGTGTTGGGGCTGTGGCTGCCGTGTGGCTGATTCCTGGTGCATCCCCTTGCAGAGGGTTGCTGGGATAACAGCTGGACTTGGTGATCTTAGAGGGTTTTTCTAAATTATTCCATAATTCTGTGACTCCATTCTATCCCCATTGCTCCAGACCTTGTGTTTCTAACCCCAGATCACACGTTCCCTTTGTATTCTGGCTAAGCCCCTCTGGAGACTGTTTGGATCATGCACCGAGTGACGGATTAAATCCAATTATTCAATTAAGGCACCAGTTATAAATTAAACATATCAGGCAGGCTTGGTGGATCTGAAGATGTGGTGTGTGGCAGGTCTGCTCACCAGCAAATGGCAGCGGTGAGAGCAGAGTGGAGGGATGCAGGGTCCACAAAGCAGCAGGAAAACCAGCTGGGCACAAAATAAATAGCAAAGATAGAGAGGAAGTGCTTGAGAGAGAAAGTCCTGTCTTAAAATTCATCCTTCTGGACAGAAAACAAAAAGAAAAGAAAATGAAAAGAAAAACTGGACAGAAGGGAAGGGGGGGGAGGAGGGGACAGAGAGTCTCCCACTACCTTTTGGTCCAATATCCTGAGGCTGTAGGGGTATCAAGCACATTCCCTATAATTCAATAAGAAAAACCTCCATAAAGGCAAGGACGTTAATGCGCAGAAACGCCACCTGTGTCAGGAACAGGCACTGCCCATTAATCACAGCTCCCCAATTAGCCGGGCTGCTGCCCCCAGGCACAGCCGTTCTCTGAACACACAGGGTGGCTGTTGTTTTTCCAGGAGTGTAGACTCCTTCCCAGCTCCTTCCCGGCTCCTTCTCAGCTCCCAGCCCACACTGGGCTCCTCTTTGTTAACTAAAGGCAAAGGGTTTGTGTTTCTGACAGCACGCTCCTTGTGATTCTGCCCTGGCCTCAACAGCTCTTATTTTGCTGTCCCATTTTCAGGAATTAACTGGGATGCACGGATGGATCAGGAATTATTGACAGGATCCAGAGGCTTTGGACTGGCAAATCAAACCCAGCCCAGATTGCCAGAGCCTTGATTACATGGAATGACAGAATGGTTTGTGTTGGGAGGAAGCTCATCTCATTCCAACTCTCTGCCATGGGCAGGGACACCTCCCATATTGCTTGAAGTCCCATCCAACCTGGCTTTAAACACTTCCATGGATGGGACATCCACTGTGAATTCCCCAGCAACCTTGCAAGGCTGCCCAGAGGCAGCCTCAGATCAAGGCTTGAGGCAACAGCTTTCTCCCCTGTGGAGCAGGTGTGGAGGGCAGAGCTGGCAGTGTGTGAAGGGTCCTACCTGCCCCCACTGTGGCTATGGCATTCTCCTGACCGATGATGTGCTCCTTCAGCCGCTGCTCCAGTGGGAATCTCCGCCGCTCCTCCACCTCCCTCCTGCGCTGCTCCTCCTGGAACTGTGGAGGGAAGAAAACAGGGATCAGAGACTTGACAGAGCACTGGGTCACACACAGATGTCAGAGCCCTGTATGGGGATCCCTCTGACATGGAGCCAGAGCATCCCCAGGGCACATGCAGTTTGGTCTGGATGCTCCAGCCCTAGCAAGAGGAAATTTCTGAATCTGTCATGGGATGGAAGTTGGGGTGAGTGGGAATAGAGATCCTGCTCTGCTGATGGGAAACCAGACCCTGTGCTACCTCTGTACTGGTGACAAAGAGGGAACAATGGCACTGCTCAACAGCTCTCAACCATT
This sequence comes from Melospiza georgiana, assembly GCF_028018845.1. Lineage (NCBI taxonomy): Eukaryota > Metazoa > Chordata > Aves > Passeriformes > Passerellidae > Melospiza > Melospiza georgiana. The sequence continues at coordinate 96,870,662 of NC_080431.1, forward strand.
AGGTGCTATTTATTTTGGGACTGCTCTACCTAGATTTGTCTTCCTACCCTCCAATCATTTCCTGTTCAAAGACTCCAACCAGATCCTGCAGGGATGGCAGAGTATCACTGTGCCTTACATCCAAGAGAGCTGAAGAGGGACTTTGGACAAGGGCATGGAGTGACAGGACAAGGGGGAATGGCTTCCCATTGAGGATTAGATGGGATATTGGGAAGAAATTATTTCCTGTGAGGGTGGTAAGGCTCTGGCACAGATTGCCCAGAGCAGCTGTGGCTGCACCATCCCAGGCAGTGTCCAAGGCAAGGTTGGATGGGGCCTGGATCAACTTGGTCTAGTGAAAGGTGACCCTGCCCACAGCAGGGGGGTGAAATTAGGTGAGCTGTAAAGTCCCTTCCAACCCAAAACCTGTGATTCTAAGATCTTTAGAAAGGCTGCTGAGCACTCTTCCTGCCACAACCTGAGCATGGACATTCCCAAGTGAGACTGCTGCCTGGGGAAGATCCATCCCCCAAAGCCAGACTCAGATGAAGACAGAACACAAAGATCCCATGGGATTTGCCAAGTGAATAACTGCACCCACAGAACAGTCCCTGTCATTGAATCCATCTCACTAAGGGGAAACACCCTCAGCAAAGCCAGAAGGCAGGTTCCAAAGCTGCAGCAGGATCCAGCTGCTGGAGCTGGAGTGGATAACCCCCAGCCAGGCTGCTGACATCTCCTGGGCTAGCAGCGATTCTGACAGAAGTTAAAAAATAATAAATAGTGAACAATCCAATTTTGGCCAGTGCTATCAGTCTCACGTGTAACAGAGATGCCATGAGCCCTGATCCTCACACAGAGCAATAACTTCCCTGCAGATCCCAGTGGAGCAGCTCTGGGACAGACATCCTGCCTGTGCTGATCCCCCTGGCACTGGGTACAACCTCACCATATGTCTGTGTCTGTAGGATCCTGACAAATCTTTTCTCTCTCTCTCCCTCCTCTCTGGCCTTTTGGAAGATGCAGGAATGTGATCAGTGATGTTAGGACACCCAACAATTCCCATGGGTTTATGGAGAGTGGGTAAGATGTGCAGGAAGAGAAGGCATCCTCTGCAATGCCCTCTCCCTCTGTCCTTGGAGAGCTGACACAGTACAAGTCCTGTGCACAAGTACCACTTTCTGCTCAGGAGCTGTTCTGGAGAGCCCTGCACTCATGGCAGCTACTCAGTGGGCCAGAAGTGAAAACACAGCTCCTGGCTGGGTCATGCAGCTGGCCTGGAGCATCCTGAGCATCTGCCTTAGCTTGCACTGTACAGGGGACACTGGGACAAGAAAACCCAGCAAGAAAAACATATTTTAGATGCATTGGTGACAGAACCTCCAAGAAAAAGCCCCACTAATCCTGGACTTTACATAAGACACAAACTTCTACTGCTCTCTCATCTGCTCCCCTCTCCATACACATCCAGCTGTTCCCACCTTCTCACTTTGTGGTGTGCAATGGTGTTGGTGGGCATTGTGTCCCCACCCTCTGGCAGCTGATCTTTCATTGTCCTGATGACCCCTGCCTGGCTCAGCATCAGCACTTAAGTGGAGCACAGTGGCGCTACCTGCTTGGAGAGCCATGCAGGGAGCACTGCTCTGCTCTCATGTTGGAGGCAACCAGACTTCTGCACTCAACTGGGTTAAGAAGTTCTCCTGATGCAAGGCCAAAAGATCAGAAATCTTAATTTTTAAAAAGAGAAGGACTCAGTCTGTGCTTTGGCAGGTGATAACAGTTGTCTGCCTATTACTGGGGTGGGCATGGCAGTCATGGAGTCACAGAAGGATGATTTTAAGAAACCTTACAGACCATCCCATTCCAACCCCTTTGCCATGGGCAGGGACACCTTCCACTTAGACCTGGTTGCTCCAAGCCCCATCCAACCTGGCCTTGAACACTTCCAGGAATGGGGCAGCCACAGCTTCTCTGCACAATCTGTGTCAAGAGCCTCATTACCCTCACAGGGAAGAATTTCTTCCCAATGTGCCATCTAACCCTGCCCTCTGGCAGTGTGAAACCATTCCCCCTTGTCCTGTCTCCCCAGGTCCCTGTCCAAAGTCCCTCTCCAGCTCTCTTGCAGCTCCTTTAGGGACTGGCAGGAGGTCTAAGGTCTCCCTGGAACTTCTCCTCTCCAGGCTGAACACCCCCGGTTCTCCCAGCCTGTCTCCAGAGCAGAGGGGCTCCAGTTCTCAGAGCATTTCTGTGGCCTCCTCTGGATTTGCTCCAGCAGCTCCATGTCCTTCTGATGTTGGACCCCAGAGCTGGAGGCAGCTCTGCAGGTGGGATCTCACCTGAGTGGAGCAGAGGGGCAAAATCCCCACTCACCTGCTGCCCATGCTGTGGGATCAGCCCAGGACACAGGGGGCTTCTGGACTGCCAGTACATGTTGTTTTAAGCAAGAAAAGTGGAGAATAAAATAACTGAACTCTTTAAGAGCAGGAGGGGTAGAATTATCTGCTGGGGTAAATGCTCTCTTGAGCCCAGCACCAATAAGGAAACCTGCCCTGAACAGTTTGAAACTTGCTTGGTTTTTATGCTTAAGTAATAGTTGAAGGAGAGAAAGGAAATATATCTCTGGAGCTGTTCCTGAGGAAGATGATTGTACTTGTATATAAACCAGCAGACTGCCAAGCCAGCCTGTGATGAATATTCAGCTGGGGGGAAACTGGTGCTCCCGGGGTTTCATCCTCCCCAGCAGCCACATTCCACTGAGAGTCTTTGAGAATTTATTGCTCATTTTAATCACTGCTAGAGAATGAATAGGCAGAACTATTACGGGATGGACATATCCCATAGATTTTATTTACATATCCTTGTGACAGAATAACAAGGAGTTTTCATATGTATTTTTAATTTATTTTGATTTCCTTTATTCTTAAAAAAAAAAAAAAACAAAAAAACAAACCAGAACTCTGTGTGTGCTTTTCCTGAGCTTAGACCACACTTGCCTAGTGTTGAGGACTCCTCAGTTGGTTTCCAGTGCTAAACAGTCTGAAGAAATTAAAATAAGCACTTCTGTATCTATGACTAAAAGGGAGGAAAAACACTTGAAAATGGTGTCTTTCCTCTGTCCCTAGAGGGATAGCAGTGCCTGGACTGAGCTTGGCTCTTGCAAGTCTGTCTTTGCCATTCAGATCCTCTTTGCACCCTATCAGACCAATCTGGTGACCTCCCCTGTCTTCATCAGAGTCTGATGAAGGATTTTTAAGGAATATTTCAGCTAGGAAGAGCATAGAGTTGCCCTTTCCCTTCTGGAAGCAGCAGTGTGAGACCTCCTGACCAGAAGCTGGCTCACTTAATCCTAGTCATCCCCTTTGATAGGCCTTTCCAAGAAAACAAGCCTCCAGCTGTGACTCACGTGCTTCTTTTTCCATCCTGAACATTCTCAGGTTGCTGGTTTAAGCACATTTCATGAGAAAAATGTCTCTCTTGGTTATTTAAAAGCTGGCTGTTGGTTAATCTGGCCACAACCTTCTATGTGGAGTTTGGAGCGGTGAAAGCTCATTTTAACCTCTCTTAAACCCACAAGAATTACCTCAAGATTTGTTTGGCCCTCCCTATGGAAGAACCCCTCTCCAGACCTCCACAAAGCTATCACAGCTTAGCACATGTCCCTGACATCATCTGGGCTGATCAGTTTAAATCCTGTTTTCCTTCAGTATTTCAAATTCTTTTTCCTATAAAGTGAAAGACACTGTCACTCTTTGCAGGTTTTATGCCAAGGTTTGGTTCTGCTGGTGCTGTGCTCATGAACCTCTTCCCTTGAAGTGTTTTCTCATAAATGCAGCCATGCTTGGGAGGGATGCTGGAGGGATAATGGATAATGAAGCTGATGAACATGGAGGTACTCCAAGGGCTGGATCACCTCTGCTCTGGAGACAGGCTGAGAGCTAGGGGTGCATACCCAGAGAAGGGCAGGCTCCAGGGAGACTTTAGAGCCCCTGCCAGGGCCTAAAGGGTCCCAAGAGAGTTGGAGAGTGACTGAATAAGGGTGTGGAGGGATAGGACAAGGTGGAATGGTTTCTCCTGGAAGACAGAGGGCGGGATTAGATAGGATATTGGGAAGAAATTCTTCTCTGTGAGGATGGTGAGGCCCTGACACAGATTGCCTATAGAAGCTATGGCTGTTCCATGCCTGGAAGTGTTCAAGGCCACATTGGATGGGGCTTGGAGCAGCCAAGTCTAGTGAAGGTATCCCTGCCCATGGCAGTGGAGTGGAATGAGATGAACTTTAAGGTTTCTTCCTTCATGATTTTATGAAAACCTCTCAGAGCTGCCACAGTTACCACATACTGGCTACAAAAGCAGCCATCAGGACCAGAGAGGACAGCCATGGTAGCATTTCCTTTGCCAGGAAGGAGTACAGAGAGCCCCAGAGGAAAGATCAGTCTGTCCCTACTAAGGACAGAGGTTTATTTAGCACAGGGGAATGTGGTTTTGAACTCCTGCCTGAGTGCTGACTTTAAGAGGAGAGCACAGACAGTGCAGCAGTTGACACCTGGCAGGTTTATTTCACGGTAATACCTCCTCAGTGCACTAATTGACACAGTTTTTAATTACCTTCATCCTCCACTTGTGGTAAGTTCTTAGCCTCAGGTTTACAGCATGCAAGTTTAAATTCCAAACCCATAAAACAAACACTGAGGTACACAATGTCAGAGGAACTTTGCAGCCAGGAACAAACTTGGTCCCCTTGTGCCTCAGCTCCTGCTCTTGTGGTCTGGTGACAAGGGAATGCCCCTTATCTGGGAGTGCCCTGCCCCAGCTGATCTGTGCTGCTTGGAGAGATGATGCTCAAAAGGCATCACAGAAGGGGTTGGGTTGGAAGTGATGCTTAAACTCACCCAGTTCCAACCCCTCCCATGGGCAGAGACACCTTCTACTAGACCAGGTTGCTCCAAACCCCATCCAATCTGGCCTTGAACACTTCCAGGGATGAGGCAGCCACTGCTGTGATGGCCTCTCCTACCATAATTCACTGAACAAGGCCTCTGCCCAGGAATTTTAAATCCCTGAGATCTAGCTGCAGATCCCTCATTATCTAGTAGCCCACCGCCATAAATGTACTGATTCCTGGCATTTTTACTGGAACCATGATGGCAAATGTGTTTCTTTTCCTTCTTTAAAAAAAATGGGACATGGAGGCTGAAGGCATGAGATCCCACCATGGAAATGGGTGCCTTCTACCTTAGATTGGTGTACATGAATACCTGGATCCCCGGGCATAGCTGGACTCTGATTCTCAGCCCAGCCTGATCGACAGACAGTTTCAGAAAATACAGTAAAAACAGGCTCTGGATTTTACTGCATCCAGGGGTTACAGAGCATCATTACTGGGCCTGGGCAGGTCACTCCTGAGTGAGAAATGGTAACTTGGAAGAGGTGGGCACAGCCACAGTTAAAATACTACAGAAGTGGATGCTTTTCCTTATGCATTAAATTGTTAATTTTTACAGACTTCTTTTGGAAAAGGATGGAGCTGTAGGGGTGCTAAGGTGGCCTTCCATTGCCTGCACCCTAAAATCATATAATCATACAATGATTTGGGTTGGAAAAGTGCTTTCAGATCATCAAATCCAGCTGCTCACCCAGCACTGCCAAGGCCACCACTAACCCATGTCCCCACATGCCACATTCACACGACATCTTTGAAGTTGTTCTTGTAGTGGGAAAGGAAACCCAAACTGGCCAGAATCTCAGGCTCACCTTTGCCTCGGATGCTCTCAGAAGGTTCATGACCTCCCCTTCACGGGCGTAATCCAGGGGTGTGTGTCCCATTTCATTCTTCTGCAGAGGGTTGGCACCTGACAGCACAAGAAATAAGTAAGATCAGGAGCTCAGAGTTCAGTGTTGGGAAAGAAGGAGCAGGAAGCACATCCCTCTGTGTCCCCTCCTAACCTTTGCTCTGGAGGGTGTCTGGATCAGAAAGACAGAATGTACAAGCAGCAGTTACAAGCATGGATCTCCAGGGAGGAAGAAAAGGGATTGTCACTGCTAACAGCTGGCCTGTCAGTGAAGAGCTGCTGTGCAGGGATGAGAGCACATGGTCACCAGAAGGAAATACAGTCTCACAAAAGCACCCACTCTCAGTCCTGTGGGAGCCACATGGGACCATTACAGCTTCAATTGGATATGCTGCCTGTGCCAGCTGCAGCTGAAGCTGGAGCTGGCTGTTGCCTGTGGACCAGCTGCTCCACCGAGCCCCTGGAGCACTTCTGGGGGAAAATCACACCCTTCCTTGCAGTATAATTAAAAAAACCCCAAAACCAACAAACCTCAAAGACTGAGCTAGACTGAGTTGGATGGGCACCCCACAGAAACACACACACATGGAGAGAGCTCTCCCTCCTATATACACTGGGTTGCAGAAGAGAATTCCATGTCAAACTGGTCCAGTTGCAGTGATGGGAAGTACAGGGAGGGAAACTCAATGATATCAGGAGACAGGGGTAATGGCAATAGCCAGAGGGGCAAACAAGGTCTCAGGATTCATCTCTGACTCTCACTATCTCAGGAGCTGTCTCTAAGGCAGAGACTTGTCACTAACACTGGTGCACTCCATGACCCCACAGCAGCTCCTAACTGCTAGAGTTTATGAGAATGAACCTTCAAATTGGTCCCAAACTCCCTCCCACTAGTCATCAAGCCTTGGAAAGCAATCTGGTGGAGGAAGACCCCATAACTGTGCTCAGCAGGTCTGGGATGACTTCTATTCCAATCCTTCCACTTCAATTCTGTGCAATGTGCTCCTGCTTGAGCAAGGGAGTCGGTCCAGATGACTCCACTGATGTCCCTTCCAGTCTGAATCATTCTATGACCCTGCTGAAAACATGGGAGTGAGACGAGTACCTTGGCAGAGGCAGATCAAGCTGCTTCTGTGCCATGAGACAGTGTAAAGCACCAGGAGTGCTCAATAAGGGCAAGCAGCAATCAGAACAGATGAATGAAGCAAGGGAGCCCCTGTGGGAGCGGGGCCGCAGAGATTAGCCATTCCCAGGCTTTGGCATCAAGGAACTATATTTGCTTACAGAATGAAAAATGTGCTCCATAAACATTTGACATGGACTAATTTCTATGGCAAGCCTTGTCTTCACAAATAAAGACCATGATCACGACAGGTGAGATTACACACTGCTGGGGCTGGCTGCTCCACAGACATTAAAGAGACAGTGCTCCCACTATCCCCCCCCCCCCCCCCCCCCAAACCCACCTGGGTCTGTCAGTGACCAGTGGGGCACGTTCCTGACTTCTCCAAATGATGACATACTCGAGGCTAGGCGTGCTTTCATTTCTGATGGAGGGTTTGTTTGGCTTTGCCCTGGATCTATCAATAATGGCTCTCCAATATTGGCCTAATCCCCCTGTTAATGGCTTTGACGACTTGACTAATTGCTGCAATAATTGATAGAACTCGACTCCTATAACTGGTCGATTCCAACCTCGAGTACCGGCAGCAATAAAATATTATGCTGCCATAAATAACAGTATCACTTGGCTTGCTAATAGAAGGTAAAAGTGGCCACTGGTCTGTCAGTGCCCTGGCTGACCCCACTCCACATCCCCACCTCCTCTCCTGCCCTCTCCCACCCTGTGCCACAGGCTGCAGCAGTATCCAAGGGGACGTCAACCTTCCGCGACTTAATAGAAGGCAATTTGTCACCTCCCACTCGCTGTCTGTAGCTGGAGATGGACACCTGGGCAGCACCTCAGGCTGTATGAGCCCGTGGCCTCCTCCCACCCTCCATGCTCATATTAGAAGGCCCTGGCTGATAATATTTGATAAATAGCGTGGGGGTCTCTCCCTGCACCCGCCCCGCATTGTGGCGCTGCAGCAGCTGCAGAAGGTCACTCATTGGGGAAATATGTTTCTGTCAGTGGGATCGAAAAAAGTTTAGTGGAGTGACAGGCCTCAATTTTTCAAATTTTATTAACTCCATCCTCTTAACAATTTGTCTTGAATTCCTTCAGATTCTGGATAACTGTCAATAGAGCTGGCGACGCAGCGAATACTGGTACTTAGGTCCCCCACTGCTGTCAGTGTAGGGATGGGGATGGCAGGAGGAGGGAGAAATGGCAGGGGGAAAAGGAGGATGCCAAAAGGCACAGGCAGAACCTGGAGAAACATCCCAGTGATGTTCCCTTGTCCTTGGCAGCCCCAAGACTCTGCTCTTGTCACTCCATCCTGTCAGAGCAGAACACTAGCAGATCTGAGCCTGCTGCAGCCAGAGCAAGGTTCACACTTCCAACAGACAGGACAGGGCACACAGTGGCACTGCAGACTCACACGGACAACCAGAGAATGACACTGCTCTGAAGAGTGGACAGATCACAGCTTGAGAAAGCCCCAATTACTGGGACAAGGAAAGGACCCTTGAGGACCTTGTTTCACAGCCCAGCCAGATGGTGTGAAACCTCCTCCTCCTGGGCATACCCACAGGCAGTCTCTGGCTGAGTGTTTGGATCCTGAGCTGTTCCCAGCAGTGGGTGTGGGGACAGAGAAGTGGCATGACACAGTCCCTGTCTGATGCCACTGGGCAGCAGCAGTGGCCTGTGGGTGACCTGTGTTATGGAAAGACAAGATGACAAAATGTTCAATGTCTCCCATCTTCCTTCTCTGGTGTCCAGAAGGTACAATATGGTGGAGGTGGAAACTGAGGGCTTGTGCAAATCTCTGGCACAGAAGACTACACTGCTTCAGTCACCAAAGTCAGGGAAAGCCATTCTCCCACTACAAAGCCATTCAACAAGGATAGAATCACAGAACATTTTAGGTATGAAAAGTCCTCTGACACCATTGAGTCCAACCATAGCCCCAGCACAGCCAAGGCCACCACTAACCCATGTCCCCAAGTGCCACAACTACATGGCCATCCCTTTCAGGGATGGGGACTCCACCACTGCTTGGGGCAGCCTGTGCCAGGGCTGGACAACCCTTCAAGGGAAGGAATTTTCCTCATAACCAATGTAAAACTCCCCTGGAACAACTTGAGGCCATTTCCTCTTGTCCTATCTATCACTTGTTATTTCAGAGTAGATACAAATCCCCACCTACATAATACAGCCACTGCATAAAGCCACTCTCCCCAGTATAAAACTGAGGAGAAGTTTGAATTAATTTTCCCCACTATAAAACCATTCATAGAATCACAGAATTGCTGATTGGTTTGAGTTCAAAGAGACCATAAAGACCATTTATTTCCAACCCTCCTGCCATGAATAGGGATGCCATTCTCTCCAGCATAAAACCATTGAATCAGTACAAAGCCATTCTCCCCAGCATAAAGCCATTTTCTCCAGTATAAAGCTATTCTCTCCAATATAGAACCCCAGCACTGAGCTTGTCCTGAGTGGAGGGTCTGAGCACACTTGGCCCCTGGCAGGACAGGTACAGGCAAGGTCTGGGTACAGTCAACAAGGATGAACCTTGAAGGCACTTCTCTCTGCTCCTCATGGCACTGCACCCAGGAGTATCTCAAGATTTTTACCAGGTCCTGTGAGCATCCATTCTGCCTAGGTCACTGCCTTGGACCCATCCTGTGCTCCAGCACACTGAGGGGACTTGGGGAGCATCCCTTTCCCTGCAGCAGACTCTGCTGGATCCAATATCCCAAAAGTGAGTGGGAAATAAACTCTTCTTTTCTGTTGAAGAGCACTAAATCTCAGAAAGAGGAGCCTGGAAGTACCAAAGCCATGGTGGTTGCTGCTGAGGGTGCTGGAAGTGGACACAGTGAGCAGCCATCACCCTAAATCAGGATGTCCCCACGTGGAACAACTACACATCTGTTAAGTCCCTGCAGGGATGGGGACTCCACCACTGCCCTGAGAAGCCTGTGCCAGGGCTGGACAACACTTTCAGGGAAGAAATTTCCTCTAATATTCAACCTAAACTTCCCCTGGTGCAACTTGAGGCCGCTTCTTCTTGTACTGTCACTTGTTGGCTACAACCTCTTTTTGAGTAGCAGTAGAGACTGAGAAGGTCACACCTGAACCTCCATTTTTTCCCATAAGGGGCACAAAGCCAACCCCAAGATCTGAGGTGTGACTTCACCAGTGCCTGGTACAGGGATCAGTCACTGTCCTGGTCCTGCTGGCCACTCTATTGGTGACACAAGCCAAGATCCCCTTGGTCTCATGGTCCACCTGGGCACACACACTGCACCTGCACCAGCTCCAGTTCCACCACATCAAGCACTGCCTAACACACAGTCCTGGGCTGGCAGCAGCCCTCACAGAGCTCCAGAGAACAAGATCTGTGCTCCCTTGGTCCTTGGCCTCACTCTCAAAACACAAGAAGCCTTTCCAATCTAAATTTGTCCAGCTAGAGGGGCAAACAAGCTCTTAGAGCAACCTGTTCTAGTGGAAAGTGTTCCTGTCCATGGCAGGGGATTGGAACTGGATGAGGTCCCTTCCAAATCATGATGTGATTCTGTGAAGGAAGGATTTAGACTTAACTAAGAATTAGAGATTTCTGGGGTAGAGTTTACATGGAAAAGCAGATACCCAGACACCCAGAGACCCAGAGGTCTGAGATGAAGGTCAGATGCTGACAAGGGCAGGTAGCAACCAGCAAGGAGAGGTCCTCTTGGAGGTGCAGCTTAACCAGTGCTCCCAAACCTTGTGAACCAGACTGAACACAAATCTTTATGTACTTGGACAGACACAATAGTCTCAGGACCAGGATGTATAAGCTGGAACAGAGGCTTAGGAGCAGACTGGTCGAAGCAGCATGTAAACTGGACTGCAGGTAAGGACTGAGCCTCACTGGTGGAGTGGTGAGGTCAGCTGTTAAAGACTGGAAACAAAATGAAGGTAAGAAAGGCAATAGTATGAGCCAGTGACACAGGATTAAATGAATGAAATGCCCTGACCAAACGGGGAAAATACAGCATGAAGGTCACCCCTCTGAGACACTGAAGGGCACTGCAACACACAGAAAACTAGCTCAGGGACTACAAGGATAAAGAGCAAAACACCAATAAATTGTTAAACTGGTGGAAACCAGAGTCTAAGAGCTCTGGCAGTCAGAAAGCTTCCAAGACAAGGTGCAAGCTTTAATTCAGCCTTGGACAAACCAAAAGGCTTTCTCCAAACCTCAGCTCCTAAGTACTCCACTGCAATGGGACACATGTTCATGCCGAACTTCCTCACCAGAATATCCAGCAAAGAATCCATGGCCAAGGAGCTTTGTACTACAAGGGGAAAACATGGATCCTGCTTGAAATAAAGCAGCAGCCCACCAGCAGGTAACTGTCAGAAACATGGATATAAAGACTGAAGAAACCCATGATATTTATTAAAGTTCTTATCATAAGAAGAGTTAGGACCTTCTTGTAAAGGGAGAAACCATACCATCATTCTTCCAAACCCAGGGTGAATGAAGAAAATCCAAATGAAGTGTTTGCTCTGGCAAATTAAATGTAAAAAACCCACAGGTAAAAAAGGATTTTTTAAAATAAAAAAGAAGCTCCTTCTTTAAGAAGGAAAGCTAGGACCTCTGAGCCGTAAGAGAAGCTGGAAGTCAGCCTGAGACAGTGAGTTCTCATAAGTGATAAAGATCAAGGCCAGGCTGGACAGAACTTGGAGCAACCTGATCTATTGAGAGGTGTCCTGTCCATGGTGAGGGTTTGTAAAAACATGAGCCTGAAGGTCACTTCCAATCCAAAACTGCTCTCTGATTCTATGGCAAATGGGAAAGTTGAACTAGAAGAAATATGGAAATAATTAAAAATGTCTTAAATGTGTGCACCTTTCACTTTTGCATTATTGGAGCCTGAGTGTAATTTGGTCTATGCCTACTTGACAACTGCATGTGAAAACAATCCACCTGACTCTTGTTTTGTAAGGTAAGAGAGAGGAAACTACAAAATCATACTCTTCCTATATATCCATCACCCTTTCTCCATATACCCATGTGTGCAGAGCTCCTAATATCATTCCAAACATGTTGTCACTGTCAAGTTTGTCCCAGAAACACTTCAAGAGGGATCTGTTTACTCCCCTGTCCTAAGGGAAAACTATTCCTAAGTGCTTCAACACAGACAGAAATGTGCTGGCACTTTGGACTCTTATTGCTCTCACCACAGTGGGATGCTGGATGCCTCGATGCTGGGATATGATTGGTTTCTAAATCCCAGTTTCATAGGATTTTAATTACTGGTCTGGCATGGCAGGGAGTGGAACTGGCTGCGGTCAGACGAAGGATCGATACGCCGGCCCAGAACATATTGAGCCTCGGCACTCGCAGATGCTATTGCACTATTTAATCATCTTTTGCAAAATTTACAGTGCAACAGAAGGAATCAATACGGAATTTATCCCATTCCCTTGTAAATATGAGCATGGAGAGGGAGAGAGATGTCAGGCACTCTGGCATGACAGCTGGTCAGGGCAGCAAACCTCCACCACAGACCACCCAGGACAGCTACCACGCCTGTGACTCACCAAAAAGGGCCCAGGCAGCCACTGGGACGTGCATTCCTGGGACAGCTGCACCCACAGAGGCTGCATTTGTATGCTCTGACCTGATTGTAAGCTAAACCTTGTCCCAGCCACTCTAAAGGAAAAACAGGAGGAAGCCACACAGGTTGTGCAGAGCCTTACTCTGCACAGCGTGGTTTACAGAGTCTGTCATAGAGTTTAATGGAATTTTCTGGGTTGGAAAAGCCTTGCCAGACCATCAAGTCCAACCACTCCCTCAGCACCAACCCATGTCCCCAAGTGCCACACCCACAAGGCCTTTAAATCCCTCCATGGGTGGGGACTCCAACACTGCTCTGGGCAGCCTGTGCCAAGCCTGAACAACCTTTTTGGAGAAGAAATTTTCCCTATATCCAAACTAAACCTCCCCTGGCACAACTCGAGGCAGTTTCCTCTAATCCTGTTGCTTGTTACCTGGGAGAAGAGCCTGACCACCACCTGACTCCACCCTCCTTTCAGGGAGTTGTAGAGAGGGAGGAGTTCTGCCCTGAGCTCTTTTTTACTGTGGTAACTGCTGACTGCAGCAAAACCACAATGTTACTTTCTCTGGATGTGTTAAAACCAAAGCTCTCTCCTCTCTGGAAGTGGCTGCTGGGAACCTTAGAGCCTACTCTCTAGGGATATCCTTTACTCTCCCTCTGGAAGAATGGACCCTTTTAATCTGGGATGCAACAGAAAACACTCCAAGACATATTAAGTAGTAGTTAATAAGAAATTAATTGGGTTAGAAAAAACCCAATTAATTAGAACCTGATTTTTCCAGAGAATACCATAAGCACTTTTGCTTTCTGATGGCCAAAGCCCATCCCTTGCAATGCTGGCTCCATAATCTGTTTACCCATCACTCACCCTACTCACAAGATCTGCAATTACATTGGACTGAGGAGATGAGTGCACAACATTATGAACAAATGCACTGGGCTAAATTTACTAACAAATCAAGTTCAGCAGACCAGCTTATTGCAGCTTCAGCTAAAATGTTTTCACAAATGTATGTTCATTTCTTCCTCTCTCTCTTTCACATCTAATTAGAGATGAGAGACTCCAAGATTGCTGAAGAGGACTTTTGGACAAGGGCAAGGAGTGACAGGACAAGGGGGAATGGCTTCCCATGGACAGAGGGCAGAGTTAGATCAGGTATTGGGAAGAAATTCTTCCATGTGAGGCTGGTGAGGCCCTGGCACAGGTTGCCCAGAGAAACTGTGGCTGCCCCATCCCTGGAAATGTTCAAGGCTAGGTTGGATGGGGTTGGAGCAATCTGAATTAATGGAAGGTGTCCCTGCCCATGGCAGTGGGGTGGAATGAGAAGACCTTTAAGGTCCCTTACAACCCAAACCATTTTGTGCTCATGTGATCCCCTGTGGATGTACTGCAGGAGGCATTTCCAACGCAGTAACAGCCTGGTCAGCCTGTGTGCTGACTCTAGGAGGAGCTGGGAGCAGAGGGGATGATTCCTGAAGATGGGAAATAGAAAGCAGGGCAGTCAGGGATGAGGAGAGCACAGGAGAGAATGGGGGACATATGGAGCCTGCTCAGGTTTGGCAGAAGGGCAGGTGTTGCTTTCTGCAGTGGGGATAGAGAGAGGGAAGTCCCAGGAACTGGCATGGGTCAATCTCTGAAGGAAGGAACTGCTCTGTTTTTAGGCAAGGGTCGGAAATACAAGCCCCTACCCACCTATGTGCAGCACAGAGTAGTGCGCTGCCACACGACCATGCAGAAACAACACTTCCACACATCAGCAGATGATAGTTCAGACAACCCCTTGCTTCATGGACACACACACACACACACACACCAAACACACCTTGGAAAAATTCTTGGAAATTAATTTTGAGATCCTAGAAAAATGGCAGTGAGCTGCTACACACCAGGGGAACCTTGCTTCTACGCTTATTCCTGTGCCTGGTTTCTCAGGCGTATACATAAGCAAGTGCTCACAATATTCTGATTTTGCATTTTGTAAGCTCCAACCTAAGACAGTTCCTGCAGCATCTTCTTCTGTGCTCTGTCTAGTGTAACTTTAATTTACTGAAAGGTTACCACAGCTATGACAACTCTTCCCAGTACAAGGCTGTGAAAAGGGAACAGTTTCTCATACTGGGAGAAGGGTCATTTACCTGCAGGGCAAATCCCTGAGCAGCAGCAGTGCTGTCCCTAGCTCTGAATCACAGAATCACAAGATTGTTTGGGCTGAACAGACCTTAAAGCCCACCTCATATCAATCACCCTGCCATGGGCAGAGACATCTTCCACAAGACCTGGTTGCTCCCAGACTTACCCAACCTGGCCTGGAATAGTCCCAGGGATGGGGCAGCCACAGCTGCTCTGGGCAACCTGTGCCAGGGCCTCACCACCCTCACAGGGAAGAATTTCTTCCCAATATCCCATCTAATGCTGCCCTCTGTCAGTGGGGAGCCCTGACTTGTCCTGTGACTCCATGCACTTTTATAAAGAGTCCCTCTCCAGCTATTTTGGAGCCTCTTTAGGTACTGGCAGGTGCTCTAAGGTTTTCCTGGAGCCTTCTGTTCTCCAAGGTGAACAACCCCAGCTCTCCCAGCCTGTCTCTAGATCAGAGGGGCTCCAGCCCTTGAACAATCTCCATGACTGGACACATGAATCAGTGCCTCCCTGCATTTCAGCAACAGATTCTGGAGCAGAACTGTTTGTAGAAGGGAGGTTGATGTTGGCTATGCTCCACGGCAGGGTTACACCATTGCCAGAAAGCTGCACCTTTTAATACTGCTATATCACTTAAATACTGACATAATAAAAGCTCCCTCTAAAACAAGGGGATTTCTGTCACCAGCAAGCTGGTGACCCTGCCTGCCTTCCTCTGAGCTAAACACAAAGTCCCTGGAATCAATTGTGCCTGCAGTAGCAACTGGTGCACGGTGCGGATGCGAGCGCTCACCCACCCCTTCCCCAAACACCGACATTTACGGTGTCGCCTCAGGTCAGGGGACTGTGAAATGTCACCAACAACTGCCCGAAAGGACAACAGAGCTGCCACTTCATCTCGCGGTCTGCTGGGCACACACATGCTGACCAAAGGGCTGTAAGGTCCTGGAGGGGTCAAGCGAGTCACTGAATGGGCCACAAAAGGCCAGGGATGTGGGGTGAGGGGCAAGTGCAGGGGGCTTCCCTTAAAAACAACAGGGGGGTCGGGAAGTGGCTGGAGCAGAGAGGGGCTGGGCAGTTAATGGCTTTGGCCCCAGGGCAGAGCACCAGCCAGAGAAGTTAGAGTAAATAGAGAGTTAGTAAAAGGCAGGTGTAGGGAGGGATCAAGGGGAGCCTGTTCCATGTCAGCAACCAGGAGCCACCCTGTGCGTGTGATGTCAATGGCAGCAAAGGGGCATTACCCTCACAAAGGGCTGAACGGGGCTCGATCTCCACACCAAGACCCTTGGCCATGTATTCATCCCAGATTACACTGACCAGGAGGCAGGGATGCCCTGCTTTGGGAGGAGGGGAACGCCTCCAGTGAATGCCCTGAAATCCTCCTATCATGCACTCATCAGGAAATCCAATTCCAGCACCCAAAACTGGCTGAAAGGGCAGGGGAGGGTCTGCTGTCACCCCAGCAGCTCAGAGTCCACCTGACAGAAAGGTGAAGTTTATTACATTTAGCAAATAATCCTCATAAATCTGCACCCTAAACCATGACTGCAAAGGGTAAGTGGGTATTGTGGATGGTGAACAGGGATTATTAATCTGAGGAACACTGTGAACTCAACCTTGGGAGGAGCTCCAATGGGAATGTCACCACTGCCAAATGGAGATTCCCACTGGTGGCTTGCTGTCTCCAGGATCTGAGCACTGGGACATGCTCTACAAGACAAGGATTTCCGCTTGGAAATGAACTCTGAGGCTCTTGAGCAGGATCCAGAAGGATTTCTGTGGGGCTGGACTAAGAACGGAACAGTGATGAGTGAGCATCACATCTTCTGGCTAAATTCTGAATTTTTACTTTGATTTCACACAATCCTTCCATTTGTACCCAAACAAACACAGTCCCACAGATTGTTAAATGCTTTTTTTTCCTGAGATCCAAGGGAGTTCTTTCAAGCTGAGACACTTTGCTACTAACAAAGAACTCTCTGTGGGCACCAGGCAGAGAAAGGGCCATTCACAGGGATGGCAGTGGCTCCAGGACAGACACAGAAATATCTCTGGAACATAAAGAACAGTTGCCTCTGTGCAGTGAGGCCTGGATTGGAAGAGTACTTGGAGAGCTAAGCAGGGCACAACTGGAGAAATAAGGTGGACTTACTCCTTACAATGATTTATTCAGGATGGAAAAATTCTTTAGTGCCAACTTCAGTTATTCACACCCATCTTTTACCTGCACTTAGGGTAACCAAGGAGCTGCCCTGGTACTTTCAATCAACTGATAATATGTGCCATGTAAGGAGGCTTTCCACGGCAGAAATGAGAAGCAGGTATCTTTGTAGAAAATGCTATTCCAGGTGATTCTGCCCCTCTGCCCCACTCTGGTGAGAACCCACCTGCAGTGCTGCCTCTAGCTCTGGGGTCCAACAACAGAAGGTTCCAGAAATGCTGGAGTGAGTCCAGAGGAGGCCACAGAGGTGCTCTGAGGGCTGAGCCCCTCTGCTCCGGAGACAGGATGGAAGAGCTGGGAATGGCCAGTCCAAACCATTCTGTGATTCTATGATTCACACCATAACATTTGTCAAACACTCTCCACACTCTGTACAGACTCTCTGCACAGACCTGTTCCCAATACTGCTGTGACAAGGACTTTTCCAGCCCTTCTACCCCATTGCCACTCTGTAACACTCCAGAGCCCCCTGCACTCTCCCACAAAGCCCTTCCAGGTCTGGGCATTCACAACCCGTTGCTCAAGCAGGTAAAGCCTGCTCCACTCTGCTCTGCTCCTCCTGTGGGCATCCCCTGACATAACTGTGGGATCCCAGAGGTCTTGTTGGGAGACCTTCTGATCGTCAGTCCCATGGCCAAGTGACTGCAGAGCAGGTGCTGTTGGCCCATGGAACAGACATGCAGTCAGTCAGATGCTCTGAGACCGTGCCAGGTTCTGTGTTCACACAATGCCCACACTGAGGGGGGCTTCTATGTCAGAAAAATGCAGTGGATCCCACTTAGGGGGGGCAGTATTTTTGTCTGAAGACTTCCCAGTCACCATGTCCACACAGTCCCACAGCTTCCTAAGCAGCTGCCTGCTTTTTTAGCTCTCTTCCCTGCAAGGAGCCCTGCCTTTGCAATAGAATTTGTTTCATTGGTTCCTTTGGTTTTGGATTAATTTATGGCCAGGAGCTGGGGCTCTGGTATCTGTAAGGCTCCCAGGGAAACACTGACCTGGAGTTCAGTGCTACAGAATCTCACCCTTTCACTCTTATATTTCTATTTGTGAAAGATAGTAAGCAGATAATACAGATGAGTATCAAGGTTCAATGTTGCCACAATTAATTTTCCTCATCCCATCTGGGGACATTTAGCCATCACAGATACTACTTTCTATTATCTTTTTAGCTGCTTTCTTAAAGAATGAGCCTTATGAGACCACATCATGCCATTACATACTTGTGTGATTCCCTAGAATTAACTTCTGAGATGTCCACATCACAAAGACTACATTTCTCAAATCTTTGCAAAAATCAGCATCTGGCCAACCAGACCCTAGTGAGCCTGTCTTTGTAGGGCCAGGCTGTGACAGGTGACCACTTCATGTTCCACCTGGCTGCTGGCAGCATACACCTGAGGCAGGGACAGCATTGCTGTGGCTGGCTCATCTCCAAGTGACCTTGGGGACATCACAGGAGGAGAGCTGCTGAAATTGCTGGAGGAGAAGGAATGCTGGGGACAAAGGACATCACATCTGGATGAAAGCAGAACTATAGACCAGCTTGGTGGTCTGGCACACAGTGCATGTGCAGATACACACTAAGCAGATGCTAGCTCTGGAGAACAGCACAAGAGTCACAAATATCATCCCAGCAGGAACAGCAGGAGGGTACATATAAAAACCCTTGCCAGGGCAGCACATTCCTGTTCTGTTCGCTAAATGCTTCTTCTCATTCTACTCCACTAGTGCTGAAAAGCTTTTTCCCCATGAAGACAGCTGAGCACTGAACAGGTTGCCCAGGTGAGTATACAAGAGAAGACAGTGAAGCAGGCTCTGTGAGGAGAAGGGCTCTGTGATTTAACCAGGAGGACCAGTAACTGCATAATTACGACCAATTCTCACAAGAGCTGCACTGTCCCGGTCCAACAGTACTTGAGTGTCCCCCATTTCATCTGGGTACCAGCACCTATTCTGTGCCCTGGCTACAGAGCAGATCCATTCCTGGTGTAGTGGGGACCCTTCCATTCCACAAAGGGACATGAGGGATATGACAGAAGGCCTGAGTGAATACTGCAGGTGGGAAATGAAAAAATACTAAGCAGAAACCAGTGGGCGCATGTGGGGTACCCAGTCCAGCTCTGGGGCTCCCAGCATTAGAAGAGTGTGGAGCTGCTGGAGTGAGGACAGAGAGGGTCACAGAAACTCTCCAAGGGCTCTCCAAGGAGACAGCTGAGAGAGTGGGAGGCGTTCAGCCTGGAGAAGGGAAGGCTCCAGGGAGACCTTAGAGCACCTGCCAGCGTCTAAAGAGGCTCAAACAGCTGGAGAGTGCTCCAAGAGCCTGGAGTGACAGGACAAGGGGGAGTGGCTTCCCATTGACAGAGGGCAGGGTTAGATGGGATATTGGGAAGAAATTCTGCCCTCTGAGGGTGCCAAGGCCCTGGCACAGGTTGCCTACAGAGGTTGTGACTGCCCCATCCCTGGAAGTGTTCCAGGCCAGGCTGGATGCAGCATACAGCAACCAGGTCTAGTGAAAGGTGTCCCTGCCCATGGCAGAGGGTTAGAAATGGATGATTTTTGAGATTCCTTCCAACCCAAACCATTCCAGGATTCTATGATTCCCTGGATGTTTAACTGCAGGAGGAAAGGGAAAACTCAACGACTAAGGTGAGAAGAGCCACCGAAAGCACACGGAGAAAAACCACTGGAAATGAACGGGAACACAGAAACTAAAAAGTAAAGAGATGAAAGCAAACAGCAAATCACACCAAATTGTGACAGTGACAGAGTGTGACCTGTGTCTGAACCTGACAGTTTTGTAGGATGGGCTGACTCAGAAGTGCTTCTGGCCCATGAGCTGGGTGGAACTACAAAACTCACCTGCATCCAGCAGCAGTTGGACTGTCAGGTAGTCATCAGCCAGAACGGCGTAGTGCAGAGCTGTGCAGCCCTTGAAGTTGGCTCGGACGTTGAGACGGTTGTTGAAGTCATCCTCCCGGGTGACAAGGACTGCAGGGGACAGAGAGTGAAAGCTCAGCTCACTGAGAGAATTACAGAACTGCTCATCTGGATGTGCAGCAGCAGCATGGACCCACCGCCCCTCACCAGGCAGGAAGCTTCTTAAGGGCTTTGTGACCTCTTCTGGGATCACCAGGACCCCAGTGGGTGTTTCTGGTGGGCATTGCCCCCACTCCACTGAGCAGCAGTAGAGATAAGGACAACATGGTTTCCATGTATCCCAGTGACTGCCTACACAGTGCCCAGGCAGGGGAGGAGGTGGGTGGAGAGCACCTGAGCAAAGACCTCAGCCTTTTCCCAGCCATTTATTGTAGGGTAACTTGGAAGAGACCTTAAAGCTCATCTGGTTCTATCCCCCTGCCATGGGCAGGGACACCTTCCACAAGACCAGGCTGCTCCAAGCTGTGTCCAGCCTGGTCTTGAACACTTCCAGGGATGGGGCAGTCACAGCTTCTCTGGGCAACCTGTGCCAGGGCCTTGCCACCCTCAGAGGGCAGAATTTCTTACCAATATCTAATCTAAATAATGTTTTTAGCAAACAGAAGGGAAGCTGTGACAGGAATGAATGTCCCACTATGGCTTGATCTTTAAGCAAATTCCTGATTTTGGGAGTCTCCAGCACATAAGTCCATGTGTCTCAGCAGGGCATGGCTCTAAAGGAAGGGTCTGCAGCACCCCTGCTCTCCTGTAGCTGGTTTAAGGATCAGGCTTTAGAAAACCTGGATTTTAAACTCTTTGCTTTAGTCATCAGCAAAAAAAATAAGAGAGAGTGACTTTTTACAGGGGCAGATTGTGACAGGACAAGTAGGAATGTCTTCAAACTGACAGTGGGCAGTGTAAGATTGAATATTGGGAAGAAATTCTTCCCTGTGAGGGTGGTGAGACAATGGCCCAGGTTGCCCAGAGGAAGCCCCATAAATATCCTGTCCCACCATGGAACATGAGTGATGGTGGAATTGGTGTATGCTGTCTCCATTCAAATGAACACCACCCATTGGTGGGCCAAACTCTGCTCCTGGAGGTGTGTCCAACTCTTTGGTGAAAGGGTCTGTACCCAAAACTCATCAGAGCCAGATCCAGGGGCAGGGAGAGCTCCCAAGTGCTCTGAGCACCTCATACTGTACTATGGCAAAACAAGCAGAGCTGGAAAACCGACGGGCTGCAGGGACTTCTTCACAGTCCCTCCTAAGAGCCATCAAAAGATTTCTAGGAGATTTGAAAAGTTCCAAAGAGAGAAACACTGTGATGAATACCTGATGCTGTCCGAGCCCAGCATCTCCACTAATGAACCACAGTCCCTCCAGGAAGATCAATTAATGCCCTGGCTCCTTTCCTTCCCTGGGTCCTTTCTCCAAGCACACAGGGTGAGTATGTATATTTATTTGTCGTCATTTCCTACCCAGGGAGGAGCAGGATAATGAACTGCGTGCGTCAGGGAAGATGAATCTGAGATACTAGGGAGCAGCGCAGTAAAGAGATTAAAGTGTTATTATTGTTGGTTTTTTTCCCCCATGGTCCGTTGTGACAGCTCGGCCGTCATCTGTAAAAAATGTCTCTGAGAAAGATAATCATCGGAAACTCAATAAAGCGTCAGGGGAAGCCTCGTCCACCATCCATCACTGGGTGCCTGGAAATTTTCAGCCCTCTGTCTCCCTTCCTGCCATCCATATAAATGTCTGTAATATATTTTGTGCAGTGGTTGTGGAGCACACCCTCTCGATTTGGATGTTTTTATGAAAAAATATTTATACACGAAATATGTAAATGTCTAAAAAAAAAGGAAAAAACAAAGGCAGTTTCTCTCTCTCTTTTTAAAAACGCAACTGAATTTATTCTTTTTAATAAAACATGTCAACCAAAGAATTAATGCAACTTCTCATGGAGTGGCCTTATCTTTTCTTCACCCCAAAATATATAACATTAGAGAGGGATGAATGCAGACAAAAACAATTAACTTTCTTGGTTGATACACTTTATCTTAAATAAAGTCTATGTACATGCATTATGTATTGGCATTCTATTGCTCATTTTTTAATGCAGTTTCATACATTTTACATTCCCTGCTATAGGGATATGATCTATGTACACTCTCTCTACCAGCAAGAAGTAGGTCTGCTGCACGGGTGGGTCACAGTGAGGGATGAGAGCAGGGAGCTTTTAAAAATACAGAATAATGCCCTGTCAAAGCTGTCGCCTCACTGCTCCATCTTCTTAACTCAACCTGTGCTTTATGAAAGGTTCAAATATTACACCTTCATTAGGCTTTCACAGAGCTGAGCACCAAGCCAAAAGCACAGACAGGCCCGTGGATAATGTCCCTGTGCTTCAGCAGCACCCATGGTGTGGCTGCCTGACCAGGGAAATGACCCTGTGCTGGGTGCTCTGAGGCCACACCTGGGCTCAGCTCTGGATCCCTCACTCCAAGAAGGACATTGAGGGGCTGGAGCATGTCCAGAGAAGGGCAATAGAGCTGTGGAATGGTGTGGAGCACAAGTCTGGTGAGGAGTGGCTGAGGAAGCTGGGGGCTCAGCCTGGAGAAAAGGAGGCTCAGGAGGGACTTTATCACTCTCCTCAACTCCCTGACAGGAGAGTTGAGCCAGGTGGGGGTCGGGCTCTGCTCCTAAGGAACAAGGGACAGGACAAGAGGAAATGTCCTCAAGCTGTGGCAGGGGAGATTCAGGATGGGTACAGGGAAAAATTTCGTCATGGAAAGAGTTGTTAAGCTCTGGCACCGTCTGCCCATCCGTGGAGGGCTTTAAAAGTCATGTGGATGTGGCACTTGGAGACACAGTTCAGTGGTGACCTCAGCAGTGCTGGGAGAATGGTTGGACTCTATGGTCTGGAAGGGCTTTTCCAACTGAAATAATTCCATTATTCTATTCTATGACTCTATGCAAACCATGCTGTGCAGACTGAGGCTCTGGACAAACTGTGTGACTTCCTCCCGTTTTCCTCCCAGAGCAGCAGGAACAAGGTTTAACTTCCAAACAAGTCAGAGCACACAAAAGCAGCCACTGTGGGTGCAGGTGTACCTGGGAATGCAAGTCCCAGTGGCTGGCTGGGCCCTGGCAGGGCAAGGGGGATGTCTGGGAAAAATCCCATAGTCTGCCAGCTCAGAGGTGAGGTTGGCAGGTCAGCACAGTGCCTGGATAGAGAAAAGGCTTCTGGGATGGGGAAGGAAAGACAGGGATACTTTAGGAGGGTTAAGTCCTACTATCATTCCTGCCAGCATGAGGAACAGAAGAATCTCTGAACATGCAGCTGGCTGCTGCAAAGCACAGCTGGCCACCTAGAATCCAGACATATCCTGATAATCATAAAACCAAGAAAATTTTACCACCATTTATTGTCATGAAAAGTGGAAACTGTCTGGGAAATTTATATAGATCTGAATTAACAAAGCAGGTGTCTGAGAAACCTGGCCTAGTGGAAGGTATCCGTGCCATAGCAGGGGGGTGGACTGGATGGGCTTTAAGGGTCCCTTCCCACCCAAACCATCCCATGATTCTATGATTCTGAGTCTGCATCAACCAGTGATGAGGATAATGAAGGGGTGAGCATGGAAACTGAGATCTGCCAAGAATATCCATAATGAGATGACATGACTCTGCAGAAAATGACCTTGTTTCCATGGAAAGTCATCTAGGGCTGAGAGCCGATACTGATGCCTGCCCAAACCTAACAGCAGTCACTGCAACCACTTGCATCATTCAGCTTTATTTCAATTGGCCAAGTCTGTCTGCATTTCACAGCTCCTGATAAGATCTGGATTAAGGCTGCTGGTGGAATACACTGCCCTGAACCCTTCCCCAAGATGTGGCTGCATGTGAGTCAATGGAATGACATTCCTATGTATGACTTTGTATTTTGCTCTGGATATATAAAACCAGTTTATCTCTGGTAAATTGAAGTATTGCTTCCATATAATATCTATATAATGTTTCTTTCCTCTTCAGACATACATTCACCCAAGTACCATCAATTACTCTGCATTTAAAAGGAAGAAGATGAAACAAGCTCTAAAAAAACCCCATGAGGTCAGATCAGGAACCAAAATTTTGGGAGCTGAAAAGCAAATGTCAGTAGCTACACACGAGCCATCTTACCTTCCAAGGAATGGAGGCCTTTTTCTTTGGCAATCTCATACACATTGCTGAAATCATCCCCAAGGTTTGGATCAGCATTAGCTGTGAGCAGAGCCTTTACCACACTGTCACAAAACAGAAGGAAAGTAAGGTAGAAGTAGTAGATGAAGAATTGAAGTCCTTCAGAGACTGAGAAGTGCTCAGAAAGCCCTCTTCAAATACTCCTGGGAATGTCAACATTCCAGGGAAGTTAACCCACAACCATAAAACATTTCATCAAATGGAGCTCCACCAGCATAGGCTAAAATGAATTATATGGGGAGGGACTGGAGGAAGGGGTGACACTGTAGAGATATGCAATCCTTCTGAGGTGACATGCACAGAACATGCTTCTAGCACAAGGCATATTCCTAGACACAGACCTTGGCTCCAAGGCCACCCCTGTCCCTGCCAAAAGGAAGATTACTGTAACAATCTGCAGACTAAGGGAAGCAAAACTACACTGCTTTTGGGAGGCAACTGTACAGCACCTGCATCTCTGGTACTACAGGTGCCATCCTGCCACAGGAAGTGCAAACAACTCCCACCGCAAGCCGTTCAGAGGAGGCTCTGAAGACAATCAGAGGGCTGGAGCACCTCTGCTCTAGAAGACAGGCTGAGAGAATTGGGGGTGTTCAGCCTGGACAAGAGAAGGCTCCAGGGAGACTTTAGAGCCCCTTAGGGCCTACAGTGGCTCCAAAAGTCCTGGAGAGAGACTTTGGACAAGGGTCTGGAGAGACAGGACAATGGGAATGGCTTCCCACTGACAGAGGATAGACTGGATAGCAGGAAGAAATTCTTATCTGTGAGGGTGGTGATGCCCTGGCACAGGTTGCCCAGAGAAGTCGTGGCTGCCCCATCCCTGGGAGTGTTCCAGGCCAGACTGAGGCTTGGAGCAAACTGATCTAGTGGCAGGTGTCCCTGACAATGGCAGGGGATGGAATGACATGGCTTAAAGATCCACTCAGCCCAAACAATCCTGTTTCTATGACTTGAACTTCACAGCCCTTTTAGACACTGGAAGGGGCCCTAAGGTGTCCCTGAAACCTTCCCTTCTCCAGGCTGAACAACCTCAGCTCTCCCAGTCTGTCTCCTGAGGTGCTCCAGACCTTGGAGCACCTCCTTGGTGTATCCAAGCAGCTTCACTGCACTCCACATGGTCGCTCCAGCAGCTTCCCACACTTCTGAGGTAGGACCCCAGAGCCAGATGCAGCTCTGCAGGTGGGGTCTCATCAGAGGGGAGCAGAGGGTCAGAAGTTTCTCCCTTGCCCTGCTGCCCATGGAGCTGGGGATCAGTCCAGGACATGCTGGATTTTGAGCTGCCAGCAAATGCTGCACATTATGAACATGCTGCAGTGGGACATGGGATGCACTGCCCAGGCATTTTGGTGTGGAAGTCCTCACTCTCTGCTTCTGAATCCAAACAATTATCAGGTAAGAATTAAATTTCTCACTCCTTCTGAAAGCAGCTTAAAGCCAGTTAATTCTTAATTTTTTTTTTTTTGTTCAGCATGCAGGCTTCCCCTGACAACTAGACAGTAACTCATTTGTTAGCATTCATCACCATTGACATGGCTCACAGGCTGACAGTGATGTGTGCCACAGCCTGACATGTACCTGCAGGCTGTGGCTTGTCAAGTCACATGTGGAATTCAACTTAAGCTCCTCTTCCATTTACCCTATAAATGCATTAGGAGAATCAAGGGTGGTTATCTTGTTATTTCAGCATGGTATAGCAGAGGCCAGCTCTTTACTAGCACTGGTGTGCTCCTCACCATGTATAAAGTCACCTCTAGTGAGCACAGCACCAAGACTGGGGGCAGGAGATAGAATCATGGAACTTTTTAGGTTGGAAAAGCCCTCTAAAACCATTGAGTCCAACTGTTCCCCCAGCACTGTCACTCACTGATACCTGGGAAATGTAATAAATATTTCCAACAATGTTAAAGTGAATATAAAAGCATATCTTTACATATAAAGTGAATATAAAAGCAAATCTTTACTTGAAAGCTTTCAGGTACAAAATGTGGTGAAAACTGCATGTGATATATTAATTCTACAATTTTTATAAGGTTAGTTGATTAGTGTGCTTATCATATACTGTCCAATTGGTTAATTGGTTAGGCAATAATTGCTGGGGTCTTGCTCCACTGGAAGCAGTTCAGAGGTTTCTTTTGCCCCATTTCTGTTATGTCTGGTCCAGATTCTGATTGGAAAAGAGAATGTCTTTGTAGCTGGTTCTCTTCTTGGAATAAGACTAAACAGTACTTAGGAATATGTTTATAAGGCTAGCTTATCATTCCTAAATGTAGGAAGGAAAGATAGGAAAAATACTAGAAGCTACAGCTATGCTTTAGCAATCTACAAAGCTACAAATATATAAAATATATAAAAAGCTAAAAATCTTAGGTATCACTCCCCCCTAAACTACATTCCTATGTCAAACATCCAAATGTTTTTAAAGCCTTCAAGAATGGTAACTCCACCACTCCCCAGGGCAGACTGCATCAGAGCTGGACAACCCTTTTGGGGAAGAAATTTTCCCAATATCCAACCTAAACTTCCCTTGGTGCAACTTGAGGCTGTTTCCCTTGTCCTGTCACTTGTTACCTGGGAGAAGAGACTGACCCCCACCTGGCTCCACTCTCCTTTCAGGCAATCCTGGTGAGCATACAGAGCTCATTTACATCTGTACTCCATTAATATCCATACTTCATTTATATCCATATTTAGATAATATAGTTTGTTCTATAATATTTAGGTTGAGAGGTTCTGGCTCTCATTCTGCAAACAGCAATTTCCAATTATGACCCTTCCCCTTTTCAGTCATCAGAAGCTGCAATGCACAAGTTCTTGAGTGGATTGAATTGTACAGCCATGATCATACCTGATAGCTTAGAACAGGCACTAAGGATGGGCATCATGAAAACCTGGAATGCTTTGGGTTAGACAGGCACCTTAAAGACCTTAAAGCTCATCTAATTTCAGCCCCCTGCCATGGGCAGGGACACCTTTGACTAGACCAAATTGCTCCAAGCTCCGGCCAATTAAGTCACACTTCCAGGCATGGGGCAGTCACAGCTTCTCTGGGCAACCTGTGCCAGGGCCTTACCACACTCACAAGGAAGAATTTCTTCCCAATATCTCATCTAACCCTGCCCTCTGTCAGTGTGAAGCCACTCCCCCTTGTCCTGTCACTCCAGACACTTGTCCAAAGTCCCTCTAGAGGTCTCTTGGAGTCTCTTTAGACACTGGCAGGGGCTTAAGGTCTCACTGGAGCCTTCTCTTCTGAACAGCCCCACCTCTCAGCCTCTCTCCAGTCCCTGGAGCATCTCCATGGCCTCCTGTGTACTTGTTCCAACAGGTTGACATCTTTCTTGATGGTGGATCACTTAATCTAGTTTCAGACATCAGCAGTGGAAGCCACAAAGCCCAGAGCACCCTTGCATCACAGATGTGCTCACTCTCTACCACACATATCTCTTCAATGAGCCTGAGTTTTCTCCCAGTTCACCAAGTAGTTTTGATTTTTGTTTGAAGGATCAGCATGGGAGATAACCCACAATCTTCAGTACAGTTCCAGTCAGACAACCTCACTATGTCATCCTCAGGCCTCCATGGTAGTGCACTCCCTGGCCACACTATGATCTGAGAACAGAACTGTGATGCCAGGGAAAAGACACTGATCCAAATATCTGCTCCATGTTCAGAAGAGACATGTCTACACTGTCTTGCTACACTGCTCCTTAAGGCCCTATCAGTGAGCACATCCCATGTAGGAGTGCCACAACGAGCCTATAGATCCTTCATGGAAAAGGCACAGGGCACAAAATGTATCCTGAAATTCCTTCAGCAGCTCTAGCTCTCCTTCAGCAGCTAGGCTGCTCAGCATGCCTAGCTCCACTACCACCTCTGCTTCAGAACCTGGACCTATACCACTGCCCTCTATGGCTGCAGCAAAATGCAAAGCAAGGAAGGTCTGGCTGCAAGAAAAGCCCTGTGAGGCCAAGTGCGTGGCCTGGGACACCCAGAACAGATGTGGCCACAGGCCACCCACCCAGGCTCTCCCACCTTTGGTCACTAGGTAGGACAGACCCAACCTTAGTATCTGTGTGGCACTGAGCCATCTGTCAAAGACTGTGGAACAGAGGGAGATGCACCACATCCAGTCTTTCTAGTTGGGAAAGCTCCAGCACAGGTCACTGATCTGTGCAAAGTTGTTCTGGAAGATCCAGTGCTGGATTCCTCTGGAAACATCCTGCATCTCCAGTACTTGGTGTGACTGTGGTCAACCCAGTCATCAACAGAACTGCATCAAAGACCTTGAAGAGGATGCCCCCATGAAAGCAGGAGGTGCAGGATGGAAAATGGTGGGGCAGGTTATGTCCTGCTGTTTTTATGGGACCTGTATTGACAACCTCTGGGCTACTAGAGATGGACATCTACCTACTGAACATCATAGAATCATGGAATCATGGCTTTTAAATCCCTCCAGGGATGGGGACTTCACCACTGCCCTGGGCAGCCACTGCCTTGGCAGTGACAGGGCTGGACAACTCCTTCAGGCAAGAAATTACATGCTTCAATGAAGCCTTTGTTGATCTTGCCCTAGCAGCTGGCTTGCTGTGATTCTTGCAATCAGGGTTTCCAGCATCCCACCAGGCAGCTAAGCCTCACAGATCACTCAAGTCTTTGGAAGTACAGGTTCTGATATGGCCAAACCACCCTTATTGGACCCCATTCTCATGGCTATTACCACCAAAGAGATCCTTCAATTTTAGCTCACAGGCTGTGATATACCTTCAGGTCCCTGACTGTGCCTCATTTTAAAGGAAATGATCCCTTGTCCCAGTGTAGGACTTTAATCCACAACATTGTGGCCCCTGAGCTACAGGTACTGAATGAATCATATGGTAAAATAGGATTTGTCATTTTGTGCATAACTCCATCCATCTGCTTTTTGTGCCCTCAGTGACTACACTGAAATAAGCTTTCTTCTTCCCACCTGCACTTCACATACTACCTCCATGTGCTCTCAGATACTCAGGAAGCCCTGTCCTTTTCATCCATTGCCTACATGTTCAGCATTCTTCTCTGGGAAGTGACTTTCTATGAGAAGTTGAGCTCAGAGGACCACAACTGCTAGATGCAAGGTGGTCTGAGAGTGGTGTAGCAGGTGATGGTGCTCTGCTCTCCCTGTGATTTACCCTCTGCACCATATTCCCTGTGGTAAGAAACATCTCCATAGCTCTTAGGATGGCTGGGAGACTCAAGTTTAATAATAAGCACTGATATCATCATTTCCTGGCAAAATCTGCTGTGCCAAAATACTGGCACTAATCTAATAACAACACATCACACATCCAGCCTTCCTTTCCAATCATCTTTCAATCACATCTCCTGCTTTTGGGATGATCCCAAAAGCACTTGTCCATCAGCTAGACTCCTGGAATCACAGCTATTAATTGCACCTATCCAATTTGCAGGTAAAGGGACATTCAAGCAAATTACCCTGTAGGAAAGGGTACAGCCCCAGGAAAATGCAAAGGAACTGTACTCAGTGATGCAAAGCATGTGAATGTTCCTGCAAAAAAGGAAGGGACTTGCAAAATCAGGTGATTAAAGAGGCTCCAAGAGAGCTGGAGAGAGACTTTGGAAAGGGCCTGGAGTGACAGGACAAGGGGGAATGACTTCAAAGTGACAGAGGCAGGGTTAGATGGGATATTGGGAAGAAATTCTTCCGTGAGAGAGTAGCAAGGCCCTGGCACAGGTTGCCCAGAGAAGCTGTGACTGCCTCAGTCCCTGGAAGTATTTGAGGCCTGGTTGGATGGGCCTTGGAGCAACCAGGTCTAGTGGAAGGTGTCCCTGTCCATGGCAGGGGGATTGGAATCAGATGAGCTTTAAGGCCCTTCCAAACCCAAACCATCCCACGATGAGTGAGTTTCAAATGAGGGATTCTCTGGCCCATACACTTTTTGTGTTTTGCCTCTTGCTGTGAGGCACTGGGGCAGAACAACCCCCTACACCAGATCCTAGAAGGAGTGGGATGCCACTGTCCAGCTGGGCTGTTGCAGCTCCCTCCATAACTCACCTGGGTTCAACAGCCTCAACAAGCTGAGTTTTAATTTGCTGATCAAGTTTTGATTGGATTAGAGGCAGAGCCTATTCATCAGCATGAATATAAATCTAAATTGACCCTGGTGATGACTCAGAGGGCAATGCTGAGCTAGAGCTGGCTGGGCAGTTCGATCGATTGGGGAAAGTGCTTTCTGCTTGTAATGGCTGCACTAACATATTGTTCAATAAATAAATACATAAATACAATACAGGGGGTGGGGAGATCAATGCTGAGATGGTGGGAGGTGACTGGGGCTGCCTCAAGAGAGATGCTATGCCTGGACCACCGCCGGCAGCTGGGGTTGGTGAACCAAGAAGCCTGGTGATCCCCATGACCGTGTGTTATCAGCACAATGCAAACGCCCGGCTGGGCTTTGATCCGCGGCTGCCCTGAGCTCTGGCAGGAGCCACACAAAGAACATCCTTGCCTGGTTATATCTTAACTGTGCAAAATTCAGCCCAGCAGGAGGGCTGGGAGGAACTGTTGCTCAGATTAAGCTAAATGTGGATGTGTGCCTTCCCAGGAGCATGTTTACAGCTACCCATGGCACAGAGAGCCAGGCAGCCGCAGCAACCCCTTGTGCTGTGATGTGTTATTATTAACCCAGATGAAAATGACTGACTCCTCAAAAAGGAATAAAAAGGAACTATGGAATCCAAAAAAAGGGGAAAAATCTTGAAGGGTGGTAATTGTTATATTCTTCAGTTTTCTTTAGAGTGTGACATGGGTGAATCATGTTTCAGAGGCATGGTGAAGGCACACAAGGGAGTTGAGGAGGGTTAGCAGCCCTGCTCCCTGCCTGGAGCAGGCAGAAAATGTGAAGAGAAGCCATTTCTGTGGCTTGGAGAGGTGCAGGAACCTGCTAAATTGACAGCATCACATTGTGCCTCAGTTGCAAGATATCAGAGGGTGTTCATCCCTGAAAACAGAGATGCTCATGCCCCAGGGTCTGAGATGGGGGTGCTGCCAAGGCAGAGGTGTGAGTAACAGCTGCAGGAACAGCCAAGTGGTCACTGTTCATCAAAAACACCCAGACAGGAAGTGGCTGAAAGTCAATGCCCCAGTTTGTAGGATCAGGCCCTCCTAACATTCTGTCACCACAGCTGAAACCCACACCCAACTCTGCAGCTCTCTGACAGGTGACACATTGGGCCCTATCTTCTTCCAAAGGTACTCAGATATTTCTCCAGCTCCACTGCAGACAGCTCTGAATGACTTGCCTAAAGTGAAAGGAGTGAAGAAACCCCCATGGAACAGATGTATGTACCTAATATAGACAACAAGACTGCACCAGTTCATCATGTCACTGCCTGTAGACAGGGAACAGCTCCAGATCAGTCACCCTTCACCAATCTCAGAACAAACCCACTAGAAAATCACAGTGCACGAGGAATTGTCATTACCAATATAAAACAGCCACAGAGCATCTTCAATGCACATGTGGATGAGGCACAGCTCCCAGCAGTGTACATGGAGGCAAGGAACAAACTCCTTCCTGACTCCTCTCCCTAAGGAGGGCTGGAGTGCTGGCCCAAGCCCTGCTGGTTCCATGGGAGAACCTTTGATCTTCACAGAAAGGCAGAGAAGGAAAAGGAGAGCCAAGGCTCAGGGAGGAGTCATTTGGCATTGGTCATTCCCAGAAGAAAGGTGTTGAGAAGCAAAGGTGAAGAAATGCAAAGAGATGCAGACCTGAAGAGGAAGGCAGAAGAAGAAAAGGTGTGCAGGAAATAAAAGCTGCAAAAAGAAAATGAAGATGAGCAGATGATGTAGGGAAGAGTCAAGGGGAATTTGGAGGCTAAAGCCCCCAGTGAAACAGGAAGGCAAAGCTCAGCATGTCCTGGCAGTGCACTGTCAGAAATCTGTGCCCTGGGCTGATCCCACAGCATGGACAGCAGAGGAGGGGGCAATTCTGACCCTCTGTTCCTCTCAGGCGAGACCCTACATGCAGTGCTGCCTCCATCTCTGGGCCACCCAAAATCAGAAGGATGTGAAGCTGCTGGAGTGAGTCCAGAGGGGAACAAAATGATGTTCTGAGAGCTGGAGCACTTCTGTCCAATTAAAACATGGGTATTGCTGCTGCTGCTACTGTGAAAGCCTTTATGGAGACTTGCACAGGCTTGAACTGCACTTGAACTGCATTCTGAGAAAGCAATCCCTGTGAGTGCACCCAGGTGCTCCTCCCCACCACCTAAGCCATGCAGAAAACTCTGGAAGCCCAAAAATCACAGAATCACAGAACCATTTAGGTTGGAAAACCCCTTTGAGATCATTGAGTGCAACTGTTCCTCCAGCACTACCAAGGCCACCACTAAACTTTGTCCCCAGGTGCCACTTCCATAGGACTTTTAAATCCCTCCAGGGATGGTGACCCCACCACTGCACTGGGCAGTCTCTTCCAGGGTTTGACAATATTTTCAGGCTTGGAATTTTCCTTAATAGCCATCCTCAAGCTCCTATGGCACAATTTGAGGCCGTTTCCTGTTTTCCCCTGTCCCTTGTTACCTTGAAGAAGAAGGTGACCCCCATCTGGCTCCACCCACCTCTCAGGGAGTTTTACAGAGTGAGAAGGTCGCTCCTGAGCCTCCTTTTCTCCAGGCTGAGACCCCCAGCTCCCCCAGCCACCCCTCATCAGACTCATGCTCATACTCCAGCCTTCAGAGTTGCTGCCCAGGTGTTGTGCCAATGTGGTTGAATGGGAGCAGAAGCAGGTTCCAGTGTTTTTCACAACTACTCAAACTTATCCCACTGGGACTCAGATTTTCCATGCTGCTCTGTGCATTAGTCTCCCCTACCACACAAGCAGTTCTCTGCCTCAGAGGAGGCAGAGGAGGCTGAGGAGATGACTTGATATTTCACTGTCACTTTATTTCTGTGGAAATGATAAAAATCGGAGTAGCTGATAACCAGATATAGAAAAGGTCACTATTCTACAGAATACAGCCATACAGCTAAAGTCCTACCTGCTTTGGGGTTTCATTTATGATAGCTTTATTGCTTATTTTAACAAATGCCCAAACCCCACAAAGCTCTGAGTATGCATTTAATTAAAGCTTAAATACTAAAAGTATGACAATGCTATGGCAATTCCCACAGCAATGGGAATTACACACAAAACCTTCCTTTGCTGCTGTAAACATGGTCACAGCTGATGTGTCTTTAGCCCACAACCCAGTTACAACATGTATCATCATGGAGCCAAAATATTTGGACATTGTCTCATGTAAAAATGAAACTCTAAATATCTGTCTCCACTAGATCCACTACTGTATCTCCCCTCCCAGGCAGACACCAGTCTCCTCCAGACCTATCCATGGCAATATTGCAGAATGCTTCTTAATGCCTCCCCACATTTTAGATACAAGACATTTCCAAGAGGAAGAAGATGATCACTGTTTTGCTGTAAAAAGAAAAGATGGACCCCAAACTTGCCTTCCAGCATGCTGGATTTCATCTTGTAGCTGATGGCAACTGACAGAAATCATTAAAGCAGTGCCTCTGGAATTAAATTAAACAGATGGACTGGGGCTGTCTAATTGGAAGAGTGAGGGCTGTGGAAATTGGGAAACATGACAAAGCTAAAGGACAGGTCACAGAAATCTCCAGCGCACAGCGGAGACTGAAAACATCGTTCCTCTCTGAAAAACACCTTTGGAAAGGGGTTGAGGATGAAGGCTTCCTTTTTATTAGCTGAAAACACTCATCCCAATTCCCAGCATGCCAGCCCTTCAAAACCATGCTGAGGAACCTGTGGAGGTATCATTAGCCATAAAATAGGAAGTGGTGAGAAAGCCAATAAGTTAAAATGGAATGACCTTGATCTTTTTGCAGGCAAGCAGTACCTGTAGGTCCTGTTCAGCTGGCTGCACCTCAGCCATCTTTGAGCCAGGGACAGCCCAGCTCACATCTCCAGAGGTGCTGGCCTGAGGTGTGAAGGACCAAAAGTCATAACAACTTCAAATCCATCACATCAGGTGGATTACACAGGCAATTGGACAAGGAAGGATGGCTTCACACTGCCAGAGGACAGGGTTAGATTGAATATAGGGAAGTAATTCTACCTTGAGAGAGTGGTGAGGCTCAGGCACAGGTTGCCCAGAGAAGCTGTGGCAGCCCCATCCCTGAAAGTGTCCCAGACCAGGTTGGACTGGGCTTGGAGCAACCTGGTCTAGTGGAAGGTGCTCCTGCTCACAGCAGAAGGGTGGAAGTGGAGGATCTTCAAGGTCCCTTCCAACCCATGATACTGATTCTGAGATCAGCTGCTGTGGCTGGAGAAAGCAGATTTAGAGCACAACCTTTTACAGAGGACCACACTCTATAAACAAAACCATCCTGCATCCTTGTGCCTTTGACTCCTCCCTTCCCCATTACACCCTGGCCACAACATCTAGCTTCAGTTACACAGTTCACCCTGTGGACTAGGTCGATTAACAAACCATTTGTAAGAATTTCAAACTCTCTGTGGGTCATGATCCAGCTCAATGCATTTCCCACTCTGCACTGTGAACATTTCAAGTCTAGAAACAGGACTGAGGGCCAAAACCTTGTCTGGCACAATGCCAGAGCTGTTACATAAGCAATAAGCTTTCATTTATGTTTGCCTCCAGAAAGGATAGAATCAGAATCACAAAGGTGGGAAAAGACCTTTAAGATCAAGTCCAACAGTATCTAATTACTCTTCTGCTATCTGGAGAAAAGTTATACTGAGCTTCAGGTATTCAAGGTCTTCTTAATTTTCACTTTAAGTCAGTATTCATCTAAAATGTGGGAAAAATAAACAGAATTTGCCCAACACAGCCAAACCCTTTTTCTTTTGGCCAGGTACACAACAAAGACAGACGTGGTGATGACTCTGCCCTCTCAGAAGGGACCAGCCTGGAGTCCACACTTTTTTTGTCAAGATGTTTTCATTAGCATTTCCACTTGATTTTAGGCCTGATTTTAGGTAATTATTGTCCCATGAACAGCCTTTCTCCCTGTCTCCCCTTAGCCTTTGCAACTCGGGAAGTCCTGTTCTGCTTCACCAGTCACTTGGAATGGTCAACAGTCGTCACACTCTGCTGCTGACCATTGTCCACTGGGAAAGGTGGGAGGCTCCCAAGCCCATCCCTTCATGGGCAGGCAAATAACAGAGCCCGTTGCTGCTCGGACATCAAAGTTAAACAAACATTCACAAGCCCCCACCTCTGGGCCTGTTTTAAGGAGCTCCCTGAGGAGGTCACGACTTTCAGCTTGTCATAGCACACATCAAAGTTTGCACCACACACGAACTCAGCACATGGATTGGGATAGTGTCACCCGAGAGCGGATATTCAGCCTTTGTGCACTGCTTTAATCCTGTGTTTTCCCAAGTAATTAAGCTTTTTTGCTTATGAACTTGTGACTAAGTAAAGCATCCCTGAGAGGTTGTAACATCAAAGCTCATTCTCCCGTCTGTCCCACATTTTCCAAAATTGGATTTCTTTTTCTCTTTTTTTCCTTAAATAAAAAAAACCTAATTGAATTTAGTTGTAGACTGAATATATTTAGGAGTGTCTTTAAAAGGTTACAAGAAGCCAGAGTGATCATCATGGGAACTGTGGAGCAAGGGCACAGCATTCAGCCCCAGTGACACCATCCCCAGGGAGAAGATATGGGACAGGAGGGATTTTGGCTGGTGGGGTGCCCACCACAACAACATCCCACAGGTATGGGCTCATCCATGGCCAAAACCTGAGAGCTGGTGTGGAATGGCACCATCAGTTCAGCTGTCACATCCGCGGGACGGGGGAGCAGCCTGCCCTGATCTTTTACACCACATGCTAGGCACAAGGAGAGTGATAAGCTCCCTTGGGTTAAGCTTCACAACACATCCCAAACTTTATGAGGACCCTCTACAGAGCTCAGTGTGACTTTAGGAAAAGGTTGAAGTGAGTAATCATGATGTGAGATGCACATACCTGGAGTGCCTGCTGATAGCTGCCACCATGAGAGCCGTCCAGCCAAGCTTGTGCCTTGCATTCACATCTGTGCCTTCTTCCAACAACCTGGAAAGGGGAGAGATATGGTCAGGAAACAGATATGAAGAGAGCACCTCAGGCATTCTGGAGCTAATGAGGGAAAGCAGAATGTTTTACTGTGCAGGCACCTGCTCCAGCATGGCCCAAAAAAGACCCAACATGAAGTTGATTCAATAGTTCTCAAAGGTGACCAAACTTAAACAAACATTCAGGTGATGGCAATCCCACTCCTTTCAAAGGGTGCAATGCCAGCATCTTGCTTTCTGTATTGTTTGTACATTTGTTTATTTATTCTGTTCAGTCTAATTTCTGAAGAACCAATCAGTAGCAAAACTGATAAACCCAATGACATTTGAATCCTTCGGCTGCAAAGCACCCATTAGGCTTCAGAAGCAGCTCAGTGGACCTCCAAAGCCCATGCCACCTGCAGACACTTCACAGTTTTCTCATACAGCATAAGAACAAATAAGACAACCCTTAAATATATTAGGAACCATACTATCCTCATGTCTCCAAAATTTTCTCAGCTTTTGCAAGATAATGGCAAGGGACAGATTTTGCAGCAGATACTTTAGCTCAACCTATAACATGTGCTGAACCCAGGCAGTATGAAATGATAGTTCTCTCTGCATACCATAAGGAAGAAAGGAAGTTCAGAATTGAGACACAAATTTTACAGTGCTCAAGTTAAATGAGACAAACTCTAAACCCTGCATGTTCAAGCCATAGAATCAAAGAACGATTCACAGAAAGGTTTGTGCTAGAAGGTACCTTGAAGGCCATCTTGTTCCATCACTTCTGCCATAGGCATGGAGCACCTTCCATTAGACCAGGTTGCTCCAAGACCTGTCCAACCTGGCCTTTGACACTTCCAGGGAGGGGGCAGCCACAGCATCTCTGGGCAACCTGTGCCAGGGCCTCACCACCCTCTCAAGGAAGAACTTCTTTGCCATGTCTAATGTAGATCTCCCCTCTGTCAGTTTGAAGCCATTTTCCCTTGTCCTGCCACTTTCTGCCTGTGTAAAAGGTCCCTCCACACAACCAAATCCATGATTACAAACCCATTTTTCTTGCAGGAGCAAGGTGCTGCCAGTACCAAGACAGGGAAGCTGTGGGTCAGGCTTTAGAAAGCAGGGTGGACCATGCAAGAGTCATCAGTTCTCTGCCCCTTGGTTTATCCCTCTCCCTTTTCACACATTAAGGCTTTTTCATCTTCCTTTCTGGGTGAGGCTGTCCCTGCACAGTGCATCCTCCACACAGGTATAACAGGGAAGAGCTGTCATTAAACTCCCTGCTGGGAGACACACAAGTGAACACAGCAGCCATGCTCCACCTGTGCAAGCAACACACTTGAAGTCTTAAAATTCTGCCCAGAATCTCAGGCAAGGAAGTCAAGGTCAGGTTGAGTGCCTGCATGCACTGAACAAGTCAGATCAGCTCTTTAAGGACCTGGAGAGGTTCACATCAGAACTTAGACAGCCTTTCCAAATTCCTCACCCTTGGTCTGCTCTGGTGGCAATGCTCTCACTGGTTAACAGTGCTGGGATGGAATGAGTGAAAAGGAGGTAAACGAACCATATTCCTCTTCCTACAGTTGGGAAAAAAAAAGGAAAGCTGGTCCAGAGAACACTCACAGATATACCCAGGGTGTCTTGCCAACCTTCCTCCACCTCATTGGAAACCTCCACAGTAGTTTCACTAGAAACTTATCCCAAGGAACAAATACACTTACATACAGAGACACCTGGTGTGTTCAACCTGAATAAGAGAAGGCTCCAGGGAGAACTTAGAGCCTTTGCCAGTGCCTAAAGGGGCTCCAAAAGACCTGGAGAAGGGACTTTGGACAAGGGCCTGGAGTGACAGGACAAGAGGGAATGGCTTCCCATTGACAGAGGACAGGGTTAGATGGGATATCAGGAAGAAATTCTTGGATGTGAGGGTGGTGAGGCTGTGGCACAAGTTTCCCAAAGAAGCTGTGGCTGTCTTATCCCTGGGAGTGTCCAATACCAGGTTGGACAGGGCTTCTGGCAGCCTGGTCTAGTGGAAGCTGTCCCTGTCCATGGCAGAAGGGTTGGAACTAGATAGTCTTGGAGCTCCCTCCCAACCAAACCCCTCAGTGCTACGATACATGGTATGATAATCCTAAAGTTATTTCCAAGTAGCAATGCCTGAACTTTGGCTGGTATCTTGAGCACAGCTGAACACAGTTCACCCACTGACTGGACAAACCAGCCAGATAAACATCATGTGAATAAAAAGCCTGTATTCCTCTCCAGCTGAACTACTTGCCTTACTTGACAGAGAGTAGGGCTTGAGAGCCAACAGGCAGATGGCTTCAGCCAAGCCCTACACAGAAGCATGTTGGTGAACTCTTCTGACTGGGTGGTGGTAGGATACACAGGGAATGGGTCTGGGTGGACAATCTCACCACCCTTTTTTTGACAGGAGTGGCCAGTGTTAGTGCCGTGGTTCTGGATGCTCTGAACTGTTCATCACACACTTGGAGAGAAACCTAATAGCTGAAATGCTAGAATCATAACTGGCAGCCTCCATTTGTAGCTCCCAACTGTGACTCAGGAGGCTGTGACCACTGTAAATTACCACAGCACCAACAGAAGCTTTATGTTCTCTTTACCAGGGTTACAATTTAAAGTTCAGTGGTAATGAACTATCTGGCAGTCAACAACGGGACCTAGGTCCAAAGAAGTCTGATACTTGAAGAACAAATTTTCACACAGAATCCACTCCAGATCCAATTTTGATTTCCTTTTTCTATGTGGTTTAATACCTGAAGAACCACCCAGCAGTGTGATGGAGAGCAGGGATGATTCACCTACAGCCTTATGGGGGTTTGGATCTACACAGCCCTGCATATGGCTAACATTGGTCAAGCTGCAGCCCCTGCACTATCCAGGGGCCCAGTAAACTCATCTGGGGAGGTGCACAAGAGCAGCCTTGGCCCCCTGCAGAGTATGGCACAGAATTATGGAATCATTTGGGTTGGAAAAGCCCCTCTGAGACCATTGAATCCAACCATTCCCCCAGCACTGCCAAGCTCACTACTAACCCACATCCCCAAGTGCTGCATCCACACATCTATTACATCCCTCCAGGGATGGGGATTCCACCACTGCCCTGGGCAGCCTGTGCCAGGGCTGGACAGCCCTTTCTATGAAGAATTTGTGAAATATCCTTATGCTTTCTCCTTCTGCCAGCACCACATCCCTGCAAGTGAATGCCAAGATTGTGCTGCCAGTTCTGCAGTGCTGAGGAGCACTCTCAGACAACAGAATGCTGAAAGGAGAAATATCCCTGTGCAGCCCCACAGCTTTCCATCCTGGTGATGTGCCCAGACACACAGGGGAGAGCAGATTGCTATCTGCACAGATCAGCTCCCTTTGCAGCTCCCCTTACAGAGGTGTTTGCACTCACAACAGAGATAAGGTAGCCTGACTCAGACCCATGGCTGCTGCTGGTCACACTGTCACCTGCTCCAGCTGGAAGGACACTGCCTGCAGCAGAAATCCACACCACAGCTCCATCTGTGCCACCATGTGTGCCGTGTCCTCTGCACAGGCACAGGGAGCTGCTCCCTCAGCTGGAAAACTGCTTGCTCGCTGCCACTGAAGGAACAAACTCACACCCAGCTCCCCCAGACCCCAAGGAGCCATTCCCACCAGCACCAGAGCTCAGGATGCAAGGGCAGACATCTTACTGTCTCCCCTGACTCACCCTAATTACTTCCAACAATCCTTTCCCAGATATTGTGATGCCAAATCCCCTTCCACCTGTCTCACAGAGGTGTGGACCAACATGTCCAAGTCATTTCTGAATTTCATTGTATTTACTTGTCCATTTGGAAATCATTTGAAAGCAGGAACATTCACATCACCCCCTTCCTACATTGTGTCACTGTGACAGCCTAATAGCCACAGAAAATCCAGGAAATAAATGCATCTGGATGACAAGGGAGAGGGAGCCTGAAGAAAGATCCCAGAAGGGGCATGGTAACCCCAACACCAAAACTGCAGGTGAGAAGGCATCAGCTATGCCAGGATGGAGGCACACAAACCCCTTCAGGCTGGGAGCTTCTGCCTGGCAATAAAAGCCTTAAAGCCCAACACCAACCACTGATTAATATCCCCAGCAGAGTTTAACTGATGTAATTTTGCAAAGCATCAGGCCCATTTGCACGTGACCGTGGTGTTTATATGATTTTACATTAAAGGGGCAGAGAGACCATCCTGGTCACCTGCCAGCCACTGGGTTGCTCTGCTGCAAAGAGTCTGTCTTAATTTCACCTGTCATGAGTTTTAACATTTCATGGGAGGGTTTGGACTGGAAATGACCTTGAAGATCATCCAGTTCCAATCCCACTGTCACATCCTGGGACACCTTCCCCTAGACCAGTTTGCTCCAAGCCCCATCCAACCTGTCCTTGAACACTTCCAGGGATGGGGTAGCCATGTGAATGGATATTTCTTTCCCAGTTTCTTCCCTGCATTATGGCAGTGTGAAGTCAACCCCCTTCTCCTGTTACATTTGTTTTCTCATAAATAGGACTTGCAGTGTAACTCTTCAATATATCCCTGTGAGAAAAAGGACAGGACATCAGCCCTTATTTCAAATAAAAAGATGATGTTTTAAACTAAAAGATGAGAGATTTACATTAGACATTGGGAAGAAGTTCTTCCCTGTGAAGTTGGTGAGGCCCTGGCACAGGTTGCCCAGAGCAGCTGTGGCTGCCCCATCCCTGGAAGTGTCCAAAGTCAGGCTGGACGGGGCTTTGAGCAACCTGGTTTAGTGGGAGGTGTCCTTGTCCATGGCAAAGGGTTGGGACTAGATGATCTTTAAGGTCCCTTCCAACCAAAGCCATTCTACCATCCTGTGATTTTAGAATTCTCAAGACACTTTGGAGCCAGTGAAAAATACCTATGAGTACTGAAAGGCTTTTTTCTCTACAGACACACCGGAAGGACATACTGAATAATGAATTATCTTCATTTTTTAAACAAAATAATGAAAGAGATCCTCGTCTGGCAGCCAAACCTGTTTAATCATCGTGCATCCAACAGGAAGGATGCTGGAGCCTCTCCTGTGGCATTAGGTTACAGGCTTGGAGCAAAGGTATTAGGATCAGTCAAGTAGTTTTCCATTCAGGAATCTAGATCATCATAAGCATCTGGAATGCCACATCACTGAGCCCAGCGAGGGAATTACTTGTATCATACCATCTACCATAATATGCATTGACATTTCATTTAGAAGCTGGACTGCTTTTTTTTTTTTTTTTTTGGTTAAATCATTGCAAGATGCTCAGCAACTTAACAGATTTTCAGACAACTGAACTTTATGTTCAGGGTCTTCAGGCCCACCATTTATTTCTTCTCCGCCTGATTTAATGATATGACAATCGATAAAGCCAAGACCACTGCTCAGATCCCAGACAGCCAAATGTATTTACCAGCAGGAGTATTTTATTTTAATTAAATAAAATACTCTGATCAATGTTTAGGATGTTTATCCACATTTTAACCAAGTAAGATCCAGGACACTCCCCTCCTAAGGAGTTTCTCACATGGATACAGCTCTATTAGCGCCATTTCCAGTGTTTCTCAAATGACAAACTGTTCTTTGACTGCAGTGGTGGCACCAAGATGTCCCTTCCCCTGGCAGGAGTTGGACTGGATGACCTTTAAATGTCTCTTCCAACATGAACTCTTCTGGGATGCTGCAATTCAAGACCTGGTCAGGGGAAGAGCCCTGAACCAGAGCTGGTGCTGTTTGTGACTGGGGAAGTACTCATATTTAAGGGATTTCAATAATTTTTTTTTTTTGGTAATGGTTTTAGGGCAGAAAGTTGACAGATGGCAGGGTTAGATTTAATATTAGGGAGAATTTTTTCCCTATGAGTGTGGTAAGGCACTGGCACAGGCTGCCCAGGGAAGCCATGTCTGCCTCATCCCTTTAAGTGTTCAAGGACAAGCTGGATGGGGCTTGAAGCAACCTGGTCTAGTGGAAAGTGTCCCTGCCCATGGCAGGGGGTTGGAACTGGGCGAGCTTTAAGGTCGTTTCCAACCCAAACCACTCTGTGATTCCCTGACTCTATGAACATCCCTGTCTGCTGTGGAATTTGCTGAAGGAATCTGGGCAGAGCAGCACCTACTGCTTTGTGCATATGCCCTATTTTAGCCAAGCCAGCAGCTCCCAAGCTTTAGCACTTTGATCCCTGCAGAAGAGATACAGAGCGCACATCGCAGCGATGAGCCTTCTCCCCCCCTGCCCCCGGACAGATGTGCCTTCTATTCACCCGTCACTGGGGTTCTGGGTGACTGACTCGGTGACACTGCTGAGCCCAGAGGGCATGTTTGAGTTTGTGCTCAGTGCTGGGAGCATGCCCAGCACTCCATCCTGACAGGTGGAGGAAGAGGAAGCTGGAAACTTGAACTTTTGCAACAACAATAGCTTCTGTTTCTGTCAGCCTCTTAGACATTTTCCCCAGCCCTGTCCCAATATGTCACTGTTTAACTGCAGAGTGTGAGACACCCTCAGATGTGCTCACCCTCTTGGGAACTGCTCTCTGCTTTGCAGAAGAAGGGGGGAAGTAAAACATCCCAACTGAACAGTATCTTGGAACATGAAAGCACAATCCCTGCTAGATTTTCCTGCCAGGGAAAGGATCTGCTTGGACAGGAGGACACAGTGAGCTGCTTGAAACCCTTTAATGTGGCTGTTGTATTCTTGGAGAGAGCTCATTGCTGTCTCTCACCCCTCACCCTTTGCAGGGCCAGAAACACACCATGGTGCTCTGTGAAAACATGGAGCAGCACATTGTGGGGAAGGGAGGGAAGGGAAGGGGAAGGGAGAGAGGAACAGCATTTCTGTGCAGCTCTCAAGGCAGGAAAGCTGCTCCCAGGACACAGGGGATCCTGGAGGAATCCTGGTAAGCCTAGCCCTGACAGCACAAACAGGCTAGGGGCCAAGGAGAAACTCCTGGAAACAAATTCTCAAAATCAAAGGGAAGCTCTTATAAATCCAAGTTTGAGGAGGTGAAGCCAACTCGAAGAGGAGAGCAGGTCTGGGAGCACAGAGGGTGGGCAAAACCACCATGGGCGAAGCACATGGAGTGGGAAAAGTCAAAGAGGTACAACCCAAGCATGAAAAGGCCAATACAGACATGTGAGTAGCTGTAGCTGCCCCATGCCTGTAAGTGTTCAAAACCATGTTGGACAGGGCATGGAGCAATTTGGATTAGTAGAAGATGTCCCTGTCCATGGCAGGGGGCTGGAAGTGGATGAGCTCAAAATCCCCTCCATCCCAAATCCTTCTGTGATTTGACAGGTGGCATCACCAGGTTTGGAAGGGCATGTGAAACCTTACATGGAACAGTCCCAGTTCAGTCACCCCAATGCAACAGCTGAGCTGTGTGCCAGAAAAATACCCTACCAGCCTTCAGCCTGCTCTGGCAGAGCCAGCAGTGTAAGTGGGAAATGAGCCATCACTGTTTGCAGAGGAATTTGAGCACAATACACTAATTTCTGACAATCCATTGCTACAGGAGGTGGCATGTGTTACCTGCTTGACTTACAGTGCACAGGTCTGAACCCACATGTCAGACTCCCTCACATCCACCAACACTCACATTTATGTGCTGTGTAAGCAGCATGCTTTTAACCTGCTACCTCACATCTTCCAAGGTGTCCCTTAGCTCCTGAGCTGTGAGGAAAGTGGAATAATTGTGGAATAATTGCTCCCCTGGTTGTACAGGCCACATCCATGCTGGTGGACTGCTGCTCCTCCAAACCCAGAGCTGCTCAGGAGGCTTTCCTGCACTCAGCCCTGCTGATAAACATCTCCATAACTGGAATTAACCCTGTGATGTTCCCAGGAGTATTCCAGGTGTGTTGGTGTCTGCTTCTAGAGAGAGGGAACTGGGATTTATGGGCTTTAAAGCTGTTTTGGACAGAAGAATGAGATCTCCTGTTGGTTTGGCACCGACTGCAGAGACACTGCTCTGTGACTCAGTGTGCAAACTCAAACAATCCTGGGAGGGCAAAATACACCAAGAAGCAGATGAAAAAGGGCAGTTTTCCAGCTATCTAGAATAGGAAAGCACAGCACAAATATGTCTCCCCCAATACTTCATTGCCAACATGAAGAAATCTGGGCTGTTGTATGTGCTCTGAACTCCAGCAGCCACAGGCCAGTTCAAACTCAATAATCAGTAACAAGACTTTCACTGAAACACCGTCCTGGAAAATCTGGTCATTTAGGAGAAAAGATTAAAGGGGACATTTACATGATAAACATATTGTTGTCCTAAAAATCCTAGGTGTCTGTAACTCAGATACAGAAAAAT
Organism: Melospiza georgiana; assembly: GCF_028018845.1. NCBI lineage: Eukaryota > Metazoa > Chordata > Aves > Passeriformes > Passerellidae > Melospiza > Melospiza georgiana. The sequence goes on from NC_080431.1 coordinate 96,915,096, forward strand.
GCAGGCTCAACATCATATATAAGCATGGAGCAGTGGAAAAAAAATATAATTATAAATCATCTTCCAATCCTGTTTCCAACCTGCTCCCACTACCCCTGCTGAAGATGTCACAGCTGTTCAGGACTGAGATAAGGTACATGATGGCTAGTGGCCAGGAGCCAATGACATGACTCTTCTGCTCACCCTACAAAGCATTCAGGCAATTCAGGCACCCCTCGAGCCTCAGTCATGACACTCACAACTATGCTGTGAGAGAAGATGCTTCAACAGGTACAACATGGTTCCCATAAAGGCCCACCTCCTCCACACAGTGCCTTTCAATGATCTGATGTTCCAGGTAAACAAAGCCAGACACACTGCACAGGGATTTTTTACCCAGTCTCTGAATTCTTGTAACGAACACTTGAGCAAGGAAGCAAACAAAATACTGGGGGGCTGTACCCCCAGTCCAGCCCCCAAACTGGAGAGAACTGAAAGGGTTATAGCTGGGAGAGACCTTAAAGCTCATCTTGTTTCTACTCCCTCCCATGAGCAGGAACACCTCCCACTGCCCTTCCACCCTGGCCTTGAACACTTCCAGGGACAGGGATGGGGGAGATTTTGCTCAATGAGCTGTGCTGCTTACAAACAAGGGAGAAGAGACAAGCCCGGTCTGGAGGAGGCAGAACTGCCATGAGTCAGAGCCAAGATGAGTGGTGCTGCTTGAAAATTGAGAGATCACTGTTTGGGGCAATCAAGCCTGACTTAGCTGTTTCTGCATCTCCTCCAACTAAAAAATCAGCTTGGAGAGAGCAGTCTCAGCTGAAGCAAACTGACATGGAGCTTCCTGCCCCACTGCCACGTCTGTCTGGATCCCTGTGAGAGCGGGAGAGCACCTGGTCAGCTCCAGATCTCATTACTAGACAGATCTGAGTGGCTGCCTGCTGTTAGGAATGAGGCTGATAACAGCCATCTGACACATGCTCTGTGTCTCCATGAGTCACAGCTGCACAGGGCTGAGGAAAACACTGCTCCATCATGCTTATCTGCTCAGGAAACTGCTGAAAGCCTGTGCTCTTGGGGTGGCTTACTAAGAAACAAAGCTGGAACACAAGGAATCAATATTAATACTGAATATCAACACAAGTGGGAGTGAGGTGGGCATTTTTTTTATGCCTTTGCTTCTTGCTTTCCCTCCAAATGCACAGAACAACTGAGGGTGAGGGAAATTAAACTATCTACATCAATTAGGTATTATATTTTGTGCTGGCTAACAGCATGAAGGGCTTGGTGGGAAGAGCTGGTTTGCCACATGCTCCAAAGGGGATGCTCTCAGAAGTTAGCACATTCTCTCAGGTCAATGAAGAATTCAGCCTGGTTCCCTGCATTCAACAAGTGGTTAGAGATGAGAAAACCTGGCTGGAAGCTCAGAGGAGCCAGAGATGGTAGAGGCAAGCCTACAGCAGAGGGCTGGATTCAGCCTGTGGATAGGCATTCTTCCCACAGCAATATAAATGTGTATTCCAGTGAGGTCTGTCTGCTATGCCTGAAAGGCCTGCTCCTTTTCAGAGTTAAAAATCACTGCTTGGAATAATCACAAAATCATGGAATGGTTTGGGTTGGGAGAAACCTGAAAGTTCAGCTAGTTCTAACCCCCTCTGCCATGGGCAGGGACACCTTCCACTTGACCTGGTTGCTCCAAGCCCCATCCAACCTGGCCTTGATCACTTCCAGGGATGGGGCAGCCACAGCTTCTCTGGCCAGCCTGTGCCAGGGACTCCCCACCCTCACAGGGAAGAATTTCTTCCCAATATCCCATCTAACTCTGCCCTCCATCAGTTTGAAGCCATCCTCCCTTGCCCTGTCACTCCATGCCCTTGGAGTCCCTCTTCAGCTGTCATGGAGCCCCTTTAGGCACTGGCAGGGGCTTCCAGCTCTCTCAGGAGCCTTAAACACCCCAGCTCTCCCAGCCTGTCTCCAGAACAGAGGAGCTCCAGCCCTTGGAGCGTCTCCATGGCCTCCTCTGGGCTCACTCCAGCAGCTCCACAGCCTTTTCATGATGAGGGCCCCAGAGCTAGAATCAGGTGGGATCTCATGATCTTCTTGGTACCGCTCACCCTCTCTCACACAGCCATTTTCCACACCTCAGACTAAGACTGTATTTCCTAGTAACTGTATTCTGGTGTTTTCATGTGCAGAGGGCCATGACCAGCTGCCAGCTGAAGGCACTGGGAAAAGATCAGCATCCCCCTTCAGACCAGCTTGAAGCTGGATAAGAAACACCACCCCAGGGGACAGACAATGCAGGCAGGGGACAGCAGTGTGGCAAGAGGACAGGTAATGTTCCATGGATGGCTGCCCAGCTGGATTGTCACACTCCCACCCTGTCAAAGCTCAGTCTGGACTTTACCCCTTGCAGGTGGAGAGAGCATTGAAGGCAAGACTGTTTGTGTTTCCTCTGTCAGCTCTGCAGCAGGTCTGGCAATCTTGGGCTGTGGAAGTTTGTTGTAAAGAGATTCATGGAATCAGACAGTGGTTGGGGTGGGAAGCACCTTTTGGAGATCACTGTGTCCAACCTTCTCCTTGAGCAGGTTCACCCAGAGCAGGCTGCAAAGGATTGTGTCCAAGTGGGGTTTGAATATCCCTGAGGAAGAAGATTCCACAGGCTCTCTAGGCAGGCTGTTCCAGTGCTCTGTCACACTCACAGCACAAAGTTCTTTCTCACATTGAGATGGAACTTCCTGTGCACCAGTTTCTCCTGATGCCTCTTGCCCCATTGCTGGGCCCTATGGAGCAGAACTGGTCAATCCTCTGACAACCTCCCTGCAGACACTGACAGACACAGATGAGTTCCCCTCTCAAGTTGTGTCCTCTTGAGGCTGCACAGCCCCATCTCCCTCAGCCTTTGCTTGTAAGAGGGATGCTCCAGTCCCTTCATCGTGTTTGAGGCTGAAACTGCCTGCAGCAGGGCAGGTCATGATTTTTACCATTCATGCTTCTCACACAGGCAAAAAGCAGGGTTAGGCACAGCTTCAAACAGTGGGAGGGCTGCCAGCCCCACAGGGAACAGGATGGGAAGGAAGGCCCAGGAGAGCCTTTGCAGAGGGATCTGGACAGGCTGGCTCCATGGGTTGAGGTCACCCTATGAGGTTTCAATAAGGCCAAGTGCTGGGTCCTGCACCTGGGTCACCACAACCCTGTGCAGAGATACAAGCTGAGAGCAGAGTGGCTGAAAGGGCACAGCAGGAAAGGCCCTGGGGGTGCTGGCTGACAGTGGCTGAACATAAGCCAGGTGTGGCAAGAATGCAAATGGTACCCTAACTTGTATCAGCTACAGTGTGGCCAGCAAGCCCAAGGCAGATCCTTGTTCCCTTGCACTGGGCAAGGCACCTCAAATCCTGTGTGCAGTGTGAGGCTCCTCGTGAGCAGAAAGACTTGGAGGTGCTGGATGGGTCCAGAGAAGGACAGGGAAGCTGCTCAAGGCTCTGGACCAAAGGGGCTCATGAGGAGAGGCTGAGGGAGGTGGGGGGACACCCTGGAGAAAAGGAGGTTCAGAGGGACCTTCTCACTCTGTACAGCTCTGTGGAAGGGGGGTGTAGCCAGATGGGGATCAGGCTATTCTCACAGGTAACAAATGACTGTATTGGAGGAAAAAACAGCCTCAAGTTGTGCTATGGGAGGTTTGGGTTGGATGTTTGGGAAAATTTCTTCATGGAAAATGTCATCAAGCCCTGGTGCAGGCTGCTCAGGGCAGTGGTGGAGTCCCCATCCCTGGAGGGATTGAACAGACATGCAGATGTGGCACTTGGGGACACAGCTTAGTGGTGGGCTTGGCAGTGCTGGGGGAATGGTTGGACTCAATGATCTCAGAGGGCTTTTCCAACCCAAGTGATTCTGTGATTCTGTGACAGAGCACAGAAACAAAGGGAGAAGCTGCAGACGTGCAGCCCAGCAGGATGGCATACAGCCACCAGCCCTGCCCTGAGCAGCTGGAGCACAGAGCATCCCTCTTGCTGATCTGCCTGACCAGGCTCACAAATCACCCAGACATCCCTGAACAGCAGCTTCCTGCAATTACAAGCAGCAGAACACATGTGCCAATTAGCTGCACACCAATATCCTCTTTGGCCCTTGATCTAGGCCAGATCTCAGCCCTGGGGTGCAGCAGAGCCAGGTGCTTCATCCAAGATCCTGGAAACTGGATGGAACATCCCCTGGCTGCAGGCCAAGAGGGCTCTCCTCTCCCTGTCCTCTTCTGCATCCATCCTCTGCTTCTACACAGGGATGGCAGCTCCTACCTCCCCAGGGGCCTGTGCTGGGTGGGACATCTCAGCCAGAGACAGGAACACATGTGTGGTGTACACAGGAGAGCAGCAATGGCTCTTCCCATCCTACACAAGCTGCCAGGCTGCCAAAGGGTCTGCATTCTATACTGGCTGAGGACAGCACTTGGGAGACCTCTGGCATTATGAGACAGACCAGGTAGGAGTGCCAGGATCCGTTCAAGAAGCAGCTCCAAGGTTCTCACACTTCTCTTCCCACTTTAGGGCAGACTTGTTTTCCTCCCACAGTGCCAGAGCTTGTCCCCAGCATTGGGTGGAGCCATCACTGGAGCACGTCAGTGACATGGCACTGCTGCTCACAAACCATCCTGAGAACCTCTGAGTCCCTCCCTGGAGGTTTGGCCGCAGAAAGAAGGTGCCTCCTGGGGACTACACATGCTGAGCCTGGCCCTTTGTTACCCCCATCGGGGAATATAATGCTGCCAGATGCACCTGAAAGGTGCCATGGCACCACCCCAGTGAGGCAGGCACACCCAACTGGGACAAAAAGCCTGCTGCCATGGGACAGGAGCTCTGGAGATGCTCCACTCCCTAACAGCTATGTCATTGGTCACCCAACCACTCACTTCCCTGACTTCCTTGGCTGGGTAGAGCTCTCTCCTCTGCTCCTTGTGGGACCAAAGGCCCCTGGAGAACTGCTGACTCAGGCTGAGGAACCCCCAAGGGCAGTTTGTTCAGAGACAGACCCCAAGAGATGAGCTTCTGCAGTGTGTACACCCACATCTGCACAGTATGGCCTCACACTGTCCTCTCTCAGCACAGGGATCTGCAATCCACCTCCTACCCAACAGGTAAGGGTGCTCCCCATCTGTCCCCACCCACTCTGGATCTGAGAGGGTGAGGGGAGCATCCCATGGGGGCTGGGAGCAGCCAGACCCTTCCTTCCCCGTGTGCTGACAGGTTTTTCCTGCCCTCCCAGCCCTTGGGACACTGCTCTCATGTCTCAGAACTCTGCTCACCTCTTGACTTCTGAAACGTTGTTAATCCTTGCAGCTTCCAGAAGAGCATCCTCTGAAATGCAGACAGAAGGGAGGAGGGAGTTAGCAGGGAGAACACACATGGGCACCCTAATCTGGAATGTGCAGGGGCTGCTGCTGCTGCTCAGAGCTCTCACTGACCACCCCAGTGAGCAAGAGCCCAATCCTGCCAGCAGGTTATCTGAAAGCTCCCCGCTGCTTGGTGACTGACTGCAGCCCCCAGCACACACCCTGAGAACAGCAGCAGGCATCCCAGGGCAGTGGGCACTGTCACCCCACGGTGTCAGCCTCAGCTAGAGGTTCCCAGACACCACAGAAGCGTTCCTACACAGAGTCAGAATGACACCCCCTGGCTAGAGAAGGGAAGAGCAGCATTCAGCTCTGGGAGATGGGATAAGGGACGGGTTGGGAGGGACCTAAAATGCTTATCTCATTTCACCTCTCTGCCACGAGAAGGGACTCTTTGCACCAGACCACGCTGCTCCCAGCCTTGTCCATGAACACTTCCAAGGGATGGGGCAGCCACAGCTTCTCTGGGCAACCTGTGCCAGGGCCTCACCAAACCTCACAGGCAAGAATTTCTTCCCAATATTCCATCTAAGCCTGCCCTCAGGGTTGGAAGAAAACAGTCAGTGGGAAACCATTCCCCCTTATCCTGTCTCTCCATACCCATGTCTAAAGTCTCTCCCTAGCTCTCTTGGAGCCCCTTTATGCACTAAAGCATTAAGGATAACCCTTCCCAGGTTACAGCCAGCAGGCAGGTTCCATCCCCAAGGAGGGACCCCACATCCCCTCCCAAAGGGCAGGGGACTCTCCAAAGGGACTCTCTGTGCTGCATCCCACGCCTCCCGCCCTGGGGCCGGCCCCAGCAGCGATAGTCACCCTTGGACAGGCGGTCCCGCAGGTAGCAGTAAGCCAGCGCAGCGATGAGGGCAGGCAGCCCTGCTCCCGGGGAGCAGCTCCCAGCTCCACTCTGACGCCCGCCGGGGTCTCCCGCATGACAGCAGCGCTGCTCTGCGCCCGAGGGCCATGGCGCCGGCTCTCTGAGGGATGCCATGCGGCTGGACGATGCTGCTGGCACAAGGCAGCCATTGCTGGCCGGGCGGGTGGCAGGTGGCCGGGGTGTCTGCAGTGCGGCCAGGCCTGGAACAGGCAGCCCGGGCCTCTCCGCTGCGGTGCTGCCCTTTAGGCCTGGCCCATTACCTAAGGGAGAGCCCCCGGGCACCGGGCCCACTGACAAAGTGGGGCCTGGCGGGGCAGCCACCGGAGAGCCCCCGGGCGCCGGGCCCATTGGCAAAGTGGGGCCTGGCGGGGCAGCCACCGGAGAGACCCCGGGCACCGGGCCCACTGATAAAGTGGGGCCTGGCGGGGCAGCCACCGGAGAGACCCCGGGCACCGGGCCCATTGGCAAAGTGGGGCCTGGCGGGGCAGCCACCGGAGAGCCCCCGGGCACCGGCCCCGCTACCGGGGGTTCGCCCCCCAGGCTCCCCTGTCGCCCCCTGCAGGCAGTGGTCCGCCATGACAGCCTCGCGCCTGAGGTCGGAGCGAGCCCACGGCGCCCCCTGGCGGCCAATACCGGGAGCAGCCGCAGCCGGGCGCCCCCGGCCCCCTCAGCCCCGGCCGCCGCCGCAGTCCCGTAGGTCGCACGTGACGGCGACCACCATGGCCGCGCTCGGAGGAGCCGCGCCAGCCCCTGCGGCAGCGGCCACAACGCCAGAGACGCCAGCATAGCTCCCTCGCTCCTCCCGCTGCGCCACTCGCACCTTACCCCCCCCCGTCGCTGAGGCCGGTGGACAAGATGGCGGCTTGCCGGCCGGCGGAGCTTGATGAAGAGAGCGGCGCAAGGCGTGCCGGGAGATGTAGTCCCCACCACGCCCTACGGCGCGCTTATCCGCCGCGGCGGACTACAACCCCCAGGAGGCACCGCGGCGCGGCCTTCCCGGGGCATGCCGGGAAGCCGGCGTCTGCTGCGGGACATGCAGGGGAGTAGTGGCGGGCGGGCTCCGGCAGGGGGCGCAGCGCGGGTCGGGGCAGGGCGCTCGGGCGCGTGCCTGTGTGACGCAGTGGGGTCGCGCGCGCGGGGGCGGGCACGGACGGACGGACGGACAGACAGACAGACGCCAAACACTCACATGGACACTCGTGCACACGCGTTTATTCACACACGGGGCGCACACAAACGCGTGCACTGGCGCGCACGCACAGGGGCGTTTCTGCGTGCACAAATGCAGTGCTGCACCTGCGCACACCTGCAGGCACGCGTGCTCTCCTGTGCACGCATCCCCTGGGCAGCGGGGCACACGCGTGTGCAGCGCCTGTACCCCCAGGCAAGGCTTCATGTGGTGCTATGAATGAATCCTGGGCATCTGCTGCAGGCTGGGCTCAGCGCAGATGCCTCTGGGGGACGCCTGTGTGGGTACATCTGTGTGTGAGTGCCTTCCCGCCCAGGATTTGCCACCAGCAATTCCCATTCTACCCATTTCCTCCTGTTTCACCCCAATTCCCTCAATTTCCCATTATCCCAGCAGTTGTTTGCCCAGTTGGCCGTCCCACCAGCACTCCAGCGCTTCTACGGGGTCTGACAAACTTCTGGATTAAACAGAGCTGGTAAGAAGATGCATTTTAGGGATTTGATAAAAAAAAAATTAGAAGACTTGGTTTTATTGCCTGAATTACTGATTTCTGCATTTAGCTCTGCACACTCCAAATACTGATTTCTGCATCTGCTCCTTGCAGATGTGGGATGGTTGAGCAGGAATAAGGATAGGGACCCAGGGATCTGAGAAAGAACCAGGAATGTGGGAGAGGAAGGTGTCAGAAATGGGCATTTCTGCACCCTGACTGGGGCCAGCAGGACTGGGAGTTGTTACAGAAATCCCAGTGCTCCCAGTTCCCCAGTCCACTTCCCCTAGCTCCATCAGCTCAGCGCTCCCACTTCCCCAGCCCAGCTCCATTAGCTCAGTGCTCCTAGTTTCCCAACTCCTTTAGCCCAGTGCTGGTAGTTCCCCAGCCTAGTTCTTACTGCCAGATCAGCCCACAGCTCCCCATTCCCCAGCCCAGCTTCTCCACACTGAGTGTTTGCTGCCCTTGCTCAGTTGCTCAGTCCAGTTCTTCCAGCTCTGATAGCCCAGTTCCCCCGGGTACCCAGCCCAGTCTCTCCAGCTCCTCCCACCATGCTCTCCAGCTCAGCTCAACAGCTTCTCCAGCCCAGCTCCCCCATTCCCCCAGCCTGTCCTCCCTATGCCATGGCTTCCATGCCATCTGTGTTCCAGACTAGGAATGGCATGTGGTGCCACATGGCTGGACTTGCTGGGAATGTGAGTGCTCCCGCTTCCAGTGGCAGGAGTGCTGGGGCTGGGAAGGGCTATAGTATGATGGCTTTCACCTTTCTGCTTCCCTGGATACAGGGAAAGGCCAGGCTTTCATAGCAGAGCTGGCAGAAAGGGCAAGGAGAGAAGGATGAGGGGAGAGGGTCCCCCTGCACCAGCCACAGCACCCAAGCATCTACTGTGGGTGTTCACTTCCAGTGGGATAGCATGCCAAGGGGTTCCCTTGGCTCCTTTTCCCAGGTGAGGATGCTGGGAGCAGTGCTGTGGCACAGTGAGCCCTGTGGTGCCAGGTTCCTGTCTTCTCACAGGTGCTGAGCATGGTGACATCTCTGTGCTCTCCTATCCCTCCGGCTATGGCATCCCTGGGAAGGGCCTCATCCTGGATAAGGAGCTCGGTCCCACATTCCTGGCTTTGCTTTGCCAGTCTAGGCACATGCCACACTGCTCTGTCATCATGCACACAGTTATTCACGAGAGCTGGAAGAGCGTTCCTCGGTGCTCCCAAATGGAAAGAAAGAAATCCTGAGTCGGCAGCATTTTCAGAGCTGGATGGGAGCCAGAGCCTGAGCTTTTCCAAAAATAACACATCCCAGTCAGCACTGCCAATGGCAGCATGCCCACCTGCTCCTGGCCACGGCACCGTGGGGATGCCAGGCAAGGCCCAGCACTGGCACAAAGGATGGATAATGCACGGGCACAGGGCACAGGCTCACAGTGTCACATCAGGGTGACACACAACCCACAGAGGGGTCTCTGTCCTGCACTCGTGTACTCTCCTACCCCGACTGCAATCATGGAATCGTTTGGGTTGGAAAAGCTCGCTGGGACCGTTGAGTCCAAGCACTCCCCCTGGACTGCCAAGGCCACCACTAACCCATGTCCTGGAGTGTCACATCTGTCCTTTTAAACTCCTCGGAGATGGGGACTCCACCAGTGCCAGGGCCGGACAATCCTTTCAGTGAAGAAAGCTTCCCAATATCCAACCTAAACCTGCCCTGGCACACAGTGCAGGTGTCCCTGCAAGTGCCACAACTCTGCACCCGTGTCCTGCAGCTGCTCCCGGTATCCCGCCGGTCCAGGCTGCTCCCCTCTCCCACAGCCTGTCCTTCCTCCCAGTCAGAGCTCTCGCTTCCCGCCTGTTCTTCCCGGTTGCAGCTCCGACCTTCCCGTTTTCCCCCGGCTCCTCCCGGTAACCCCACCCCCACCGACATCCCCCAACTCCTCCCTCCCGGCGCTCCCGTTCCCCCCATTTTCCCTCAGGTCTCCCCCGCTCCCGCCCCCGGCGCTTCCCGGCCCGGCCCCGCCCCGGGCCCGCCCCTGCCGGTCCCATCGCGCCCCGCGCCCCGCAATGCCGCCCTAGGGGCTGGCGGCACCGGCACCGGCGGGCTGCGGCGCTCCGGGGCCATGTCGGGTGACGACGGCGGCATGTCGAGTCGCGACAGCGTGCAGATCCCCGACGACCGGGACTTCGGGGCGTTCCGGGCGCAGTGCGAGTCGGAGCAGGGCTGGAGCCTCACCTACAGCAAGGGCGGGGTGGGCGTCTGGGTGCAGCTGCTGGAGCCCGAGCGCGCCCTCCACAAGATCAAGGTGAGATCTCCCGCCTGGCACACCCTGGTGCACGGTGCATCCCCATCCACCCTGGGCACCCCCAGTCCGCGGTGAGACCCCCCCCCCCCACCGGCCCGGCATCCCCCCGGGACCGGGGTACCCAGCAGCAAAAGGGGGGCGCGGGGACCTGAGGGCAGGAGGGACCCTGGGGGAGATGCTGCACCCTGGGCTTGGGGGGAGGGAGGGGAGGGGAACCCCACAGTGAACAGGGGCTGAGTGGGAGTTCGGGGGTTTAACCACCAGTCAGGTGTGAGGGGGAATCCCAGGGAATAGTGGGTCCCTCAGGTGATGCAGCATCTTGGGGCGAGGGGGCTCTAGGCCGAGCTGGACCCCGATGGCAGCAGGGACGCCGGGACAGGTGGGGTTAACTGGCACAGCAGGACAAATGGGCAGTCTGGGGACGCCAGGACAAACACAACTCCAGCAGGGCTGAGCCAGGGACAAGCAGGCACCGCTGAGGACTGTGCAGGGACACTGGGGACAAACAGGAATCCCCAGGGTGTGTGGGGCCGTGGGTCTTGGGTGCTGCTTTCTCCCTGCTTCACGCATTGGGAATGTCCCTCCCGTGCTTGCTGCACATCAGGTCTTGGCTTGGGGATTCCTTGGAGTCTGCAGCCACTGGCCTGCTATCACTGGGGTTGTCCCCCTTGCCCAGAGCTCCCTATGTCCCCACTGCATTTCCCCGTGGGTCCCTTCCCTCTTGGTGCCAGTGTGCTGGTGCAGGCAGGTACATTCTTATCCTGGCAAAGCAGGGACACCGGCAATCAACAGACAACTTGAGACAGGAGCAGCGTAAGGATGGGGTTACAATTGAGTCTCTGGCAGGTGTCCCTGTCCCTGGTGGCACCTTCATTAAGCTGTCCTGGTATAGTGGGTGGCATCATCCTTGCCGTGGTGTCGAGCCCAGGTGGTGACGGTGGCGGTGGCAGCAGTGACGACGCGGCCTGCTCACACACTGCTCTGCAGCAGCTGGCACTGGCCCTGCTGGGGAAACCTGTCCCTGGGGCACTGGCAGTGGCTGTGCCCGGCTCCTGCCTGGAACCACTGGGTTGCTTCCACTATAGTGTGTTGGAGGAGTCTGGGCTGCTGTGACCCAGGAACGGGTCCCTGTTGTGCCCTGGTGGCACCAGTGAGCCCTGGGAGGGGGGATGGTGCTCTCTGGGATATAGGGGGTCACTGGTGCCACCTGCACCCTGCCCCATCCCTGCAGAGGTGGGGACCCATATTGGGTGGGATGCAGAGTGTGCATCCTTGTGGCATCCAGGCATGATGGCACAGGCATAGCTCTGTGTGACAGTGCATCCTGACCCTCCCCTGCACCCCCCCCCAAGCTCCTTTTGTCCCCCAGCCCTGCTGCTTGCACTTGGGGGTTGTATCCCAAAACATCCCCTGGACTGAGGTGGTGCTTGGGTGCGTCCCCTGCCTGTCCCACAATCCCAGTGTGCCACGTTGGCGTGGCAGGGACCCAGCCCACTCCAGGATGTCCTGGAACAGCTGCTCCTGCCACCGCACCTGGAGCTGTCTTTGCCTGCGGGGGTCCCTGAGCCAGGTCCTGCCTCTTTCCACGCCCTCCTAGACAAATCCTGCTTGGAAAGGTCCTGCTGGGTGTTTGTGTGTTGATGCCATGTGTGTGCCACTGGGTATTGGAGACCCTGTGGGGTAACACTCCTTCTCCCCACCCCGTGGCCCCCAGCAGCAGCCAGGCCCACCATCCCACCCAGGATGAAATGCTCCTGCTGGATTTTGAAGGGAGTGACACGTGGCATTGATGACGTGGCACGGCAAGGTGCAGCCCAGGGGTTTGCCCCTCATGCTGGTGGTCTGTGTGTGGGTGCTGGGCGTTCTCTGCAGCTTCCCAAGAGCTGGTTTCCCCCTGAATTCATCCTGGATTCCTCCTGGATTCCTTGCTTAATTAAGTGGAACCTGAAGGTCTCGCCCTGCTTTGAGGCTGCCGCCCCCTCCTCCCCGCCCCCCTCCATTAGGGATGCAGCTCCCGTCTAACCTGTTTTCTGGAGTCTGGGAACAAGCTGGTGCCATGGCTGATTTCTCAGTGGGACATTTGGTGGCCTTGGGACTGGCTACAGGTTGGGGGAACCCAGCCAGGACACCCCATCCTACCCGGTGGGGCAGTGAGTTGGTACCTGGGCATCTGGGATCTCCCAGGGATGATGGTTTCCCCTCTAAATGGGCTGTCCAAAGGATGGCCAGGAGCCATCCTGTAGGATGCAGCAGAGGGGGGGTCTGGGGTGTTGGTAAAACTGCCAGTGAGGATGAGCCTTGGTGGCTGCAGGCAGGGGTGGTGGGTGTCCTTTTGGATCTGCTGCTGTCCCACAGTCTGGCACCCATTCCTTGTTCCCTCAGGCACAGCATAACCCCAGCCCTGGGGACTTCATCTCTTTCTCCTCCACCTCCTCTTCCTCCTCCTCCTCCTCCTCCTCACCCCATTAGTCAATATTGACTCAAGGCTGGGGCATGTGTTTCCAGGCACTTCCCAGGTGGCACCATCCCCTCTCCTGCTGCGACCCTCCTGGCACCCCCCCAGGATGTGAGTCACCTGCAGGGCACGTCCTGCACTACTGGCCTGACCAGCCTTGCTGCTCTGGGAATCGTGCACCTGAGCATGGTGCTGGGTGCAGGGGGAGCGGGGCTTCTTCAAGGAAGTCATCCAGGCAGGCCCTCCCCAAACCTGCCCGGCAGCGGTGCCTGTTCCCAGACAAGTTTTTGGGTGAATGGAGGAGCAGGAGATGGGCTCTGTGGAACAGGGATGGGTCTCTGAGATTGAGGATAAGCACGGTGGGGTTGAGAACAGACTCCATGGGGCAGGGATAGATCTGAGCACGGTGGGGGTGGAGCTGGGCTCTGTGGGGCAAGGATGGGATTGAGGGTGAGTACTGTGGGGGAACAGACTCCATGGCTGCGTCCCACCAAGGGGCCATGTGAGGCTGTGCCCCATTGCTGGGTGCTTCTGTGCCTCTTTCCAGGGCTGGGGAGTCTCTAGTACTGTGTGCTGGGGTGACAGGGCCAGCCCTAAATCCTGAACTGCAGGGTCTGGGGGCCGGAGGAGCTGATGCTATCCCTGGGGATAAACAGGAGCCAGTGGCATTCCCAGGGACAGGCTGCTGGCTGCTCTCCCTGCCCCACAGTTGGCTCCAGCACCCTTGATCTCAGCAGATGCATCCCCTCCCTTCACCTTCTCCGTTCTCCTTGTCTCCTTGCCTTCCCTGGATCTGGCTGCCGTAGTGACGGAGCAGCTCCCCACTCTGCACCCCTCAACCCCTACTGTATGATCCATGCTGCCCCAAGGCACCAGGCACAGGCTCCTCTTGGCTCCCCTTGTACAGGGATACCACTCTGGGTGGAGCACATCCACAGTGATGGGGGACAGGTGGGAAGCAGGGTCCCTGAGTACCCAGGATTCAGCTCCACACTGCCTTGAGGCCCTGTGTGCCTGTGCTACAGGGATGGCTGGGATCCAGGTTGGGATCCAGGTCTGCTTGGAGGAGACTGCATTGATTTTATTTTTTTTTAACATCTGAAAGGAGACACCTCCCCGCCGCCACTTGCTGGGGCTTCCCACAGCTGCCTTCCCACTTGGGGGTCCCCATGGCCTCCTTCTCTCCCAGGGGTCCCCACAGCCACTCTCACGCTTTGGGATGCCCCCTGCCCACCCGGGGGTCCCAATGGCCATCCCCCCACCACGAGGTCCCAGTGCCACCCTGTTGGGGTCCCCACAGCTGAGCTCCTGCCCTGGGGGCCCTGGCAGGTGTCTGATGGCCCCTGCCTTGCAGTGCAGGATGGAGTGCAGGGACGTGCCGGCGGAGACGCTCTACGACGTGCTCCATGACATCGAGTACCGCAAGAAGTGGGACACCAACGTCATCGAGACCTTCGACATCGGGAGGCTGACGGCCAACTCCGATGTGGGATACTACGCCTGTGAGGAGGGGTCTGGGGGTCTGGGTGCTCCTGGGGAGGGCTCAGTCCCTGGGCAGCTACCACTCCACCCTGGGCTGGCATCTGGGGGTTCCATGGTGTGTGGCGTGGAAGGGAGGAGTCTGCATACCAGTTTGGGGGGATTTGGAAGGCAGAAGGGGATCTTGAAAGTGAGTGTCTCACTCTGGAACATCCCACCTGGTGCTGTCCCTAGGGAGGTGTCCCAAGCCCCTGAAGAACCGCGACGTGGTCACACTCCGCTCCTGGCTGCCCATAGGCTCTGACTACATCATCATGAACTACTCTGTCAAGCATCCCGTGAGTTTAGCGGGGCACCGGGGGTGCTGTGGTGCTGGGCTGGGGCTCACTCAGATCTTGGGGGGATAGGTTGGAGAGTTGAGGGGCTCTGCACAAGCCCTGCTTGTGGCTGGTGCCTCTGTACCCCACCTGCCCTGCCAGTGACTCGTGCTCCCTCCCTGGTGCCCCCCACAGAAGTATCCCCCCCGCAAGGACATGGTGCGGGCTGTCTCCATCCAGACAGGCTACCTGATCGAGGGCACGGGAGCCAAGAGCTGCACCATCACCTACCTGGCACAGGTGGACCCCAAAGGTGAGAGAGGGACCCCCAGCTCTGTGCTCTGGGGCTCAGCACCCTCAAGTCCTTCCCTTGTGTCAGTGTGTGCTTGGGGGACCCAGTGGGGTCCTGGTGGAACTCAGGGGGAGCTTAGTGGGGGTCTCATGAGTTCTCAGTGTGGGCTCATTGGGAGTTCAGGGCCTTAATGGGGGCTGTGGGCTCAGTGGGGGCTCAAGAGTAGCTTGGGGGGCTCAGGGTGGGCTGGGGGAAGCTGAATGGGCACTGACTTGGACTTAATGGGGGCTCAGTGGGAACTCAGCCTGGGCTGGGGGTGGCTCAGTGGGGATTCATTTGGGGGTCTGGCACTTCAGGGCAGCGTCAGTAGGGCTTCAGGAAGTCTCAGGTTGAGCTCAGTGGGACTCGGGGTGGGTGCAGGAGGACCTGTGGATATGCTCAAGGTGGGCTTGAAAGGGCTCATCAGTAGAAGCACCTTGAGATGGAGCATGGAGCAATGTCAGGAGGAAACATCTTGGGCCTATTCTCTTCAAATCTTTCATTTTTGTGGCTTGAAGAGGGACCCAAAATGCTGAAATCACTGTTTTTGACCTCTGCAAGAGCGGAGAGCAGTATGGATTGAACCCTGTTCCCTCTCTAACCACATGTGCCCACTGAGAGTGCTGTGGGGGTCACACATGTGGGGTCCTGGTTTTTAGGCACTGGGGGGATGCTGGGGCTCCCACTCCCAGCTGCCCTCCCTTCTCTCCAGGTTCCTTACCGAAGTGGGTGGTGAATAAATCCTCCCAGTTCCTGGCCCCCAAGGTGAGTCTGTGGCACGGGGGTGGGGCTGATGTGGGGTGAGGGCTCTCCGTGCCCATCTCCCTCTTCCTCCCAGGCGATGAAGAAGATGTACAAGGCATGCCTCAAGTACCCTGAGTGGAAGCAGAAGCATGACCCTCACTTCAAGCCCTGGCTGTTCCCGGAGCAGAGCCGGCTCCCGGCCCTGGCCCTGTCCGAGCTGTCCCTGCAGCACGCGGATTCCCTGGAAAACATCGACGAGAGCTCCCTGGCCGAGAGCAAGGAGGACCGTGGCGAGGGCAGCGACGAGGACAGCCTGACCTGATTCCCCTGGGAGCTCCTCTCCTCGTTCCCCTGGCTAGGACAGCCTGACATGACCCCCACCCTGGGGGCTCCTCTCCCTATCCCCCCACTTCCAACATGGTTTGTGTCTCTATCTCACACACCTGTACACATGCACCCCCACTTTGGGTTTCAGGGGGACCCCCCTCATTGGTGTACCCCTGTCTGGGGACAGCAGGGACATAGTGGGTCCCCCAGGGTGAGAAGTTGGGGGTTGTCTGGTCGCTGAGCCCTTGTGGGACACGGGAGTTGTCCCTATAGGTGGCAAACCCAAAGTGACCTTCAGCTTTTGGGGGGGGCAGAGGAAAAGGGGGGGCCCTGTGCCTGCTCCTCAGTCTTGGAGACCCTTCCACTGCACTCCCCCTCTGCCCCCCCATTCCTGCTCCCCATCTCTCTATTATGGTCCAACAGAATTGCCTTCATCCCATGGGATCCCCACCCCCAGCAGACAAGTACCAGGAGGTGCTTGGGCACCTGCCTGCACCTCTGGGTGTGCAGAGGGGTTTGGGGGGCTTCTGGCACCTCCTGGCATGCTGGGAAGGAGGGCCTTTGGGGTTTTTTGGCATCTCCAAGCATGTAGAGGGGAAGCTTCTAGGCTCCTGGCACCTCCAGCATGTTGGAGGGGATGTTGGGGTCTTACCTTCAGGCATGTGGGAGGAGTTGAGGGGCTCATGGCACCTCCAGATGTGTTGTGGTGGGCATTTTGGGGGCTCCTGGGATCTCCATTCATGTTGAGGGAGGGTCTTATGGAGTCTCAGCATCTTCAGGTTTGTGTGGGGGAGGTTTTGGGGTAAGTTCACACCTCCAGGTGTGCCCAGTATCTCTAGGGGCTCCCAGCATCTTCAGGCACGTTGAAAGGACTTGGGGGGGCTCCTGGCACCTCCTGGTGTTCTGTGGGTCTCTGAAGGCTCCTGTCCTGTCCCCTGCCTTTCTAGGATGGGGACCCTTTCCAAGCTGGGTGCCTGGACCCTTCCTCCACTGGAATTTGAGGCCTTGACTGGGGGTTTGGGAGCTGGTCTTTGGCCATGCTCCTGCCCCCTCCTTTTCTGGGGGTGCACAGGGACATGGGAGATTTTGTACCTTGTACCAGAGTTGATTATTTAGGAATAAAATAATTGAATCTGGCATGGGAGGGACTCGGCCTCTGTCCCACCTTGGTCCTTTGGTAGCCATCCCTGTCCCCACAGTGCACTCAGACAGGGGGGTCCCTGCTCATGGTGGTTGCTGGGGGGACCCTCAGGGGTTGTGGGACCCTCACCTCCAGGGGGGCTCTGGGTGATGGTGATGCCACCAGAGGGTGGCAGAGAAACCCCTAAAATGAATTTACACTGGGCACTGATTAGGCATGAGGCCACACACTCCTTGTAGCTGGTTTTCCCACAGCCCCAGCCAAGCCAGTACCAGCAGTACATTTCCCCCAAAACCTCTGGGAGAGGAGACGTGGGGGGCTGAACTTTGGGGGCACTCCAGGGGGATACATCCTGGCTTCTCCAGGAGGAGAATACTGGGGAACAGAGCTGGCACTGCCTGGATCGTGGAGTCCTGGGACTCTTGTCTCCTCCTGGGGTGCACCCAGGGACAAAGCTGCTTGTGCACCCCATCTCTGCCCTCCCAGTGCTGTGGCACCCCAACACCTCAGCAGGCCCCCACCCTTCTGTGTGCCCCAGCAGGGTCTTGGTGAGTGGCATTGTCCAGCACGTGCCATCCTCTGTGCCTGTGTCTCTGTCACCTGTGGGGCTGGGGTGGGCACTAGGGACTTGCTTCCCATTTCTCCTGTTAATTTCCACCTCCTCCCACCCTCCTGCACTGCTCCCAATTAAAAATAGAACCCAATTAAAAAGGAACCTGGCCACCACCCACCTGGCAGGTTGGAAATGGAGCCGAACTGGATACAGGACACACTGCAGCAGCTTGAGCCAGGGGGACGCGGAGCAGGACAGGTGATGGGGTAAAGCCCCTCGTGGGGAGGGCTTAGCTCTGTCAGCTCTGGGAGGTACAGTTGGAGACCCAGAGCTGCAGGACCAGAGAGAAGATGGCTCCAAAGGGAAATGGAATATGCTCTGGAACATGTCTGGTGCCAGGGGGGCTGAGAAGAGCTGGGGCACAGGTAGATATGCGGAGGGGGGCAGTGATGTAAGGGCTGTGCTGGGCACATCCTCAGGGACTGACTGACAGGGGTCATCCCTGAAATGCTGCTGGGAAGGGGTACAAGGCTTCAGCCCTTCAGGGATTGGGCACTGCTGCAGGCCCCTGGGGTCTCAGACAGGACTTTGTTGTGTGACACCCCCGAAGTGGGTAAGGCCATGGCACCCTTATCCTCTGCCAAAGGCTCTGGGAGGGTATCCCCCCAGATGGATCCGAAGGTTTGGGATAGGAGAGCAGGGATGTGTGATTGGGTCTGGGGAGCAGGATGGGATAACGTGGGGGATGTGATGGCTCCGGGGAGTGGGGTAGGGAACGGTGGTGGGCTGGTGGAGTAGGGGGGATGCAGGCAGTAAAGGAGCTTTCTGGGGTATTTCACGCTGGCCCCCAGGCAGAGCCCCCCTGAGCAGCAGCACCATGGCCGGGCTGTGGGGCTGAGCCTGGCCCCTCCTGCCCCTGAGCAGCAGCGCCTTGGCTGGGCTGTGGGGCTGAGCCTGGCGCCCTGAGCAGCAGCATGACCAGGCTGTGGGGCTGATCTGGCCCCTCCTGCCCCTGAGCAGCAGCATGACCAGGCTGTGGGGCTGAGCCTGGCTCCCCGAGCAGTACCATGGCCGGGCTGTGGGGCTGAGCCTGGCCCCCTGAGCAGCAGCAGCATGACCAGGCTGTGGGGCTGATCTGGCTCCCCGAGCAGCAGCAGCATGGCCGGGCTGTGGGGCTGATCTGGCCCCCTGAGCAGCAGCAGCATGACCAGGCTGTGGGGCTGATCTGGCTCCCTGAGCAGCAGCAGTACCATGGCCGGGCTGTGGGGCTGAGCCTGGCCCCCCGAGCAGCAGTACCATGGCCGGGCTGTGGGGCTGATCTGGCTCCCCGAGCAGCAGCACCATGGCCGGGCTGTGGGGCTGATCTGGCCCCCGAGCAGCAGCAGCATGGCCGGGCTGTGGGGCTGAGCCTGGCCCCCTGAGCAGCAGCAGCATGGCCGGGCTGTGGGGCTGATCTGGCCCCCTGAGCAGCAGCAGCATGGCCGGGCTGTGGGGCTGATCTGGCCCCCTGAGCAGCAGCAGCATGGCCGGGCTGTGGGGCTGATCTGGCTCCCTGAGCAGCAGCAGTACCATGGCCCGGCTGTGGGGCTGATCTGGCTCCCCGAGCAGCAGCATGGCCGGGCTGTGGGGCTGAGCCTGGCTCCCTGAGCAGCAGCAGTACCATGGCCGGGCTGTGGGGCTGATCTGGCCCCTCCTGCCCTGGCCTCGCGTGGGCGAGGGGCCGAGCAGGGGGGGCTGCCACCCCCGGAGCCGGCAGCCAGCGTGTCCCGGTCCCTGAGCGCCGGATGAAAGGACCATTGTCCCAGGCTGGGCAGCCGTGAGGGCTGGCCATGGACACCCCACGTCCCCTCTGTGTCCCCCGGCCCTCCCACTCTCCTTCTTACCCCCCACTAAGACCTTGGGAATTGTGCGGGGAGGCAAGAACCCCACGCGCAACCCGTTCATTATTTTTTTGGGGAAAGTCCTGGCAGCTTTCCCCTTGAATCCTGTTTCCATGAGGCAGCCAAAGCTCCGTGCGGGAACAAGCCCGGGCCTGGCAAGGGGGGCCCGGAGTGCCCCCGCCCCGGGAAGCGCCCCGGCATCCTCTGGGAGCCGCCGCTGCCACCGGACAGAGGTACCGGGTGCTCCGGGGGGCTGCGGGGGCACCCCCGGCTCGGGCGGGGACTGGGGACATGGGAGGGGGGACACTCTGCCTTCTCAGCGCCGTTTCTCTCCTGGGGGCGGTTGTGTTTCTTTCCACGTGTTTCTGTGGGCACACAGGGGGGCACCGGGGATACTGGGAGCTGCTGGGGCGGTGGGGGGAGTATGGATTGTTCCCCGGCTCAGTGCAGCAGTGGTGTGCCCCCCCAACCCCCCCGACCGGGGTACTCGTGCTGCAGATGGCCCCGGTGTACCCCAGCTCAGCCCCGGTACTCCCCAGCCACATTCCAGTACGCCCCAGCTGGCTCTCAGCACACCTTACCTCGATCACAGTAGGCTCCAGTTCACCCCCAGACCCCTCCACCGCAATCCCAGCACATCCCAGCTCAACCCTGGTTCAATTCCAGTATGCTCCAGCTGCCCCTCAGGAAACTCCAGCTCACTCCCGGCAGACTCCAGCTCACCCCCAGCACACCCGACCTCAACCCCAGCATGCTCCAGTTGAACCCCGCTACTGGCCATGTGCCCCCCAGCTGCCCCAAGCAGACCCCAACTCATTCCCAGCGCACCCCCACTAAATCTCAGCACACCCCAGTTCACCTTAGCGCATCCCAGCTCAAGGCCAGTTCATCCCAGTTTAATCCCAGTATTCCCCAGCACGTCCCAGCTCCTCCCCAGTATATTCCAATTCACCCCAACACTTCCCAGCTCAATACCGGCACATCTCAGCTTAACCCCAGTTTAACCCTAGCCTTCCCAGTTCACTTCCAGCATATCCCAGCTCCCCTGAGCAGACCCCAGCTCAGCCCCAGTCTCCAGGGAGCCCTGGCATTGCTGATAGCCCCCATTCCTGTTGCCGGGTTAGGGTGAGTGACATGTTGGGAGACACTGGGTGGTTGTGCTGCCCGTGCCAGGGGTGAAGCTGGGACAAGGGGACCCCGAGGGCCCAGCTGGCAGATTTGTTTTCTGCTGGGGATCTGGCATGTCCCTGTTCATAGCCAAAAACCAGCGTCAGCTGCTGCCAGCAATGCCTGTGCCACACTAACCACCACCCAGATGCCAAGGGATGCTGGTAGTGGGCTTCCCTTCCTTTCCTCCTCCTCTTCCTCACTGTTTTCCAGTCTGTCTGGTGAAGCCTGGAGCTTTGCCAGTGCTGTGCAGCTGGAACTGGGATGGTGGTTGCTTTGTCCTGCAGTAATGGCAAGCTGGTTCCACGGGACACCTTCACACTGCTGGGGCCATCAGGTTGGGGTTTGGGGTGCCCAGGGGCTGCACCTGCACGGGGGGTTTCTAGGTCCAGCACCACTGCAGGGACAGCAATTTTAATTTGTGGGTTCAGCCCCAAAAGCCAATTTTTGGAGGCACAGGGCTGAGTGCTAGGGCTGGGTGGCTATTCTGGGGTGCTGGGAGAAAGGCAGCAAGGAAAACTCCTCCAAGAGCTTATAGTGCCTTTCTGGGGGTGCTCCAGCAGCTACTGGGGATGTGTTATTATGGGCCACAGCCAGGACATCAGGGATAGAGATATTTAGAGCAATATTGAGGATGTGTTTGCTGTCAGAACTTAGCCTCAGAACAAGGTGAGCCCTGGAGATTTTAGGGGTGTCTCGTGGGAGGCAGGGAGTGATGCAGCTCCTGTGGCAGGACTCTGGCTGTGGGGGGTTTGATGCTTGGGGACACTTTGCAGATGGGTCCCCCAAATCTACAGATGAGGGAAAGCCTGGCTGTGTAGAAAGTCTTTCACAAAGGGGGGGTGGGTGCATGTGTTTGGCAGTCCCTGTGCTTCTGTCTCTGCTGCAGCATCCCCTGCCTTGGCTTATCTGCAGTCCTGTGGTGGCCAGGGGGATCCAGGGGATGGCCCCAGTATGGTGTGACCCTGCTGTGGGGGACAGGGCCTGTGCACCCCAATGAGCATGAAGCAGAGGCTGGAGAGCGTCAGGGCTGGAAAAGGGTGCACCCCATCCACAGCTGGAGGGGTCACCCCTTCCCACGACACTTTCACTTCCCACTTACGAGAAAGTGAAAGAGGGACCTGCATGTTTGTAGTGCTGGTAATGGGGCTGATTTCTCATGGAGGAAGGAGGTGCCCTGCTTCCCAGGGACCCATCAGGGACAGGGACTCATCCTCTGCAGCCAGGCTGTTGGCACAGCCCCCCCTCAGCATCGCCAGACCCTGGGACACTGGGGCTCCTCTGGGGTGGCTGTGCACGTGGGGTTTGGCTTCCTGACCTAGTTTGCTGGCAGCTTCCATAAAGTGTGTCAGGAGCTGAGAGCATTCCAGTGGAACTCAGTGGGTAGTGACAGCATTGCCAGATGTATTTACCCCTTTTCTGGCTGGATTTCCTCATTTCTGGTCAGATTTACCACGTTTTTTTACTGGATTTGCTAATTTCTGGCTGTATTTGCCCCTTTTCTGGCTAGATTTTTGAGGCAGGCAGCAACACCTTGGAAGGGAATGCTGTTTGCTGATGCAAACTCATCTGTTTGTTGGTGCCACAGCCTGGGACATATTTCACCCTCCCAGGTTTTGCTTCCATGGAGGAAGGGGAATGCAGGTGGGACCCTGGGGAAATGAGGGACCCTCAGTTTTCCTGCCCCCTTGTTCCTAACTCCTCACCCACCTCATCACTGCCCACCTCCCACCCTCTATGCACACAGAGCTGGCTTGAAGCAGCTCCCCTGTCTGGGCACACCCTGGTGTGTATGTGTGTGTGAGCCCTCTGGCTTCTTCACATGAACCACCTGGCAACACATGGCAGAGGGAGGAGGCTCCAGAGAGGCAATTCCACCTCTGGATTGTGATTCACAAGCCTGAACTTGATCCCTGAACAGCGCCTGGGGGGTTTGAATATCATTTGCAATTTCTTTGGCTGAGAAGATCTTGAAAATGGAAAAGCCTCACCTTCCCAGGAAATACCTTGGGTGCTGCTGAGCAGGTGGGCACCCACTGAGGTGGGGTGTGGAGGGTTTGGGTGGGAAGGGGTCTGTGGAGTGTGGGGTAATCACTGCTTGCTGAGGATCCTGCTTGGGCGGTTTCGGGGTGAGGATGTGGTGCTTTCGATTCCCAGCTGGGTGGGGAATCTGCAGTGGTCCTGGGAGGTCTGTTGGGGACATCACATTCACCCCCTGGATCCAGCAGGGACACTGGTGACATTGGCCTCATTCTGGCTGGCTGTGGCTTTAGTGCTGAGGATCTCTCCTTAATTTAGGCAGGAAAGGGTAAAAATTGCTGTGGTGTGAGCCTGGTTGCCCAGTGGTGGCTGAAGAAGCCCCTTCCCACTGGTGGCCAACCCTGTTCCCACAGGTCCTTCTGCCACTCGGCTTTACTCTGGTGGGTTACAGCTTACTGTCCTCTCAGGGAATCCACAGGGGTCCTGGGGTGTTGGGACATGGCAGCCACCTGCCTGCTTGTCCCTTTCTGCCCAGTGGCCAGAGCTCAGCTTGTCCTGCAGCCCCACAACGCCCTGTCCTTGGTACCTGGTTCCTGCTGCAGCAGTGCTGAGCTCTCACTTCCCAGAGATCACCCTGCCTGGCTCTTCCTTCCTCTCCTGCTGAAAGCCCTGCCCTGTCCTTCTGTCACCCAGGGCTCACAGCACCTCAGATCCAGCCTTCTCATGGCAGCTGTGGTCAGTGCCTCACCACACTGAGGCCTCACAGCTCTGCTGGGCTCTTGCACCACATCCTAGCTCAGAGCTCTGCTCGGCTTTCCGGAAAGTTCCCATTGCTGAGGTGGCGTTTGAGGAAGTGCCAGGGCCGGCAGAGACCCCTGGGCAAACCTCCAGTGCTCCAGCTGGACCACGGGCAGGCTGGCCACCTCCTGCTGCTGCTGCTGCTGCTGCTGAGCCCAGGGACCTGTGCTGGTAATGAGCTTTCCTTGATTTCCCACAGAGCTGGGCAAGGGGAACATGGGGTGCAGCAGGGTTTGCCTGCACTGGAGGAGGAATTGCAGTGGGAACTAGATAACCAAGTGGGTGTCAAACACCCAGCAGGGCTCCTGTGCTGGATTTTCCTGGCTCATGGCCACTATTCTGTGGCAGGGAGGAGCTGTGGGATGGCCACCACTTCATTACCTGGTGCCTGGGTGCTGAGTGCAGCTGTCAGTGACATCCTGATGGCCCTGGTCACACTGCTGGATTCCTGGCACGTTGTTAGGGGTAACAGTGATTACCCAGGGGAAGCTGGAGCCAGTGAAGGAAGCGTGCTCGCCTGTCACTTCAGTCAGAGCCCATAGCTTCCATGGCATGCACAGCTCCTTAAGCAAGCAAGCCCAGCCCTCATTAGTGCCCTACCTGAGAGCTGGGAAGCCCATGGCCCTGAGAGAGTGGTGGGATGCAGTGGGAGAAGGGTGGGCACACCCCTGCATCACGGGGGGCTACTCTCTGGGGCCAGCATGCTCAGCTCTGCTGGGGGAAGAGGTGAATCCCAAATGCTCTCTTGAGCTGAGGGCATCTGGTGGGCTGGGGTAGCTGCAGAAGCCTCCAGAAAAGCAGCCAACACCCAAATTTGGGGAGAGAGGGGCTTGCTGAGCCCCTTGGTCCAGAAAAAGGGAACCAGCACCAGGCACCCCCAGATCCTTCATCCCCAGCACTGTGAGAGTGAGGGCTCTGTGGGTTTGGGATGGGGCTGAGGGGTATTTTGGCATCCTAACTTATCCCCCCAGAGCACCAGCCACAGTGCCAGGGTGCTGGCAGCCCTTGCCATTCCCTCCTCACACCATTTGTCCAGCCTTTAAGTCTCTTACAAAACAGCCCCTGTGGTGTTGCCTAATCCCAGGGAGGAATGCAGTGGGTCAGCACTGGGAGGATTTGTGCTGGGCAGGGGCCACAGCCAGGGTCACCCCCCAAACCCCAGCAGCCAGCTGGGTCACAGCATCTCCCTGTCTTGGTTTTGCTTCTGGAATATCCTCATCTTGTTTAGCACAGAGGTTAAATGATTAATGATTGGAGGAGGGAACCTAGCAGAGGCCTGATGAATTATTTACTTGGTGAGGGCAAAGGGCCCGACAGCAACGGGAGCTGCCAGCCTGGCACACCGGGGACTTCCCTCACTGGCGTTGTGTCCCCATCCCTGTCCCTGGTGAGCAGCAAGGAGGGCCCTCAGCCCCCCCAGATAGTGCTGGGACAGCGCCAGTGGTGAGTGCTGGTGCAGCTGTCCCTTCCTGCCAGCTCTGTCCCACCACTGCATCCGTGTCCTGGCACAGCTGGGGATGCTGGCACTGGTGTCAGTGGGTGACACTGGTGGCGATTCCTTGGCTCTAGCCAGGACAGGGGGCATTTGTGGGAGCCCCATCCTGCTGTCACTGTGTTTCCCTCTGCTCCTCCACAGCCAGTGCCCAGCTGGGGTGGAGCCTGCCTGTGCTGGTGTCACTGGGATGTGGTGACAGCAATGTCACCCAGCACCATCACATTTTCAGTAATAGATGAGGGCTTTCTAGGTGTGGAGGTGGAAGAGAGAATTTTATTCTGAATCAGGGATTTTTGTGGTGCTGGGACCAGGGATTTTATTCTGAATCAGGGATTTTTGGGTGCTGGGAAGGTCCTGGGTGCTGCTGATTTCTCTGGTGCTGCCAGCAAGGAGCCACAGGGATCAGCCAGCGCTGTTGCTCCTTCCTTGGACACTTGATCCTTGGAGCCTGAAGCAAAGCCAAACTGTGCCAGGAAGTGCCAGGGAAGTGGCACTGTGGCCACATCCCAGCAGCACCACTGGGATGCTGGTGTCTCCAGGTGCAGGGCTCACTGGCTGCAGGGACCCCGGCAGTGTCCAGTTTGTGCTGGCTTGAGAGCGAGCTCTGCTCAGCTGTGCACTTTGCACCGAAACCGCAAGTGCTGCTGAGGGGGGCCTGCCTGAGTCACAGCAAATGTGACTCTGACAGCAGATCGGACTGGCCTATTTACAGCTCCAGGAAATCCTCTGGCTCCTTCTTAGCAGGTCTAGAGAAACCTCCAGCAAACACAAAATAAGATGGTGCCGGGGTCACGAGCAGCGCTGTGTGTGCCGGCGTGACAGGATCTGCCTCCTGCCTGGAGCCTGCTGAGGCCGTGATGCTGGTGGGTGGGAAGGGCAGGGCATCCCATCTGCTGCTTGGGGGATAACATGGATTTGCCCTGCCAACAGCTATGGTGTGGGATGGGTGTTCTGCTGCAGGAGCTGGGACAACAAATGAGCCCCATGTGCCAAGCTCTGGATGCCACAAGGGCACTCTGCTAGGTGTGAGCACCAAGGTGCTCTGCCAGCACTCCAGGGTGTGATGCCATGCCAGAGCAATGCCAGGGACAGACAGGGCTTTGGAGCTGGGAGCAATGCCAAGGACAGACAGGGCTCTGGAGCTGGGAGCAATGCCATAGTGGGCATATGGTCTGTGAGGAGGGGTTTGGTGTGGTTTGGGTTGGGGGCTCCAGTGACAGCACCCTGCCACGGGCTGTGATAGGGACAGTCTGGGAGAAGGGACAGCCTTCTGGATCCAACTGTCCATGTCACCCTGTCCTGGCTTGCTGCTGTGAACCAGAGGAGCTGCATCCTCGAGGGTGTCAGCCCTGAGACGCAGCCAACAGCTCCCCTGCCCTTGAATCATGCATATTCAGGCATATTCCCTGATTATCCACAATGTGGATAATCCCCTACTGCTCTGTCCCACAGCCCAAATGTCACCCCTGGGACCAAGCTGGGGCCCCATGGTGCCTTCATCTGTAAAGGGATGACCTCTATGTTTCAATGGCTAAAGTGGGACGCACCAGCATTTCCACACCCCTGCAGCCCCCCAGTTCAGGAGTGGGTGATCCTGGGGGCACAGCATGGTTGGAGGCTGGGAATATTGGTTTTGGGACTCCAAGCTTCACCTGGTGTGTGTTTTGGGACTCCAGGCTTCACCTGTTGTCTCCATTCCCAGGTCCTGATGTCATCCTGAGCCTTGCTGGCAGCACAAGATGCACTGAGTGGTGCAGGTTTCCGTGGCCAGCCCCCTGCCATGGAGGAGGAGGGATCCCTGCCGGTGTCTGCCTGGCTGTCTGCCGTCCATCTCGACCAGTATGTGGAGAGCTTCCAGCAAAGCGGGCTGTGGTCGGTGTGGGACTGCCGGGCTCTGACGGACGAGGGGCTCACCCGCCTTGGGGTGCTGCTGCCCGGCCACCGCCGCCGTATCCTCCTGGGCTTGCAGAAAGCTTTCGCCGAGGCGCCGCCGCCCGCAGGGACTCAGCAGCCCCCTGGCACCAGACCTGTCCCCATGAAGCGCCACATCTTCCGCCCGAGCGCTGCGGCAGCGCCGGAGCCGCCGGAGCCCCGGTGCCCGCCGGTGCCCGCTGGGACCCCACCGCTGGAGCCGGAGAGGGGGGCAGGCTTCCCCCAGCTGCCCCCACCCATCCCACCGAGGGTGGGCTGCCGCCCGCCCCTCAAATTCTCGCCATCGCTATCGGGGGACAGCCCCGAACCCCCCCTTGCATCCTGCAGCCATCTCCCAGCCCTGGAGGACCCCTCTCCAGCAGCCTTTGGGGACAAGCCCCCCGCCGACAGCAGGGCCAGACCCCCACTGCCGGCCAAGAGACACCAAGTGGAAACCAAGTGCCAGAGCCTGAAGGGCCCCCCAGTGCCTGAGCGCCCCCCCGTGCTGCCCCCCAGGGCTGTGTCCCACAGGAGGTAAGGGGGGGGCAGGGACACGGCCCCAAGGTGGCCGAGTCTGTGTGGGGGGCTGCTGGGATGTGGGTGGGACCCTTGGGGTCACAATATGGCTTGCCTATGCGCTCCCCAGACCTTAGAACATGTCCTGGGGGTATCCCCAGCCCCAGTACATCCCATGGGGGTACTAACCCTTCCCCCAACCCCAGTACATCCCATGGGGGTATCCCCAGCCCCAGTACATCCCATGGGGGTACTGACCCTTCCCCCAACCCCTGCACAACCCCTGGGGTAGCCCTGCCCCAGGGCACGGCACATTTCCCTACCAGCACTGGGGTGGGGGGTGCTGAAATATTCATTTTAGCTCTAGCTGGGTGTATCCGCCCTGCTCATCCCAGTCAGCCAGGTCACCCCAGCCTGGCATGGGCTGGGTGCCATCCCACAACAATGCAGAGCCCTGCCTTCCCCCCACCTGCAGTGTAGGCAGTGCTGAAGCCTGAGGAACTCTGGACACCAGTGGGTGCCAGGCAGTGAACTGCCACGCACAGGGAGCATGGGGCAAGCTGCTGCCAGCTGCTGTGGCCAGGTGACACGGGAGCAGGCTGGAATTTTGGGACAGCAGCACTTGCAGCCCCCCCTCTGATGTCCCAACCACCCAGTGCACTCCCAAATCCTGCAGAGCACAAGCAGATGTGGGGATGAGGACTGGGAATGCAGTTTGGAGGGGGCAGACAAGCTCCTGGGTACCAGCACCCTCCCAGAATGAGGTGAGGGAATGTCACCAGGCTGGTGTGGCCCCCATGCCCCAGGAGTCCTTCCCTGCAACCTCCCCAGGACCCACAGACTCTAAGGGATATACTCCTGGAGCTGGGGGGTCTAGGTGGTCCCCTCAGGGGGGTCCTGGGAGTGAGGCTGGGTTTGTCCTGACTGAAGGTGCTGGATGGGACCATCCAGCTGGACTGATGGTGTTGGATGTGTGCAGTCAGGATGAGAATGGGAGGACTGGGTTTTCCCTCCAGCTTCCCATCCCTGTGTCCCAATGGGCTTTTTGTGGTAAGGTGGGTGGAGGTGATCCCTCTGCCTGTGCTGTCCATGCTGGATGTTGGATGCCAGCTGTGCCAGCGTTCTGGTTCTTGCCATGCTGGTTTGGTGCTGGGTGTGCCATTGGTTTGGTACTTGCCATGCTGGTTTGGTGCCAGCTGTGCCGTGAGTTTGGTGCCATCTATGCCGGGTATTGGATGCCAGTTGTGCCATCGGTTTGGTACTTGCCATGCTGGTTTGGTGCCAGCTGTGCCATGGGTTTGGTGCCATCCGTGCTGGGTGTTGGATGCCAGCTATGCCAGTGTTCTGGTTCTTGCCATGCTGCTTTGGTGCCAGCTGTGCCGTGATTTAGTGCCATCCATGCTGGGTGTTGAATGCCAGCTGTGCCAGCGTTCTGGTGCTGGCCGTGCCGCGGGCTCTTTCTGGCCATTCTGAGGAATTGGTGTTAGCCATGCCTCTGCTTCGGCCAGCTCAGGAAGTTTTGCTGTTTTTAGCCCGCAGGAAGTGCCGGGGTGAGAAGCTGCGCTCCCCGCCGGCCTCCCCCGGCCCTGCCCGCGGTGCCGCTCGGTCCCGCCGCGGTCGCTGTCACCTGCCCAGGTAGGGGGGCACGGCGGGCGCGGTGCCGGGCGTGCCGCGCAGGGGCGGCCGGCGGGCCCGGGGCGGAGGGTTCTGGGGACGGGATCGAGCGCTGCCGGCGCTACCGGGTGCGCCTCTCGCCGTGCCGCTGTTTCCTGCCCTGGCCTGTGAGCCACGGGCACTGCCGGTTCCTGCTGCCCGGGGACTTCAGGGCATCCTGCCGCGGGACAGGCGCTGCCCATCCTGGCACGGCACCCCCCGGGCTGCGCACTGGGGACCGGGATTCCCCCCCGGAGCCGCCCCGCGGGATCTGGGGGTGCATAAGGGTCCCTTGGGAGCTGCATTGTGAGACTCGGGATGGGATGGGCCAGGCGGTGGCTGAGCAGCACCCCCCGACACAAGGGTGCTCCCGTGGCTTGGGGGACTCTGGGGACACTGTGGCAGAGCCCCGGGGACTATGCCACTGTGGGACAGCTGGGTGGCCACAGGACCCCGGCACCTGGTGTGCCATCATGCACTCATAACATAGAAATACCTCAAGGTATGTGTGGGTGCTTGGTAGCAACAAAAGAAAATATGTATGGGTGTGTGTGTGTGTATATATATATTTCTCACATAGGTCTTGATGCTGTAGTGAATATATCCAGGAGTTTATCTGTGCACCCCTATGTATGTTATATGTCTATTATGTGGATATATTGGGGATTCAGAACTAACCAGCCAAACCCCAAAACTCTGATTTCAAAAGTCACTTTTTTTGTATGACCTGGAATGTATTGGCTGTAGGTGGGTTC
This sequence comes from Melospiza georgiana, assembly GCF_028018845.1. NCBI lineage: Eukaryota > Metazoa > Chordata > Aves > Passeriformes > Passerellidae > Melospiza > Melospiza georgiana. The sequence continues at coordinate 96,944,813 of NC_080431.1, forward strand.
TTGTTTTGAGAACATTTTAAAAATAAAGAGCTGTGATTTCCTAAGAAATTCTTCTCTCTGAGGGTGGTGAGGCCCTGGCACAGGCTGCCCAGAGAAGTTGGGGCTGCCCCACCCCTGGAAGTGTTCAGAGCTGGGTTGGATGGGGCTTGGAGTAACCTGGGGTTGTAGGTGTCTCTGCCCATGGCATGAGAAAAGCTTTAAAGTCTTTCCCCAACCAAACCATTCCATAGTTCTGTGGCTCTTTGGCCCGTGCTGGTGCCTGGCCATGCCCTGGCTGGAGGAGGTGCTGTGGGGCAGGACAGCTGGCACGGACAAGGGGTGCATTCAGCAGGGTGAGGGTATGAGTCACCCTGTGGTGGGTTTTGGGTCCCAGCTCTGTGTGTGGGGCAGCCTCTGCTGGGAGCTTGGGAAGCAATCCACACTGGGGCTCCCTGCAGTGATGGGTGACTGGCCACAGTGCCCTGTGCTGGGTCTGAGGGAGCCCCACAGCCCTGGGGTGCTGCTGTTGGCCCCAAACCCACCTCCTGCCCCCTGGGGTGCCTGCAGCCAGTGAACATGAAATGGGGGGGTTGGGGGGATACTGCTGGGCTGCCCAAGGACCAACCACAGTGGGGGATGCTTGCCCATGTTGGGGCTGATGGCTGCTCATGTTTGGATGTTCCTTGCCCATGCTGAGCTGATGCCCACATCAGGGTGATGCTCACTGCATCCAGGCTGCGACTGGGGCTCTTTGCCATCAGCTGTGAGGCAGCTGCATTGGTCTGCCCCTGTCTCTGAGTGGGAATGAGACCCCACCATGTGGAGGTGGAGGTTCTCACAGGGAGGGATCTCTGAGAGTGAGGGCTGAGGAAGAGCTGGAGCAGCCCTGTGTATGCGAACAGCCTGGGAGCAGAGCAAGTGACCTGGGCATTTCTGGGGTGACACCATCCACCCATCTCCCCTCACTTCCGGCTTGCTGCCGTGGTCCCTGGTGCTTCCTCCTAGCTGCTTGCAGAGCCATATTGTGGTTTCCTCCAGGCCATGTTCAACTCTGAGTTCTCACCACCCCGCCAAACCCGGGGCCACCCCAAGCATTTCTGTGCTAGGAGGTGACAGGATCGTCCCAGCCCTGCTGGGTGTGGGATGTGTGAGATACCACCTGCCACGGGTTGATGGCAGCAGCTGTGTCCAACACTGGGAGCTCTCTCACCACTTCTGCACTTCGTGCCACCCTCCCAGTGCCAGCAGCGGGGCTGTGAGCCCCCCAGTTTTGGCCACTGATGGCTCAGACCTAGACACCCCACAGAAGATCCCATGAGCATGTCTGCATCCTGATTGTGGGATGAGGCTGTCACTGAGGGGGGGCACACCCTCTCCATGCCCAGGAAGTGATCTAGGGATTAGAGCAGCCCCCTGAGCAGCTGGTGGGGAGAGGGGGTTGTACAAAGTGATGTCCAAGGAAGTGATGACAGAAGACTCATTTTGGAGGTCTGGGTGAGCTGGGCAGGGGTTGTGGCCTGGGCAGAGCTTTGGCTTTGTGGTGGTGGCTGTGGGAGAGCAGCCCTCTCTGCCCCCCTAGATAAAGGGTATAAAAGGGTAGATAAGGGGTAAATAGATAAAGGGTAGCTTTAAGGTGCTGCTCAGATAAGGGACAGCAAATAAGGCACTGGTTTGCCACTTGTCTGATGGCAGAGGTGGCACCAGGCAGACCCTGCCTGGAGCAGGACTGGCATCCTTTGGGCATGGCTGCAGAGGGGTCTGAGAAGTGCAGGGGGTGATAGGGCATAGGGGGTGACAGGGCACCCACGCTGCCCCAGGGAGCCATGGGGGGACATGAAACCCAGCGATGCCACAGCAGCAGATGGTGACAGGTGGGGCAGGCAGAGCAGTGGAGAGGCTGTTTTGGAAAACTGGGGTGTTATTTGTGCCTGAGCTCTGGGAGTGCCCATCCTGCTGGTCCCTGGGATGGTGGGGCTGGGGCTGCACAGGACTGGGGCTGAGCCAGAGCCCTTCTGAGCCTGAGGCTTGTCATCTCACTGCTGGCCATGGGGCTTGTGTTGCAGCCCCCCACCCTCACCCCAGGGGACAAACACCATCCTGCGTGGCTGCACGGATGCAGAGCCCAGCCAGGCTTGTGCTGGAGGCTCTGTGGCTTGTGCACTGTCACCTCTGTGTCTCTGGGTCTCTGCACACCTGGGTGCTCTGGCAGCTCCTGCCTGGTGGTGTTGGGAGCAGTGCTGCTCCCCTGCCCGTGCTCCCCTCCTTCCCTGCCAGCATTCCCTAATGTATGGATGGTTGTGGCTGGTTCCCATGGAAATGGCTGCTGAGAAATGAGGTCAGGCTGACCCAGGGAGAGCCAGCACTCCCATCCTTCCCTGCTTCCTGCTCCAGCCAGGGAGAAGCTTCTTCTGCAGCTCACCCCAAGCTAAGGGAAAGCTCTTGTGCACAAGCCATGGTGCTGGGAGGCACATCCCCAGAAACCATGGTGTGCTGATGGCATCCTTGGCCATGGAATCATGGCATCACAGAATGGTTTGGATTGGATGGGACCTTAAAGCTCGTTTAGTTCCACCCCCCTTGCCAAGGGCAGGGACACCTCCCACTAGACCAGGTTGCTCCAAGCCCCATCCCACCTGGACTGGAACATTTGCAGGATGGGGCAGTCACAGCTTCTCTGGGCAACCTGTGCCAGGGCGTCACTGCCCTCAGAGGGGAGAACTTCTTCCCAATACCCAGTCTAACCAGCTGTTCCTTTTTGTGGTGCAGTGGGAGGTAGCTGGGGCAAGGATGGAGATGGTGCCAGCATGCAGCTCCCCTGGGGCTCACCTCCCTGGGGCTTGGGGTGGAATTCTGCCCACTGCCTCTGCCCTCTCCCTGCATTCAGGGATGCTTCAAAGGTACCTTGTATTTTTATACCCTAGAGAAACTTCTTAATTTCCTGCCCTTGAAAACACCATTACCCCAGAGGTTTCTATTGATTGCCTGTCACTTTTCAGTCTCAGGAAGGCAGGAAGCAAGGAATAGGAGGTAGGAGTGGCTGAGCTCAGCTGCTCGGGCTCTGTGCAGAGGAGGACAGTCCCCCATGGTCCCTCTCCCCACTGGTCATGGCTTTGGGGCTGGGGCATTCGTCACTGAGCCAGGAAAAGCTCCATTTCCAGAATTTCTTGCTGCTGTAGCAGCCACCCTGGATCTCCAGTGTCCACTCCACCATAAGGAAGCTGGTGGCACAGAGCACCCCTAGGACTCCCAGGACCCCCATCCTACTCAAGGAACCCTGCAGCCACTTGCAAAACAGCTAAGGAAGCAACTCTGCCATTGTTTAGACTGGAGGAAAGAAAACAACCTGCTCTGGGATGTGGCTTCAAGGCTGTGGGTGGCTTGAGGTGTCCCAGAGTCAGATAAGGATCCTGGGCTGTGAAGCACACACAGGGGAGTGAGGCTGGATGCCAGGAAAACATTTCCAGGCTACAAAAGTAGTCATATAACCCAAGCATAGGCAAGGCTTTACCCCGGGGTCTTAGGGATTGCTTTGTGGGTCTGGGTCTGCTGGGGTTTGGTCCCTTTTGGGGGTTCTCTGTGACCCCCCTGCAGGTGTATCAGGGTTGGGAAGCGAGGCAGGAGCTGGCACAAGGCAGTGCTTGCTCCTCTCCCCCACAGCATCCCTGTGAAGGAGGAGGTGCCCATCACTGAGAGAGCAGCCAGTGCCACCCTGTGCTCCCCGCTGCCCCCGCCCCGCTGCAAGGCGCCAGCACCGACGCCACCGGCACCGACGCCACCGGCACTGCCCTCCAAGGCCAGCCTTCCCTTCGTGCCAGAGTTTGGTGAGTACCAGGGGGCCTCTTCACTCTCCCCCTGTCACAAATCCTGCCTTGGGATAGCTGGCTGCCAATCCATCAGCATCCATCCCGTGGGTGCTGTGCCTTCCTTCTTGGCAGTTTGTTCCTCTGTCCTTGCTGTGGTCTCTTTCTTCTCTATCCCCTTTCTTGTCTTCTGGGCTGGGAGAGTCAGGGGTGCAAGGCCTGGGCTGGGGGATTTAGGGTGTGTGAGGACTTCAGGGAAGGGGTGTAAGACCTGGGTTGGTAGTTTCAGGGGATGGGAGATGTGGACTGGGGGTTTGGGTGCAGCCTCTCCTAGGGCAGAGCATAGGTTTCTGTGGGTGCTTCCAGCACCCACACTCACTCACAGAGGAAAAGTGAACCTATTGGGAGGTGAAATGCAGATGTCCCTGATTCTGGAATCCCAGGATGCCTTTGGATCTCCCTCAGGGTGTCCCTGGGGCTCAGCCAACTGCAGTGAGCAGTGCTGAGCTGGGGACCCCCATGGAGAGGTGAAAGTTTGGTCTCAGGGTGCAGCCCTGGCTGGACTGTACTTCAGCTGGAACAGCTCTGCTGCAAGGAAGGGGAAGGGCTGAGTTGTGTGGGGTGCTGGGTGCCTCTCAAGGCCAGCAGCCCTGCAGGAAGCAGCACTGGCTTAACTGGGATCTGGGATGTGTTTCAGAAGCTGGGAGAAGCCGTGGACAGGTTATCAGGACAGAGCTTATCTGTTTGTTGGGGGTGCAGGGAGGAAAGCTGCTCCCACCCTGATGGGTTTGGGATGCAGAGTTTGTAGGGGGTTTCTGTGGTGCCAAGGTGAGCACCTACCTGCACCCCTCAGCCCCCTGAAGCCTGAGAGCATCCTCACCTGCTGCCAAGGCCCAAACACCATCATCTGGGTTGTGGTTTTGGGAGGAATCTGATCCAGATTCTCAGTGGGATTTGGGAGTGGGTGTCTGCCAGGGCCAGGCTGTCTGGGACCATTTGTTCCCTGTGGGGTTACAATCCTGACCAGGACTCCTGCTGATGTGAGTGCTGGGGGAGGAGGAACCATCTCTCACTCCCATCATCCTCCGGGATCTCATTTCCACAGTGCACAAGCTCAGGAGCTGATAAGGAATGGGAGAGGAGGGAGGGGAATCCACCCTGGCAAAGCAGCTGTGGAAAAATCCCCTGGGAACCCCCAGCAGAGACAGGAGAGCCTGGATGGAGCCATGGTGCTGGGGCTGGTGTCACCAAGTCCCCTTCTGGCGAGGCCAGGAGTGTCATGACAGTGCTGGGAGGTGCCACTAGCGGGACTTTGCCCTTTCCAGCTCTTCCCCAAACTCCTTGATAAAACCTTTGTTGTCACAAGAATGAGGTTGTTATTTGCCAAGGGCAAAGCAAAGGGAAGCCAGCCATGTCTGCATCATCCTCCCCACAGGCTCCAGGCTAGCAGGGGGAACTGGGACCCCTTGCTCCACCCCAGCTGATTCCCAGTATCTTCCCTCTCCTTTATCAGATGATTCAGACTACGAGGACTCGGCGTGGGAGGAGGAATTAGCCAGACCGACGGGGGAGATGGCCAAGGTTGGTCCCACCATGGGGCTGGAGGTGGGCAGGAGCTAGCAGGGTGACTGGCCCTAAGTACAGGTACCAGCCTTGGCATGATCCAGAGATACTGGTTAGGGCTGCAGGAGCATGTTGGCAGTGGCTAGAGAGGGGTTCTGCCTCACTGAGCACCCACTGGGTCTTCCACAGGTCTCCAGGGAGTACCCACTGTGTCTCTCAGGGGGGCTGGAACTCGGCTCTTCAATGTCCTTGGGAAGTTTCTATCAGGTCTTTCAGTGGTGCTGGGACTCGAGGGTCCCTGGGGAGCACCCAGCAGGTGTCACCCACGTGTCCCCAGGAAGCACTCACTGGTTCCTCTGGGGTCTCTGGGGAGCACCTCCAGCTGTGCAGCACACCACACAGAGTGTGTGCTAGTAGACATCTCCAGCACTGCATCTTGAATATAATCCCTAGATTGTGAATTTCTATCTGCCTCCCTCACTCTCTGGGGTGGGAACGGATGGATTTGAGGAGTCCCAGAATTTGCAGAGCTCCCTGAACATCTGAAGCCCCATCTACCTTGGCTTGGAAACACCAGGGCCAAGGACGCAATGCCAGATTTCTCATGAAGCTCTGACATTTTTAGCTGCTATAAATGACTTTGCATCCCAAATCCCAGTGTTCAGCTCCTCACTTGGCTACACTTTCCTCTCTCTGTGAGCCTCAGCATGCCTCTTCCTGGGCACCCTGGCACTGTGGGTGCCCACTGAGCTGGGGGTGGGCTGGTGACATGGCATTGTGTCCCCTCTCCTTCCATCCAGCCTGCACCCTCACGGTGCAGTGGTGGCACCAAGGAGACCCCAGGTGTCATGGACATATTTTAGAAAACTCCTTTTGCTAGGATTTTTTCTTCTGAGAAGCTGAGAGGCCTCAGAAATGAAATGTAAACAATGATTACCTGCTGCTGTGGAATGCAACAGGTGCATCTGTGATTGGTCTCATGTGGTTGTTTTTAATTAATGGCCAATCACAGTCCAGTTGGTCAGTCTCTGGTCAGTCACAAGATTTTATTATCATTCCATTCCTTTCTATTCCTTGCTAGCCTTCTGATGAAATCCTTTCTTCTATTCTTCTGATGAAATCCTTTCTTCTATTATTTTAGTATAGTTTTAATATATCATTTTCTTTTAATAAATATCATAAAATAATAAATCAGCCTTCTGAAACATGGAGTCAAGATTCTCGTCTCTTCCCTTGTCCTGGGACCCCTGTGAGTACCCCCACACCCAGCTGTCACCCATGTGTGTCTCTGCAGGAGGACACTGAGCTGAGGATGGGGCGACCACGCTCTGTGCGCTTCAACAGCCTCTTCAGTGAAGATGAGTTTGGTGAGGACCAGCCCAGTGCATCCCCTGCCAGGTACGAGCTTGGCTGCCGTGCTGTGTGCAGGGCACATGTGTGTGATGCTGGTGACACTCTGTGTGTGTCCCAGGGGGTGTTTTTGTTTGTGTGGGGGGTGTGAGCACAGCCACAGAGCTCCTGTGCATGGCAGGGCAGGTGAGTGTGCAGGTCAGGGCTTTTGGGCATGCACAGCTCCACAGCGTGCCCGCAGATGGGCACACACAGGACCTGTGCGTGGGAGCACGTGTGAGTGTGTGTGAGCAGAGAGCAGCTCTGAGCATCACTGGGTTGGGGCTGCATTCTTGGGGGTGCCCCTGTCCCCCCTCCCAGAGCTGGGATTCAGGCCCGGGCTGTCCCTGGGACACGCTGGGACTCCACCAAGGGGACTGTCCCCAGTGTCCCTGCTTGCATCCAGCTGGCCTGCATTGCCTGCGCCTCAGGGAAGGTCACAGGGAGGCTGAAGCATGCCGGGGAACCTCAGCCCCTCCCGGGACCTGCCAGCTCTTAACCCCCTCCCTCGGCTCCTCATCCCCAGTGGTGGCAGCAGCTGGAGTGACAGGGAGCCCAGCCTGCATCTGCCTGTGCCCGACACCTTCCCTGGCAGCAGCCCCGGCACGCTCAGTGACAGCATGGAGGACACCAGTGCCACCAGCCTGCTGTCACCCACCATCAGAGAAGGGTGGCTGGACAAGAACCCACCACAGGGGTGAGTGATGTACTGGGGGTCCCTGTGTGACATAGAAGTGTAATTGTCCCCTCCTTTTCTCACCTGACATTCCTGCTCATGGGGGTGTACTTTTGCTTTGGTGAAAATCCATTGCTAGGGGTTCCTTCCACTCCCTTCAAACCTGTGATTTAGGCTAGAAACACTCATTTTTTGTGACAGAGCCTTCTCTCAGCAGTTGTTGTACTGACTTTGCTGAGAAGGGGAGGCTGCGGCTTGGCCTTCCTCTCAGACCCTGCATCACTGGGAAAAGAGCTGGGGGAGCCCTGGAATAGCTGGTGACCACAGGAAAAGCTGTCAGGGATGAGGTGGGGTGTGTGGGCTGAGCCGTGCATTTGGGATTGCTGGGTTTGCTGCAGGAGGAGGTGGTCATAGCCCCTATCCCATGGGATAGCAGCCCCAAATCCTGGGCTCGTGGTGGATAGTCAGAGTGGTGCAGCAGTAAAACAGGGGAAGTGCTGGGCTTGTGTCTGTGTGCTCCAGGGTGAGCGAGCCAGGGAGTCATGGGGAGCCAGTGATCCCCCAGGGAGTCTAGTGAACCCAGTGAGCACAGCCAGCACAGTGTGCGCAGGCAGCCAGCCCACTCAAAGAGCCCCTGCACTAGCTGAGAGGCAACAATCATGCAGGAGATGTGACTGGAGCTTCTTAATCTGGGCTCCAAGTAAGCCCCGAGGCAGCAGTTCCACGGAGGAGGAGGAAGCTCAGCTGTTTGCAACAGAGCAGCCGTGCTGCTGGGGAAGTGAGAGCAGCTGGAAGGTCCCTGGGAAACCCCTGCTCCAGCAAACCTTTCCTGAGTAAACAAGCCCTTGAGCAACTGTGTCCCTGCTGCCACCAGCATGGGGGGACCTGGATGTTCAATGCTGGTAGAGGCAGGCTTGCAGGAGCTGTGTTGGAAAGGGCTTGGCTACTCCTGCAGCCCTAATGCTAAAGCTATGGGCTGAGGAATGTTCTGCCTTTTCCTATGGGGCATGGTTGGTCTGCATTTTCAGCTGGGGGGGCAAAGGGGTCTCTGGTGGGCTGTCTTCAGCCCCCAGAGGGACCTGCCTCTCATCTGTATCCCCATCCTGACAGAGATGCATGGCTTCTCCCTCTGCTCTGGTGCCACTGACCCCTCCTGGAATGTCTCCTGGAATGAATCCTGCCTAGCTGTTAGGGGCAGCCCTTGTTCTCAGCTCCATGTTTTAATTGGTGCCTGGAGGAAAGCAAGAAGTCCCCATTGCTATACAAAACAGCAACATGAGGGCGCAGGATCGAGGGCTGGGGACTTCAAGGGCTGGCCAGGACAGGCCTCTTATACCTGTGCAGGGTAGAGGACTGGGGATATAGCACCAGACCAAGGGTTGGGGACACAAGGCAGAATGGAGGGCTGGGGACACGGCGTATGATTGGGGGGGTTGGGAACATTGAGGGCTGGGGACACAGGGCAGGATCAATGCTGAGGTGGCCCCAGGCTTTTGGCAATTGGGGCGTGAACACGCAAGCAGAATCATCCTGAGTTCAAGGGCATCCCCTCCAATGGGTCCCTCCCGTCCCCTCCCAGGTCCTACATCTATCAGAGGCGCTGGGTGAAGCTTGACCCTGACTACCTCCGCTATTTCGACAGTGAAAAGGTGGGTGGAGAAGATGGATCTCGGGGTTTGGATGAGAAGGTGGCAGAGGAACTGCCCCAGCAGGGCCACCTCCCTCTGAGCATCCCGGCTCAGAGACATGGCTGTACCAAGGGTCAGTGTCCCAGGGAGCAGCCATGGCTGGGTGCTGGGGATGAGGCTCAGAGCCTCCTGGACACTGGAGCTGGAGCATTGGGAGCCTGGGGCACTAACAGCCCCGGACATGAGCAGACATGAGCGTGTCTCCCACTCCCTGACCCAGGATACCTACTCCAAGCGGCTCATCCCCGTCTCCTCCATCTCCCGCGTCTCCAGTGTTGGGGACCAGAAATTTGAGGTTGTCACCAATAACCGCAACTTCGTGTTCCGGGCTGAGAATGATGGTGAGTGACAGTGACAGGGGTCCCTGTTCCCCAGCTCCTCTCCCTTCCCAGCCCAAGGGATGGCTCCTGGGCTCAGGCTGATCCTGACCCGTCTCTCCTTTGGCCCCACAGCAGACCGCAATGAGTGGATCCGGACCCTGCAGCAGATTGCGGAGGAGCGGAAGGGCAAAGCTGCAGTGAGGACATCGATGTCCTTAGCCACTGACAGTGCCACTGAGCCAGCTGATAAGAGTGGCTTCCTGGAGCTGCGGGGCTTTAAGCACAAGCTCTTTGTGGTGGTGGCTGGGGACAAAGTGTTCCTTTACAAGAATGCAGAGGTGGGTTGCTGGGAGGGCTGTGGCACTATGGGGAACCCTGATGCCCCTTCCCTTTGCACTGCCAGCCTGAGCACAGCAGCAGTGAGGCAGGGCACCCAGGCCTGCCACCATCCCTCAAATAGGGACAGCACAGAAGCCACAGGGTGCTGCCCTCTGAGCCCTTCCTCTCTGCTGGCTCTGAGCCTTGGGATCTCCCAAGAGCATGACACCCACTGTAGCTGCTTCCAGAGTCCCTGGTGCCCTAGGTACACCCAGGCAATGAAGGGACAGAGTTACCCCAGCTCCCAGGCACTGGATCCCATCATCCATCCCCCCCCTCATCCCTTGCCCACACTCCCCACCAGGACTATCGGCTGGGGATTGGCATCACCTACATTGAGATGAATGTTGGGAACGTCAAGGAGGTGGATCGCCGGAGCTTTGACCTCACCACACCATACAGGATCTTCAGGTGAGGCCAGGGTGGGGAGGGGGTGATGAGGGTGCTGCCCACCCCGAGCCATGGTATATCTCACCCCCATCCCTCCTGGCAGCTTCTCTGCTGACTCGGAGCAGGAGAAGGAGGAGTGGGTGGAGGCCATGCAGCAGTCCATCACTGAGGCACTCTCCAACTCGGAGGTGGCCGAGAGGATCTGGGCGGTGGAGTCCAACCGCTTCTGTGCCGACTGCGGCTCCCACAAACCTGACTGGGCCTCCATCAACCTCTGCGTTGTCATCTGCAAGAGATGTGCAGGTACCCATATCCAGAGGGGCACACATGGGGATCCCTGGGGACCCCCAGACCTTTCCCACCCCAAAATGGGTCCCTAATGGCTCATCTCACTGGCAGGGGAACACCGAGGATTGGGCCCTGGCATCACCAAAGTCCGCAGCTTGAAGATGGACAGGAAGGTGTGGACTGAGGAGCTGATCGAGGTAGTGGCACAGTCCCAAAAAGCCTTTTTGGGGGGGCAACATGCCGTTCCCTCTGCATTATGGAGCTGTGGGCTGGGGGGTGCTGGGGCACGGCAGGGCTCTTCCAGGCTGATTCTAGGCCCTTGGGGAGACACCATGGTGTTGCTTGGCTAGGGAGAGGAACCCCAGCAGCCTTTCATTCTGGCCCTGTGGACCCCTGGCCACCAGTTCAGCACGCCGCTAGGGACAAGCGGCACTTGTGTGCCACAGACAGACAGACAGACAGACAGACAGACAGACAGACAGACAGACAGACAGACGGTGTCTCTTTGTCCGTGGGGCCGTGGCTGTGGGACGGTGGCTGTGGGGCGGGAGTAGGCCCGGGGGCAGAGCACTCCCTTGAAGCGCTATGGCCGCCGGCGCAGAGGAATGTGCCGGCGCAGCCAGGGCCGGGAATGGGTGGGCGGGCGCAGCTGGGATTGGTTTCAAGACCTAACCTGGCAGCCATTTCCCGCCGGCAGAGCCTGGCTGGCTCCGTTCTTCCCATCCATCCCGCTCAGATCCTGCATTCCTGCTCGGCGTCCCACCCGCGCAGCCCCCGCCTCCAGCACTGCCTGCTCCCCGAGCTCCCAAACGCTTCCAGCTGCTCCTGCGGCTGCTCCCCTTCCCCTCCCCTCTCTGGGAACCCTGCCCGAAACCACCCCGGCATCCCCAGGGCTGCGGCTCGCACCGCCCCTTCTCCCCTCTCGCATGCACCCGTTCCAGCCCTGAGAGCTGCGGGCTGCTGGCAGAGCCCCGTGGCTATTGAGGAGATGTGCATCTCCTGATAAATCTCCCATTGGCATTGCTCAGCTGCGGGTAGCGGGATGGCAAGGGGCCACCAAAAGCGCTTTGAATCTGTCCTCATGGGTACCGAGCACCACCCCGCCTCCCACCGCTGGGTGCTGCTTTCCAGATGTGTTTTTCCAGGGCAGGAAGGGGAGCTGGCGGCTGTGGGGGCTGTCAGATGCTGCATGCCTACAGTGGGTGGGTGGGTGCACCTGCACCCTGCCCACCCCGCTGCCCACTCCCCTACACCACTCATGCTCTTCCTGTACCCCACTGTGTCTCCGGGCAGCACCCTGCCCCCAGCAAAGCCTCCACAGGCCCCAGCAGTGTGGTCGTATTGCCGTCTCCTTGTCATTGTTTCCACAGCTCTTCCAGCGGTTTGGCAACATAATGGCCAACCAGTTTTGGGCTGCAAATGTGCCTCCCAGTGAGGCCATCAGCCCCACCAGCGGCAGCCAGGAGAGGAGGCGCTTCCTCATCGCCAAATACCGGGAGGGCAAGTACCGTCACTACCACCCACTCTTCGGCAACCAGGAGGAGCTTGACAGGGTCAGTGGCCCCCAGGGATGGGCACCCGCTCGGGGGTTCTGCCTGAGCTGGGGTCCTGAGGCTCTTTGGGGAGTGAAGTCTGTGTCCAAGCAGACTGCCCACTGACCTCCCTGTCTATATCCCCCCCAGCCCCCATTGCACACCCTGTGTCCTCACTGTGCACCCCAAGCCCAAGTCTGGGGTCTCCAGGAAGGATGAGCCCACTGTGGGGACAGGGTAACATCTCTGCCGTGGGGTGTAACCAGCTTCATGTCCAGGCTGGAGAGCCTTGTCCGAGATGGGATCTCCCTACCACAGCCAGGCAGTGCCAGGGTTTACCTCTCCCTGGCATGGAAATTGTATTGGGTTCAAGCTCTGGGCTGGATGGGGCTTAGGGGAGCTGGTGCTGTGGGCACACCCCAGTTGAGGCAGCGTGACATGCCTCCCCAGGAGTACCTGGCCAGCACTCCTAATCACCGTTGGTGGCACTCATTCCCAGCGCTGGCTGTTGGCAGGGTGCCAGACCAGAGTGGTCACACAAGGAATATGACACATGGAATGCCATCCTGGCACTCTGGCTGCTGACCTTCGCCTCCTGCTCTGCCATGGCTTTGTCCCTGCCGTGGCTTCTGCAGTGTTTTTACAAGCGGTGGGGGTACATGGGGGGCCCGGCCAGCCGAGGGAATTCGCATGTGGGCTTGTTTGTTTTCCTACTCTGCCTTGGCCGGCCCGCCCCGCTGCCGTATGACTTCACCCCGGCTCCTTAAGGGAGGGATTCGCTGCCGGCTCCAAACTTTTTCTCCCAGTTTGAGCCTCCTTTGTTCTGACCAGGCGGCTGGGAGGCGGCTGGGAGGCGGCCGGGGGTCCGGCTGCTCGCTGAACTCTCCCGGCTCCTTTTGCCGGGGGTTTCCTCCTGCTTCTCCTCCTCGGTGGGAGCCATCAGCTTCAGCACGGGCCTCCTGGCTCTGCTGCAGGCTCTGTGTGCGGCCGTGACCACCAGTGACCTGGCAGAGACGCAGGCTCTGCTCTTCTGTGGGGCATCGGTGACCTGTGACACCGGGGACCCCCAGTGCCCAACGCCCCTGGCCCTGGCTGAGAGGAGCGGGCAGCGGCTGCAGATGGAGTTCCTGCTGCACAACAAAACCTCAGGTAAGGGCTGACCCCCTTGAAGCGCCACCATGAGCTCACACCCACGGACAGCATTCCTGGAGTTGCTGCTGGGCTGTTCCGGGGGACACAGCTGTGCTTTGAGCCGGTCCCAGCTCTGTGTCCTGCCCAGCAGCTTCCTGGCGGGAGGCTCTCCCTCTGCTGGCACTGTCGAGGGTCTGTGTACCCCGTGAGAGGGAAGAGAGGCTTTGGGAACCCCTACACCCCTGGGGGCTCAATGCCAGCTGGGAACATGGGTCTGAAGGCCAGCTGGTGATGCAGGCTGGCGTTGCAGGTACCAGAAGGGCTAGGAGAGAGTATTCCTATACCATTCTGGCATGCTGTGGGCATTCCAGGAAGGGACAGTCCTCTGTCAGATGGGCAGCCCCCACCTCCAACATGTCCCTGGGGCAGGAGGGCTGACCCCTGATGACCAGTCCCATTCTGCTGGCTGTGCACCCTGGCCCCTGAACGTGACTCCAGGAGGGCTGACAGCTCCCATGGGATTTGCACCCTAATACAGGCATTGGGCAAATGGGCAGGAACACTTGGGTGGGTGGAACAGAGGTGTGGGGGGCTGGCCAGCACCTGCCAGAGCTGTTATCTCCCTCCTTGCCTCGGCAGCCAAGTCTGTCCTGCGTTCCTGCGGAAGTTGGAATTTGCCCAGGTCTGGGGCTGGCCCAGCTCTTCCTGATGCGTCAGCACTAAAGGTGTCTGGGAGAGCTCTGAGGCCTCCCAGGCCACCCCAGTGAGCCAAAGAAATCCAGAGCTTGGGCTCACGTTGTTCCCATCCAGTCCCAGCTCAGTGCTTAGGGAGCGGCTTTGGGGAGGACTCAGGATGTGGAATGACTTCCAGGCAACCCTGGATTTGGATACCAGCACTGTTCCTTGCACCCCAGCTGTGCTGTGGTGGGAGCTTGGGGTGCAGCCTGTGAGATGCTCCTTGCACTGAGAGGGGGGAATCCCAGCTGCCTGGTGGGGCTGGGGGAGGAGGGCAGCTCCCCATGACAGACTGATCTCGCTGCTTGCAGAGCCGCCACGCCTGGAGATGGTGTGCAGTGAGGAGAAGCCCTACTCTGTGCACCTGCCCTCCATCACCCACAATGGCTTCCTCTACAAGACCCCCTCCATGGTCAAGCCCATCAGTGAGCGCAAGGGCCCAGAAGGTACATGTGTGAGACAGGGAAAAGGGTGCTGGGAGATTGATAGGGGAAATTGCACCCTCCTCTGTTCTCTCCGGCATTGAAAAGGTGGTGGGGAAGTGCAGCATCACTTGGTAGGCTGGTTTGGTGGGTGGTCACATCAGATGGGCACCCAGCAGTGTTCAGGCTGGTTGGGTGGGTGCCATGGGGCGGGCCAGAGCTCAGGGAGGCTGCTCAGTGCCCTCCTGTGCCATGCAGAGTTCAGCAGGCGGTGGTGCACGCTGCAGGACGGCGTGCTCAGCTACTACGAGAACGACCGTAACACTGTGCCCAATGGCGAGATCAGGGTGGAGGAGATTGTCTGCCTGGTGAACAACCCACTCCATGCCCATGGGTAAGGCTGCACTCCCTGGAGCACCCCCACAGCCCCTCTGTTCCTGCATGGCCTGGCATGGCTGCAGTGGGCCCCCATGAGGGCTGTCACCAGGGGACTGTAGTCCCCTACCCCACCAATGGCCCCTGAACTGATGGCTTTGCAAGGGTTCTGCAGCTCCTTTGGAGCATCTTTCCAATACTTTTGTAACACCTTTGAGACCTCTTTGCAGCTGCTTTGTAATGCCTTTGGAACCCCAGTCCAGCTCCTTTGTAACTATTTTGTGGCCCCTGTGCAGTCCTTATGTCTCCTGTTGGAATGTGTCTGGCAGTACAGGGATGCTGGACTGCCCAGGCCATAGCGGGGGGATCCCATGTTAGATCAGCCATTGTCAGAGTCATCAGAAGCCATGCAGCAGGATGCTCCCACCCCTGGAACACCCCTGTCACCCACCCAACTCTATCCCACCTCTGTGGATACCCAGGCTCTGTTTTTCTTCCCTCCTGAAGGATCGAGAGCACGTTTGAGGTGTACACCGAGGCAGATCGACTCTACCTCTTTGGGCTGGAGAGCCCTGCCTCTGCTCGAGAATGGCTCAAGTCTATTGCCAAGGTGGGATGCAGGGGCCTGGGGTGGCCCTTGGTGCTGGTGGCAACTGGACAGAGTGGTGCTGATGGATTCCTCTCCTCCCTGGCTCAGTCCTTTGTCCACCCCTGTGCTGAGGAGCTGCTGGCACTAGACTTTGAGCGGCTTGGCCGACTGCATTACAAAGGGGGTCTCACCCTGGAGCGTGCCCAGGAGGGCTGGTTTGCCCTGGTTGGCTCCACTCTCCACGTCTGCTCCGAGGATGGCCGTCGGCAGGAGCCCCTCCAGCTGCGCAAGCTGCAGGAGCTCTGTGAGTACCCCTGCCCTGCTGGCAGGACCCCCTGGCTGGGGGAAGGGTGTGTTCCCCAAATCTTGCTCTAGTGTACTCCTAGCTTTTGGTGGGAGGCTGGTGGATATTGCTCCTGTGGAGCTCAGGGTCCCTTGAAAGAGAGGGAATGCAGCTGCTCTTCCCCCTCTCCATCCTCTTCCCCCTCTCCATCCTCTTCCCCATCTCTACTTGTCCCGTTTGGACTGGAGCCGGACCTGTGGGTCTAGGGGAGCGGTGGCACCCCATGTTCCCGTAGGTGATGGCTCTCTGCCTTCCTTTCCAGCCATCCAGGGGGACCATGAGGTTCTGGTGTTGGTGGAGAGGCGAAGGTAAGAAGGTGGGGGAAAAGCCCCCCTCCCCCCAGCCAAATACCCCTCATTTGTTCTGGAGTGCCTTTACCCTCCCTGGCATGACTGTAGACCCCCAAAACTGAGTTGGGCTCACCTGCAGGCCCCCAGGGCCAGCCTTCCTGGGGGTTGCAGACATGCAGTGGGGTGTGGGGGCAGCCCCCTGCTGAGCCTAGGCCTGCTGGCAGGACGCTGTACATCCAAGGGGAGCGGAAGCTAGATTTCCTGGGCTGGATCCATGCCATCCAGAAGGCTGCGAGCAGCTCGGGAGACACCTTGTCGGAGCAGCAGCTGACGGAGTCGGACGTCCCGCTGCTGGTGGACCGCTGCATCGACTACATCACTCAGTGTGGTATGGATCAGGTCCTGGCATGCTGGCAGGGACCAGAGCGTGGCAGTCAGGTCACCCCACTGGTGTGGTGTGGCAGGCTGAGAACCCTACATGCTTGTGATACGTGATTCCCTCCCTCCCTGAACATCCAGCTCTGTGGGAGGGCTCCATCTCTAGCACGGCTTTGTCTCCAGTCACAGGAGCACCTGCAGAATGGGATTCTCTGTGGCACCTGGCAGTGTTTGATGGGGAGCTGGTGGGCCGGGAGTGGGGTCTGTCTCTTGCAGAGGGGGTCTCATTCCCATTGGCTCCATCACAGGGCTGACATCTGAGGGAATCTACCGCAAGAGCGGGCAGAACTCCAAGACCACCAGCCTGCTGGAGGTGCTGCAGCGGGATGCGCGCTGTGTCCGCCTCAAGGAGGGCGAGCACCACGTGGACGATGTTGCCAACACCCTCAAACGCTTCTTCCGTGACCTTGGGGATGGGCTCTTCACGCGGCGGTGGGCCCCAAACTGGCTGTGGGCAACCGGTGAGCCCTGGGGCCTGCTAGGGGGTGGCAGAGGAGGGGTGTGGGCCAGCCAGTTCTGTGCAGCCAATTTGTCCCCTCTTGGGTTAGAGAAACATGTCTGGGCTCCACATGTTCCCCTGTGCTGGGGTCTCAAGTGGTGGATGGGGAGTGGAGTGTGTTCATGCTGCCCCTGTACTGACTCATGCTCTGGCAAAGGTGGGGCTGAACCAGGGGAGACAGCCAGGTCCCCCTTAGTGCACCCAGCAGTAAAACAGACACAAGCTGTGGTGCCATGGAGCTGGGATGCTCTGGCCCCATGATGCTATGATGCTCCAGTCTCATTATGCTGAGGTGTTCTGTTCCCATGAATCTGGGGTGATCTAGCCCTCCAGAGCTGGGATGCTGTAGTCCCATGGAGCTGGAGTGCACTGGCCTCACAGGTCTGGGGTGATTCAGTCCCATAAAGCAGATGTGCTATCACCCCATGGACCTGGGATCTTCCAGGCCTAGGATGCTCAGGCACCTTGGAACTGGCAGGTTCCAACCCTATGGAGCTGAGATGCTCCTTCCCCATTCAGCTTGGGTGCTCCAGCCCCATGGAGCTGGGACAGTCTGGCCACATGGGACTGGAGTGGTTTGGCTCCATGATGCTGGGTTACTCTGGTGCCGTGATTCTGGGATGCTTCAGCTCCGGCACGCTCTGGCTCTGCACACCTGAAATGTTCTCTGGCCTCATGGATTTGGGGTGCTTCATCCCCACACTGGGACAGGAGAGGGGAAGTGAAGTGTGTGGAGGGGATGGTGTGTCCCTGAGCCCTAATCTCCACTTTGTGCTCCTCCATGTTCATTCTCTCCCTCTGGCAGCGCTGGAGGATGAGGGGGCAAAGGTTGGCGAGTACCGGCAGCTCTTGGCTGCCCTCCCTCCGGTGAACCGGGCCACGCTGAAGGCGCTCATCAATCACCTCTTCCGGTATGGCATCCACACCCTGGGCATCAGCCTCTCCACTGTGGGGTCCTTGGTGGCTCTGGGGTGTGGGAGAGCCCTTGTCCTTTCGCTCATGTCCCCTGCAAGGAAAGGAGAGGAGTCTGGGGCCAAGCTGTGCCTGATGCCAAGCATCGTGTCCTGCATGGGGGTTGAACAGAGGGGTCTGGGAGGGCTTTGGGGCAAGAATCCTGACAGAGTTTCCCACAGGGTCCAGTGCTTCTCTGGGGAGAACCAGATGAACACACACAACCTGGCCATTGTCTTTGGGCCCACACTCTTCCAGACGGATGGGAAGGACTACAAGGCAGGACGTGTGGTGGAGGACCTCATCAGTCACTACGTGGAGATCTTTAACGTAGGTTTACCCCTGAGTCCCAGTGTGCAGACATTCACAGGGAATGGAGAGGTGGAAGGAAGAGGAAGTCAGATCTGCTCTGTCTGTAGACATCTTGCTTTGGAGACAAGGGACGAGAGGACCATGTCTTTTCAAACCTTGGAAAGTGGAAGCCTGGAGCCAGAATGGTCTGATCAGCCCTGATGGCTTCTCTTCCCTGGCAGGTCAATGACCAAGAGATGAAGAAGCAGCAGGATGAAATCACAGCCATCATGAAGATGCGGGAGGCATCATCCAGCGGAACACAGGTGGGTCCTGAAGATGGGGATGTCTTCTCCTGGGGCCCTCAGTGTCTACTGTAGCATGAACATGCCCTGGGCAAGGGATGTCCACACTGGTGGGGGCGGATTTCACCCACACATGAGAAGCTGCAGGTTGAAACTCTTTACTGTTGCCTTCCAGCAAGCTGGTGACTTCATCTGTACTGTCTACCTGGAGGAGAAGAAGACAGAGACAGAGCAGCATGTCAAGGTGAGTGGTTGGGCAGAGGGTGCAGAGGGGACAGGGGTTCCATTGTTGTATGTCCAAGCCTCTGTGGTGGCATGGGGACTCATGCTGAGCTGGGTGTCTGTGGTGTGGGGATGGAAGGGCACTGACTGATGGAGACTTGCCCCCTCCCTCAGATCCCAGCCACGATGACGGCTGAGGAGCTCACCTTTGAGATCCTGGACCGGCGGAAAATCGTCATGAAGGAGAAGGACTACTGGAGCTGCTTCGAAGTGAATGAGAGGGAAGAGGCAGGTTGGTGCAGAGACATGAGGAGGAGAGAGATGGAGATGGAAGTGGGGATGATGTTAGAGGTGGAGATGGGGATACAGATGGGGATGAAGTGGGGATGAGGGTGGAAAAGATGATGGACATGGTGATGCAGATGGAGTAAGGATGGGTATGGGGATAGAGATGCAGATGGAGATGAGAATGGATATAGGGACGGATATGAAAAATCTCCCCTTGTGATTGCACCATGGAGCAGTCTGGGATGGCCTCAGGTGCTCAGGGGAGGACAGTTGCTCACCTCATCCAGCTTGCACATGGCCAAGTACTCCAGATGGGCTGAAGTTTGGGCCAGGACATCTGTCTGTGTCCTTGGGAGTTCAAGTGCCTTTGAAACTTTGATGGGGCAGGTGTCCAGCTTCTCTGGCCACCAAAGTGAGCAGCCCTATGTTGGCCATAGGCAGCAGCAAGGGAGAGATCAACAGAAACAGGATGAGAGCCTGGTCCTGTCTGCTGGTGCCTTGAGGTCCTGCTGCCAGTGGGTGGGGGTCAATCTTTTCTAGGTAACAAGTGACAAGAGGAAATGGCCTCAAGTTATGCCAGGGGAGGTTTAGGCTGGATATTTGAGAAAATTCCTTCAACTAAAGAGTTGTCCAGCCCTGCCACAGGCTGCCCAAGGCAGTGGTGGAATATCCCTGGAGAAATTGACAAGACCTGTAGGTGTGAAACCTGGGGACCTAGTTTAGGGGCAAGGCCATGTCAGACCCTCAGGACACAAGTGTGACACTCTCTGGATGGGAGCTGGCCCTGGGTGCCCTTCCTGAGACCTGACTGTCCCCTGACTTACAGAGCGGCCCTTGCATTACTCGGAGAAAGTTCTGCCCATCCTGCACTGCCTGGGCACAGAGAGTTACCTGGTGGTGAAGAAGCAGATGTCCATGGAGAACATGCTCCTCTACCTTGGTGAGAGGCAGGGCCATGGTCTGGGATGGCAAGGAATGGGATGGGATGAGGATTGAACACTGATGGCGATGCAGAGTGGAGGGAAGGGGATGGAGAAGGGGTTGACAGTGAGGAAGAGGATGGTATGAGATCCAAGTAGGCACCAGCTCAGTTAGCATGTGACTTGGAGTCCCCTGATACGGTGTCAAGGCCAAATGCTGTGCCCAGAGCAGTAGGGAAGCTGCTCCTGCCTGGTCTGGGAGTCGAGGGGCAATGCCAGGACTCTGCAGCAGCTGGAGGGCTGCTGTTACAGGGGGTGAGGGTCTGGCTGTGCCCTCCTTGGGGAACCTGTCCCCCCTGGGGGACTGGAGCCGCTCAGGCATTTGCCTCCAGCCAGCAGAGTGGGTGACTGCAAGCATGGCATGATGAAATTCCGGGAGGAGAGGAACCTGCTGGGGCTTGGGCTGAGCACTGGCTTCCATGATCGCTACTTCATCCTCAACCACTCCTGGCTGCGCCTCTACAAAGAAGTGCGGGTGAGCCCTGCCTTCTCCTTCCCCTCCTTCTCCTTCTCCTTCTCCTTCTCCTTCTCCTTCTCCTTCTCCTTCTCCTTCTCCTTCTCCTTCTCCTTCTCCTTCTCCTTCTCCTTCTCCTTCTCCTTCTCCTTCTCCTTCTCCTTCTCCTTCTCCTTCTCCTTCTCCTTCTCCTTCTCCTTCTCCTTCTCCTTCTCCTTCTCCTTCTCCTTCTCTTCTCCTCCTCCTCCTCTTCCTTCTCCTCCTTCTTCTCCTTCTTTGTCTCCTCCTTCCCCTTCCCCTTCCCCTTCATCTCCTTCCCTTGCCTGCCCCTTCCCTGGCCCTTCCCCTTCCTGCCCTTCCTTGCCCTGCCACACTGTGACTTTCTGGGGATTCCCTGAGGACACGGGACTCACGTGGGCTGACATTGCTCGGGCAGCGCAGGCAGCAATGGGGTTGCCATGGCACAGGCAGCTCAGGCAGCCAAGGGCGGTGTGGGCAGTGCCAGAACTGGCCCCTGGAGTGCTGTCACCCAGACCTGGAGCAGATCCCACAGCTCCTGGTCAGTGCCAGGGCTGAGGAGGGACATGCTGGCATACTGGCTGTGCAGTGACAGCCCCTCTGTGCCCCCAGTTCCTGGTTGCCCTGATGTGGCACTCCATTAGCACTCCAGGGCTGCAGGGAGGGGTCCCCCATCTCTGTTAACCCTTCTCCTCTGTTGAACAGAGCCTGAGGCAGCGGAGCCCCCCCTTGGAGAGCGTGAGTAGGGAGGGGAACGGGGGGCTCAGCTGGGGTGCAGGGGCTCCCACGCCCTCTGCCCTTACAAGTCTGCCCAGGGTTGACCTCAGATCCAATCCAGGGTCAGTCTCAAATCCAATCCTGCAGTACACATGTGCCAATCACTGGAACTGTCCCTGGTGCTCTCCCCATATGGCCCCTCTGGCTTGTGGGTCCCGCTGTCCTTCACTCCAGGCAGCCAGAGCTGGGTCTGGGGAAGGGACCAGAGAGGACAGGGATGGGCTGAGCTGCTCCCCCATCCCGCAGGCATTGGATCGGGCTCTTGTAAGTCAACACTGCTTGCATGTGAACATGGATGGAAGGTTCCCAGTGTGGGACCTGCTTCTGCATCATGGCAAGGCACAGCCAGCACTGTAAGGGTCCTCATGCTGTGCCACGATGGCAGTGGGACACTTAGGAATGTGCTCTGGGCAGAGTGGATCCAGATCCACCACTGCCATGGCTGTGGCCATGATGCTGAGGAGGGATATGAGGTGGGATCCCATGGGAAATATCTATTGCCAGACTCTCATTGAGACCCTGTCACAATGTGCAAGTGCTGCTCCCAGCTCAGGAGGCAACTGGCACTGGCTAGGGGGGCAGGCCACCTGTGTCCCTTTCCTGCTGCTACCTGTGGCCCTTGCCATGGGTGACAGACACATGCTCCATGCTGGGCTTCACCCTCCTCCCTGTCAACACATCGCTGCAGCTTTTCCTTCCTGCTGGGGGAGGACCCCATCCCAGCACCGGTGGGGACTGTGCTGGGTGGGCGTAGGTCTGGCAGCCACCAACCCAGTGCTGGTGCCCTGTTCCCCCAGAGTCACAAGCCAGAGAAGGAGTGGCCTGTCCGAAACCTGAAGGTCTACCTGGGCGTTAAAAAGAAGCTCCGACCCCCGACGTGGTGAGCAGCAAAGGGG
This sequence comes from Melospiza georgiana, assembly GCF_028018845.1. Classification (NCBI taxonomy): domain Eukaryota; kingdom Metazoa; phylum Chordata; class Aves; order Passeriformes; family Passerellidae; genus Melospiza; species Melospiza georgiana. Next base: position 96,966,820 of record NC_080431.1, read on the forward strand.
TGGCCTGTGGTGCCGAGGGATGAGGATAGCCGTGGAGATGGGGACAGGGAAAATGACAGGGACAGTTTTGACTGCTGGACCCGTCCCCTGCTGGCCAGGCCTCCTGCCACCAGGTGTCAGAGCAGCCCTGTCGCTCGCTTTGCAGCCCGGTCCACCCAGCAGGGACTGTGCTGTCCCCGACATTGTCCCCACCCTGTGTTCGACACTGTCCCCACCTTGTCTTTCTCCCGAGCCCTGTTCCTGGCCCTGTCCCGGGGTGTGTTTGTGTGGCTGAGGGGATTTGCAGAACTGGGGGAGGGTTTGTGGGGCTGGAGCGGGCAGTTGCAGGGACAGTGGGGGGTTTGCAGAGATGGGGATGGAAGGGATGAGAGGGGTTTGCTGGGGTGCTTGGCCAGCAGAGGATGGCTGTGTGGGCTGTTGGGATTCATGTTTTCACTCCTCTCTTCCAGCTGGGGTTTTACAGTATTCTACGAAAACGAGAAGCACGAGAAGCAGCAATGGTGAGGAAAGGTGACACGGGATACTAAAGTTCTCCCTGGGACAGACAGACAGACACATGGCAGCTCTCTGGAGCCTTTGCTGTGGCAGGGGGAGATGGGGAATCGTAGAAATCATGAAACGATTTGGGTGGAAAATGACCTTGAAGATCATGCAGTCGCACCCTCCTGACCTTGGCAGGGACATTAGATGTGTGGAGACAGCCTGGCTGAGCACTCCTGGCCCCATACAGGTTCCCCCTGCCACTGTCCCCTTCAGTCCCCTGGGCTCTCATGCAGAGCAGCAGCTGAGGTCTCTGGAGCAGGCAGGTGTCCCTGCAGTGGGCAGAGGGGACACCCTACTTGCCACCACCACCTCCTCTGGCTGCTGACACTGTTTCCACAGGTACCTGTGCTGTGACACCCAGGCTGACCTGCGGGAGTGGTTTGCCACCTTCCTTCAGGTGCAGGTAGGCAGTGGGCTGGATGATCCCTCCCTGTGGCACCCCATGGGGGACAGCAGAAACCCTTTGGGGTATCCAAGCATCCCTAAAAACCAGCACCCCGGGGCAGAAGAGAGCTCCTGGGGTGGGTGAGTGCCTGGTGTGGCTGACTGTCCCCTCTGCCTGCAGAACGGGGGTGCCCTGTGGCCCTCGGAGCGTCCCAGGGCGCGGGTGGCGCGGCCGCAGCAGGATGCCAGGTTGGGTAACATCTCCCTCATCCCGCTGCGGGGCAATGAGAGCGAGATGAGGAACAGTGTGGCTGCTTTTGCTACTGACCCCCTAACTGTGAGTGATCTGGGGGCACTGGGTGCTCCTCTTGCAGGGCTGCATCCTCCCTGCATCACATGATGGGCGGGTCCTGGTCTCCAAACCTGGGTGGGGGATGTCCTAGTTCCCACTCCTGCTCCCATTCCTTATGTACTGCATCTTCTCCAGTGGTGGATCTGGAGGGGTGAGCTGATCCTTTGGGGGCTGCTGGAGTCTCCTGGGTCCAGGGGGTCCCAAATCGTGTGATGCAAAAGGAAAGGATGTGGCCATGCTCCTGCTTTTTCCTCTAACAGGGTTGGGTTTTCTGTCCTGGTCACAGATCACCTCCCCATCCTGCTGTCTTGTCTGTCTGCAACAGCTGTCCTGCCCATTGAGTGTCCCTCAACCATGCGGGTGCTGGTGCTGGACTCTTGCCCAGCCACGAGGCTGGTGGTGGGACAGAGATGATCCCACTGCCTCCAAGCCCATGGCTTGGGCCCTCGTTGCTGTTATAAACCAGGGGACAGGGCTGTGCCAGGGAAATCCCCCACCAGCATCAGTTGGGCATCACCCAATGAGTGCTCAGGGATGCCCCAAGGGCAGAGGGCAGCATCTTTGCTGCCCTGGAACTCCTGCACAGGCTCAGGTTTATAACAAAGGGCTGTGGGGAAGGCTCCAGGGGCTTTGCTGTGGGCTATGCTTCACAGTGTGCTTGTGGTGGTGTGGTCTGGTGCAGGGGACCAGCACACCAGGGCTCCTAGGGGACAGTGGGTGTCACCCACAATGGGGCCAGCATGGGAGGAGGTTCTGGGACTGAAGTGGGGTGACCTGGGGTGACCTGGGGCGACCATAGTTTCTCTTGCTGGGCATTTTCCCTGTGTCCCCCTGGGTGCCATGCTGCCAGTGATGTGCAGACACGGAGGAGGAGGAGGCTGAGGATGAAAGGTGATCTGTCTGCCCTTTGTCCCCAGCTTCTGCGGAACGTCTGAGCTGGAAGACTGACATGCCAGTGAGTTTCACCCTGCCTGCCTGCCCTGTCCTGATCTGATGACAGTGGGAGCCGATGGCTCTGTCTGTCCTATTGCCATCCTGGCTTGGGGACATGGCACGTGTCCCCAAAGGTGAAAAAAAGGAGTTGGGAGTGCCTGCTCTGTCCCCTTTGCTGACACTTTGCTCTCCACTTGTGCCACAGGTTCATCTCCAAGTGGGGCCGCCCTCGGGGTCTCGTGCCAGCCCCGTACTCTGGCACCTGCCAGGGTCCTGTTGCCTCCAGAGCCTCCACTGGGCCTTCTCACCTTCCACTGTGGGGACCACGGGCAGCCAGGAGGGCAGATGGCAGCGAGGCCATCCACACCCAGCAGAGCTGGGCTTGGGAGCTGTTGCCACACAGCCCACAGGATGTCAGCCCTGACTCTGTGCCCCAGCTGCCTTTGGCCACCACTTCTTTTCCCAGCTCCGGAAGGAGAAGCAGAGCCTGGCTGGGAGCTGCAGTCGAGGGCATTTGTGTTTCCTCTTCCATCCCCTATTTTTAAGTCTTTCTCCTCTGAAGTGATAAGGCAGGTGGGATCCCTTCCTGTGGGATGCTGCACTAGCCTTTCTCATGGGATGCATGCCTGGCCCCAGGCACTGCCATCATCCTACTCCCATCACTCCTGGGGAAGGGTCCCCTCTGTGCTGGGTAGGGCAGGATGACAAGAGCCTCAGTATTCACCCAACACTGGGGAGGGGGTGCCTCTGGGCTCTGTCCTCCACCCATCACGATGGAGATGGCAGGAGCGGCCCCTGTGTCCCACTGCCACCTCTTGACAATATTAAAGGTCTTAAGAAATGAAGTGGGAGTGTTCAGGTCTCTGCCAGCCACACAGGGCAGGGGGGACACTGAGAGCTGGAAGTGCAGAGGGACAGTCCTGGATGCACCTGCTGCGTGGTTGCCAGAGGATGGGTGCCATGGGGAAGGCAGTGAGCTGCCTTTTTGGGGACAGAGCAGTGGCACCCCAGTCCAACAATCCTCTGAGCCTTGCCAGTGCCAGGGTTGGTGTGTGTGCTGGACTGCCACTATAGATCACCAGGAGTGGGTGGGAGCTGCCAAGAAACACGTATGCAGGTGTGTTTCAGGGCCTGGCCCTTGCAGTGTGAGATACAATGGGCATTTCAAAGCCAGAGGCTGGGAGCTGTCTGGATCATGGCAGCCTTAGGAACTCCCCCCCATAGCCCATGGCTGATCCTGTGTCCTGCTGCTGCCTGCCAGTGCTTGTGACCTTGGAACTTGCCATGGAAACCCTTTGAGCTTCATCTCACAGCCATCGTGGTGGGGAACATCACAGTGAGTGGCAGAAGGTAGCTGGGACTCTGCTTTCCCTGGTTTCCAGGGATGTGGAATCCCCATGGATGTGGGGATGCAGGGCTGATGGGAGCCAGGGGTGCTGGTCCCCAGGGATGAAGGGATGCAAGGGTAACTGCAGGGCTGGAGCATCACTCCCTGTTAGTTGTCTGTGGCAGCCCTGGTGGGGGTGTCCCACACCCCCTCCTCACGCTGAGCCACCACAGGGGCTGTGGGTGAGTCATGCGTGGGAGCAGGAGGGCTGTCAATCACCTGCAGGCGCTGCCAGGCTGCAGGGTGGTGGCAGCGGGGCTGGCACTGTCACCTGCACTGCTGCAAGGGCTGGAGGAGCCACTAAGAGGGAGACAGAGGCAAGGGACCTGTGTCCCCCTGAAAACAGCCCCCCACAAGCCTCAGTTACACCAGTGTGTGGCTCAGGCCCCTCCTTGTTGTGGCAGGCTGAGGGGAAGGGCAGGAGAGCCTTCAGCACCCCTGGCTTCATGACCTCTCTCCCATTCTGCTGTGCCAGGTTGCTCCATGGGGCTGTTAGTGGCCAGGACTCTGTGGGCCAGGAACAGATGCCTGGCGCCAAACCCCAGGGATGTGCCAAGAAATAACCATTAGTGCTCAACATTGTTAGATATCCACTCACTCACTCACTCACTCACTCACTCTCCTTCCTTCCTTCCTTCCTTCCTTCCTTCCTTCCTTCCTTCCTTCCTTCCTTCCTTCCTTCCTTCCTTCCTTCCTTCCTTCCTTCCTTCCTTCCTTCCTTCCTTCCTTCCTTCCTTCCTTCCTTCCTTCCTTCCTTCCTTCCTTCCTTCCTTCCTTCCTTCCTTCCTTCCTTCCTTCCTTCCTTCCTTCCTTCCTTCCGCCACTTCCTTCCTTCCTTCCGCCACTTCCTTCCTTCCTTCCGCCACTTCCTTCCTTCCTTCCGCCACTTCCTTCCGCCACTTCCTTCCGCCACTTCCTTCCGCCACTTCCTTCCGCCACTTCCTTCCGCCACTTCCTTCCTTCCGCCACTTCCTTCCTTCCGCCACTTCCTTCCTTCCTTCCGCCACTTCCTTCCGCCACTTCCTTCCGCCACTTCCTTCCGCCACTTCCTTCCGCCACTTCCTTCCGCCACTTCCTTCCGCCACTTCCTTCCTTCCTTCCTTCCTTCCTTCCTTCCTTCCTTCCTTCCTTCCTTCCTTCCTTCCTTCCTTCCGCCACTTCCGCCACTTCCGCCACTTCCGCCACTTCCGCCACTTCCGCCACTTCCGCCACTTCCGCCACTTCCGCCACTTCCTTCCGCCACTTCCGCCACTTCCTTCCGCCACTTCCTTCCGCCACTTCCGCCACTTCCTTCCGCCACTTCCTTCCGCCACTTCCTTCCTTCCTTCCGCCACTTCCTTCCTTCCTTCCTCCCCCACCTCTGTCTCTCCCCTGCCCCACCACCATTCCCTCAATTCACCCCCTACTTCAGCAGCGTACCTGTCTCTCTGGCCATGCCCTCTTACTCTCCTTCCCAGTCTTTCACCACTAGGACATCCAACCTCTTCATCTTGCCCTGCTCCAGGAGCTGAACAAACTCTGCAGCTCCCAACCAGCCAAGCTTCCAGCCAAGGCTGGGTCTGCCCTCCCTGCACCCCTCACCAGACCAGGGGCAGAGTGTGAGGGCAGCAGGGGATGCTGGGGGCACTTCTGGATCCCATGAGCATGAGATTTGGGGTTCCCTTCATCTCTAACCACATTTTTTGGGGAAGGGATCAATAGGGAGCTGCTGGTGGCACACTTGAGGGAAACTGGGAGTGGGCAGGAGGGATGTAGGGTGCTGGCAACCCCTGGATCCTATAAGCATGAGTTCCATGAGTTTGGGGTTCCCCTCACCTTCACACTGTTTTCTGGGGGAAGAGCTGGGCAGTGAGCTCCTGAGAGCCCATCTGAGGGCAGCCAGGATACAGTGATGATCACTGGGGACCTCCTGCCCTGATGTCCTCGAGCCCAGCAAAGACAGGAGGGGGCAGGGCACTGTGCACTGAGCTGGTGCAGCCCTGCCCTGTGGAGAGGTGGATCCATCCAGGAGCAGCATGGATCAGGCCTCTCTCCAGCTCTCACTATTCATAGTGCTGCGGAGGCAGTGCCATGTGACACCGCACATCGGCAAGTGATTAATTGCAGAGACATTTACAAACAACTTAATAAACTGACACTGGGGGGGTTGGGCGTGTGAGGGTGTCTGCGGGCTTCTCCATGAGCACAGGCTGGGACTCAGCTGGGACTCACAGACTGTTCCTGCGGTGCTGGAGCCCTTGGCACTGTCCCTGTCCTTGCCCGTGATCTGCTGCTGGTGGTGGCATCAGTGACCTTGTGCACCAGACATGCAGATTAGATGGATGCCAGACTCGAGTCATGGTGCCACCAAGGACAATGCTGCCATTCCCGAGGTGCTGCCTGCCCTGGGTGCTGCCTTTCCTGGCTATTGTGTCTTGTGGTGGGGACACCCCACATTCACCGTCCTCATCTCCTGAGGAGGAGCCAGGAGGTGGCTGGACAGCCCAGAATAATGCCACAATCACCCCGTGGCACCAGTACAGGTTGTCCCCAGGGGTTCTGCTCTGCAACCCACACCCACAGCAGCTCTGTGTCCCGCTGAATGGCTCCTGCCCCTGCACTCCCCCTCCCCCCTCAGTAATGAACTCAGCAGATTATCAGGTCCTGGGTTATTGCAGAGCAGCCACACTCCAGCAGACTTTAAACTAGTCATTATTTCATCAACAGCCCCATTAAACTGTCACTGGCTTTTTCCAGCCTTTTTCCCATAATTTTGTCCTTTCCCTTGCCTCCTGCCTTTTCTCCATCTATGCTTTTTTGTCAGAGCATGTGGCTGCCAACACACTCAGGATGCTCTCAGGGGGTTCACCTCACCCCTCAGCTATCAGTTTACCCACCCAGAAAATGGGATCAGGCTGGGGAAGGGTTTGAGGAAATCTACCACTCCCCAGACTGACGCAGGAACCCCCCTCCCCCTGCTCCATTCCACTTTCAGCCTGGCCCAGTGATGGAAAAGATCTCTGGATGTTGGGGAGGGGAGAGAAGAGCCCATGGGAGGGTTTTAAAAGCAGAAAGTGAAGGGGCAGAGGAAAGGCCCAGCTCGCCTGAAGCTTTTTATCCTTCACAGTGCCCTCTCCCCTCCCCCTGCTCTGTCCACTCCCAGCTTCCCCCTGGCAGTCGCCCTCTCACTTTAATAAGAAAAATGAAGGAAATTTAAATAGCCAGGTAAATGTTGGGCTGGTGTGGGGGGAGGAAAGGCTGCAGAGGTGGGTTGTGCCTAGGAGGGTCCCATGGGATGGGGGATCTGCCTCTCCCAGCTCCAGTGGGGTGCTGGCAGTGCCAGGGACTCGATGCCACATTGCAGGTGATAGATGTTGGGAGCTCGGTGTCTTGGGAGAATGGGGAAGGTGTTTAGGAAGGGATGTTTGCCCTTGGCTTTGCATGGCCACAGCTGGCCAAGGAGACATGGCTAAAGCAAGATGGTGATGGGTGGCAGAGATGGGAGCCAGACTGGGAATTTCCCTGCCAGGGGGACCTTCCCAGTGGGACCAGTGGGCACAGCCAGCTGCCAGCCTTCTTCCCAGCAGAGGCCAGTGGTGCCATTGCATCCCAGAGCATGTGGGCCTGGCATGTGAACAAGGATGCTCTGGCTGATGGCTGTTTATCCATCACTGTCACAGCACTGGCTCAGATGAGGATCTGGGTTTGTCTTTCTCCATTAAGTAGATGTTAATTTGCATTTATTTAAAAATAACAGAGCTTTCAATCTCTTTATTAACATCGCATCAGCAATGCTTCTGGGTTGTCAGCCCAGAGATATTCCTGATGCATCCCTGCCCAGGGCTGGGCACGGAGCCCAGCTAGGATCCCCTGGAGCCAGGATCCCCAGGGAGATGTGTGCAATGTGGGACAGGCAGATACATAGAATTGCTGAGTTGTCAACATCCTGGCTGCTGCATGTCCCCTGGGTGACAGCCCTGCTCCCCTCTGTGCTCCAGGACTTCTAGGGGTGGGGAGAAACAGGGATGAGCTTTTCAGGGATGGTGGGGGGACTCAGTGTCCCTGTGGGCTGTAGAAGGGTCATAGAAGGGATCTGAAGCATCTCTGGAGCCTCCCTGGGGGCATCCTTCCCCAGGTGAAAGCTCAGAGCTGCTCCCTGGGCTGCAGACAAGAGCCCAGCAGGTTCTGCAGGTGAAGGCAGTGAAATCCCTATGGAATCAGTCTTTGGCAGTGAAATCCCTATGGAATCAGTCTTTAGGAGCCCCGTGGCTAATGACCACAGTGCTCCAGGCAGTTCCATGGATGTACCACATATCCTGCAGGCTGGGCACCCGTCCCCTACCCAGCCCTGACCCCGGGTGCACCAGACATGGGTGCAGCTGCAGAGGAGCAGGCACAGCTCTGCCCATCCACGAGTCTGGTTCAGCAGGACTCCAAAATTTCAGTTTGCCCTTGTTCCACCTGATGGGAGATTCCCAAGGAGCCCATTTTGGGCTGTGACTCCAGATGTGTGCATGAGCATGCTGTATGCTTTCCAGATGTGTGTATGGCCTGCCTGGATCTGCAATTCCATGCATGACCATGCCTCCAAACACACTCATACATGCTCGGTGCACACATGAGTATTTATCCCACCTAAATTCGTATCCAGGTGAGCAGCAGCTCTGTGCACATGTGGCCCTGAATGATGTCACCCCACTTCCACGTGGGCTGCCGCTGAAATAGCAATGAGCTTTGGCTTATTGAAGACAACAGAGATGTCAAACCTCACTGTCTTGAGTGTTTGTGGAGGCCAGGCCTTGAATCAAAGGAAAAAATAATAAAGGAAAAATATAACAGCAGCAACAACAACAACAAACCAAAAAAACCCAAACCAAAACAAAAATCTACAAAAAATAAAACAAAAACCAAAAAACCCAAACCAAAAGAAAACAAATGACAAAATAAAGAAAAATAATAAAATAAAGGGAAACAATAAAATAAGCAAAGGTAAATCTAAAAAATCCCTGAGACTTTGTATATAAAAAAAAATAAACACAGGGGGAAAAAAAAAGCTCTTTGAGGAGAATCACTTCAAATTGGCTATTTATCGGCACAGCATCCCGCCGGGAGGTTTCCATGGCTACCTGGCAGCCAGAGCCGGGCCAGCAGCATGCCAGCCCCATGTGCCTCCCTCCCAGCGCGTCCCCGCCGTCCCCCCGGGCACCAAGCTCTGTGCTGCCCGATGCTGCTGCTGCTGCCGAGCCAGCACCACCACCACCCTGGGGGCCACACCCCGAGGATTGGCTCCCGCCTGGTGGGATGCTCAGGCTGGCACTGGAGGCACAGCGGGAGCGGGGTGTCCTTGCAGAACCCCCTGTGCAGGTTGGGAGCAGAGCTGAGCCCCCGTCTGGGAGGGACGGATGCCTCAAGGCACTTCTGCTGCCCAGAGGAGCACTGAGTTCCCCCCTTTACCTCTGGAAGCTTCATCACTGCTTCTGCCCACCCCAAGAAGCCCTCTGGAGCACGATGGGGAGTGCAGAGGACATGCTATCAGCACCTGGAGGAGCTGAGCTCTGCCCTTCCCTCTCACCAGCCATGGTTTGGGACATGGGGTAGGGAAACCTTTGGGAGAGGCTTTTGAAGCCTCATGCTATCCCATGCTGCTAGATTTGGAGGGATAATGTGCTAGAGAGCTCCCATGATGGTCAGTGCTCGCATGGATCCCTTCCATGACCCTGAAGGACCACCCCAAAGGCAGCCTCTCTCCATGGGGCCCCCATTTCCCTTCTGGGTGCACCCATGGGCCATGACAAGGGGACACTGATTGATCCTGACCCCTGCTGAAGGTGCAGGGACACTTCTCATCTGCCCCACCGCTGCTGGAAGGCAGAACACAGGGACATCTCTTCCCAGGAACAAGGAGCTCCATCCTGCTCTTCCTGTGTCCTGCCCTGGTTCCTGCCCTGTTCCCTGTCTCCCACCTCATCTGCCACCCATCCTGGGGGTGTGACAGTGTTGGGTGCAAAGGAAAAACCCCTCCACTCCTCCTAGCAGAGGTAGACCCCTGCCTCTGGGTGATGGCAAGGGGGAAGAGGGCATTTGGGAATTCTGGGCCACCCTGGGACTGGATGCCTTGGTGCCCCATGCCTGCTTCCACAGGCAGCAGTGTGAGGGCTGGGAAGGGCTCAGGGGTGGAATAAAGGATATCCAAAACCTTGAGCATCTTTGGAATGAGGAATCAGTGGAGGGGGTCAGGTCCGGGTCCTTGGTATGGGGGAGGACTGTGGGGATGGTACCTGGGCTGTACCTGGCAGAGCCCTGGGAGCATCCTTATGACTCCTGACAGTTCCCAGGGTCTGATCCTGCAGCCCTGCTTCAATCCCTGTTTCCCTCTGCCTGCTGAGTGTCCCCCCTGGCATAGGCCAGGTAGGGAAGCTGCCACCTGGAGAAAGGCACTGCAGGGATATTTTCCCATACTTTGGGCTCAGGGGCACATCATTCTATGGGAGGATGGAAAAAATTGAGGTGCAATGAAGAGTGAGGTTGGAAAGTGGGGGCAGAGTGTCCCCTGTGCCCCTTGGTGTCCATGAGCACCTCATTCTCCTGGCTCAGCACTGGGAAGGTCACCTGCATGATGTCCTGAGTGTGACAGGGCCAGCGGGTCCCTGTCCCCTCCCGCAGCCAGCTGACAGCTGTGACCAGGCAGGGGACACTGGCAGAGGCTGGAGGGCAGGTGCAGGTGCTGGAGGGGCTGCAGGAGCTGTCCCCAGCCACCCTCCCTCTGCCCTGCCAATCCCAGGGGCCTGTGGGACCCCAATCCTGAGGGAGCTGGGGCTGGGGGTCTACAGCCTGGGGGGGCTGCTGAGACCAGCAGCATGGTGTGGAACAACCCTGGAGAAGGTGGCTGACTCAGATCTCTTCCCCTTCCTTCTTCCTTTTCCCCTCCCCCTCCCTTTTCCCTTCTGTTTCCTCTTTTCTTTCCTCTTCCTCTTTCCTTTTCCCTTCCCCCCCTCCCCTTCACCTTCTTTCCCCTTCTTTGCCTTTTTTCCCCCTTTTTCCCTCCCCCATTTCCCTTTTTCCTTCCCCTTTCCCTTCTTTTCCCTTCACCACCCTTCTTTTTCCTCTTCTTTCCCTTTCCCTCTCCAAACCCCATCTCCAAAGCCAAGGAAAGCCCTTGCCTCCCCAAGGAGCTCCTCAAGGTGCTACCCAAGCTCCTTCCTGTGCTGTTCAGAAGCTCCATCCCAGCTCCAGCAGCACCAAACCTGGATGGCTGCAGCATGGGATGGGCTGGCACTGGTGACAGCATTGCCCCAGTGTGGGATGTGGCGACCCCAAACATCTCCTGGGACACCCATCCCTACCCCAAAATACACACAGGGTGTTTCTCTCTGTTCCGCCCCAATCACAGGTGAGCTGTTGGACCTCTGGACACAGGGAATAATTTTCTGGTTCACTGTGAATTTATTTCCTTTTAGGTTTTTTTTATTGAGAACATCTTGTACCGACGTTGCAATAAAAACAAGGCTCCAGGTTCCTCTGTGTGTTTTTTTTCCTGTTCTTTATCTGTTCCCAGGATAAATGTCAATGGAAATGGAAAAGCTTTTCTCTGTTTTGCTATTTTCTTCTCTCCCTGTAAGACTCTTCAGGTTTATGAGGGAAAATGGTGGAAAAATCAGAAAGAGGAAAAAAATATCCCCAAAACTTGCTGAAATGGAACTTTCTCATGGAGATGCCTATGTGCATGGCAGGACCAAGAGGGATTAAACAGATATGTAGACATGGCACTTGTGGACGTATTTTAGTGGTGGGCTTGGCAGTGGTGGGGAGCTGCTGGACTTGGTGGTCTTTGAGGGCTTTTCCAACCTTAATGATTCTGTGATTCCATGATTCAAAGCAGGAAAGTGGCTCAGACCATCCCAGGAAGCTGGACTGGGAGTCTTCAGAGGAAGGGGAGTATCTCCCTGCATGCACAGCAAGAGAGCTCACAGCTCTGGTGTGATGCAGAGCGCATTTCTAGGGAAGGTATTCAAGGTGCAAATTGCTTTGTATCAGCAAATACATCTCCATTAGTGCTGGAATTGGTATCCTGCACAATACGTGCTCGAGGACAAAGCCTGCCTATTCAGAGCCCACAGAATTCAATCATCTTGCTGAGGAGTATCAGCAGAAAGCAAAGCAAGGCTCGTTTCGCATTCACGCCACAAATATCGGCAAGAGCCCACGGAGATGGAACGCTGCCTACGGAACCTGGCACCGCTTCGCTCTCCCAGCAGTAAATATATAAAGACATGCAGCCCATGCTGGTGCCCAGTGCAGGATCCCCAGCAGCTCCAGCAAAGAGAAACAAGTCAGATTTTTAGGAGATAATGTGATATTTGTAGGAGACACTGTGTCAGGATTCTGACTGTTGTCATGTCTCCCAGGACCTGCTCCCTCTGGCCAGGAGGTCAGGCTGAGCTGCCCCTCTCAGGTGCACCTGGAGAAGGTTTCTGGGAGGATCTCCCTGACCATCACTGGGGCCTCAGCCCTGTCAGAGGGATCAGTGATGCCCTGGTTTTAGCAGCTTTGTGCAGGAGATGGCACCAGGAATGTCCATGCTCTGTAGCAGCTCTTGGGGTCTGTAGCTGGTCAGAGTGACCCTGAGATGTGTTAGAAAGTCTTTTTTCCCAGCCCAGTGCTTGAACAAGGAGTCAGAACTCTTCATTTCTCATTCTCAAGGTTGTTTATTGTATCTTATCTATAACATTCTTTCTCCTGCCTGCCGAGGTCCGCCCAGCAGGTCAGACAGAGACATGGCTTCTGCACTCTGCCTCTCATGGGGTGGTGTTATCTTTTTAAACTAAAAACTACATGTACAATATTTGCAATTACTTCCCAATACCTATCACCTATGTTAGACAATGAGCTTCTACTCCAAACCAATCTAAAAGTGCCAGCATCACCCAGAACATGGAGCCTTGGAAGAAGGAAGAAGGAAGGACAGTGCACGCCCAAATTCCTCCATCTTGGGACCCCAAGACCCTATTCTAAAAACCTCAAAAATCTATTTTTCACCCTGTGACAAACTAACTATTATTCTACTAAAACTTTTGTGGCTTGTAAATCTTCATATAAGGTAATTGTTTTTTCCATGGGTCAAGATCAAAGGCACAGGGGTCTTGGGCTCTGTGCCAAGGTCTCTGAGCCCCCTTGGCAGGGTCTCGAGTCCTCCAGGACAGCCAGAGGAATTTCCTGGGTTCCAACACATCCAGTGATGCCCACCCAGCAATATCCACGCAGCAATGCCCACCCAAAAATGCCTTGTGTGCTTCCAAGCAAGAATTAGCAGGATTTATTAAAAAAAAAAACCAAAAAACCAAAACAAAAATCAACCTCAAACTGAGCAACTGAGCATTTTAATTAAACACACCAAAACATTCCAGGAGGGTTTTTCCAATTCTTTGCCTCCATGACACCCCTGGGACTTCACACACTGTGCTGCCATTTGCAGGAGGACTCTAAGAAGCTTCTTGGATATGGGGCATAGTTTTCTCTCTTGAGGAGAAAATAGTACAGGCAGATGTGGAGCTGAGAAAACCACGTCTCTTAAATACCAGGAATGACATTTGGAGAGGGGAATGAGAAGGTGGAGAGCTAGGCATCACACAGGCACCATGGAGGGAGTCCCAGGGGGTTTGGAGCATGTGGGATGGTGGGAATCCATGTGGATGTGGCACTTGGGTCCATAGTGTGGTGGAGGGCTTGTCAGTGGTGGGGAATGGTTGGACTTGATGGTCCCAAATGGCTTTTCCCACACAAATTCCATGATTCCAAGGTAATATGCAGACGTGACGGTCCTTGCCCTGCATCTGGAGATGGATGGTTCCTTCTGGTGGTCTTTGCACCCACATCTGCTCTGATCTTCTCAGCTGCTTCTGTCTGGGGACCACTGCAAGACAAAAACATCCCTTGGGGAATAAGAGGGGCCGGGATAAACAGGCATGGAACCAGCTTTTCTGGAAAGGAGGGGACTCCTGGTATGTTACAAGGTGATGGGGTTAGCAGGGTGTGGGATGGCCCATACGTGGCAGCCACCCTGCTCCCACCATCCACTACTGCCACTGCAGAGTGTTGGGAACACCTTGGCCACCTTGGTGGGAGGAGATGGATGAGTGCTGGAATGGCTCCCAGTCCTTAGGGCACCCCATGGTGCCCCACAGCAGGTTCTCCCCCTAAAGGAGTGCAGGATATGATGAAAACCTATCTTTAAGTCATTAAATCTGAGGCTCAGGGTGGAAATAGGGGTTAGATTAAAGTGATGATCCTTAAAATAATCTCCAATTAGTCCCAGCTCTACTCTCAGCTCTCTTGGGGGAAAATTTGGGAAAGTAATTGCAGGTCTGAGCCTCAGTTTCCCCTTGCAGATAACAAAGTCAGAGGATCTTGTGTAACTGATACTCTGCCTATATCTGTAGGCCATGGGGATATTAATTCTGGTGAATTTGACAGGAACTGATGTGATTTGAGTGCTAATCCCTTAATATCTATTGCTGCTCTGACGTCCCAGCTGGTGGATCCACAACGACTTTAAAGCACATTCCTCCCTTCTCCCCACAGGCAAATGATGCTGGGGAGATGGAGGTCTGCAAGACTAGTGAAGAGCAACCCAAATAGCTCTTTTTGGTGCAAAATCTCAACACACCAAGCCAAGTTCCCAGTTTGGGAGCGTGGTTTGGGCCTGTGGTGCAGCACACAGCATGGGGAGAGAGTGCAGAGGATGCAGGTACCTGCAGAGCGGTGCAGTGGAGCCTGCAGACCCCAGACACGCTCTAGATTCACCTGTGTGCCTGTGCTGGCTGAGAACAAAGGTCCATGGCTCTGTGCTGCCAGTGGCCCAGAGACACTGAGGGTGAGAGAAAGAGCAGGGCAAAGACATGGATCTTTGTTAGTGGCTCAGGCAGTGGGATCCAGGGTACCCCAGCATGTTTACAGCAAGCTCTGTGGTGTGATCACCATTCTGGAGGGAAGGGATGGAATTGAGGGGGACCTGGACAGGCTGAAGAGGGGATACTGTGCCAGCCACCTGAAATTCAACAAGGTAAGTCAAGGTCTTGCACCTGGGTTGGAGTATTCCCAAGCACAAACAGAATGGCTGGAGAATGAATTGAGAGCAGCCCTAGGGAGAAAGACTTGAGAATTGAAAAGCTCAGGATGCCCTGGCCATGTGCACTGACAGCCCAGACACCCCCTGTGTCCTGGGCTGGTCCCCAGGAGTGTGGGCAGCAGGCAAGGAAGGGATTCTGCTCTGCTCTGCTGTGGTGAGACCTGTCCTGCAGAGCTGCTTCCAGCTCTGGGGCCCAGCATCAGAAGGACATGAAGCTGATGGAGGGAATACAGAGGATGCTGTGGAGATGCTCTGGCAACTGGAACACATCTGCTGTGGGCATCCCTCCTACGGCTGAGAGAGTTGGGAGTGTTAAGCCTGAAGAAGAGAAGGTTCTGGGGAAACATTGGAGCCCCTTCCATTGCCTAACAGAGCTCCAAGGGAGCTGGGGGGGGATGTTGGACAATGGCCTGGAGCGACAGGACAGCGGGGATGGCTTTTGTCTGACAGACAGTAGGGTTAGATTGGATACTGGGAAGGAATTCTTGGCTGTGAGGGTGGTGAGACCCTGGCACAGGCTGCCCAGAAAAGCAGTGACTGCCCCATCCCTGGAAGCATTCAAGGCCAGACTGGATGGGGCTTGCAGACACCTGGTCTAGTGGAAAATGTCCCTGCTCATGGCAGCGGAGTGGAACTGGAGGAGCTTCAAATGTCCCTTCCAACCCAAACCATTCAGTGGTTCTGTGACCCTGAGTCAAGACCTTCATCAGCTGGATGATCTCCTCGCAGTCTTTGTCCAGCACCTGGTCCCTAGGAGCTTCCCTTTTTGTCTCTAGTGCTTGCACTGGAAGAAGCTGAAATGCTTAAATATCTTTGAAAGCTCAGGTTGCTATCACTCCTTCTTGATTCCCTTGTGCCAGGAGGTTTCACAGAAACCTCTGACCTGAATTCAGTGTAGGATGAGTGTCCTTCCCCAGGGTCCCTCTTGGGAGTGTAGCTCCCGTGCATGGGGTCATTGCCTGAAGAGCACAGGCAGTGCTGGCACTGCAGTGACTTCTACCCTTCTCCAGGCACCCTCTGACACTGTTCCACCCTGCTCACCCCTCTGACACTGTCCCACCCTGCTGGCAGCTCACACTGCCAGAACTCAGCCCATGGGGCCCAGGACAGGAGAGCAGCAGGTTCAAGCTGGAGACCACCCACATGGCTGGGACTGTTTGCCAGGTGTCCACTCTCTGGCAGGGACTCGTTTGTGGTCCAGTGCCATTCAGTATGATAGAATCACAGAACCATGATTTGGAAAATCCCTCTGAGACCACTGAATCCAACCATTTTCCAGCACTGCCAAGCCCACCACTAAACCATGTCCCCAAGTATCACATTTACATGGCTTTTAAATCCCCACAGGCATGGTGCCTGCAGCGTTTGACAACAGTATTGGGGAAGAAATTGTCCCGAATACCAAATCCAAACCTCTCTTGAAAAACTTGAGGCCATCTCCCTTACAAGAGAAGAAATACATTGCAGCCTGCCCGTGGTCCAAATGTTGCGTAGTGCAGCTCATTGCCCCTGGGACAGGAACCTGTGGGACCAGTGCTGCTCAGTACCTCTGGGACAGGGACAGGTGGGAACACTGCTGCCCAGTGGTGCTGCCGGTGCCACCGGGGCAGTAACAGCGCACGGCACACGGGGCTTGCGCTCCCAGCAGGGCCGGAGGGGCGAGCGGGCAGGGCAGGTCCCGCGGGCGCTCCGAGACAAAGGCGGGCGCTCCCCGGCGCGGCGCGGCGCACGGGCGAGGCCGGGCGCGGCGCGGGTTGGGCGGCGGCGGGCGGCAGGTGCGGCCCCTCCGGCCCCTCCGGGCCCTCCGCCGAGCGGCGCGGCCCCCGCCCAGCCCCGCGGAGCCGCAGCAGCGCCGTCAATCAGCGTCGCCCCCGCTCCGTCCTCCCCTCCCGCACGCCTCGGCGCGCTGCATCGGGCTCGGTGACAGCAGCGAGCTGAGCGCGGCGGGAGGCTCCGCTCGCAGCCGGCACCGAGAAGCGGGCGCGGCGGCGGCGGGGCTGGGAGGGCTGCCGAAGCATGCGGAGCCATGGGCCAGGGCTGCGGACACTCCATTCTCTGCCGGAGCCAGCCGTACCAGGCGGCCGCATCTGACATGTGAGTTCCCTCCCGCCGGCACCGGGGATGGGGGACCACGCCAAGAGGGAGGGATGCTCTGGGAGTAATGCCGGGCAGAGGAGCGAAGGAGACGTCAGGGACGCAGGAAAAAGTTCCTCCTGCCTGACAGCTGTCAGGGAGGGGGTGGCAAGGAAATGACAAGAGGCTGCGACCCCTCCCTATTCCCCACTCGCCACCCATGTTAGCCCCGGGGCAGGT
Organism: Melospiza georgiana; assembly: GCF_028018845.1. Lineage (NCBI taxonomy): Eukaryota > Metazoa > Chordata > Aves > Passeriformes > Passerellidae > Melospiza > Melospiza georgiana. The sequence continues at coordinate 96,983,836 of NC_080431.1, forward strand.
CATCGCCGGTGTTTCTGTGCCGGAGGGCTGGTGTGAACTGAATCTCCCTGTCTCCCCATCACCCTCATCCCATAATGATTTCCTGCAAGGGTAGAAGGCTCCTGGCCCAGTGGTGGGCCGCAGGGGGGCCCGGGTGACTTTGTGAAATTCAGGTCAGCCTTCTGAATTGTGGTTTCGGCAGCTTCACACAGGGCAAGAGAAGCCAGTCCCTGCACGGCCACCCGCTCACCAAGCAGATTTGGGGCTCCCAGTGTCACAGTGCCTGTCTGCGTAAGGCCAGGTGGGGATGGGGCTCACGGTGGTCTCCTGCTGCAGCGGGCACAGCGGGCTTTGTGTGACAGCGTGGGTGACCTTGCTGAGGGATGACAGTGCTCCCTGGAAGCAGGGAAGGGTGATGCTCTGGAGAGCCCACGTGGCAAGAGGGGCAGCTTGCAGTGTGTGGATCCCCAGTGCCCAGAGGCTTGGCGGGGCTGGCAGAGCCCCCCGTGTGCGTGCACCCCCGTGTGCAGCGCTGGCTGCGCCGCAGCTGCTGGGAAGCAGGATGTGCATGGATATTCACAGCGTGTGCTCTGGGCACCAAGGATCTGGGGTGCTCCCAATCCCTCCTCCCCCTGCTCCAGTGGGAGCAGATCCCACATTTTGAAAAGCCCTCTGGGAGGGTGAGCTGGACCACAGGAAGAAATGCAGGTCTAGGGCAGAAAGGAGGAAGGCTTCTCAGTGCTGGATTCCTTTGTCTGACAGTGCCAGCTCCACATGCTCGGGCTCTGGCCGAACTGCCTGGCTCATCTGCTCACACCAGGACCACCAGAAGCAGGAGGGACTGGAATGTGCCCAGGAGCAGCCTGGGCTCTCCTGGAGCAGGTGCTTCAGGTGATGGCAGGGCTGTTGGGGTGCAGGGAAGCTTCCATCCACTCCTGCTCCAGCGCTACTCATTTCCCTCACCGAATTTTCACACCTTCATGAGTTGACCTTTGGGTGAGAACCCTCTCCCTCTCTGTAGAAAACACCCTCCAGCATCTCTCTTGCCTACATGCAATGTGTGCCTTGGATCTGTTTTCTCAAGGCCCCAATAGGTGCTGATCCTCCCACGCTCCCGTGGGTGCTGGGTCTGTCTCTGCAGGCAGCATCCTTCCCCCAGCTCTCCTGGCTCACTCCCTGGTGCTGTGTGTGCTTTGTTCCCTGCAGAGATCCTTCCCTGGTGCTGCCTGAACACGTGCACGTGTCCTTTTCTTTAAGCAAAACACACAAAGGTCTTGAAATGCCATGCGAGCCCCATGTTCCCTCCTGCCTCTGCTGCTGCTCTTTAAAGGCTTTTTTAAAAAAAGTAACTGACATAAAAGCTTGGTGTAGCTGGGCTGGCTGTGCCCAGGTGGGAATTGGCAGGCAAGGTGGGAATGATGAGTCCAGCTGCTTTATCCTTTTAACATGGGATATGTCCTTCCTATTTGTCCCTGCTCCTGTGAACCCCACGGGGTACAGAGAGGTGGAAAAGCTTCCCAGGAGTTGCCAGAGGATGATGCCCTCGGCCCTGCAGTGCTCCCTGGAGGGGCTGCAGTGTGAGGCTGGCGCTGTGGGGAAGGTGCTGCTGCTCCCAGCCTCCCCTCCAGCCCTGCCCTGTTCCATGGGCTACCAGTGACGCTGGGGCTGGCATCCAGAGGTGGCCCAGCTCTCCCATGTGCATGGTGCATTTTTTTTGCAAGGGGATGCAGGTGCAGCATTATCCAGGTCACGTTTTAACCCATTTCGTCCCTTTCTCCTGCCGGGATGTGTGCTCCCGGGTGGGTGGACGCTGACCTGGTTAGAGGTGGGTGGGGTGCCAGGGTGCCTGGAGCTGCTGCTTTCACAGCATCTGACAGCAGCTGGGGCTGGGGAAGCAGCTACTGAGCTCTGCAGATGGAAAACACAGAGGAGGAGATGCAGCTCTGAGCATCCCTGCGGGAAGGATCCAGCTCAGAGGAGGCTGGGAGGGGTCAGGGCTTCCTTCAGGGCACAACACTGTCTGGGACACAGGGAGCATGGCCTCAGCCACCCTTTGGAAGCCTTGGAGCACCTGCAAACCTCTTGGAGAACCCCCCCAGACCCTTCATGGTTATTGCTGGTCCCTGGGCTGCATGTGTAAAATGCCATGGAAAATGCCCACCCCATCACTCCATTGTCCTGGCAGTCTGGCTGGATGGCTCGGCTCCCCCTCCAGCAGGAAAAGGGGTTCAGTGGTAGGAGGTTAACCTGGTCCCCCATTGTTGAGGTTCTTAGGTGAGGTTCTCCAGGTTTTTCAAAGCCTCAGGCTCTTCCTGCACTTGTAACTGGGGCTCTTCAGGATCACCCACCTGCCTGTGCACCCAGCCCCAGAGCCTGGAGGTGCCTGGCAGGGAAAATAGAGGGAAAACTCCTGGCTGCAAGCTTCCTGCATTCTGCATATGCCAGGAGCTTCCCAGCACCCTGCTCCTGTCCATGGAAGGTCTCCAGGGTGAGTGAGGAATTTCCCCTCCATCACCCCAGGGCATCTCCCTGAGCATCTCCAGCTTCAGAAGAGCCAGTTGTTTGGAGGTGTTGGGATCTGGGCCAGATTCTGGCTCTGTTAGTGAGGATCCTCACCAGGTGTGCCCTGGCCATCATCTGCAGCAGAGCCCAGCTCATCCCCTGTGAGCTGTGCTGCTTTGGGGGCTCTGGGAGCCTGAGCATCCATCTAGGGCTGAATACAGCATTCCCTGGGGGCAATGGTGGATGCAGCAGCAATTTCTGGGAATCCCTCTTTCCTCCTGCTGCCCTCTGACCCTGGTCATTGCTTTTGTCTCATTGCCAGCTCCCACGTGGCTCAGTGGGAGCTGTGCTGGGCTCAGAAATGCCGGCAGGGCCCGGAGCTGCCTGGGACTCTCTGCCTGTCCAGCTTTCTCCTGAATGGATGGGCCTGTCTGGAGGGGGGAGTGAGCTGGATAGGGACTGTTGGGAGAGGCTTTGTTTGCTGCCATGGCTCCATCTGCACAGCAGCAGCAGGGTCAGGCAGTGCAGAGGCTGCTGAGTGGGCAGCAGGCAGCCTGAGCTTGGCTTCTCCCAGCCCAGGTGTCAGGGGTGGGTGGAAGGGTCTCACCTGCCTTAGCAATGGGAGATGACAGCAAGATTTGATGTTTCAGGGGTTGGAGCCTGAATTGTGGGATGAGTGGTTTGGGTTGGAAAGAACCTTAAAGCTCATCCAGTTCCTATGTCCCTGCCGTGGGTAGGGACACCTTTCAGTACACCAGGTCCCTCCTCATCCAATCTGGCCGTGTAGAAATGTGTAGGAAGGTGTTTGGAAACACCTTAGAGGAAGCTGTCCCCAAACCTTGTCATCCACACAGGATCCCCTGTGGGGAATGGACCAGTATGGCAGCCTCAGGGACTTGCTGAGTGCCAAATGTCCCTGAAGCTGGTTATTTGGCAGCAGCAGCCCTTGGTCCTCTCCTGTCCCCAAATGCTGCTCCCAGCAGCAAATCCTGCTCCTGGACCCATGTTCTGAGCCCTGCCTGCATCCCTGGTGTGTGGAGTTAGAGGGAAGGAAGGACATGGGAGAATCTTGGGTGGGTTCAAACCTTTTGGGCCTTTTGTATATTCTATGATAAATCAAATAGAACAAAGAGAGGGATTTGGAAGTGGGATGGGGTGCATTTCCCACTGAAAATGTGAAACCCAGACTTTTTTTGGCTGGGGCTGGGTTGGGGCTTAGCCTGAGCATTGCATCCATCCAGGACAGCCTCACTGTGTGTTTCAGCATCCCCAGAGCCCTCTGCTCTCCACCCAAAGAGGGAAAAGCAGACAGCAGCGCTGCCAGTGCAGCTCTGGGACAAAGTGCTGACTTAGCCAGAAGCCTCCTCTGCCTTCCAGTTGCTTCCCAGCCCCTTCCCAGGCTGTTAATAACTTGCACGTTTCAGCTGGGTGACTCAGAAGACGGTGAGCAGATATTTATAAGGCGCATTTGAAAGGCAGAGACTGGTGGAGGGTTTTTCTTCACCCTTTTCTTCTCTGGAGCTGGTGCCAGCTGAACGTGCCTGTGCTTTGCTTGGCTGTGGGGTGAGGTCTGCAGGGTGACCTGTCCATGTCCCCTGAAGTTCAGGGTCTGTTTCAAACGGCATGAGGATGCTGATGCTCCGATGAAAACCTCCCTGCACATTTAATCTCACCCCATGGCACCAGAGCCCTAATGCCAGTGCCCGTGAGGGCAAAAGCTGGCAGGGCAGCCAGAATTTGAGAATGCAGGGATTTGTAGCCCCTGCTTGTTCTGATGGTCCCCAGCCTGGCTCTGAGGCATGGAGCCCTGCCAAGCAGTGGCATGATCAGCCTCAGGAGGATGTTGCTGCTCGGTGGTGATGCTGTGGTGATGCTTGGTGCTGCTGTGGGATGTCTGTGCAGCTTCTTGGTGGTTTGGGGTTTATCCTCACACCAGAGCTGCCCTGTGTCTCCACAACCCTGTCCTTGACCAACACTTGGCTTGAGCCTGGCTGAAAAGACACAAGCTGTGGGTTCGCTGTGTTTTCCCTTGCTCTCCCCAAAATGAGGGCTTTCCTCATGTTTTTTACTGGTGGGATCACAGACAGGGGGATGGCAGCATCCTTCCTCCATGGAAAAAGCAGGTGGAAGCCATGAAGGCTTTAAGTAAGAAATTGGGGTCAAGAAAGGTGGTGCTAGTGATGGGGAACAGTGCCAGAGTCCTCAACCTCCTGACTCAAGCAGGGTGGTGGAAATTTTCAAGAATTTGATTGTCAGCTGCTCAAGCCAGGAACTCCTGCAGTGGGATGGAACCCCTGGAATGGGATGGAACTCTTGCAGTGGGATGGAAGTCCTGCAATGGGCTGGAACTCCTGCTCCTCTCCTGAGAGGAGAGTGTTGGATCCTGAGCACGGACATCCTTGGGAGCTGCAGGATATGGGGACCCCCTCGGTCCTTCTGCAGCACCTCAGGGGTAGAGCTTGGCCTCCCTTTGGCTGCTGAGGGGCTGAAGCTGGGCCTGAGGTTAGGATTAGGGTCAGGGTCAGAGCTACTGCTAAAGTTGGACTAAATTTAGGTCTGGGTTTAGGGCTATGATCAAGTTCAGGGCTAGTGTTTGGATTAGGTATAGGTTTAAGGTTAAGGCTAAAGCTAAGTTTAGCTTTAAGGTTAGGTCTAGAGCTAAGATAAAAGATTTAGGGTCTGGTTAGATCTAAGAGTAGTGTTAAAACTTAGGTTAAGTCTAGGGCTGGTGTTTGGTCTATGGCTAAGTTTAAGGTTCAGATTAGTATTAGGAGTAGTACTAATTTTAGGCTTATGCTTAGGTTTAGATTTAAGCTTAGGTTTAGGGTTATTGTTAGCCTCGGATTAGATTTAGGGCTCAGGTTAGAATTATGTTTCAGGTTAGTTTAGTGTCTGTGTTAGAGCTAGATTTAAGGCTTAGTTTATTGTTAGGGTTATAGTTAGGTTTAGATTTAGGGCTCGGCTGAGTGTAAGTTTAGAGTTACAGCTATGCCAAGGTGTAGGTTTATGGTTAGGTCTATGATCAGTATTACAGTTAGTGCTTGACTAGGGTTAGTGTAGGTCTGCCAGGACAAAGGCTGCAGTGCTTCATTCTCCCTCAGCAGAATATGCTCCACTTTCCCCACCAGCACAGCCTTGGGGCCCTCCCATCCCTGTTTTTCCCCCTTTGGTTGAGCCAAAGGCTCTCTGGGACCCATCATGGGCTTTGGTTTGGTCTTGCACCTGTCCTGGCTTCAGTGGGAAGGGGCACAGATCTGAGTCAGCAACACTGCTGGATGAAACCCCCAAAACTGGGGAGTTTTGCTAAAGCTCAGGTGAAGAAAAACAGTACTGGCTGTGGACAATGCAGGTCTTGAGGCATGAGGAGTGTCCCTGTGGAAATGCCAGCCAAACTTCAGAGGCATTCCCCAGAATGAGCCCAAGGGCACTAAGGTGCCCTTTGGGTGCTGTTTTCCTTTGGTCAGACCCAGGTGCAGGTGGATGCAGCAGAAGAGCCAGGTGAGCTCTTGCTCCAAAGGATGCCACAGGAAACAAGCTGCTCATGGTGGGAGCTGGGTATGATGAACCCTGGGAGGCTCAGGAAGAGGCTGAGGGGACTGCTGTTGGATCTGACTGTCTCCAGAGAAATGATGCTCCTGGGAATGGCTGTGGGTCCCAGTCAGGCATCTGTGGCTAGTCCTGCACCTACCAGATCAACAGGACACAGCTGGAGCTGCCTGGGGCAGGGTTTGTGCTGTGTGCACCATGCTCGGGCTGTGCAGAGGGGCCACCAGTGCCACCTCCAGCTCCATGTGGTTTGGGAACCCCGAGGTCAGGGTAATGTCCTTGGGGCCCCCCATGTCCCGTTGTGACCATCTCCCTTACCTCAAGGAGATGAAGCAACTGTGCCACTGTGCAGGGATGGGAAAAAGGGATGGAAAGAAGGTCTCCTTCCCCCAGGAGCAGCGCGGGAGCTGGCTCCTGGCTGTGTGGGTGTGCTGTGCTGGTGGAGATGGAGGGCTCTGCGAAGGTGGGATGCTGCTGGAGAAGCCCCTCTCCCCCGCGGCGCAGGCAGGGACAGGGACAGCAGGGACAGGGACAGCAGGTCCGTGGGCTGCCGAGAATGCAGAGTCAGGCACGGGGTGTGTTGCTGTGCACAGAGCCTGCAGCGAGCTCCACGTGCCAGCTGACAGTGCAGGGAGCTGCAGCACGGCCAGGGGGACCCCAGCTATGTCCCCTCCCTCCTGCAGCCCCCGATCTGCAGGCACAGCAGAGAACTGCTGTGCTCCCAGGGGATACTCTGGGAACCCTGTTCCATCCTGACCTGTGCAGCTCAGTTGGATCCCAGCTCCTGAACCTGCAGGCACATCAGAGAACCACTGTGCTCCCAGGAGGGTCCATGGGGATAATCTGGGACCCCTGTTTCCATCCTTTCCTGTGCAGCTCACTTGGATCCCTGAACCAGCCCTGTCATGGGCACTGTGGCACAGGGAAGAGGATGAGGCTGGGGACACTTTTCAGGTGGCACCTGGCTGCCAGTCATCCTGGCAGGGCTCTGTCCAGGCACAGGATGGCAGGGGAGCTGGAGCCAGCAGTTCAACCACAGAAAAGCCATTAATTAATGGAAAGCATGGTCGAGGAATAAAAGCCTGGCTGCTCCGGCACTGGTCCCAGTACCAGCGGGATGTTGGCTGTGCCAGAGAGCAGCCCAGAAGGGTGCACCAGGGGAGATTTAATTTGGATATTAGGGAAAATTCCTTCCCTGAAGGGGTGCAGAACAGGCTGCCCAGAACAGGGTGGAGTCCCCATCCCTGGAGGGATGTAAAAGTTTTGTGGATGTGGCATTTGGGGACATGGGTTAGTGGCAGGCTTGGCACTGCTGGGGGAATGGTTGCACTTGATGGTCTCAGAGGGCTTTTACAACTTCAATAATTCTGTTTCCATATTCCATATGGCATCTCCATGCCAGTCCCAGGGCTGAGCTGCATTTCTCTGCCAGTTCCATCTCTCCCCCAGTACCCACACCAGCCCCACCACTGGTACTCCATACAGCCCATCGCCAGTTTCCCCCTCCTCTCAGGGAAAGCTGAGGTTTTGGAAGGTAAAAGCTCAACTCAGCTCTGGGAAATGGGTTGAAAGTGTCAGACAGAGCCACTCCTGCTCTGATGAGCCTCCAAGGCATGAGTGGCTTTGTCATCTCTTGTCCCTCCACAGATGGTCCCCACTCCCTAACTCTGCACTAACTCTGGCTCATGGGAATATTTGGATCATTTGAGAAGAAGTCCTGGCCCAGTGAGTGGCTCCCACTTGTGCCATGTTCACAGATGGATGATCCAGTTAGAAATCTGTGGTGTTGCTTGGGAGACGATCCCTGCTCCTAGGGCACTGTTGTTCATGGAAAGCATGGGGCGTGGAAAGCACAGGCAAGATCCTGGCTCCTGCTCTATTCCCACTATTTTTAAGGGAAAACAATGCTGGAAAGGAAAAAAAAAAAGCAAAGTGAAAAAAACATGCTGAACCACGATCAACTGCAGCTTGCTTCCCTCCTCTAGTTATCAAATAAATGGACTAATTGAAAGATGAGTTGGCAGCATCTGTAGGGTTGCATTTATCGAAGGATAATTCCCCAGGGATTCAGGGTAACTGTGTGTTTTCCCTCTCACCTGGCTATGCTCCTGCCTGGTTTGGCTCCCTTGAGGTGCCGGTGGCTTTGCTTGGAGGTCCCCACGGTGGTGGGATTTGCAAGGATGCCATGCAGCAGGGATGGAGATTTGCAGGGCTGCCACGCAGTGTGGACAGGGATTTGCAGCCTTGCAGGGCTGCCATCACTGAGACCAGCTGCATTCCTGTGGCTCCTGGCACCCCTGGGGGTTTGCAGGGATGCCGTGGAGTGGGGACAGGGATTTGCAGGGATGCTGTACAACAATAACGGATTTACAGGAACGCCATACAACGGGGATTTGCAGGGTTGCCGTGCAGTGTGGACAGGGATTTGCAGCCTTGCAGGGCTGCCAGGCTTTCTAGCCCCACCACCAGGGCCAGCTGCATTCCTGCGGCTCCAGGCAGCCCCGGGAGCTGCTCTCCAGCCCGGCAGTGGGGGCAGCTGCTTGCACAGGACCTGATGCTCCAGGGCGGAGCACCGGAGCAGCGTGTTTGCCGAGCAAACAGGGCTCAGCCTCCGCAGCCGGATCAGCGGCCTCCCCTCGTTTGCTCAGCAAACAAATCCCACCCGGCAAAGCTTTGGTGCCACCGCTGCCCTTCCCGCAGCTCCTGCCAGCTGCCCTGGCACTGCCATGCAGCACCTGGCCATTATTGTGCAGGTCTGGAGTTGTGCAGGGTTCCTGATGGCTTCAAATGGAACACGGCAGCTCAGCAGCCCTACCTGCCTTTCCTGCCTGCAGATGCCAGGGTGCTGCTGAACCGTGTGTGGGATCTGCTCTGGGGATGTGCAGGGTGAGATCCTTCGGCTCCAGAGAAATGGTTTTGCTCTGGGCTGAGCAATTGCAGGATTTTCTGTCACTGCTGGAGGCTGGGGGAGATGGAAACTGCATTGGCAGGTGTTGGCCTGGGAGGCTGGCTGCCCTGGTGGTGGAGGAAAGGTGTCTGGGTGTGTGGGGATCCTGGAGCACCACGCCATGCCATTGCTGCTTCCCTTGCTCCAGGCTCTCCATGGCCCCAGACCAGGTTCCCTCTGGGGTCCTGATCCCCCCATAACACACTGCCCACAACCAGGGTTCTGCTGAGGTGGGGACAGATGCCACCTCCCTCCCTCCCTTTGCCTGGAGACTGTGGGATGTATCCCAGCCATTTCATGGGCTGGTTGCCTGCTGCTCCAGCTGTCATCTTTCTCTGCTTCCCCTTTATTTCCCCCTCACAGATACACTCTTTAGCCCCTGCTGCCTGCAAAAACAGAAAAACTCCCTTTGCCCAGCACTGTTGGCTACCTCAGGGACCCATTTTCTTCCCTGAGGTGCTGGAGGCATATTCTTTTTTTTATCTTCACTCCCAGAGCAGCAGTACCGTGGCTTGGTCAGGGTGTGACTGTGGGTACTGAGCTGCCCATCTCACTGCACTGTCCCTGGCAGAGTGGCCAGGCACTGGGGTCACCACTGTCACCCCATGGGGACACTGCTGCTTTCCCCCCCACAGAGCTCTCTGGAGCTGGGGCCAAGCCACCCTCCAGCCTTCCAGCTTCTCTAAAGTCACCAGAGTCACTTGTGCACTTATAGGCCACTAAGTGCTGTAATTACAGATATGCTTTAATTAACATAATTGTGTTTCTACGCAAATAAAACATTTGGCACAGTTAATTCCAAGGCTGCAGCTCCAAACACAAGGCTTGCTGGCCCCCCTGTGGAGGTGGCAGGGGGGCTGGCAGAGAGTGGGGCTCTCACCTCCCTGCCAGAAAATCATCCCAGTCCCAGCCAGGGCCTGAGCCAGAGCCCCCCTTCCCCTCTGGAGTGTCCTGCCCTGCTTTGGTGCAGACAGCTGTGCTGGCAGACACTTGATCGCTGGGAGATGGCTCTGGGCTTGCTGGAACGCTCTCTTGGGCTCAGTGGAACAGAGCACTGGGATTTCTGGGATGCAGCAAACCCAGTGGTTTGCTGGGACACAGAGCTGGATTTGCTGGGATGCAGCCCCAGGATTGCTCAGACACGGCACTGGGTTTGCGGGGCCATGGTGCCCAGATTGCTGGAGTACCACGTTGGGCTTGCTGGGATGCAGCCCTGGGTTTGCTGGGACACAGCAGTGCCCTTGCAGCAGTGCCAGGTGTGCTCACCCTGGCTGGGCAGTGGGCACAAAGGGTGGGTCCAGCCCCTCCATCCATCCCAGAGCTGCCCCAGGGTGTTTTGCCCTCCCAGCACCCAGAGAGCTCTCACTCCCCTTTCCCTCTTTAGCAGACCCCAGAGCTCCCCACGCTCTTGGGAGCCTTTGGATGAAGGCTGGAGCTGGCGGCAGCATGCCAGCCCTTTGCCAGGAAGATGCCAGGAAGAGCTGGGAAAATGGCTGGTGCTTATGTGCTAAAATGCCCTTTTCATTTGAAAAAACAGAAGAAAAGGGGAAAAAAACATATTCCATTTTTCTCCAGCTGAAAATGAAAGTGATTATGTAACGAGCAATAAATTACAGAAAGGAATGAGTCATTGGAGCAAATCCCAAGAAAGGCACAGTATTTTTAGCTCCAACACCCTGTGCTGTACTGTGCATTAACCCTTGCAGGACTTGGGCCCCCACTGCAACCTGCCCCTAGGGTGCCCCCCCCAGAGGCATCATAGTGGTTTCTGTGAGGATTTTGTCCCTGTGACATTCCCAAGGGAAGATGGAAATGATGTAAGCTGTGAGCCCCTCATCCCATGGTTCTCCTTTGTATGGGATGCTTATGGGTGGTCCAGGGAACACTGCTCACCCCAAATCCATGTCCCCATCCTGGGCTAAGCCCCTGCTTCTCTTCCCCTCTGCTCATTCCCACTGGGATAATTATTCCTGATCCCTTCCTGAGACCCTGGGCACCACTGCTGTTTCCTTGCCAAAGAGCCTGAAGAATTAATTAGGAAATAAAAGCGAGGAACAAATTAATTGGAAAAGAACTAGCGAGGGAGCAAGTGAGCAATGCTGCTTTAATCCAGGTTAAATTGGGGAGTGATTGCCTTGCTAGCAGAAGAGATGATGAGGGAGCATTGGAGCAGGCAGGTGCCAGGTGAGACAATGCCAGCAAGCATCCAGGTGCCAAGGGCTGTCCATGGAGAGCTGTGCTGAGTGGTGCCAGTAGGAAGCTGGAAGAGGAATCTGGAAAAGGGGCTCAGGGCTCAGAGTGTCCCAGGATCACCCACCACTCAGACCATCCTGGGGAGCCCAGAGCTTGGAGCACCCCTAGGAAGAGGGTCAGAACATTCTTAGGATGGAGGCATGGAGTACACCTGGGATCAGGGCTCGGAGCACACCTGGGATTTGGGCTTGGAGCATCCATTGGAACAGGGCTTAGAGCATCCCTGGAGTCAGGGCTTGGAACGTCCCTTTCTGAAGTGACACTGTCACCCTGTGGGATCAGGTACCAGCACAGGGACAGGGACCCTATTCCCTGTGTGCCACATTTCTTTGGGGTCTCCAGGCTGGTGGGAACCAGGCCTTCTTCTCTGTCTCTGAACACATCCCTGGATGCTCATGGTAGCACCACCACACTCCACTGTCACCGGGCATCAACCCCACCCCTAAATAAGGGGCCAAGGAGAGTGGCAGGGACCAGTGAGAGCAGGTGGCCAAATCCTTGTGTCCTGCAGCTAGAGTGGGGTCGGCTCAGAGTGACACAGCCAGTGCCAGTGGATGTCATCTCCTCATCTTTTATTTAACCTGGCAGTAAATTCCTGTCCCCCATATGCTTGGGCTGGGCTGGGACCTTCCTTATTGCTGCTGGGCCACCTGGAATAGTGGCATGGCACTGCATGTCCTGGGGCTGCTGTGCCCCCAGTACACACTGTCCCTTCTCCTGCTGTCCCTTCTCCTGCTGCACACTCTCATTCTGGCACATAATTTCCCCAAAATCCATGTGACCCTCCAGTGACATCCTGTTCCTCCAGGCAAGCCCTGTCCTTATGGACATGTGCTGTCCCTTGTCAAACATGCTGTCCCTTTGCAAACGTGCTGTCCTCTCAGGCACCTGCTCTCCCTCATACACGTGCCGTCCCCAGGTGTGCCGTGTCCTTCCACACACAGGGTGTCCCCCAGGATGTCACCCGTGCCCCTGGACATGTGCTGGTCCCATGAGTGCATGCTGTCACCCTGGAAGCAGGTTGTCCCTCTGGACACACGCTGTGCTGCTGGGTCCAGGCTGTCACCCACGGACACGTGCTGTCCTCCGGGATTCAGGCTGTTTCCATGGACACACTTGTCCCTGTGGATGCATGCTGTCCCCATGGATACACAGTGTCCTGATGGATACATGCTGTCCCTTTGGATACACGCTGTCCCCTTGGACACATGCTGTCCCTCTGGGTGCCTGCTTTCACCATGGCACATGCCAGTCCCTATCCATAGGCTGTCCCTATGGATACTCCCTCTCCCTCACCCCTCTGAGGGCACAGTGGGGGTGTGCTCTGTCCCTGCCCACACAGGACAATCTCATGGGACAGGTGTGTGAAGCTCAGGAGAGGAAATCCCACCAGCCAGGCTGAAGATGCTGGTGGCCACCATGCCCAGAGCTTGTCCATGAGGACTGTGTGAGCTGGCTGGGAAAGCAGCCAAAGAATGGGGACAGAGGCGTGGAAGCAGAGCCAAGAGCTGTCTCAGCCCCACAGGGACCTGACCAGCACAGTGGGGCCAGCAGGGCTCTGCCATCCCATCTGTCCCCCTCCTTAGCCCTGTCATGTCTGTGGGCTGCTGGTGGCCCCCCGGCCCCGCTCTGAAATGTCTCCACAGAGACCCTCCAAGGACTCCATCACTCACTCATCAGTGGTATCACTTATCAGCCTGGCCCTTCCTTATCCCTTTGTCACCCCTCCACAGAATCTGCTCAGTTGGAAGGAGCCCACAAGGAGCATCCAGTCCAGCTCCTGGTCCTCCCGAAGAGTCACATCACATGCCCAAAATGCTGTCCAGATCCTGTCAGGCTTGATCCTGCTCTGGGTAGCCTGTTCCAGTGTCCAGTCACCCTCTGGGTGAAGAATCTTTTCCTAATATCCAACCTATCCCTCCCATGACACAACTTCAGACCATTCCCTCAGGATTGTCACTGGTCACCAGGCAGCAGAGGTCAGTGCCTGCCCCTCCTGTTCCCCTCACAAGGAATTTGTACCTGCAGTGAGGTGTCCTCTCAGTCTCCTCCTGTCCAGGCTGAACAGCCCAAGTAACCTCAGCTGTTCCTCATACAGCTTCACCTCAAGGCCCTTCACCACCCTCACGGTGTTTCTTTAGACTCTCTCTAGTAGATTTAATGTCTTTCTTATTTTGTGATGCCCAAAACTGCCCTTAGCACTCGAGGTGAGGCTGCCCCAGTGCAGAGCAGAGCAGAGCAGAGCAGGACAATTCCCTCCCTTGCTCAGCTGGTGATGCTGTACCTGGTGCCCCCAGGACATGGGTGTGACTCATGTGACTCCTGTTCAACTGTTGTCATGGAAAGGTCCCTTTCCGCGACACTGCTTTCCAGCAAATCATTTCCCAGTCTGTGTGTACACCGGGGTTGCCCCATCCCAGATGCAGAATCCTTATTGAACTTCACACACACGGCAATTGTCCAACTCTCCAATTTGCCAGCAGCCCCTCCCAGTTTTTTATCGTCTGTGAACTTGCTTTGTCTGAACTTCCAGTCCTGTGTCCAGTTCATTTATAAAGATGTTGAAGGGTGCAGGGCTTCCTCATCCCTTTGTTATCCCGCTTTGAATCCAAGGACAGCCCAAGCCCCAGAGCTGATGCAGCCAGGTCTCTGCAGCTGGCACTTCTGGGGGCCATCCCTGCTGGGGGGCTGCTGCCAGGACACCCCATCCCTGCCCAGCCTGAGATCATTCAGCTCTTCCTTGTGTCCACACATTCCCAACTCTCCTGCTGCTCCCAGCAGCTCCATGCAGTGAACCCACCCGATGCCATGGAACCTTCTAGCACCCCCAGCCTGTGCCTGGCATTGCTTGGGTGAGGGATGCCACAGCATTCCCTGTCCCACAGCATTCCCTGTCCCACAGCATTCAACATTCCCTGTCCCACAGCATTCCCTGCCCTGCCATATTCCCTGTCCTACAGCATCCCCTGTCCCTCAGCATCCCCTGTCCTGCAGCATTCCCTGCCCTGCCATATTCCCTGTCCCACAGCATTCCCTGTCCCATAGCATTCCCCGTCCCTCAACATTCCCTGTCCCACAGCATTCCCTGCCCTGCCATATTCCCTGTCCCTCAGCATCTCCTGTCCCACAGCATTCCCTGTCCCACAGCATTCCCTGCCCTGCCATATTCCCTGTCCCTCAGCATCTCCTGTCCCACAGCATTCCCTGTCCCACAGCATTCCCTGCCCTGCCATATTCTCTGCCCCACTCGGGCACTGCAGCTGCATCCTGGGCACTGAGTGGGATTTATCCATGGGGAAACCACAGAGCAGTAAATGGGATATCGATTGGGTGCCATTGTGGGGATTAGTGCAGAGAGGAAGAGCAGATGGATTGATTTCTGGTGGGGTTTAGAGCTGCCAGTGTACCTTGTGCCAGCAGCTCCAGACAATAACACCCCAATTCATTCACGGATCCAGCAGCTCTGTTCATGGCCATGTCCCCAGGCTCAGCTCAGTCTCTGTCATCTCTGTTCTTGGGCAGGACCCCAGCCCCATGTGCCACCTGCACTGGCCACTACGTCCCCTCTTTCCCAGAGGACAGGGATGCTCCAGAAGGCAGCACAGTGCTGTGCCTCCCCAGATCCAGCATCCAGCCCTGGGTCTGCACTGGTGCCACAGTTTAATGGAGCACTGCTGATCCCACAGGGCTCACAGCACTCCTGGCCCAGCTGGGAACAGCCATGCTCCTCCTGCCCTGCTCTCCCATCCCAGTGCTCATAGGATATCCAGTGTGCCCACAGGTGCTGCACAGATGGGGAGAAATGGGATTTCAGGGTTACACAGGGTGTGAAGGCTCATCTTGGTGCCTTAACCCTCCAAAATCTTCAAGTTTCGGAGTTTGGTACCATTTGCTGCTAGCACCTCCCAGGAAAAGCTGGAGTGGGGTTTATGTGAGTGTCTTTGGTGTGGAATATTCCATTAGCATGGAATAAAGGTCAATATTTACTTGCCTGCATGAACTTTATTCCCACTGATGCCATCAGACACCCTCCAGATGGGATGCGGCGTGGCTGCTCCCCAGTTCCCAGGAAGAGACAGGAGGCACAGCACTTTATTGATCCACTTCAGGCCAGGAACAAAAGAAAACTACAGGATGGTTGGAAATGTGGGAAGCCCACCCTGCTGCCTCCCCTGAGCACCTACAGTTACTCCCCAGCAGCTCCAGGGCTGGGTTCTGAGGCTGTGTGTTTCTCCATCTGACCGCTGTGATGTTCCCATCCAAGAACGCCATTCCTGGGGCACACAGAAAAGCCAGGGATCAGCTCATAATTACCCCAGGACTGACTGGGAGATGAGCAGTGATGTATGAATGCAACAGTGGTGCTGCAGCACAAGTCCCTGCACCCTTGCATCCCTGCACGCGTGTCCCATTCCCCTGTTCCCAGGTGCCCCTGTGTCCCTACACTGTCATGTCCCTGTGTCCCATTTCCCTGTGTCCCTGTACCTGTGTCTCCCTCTCTGTCCCCAGGCCTTTGTGCTGTGTCCTAACACTTGTCCCCCAGCCCCTCCCCACTATGTCCCTGCAGCTCCTGTGTCCCTGCACCCCTGTGTCCCACCCCCTGTGTCCTTGCAGCTCCTCTGTCCCATCCCCTGTCCCCAGGCACCTCTGGGCAAGCCCAAGGGACAGCTCCATTCTGTGTCCTTGTACCCAGCGATGCCTCTGTGTTCCCTGGGCAGCTGTGCTGGCTGTGAGCTGCTGTGGGTGTCTCTAGTGACAGGATTGTGCCAGGTGGCAGGACATGGATCTTGCCAGCACCCAGCTCCTTGGGTGTTCCCACTGCTGGCCCCACAGGGAACCTGCTATATTCATGGATCTATATTCAGATCTATATTCATCTGCTTTATTCATGGATCCCCGGACCCACATCCGTGCCAGCAGGACCTGTCCGGCTGGGGTGACACTCGGTCACACCTGTAGTAGGGTGACCCCAGAGCGGGGGATTCCACAGCCTGATCTCGGGGATCTGGCGGCTCTGGTGGTGTCCTAATCAGAAAGATGGGCGCTGTGAGACGCTGCCCTGAGGGGTGTCCATGATCCTGTGCCACCCCCGGCGAGAGACGCCCATGGCCCTGTGTCACCCGCAGGGCAGGACCGGCCGGCGGCCGGGGCTCCTGCGGCAGTGTCCGGGATGGGCCGGGAGCTCCTGGTGGCTCTGGCCGCTAGATGGCCCCGCGGCTCCACGGCCCGCCCTGAGTCTCCCCCGGGCTCCCCGGGCCCTCCTGAGCTTCCCCTGGGCTCCCCGGCCCACCTCGAGCGTCCCCCGGGCTCCACGGCGCACCCTGAGCCTCCCCCGGACCACCCTGAGCCTCCCCCGGGCTCCCCGGCCCACCCTGAGCCTCCCCCGGGCTACCCTGAGCCTCCCCCGGGCTCCCCGGCCCACCCTGAGCCTCCCCCGGGCTCCCCGGCCCACCCTGAGCCTCCCCCGGGCTCCCCGGCCCACCCTGAGCCTCCCTCGGGCTCCTCGGCCCACCCTGAGCCTCCCCCGGGCTCCCTGGCCCGGCAACCCGGGGCTCGGGGAGGAGGGAGCCAGATGGAGGGTGCAGCATGCAGTGTCCCTAAACTCTACCCTGCTTGGCTCCTGCCTCGGGGTGGCATTTCCTTATCACCACCTGTCCTAGTGAGGGTTCAGAGACCATGGGAGGAGTCCTTTGCAAACCCCCAGCGGAGCCTCGTAGCGTCCTGTCCCTGAAGGGCACCCTAGGCACAGCGACACAGAGGTGCAGGAACACAGGGGTGCCTGGGCAGGGAGGGGGACACGGGACTGCAGGGACACAGGAACACAGAGGGGCAAGGGTACAGGGTGCAGGGACACGGGAGTGTGGGACACAGGACTGCAGGGACACAGGAACATGGAGGGGCAAGGATACAGGGGTGCAGGGACACGGGAGTGCCTGGGGACACGGGAGTCCCGGGATCCGGAGGAAGAGCAGGCCATCCTCCCCCAGACTAGAACTTTCTCTTCTGCCCAGAGAAGGAGGAGGGGGAGGGATGGAGATTGTCACGCTGCCGATATCCCTCTCACCATGCGATATTCCTCTCACCGTGTGGCATGTGGCCATCGTGTGACACGGCTTGAGCATGTCCACCCTCCGTGCAGATTCCCTGGGGCCATTGGGGAGGGGCGGCATCCCGAAATCCTTGTAAGTGTCGGGAGGACGGGAGGAGGTGTCACTCCTCACTGAAAGCAATGGGGGGTTAATATAGGAGGGTGAGGGTGAACAGACCCTATAAGGGGTCCCCAAGATGAGGGTCCCTCCTTATCCAAGAGAGGAACACTGGGTAGGACCCCCTGCAGTATCCTATAGGATGGGGGGGCAGGGGAGGCTTTCTCTACTGAGCCCTGCATCAGGGTTACCCCAGGGTGAGGGATGGGATGAGATTCGGCCCCTCCATCAGGGAGGATGAGGGGAAGACTGCCCCAGCCCAAACGTGGGGCGCAGCCTTTAAGGTGACAGGCGTCTCTTTATTGGGAGGTGAAACATGCCCCAGAAGGGAGAAGGGGCAAGGGGAAACTCCTGGCCCGACCCCCAGGAGGGGAGGGTTTAACACGGAGGGGGGTTGTTGCCCTCCTGGATACCAGAGCCGTGACGGCACCGTCGGCACCTGCCCCGCAAGCTCCAGAGTGGGGAGCCATGCCCTGATCCTCTCCCCACATGGGCGCACCCGCCCCACTCCCGTTTCCCCCTTCACCACCCCACACCGGGACTCTCACTCCTGACCCCCTCCCAATACCGGGGAGTGACATCCCGATTCCCACATCGGGACCACCCTCTCGACCCCGGGCACCCCCACCCCCGGTTGGAGAGTGATGTCCGATCCCCCGGCCGCCCCACAGCCCCCACCCATCCTCGCTTCCCAGCGCCCCGCGGAGCCCCGCAGAGCAGGTGCGGGGCGTGTCGCGATCGGCCGTGTCGTGACGGGGCGTGTCGCGGCGGGGGCGTGCC
Source organism: Melospiza georgiana (assembly GCF_028018845.1). Taxonomy (NCBI): domain Eukaryota; kingdom Metazoa; phylum Chordata; class Aves; order Passeriformes; family Passerellidae; genus Melospiza; species Melospiza georgiana. The sequence goes on from NC_080431.1 coordinate 97,002,049, forward strand.
CGCAGCCCGCGGGCGGTGCGGGGGTGCGCGGGACCGGGATGCTGCCGGGATGGTGCCGGGATGGTGCCGCGGCTCCTCATCGCGCTCCTTCGCTTTTTCAGCCGCGGGTTCCTGCGGGCGGGGGACGCCGCTCCCGGCCCCGAGGCGCTACAGGTAGGGACGTCGGGACCTGCACCCCGAGGGCTCCCCCGCACCTCCCTCCCTCTCTCTCGGGACCCTCCTCTTCTCAACCGGGATTTCCATCCCCCAGCCGCATCCCCTCCCATTCGGGACCCCAATCCCAACTATCACCCGTTCCACCTGGGACCCTCAACCCACCCCCCCATTCCCCCGCCCCATCCCACCCGGGCGCTCAGACTCCCCTCTGCTCCTACCCGGGACCCCCACCCACGTCCCCCGACACCTGGGACACCCGATTCACCTGCCCTGTTACTGGGGACCCCCACCCCAAGCACCTCTCCTCCCAGCCGGGACCCTCAGCCCTCCTCCCCTCCCAAACCACGACATACGATTCACCTCCTCTTCCACCCGGGACCCCATTCCCGCGGCCTCCCTTCCCACTGGGTCCCGGAGGTGGGGGGATCCCCCTGTTCATGCTGTGGGGCGGGGTTGGGAGTCGGGGCTCCCGATTCGCCGTGCTCGGACCCCCCATCCCTTCCCAAGGGCGGAGAGGGCTTTCTGCACCCGCTTGTCTCCCCCTTTTCGGTGGGGGGCTCTGAACCCCACGGGGAGAGCTTGACAGGGAAACTGAGGCACACATGGGGCTCCCGAGGCGGGGGTGACGGTGCCGTTTGTGCCGTCGTCCCTTCCCCCCCGCCCCGACCGCATCCGAGGTTCGAGGACACGCAGGGAGGAGGCAGCGGGCTGGGGGGTGCGGATCCCGGCGGGATCCCGGGAGGAAATGGGCTGGACTGGCAGGGAGGGGGGCGGCTCGGTCCCGGGGGGACCCTCACGCCCTCCGGCAGCCGCGCCAGGAGCCGGGCCGCGCCATGGGGACTCTCCAGGACACTGTGAGCGACCCTGGGGAAAGGGATACCCTGGGGGTCCCGGGGGAGCTGTGCCCTCGGGCTGGGGGTCCATCCTGCCCTGGGGCTTTGGGATGCGGTGAGCTTGGGAGTGCCTGGGTGTTTCGGTTTCCTGGGGGGTTGGAGTTCCCCCTTCCCTGTGTCCCCTCGCCCCTCCGGCCATGAGAGCCTCAAGAGCTCGGCTGCGAATTCCATCCTGCTGCCAGACCTCGGGGTGGGTGTGCTGGGAAGGACAGAGCCCCTTCAGCACCCCCAGCAGCACCCAGCCCTGAGCCCCCCACCCTCCTTACACCAGCTGCACATTTTGGAGAGATGGAGGCTGCATCAGTGGGAAAACACACGGTCCCTCTGCTCCTGCGCCTTCGAGCACACCCAAATTTGGGGAGGGGGTGACTTGAGGGGGTTTCTTCCTCTCTGTTCGCCTGGATGGATCCCTGCCCTGTGTGCTGATGGTTTTGGGTGTGAGAACCGTGGCCTCGGTCCCCCCGGGGGTACAGCTGCTTGGGGGGCTCCAGGGGGCTGCAGGTCCGAGACCGGAGCGAGGACCTGGAGATTGAAGCTGGGAAGCGAAGGGAAGGAAACGCTCTCTGGGAAATTACCGAAAGCTGCTGACGGAGAGAAAGAAGCTGAGCAGGGCCAGTGTGCCCCGGGCGGGGGGAAATGAGCCCCCCTCCTCCTCCGGATGGGAAGGTGGCGGTTTGGGGACATCTGAAGTGTCGCTGAGCACGGCGGTGGGGTGTGACCCTGCTCACCACCCAGCGCAGGGACACGGGGGTCCCCGTGATCCCTGTGGGTCCCAGCTCTCCAGAACCCACCCGGGCCGGACCCAGGAGGGTGCTGGCAGCTGGGCAGGCTCTGAACGCCGGGCACAGCCCCCCAAGGGGATCTGGGGATGGGGGGGTCAGGGAGCCACAACTGCCAGCCTGGGGGGGACAAAATGCACCCATATGGGGGTTGGGCAGGCTGGTTTTAACCCAGTGCTGGCGTGGCAACGAGGAGGAGGAGGAGGAGTGGGTCACACGGTGGGGCAGAGATGCAGCCCCAGCCCCAGTGTGTGAGGCCACGGTGGCAATGGGGTGTGACCCAGGGTGTATGAGGAGTGAGTGGGGATGGATCCTGCCCCTTCTCCAGCACATCCCACACAGCTCATCCCCCACAAAATACCACAGCACCCCTGTCCCCATTGGTGTCCTAGGTGCTGACTGCATCTGGAACTCCCATCCCTGAGCCTGGGGGGCATATAGGGGGTATATAGGGCTTGGGGCATTATTCCCCTCCAACACCCTGCAGTGGGGTGAGGCTGAGAATGTCTGTTCCTGCTCTCCCTCCCTGCCACGAGCTGCAATGCAATTACTGGCAGACTGGATCATGAATCAAGCGGTAATTGATACATGTTCACAGCCTGGAGAAGCAGGAGGGGCTGTGGGGGACAGTCAGGCACCTTTACTGACCTGCCAGGGACTTGGGGGGTTCAGCCAGCACATGGGGCTCCTCCTGCCTCAGTTTCCCCCCGTGTGGGGCCAGCCACGTTCAGTGGGCCCAGGGCCTGCTGAGGCCAGTGAGGGGACATGCGTACGCAGGCGTTTGTCCTTGCGTTTCCTCTGGCAGACACAAACACACCAGCAGGGCAATAAAGGGGAGGAAAGGGCCGTGGCGGCTTCTTTCCATGACATGCAGCAGGGCTGGCTTCCTCCCACGCTCAGCAAGGTCAGGGGCAGAGCTGGATCCCCAAACTGGCATGGCTGGGGGCAGCATGGTGTTTCCCAGCCAGGCCTGGGATCCCCACAGATCAGGGATCAAGGAGTGATCGAGGCTTGCAGCGTGGAGTCAGCCTGTGCTAGCACTGCAGTGCCCTGCTGCTGGTTTTTGAGGGGCAGTGGGGTTTGCTATATGGGTTCCAGTGCTCTCATGACTCGTGACATCACCTGGGAAGGGAGGTCTGGAGTGGGAGTGCCCTGCTGGACGCCAGGCAGGGGAGCTGGGATGGGGATGTTCCTGCTGCACCCCAAGCAGAAGGAGTTGGAGGGGATTAGTTCTGCTGCATCCTGGGCAGTGAGAGCTGGGACAGGATGCTCCTGTTGCAGGATGACATGATGGCATCTTCCCCCTGAATGGGATAGGCCCCGTGGGTGACCTTGGCTTTTTGGAGTCAAGCTGTGACATTTGGCAGGGAGGTGGTGGGCTGGGATCCCCTGCAAGCTTGGCTCTGGAGGGTGGTCCTCTGGGAGCTGAGTCCATGGATTTGGGGACTGGCCTGGGACCTTTGCAGCTGAATCCTGTTGCATACTTACCCTGAGCACTCCATGGAAGTGGGGGAGAGGATGGTGGGGACCTGCCTGAGAGAGCCATGGGGTGGAAAATGGCAGGGAGCAGAGCTAGCTCCCGAGTCTCCCTCTTCTTGGAACAGGAGAGATCACTGCTCCTGGCTGGCTCCGGCAGATGGAGGGTGTCTGGCACCTTTGGATGCCCTGGCCCCAGCTTTGGAACTCCCCACACATAAGGGGGAGCTGGAGGCCAGACCCCTGGCTGGGTGCTGACCCATTAAACACCAGCACTGTGACCCTTTCTGCCATGTAATGGGCTTTGCTCTTCTCCTTGCCGTGCCTCAATTTCCCCATCCGAGCAGTGAGACCACCCCAATTCCTAGACCCCTTCATGGCAATTAAGAGCTGCATCCCGCCATCAGACCCTCCCAGGCATGGAAAATAAGAGCAGTCCCTGTACAGACAGAGTGGAATCCCCTGGGGGGGGGCAGCTCTGGCAGCCCCCAGCCCCCCACACCCTGCTCCGGAGCACTGCCCAAATCGAATTCCTCTCCAGCTGCAGATGGCCAGGAATTCAATTTTCCCAGATCCCATCAGAGTCTGATAAATGAGGTCCCTAATCACTGTGCAGATCCCATTAGCACCAGCCATGCCAGGAGGGGCTGCACGGATGGATGTGGGAATGCTGCATCCCCCTTCCCACCCCACTGATTCTTATCCCCCCAAGGGACTTACATGTTCCCTGAGCCCTCTCTGGCTGCATCCCCTGAGCTTTGCCATGATGGTCCCAAGCAGAGCCAGGCACGGAGAGCCCTGCATGGCTAATCCATCAGAAAACATCTAGGAAAGTCCTGGAAACCCAGCCAGCGTGGATGGGAAGGGGACTGTGTGCCAGGGAAGTTTTCCCAGCCATGCCATGTCCCAGGAATGCCCATCATGCCACCTCTCTCCCAGCGCTGCCAGCACCCCAAGCTTGGTGCCACGATGTCTCTGTCCTTTGGGGTGCAGGCACCTGCATAGCAGGGATTCCCCAAACCATGGAGCAGCTTTCCTGCAGCTGTTGCAGGAGGGTCCATATGTCCCTCCCTGACATGAGTTAGGGACAAGTGACACCGGGCTGAGGGGGGTCCCTTTCCCTCTCTCTGATGTGGCTTAGACACAAGTGACAGTGAGACCCTCAGCCCTCACCACTTCTTTCTGAGAATAGTGAGCTAATTAGTGACAAACTAGTGACAGATCATTAGGCTGGTGGCCGAGCCTGCTGTTCCAAGAAGGCCACGATGTTCTGGGGACGGAAATCCTTGAGGAGTGTGGCTGCTGTCCCGATTTGTCCCGCCCGACAAAGGGACATCAACAGGAAGCAACCTTGACTCCAGCCCAGTTCTCTTGGCCCCGGGAGGCCAGGCCAGGATGTGGGGGGACAGGCCAGCAGCACCCCAAGGGCTTGTGAGCTGCCAGAGGTTAGGAAATTTGCTTGGTTCAGCAAACCTCCCACTCAGAATGTATGGGATCCTCAGGGAATGGCATCTGTCTGGTTCCAGGCTGCAGAAACTCCATGTGCAAATGGTCTGTGCAAATGTCCTGTGCAGTGTGAGCATGCCAGGCTCCAGCCAGGCTGACGTATGGGTGAGGAGGAGAAGGATGGGGTAAGGGATGCACTGAGCTCCAGGGAGACACTGGGCTCAGCACGGCTCATTCCACCTCTAGTGGAACCAAACTCTAGTGCCATTCTAAGCAGACCCTTTGCAGGTAGGGAAACTGAGGTAGGAAACTCCACAGAAAGGGAAACTGAGGTAGGCACAGGCATGCAGGGCTACTTGTGTGATTTTTTGGGATGATTCCACAGATTTGTGTCCTCCAGCCCTTGGAAGCCTTAGCCTGGATCACTGGGTGCCAGGGTAGCTCCATGGCAGGGTCCTGCACCTCAGCCCTTGCTTCCCATCCATACATTGCAGCAGGACCCCAGGCAAATGACCATGAGGAGACAAGAGATATCCCAGAAGTGTTTCCTTCCTGTTTGCCCTCATGATCCCCCTGGAAAAGATGAGGTAATTAAGGAGCTACCGTGTTGCAGGTTGTTGCTGCCTGATTAGATTAAAGCAATGTAATTTGGGACTAAGAGCGGTGCTGGGAGGAAATGGATGGATGGCTTCCCAACTGGAGTTGGGCAGAGCTGCCAGCTCTGCCTTCCATCCATCCCTCCATCCTCTGCTGCCCTGCACCTTGCTCCAGGGACACTGCTGGAGGGTTATCAGGGGTGCTGCTTTGGGGCACTGGGGATGCCACTGTTTTCTCACCCCTACAGAGAGATTTTCCTGGGGAATTGTGACTGTGGGGCAGAGGGAAGGAGCCTGGAGCAGTGTGGGGGGTGACAGAGGCAGGGTGACAGGGTGTCAGCAGTGTAAGAGCCTGTTGCAAAGTTGAAGGGTGTCAGGGATGTTCCTGGGGGGGGTGGGAACAAGGATGCTGCCTCTATTTCCCCAGCTCTGTGGGGAGGATTCCCTGGGAAATCGTGGCTTGTGGGAAAGAGCAGTGCAGGGAACAGGGACAGGGTGACAGGGTTTGAGCAGTGTAACATCCCATAAGTGGGATGGCAGAGCTGAAGAGTATCAGGGATGCTCCTGGGGGCATGGGAACAGGGATGCTGCCCAGCTCTGTTCGGAGGATTCCCTGAGAAATCGTGGCTTTGGGCCTGGGGGAAGGAGCGGGGTGGGGAGCAGGGAAAGGGTGACAGGGTTTGAGCAGTGTCACTGTGCCCACAGCACAGCTGGTGACCTGCTGCCTTCAGGAGCTGCTTCCCTGCTCCTTAGCTGAGTTTCCCCATCCATGCCCGGTGTCAGAGCTGTGTTCTCCTGCCTGGCCCTGCCCCTGGTTGTCAGCCCGGCGTTGCCACAGAGCCGGGCTATATTTAACCACCACGGCCAGAGCAGCCAGGGGAGAGCAGCCCCCCAGGGCTGGAGGGAGCTGGGGCGGCTCAGCATTGCTGGAGGTGGGAGAGGAGGATGAATCATGGCTCAGGGATATTTTGGGATATTTTAAATGCCGCCAGATTGCTCGGCAAATGCTTGGGCAGGGCGGCGCGGGCGCGGGCTGGGTGTTTGCTGGCAGCTGTGGCTCAGCTTGGAGGCCCAGGGGGATCAGCTGCTCCCCGTGGTGCTGTCACTCTGCAGCCGTGCACTGGAGAGGTGACAAAGGCAGGGACATCTGTCCCCGTGCACTTGGAAACAACTCGGGGTGTGATGGGTGGGGGCAAAAGGGGGTCCTGGAGCAGCATCTTACTCCTTGAAGGGGAGGCAGGAGGGGAAAATGGTTCCCCATCACTTTCCCTGGAAAGGGGAAAGTCTGGGAAAAGGCAGAGAGAGGGTGGGTGTGTCTGCCTGCAGGGCTGTGGTGGATAGGGAGCCCTTGGACAGGGACAGGTATCCAGGCACCCTGTGGGTGGGACACAAGGAGTGGTGAGGGGCTCTGCAGGTGGAGGCAGGCTGCCTCCCAGGAATCCAAACGGGATTTTGCTTTTCACCTCTCAAATATAACAAGATCCAGAGGCTGGTGGCTAAAAATGCACCCTATCTGAAGAGACCTCAGTGGGAGGGAGCCTTGAGCCCCCAGCACTGGCTGTCAGCCTTGCAATGAGGTGACCACATGGTCACCCTCCTCATCCAGGGCTCTGCTTGGGAGGGAATTCCCTGGGGAGCAGCTCCTCTGTCCTTGAAGTCTGCAAACCCTCTGTGAGAGACATTGGGGCTGGTGAGACAGACAGCAGAGGGGTCCTTTGCTGTGCCCCAGACCCCTCCTCGCTGTGTTCTGCACTCCCAAGGATCCCAATCCCTTTGCAACCTGAACCTGTAAATCTAGTGAGAAGCATCTGCATGGGATGTAGGCACTGGGATGTGCTGCCCAGTCAGCATCTTGGAAGCTCTAATTTGATTTGGGGCCCACAGCTGGGGATGAAGTTGTCCAGACAGAGTGATGTCCAGCTCCGTCCCAAAGGTCATTGCTCAGGCAGGAGCTAATAGACTAATCCACTGCCAAAATTAATTGGGCTCATTTTCCCTGTGCTCACAGATGGATAAGGTCCCATTGGAGGGCAGGAGCCGAGCGAGCTCTGAGGGCTCACTGTGCCATGGATGCCTCAAGCTCCAGCGGTCACCTCTGGCAGATCATTTACTTGGAATCTTTACAGCAAAGCTGGGCTGGAAGCTCGGCAGGGAGATGATTCATTTCCTCGAGGTTCTTTGGGGAGGGTTGTGGCAGGAGTCTGCCACTGAAGCCTGCGCTGCTGCCAGCATTCCCTGCAGAATCAGCACCCATGGGTGATGGCAGCGATGGCAGGATCCATCTGGGGCCTCCCTAGCCCAGCACTCCCTTGCCAGGCAGGCTGGGGGTGCTGCAGCCCTGCTCAGCACTCCTCTGGGAGCAGGATGCTCCCAGGCACCTGGAATTGCTGCCTGGCTCTCTGTGCCTGTTTTCCCATGGTGAAAGAGGAATCCAGTGGGTGGCAGGTCCCTGTTCTGAGCTCTGTTTCATGCAAACTCCACTCACCGAGTGTATGGTCAGGTGTGTACCCCCTCAGAGAGAGACCCCAAGACCCAGGTACCCTCAGGAGGGCTGAACATCCCAGTGGGTGCCTCACTGCACAGATCCAGCCTCTGCCTGCTGCCAGGGGGTTCCTCCTCACCCTTGGGGGGCCTCCATTCATCTCCCAGGAGCAAGGCCAGGAGAAGGCATGCGAGCTCAGAGACCTGAGACCCTGTGGTGTCAGTGTCCTCCTCCTCCAGGCCCCCACCCTGCACATGGCAGGTGTGAAATGAACCTTTCTGGAGAGGAAGCTGGCCAGGATGGGATTTCTCTATTTCATAAGCATCCAGAGAAGCTGGGGGTGCCAGGGAGGACAAACCAAGCTTCCACAGCTGGTGGGGGTGGGAAAAGGGGGTCAAGGGACAGACATTGCTGATCCTCATGTTTTCACTGCTGGTGAATTCCCTCTGACAAAAAAAAAAAAAAAAAAAAAAAAAAAAAGCATAAAAAAAAGAAGCTGTTTAAAGAGGGGCAAAAACAGCAGGGGAGAGAAAGGGCCATTTTCCAAGAGGGAGAGAGCAGGAGCTGGCCTGTGGCAGGATTTGGCTTTGCCAGAGTGGGGGTGTCCATGTTGGAGCAGAGACAAATCCTTACTCCAAGGAGATGAATGGTGTCATTAATCTTCCACTGGCCCCAGTGGGAATACTGAGGCAGATGTGGCTCTGGTGCTGCACCCACCGTGGGATGCTGGCCAAGGAGAGCTGGCAAAATTCCTGCCAGCATTGAGGTCCCCATGGGTCACCCTGTCAGCTCAGGGAGTCTGGCAGGGTGACATCAGTATCCTTGTCCTCTTGGGCCAGAGATAAGGTGACAGCAGTCCCTGGGTGGGGGCTTCACAGGCCATGAGTGTGCACCATGGGGACAGGACAGGGACAGGGTGCTGTTCACCTGCTCTGCAGGAGCAGCATCCTCAGCTCCTGGGGCTGACAGTGATACCATGCTGTGCTGTGTCCCCTTCCCATACCCTGTCCTTGGATCTGTTCCCAAAGCCCTCTCTCCATGCCCATTTCCAGACAGCATTTCCCTCCAGAGCTGCTGGATGTGCAGCACCTGGGATGAGGGTGTTGACTCTGCTCCAGCAGCCAGGAATTGCAATCCCTCTGGGCTTTCTCCTGTTTTAGTGATGTTAATTCCCCCTGTGCCCACTTGGGAAGTGTTACCATAGCTCTGCCCTCCATGGAAGCTGGGATGCAGAGCAGGTGCTGGGAGCTCTTCCTGGGAGAGCTCTGGTCCCCACTGGGTGCAGGTACAGGGCTGTGTGCATCCTAGTGACATTCCTGGTGACAGGCATGGGCTGGCTGATGGTTTCATCTCTCCACTGGGGCTGGGGGTGTGTGTGCCAATGCAGCCTCATCCAAAGACCCTGACACTTGTGCAGTAGTGCTGGATCTGAAGGAGTCCCCACCCAAACTGGAGTAGTGCCTGGATGGTGTGGATTGCTGGGAATAGGACACAGGGGGCTCCTCAGCAAAGGGAAAGGCTGTTTATGGCAATAACTGGGATGTGGCTGTGGTAGTGGCTCTGGCTGTGCTGGCTCTGGGCCCAGGCTCTGTCCTAGCAGAGCCTCCAGAGTGGGTCTGCAGCATCCTCCGGGCGGGGGACAGGGGGTGAGGGTGTTGGGGGAAACCTCTGCTCTGGACTGGAGGATGTGGACTGGGAGTGGCATGAGTGGGACAAATGGAATTAGTGGGATGAGCAAGTGGGATATGCAGGATGAGTGGGGCAAGTGGAAGGAGTGGGATGAGCCATTGAATGGGATGAGCCACTGAGTGGGATGTGTGGGTTGAGCTGGATGAAAGGAACAAGCCATTGAGTGGGATGAGTGGGATGGGCAGGACAAGTGGGACAAGCAGTTGAGTGGGATGAGCCATCAAATGGGATGAGTTGGATGAACTGGATCAATATAGTGAATAGGCTGGGATGAGTGGGAGAAGCAGTTTAGCAGGATGAGTGGGATAAGTGGAATGAGTGTGATGTCCTTCCTAGCCCACCTCACTCTCTCTACCTTCTTGCAAGGCTGCAAACCCTCCTGCCAGCATCTGCTCTCTCTTTGTCTTGGGAATATCTTCTTTTAGCTCCTGCAGCTTTCCCCTCACTGTTTCCGGGATGGACCTGTATTCCCAGCCCTAATAAAGCCACCACCCATGTCCAGCTGCCACCTGTCCATCCCCACACCAGGAATGCCACTGGCATTTGATGTCCCAGGCAGACCTACAGGACCCACTCAGGCTCCGCCCCATCTTCCCCTGCCCCAGGGGGCCACTGTGGAGGATCTGGTGGGACAGAGGGACGGCAGGACAGCCACCTGGCTGAGGCCTGGCTGTATTCTACAGTGCATGTGTCTCCAGTGTGAGTAAGTGACTGGAGATGCGGCCCTGTTGGAATAACATCCAGTGCCCATGTCTTCAGCTGGAAGCACCCTCACCGCCAGCCATGCTCCCAGTGCCACGTGGATGTGGCCCCGTGGCCAAGAATGCTCCCAGGGTGGGTGGGTGGCATGGCCCTGCACAGGGCTGCTGTCCTGGATGGGGTCATGGGGGGCATGACAGTCCCCAGGTCTGGTTATCGGGAACGGAGCCTGGAGCCACCTGGCAAGGCTGGAACCAGAGGAAGAGCAAATCCCAACGCCATTATCCAGAGTCTGATTCCAAGCATCTACTGTTTCCATCATAACATCATCCTTATCCCAGTCTCCCAGACAAGGCTGGAGGCAGGAGCAGAGCTGGGAGGGTCACACCACAGACCTCCTGTGCCCCCCAGCTTTTCCATGTGGCCCCCAGCTTTTCCATGTGTCCATCCTAACACCTCTGCCCTCCACGGGGTTGTAATCCCCAGATGAGCTTTAATCCATCTCCTTGTCCCATTTCTCTTCTCACTGGTTTCTTTATGGCATGGCTAGCACTGAGGGCAGTGTGTGGCTCAGTGCCAAAGCCTCTTCTCCCTTTTTGACCAGCACAGGAGGGTTTGGCTCCAAAAAAGGCACCAGGCAGACTGGAGGCCACTGCAAGGGGTCTGGGAGCAGAAGGACCTGTGCCATGGCGGGGGTCAGAGAGGGTGGGTGCTGCAGTGCCCTTCTCCATGGAATCAACCCCCAGTGAGCCCCTGCTCTGCTCTTGTCCCTGCAGGATGCTCTGCTGAGCCTGGGGGCTGCGCTTGATGCCACTGCCCTGCGCGATGCCCTCCGCCATGCCCTTGTCACCCTGCTGCCCGCCGTGGTAGGTGGGGGATGCATCTGCATCCCTGGGGGCTGGGAGGGATGTGGAGCAGAGCATCCTCCTCGGGTGGGTGGGGATTATGGGGGTGCTGAGACTCCCTGGATTGGGGGTAGCCCTGGAGGGAGCAGAGAGTGGATTATCTGCTGGTTGATGCTGGGAATCAGCCTGGGGTGGTGCTGGTGGTGGCCCTGGTGCTCATGGTGGCCCCAGGGTGCTGGTGGTGACCCTGGGGGTGCTGGTGGCCCTGATCTGGTGCCCCTGATGCTGGTGGTGGCTGGGCATTGTGCCAGTCAGTGCCATGCCATGGGCCCCCCCCGCCATGGGTGGATGTGAATGGGGCACATGTGCACAGTTGCCTGTGCACACCTGAGCAGGGCTCAGTGCGTGGGCAGGGCTGGGTTTGTGAATGTGTGCATGTGCCACTGCGGGTGTGCACACGTGTTTGTGCACACCGGTGGCTGTGCTCACGTGTTTGCACACACGTGTGGCTGCCCCTGTTCCCCAGGAGCACGTCTACATCTACCTGCTGGATGGGGACACGCGGCTGCTCTGCGATGACCCCCCCCACGAGCTGCCGCCCAACGGGAAGCTCAGGTGAGCTCGGTCCCCTGCCCAGCCCTGGGCATGGATGGGCACATGGGGGGGCCCCGCTGGAGTGCATGAACAGGCATGGTGTGTATGGAAGGCAGGAGGGTTTCCATCCCTGTCCCCATCTCCATCCTTCCCATCCTTTCCTTCATCACACGTGCACAGGGGTTATGTGTATGTGCAGGGACGCAGATGTTGGCACAGGGGCTGTGTGCCTGCAGGAGCACACACATTTGTGTTCAGGGGCTGTGCATGCCTGCAGGGACACACATATGCATGTGTGTTGCACAGTCCTTGAACCTGTCCCTATCCCATGGGTGTCTCTGCCCAGGGATTGCCCCTTCCTGGTGGTTCACCTTCCCAGGGGGTGCTCAAAGTATCCCTGTCCCCACAGAGATGCTGTGCAGAAGCAGAAGCGGCTGGAATGTGGGGGGCTGCTCCCTGCCGAGCTCCCTGGCCGGCACCTGGGACCCCTGGCAGCGCCCCTGGCCGCTGGCACACAAGGTGGGAGCTGTGGGAAGGGTGCTCTTGGTGCACCACCCATGTATGGGGGTGTGGGTGTAGGGCTGGGTGGTGGGACAGGGAGGGGGATTGAGATGTGAGTGGATAGAGGGAGGGAGGGAGGGAGGGATGAATGGATGGATGGATGGATGGATGGATGGATGGATGGATGGATGGATGGATGGATGGATGGATGGATGGATGGATGGTCCATGGGTGGTCAGAGGCAGTGGCTGAGACAGCTGTGTGTGGGTGAGTGATGGGTGCATAGACAGGTAGGTAGAAACAGGATGGAGGCATGAGGGACGGGTGGGCACTGGGACTGAGAGGTGTTCTCAGGGACAAGGAAGCAGAGAGGTGGGCAGATGGATAATGGATGGGTGGGAAGATGGAGAGATGGCTGGCTGACTGCCTGGCTGGGTCATGACACATCAGGATGTAATGGGGTCATGCACCCCAAGAGCTGAGTTCCACAGCTCCGGGCTGGCCCTGGGGCCCAGCTGGGACCAACCCTCTCTTGCTTGCAGTGCTCATCATCCCGCTGGTGGACAAGAACAGTGGGGCTGTGGTTTGTGTCATCCTGGTGAGTGCAGGAACATGGGCAGGGCTCTGGGCACAGGGCCTGGCCATGAGGGTCCTGACCCCACTCCTGCTCCAGGTGCACTGTGGCCAGCTGAGTGACTCAGACGAGCAGAACCTGCGTGCGCTAGAGAGACACGTGAGTGACTCCTTCTCAACTGTGGACCTGCCACCTGGGGACCTGCCAGCCTTTCCCCCAGCCCTGCTGCTCCTTGTCCCCTCTGCCCAACCTTGCAGGCCCTGGTGGCGGTCCGGCGCCTGCAAGCCCTGCAGAAGCTGCAGCCCTGGCCCCAGGTCAGCCTCTCCACCAGCTCCTCCCAGACCTCTCTGGCCAAGGCTGAGAAGGCACCTGACAGCAGCTACAGTGACCTGGACTGCAAGATCCTGCAGCTCTGTGGTACCTGGGGGGACACTGGCAGGGAGGGGCGTGTGGGCAGGGTGAAGCCATGCTCAGCCCCTCACAGCACTGTGACCCTCACGCAGGTGAGCTGTATGACCTGGATGCCGCCTCGCTGCAGCTCAAGGTCATCAACTACGTGAGTAGCTGCTCCACCAGCCCCCTGTCCCCATCTGCCCCCAGCCCCAGGACACACCAGGGAGCCCTGTTTTATTTCAAAACAAGAAAATTCCCCAAAGCCAAGAAAAGCCTCAAGCATCACCCGTGGAGTCATCAGTAGTGACCAGAGTGAGCAGCCTTGTAACAACCATCAATAGTCTCCAGAGTTAACAGTGCCACTGTCACGCTAAAAGCTCCTTGAGAGAACATCCAGGTTCCTCTCCTGCTTCTATCATTCTGTACCTCAGTATGACCCTCAGTAGTGTCCAGAGTGAGCAGCCTTCCCCTTGCCATCAGCAGCCTCCAGAGTGAACCTGCTGTGTCATGGGGAGGAGGTTGTGGGGAGGGGCACCCAGTTCTCTGTGCCATGTGTGGGTGCCTTGGGCACAGGGGGGGACAGGAGGGGCTGGATTCTGCCTGGGGAGTGCTTGGGGCAGGCTGGGGTGCTGACTCTCCCCTTAACTCCCCAGCTGAAGCAGGAGACCCAGTCTCTGTGCTGCTGCCTCCTGCTCGTCTCTGAGGACAACCACCAGCTCTTCTGCCAGGTAGGTGCCACTGGGCCAGCCCCCCAAGCCTGACCCCCACAGAGGACTACAGGACACCCCCTGGCATGGTGTCTTCCTTATGGGCACCCCCTCCTTCTCATTTTTTCCAGGTGGTGGGGGACCGTGTCCTGGATGAGGAGATCAGCTTTTCAGTGAGCAAGGGGAGGTGGTGAGGGGTTGGGAGGTCGGGGGGTGGGCAGTGGGTGCTGTGTGCTAACATGTTCCCTTTCCCCACAGCTCACCTTTGGGCGCCTGGGGCAGGTGGTGGAGGACAAGAAGCCCATCACGCTGAAGGACATCAGTGAAGTGGGTACCAGCTCTGTGCCTTCCACACCTGGGGACACGGGTGTCACTCCAGTGTCCTATGGGGCTTCCTGGAGTGGGCCAGGGGTTCCAGCTCCATCTTCCCTCTCCCTGCAGGAGGAGCACAAGCAGCTGAGCAGCATGCTGGGCTGCGAGGTCACCTCCATGCTCTGTGTCCCTGTCATTAGCCGGGCCACCTCCCAGGTGGTGGCACTGGCCTGCGCCTTCAACAAACTCAGTGGGGAGAGGTGAGCAGCGTTTTGGCTGGGACTCTCTGTGGGGCTGCACCCCCTCACTTTTGGGATGCTGGAGCATTGTCCCCATGGAGAAGGGGGGGGACCAATGGGGACGGACAACTGAGGTGTGCCCCCACCAGCTTCACAGACACGGATGAGCACAAGATCCAGCACTGCTTCTGCTACACCTCCACGGTGCTCACGAGCACCCTGGCCTTCCAGAAGGAGCAAAAGCTCAAGTGTGAGTGCCAGGTGAGCATGTGCAGGGCTGTGCCACGTGCATGTGTGCGTGCCCCATCTCGCACTGGTCACTAATGGCATTCTCTCTGTCCCCTCAGGCCCTGCTGCAGGTGGCCAAGAACCTCTTCACCCACCTGGGTAGGTGCACTGGAGAGCACCCATGGTGAGGGTGCTGGAATGGGGAACGGATGATCACTTCCCAGCCCTGGAGGGTGGTAGCAATGGGGTCTCTGTCCCCAGCCAGGGAAAACCTTGTCCCCTTGTTGGGGAATGGTAACAGAAGAGTATGAGCTGGCACAGAACCTGGCACGCACTGATGCTGCATGGCTGCATGCATGCACATAGCATGACCACAGAGCTCCTAGAAACACACGTACACATGTGCAGCTGCACTGCTGCACACATGTGCTGCTCATACAGGCACATTCCCCACACTGCCCCTGTCCCTCTGAGCCCCCCAGACTTCCTGCTGGGACCCTGAGCTAAACCCTCCCCCTGCTTTCACTGCATGAGTGGGGAAGAGGGGGCAGCGCTGCCTGGCTGGGGTCCCTGACCCTTCACTGCTACCCCTGCAGATGATGTCTCTGTCCTGCTGCAGGAGATCATTACGGAGGCCCGGAACCTCAGCAATGCTGAGATGTGAGTGGTGGTGGTGGGGCACGTGGGTGAGGGGACACAGGGGACACCGAGCTCCCCAGTGGGTGAGAATGGCAGCGGGGTGTCTTGCAGATGCTCTGTGTTCCTGCTGGACCGGCTCAGTCACGAGCTGGTGGCCAAGGTGTTCGATGGTGGAGTGGTGGATGACGAGGTGAGCACAGCATGGAGCTTGGGGGCCTGGGGTTGTGTCCCTCCCCACAGGCCTTTCTGGTGATCCCCTTCCCCTGCCCACAGAGCTACGAGATCCGCATCCCAGCAGACCAGGGCATCGCTGGGCACGTGGCCACCACTGGCAAGATCCTGAACATCAAGGATGCCTACTCACACCCGCTCTTCTACCGCGGCGTGGATGACAGCACTGGCTTCCGCACCCGCAACATCCTCTGCTTCCCCATCAAGAATGAGAGCCAGGGTGAGGCAGGGATGGGGGCACACGGAACAGGGGGGCATAGGTTTGGCCCAGCAGATGTCTTGGCACATGGTGGTTTGGTCACCCATCATGTGGACATGACACTGTCCCCAGCATGCAGCACGGCCACAGCATCATCCCCAGCCTGTGGGCATGAATCCTGTTCAAGCACAGGGGCACAATCCTGGCTCAGCTCTGTCCCCAGCATGTGAACCCCCTTCGTCCCTAGCATGTGAACACCTTTCTGTCCCCAGCCCATGGGCTCCATTCTGCCCCCAGCCCGTACACAGAGCACTGCCCCAGCACATGGGCATGACCCTGTCCCAATCCCATGGTCACAGTCCTGTCCCCAGCATCAGGGCAGCATTCTGTCCCATGAGTGTGGGCATGGTCCTGTCCTGACCCTTGGGCTCAGTGCTGTCTCCTGGTACAAGGGCACAGTTCCTGGGTGTGGCTGTCCCCCTGCAGACAAACACAGCACTGACCCCAGCACATGGAGATGACCTTGTCCTAGTCCGTGGGCTCAGCGTGGTCCCTGGACATGATCCTGTCCCCCTACAGACACTCAGCACTGTCCCCCAGCCCATGGCCATGATTCTGTCCCAGCCCATGGGCACAGCACTGTCCTTGATCACATGGGCATGATCATGTACCCTGCATGTGGGCACGATCCTGTCCACCAACACATGAGCACAGTACTGTCCCTGGGCATGAGCCTGTCCCAGCCCCTGGGCACCACACTGTCCCCAGAATGTGGGTGTCATGCTGTCCCCAGAATGTGGATGCCATGCTGTCCCCAGCCCACAGGCACAGCACTGTCCCTGCTAGTTGGGCACAACCCTGCCCTAAGCCCACAGACACGGTGCTGTCCCCAGCATACAGGCATGACCCTGTTCCCAGCACAAGGGCCTGATACCCCTGCTGTTCCCCCTCTGCTCCAGAGGTCATTGGGGTGGCAGAGCTGGTCAACAAGATCAATGGCCCTTGGTTCAGCAAGTTCGATGAGGACCTGGCCACTGCCTTCTCCATCTACTGCGGCATCAGCATCGCCCATGTATGTGCTGGGGGTCCTCCACTTGGAGGGGGTCACACACAGTGTGGGCTCCCAGCTCTGCCACAGCACAGAGTGATGGATGGGGGGATGTGTGTTTGTGGTCCCCATTCCTTGGGGACAAGTGGTGGTGGCGCTGGGATGGGAAGGGAATTCACGGGCACAAAGATGTGCTGTGGTGCCAGGGTGGGCTGGTGGGTGCTGGAGGTGTCTGCCCACCCCCAGCACTCCCATCCCTGATCCTGCCCCACAGTCCCTGCTGTACAAGAAGGTGAATGAGGCACAGTACCGAAGCCACCTGGCCAACGAGATGATGATGTACCACATGAAGGTGAGGTACCATGAGGACAGGGACAGGGATTGGGATCCCCACTGCCATCATGGTGCCCCCACCCTTTATCTCAAGGTGGTCACACAGCTGGGTGGTGGTGATACCCCAGGGCTCTCTGCTCTCCCTGTGGTTCATGTGGCCTTTGGGACACCTGGTGACATCTGACCACAGAGTGGGTGACTGCCTATGGCTCCTGCAGGTGTCTGATGATGAGTACACCAAACTGCTGAGCGAGGGCATCCAGCCTGTGTCCACCATTGACCCCAACTTTGCCAGCTTCACCTACACACCACGCTCACTGCCTGAGGATGACACCTCCATGGTGAGGACCATGGGGACAACTCTCAACTGCCACCATCCCTTGCCTGGCCTCAGCCAGGTCATATATCCCAACCTGGGGTGCTGGGGTGAAGGGTTGTGGTTGCAGCCCTGAGCATCTTCCTGTTGAGCAGGGGCAGGGATGGCTCGTGGGGGACCTTGCTGGGCATTGTCATTCCTTGCCACTCCCTCTATCCCTCCTGCCAGGCCATCCTGAGTATGCTGCAAGACATGAATTTCATCAACACCTACAAGATGGACCGTCAGACGCTCACCAGGTGAGTCCTTATCCCTGTCCACCTTCCCTGTCTCCATCCTCATTTCCATCCCCATCCACCTACTTCATCCCCTCCATCTCCTTCCCTGTCCCCATCCACATCCTCATCCCTGTCCACCTTCTCTGTCCCCTGTCTGTATCCTCATCCCTATCCCTATGCCCATCCCCATGCAGAAA
The DNA here is from genome assembly GCF_028018845.1 of Melospiza georgiana. Classification (NCBI taxonomy): domain Eukaryota; kingdom Metazoa; phylum Chordata; class Aves; order Passeriformes; family Passerellidae; genus Melospiza; species Melospiza georgiana. Next base: position 97,019,899 of record NC_080431.1, read on the forward strand.
ACTGTCTACCTTCCCTGTCCCCATCCCCCTCCCATCACTCTTCCCCAACCCTTCCCCATCCTCATCCCCATCCTGATCCCTATGCCCGTGCCTGTGCCTGCCTGGTGGGCACCTGGCAAGGTGGAGGTCCCTGTGGGGTGAGACCCACCCTGCATGGCTCTGCCCCTGTCCAGGTTCTGCCTGATGGTAAAGAAGGGGTACCGTGACCCTCCCTACCACAACTGGATGCACGCCTTCTCCGTCTCCCACTTCTGCTACCTGCTCTACAAGAACCTGGAGCTCGTTAACTACCTGGAGTAAGGCCAGGTGCTATCCCTGACCCTGTTCTCCAACCCCTGGCCAGGCTGGGTTGCTCCCTGCTCTCCTGCCTGCCTCAGTTTCCCTCCTCCCCCTCCCCAGAGACATCGAGATCTTTGCCCTCTTCATCTCCTGCATGTGCCACGACCTGGACCACAGAGGAACAAATAACTCCTTCCAGGTGGCCTCGGTGAGCCGAGCCCAGAGCTGGGATGGGCGAGGGGGGAGGAGAGGTATGGGGAGAACTGTGGGGGTCTTCACCCCCATAGTTCCATCATTCTGGCTGCTCTGCCTTGCAGAAATCAGTCCTGGCTGCGCTCTACAGTTCAGAGGGCTCTGTCATGGAGGTGAGATCCCCCACATCTCTCATTGCCCATCTCTCCTGGGTTCTGGCTGCGTGGCAGCATCCTTGCCTGCTCCCTGCCTGCTTTCACCGTCCTGCCTTCTCCCACAGAGGCATCACTTTGCCCAAGCCATTGCTATCCTCAACAGCCAAGGCTGCAACATCTTTGACCACTTCTCCAGAAAGGTGAGTCCCCCACCCAAACACCTCTCTCCTGCCACCCCCTGCCCATGCTGAGCCCCTGCGTCCTCTCCAGACCTCCCGCTCCCCATCCCTGGATCCCGGGGGGTGTGGGAGCTGGCAGGGGCACAGACCTGGTCACAGCAGCTGCCTTGCCCTCAGGACTATCAGCGCATGCTGGACTTGATGCGGGACATCATCCTGGCTACCGACCTGGCCCACCACCTCCGCATCTTCAAGGATCTCCAGAAAATGGCAGAAGGTGAAGATCCTCAATGGAGATTGGGATTGGGATTTGAGGGGTGGTAAGAACTCATCCCACCAAAGCTGGGAGGTTCTTATGTCAGGGGTGATAATGGCTGGGACATGACACAGAAGGTTCTGGCTGTCCCTTAAATGCTCACAATGTGGCATGAGGGGGGCTATGGAGCTCTGTCCTGAGCCCCCCATCCCAAGCCCTGCCCCACACTGTGCCCACAGTGGGATATGACTCCAAGAACAAGCAGCACCGCAGCCTGCTGCTCTGCCTGCTCATGACCTCCTGTGACCTGTCTGACCAGACCAAGGGCTGGAAGACCACCAGGAAGATTGCAGTGAGTGCCACACCACCGAGCTAAACCCCTGAATGCCACCTCAGAACCCACCTAGGCCACCTGCATGTCCCCAGGCACACACCTGCCCCTTGTGGAGTGGGTTCCTCCATGCAGGACCCTGGACCATGCAGAACCCAGTTTCTCCAAGCCAGACCATATCCCTGCTTGGTTCAGAGCTGTAGGGAGGGGTGTGGAGGGCAGTGGGGATGGGGGATCATCCCAGGCTGCACCCTCTGTGCTGACACCTGTCTCTTGCAGGAGCTGATCTACAAGGAGTTCTTCTCCCAGGGTGACCTGGTAGGTACCAGCTGGCAGGGTTGGGCTTGGCCAATGCTCCTAGACAGCACCAATGGGATGGGGGGGTGGGCAGTGGGCAGAGAGGTCTTGCCTGGGAGTGGGGGGAAAGCACCACTGGCACTGACCCTCCTCACCACCCATGCAGGAGAAAGCCATGGGGAACAGCCCGCTGGAGATGATGGACCGGGAGAAAGCCTACATCCCCGAGCTGCAGATCAGTTTCATGGAGCACATTGCCATGCCCATCTACAAGTGAGCCCCAGTGCTGGAGCTGGGATGGGGAGGACCCCCTGCCACCCCCACCTCCCTCAGGGTGGGATCGGGGGCTGTGTGTGCCAGGTCTGGCAGATGCTGGGGAGCGTTCCAGGCTGTGGGGATGGGGGTTGCAGTCAGCCAAGGGGGTTACACTGAAGTAAGGGGTGCAGCCCTGTGCTGATGGAATGCATCCCCCACTCCCCAGATTGCTGCAGGATCTCTTCCCCAAGGCAGCAGAGCTCTACGAGCGGGTGGCCAGCAACCGGGAGCAGTGGACCAAGGTCTCCCACAAATTCACCATCCGGGGGTTGCCCAGTAACAACTCCCTGGACTTTCTGGATGAGGAATATGACCCACAGGTCCCTGACCCCCAGCTCAATGGCTGCCTGGAACCTGAGGTGGGGCAGCCCGCTGAGGCTGGGGCCGAGTGAAGAAGGCGACGGGGGGGCCACAGCCATGGCTGGGCTGGGAGCATCCCCAAGCCTCATCCCCAGCTCATGGGGAGGAGGTTTGGGGGGATATCAGTGAATCTGGACTACCACAGCAAGGGCTGTGTGCTGCCAGCAGCTGCCACTGGTCCTTCCCCACCACTGAGTGACTATCTCCTCCCTCCAGGGTGGGTGTTCAGGTGTCCCGTCCACCCAGGAGTCCATGGGACACTTGCCTTGGTGGCTGGGAGCACCAAGGGACACGGTGGGGCTGGGGGATGGATGTGCTTTAAGCTGCCTTAAGACTGCAGGTCATGTCCCCATGGGGTGACAATAAGAACGATGTCCTTGGTGGAAGCACCCATGGAGGGCTCGGTCACCATGACATGGGTGTGCATGGGTCAGCAGGACAGAGGGGATGGAGTGGGGCAGGGTGGTGAGGGGCAGTGGGACAACTCTGGGGTGGCTGTAGAGCATATGGGGGGTGTTACGGAGATCTATGGGGACCATAGATCAGGTCCATGGAAGAAGGTTGGCTCCAGCTGGAGGAGGGAAGGGGCACCAGAGTGGGATGGCCACGGCCATGGGGATGTGCCTGCATCCCCTGCTGGGATCCACACTGGAGAACCAGCTGCAGCCTCTCCCTAGCAGCTGCTGAGCATCCTTTGGCTGAAAGCCCCACCCCCCCAGGACCCCTGAACCCACTCACCCATGGAAGGGCTCATATCTCACACAGCCCAGTCCCATGCAACCACACAACCACATCCCCTACAAGGGCTACACACCTGCCAAGGCTGGGGGTCCTGCTGCTGGTTTGCATGCACAGGGGAGGGAGGCTGTGCTCCACAGGGGGTCCATCTGGTCCCACACATCATCTTCACCTTCTGGTCCCACACATGTCCTTGCCATAGGCAGAGGAACATGGGTGTTCCTCTGAGGTGTCCACCCGGAGCCTCCTCACTGCAAGCAGCTTCTCTGCTTGGTGACCATGTTGTGAGTAACCCTAGCTCACAGTGGCTTCACAACTCCTGCCATACCAACCTCTGTGCACGGATCCTGACAACATTTGGGATCCTTCTGGTCTTGCAGACCACTGGACATGACCCCCAGTGGTCTCCTGTGGTCCATCTGGTCCTGCAGACCACCATGCATTGACCCTGCTATTTTCCTGTGGTCCCTCCAGTCCTACGTGGCACCATGCATGGATGCTGTTGATCAGCCATGGTTGATCTGGTCATGCATGGACCCTGGTGTTTTCCCATGACTCTCTCCTTGTCCTGACTGCCATGCATGCACCCCACCAATCTCCTGTGGTTTTTCTGGTCCTACAGACCACTGTGCATGGACCCTGCTGCCCTCCTGTGGTCTCCCCAGTCCCACAACCCAACCCATATGGACCCTCCCCATCCCAGGGGCTCTGCCAGCCCCCAGGGTCCGACCAGCTGTATGTGATCCTGGGCTCCATCACCCCAGCCAAGGCCACCTGAAACACCCCTGAGCAGGGGAACTGCTGGGGCAGAGCTGAAGAGGGGGCTGGGGCTGAGTGGGTGTGCTCAGCATCGGGGGATTAGGGTGCACTGAGCCCTCAGGCTGCATCATCCAGCTTGCGGGGGCTGGATGAGTCCACCACCACACCAGGGAAAGGCGATGGGAGCAGCAGGGTAAAATTCCAGGACTGCTGGCATTGGTGTTGGTTCTTTAGGGATCAAGAGTGCACGTGGGGCCCTTTGCCACCCCATGCCCACTGCTCTGCGGTAACCCATGGCACCATCCCCAGTGGTGCCACAGTGGGTCCCTCCTGGATTTGGGCTGCACGGTGGCTGCTTCTCTCCTTGGCTTGTCTGTGAGCAATGACTTGCCGGTGTTCTCGGGATACCTGGAGCGTGTCTGCAGGAGCAATGGGAGACCTCAACGCTGAGCTGCTCCACGTGGCTGAAGTGGCCTGAATTCCTTTTGCCTTACCTACTCGGAGATGCCTTTAGTGAGATGCTTTGCCTGAAGCCTGGTGGGACCCACCTGCTGACTGAGTCTTTCTGCTGGCCCATGGTTTTGCCTCCAAGACCCCCTTAAGCCCTCCCCCTTCCCCACACTGCCACAGGGGGTGGGGATGGTCCCAGAAGGCAGCGAACCCCCAAGCTGCAAGAGGAGGACAGCAGCCCCATCCCTGTTGTGTCATTGGCACAGCCCTGGCACAAAGGTGCCAGTAGGTACAACTGTTCAAAGACAGCCCCTGCATCCCAGTGCCGCCCAGGGATGCCTGACAATGCACACATCTCCCCATCCAACAGATGTGGGGGTGTCCTGCACTTGGGTTCTGCATCCCAGGTACCACACCGTGGTGGGGGCACACAGGGATGCCCTTTTCCCAGCTGTATCCCACTTTTCCAGCCCCTGCTGCTGGTGTGTGTAGGTAGTCAAAGCTTTCCCAGCTCCTGCCCCTGTATATACCCCTCTGGATAGTGAGGAGTGCAGCTCACAGCCAGCCCAGCTCACCCAGGAGTGTGCACAGGCGTGTGTGGGTGTGCAAACCTCCTCCAGCTTCTCTGTCCTGTCTTGCGGCACTGGTTGTTCTGGACTCCAATGGAGCCTAAGGAGGAGATGGCTTCTCTTTCTTCCTCTCCTCCTCCTTTTCTTATTCTCCTTCTTTTCTTCCTCCTCCTTCTCCTCTTCCTCCTCCCCCCACCTACTGTTTCTCCTCCTCCTGCTCCTTCTTTATTATTATTTCTCTTTTTTTGGTGGGTTTTGGTTTTCCTAAATAAATTTCATATGTCAACCTTCCCGTGACAGGTTGGTGGGTGGCCTTGTTGGAGTCCGGGGAGCTCCAATTGAAACTTATGAACACCAAAATCACTCTCAGGGGGAGAATCCAGCTTGGGCAGTGTAGCTCTGACTCCCCAGGAGGCTCCAGCCCCTCCTTGGATGTTCCACTCTCATGGAATGCTCCAATGCTGGGCCCCATCCAGCCTGGCAGCAGGGGGAGCTGGGCCTGGGGCAGGATCCAGCTTGGGCTGGGACTGCAGGGGGATCCTAGGCTGGAATGCAGGATCAGGCCTGTGTTGGGACCCCTCTGAGCCTGGGCAGGGACTGGGGCAGAATCCAGCTGCTCCTCTGGTTCCTGCAGCCATCCTTGCACAGCCCCAGAGGGGATCCCCTAGCCTGCCCATCATCCATCAGGACTGCAGCTTTCATTCCCGCCATCCGGCTAAGGAGCAATTTATCATCCAAAATCAATGCAGCACTTTCATCCCAGCCCAATCTGACAGCTTTTGGGCATTTTATACCCAGAGGAAAAGTCCCCAGAGGCTTTGGTGCTGGCACTCTCTGGCACTCCGTGAGCTGCCAAAATGGGGGTGAAAAACCGCGAAAAACTGCCCTAACTACCAAATGCTCCAAACTACCAAATGCCTCCATCCCGCTCCAAGCGCCGATTCAAATCCTGGGATTAAACCCTTTAATCCTCCGAACTAGTCCCAGAGCAGGGTTTATGGTTCCCAGCCAGGAGCTGCCCCACTTCTGCCTCTGCCACCGAGGGCTCTGTGCCCTTAGGTGACATTCCTGCCTGGATCCGTCAGGGTATCACTGCCTTCCTTCCAGACCCGCACCGCAGCCTCGGCCCGTCATTGCTTCCTGTCCTTTCGTCCCGGCTGATCCCTACGGTGGGGAGCAGGTTTCCCCAAGGATGGGGTAAAGCTGCCCCGTGGGTGGGGTGCACGTGTCCCCACAGTGGGCACAGGTGACATCGCGTGTCCATCCTCGGTCCCCTCCATCCGCCCCACGATGGGGCGGGATAGGAAGGGATGCTCCAGCTGGGGATGCACCTAGCACCGGGATCACCTGAATCCCCGTTCCCCACGGGCTGCTCCGCGACGGGAGGCGGGCGGGAGGGGGACACGGCCGACGGGGAGGGCGGGGCGGAAGGATGGACGTGTTCTTGCAAGGAAGGCGGATTCCATTGGAGAGGGGAGGGACACCTCGGGGGCGGGGTGTTCGCAAGTGCGTGTGTGTCTGTGGGTGTGCGTCTGTCTGTCTATCTGTGCAGGGGTTGTAGGCGCGCATGTGTACATGTGTGTGCACATGGGGGGTATGCGCACGTGTACACACTATTTTGTGTGCACGTGTTTGTGTGAGCATGCATGTTTGTGCACGTGTGTGCGCGTGAGTTCACGCGTGTGTGCATGGCGTCTGTATGCACGTGTGCGCGTGAACGTGCAAGTTGTGTCCCTCTGCCCACAGACACTTTGCACTCACACTGCCGCGTGTGTGCACACGTACGTGTCTCGGTGTGCCCTCAGACGTGTCCCGGCTGACACGCCGGTCTCCGTTCCCCACGCGCGTCCCCAGGATCACACGCGCGATTCTCCCCGCTGTGCCCGCGCAGCCGCTGGGGGGCGCCCCGAGCCGCGCGCGTGCTCCCGCCGCTCCGTGTGTGTGTGCGCGCGCACTGCCCCACACTCTCCTACCCCCTCACCGCCTTCCCGCCCACCCCGTGTCAGCCCGGTGCCCCCCCCGCCTCCCCGTATCCTCTCCCCGCCCGTGCGGCCCTTGCGCGCCGCCGCCCCCGGCCCCGGGGCCGCGCCGCTCAGGGGCGGGCGGAGGCGGCGGCGGCGGCAGCAGCGTCCGCACCGGAACCGGGACGGGCCGAGCCCTGCCGAACGGCTCCGAGCGTGTCCGAGCGGCTCCGAGAGGCTCCGAGCAGTTCCGAACCTGCCCGAGCGGTTCCGAGCGGCCCCGAACCGGCCGGCGTGGCGTCCGCCCGGGCCGAGCCGAGCGGTTCCGAGTGTTTCCGAGCGTGCTCGAGCGTTTCGAGCGGTTCCGAGCGGGCCCGAGCAGGGCCGCACCGGGCCCCGCGCCCGCCCCGCCGCCGCTCCCTCCACCATCCAGCCAGTAATTTTCCAAGCCCAGCCGGCGCTTCTCGGCTGAGCCCGCAGGATCGGCGGGGCCATGGGAGACAAAGGCACCCGGTGAGTGAGGACCGGGACAGAGCGGAGCATCCCGGGGGGGCATGCCCGGCAGCGGCGGGGGAGGGGTGGGACAGGCGCTGCCCGTGCCCTGCGCTGGAGCTGGTGGTCCCCTGAGGTGGCCCCGCTGCTGGGATATGGCGCTCCCCGAGCCGTAGTGAGCATCCAGAGACCGGGGGCGTCACTGCTCCCTCCCCATCAGATTTGGAGCCTGCATGGATTTGGGAATGGGGGAGGCTGTTGTCATCGCGGTGACGCCGGGGGACCCAGGCCCTGATGTCACTCCCGGCATGCGGCACAGCTGGGGGTGTCAGGGAGCACGTGCCAGCCCTGGAACACCGGGACACGAGGGCCTGCGACGCCTTCATCCCATGGGAATGCTGCCATGGGGATGCTGTCTTTTAGGGGCCCCTGTGCAGAGGTGGATGGGGACCCCCCCTGTGCCCCCCAGGGCTCCAGGTGCAGACGGTGGCAGGGCCTGGTGCACATCCTGCAGGGATCTGTTGGGATTTGGGGGAGAGCTGCAGGGCCCGTGGGGCTGCACATCCTGCAGGGAGCTGTTGGAATTTGAGGGAGAGCTGCAGGACCTGTGAGGGTACACATCCTGCAGGGAACTGTTGGGATTTAAGGAAAGCTGCAGGACCCATGGGGCTGCACATCCTGCAGGGAACTGTTGGGATTTGAGGGAGAGCCTGATGACCCCTGCCAGCCCTTGCAGGGAGGCCTGGGTGTGTGACATCCGCTCACAGGTGTGACATCCTGTGACATCCGCTCGCCCGCTGGCACTGGCAGAGCGGTCAAGGTGTTGACAGTCCCATTCCTCGCCCCAATCCCTTTCTGCCCCCTTAGCCATTAATCACGGAGGATCAGGGATTTCAGAGTGCTCCTGCTCACCCCTCAACACCATGGCCCTCCCTTTGCTCATCCCCATGTCCCCTGGCAGCAGGATCAGGGGCTTTGGTGCAGCCTCTGCTCCCCCCCACCATGGCCACGGCGTGAGAGAAGGGTGAGGGGGTCTGGCCTGCCTGGGCAGAACCTTCCAGAAGCATTGCAGTGTTTTGGAGTGGCAGGATGGGAGCTGTGGGTGCCTGTTGAACTCATCCAGCATTCTGGGAAGCGGCTGTTGCTGCTGCCGGCCTGCTGCTGGGTGTTGGTGCCCCAGCCATGGCTGACAGCATCCGCTTCCTCCTTGCTCAGTATCCTGAATTCTTGAGAATTTGTATTGCGTTCCTGGGGCTGGCAGGCAGCCCCACAGATCAGGGGGCTGGAGCAGCCACTGCATCCCCCCCAATGTCTGGGTGCACACCCCAGGATGCAGCTAGATTGGCCTGCAGGGTTTTTCAGGTGCCAGGGGGAGCTTGGTGAGCAGCATTCCCATCAGCAGGCGTGCCGGCAGGAGAGGCATGAGCTGATCTTCTCCCTGCCTACGCAGCGGGTACCGTGGGAGCTGGGGGAGGGTGAGGGGGGAAGAATTAGGCTGACAAATCCCTCTTCCACTCCAGTTCGGATCTCCAAACCCAAATCCACTGGGTTTGATCAGGAGGTTCAGCTGTGGGAGCTGATTTACTATCCCCAAAAGCCCATTTTGGCTGATTCCTGCTGTGGCAACCCACTTTTCTTGGGAGTCACCAGTGGGAAGAGCTGGAGGATACAGCTGAGTTGGTGGCTGTTGGCATCATTGATCACCTTTCCCTGCTTTTCCCACTCAGCACCCAGCCAGGGCAGCTGCAGCCCCACACAGGATGCCCAGCTACTGGAATTCCTGGCTGCTGGGATTCCTAGCCTGTGGCTTGAGGGTGGCTTCCTGGTGGCTGGGAAGTGCTGCAGTGCTTCTGGTACACCAGAGCCCACCTTGGCTGGCATTAAGCACCCCTGGCACCGTTCCTCTGGCCCAGCAGTACCATCCAGCCCCTCTGCAGCATTCCACCACAGCGCCTTGCTGCTAGGGGGAGACCCTCACCTACCGCCAGACCTGCTGCTCAGCCCCTCCACCACCCTATTCATCCCCCTAGGTGAAGCCATAGGGTGTGGGAGCAGGACAGGGATCTCCACTGGGAAGAGAAAGAGAGGGTAGCCCAGGACTCCTGCTTCCTGGATGTTGTTTGGAGAGCAAACTCTGGTAATAACAGCAGGATCCAGACACATCCCGGATCCCAGAGCTCAGGCGTTTCCTTGCCAAGGAAGTTGGTGGAGCTCTGACCCAGCTGCTGGGGGATGCTGCTGCTGACCCTGGGAGGGGATAGACAGACAGATGAATGCAGCAGGGATGCAGAATGCAGCACTGGGCCTGTGGCATGCTCTTGCTTTGGGATTGGCTGGCATGGTTCTCCAGGCTTGTCCAGGCACAGCTGGCATGGAGCTTCTGGCCGCCACCGCGGGGTTGTGCCGGTGTGTGTGATGTGGTTGCCGGTGGTTCCATTATCCCTGGAGGTCCCTTCTAACGTGGCCCTAGCTAATTAGATCTGCCAGCCAACCTTGTTAGCATGAGGGCTGGCAAAACCCCTGAATCCTCTGCCCGGGGTTCAAAGGCAATCAATGGTGTTGCCATCGGATCCTGTTCCGATGCCTAGGGGAATTAAATCCTCATAAATCTTCCAATCAAGATCCAACAGACCCCACTAATAATAGCCCTGGCTGGGTGCCTAACAAGCTCATTAAAGGATGGGATCCATGGCAGGGAGAGGGCAGGCGGGATGGGATGTGGCTGTGTGGCAGTGTGACAGGCTCAGGGGGCACTGGCACTGCCAGCCCAGGGCATGAGGCCCCAAGGCTCTGATGGGCAGCAGCAGAGGCCACTTCCTGCCTCATGTCTCCAGGATTTCGACACCAGGAAGGGCTGGAGGGGGAGGGAAGGCTTCACACTTCCTCCTTTCCTCCCTCTAGATCCGGAGGCGGGTGACGGTCACCCCGCTGGCAGCAAGAGGCCAGCGTGTCCCCATGTGCCCCTTCCCTTCTGTCACCCGTGCTGCAGGGGAGGTGTGAGCTCCTGGGGCCAGGCAGGGCTGCTGCACCCACAGGATGAGGGCACAGCACACTCATGTACCCACAGTGGGGAGCCAGCCTGGGCTCCTGCATGCACAGGGTGCAGCTGTGCAGCTCTTGCATTCTGTGGAGCTTCTGCACCCATAACCTGGGGCTTCTGCACCTGCAGTGCGTGGCTCAGCAAGGCTCAGGCTCCATGGGGCCTGTTCCAGTGTGGTGCCAGCACGAGTATGTGCCAGGCAGGGTGGTGAGGAATGGCTTCGTGCAGCACCTGCCATCAGTCTCACTCGCACTGGCTTCATTAGCAGGAATGTTAGTGCCTTCAGGGCTGGCTGGGAGCACCACCCGTGTCACAGGGGCTGGCAGTGGCACCCACTGAGCCTCCAGCCTTCCCAGTGCACTCAGGTTGTGATCCAGCGTGCTGGACCCTCTTTGGGGCTTCCCCTGGGAGCTGGACTGTGGGGTGTGGGGTGACAGGCTGTCAGGGGATGCTCCTTATCCTGCTCTGAAGTAATGCCTCATTAATTACCCATGAGAATCCTGCTGTTAGTTGCTCTGGGCTCTCAGGAGGATGCATTCATTGCCCCTCCATCCCTGACTATGAAGACTGATCCTCCCATGGCTTTCAAATCCCAGAAACTGTGGGGTGCTAATGCCCTTCCATGGCAAGCTGAGGCCTTTATCTCCCCAAGTTACTTAATTGGAACAGCTTAAATTCCCATTAAATTCCCACTAACTCCACCTTTCTTTGCACCAGCACAGGATCACACCTTCATCAGCAAACCCTCATGACAAACATCCTACTGTGGAAGTGCTTTCCCATTTTGGCTGGGAAGAGTCCCAGCCAAATCCCCCAACCCCCACAGGGAAAAGCCATCCAGGAAGAGCCAGCAGGATGTTCCTGATGCTCCCAGTGGCTTGGGACAGCCAGAAGGATGTCCCCAATATTTTATGTGTGTGGCAGAGGGTTCCTGTGGCTTATCTGGGGACAAGGGAACGAGGGCCCCCAGCCCCCACACTCCCTTATCCAGACCAGATCCTGCTTCCTGGGCAGAGCCTGGCCAGGCTGTGCTGGTCCCCATGGCTCTCAAGAGAGGGATGTGGAGGCTTGGCCGTGCAGGAGTGCACAGATAGGATACAGGGAGGTGGGGACAGAGCATTTCAGGGATATGGGAGTGAGGGGTGTGCCCACACATCTCCTGATGCATCCTCCCCCATTGCTGGGGTGGTGGTCACCCCCAGGCTGCAACCCAGCAGCTGCTGCTTCCCTGCCTGCCCCTGGCTTGGTGTGGGCAGCTGCAGGCACTGGGGTGGCTGAGGGGTCATCATCCACTAGCAACCTTTGACATTTTGGCAGAGCCAAGCAGCTGCCCTGGGAAATTGGGTTTTTTCCAGCCTAAAACCACTACTAATCTTCCCGGATGGTTTTAATGGAATTTAAAGGCGAGGAAGGATTATCTGAGGAGAGCCCATTATGGGTGGCTTCGTGCCAGGGCAGGCTCCAAAATATCTGGCAGCACCAGGCACCCTACCTGCCTCTGCCCACTTCCTGCCTGCAGCAGGCAGGCTGGGAATGCTCTGGCATTCCCCAGCAGTGGCATGTTGGATTCACATCCTTTCTCCCATATCTCTGTGGGGTGTTCCAGAAGGATTTTGGGAGTTGAGAGGGGTGTCTGGGGGCTAGTTCCATTGTTTGGAATGGCAATAAAAAGCCCTGGGGACAGGAGCACCCAGACTTTTCTGCTTCTCCAATGGCTTTGGGATGCATCCATGTGAGGTAATGGTGAGGTGGGTTCATCCCATGGGATGCTCCCATCCTGTGCATGCCTTGACCCCATGGTCCCACATACTGTCCCCAGGGCCAGGTGGGTGCTGGGGTGCTGCTGCCTTTCACAGTGGTCTCTGGGCACCATCCTTAGGTGAAGGGGTGGGCTGAGATCCTGATGCCTCCATTATCCAAAGCTGGGTCCTGGCAGTGGGTGCTGAGGGTTGGATGCACCTGGCACCATGGGGCTGTGCCAGTGGATGCTTCTTCCCCCAGGGACCCTTCCTGAAGGGGGGGGAAAGCTGGACAGCTCCATGGGCAGGGAGCCAGGAGTAGAGGGGGGTTCAGGAGTGGGGGGTACCCCTCGCTCCAGCACTCACCTCCCTTTGCTGTTTTGCAGGGTGTTTAAGAAAGCCAGTCCTAACGGGAAGGTAAGGGGGACATGGTGGGGGGAACCACGGGGTCACAAACATGGCTGGGAGTGGGGGTGGGCATGTCCCTGAACCCTGTCTGCCTCAGCATCCTGCCAGGGTGGCAGGAAGGGAAACTGAGGCACAGTGGGGCTGGTGGGCGGCTTTCCCAAGGTCAGGAGTCAAGCAGACAGGTTTTGGAGTGCTGGGGTGCAGGTGACTCTGCCTGTGGGGGTTTTGGGTCAGGCAGCAGCACTCCACTCCTGACAGTGGAGTACAAACCCCTGGGGTGCCACCCGAGAGTCCCCAAATGCAAAGTGTCTCCTGTTCTGGGGACTTCTGGTTCCAGGCTGTCACTGGAATGGGGTGGGATTGGCTTTTGGCTACCACAGGGACAGAGTGACACTGGGGATGATGAGGGCTATAGACCCCAGTGGGTGGTGACAACATGGGGGACTTGGGGGGTCTGCTCTGTGCACCCTGACACCTTGTTCTCCCCTGCAGCTCACTGTCTACCTTGGGAAGAGGGATTTCGTGGACCACATTGACGTGGTGGACCCCGTGGGTATGTGGTGGCAGGAAGGGGACCTCAGTTGTAGGGAAATGCATGCCAGGATGGGCTGGGCTGTCTGGGAAGGATTTTGGGGAGCAGAAAACAGCTGATTTGGGATAATGTTCATGTCCTGCTGTGGCTTTGCATATGTCCTGGGTGTGGTAGGTGCAGACTGTCCCTGCTAGCAGTGTGTTGCTCCCAGGCCCCAGCTGGCAGCTTGGAGGTGATGACTCTCTGTGTAAAGGGGGAGTATGTCCCCCCTTAACTGTGCTGGTGTGCCCCCAAACCCTTCCTCTATGTTCCTCTCTAACCCTACCAGCATGTCCTCTGACCCTGCCATTGCATTCCCTGACCCTGCCATCGTGTCCCCTAACCCTGCCAGTGTGTCCCCCCCGTCCCCATGGCACATTTCTGACCTGGCTATTCTGTTGCAGATGGAGTAGTGCTGGTGGATCCTGAATACCTGAAGGAGAGAAAAGGTAATGTCTAACCCTGGGGCCACAGAAGTGGCACTGCCACAGGGTGATGCCAGCATCCCCATGCAATCCTACCCAGGCATTGGCATCTCTGGGCTCTTTGGTGACAATTTCCAGCCCCTGTCCCCACGACAGATTCCCTGTCCTGTGGAGAATGGGGGTGCTGTGGTGGGCATCCAAAGGCACAGCTGGCTGCTGAATCCTCGTCTTCTCAACATGGCCTGTCCTCAAGCCACTGCTTCCCAGTGCTGGTGGCAGGATGCCACCTTGCCTTGGTGCCCCCATGCCATGATGGTCCCTCCATGACCCACACCCTGCTCCAGCCTCCCCTTGTCACCCTCTCCAGTGTTTGTGACGTTGACCTGCGCCTTCCGCTATGGCCGTGAGGACCTGGATGTGCTGGGGCTGACCTTCCGCAAGGACCTGTTCGTGGCCAACTCCCAGGCCTTTCCCCCGGTCCCCGAGGACAAGAAGCCCCTGACACGGCTGCAGGAGCGGCTCATCAAGAAGCTGGGCGAGCACGCCTACCCCTTCACCTTCGAGGTACCGTGCTCTGGGCTGCTTGAAGGGACAGTGAACCCTTTGGTGGGGACAGCAGGGTCCCATCTGGCCCTGTGGGGTCGTGCTTGGGGTTGATCTGTGATCAAGACACAACTTCTCGTGGTGGATCTTCAAACTCGTGAGCAGAAAGTAGCCACCAGTAGGGAAACTGCCAGTCTGTGTCAGCACCAGGGGGTCCATGGTAACACTGGGAATCCATGCCAGCACTGGACAGCTCTGGTAGGGAATGGGGTGGGGGTAGATCCCCTGCTCCTCTGATTTCCCCAGCAAAGCTTTGGCAATGCTGGCCACTGTGGGATGTGAGCTGCTGGCATCTTGCCATTGTCATAACCGTGTAATGAGAGTGATGCTGGAAAATAAAACAGCTCAAGGCACGTTCCACAGCAGCCCTGTCCTGTTTGTGGTTTGTACGTAGCCCCCGGCTGGCAACAGCCACCCCCTCTGGAGCTCTGTGACATTTTACAGTGCTCAATCCTATGGCCTCAAAAATGTCCCTGATGCCCTGATTTCTCAAAATCCCCAATTAATTAAAACCCTCTAAAATAATGTACTTTTGTAACACTTTGGGATTTGGGAAATGCAATAGTAAAATGAGGAAATCCTTCCCGTATTTCCCTCTTTCCATTGTGGATAGGATAGGGAAGTACTGGTAGCCCCCCAGAAAGCTCCTCACCCCCCTTTCCCTTCCAGATCCCCCCCAACCTGCCTTGCTCCGTCACACTGCAGCCAGGCCCAGAGGACACGGGGAAGGTAAGGTCCCCCATGTTCCCATGCCACAAGGCTGTGGTGAGTGGCCACTGCTGGGGTCACCTCTTTGGGGAGTGCAAAAGGGTTTCTCTGCCTCCTTCTCCCCCATTCCTGGTTTTCAGGCCTGTGGAGTGGACTATGAGGTTAAAGCTTTCTGTGCTGAGAACCTGGAGGAGAAGATCCACAAGAGGTAAGCAGAGGGGATCCATCCAGCCTGGGTGGGAACAGCATCCTCCTGGTACTGGCAGCAGGAAAGGGGCACTGCAGTTTGTTACCCACCTTGGGTGAGATGTTTTCCAGAATAGGATAGAGTTGTTACCCAGGAAGGGGCTTGGATGGGGATATTTTCCACAATGAGGCTGGGATGGAGGTGTTCTCCAGGGTAGGGATGGGTCAGAGAACATCTAAGGGCTGGGATATCCATCACTGTGCAAGGAGCCCAACACCTGCTGTGGGCAACCTGGCCCAGCCATAGGGCTTTCCCCTTGTAGCTCTGGTGGGCATCCAGACAAGACCTTCCATTACATCCTTCTGACCCAGCAGACCAGAAGAAAAGAGGGATTTGACCCAGAATGGGCCAAGAAAGAGGGTAGCCTGTGGGCAGCCTGAGTTCTCTTGTCTTCCCCCAGGAATTCGGTGCGCCTGGTGATCCGTAAGGTCCAGTATGCACCAGAGAGACCCGGCCCCCAGCCCATGGCAGAGACCACCCGGCAGTTCCTCATGTCAGACAAGCCTCTGCACCTTGAGGCATCCCTGGACAAGGAGGTGGGCAGGGACTGGGGAGTGTACACTGGTGGGGTGACCCTGGAGACCTCACCATCCTCTCTGTTCTGCTGCCCTACAGATATACTACCACGGGGAGCCCATCAGCGTCAACGTGCACGTCACCAACAACACCAACAAGACAGTGAAGAAAATCAAGATCTCAGGTGAAGAGTAGAGCCCCACCCTGCTGGTGTCCCTGTTCCTATCCCTGTGGGGGCGTACCCTGATCCCCATCTCGCTGTGTCTCTCCCCAGTGCGTCAGTATGCTGACATCTGCCTCTTCAACACTGCCCAGTACAAGTGCCCAGTGGCTGTGGAGGATGCCGAGTGAGTACTGGCTCCTTGGAGCCCTGGAGACCTCTGGGGGGTCTTGGAGGAGCATTGGAGGTCTCCTGCCCCAGTGCAGTCCCACTGGGATGTTGCACTTGGGAAGCAGGAACCAGTGGGAGGAACAGGGAGATGGAGACCTTTTTTCTGGTGTCATCTTGGGGATGTCACCCTCTGCGTCCTCCAGGAAAGAGATGTTTATCAGTCTGTGGCAGGGATGGGAATATGTGGAGTTCACCAGGCTAAGATGGAGATGTCTTGGGTGGCCTGTGGGGCTGTGGGTGGCTGGGGCTCTGGCTGACCTTGGAAATGATCTCCAGTGATATGGTGGCCCCGAGCTCGACGTTCTGCAAAGTCTACACCCTGACCCCCTTCCTTGCCAACAACCGGGAGAAGCGGGGGCTGGCGCTGGATGGGAAGCTCAAGCACGAGGACACCAACCTGGCCTCCAGCACACTGTGAGCCCCTCTACCCCCCAGGGCTCCTGCCTCCCCTGCAGCGTGGGGGCAGGACCTGGCCCTGGGGGGCATCCAGCCCCTGCTCAGGGGTGATGCTTGGGGTGGAGGAGATCCCATGGGGGGACCTCCGGGAGGACAGGGGGCTGGTCCCCATGGACATTCCCTCACTTATGCCCACCTGCCCCTTCCTCCAGATTAAGAGATGGAGCCAACAAGGAGATCCTGGGCATCATTGTCTCCTACAAGGTGAAGGTGAAGCTGGTGGTGTCACGAGGAGGGTGAGTGTTGGGCACCCCCCACCGTGCTGCACCTCCTCTCTAACCTTGGGACTGGTCTGTGCTGCAGGTGGGGCCCCATCATCCTTAAAGCTCCCCTGGGACTAAGCAGCATGGGTGGGACAAAAGGTGTGTGGGGTTGTGTGTCCTTGGGAGGGGACAGTGACTAACGTGTTGTATCCTTTGACTCATGCCAGCCTGCTGGGAGACCTCGCCTCCAGGTAACACCGCACTCCCCCCAGCGCCCCCTGATCCTCACTGCACCCCCTCAGCC
Source organism: Melospiza georgiana (assembly GCF_028018845.1). Lineage (NCBI taxonomy): Eukaryota > Metazoa > Chordata > Aves > Passeriformes > Passerellidae > Melospiza > Melospiza georgiana. The sequence continues at coordinate 97,036,843 of NC_080431.1, forward strand.
CCTCAGGGTGCTACCTGATCCCATGCCTGTCCTGGGAATTCCACTGTGTTGGAGATGCTGTCTCACCTAGAGCAAAAAGCCTGGCAGAGGTGGGGCTGGGGTGATGTTGCTGGGAATGCTGGCAGGGTTTGAATTCTGCATCATCCTACTTGTACTGGAGTGAGAGGCCTGTGGGTACTGCTGGGGAGTGAGCAGGGCACAGAGGTGGCTCCATAGGGCTAAGCATCTCTGGATGTGGGGAGGCAAATCTCTGGGGCTTCCTAGGTCTTCATCCTCACATCACTTCCCACAGGGAGGTCCCTACAGGGACCGTGGGACTACTCATCCTCTTTTGGGACACTTCTCTCTGAGCTCTGTCCTACTTGCCCCTGGGTGTGGCTGTGCTTAGGCTGTCATGCCCTGATGCCACCATGGCCACTGAGCACTGGGAAAACTTGGTGCACCTCCTGCCATTCCCATGGCACTGCTGGCTGCAGCCTAAGCTCAAGGAATTTTGGATACCCCCCAACAGCTGCTAAAGACAGATTTTTGTCATGCAGCTCTCCCTCCTGATGCCCCTCTGCTTCCCAGGGGGCCTGTGCTGATCCCCCACCTTGGTGTCCATGCTCAGCCAAGAGGCATGAGAGCTGCTGAGCAGCTCCATGGAGATTGACACAGGGGTTTGCCCAGCTTTGTGGTCTCTATAGCAGCTCTAATGGGGGTGCTGTTCTGCTCCCCCTCTGCAAATTTGCCTTGCTCTACATGTAAAGTGCAGGCAGGCCTGTGCTTTACCCTGGTGTCTCTTCCAGCGACGTTGCAGTGGAGCTGCCCTTCACGCTGATGCATCCCAAACCCAGGGAGGAGCCAGTACACCGGGACAGTGAGTGTCTGTCCCTGAGTGACAGGGGCAGCATCCCTGGGTGTGGGTGGGGGCAAAGGGAGCCAGTGAGGCTGCATGGAGGGAGACTCTTGCCTCCTGTTGGCCCTGTTCATAGGGCCTCAGCATTAAATGGGGGTGCTCCCATCACCCCCGTGTCGCCAAACTCCGGGGGGGTTGCATCCACACACTGGAAGTGGTGATGACTCCAGGGGAATCTCAGCCACCCCAGTGGGATGGCAATGATGGCGGGGTGGGGGGGTCCTTGCCCACCCTGGTAGGAGGGCAGAGATGATCCTGGGGAAGGTGTCACCCACCTCGGTGGGATGGCACTCACCACCCTGTGACTAATCTTGTGTCATCCCTTTGTTCAGTTCCAGAGAATGAAGCGCCCATAGATACAAATCTGATAGAGCTTGATACAAAGTAAGAGACTAAAATACACCCCTCCCCCAATTCCCACATGTCCTGTGGGAATGTGAAACATGGCGGTTGCATGGCACCCCCCCAATTCTCTAACACCTGCTGTGCCATGGGATTGGCACGTGTGATTAACCCCACGCATGTCACCTGTAATGCATGACGTGTGCTGTTCCCCTCTCTCTTCTCTCCTCCTTCACCCTTCCCTGCATGGCTTTCCAAAAAACAGGAGAAACTGCAGTAAGAGGCCGCCGGGATCGTGTTGGGGTGCGGGAGGTTGTTGCCACAGCGTTCCAAGGGCTGGTGATATGTTTGGGAGGTTTTAGGGTACTTAACCCACCCAGCTACTTCCTGCCGGTCTGTGGTTCCCCCAGAGTGGGACAAATGCCCATGGCTCTGGTAAAGCTGCACCTGCTGGAGAGCTTGGGGTCTCTTTTTGGGGTGCATTGGGCAAATATTTAATAAGGCTTTGAAAACCAAGGCTGTTTGCTAGGGATGGGAAGTTTTGGGGCCCCCTGAGCTGCTGTAACATGGTGGTGGTGCTAGTTGAGCTCACTGGGTAAGCTGGGACAGCTTTGTGGGAGAGGAGGTGTTTCACCTTGCACCCCACCTAAACCCACTTCCCTTGTGTCCCCACTAGCGATGATGACATTGTGTTTGAAGACTTCGCCCGCCAGCGACTGAAAGGCATGAAGGATGACAAGGAGGATGAGGAGGAGCGGACAAATTCCCCACAGCTCAACGACAGATAAGCGAGCCCCCCCCAGCTCGCCACCCTGCCCCAGGGACACCCCTACATTAGGCTGCTTCTCTTTTCTATAATTAATTCATTTTGTTTTCTACCTGTACTGGGAGCCTACCAATTGCCCGATGGCCACAGGACCTATAACCGTCCAGCTGTGCCGTGTTGTCTCTTCATCCAGCTGCCAGAGCTGCTGTTTCCCGTGCAGGGCACGGCCAGGGAGGTGCTGGAGGCACTGGGGCTCACTATAACTCCGTCCCTGTCCAGCCTCCTGCCATTCACTAGAGCCCTTTACTATGAGATGCCCCTTTTATGAGTTTTATATAAGCCCAGTCTCAACAGCAGTTTGCTACAGGGAGGGAGGGTGCAGCAGAATTGGGGGGGGGGGTTTAGGCAGCCTTCTCATGGGAAAAGGCACCTGTGCACTTTGGTGTCCCTTCCTTTCACCCATGACCAATCCCGCTCTGTCCGGCCCTGCTGCATGTGTTCCCTCCCTGGGATGCATGAGCCTGGCTTTGACTTTGGCCCCTGCCCCAGCTGCTCCAAACAAAGGGGGTGGGCAGCACCTGCCCTTTTCTTCCCCCAAGTCCCCCCAAAGTGGCCAACCCCAGGGGTTCTCTCAGCTGCATCTGTTTTCACACCAGTATAATCTCCCTGGAGGAAACCAGCTTAGAGCTGGGAGCTGCTGGTGCCAGGTTAAGGTGGCAGAGGGGACCCTGTGGGTCTGTGCTATTCCCCACACACTGCTTGCTCTGGGAGAGGCCTCAAATGCCTCTTCACAGCCATGGCAGTGTTGTGGCAGAACAGCCTTGTTCCCCATCAGGATGTTGCCAGGGATACTTTTGTCCTGCCAAGCTGCAAAGCCCCCCTGGTTGATGTTTCGCTCTGCCTGCATGGGATCCAGCACCTGTTTGGGGGTAGGGGAGAATCAGGGCTTTTGCCACCCTAATCAGTGTTTTAACAGATGCTTGTACCTCCCAGATTGGTGGTGCCTGGACCTCCTCTCCCCTCCGAGGGTCTCTGGTCTCCCACCATTCACTGAGAGGCCATTCCCACTATTTATTGTGCTGTTGCAGTCAGCGTTGTCATCTGAGAGCATTTTGTAGGGATAGCTCCATCCCCCCCACCCTGTTTGTGGGGTGCTGAGCTGAGCCCACCCCCCTCCCCCCCGTAATTTTTGAGTAAAGCTGATGGGCAGCGTGGTACTTCTTTTTGTAAAGTGGTTCCTTTGTACTGATCATTGATACCTGCTGCTTTGGTTTCTCCACCCTGTCTGTGATGTTTCTGTGTTCTGTCAAATAAATTATTCTAGTTTATTAAACTCAGAAAAAAATAGAAAAAAAGAAGAAACAGTAAAACACAGTCCCAATGCCTGGACACTTTTCTTGGCTAAGGATGGGGGAACTGGCACAGGCAGCAAGTCACAGAACCATAGAATGGTTTAAGTTGGGAGGGACCTTGAAGCTTATCCAGTTCCATCCTCCCTGCCATGGGCAGGGACACCTTCCAGTAGAGCAGGTTGCTGAAAGATCCATTGAACCTAGCCATGAATACTTCTAGAGATGGGGCAGCTTCTCTGGGCAACCTGTGCCAGGGCCTCACCATGCTCGTTTTTTCCCTCCTGCACAAGGACCAGGGAGCAGCAGCTACCTGCCCTGCTCATGCCACCCCATGCCACTGATGACAGCCTCCCTGGTGTGCATGCAGAGGAGCCAAGGAGGAGAAGAAGGATTCTGTATCCCACAGCAGGGACTGGGCATTATTTTGGAGATGAAATGCATGGTCATGCAGTACTTGATGAGCACAGGGCACTAACAACCTGCTTGTTAAACAAGCCATGTCCAGTCTGTGTCCTGCTGAGGAACTGCTCAGAGCTGATTGTTTTAATGATCACACAATCATGGAGGTTGGAAAAACCCTCTAGGATCATAGAGTCCAGTGGTTCCCAGTTGTCCCTGCCAAGGCTGGGACCATATCTCCATAGACCACATAAAAAACCACAGACCACATAAACCATACCTCCAAGAGCCACATCCAAACATCTGTTAATGGTGCAGGGAGCTTCTCATCCCCTTTGAGAGCAGCAGGAGCCAGTACTGGGGAATGAGCCAAGTGACACCTCCATTTCTGGACCTGAATTTGGAGAGTCCCTCATGGAAGGGCTGTGGTTTGTCCCCTCACAGCCAAGGAAGGAGAAACCCTGCCTCAAGTTGTGCCAGAGGAGGTTTAGATTGGATATTAGGGAAAATTCCTTCCCTGAAAGGATTGTTCAGCCTTGGGACAGGCTGCCCAGGGCAGTGGTGGAGTCCTCATCCCTGAAGGGATTTAACAGATATGTATATGTGGCAATTGAAGACATACATGATTTAGTGATAGATTTGGCTGTGTGTGGGTAAAGATTGGACTCCATGATCTTAAAGAGCTTTTCCAACATGAATGATTCCAGGATTCTGTCTCCAGCTTGTGTTACCTTGCCCAGGGGTTAAAACTCTGTGGCCTCAGTGAAGACAGGCCTTCTGGAGGACCTTTCCATGGTCCCAGGGAGAGCAGAGGTTGGACACATTCATGTCCCATGCAGCTTGAGCTGCCCTTGCCATGCTGATGCTATGGGGAGGAAGAGACTGTCCCTAAGTTGGTTCACTTCATGGGTGTTGGCATTTGTGCCAGAGGCTGTCCCAACCTTCCCTGCCAAAGACAAATCTGGCTTCAGCAAAGCCAAAGTCTCCACAGTCACACAACCAGACTCTGATTGCACATGGACATTGCCAGAGACTCCATGTGGTGCATTCCTGAGAGCAATGTCCCTCCTGCCCAGCACAACTCTCCAGATCACTCCTATGTGCATAATCCCTTCCCACAGCATCTGTGAGTACTTAGTATTTTTTATATCTCCAGTCCCCTGTCAAATCTGCTTCAAGCTGGACAAGAAGGCTTAAGTTATTTTAGGAAAGAAAAGGGAAGTTTAGATGGGTACAAACTGAGCTATTGCTTAAGCCCCATTTTGAAAGCCAAGCAAATTCAGTTCCCTGTCCTTATTGTACTATCTGCATCACTGTGATGAGCGAGGGGTCAGCTCCTCCACATGTCCCAGCAAAGGAGGCAGGAAGAGGTAGCTGGGGTCCTGGGAAGGCTCCAGTGGTCTTCTCTCTGCCTCAGAGCTCACCTCTCCAAAGTGAGACCCTCCCTCTGTGGGTGTTTCCCCCAGGAAGGAGGAGCTGCACAATCTGAGTGCACCTCTGCCAAATTGCCTGCTCCCAGGGGTGCTTGAGGGAAACCCACTGAGCTCCAAGATCCCTCTCTGGGAGCCCTTCATGTCTGTGTACCTCAGGCTGCCCTTCCTGGGGCTGCTGGGGGTCCCAGTCACGGGGCAGAAAGGCCCCACCTGCTAAACACAGACCCCTGCAGGTCTTGGTGCTGGGGAAGGGCATGCTGGGCTCTACCAGAGCCGGAAGGAACTGACTCAAGGGCAGATGGAGAGACTCGAGAGCCAGGAGCCCTCCCTGCTGCCCACATGGGGCAGAAATGCTCCCAGGCTCTTGGTCAGAAGCCATTTCCTCCAGTTCAGCTCTGGCTCAACTGCATTGGTTTTGCTGTGGACCCCTGGAAGCACAAAGGATGCTCAGGCACTCCTGCAGGAGAGCTCAGCTCCTCTAGCACTCAAACAGGCTTTTCCTTTTGTTGATTGCTGGTGACAGAGATCCATGCCTTTAGTAACTGACAAAACATTACCATCCCCAGCCTTGGGCAGGACACGTTGCCCCTGCTTCACATGCTGCCAGGCAGAGTTCTGGGACGAGCAGAAATGCTCATATGGCTTGTCCTGGAAGAAAAATGAGGCAGGTTCCCAGCTGCCAGGCAGACAACTGTTGCCATGGCACAGAATGAGTCAGTACAGCGCATTCCCAGTGTAAGGTTTCCCCAGGTGCTCTTGAAGTACAGATTTTACCCCCATCTCACCTGTCTTCAACCCCTCCTCACCTCAGTGACACCCAAGCAGAAGGGAGCCTTTGTGCAGGCAGGTTGTGCCTCCCAATTAACACCTTGGTAAAAGTGTGAGTGTTGTACGAGCTGCAACACAGCCCAGAAAATCACATCTAAACATCTAACACATTTGATCAAATCTAAACATGCAGCTGGTGGGAAAAGAGCCAAAGGACACCAATGCCCTGTCTCAGACCAGGTGCTCTCAGGATCTGGAGGGGGAGGGGCAGAGTTTGCAGTAGGTTGTGGCAGGAAAAATTGTTCCTGTTCCTTTTGCAGGCTGCAAGCAGGAACACAAGTGCTCACACTGAAACTTCCTGAGTGGAGGTCACCGCTCGTGACATGTGAGCACGTGATAAATGTCAACAGCCCTCAGGGGTGCAGCTTCCACTTGGTGCTCTGGGCCTGGAATACAGTGGGTAAATATCCCACAGAAGAGCCTGTTTCCCCAAATTCCTGGGTTTTTTTTTTCATTAAATTGGAGAATGGTTTGGTTTGGAAGGGACCCCAAAACTCATCCAGTTCCAACTCCCTGCCATGGGCAGGGACACCTTCCACTAGACCAGGTTGCTGAAAGATCCATCCAGCCTGGCCTTGGGCACATCCAGGGATGAGGCAGCAGCAGCTTCTGTGGGCAACCTGTGCCAGGGTCTCCCCACCCTCACAGGGAAGAATTTCTTCCCAATATCTCATCTAACCCTGCCCTCTGGCAATGTGAAGCCACTCCCCCTTGTCCTGTCCCCCCAGGCCCTTGACAAGTCTCCTTTTTGCTCCTCTCCCTTGCTGCAGACATGACACAAGCCTACGATCAAACAAGAGCAGGATGTTTTCTGCCAGCAGCAGAAACACAGGCAGAACCACAAGCACAGCTCTCATCTGCAGGCTGGTACACAGGAGAACAAATAACACAGGCAAAAATTTTTACTATTATTAAAATAGAAATTTTACAGTTGTTCTGCTCACTGCAACAGTCTCCAAACAGTATCTGCAGGCAAACACACACACACACTGCAGCCCATGCAAACTACAGCAGAGGCAGGAAATGCCCTATCTCACCAAAACACCACCTACCCACACTTCCCACAGGGCTGAACCCAGTCCCAGACATGCAAGGAACCATCACTCGCTGCTGACAACAAAGTTCTGGGTTTCTGCAGATGCCACGTGTGCACAGTGACCAGGGGAGGGTCCCTGCTGCCACCTGCTCCACCAAATATGTGGCCTTTGTGAACGAAGATGGGCTCTGCTTCCCTGCCAGAGCTGTCCCAGCTCTGTGTGTCATACACATGCACGGTGCCATCAAAACCTTGGAGAAAAGGGAATTAAAAGGATAAAGAAGGAAGAGAGCGTGCAGAAATTAACTGCTTTGGTCTAGTCCAGCTGGGCTCAGGATCACCTCCCAGCAGGAACAAGGAAAAATGGCCCAGACTAGAAACCTGTGAGAAGAGAGCAGCTCTGCCTCTGAGAAGAGTGTCTCAAAGAAAGAGCTGCTGCAGAGAGCCCAGACCAGACCCCAAAGTTTGTGGACTCATGGGTGTGAACATGCAAGGCTCCGGTCAAGAGGCAGCCTTGCTGCCCAGCTGGTATTTTCAACACTGCAGCCAGGCTGTGACTGGCACTATCACACAGTGCTTGTGGTCAGCTTGGGGCCTTTCATCTCACAGAAGGCCAGCAGGCATCTTCCAGAATCCACCCAGGCCCCTTCTGGAGTTGTTGGAAAGAGGCAGCTGCAGAGGACAATTAGCTGGTGTCTCTGCTCGCTCCAGAGGCAGCACTGAAAAGCCACCTTGTCACTGGGGGGTTTAAGGTGGAGTGAACTGGCCTTCACAAAAATACAAATCAAAAAAGCACCCAGAAAAGGAGATCTCTGCCCTAAGCACCTACCTGAAATGGCAAGGTAGCCTTCCAGAGCAGGAGCCCAGGACACACACAGGAACTCCGCACCTGAGCCGGGAGAGGGGACTCTGGCCTTTGCCACAGCCAAGAACTCCGAGGTTTTCCTGAGGTCTGTCAGGGCCAGGAGCCCCCTGCTCGAGAGGCGAGCCACAGGCTGGGAGCCGGGCTGGGAGCCCTGGGCTGCATGCTGGGTGCCCATGCACCAGTGCTCACTGCTGGGCCCCGAGGGCGCTGGCACGGCCTCCGTGAGGCCCTGCGGCTGCCGCGTGTCGGCCAGGCACAGCCGGCCCGTGGCACTGCACAGCAGCAGCAGGCTGCAGTCCAGGAAGGCCAGGCTGCTCAGCTCCTCGCTGCCTTGGGGAGCTGCAAAACAGAGGCAGGGCTCAGGTCCAGTGAGGAGCATTTCAGCATTTCTGTGCTGCAGTATTGCCTGAGAGAGAAAGCAGGATGGATGCTCAGCAGTAATGTGTCCAGCTGGAGCTGCTGGAATGAGTCCAGAGGAGGCCATGGAGAGGCTCTGAGGGCTACAGCCCCTCTGTCCTAGTGACAGGCTGGACAGCTTGGAGTGTTCAGCCTGGAGAAGAGAAGGAGCCCCTGCCAGTGCCTAAAAGAGCTTTCCCTTGTCCAAAGTCCCTCTCCACCTTTCCACGAGAATTGGAGAGGGACTCTGGACAAGGGCCTGGAGTGACATGGGGGTATGGCTTCCCACTGACAGGGAACAGGGTTAAATGGGATACTGGGCAGAAATTCTTGTCTGTGAGGGTGGTGAGGCCCTGACAAGGCTGTCCAGAGAAGCTGTGGCTGCCTAATGCCTGCAATTTGTACAAGGCTTGGAGCTACCTCATCTAGTGGAAGACGTCTCTGCTCATGGCAGGGAGTTGGAATGAGATGAGCTTTAAATGTCTCTTCCAAGCCAAACCACTCCAAGGTTCTGTGAGTCCCTCTGGCACAGGGACAGTGACAAACAGACCTTCCTTTTCCTCAGTGCTGTGATACTGCCACACATCCCCTCTTCCCTCCCCAGCGATGAGCTCTGTGGGGACTGAGTCTCACTGCACAGTGAAAGCAGAGTCCCCAGATCCCCAAGGAAACCAGGCCTGCACCCACCACCTGTTGTAACCAGGCTGCCACCTCCCTTGTTTGGGACAGCACACACAGCACCCCTCTGCGAACCCAGTTCTCCACACTGAAACTATCTGCAGGACTCAGGTAGTGCCCAGATTTGGAGCAGAAATGTGAGAAATCAGTGTAATGTGAGTGGTAAGCAGCTAGAGATGGACCTGACCATTGTCACCTCTTTCCTCAAGACAATATACTTGTGGCAAATATCTTTATAACCACTTGCACATGTCCAAAAGTACCTGCTCAGTGAAATGTTTGCTACTCAGGCAATTAGCATTGCTTTACCCAAACGCCATCTTTCCAAAAATAAGACATTAGACTTGCCTTGAATGCCTGCTGTGTAGACATTTTTCCTTGATTCAACCTCTGTAATTTGGACTCTGTCAAGTCTTGAACCATGAAGGACCCATGGGGCTCTGGCTGAAATGGTGTCAATTTTAGCCCAGGACTGCCCAGTGCCATTTTCTGTTGCTATGGTGCTTACAGATTTAATAACATCTATTAGGAAAAGATAAAAACAGATGTAAAACACATTGAGAACAAGTAATCCATCCAATTGAGCTGCTTCACAACAATACCTCACAAAGGTAAAAGTGACCTGCAAAACCAATAAGAAATCTAATTATGCCTAACCCCTTCTTGAGGGTAAAACCCCTTTCCAACTCATCCAGCATGGCTGACAAAATGCTGAGCAAACTGAATGAAAATTTGTGAATTGAGATGTTTTTGTTCAATGAAGAAGTTTTCTCCTTTTTCACCTCCTTTCTGGTGGTTTACAAGTATTTCCCAGTAGCAGCCTCTCTCTTTTTGAGAGAAGGTGGATCACAGTCCATCCCAAAAGGCAATGGATGGAGCTAACCATTGGAGTTACTAGGGGACAGCATGCCAACTACATTAGTACAAGGCTACTGTGATAGGCCTGAACATATTAATTCTCTGACAAGGTTTGTGCTGTTAACTCCAAACCACCAAAACTGGTGTAGACCCTTGACTTGTACCCTTCTCCAGCCTGTGCCACACAAGTGTGGTCACTCAGGACAAGGAAGTGGCACTCCTCTCCTCATTTTTGACACACAGGAAGAAGGGGAAGCTAGAGATGTGAGATGCAACAACAACTGCATTGGGAAATACTTGAGCTCAGAAAGCCTTACCAGAGTCCTCAGCTGACACCTGCCAGACCTGGAGGGAGCTGTCGGGGGGGCCACTTGTCACCAGCAAGCTGAGGAAACAGAAGAATCTCACAAAAGAGTCTCCTCAGGAGCAGAGAACAGCCTTGTTTTCCCCAGCCTGGGACAAACTGGTCTGCTGCTCCTGTCAGCAGGAACTCCTGCCTCTGCTTGGAGCAGTGGTGGCTGGAATGACCATAATCCCAGAACTCCTCATGCAGGATGTGCTCCATGCAGCCCAGGCAAGAGCATTTATGAGGATATTTTATGAGGATCTGCTGAGTAGTGGCTGAGGGAGCTGGAGATGGTGTTCAGCTTGAAGAAAAGAAGGCTCAGGGGGCATCTTTTTGCTCTCTACAACTCCCTGACAGGAGGGTGCAGCCAGGTGGGAACTTGGGTGCTCCCAAGGAACAAGGGACAGGACAAGAGGAAATGGGCTCAAATTGCACCAGGGTGGACATTGGGAAAATTCCTTCCCTGAAAGTGTTGTCCAGCCTTGGTACAGGCTGCCCAGGACAGAAGTGGAATTGCCATCCCTTGAGGGACTAGAAGCTGTGTGTGGCACTTGGGGACATGTGTCAGTGGTGGGTTTGGCAGTGACAGGGGAATGCTTGGAACCAATGGTCTCAGAGGGCTTTTCCTACCTAAATGATTCCATGATTTAATTATCACACTTTCCAGAAGGACTAGACTGAGAATGATCCAGACAGCCCCAAAGCAGTCAGTGGGGACTTGTGTAGGAAGAACAAGAGATCAGCCAGCAGTATTTGTTTGGTCTAAATCCAGAGCAGGATAAAAGCTCCTGAACCTGCACACACAGGGTCCTGCAGAGCAGTGGCACCAGCCACCAGTGTCCTGTTCTGCTGCTGAGCAGCTCCAAACAATGTCAAATGCCAAAGGAAGGGAAGGTAGAGCAGGAAAACTCTACAGGCCCCTGCTGCTCAGAAGTGGGGTAGGGAGCAGCAACAACAGCAGCTCTTGGTATGTAACTGGCCCAGCCTCACACTGGTCTCAGAGCTGGCAGGATTGGCCAGCTGGGTTGGGAAGCAGGCATGGAAAAGGAGTTTGCTCTCAGTGGAGAAGTCCCTTGTCCATTTCCAATACACCCTGGGAAGGACCTGGTGGTCATACCTGGTGTCTGGCACATATTTCAGGCTGTACACTGGGCGCTCTGAAAATCCACCACATTCTACCTTGAAATCTCTCTCTGGACACAGGCCCTAGAAATCAAAGGCAAAGTCATTTCTTCACACAGTGGTGCACAACTTGTGCTCAGTTATCACACAAAATGACAGAGACATGAGGCAAACTCTTGCTTGGTACAGCTCTTCCCTGTCCAGCGCTGCCCTTTTCAACAGGAGATACAGCACTGAAGGATTCCAAAACAGTCAGAGAGAACTGAAGCCTGGAGAAAGGTGTTGCCAAGAGCTCTGCCTGTGTTTGTTGCCATCAGTGCACATCTAGCTCAGGAGCTTTCTACTTACCCAAACAGCACCTTCTACTCTAGTGCAGAGGTCACCCACCCAAGGGCCAACCTTGGTGCTCTGCAGGGTGGTCCCCCAGGCCTGAGCTGCTCAGCAAGCCCCTTCTTCACTTGGCTTGCTGTTCTCTTTCTCCATGAAATGCTTTCATTCACATACCTGGAGATGAAGGGTCCACAACCCAAGCTGTCTGCAGAGCAGCTGCAGGATAACGACTGGACAACACACAGGTGATTTATGTGCTTTTCCTTTCAACCAAAGCTGCTCAATCCCTGGCCATGCCCTTGTCACAGCAATAGATAACAGCTCATGAAGGCCACCAAGCCCTGCCTTGGCCTCTGAAAACCTCAGGCCAAGGAGGTCAGAGAGGTCTGGCTGCAACACCCACCTGGGTCTCCTTTGTCAGCAGCGTTGGTGGTGGGATCAGCTGCAGGATCTCGTTCCCATCGGACTGTCCATACCCGGCTACACAGACACCTTGGTGGGGTGGGCATGAAGAGCCAGGAATATGGTGAGGGCTGCCCCCCTGCCCAGCCCACCCTCCCTGAGACAAACCCGAGTTACCGCACAGTCCTTGGACCGCCAGGCCCTGAGCTGGAGCCCAGACTGAGCCCGGAGCAGCTCCAGCCACTCAGCCCCACTTCTGGGGTCCCGCACCCTGGCCACCCTCGGGACCCCAGGCTGGCCCATGCCCAGAGCCTCCTTTCCCCGTTCTCCCGCCCATGGCCCCCGGCCCGGCCCCTGGGCCTCCTCCTTTCCTCCGGCCAGCCCCGGGCCCCGCACCCCGGAGCCTCCAGCCTGGTCCCTCTCCTCCCCTCAGCGCTCCCCGCCTCGCACTCACGGTCCCCGCGGGCCCATTCGATGAGGCGGGTGGGCGCCTGGAGCTCGAAGGTGTGCAGGTCGCGGTACCTGCGGGGAGAGGGCGGCTGTGAGGCGGCGGTGCCCGGCTCGGGGCCGGGGCCGGGGGCCGGGGGTCCCTCACAGTCGCAGCGACTGCAGCAGCCACTCGTCCGCCGCCTCCATGGCAACGCCCGCCCGCACGGCGCCACCGTGGCGTCACGCGCCGACGCGCGTCAGTGACGTCACGCAGGCTGAGGGCGGGGAGTGGCGGTGCGGCAGCCGCGGGAGGCGGAGCGGGCTGGGATGGCGGGGACTCAAAGCTGGCATGGGAAGGGACATCTTCGACAGGACTAAATTGCTCCAAGCCCTGTCCAGCCTGGCCTTGAATACTTCCAGGGACTGAGCAGTCGCAGCTTCTCTGGGCAACCTGTGCCATTGCCTCGCCACCCTCACAGCCAAGAATTACTGCCCAATATCCCATCTAACCCTGTCCCCTGACAGTGGGAAGTGTGAAAAATGCGTATTTTATGATTGGCTTTTTGCAAATATTAAAATTATTATTATATGTGTTGTGTTACAAAGTGATGCTGTATTAATTTTCTTAAGTAGTGGGTTATATATTGAGGTTATAACATAATGTTAAAATAGAAACTATGCTATGTAAGATACTTTTTTCCTAAAGAAAGGACTCGCAGGGAGATAGCAGCCACAGGACACCTAAATCTTTCAGAGAAAGAGAATTTATTGCTCCATTATCAGAAGAAACGAACTTCTTCCCACCTTGCTCAGCCATGAAGACGCCGTCAGGATTCAGAGGAAGAAGTTGACACTGACCAGACAGAATCCTTTGTTTGGATAGAATTTATGCGTCATGTATGAGGTGTATGAATATACAACAGGCTATTGCTTTTAAGGGTTAATCCTCTGTTAATGTGTGTCCTTTTTCGGGCTCGTGCTGCCCAGAAAAGCTACCCAGATGTCCGTAACTCTTTGTTTCTGTTGTGGCATATTGTCCAAAATTTTTACTACTCTAATTATATTGCTATTTTTATAATCATTTTATTAAACTTTTAAAATATTAAAAACAAGTGATTGATGTTTTTTATACCTTGAAGCATCTCCATGGCTTTCCTGGGCTTGCCACACCAGCTGCATGTCCTCATGTTTTGGGTCCCAGAGCTGGATGTGTAACTCCTAAACATAAAACCTGCTTTCCTCTTGTTCTGTTGCTCCAGGCTCTCTCCTTTTTGTTCCTCTTCCTTTTGGTCTGTTTTCTTTTGCAGCCATGACAAAGCCTATTATCAAACATCTGCAGGATGTTCTCTGTCAGCAGCCACAGCCAGAAACACAGGTACAGTCACATCTTTCATTTGCCAGATCATATCCAGCTCTCCATCCAGTAGAATCTTCAGTGCTTCATGTTTGAAATTCCTTGCCCCTTCCATAGCAGGGGTTTGGAACAAGATAAACTTTAAGGTCCCTTTCAACCCAAAGCATTTGATAGTTCTGTGTGGCAATGACATCTTTCAAAAAACAAGCATTAGGTACCTTCAACTGAATGCAGATGAGTCACGTGTTCTCTGACATAAATATGTAAAATTACAAGAAAATAGAAATCTGGAGTTAAATCCTGTCTCTTAGTTGAGGTGCCATGGATCACTATGTTAAGGGGAAAGCACGATTATATCTGTTCTGAAGACTATCACATAGGATAAAGAGATCTAAACTGGAGAGGGAAATATTCAGAAAGAGCAGGAAAAGAGGCCCAGATTGCCCAGAGAAGCTGTGGCTGCCCCATCCCTGAAAGCAGCTTGGAGCAGCCTGGTCCAGGGGTAAGGGGGGTTGGAATGAGATGTCCTTGCAGGGAAGAGGATGAGCCAACTGCAAATAGAACTGTGTCTGGGTAATGTGAGGGAACATCAGTTAAATCAGTCTTTGGGTTATTTGAAATGTGCATCCCTTGCTCACACTGGAATGTTCTCCATCACCAGGCAGAGGTAACAGGCTTGCTGGATTTAGGGTGATGCATCTTCTTAAATCATCCTATGCTTGTTCTGGTGTAAAAGTTGCTGCTGACACCAAGTTAATGCAGTCTGGTACTCCTGCTGCACCTGGGTCCAGGTGGGGCCAGCTCTTCTCTGTCTCTCCATTCTTGGCTGCTTTAGTTAGAAACTTAGGCAATTCTCCCAACCTTGGAATCCACAGTCAACAAAACACCACACCTCTGAGAAAACCTCCTACTTGCTTTTTGTGTCCAGGCATGGGAGCTCAATTATTCCCTCAATGCTTTCTGGATTTATCATTTGGATTTATCATTTGTTGCCCCTTCCCCAAAACAGAGCCTAAATATTTCATCTTGCTTTGGCACAGCTGAGGTATGGATGGACATAGTGCCACCCTTTTGCTAGAACAATAGGTAATGTACAGTGTCTGCTACACAACTGGAGTAATTTTATCCCTTAATTGCAGTGCATTAAGTACCAAAATTCTATGCAGATACAACAGGGCTGTGAGATGGATAAGGAATTGGTTGCATGGTCACATCCAGAAGGTAGTGATCAGTGGCTCAGTCCTGATGGACATCAGTGACCAGTGGTGTCCCTCAGGGGCCTGTACTGGGACCAGAGTTATTTCATACCTTCATTAATGACACAGACAAAGGCATTGAGTGCACCCTTGGCCAGTTTGCAGATGACACCAAGCTGAGTGGTGCAGGTGACCCACGTGAAGGAGGGGGTGTCAGTCAGAGGGACCTGGACATCTTGAGGACTGGCTCATGGGAATCTCATGAGGTTTAACAAGACTAAGTGCAAGGTGCTGCATCTGGGTCAAGTCCAAGCACAACTCCAGACTGAGTGGGGAATGGTTTTGAGAGCAGCCCTGCTGAGAAGGACTTGGGGGTGCTGGTGGGTGAGAGGCTGAACATACCCTGGCTGTGTGCACTGGGAGCCCAGAAGATTCTGTGTGCTGGGCTGCATCCAAAGCCCTGTGGGCAGCAAGGAAGGGGGGAATTCTGCCCCTCTACACCACTCAGGTGAGACTCACCTGTAGAGCTGCATCCAGCTCTGGGGTCCCAGCACAGGAAGGACATGGACCTGATGGAGCAAGTCTAGAGGAGGTCATGGAGATGATTAGAGGGGTGGAGCATCTCTGCTGTGAGTAAAGGCTGAGGGAATCTGGAGTGTTCAGCCTGGAGATGAGAAGGCTCCAGGGAAACCTTAGAGCCCCTTTCAGTACCTAGAGGGAGCCTACAGGAAAGATGGAGAGAGGCTATTTACAAGGGCATGTAGTGACAGGATAAGGGGTAACGGCTTCACATTACCAGGGAGCAGGCTTAGATGAGATCTTGGGAAGAAATTCTTGGCTGTCAGGGTGGGGAAGCCCTGGTACAGGATGCCTGGAGAAGCTGTGGCTGCCTTGTCCCTAGAAGTGTTCAAGGCCAGGCTGGTTAGGGCTTGGAGCAACCTGGTCTAGTGGAAGGTGTCCCTGCCCATGGCAGGGAGTTTGGAATCAGATGGTCTTTGAGGTCTGTTCCAAGATAAACCATCTTGTGATTCTGTGATTCTACTTCCTGAAGACCACAACAGAACTTTAAAGCATTTTCTCATTTACTTTTTTTTTTTTTTTTTTTTTTTTTTTTTTTAATAGCAAAAGTTTTTTCCATCCTGTGTGAAATAGTCTGGGGTCTTTGGAGTCACTGAATCCTGGTGTGTCTCTGAGTGGCTGCTCACCTGCCTCTGGCCTCACTTCAGATGCCATTTCCTGCCATTTCTCACCATGCAGAACTCCACCTGCAGCTTGCACACTGAGCTACCTGTTCTAAATGTGTTCCTGAACAGTTCATTTCCTAGTCTGGGATTTTGAACATTCTCCTGGTCTACAGCCACATTTCCATATTCTTTCAGTTAAGCTTGTAAGCCCATTTGACCTGCAAAAAATGCATAAAATGATAAGAGGATAAGAGAGAATTTATCCTTCACACACTATTTTAAAGTAATTTTTTTCAACATTTGTTTACATTTTTCAGTGAGGGATAGAGCGGAAATCAAAGGAATGCCACTTGGGTTCCCTCCCAAGGGAACAGAGGTGAAATGTTGAAATGTCACCATGGGTTGATAATTGAAGAATGATTGATTTGATCTACAAACTTTTACCTGCCCAAAACAGTTGACATTCTGCGGTGCCTTGGGGCCTCTTCCTGCCTGAGCAAGTAAACAGCAGAAAGTTCTAAAAGCTCTTTGCCAGTAGACAAATGAATGAGCAGAGGGTTGAGGAAGAGGTGGAAGGATGTCAGCTGTTGTGTGCAACGGGTTTGTGGAGCACTGCTGAGTAACTTAAAACACCCAATGTATAGGAAGGCAGCAGAATATCCCTGTGTGTCCTGTCCCCTCAGAAGTGGAGCTCAGCTGCATATCCATGTTTGCCTTCAAACTCTTCCAGCCTGCGGTCCAGAGGGGCCCATCCAAAATCACAGTGACAGTCCTTTTGGTCACACACCTAAAAGAAAAAATGTGCTTTGCAGGGTGAAAAATAAATCCTGAGATGGGCAGGTGTTCATTTGGGGAATAGCACAGCAGAGACAGGCTGGATGAAATCCATCTCCTAAGATAAATTTGTTACTCAGCTTTAGCTGCTGCTCTAGTAATGTTCAACCTGTTGGGTGCAAAGGTGACAGTCTGATGCCCCTGGTCATGGGCTGCCGTGGGCTGTGCGGCTTGTACTGATCTGTTGGTGTTTGCTGTGTTGGCAGTGGGAGTTCCCAATCCATCACTGAGGTCATGGTCATGTTAGAAAGTGCTAAAAAGGCAGCAGGGAAGAGAGGACAGCACATAGATGGTGAAATATGGTTGTATTTGTCTTTTTGCAGCTTAAAAAAAGTGCTTTTTTGCATTTCTCAAGCCATTTTCATCAAAGCTGAAAACCACTTTTGCACTCTTTATTACTTGCAGAGCAACCGTGCTCTTGTAAATGTTCCGTTTCTGCCATGACAACATTCACAAGTATGTTCAAAATGAAATTGTGACAAGTATGTTCAAAATGAAATTGTCACCTTCAGTTTCAAAATTACAGGTTTCCTGCAAGATAGGCTCAAGACTCCCTCAGTTGCATATTTATTGTCCTTGTCCAGGCTGGACTACTCAGCTTCTGCGTTCCTTGTTTCTCATTCATGGTTTTTAACAGCTAAAAACTTCTCACGAGGTGAAGTGAGGGTGTGGCCCATAAAACCACTCTGTCAGTTCCCTCCCCAGAAGGGCAGGGCTGAGAAAATCTGCCAAAAGTCTGATGAATCAAGATAAGGGCAGAGAGAGATCACTCAGTCATTACCGTCTCAGGCAAAACAGATTTGATTTGGGGAAATTGGTTTAATTTATTATCAATCAAAGCAGAGTAGGTAAATGAGGAAAAACCCCCAAATCTTAAAACATTCTCCCTGTATTCCTGGCTTCTTCCACTCTTCCTGAGTTCAGTCCAGGCTCAGTTTGACTGGCATGGAGTCCTGCAGCTGCTGCAGGTGGATGTCTGCTTCCCCCTGCGCTCTGTCAGCTGCAGGGCACAGCTGCCTCCCCATGGGCTGAACTATCAGCTGCCAGGGAATCTCAGCTCTGGCACCTCTTGCCCCTCCTTCTGCACTGATCTTGGACACTGCAGGGCTGCTGCACTCACATGTTCTCACTCTGTCCAGCTGAAGTTGCCCAGTATTCTTTACTTTCCTGAATGCTTTGTCTGAGAGGTGCTCCCAGTGTGGCCGATGGGCTCGGCCTTGGCCAGCGATGGATTTCCTTGGAGCTGCCTGTGGTTGCCTCTGCCAGACATGGAGGGAGTTTATGGCATCTTGTCACAGAAGCCACCCCTGTAGCCTCCCTGCTATCCAAACCTGGCCACACAAACCCAATACAGAGGAGTTGTCAAAGAGCCTGAATATCCCCAGAGCAGAGGGAAGAAGGCAAGACTTCCCCCAGGAGAGCTGCCCTGGTTTTGGGTCGTGCTGCTTTGTGGGTGTGCACTCAGCCTGTGCCTGTGGCGTGCCTTGAGGTGCTGCAGAAGTGAGCCCATCTCTTGTTGCAGGTTAGTTAGGGGTTAGGACTCTTCTCTCCAGGAGAGAGCAAAAAGCCAGCATTGCTCCAACGACTTTGAGAACACTGATGCCAAGAACATAACTTTTGCTGACCAAGCAGAAGGAAAGCAGACCTCAGATCCTTTCAATTACCAGTAACTTTTCTTACTGGCCCTCAGCAGTAATAAAGGACAGATGGATGCCAGTCTTCCCACTATTCTGCTGCATCATTCACACTAACACCCACACAGATCTGGCCATCTGCAATAATACTTGTCTGGGAAGGAGCAGGTACTTTGGAAGTGATGTCAGAAAAAAGACCCACCTGTAAAAAAGTTTTGCCAATGTTAATGTCTGAAAAGTAGGGCATATATGTAATGAAAACAGTGACAGATCTGAGCATGCCCTTTTAATAAGATCTCTCTGACTCCACCTGATTTAAATCCAGTAGCAATGATGGACGCAAGGAAGGATGAAGTGTTATGTTGTGGAAGTTGGTTTTCACAGTATTGGAGGGAACAAGGAAGAAAAATGGCACAAGTAAGCAACAAATACTGCTCTGAAAAGTTGGGGGTAGCCAGAGCAGGATCTGTGAGGACAGTCATGGGTGAAAACCAAGATAATCCCTGTACTGTCAACCTAGGAATGGTGCTTGACTTCTGAGACTGCTTTTGAGGGACAAATTTACACTTTATCCACTCTCCTAGTCAAAGGATACTTAGGTGGTTTTGATTTAGCCCTTTGCCATCAAGCTTTATTCTCACTACAGTTGTTCATAAGAACTGCCCTGATATACATCCTGTATATATCCCTGATATACATCCTGTTCCTACAAATCTGCAGAAAGAGGCAGATTTATGTTAATGAAATGATTCCATGACAGATGCTATGAGAGGACATTGACTGCATACAAGTAATGTGAAACAGCGGGCTGAGTCTCTTCAGTCATTTATTTGATTATATAGTTTTATTTAAGACTTTTCTTTCTCCAAACAAGCACGTCTTGATTTGTAAGACAGGTGTCTGCCAAAGGAGAAAAATTCTGATTGCAAAGTAGATAACATTAATATTATCATTTTAAGCTATTGTGATGTCTTGGCTTGAAAGACAGGTGTCTGCCAAGGGAGGTGGGAATCTCCCTTGAAATGGAGAATATGACACCCTTCCTCTGGAGGGAAATTAAGGAGCTTTCAGGTGAAGATATAGGAAAAGGAATAACAGTTCTTTACTAGTATAGAAAGGCAAACAGCAAAACAAAACCAAAAAAGGCAACCAACAACAACAAAAGCAGAGATCCAGCAGCAGCCTTCTCTCGGCTGCGGCACTTTCCCCTTGGGTGCAGTTCCAGTCTGTCCTAGGGTGACGTTATGATGTTTGTATCCCCATCCATGTGTTCTGTTTATGCTGGATATCACGTTCTGTGCTTTCAAGACTGTCTTTGAAGAGCGAAGTTTTGTTTTGGTTTTGCTATCAGCCGCTCCCCCATGGCCGGTGGGACACACAGATGGGGCTGTACATGGTGCTGCTTTTGCTTTTTGCTTTTGCTTTGCTCTTGCTCTTGTTTCTGCTTTGCTCTTGCTTTTTGCTTCTGCTCATTAGTTAGTAGCTAAGCAGTCCAAATTTTTTTCTGGACTGTTTTTCCTTTCCCTTTTTTTGGACCTACTCGAACCTGCTCCGGACTGGGACCTGGGAACACCGAGGGTTTGCACCTTGTGGCTGCAGCAGCTGCCCCAGCGCCGGAGGAACTGATAACAGAGCGACCACCCCCGAGAGAGCCTTTCTGAATTTGTCATCTTTTTCAGAGCGGTGAAAGAGTGGTGCCATCCGGTATTGTTCATTTTGTGTGCTGGGGGGTGCTGTGCCTGTTAAATAAAGAGGTTCTTTCCACTTCTCTCCGAGGAATCCTTCCCGAACCGGTTGGGGGGAGGTGTCGTGTAGGTTTGCTTTCTGGAGGGGCCCTCTTTTGGTGGTTTTCTCCCAAATTTGCCCTAAACCAGGACGCGGTCACAGCTGCAGGGGCGCTGGCGGCTCCCAGCCGGGCGGGACCGTGCAGTGACTCCCCCGCGGCTGCAGGGGGCGCTGCGGCGCGGGCTCGGCCGTGTGGGCAGGAAGGGATGGAGACGGAACTTCCCTCACAAAGCCCCCGGCACAGCCGATCCGCTGCCCCCTTTGGATGGGGAAAGGAGCTGTGGCAGGAACCTGGAAAGCAGCAGGCTGGAATGGCAGGGCGGGCTCAGCCAGGGCAGCGAGCAAGAGGCAGCAGAAACTCTGCAGCTGTGGTTGGAAGCTCCTGGCAGGCAGGGAGTGCAGGGCCGCAGTGCAGCAAAAACCCACGGCAGGCTTCTTCTGTCTCTCCTAGGTAGCCGGTTGTTACTGTCTCTAAGCAACAAAATGGGATGTGAAAAACGCCAGTCACTTGTTCTTAAAATTTTAAAAGTTTAATAGTAATAAAATGGTTATAAAAATAGTAATACAATTCGAGTAATAATAATTTGGACAATTAGCATTAGGACAATATGAGACAATAAGAACAAAGAGTTACAGATGTCCGGGTACCTTTTCTGGGCAAAATAAGCCCGAAAACGGACACCCGTTAACAGAGGATTAACCCTTAAAAACAACAGCCTGTTGCATATTCATACACCTCATACATGATGCATAAATTCCATTCTAACACAGGATTCTGTCTGGTCAGCGTCAACTTCTTCCTATTAATCCTGAGAGTGTCATCAGGGCTGAGCGAGGCAGGAAGAACTCAATAAGAGAGCAATAAATTCTTTTTATCTGAAAGATTTAGGTGCCCTGTGGCTGCTATCTCGGTGCAAGTCCTTTCTTTAAAAAGTATCTTACATGGCATAGTTTCTATTTTAACATTTTGTTATAACCTAAAACTACATTTAACACACTACTTAAGAGAATTAATACAGCATTGCTTTCTAACACAACACATATAATATTCATTTTAATATTTGCGAAAAGCCAATCATAAAATACACATTTTTCACGGGGAGAAACTTCCCTAAGAGAAAGAAAACAAAAGGAAAAACTCTAACCTCCAACTAGCAAAAAATGATGACCTTATACTCCAGGTTCAAGACAAACCAAAGGGGAGACTGAACTGGCTTACAAAATGCATAGAAAACACTTCTCCCTCAGGAACTGAGTACTTAAGAGTTGAAAATAATTGAAGGTAATGTCAGTATTAGTAGAAAGTACCCTATGTTCCTGCTCTATTCATATTCTTCTCAAGATACCTGCCTAGACTGGTGGGGGACTGGGGCTGGGTGGACTCTTGGACTGACCCTGCACAACAATTCTGAACTGGTACAGAAATGCAATACAGAAATGCAACACCATTTCCCCAGCTCCCACGAGTGTGTCGCTCAGAAACTCTGTTATTGTCCTGCCCAGATCACAATGTGAACAAGACCTTGGAAGAATAGATATTTGATGTGTGCAGTGAAAAACATGGGGTCTGGGAGACCAAATACATCTCCTCTGTGCCGCAGGAGCACGAAGGAAAGAGATTTTCAACTTTTTGCCATGCAAATTAGTTATTTTTGGAATTGTTTGCAGTTGCTGCTGTGAAATCCATGTCTCCTGAAAGGAGAACTCTACTAAAACCACTACTGATCAACTCCTTCCCTTTTGGTGGAACTCAGCACCTCTGTTTTCCTTAGAAATCTTTTCCCTGCTGTATACAAGCAGGAAAGTCGTCCTTAAGTAGGTCAGTGGCTTGTCAGGAACTTGCTCTTCTGTGTGGGTTAAAGGGAAGAAGTTAATCTTAATCTTATTCCTGGGATTACACCTCAAATTCGTTTGAATGTACAACAAATAAACTTCAGCTTTGGTTGGTTGCCTCAAAAGAAGAGCACAACCTTTTTCTTTTCCCTTCTAATGGAGAAAAAATTAGCAGCAGGAATATTTGAACATTAAAGAAATGCAGAACAACTTTGCCTTAATAATGTTAAGCCTCACCTAAATTACAGCTGTAAATAAGTGTTTTGGATAACAAGGAGATCCTTTCATGGGGAAAAACCCAACCATCATCCATTTCTCCTCTGGGAGTAGCCAGGCAGGTGCTCACAGGCCAAGTGAGCAAGCAGCAGCAATGCATCCTGCTAGCAGGGATCTTAAGGGTTATCACAGGCTTCTTCTCTGCTTAAAAGAGAAGGGTGTCCTTATAGGATATTCAGTAAAATATAATTACTCAAAATTCTTTCAAAAAAGATTTTGCTATTCAATAAAATAGAATTATTCAAAAGGTTTTTTTAGAAGATTTGACAAAATAATACATTGAATTTGAAAAAATAAACGTTCCAATAAATTCTGAGTTATTTTACTATGCAGAAAGTCTTCTTCCCCCAAAATGAAGGGAAAAGGAGCAGAAAAAACCCATCCCAAACCAGAAACAAGGTCCTGAAAAAACAAGTGAGTGAAATAAGTGATCGAACACAGAATCACAGAAGGGTTAAGGTTGGAAGGGTCTTTAAAGATCATCTCATTCCATCCCTGCTGCCATGGGCAGGGACCTCTTCCTTTAGCCTAGATTGCTGCAAGCCCTGTCCAACCTGGCCTCATCCTATCACAAAGGTTTAATTGAAATCTCAAGTTGTGAACCACATGTATAAATTATTATATCTTAAAAACAAACAAACAAGCAACCAACCCCAGTGGCTTGTATATATGAAAATGAATAAAGCTAAAAATGAGATGGAAATTAGTCCATTACAGACCACTGTATCAAAATCAGAAATGAGCTGTGCCCTCTGTGTGTGTTCATGAGCGGAAAAATACAAGAGAGGACTCTGAAAGGGAAAATTGAATTCTTGTAACAATTTACATGACAAATATGTGCTGATTAGTACATGGACTCATTAAACTGTTACATTTTTCCCCCCACATAAGATATTACTGGGACAAAAGACTTATCAGCATATACATGTAAAAACTAGTGAAAGATGAAAGAAGATGAAAATATTCTTGCTCCATGCTGAGAGGAATAGTGGATTTGTCTTTACTAACAAGCTGTGGGTCTGCTGGTAGGTGAAACTAGCACTGGGAGATAAAAGAAACAATGGGAACGATTCCACTGATTTATGAATGGAAAAAGATATTTGCTTTTACAAATAAACTTTAGGTTTGCTGATAAATGAAATTAGACATTGAAAGATGAAAGAAACAATGGGGAAGAAAAACCCCTAAATTCTGTAAGAATTAAAAGGGAGGGTTATACATTAGAGGGAAATCTTTGGGATCAGGCATTCCGGGAAGTCTGTACCTCTCCAGTACCTCAGCCAATGGGGAAAGAGAGAAGGGAAATGTGCCCAGGAAATCAGGATAAAAAAGAGGTTACATCCTCCAAAAATTTGAGAGATCCCAGGGGAATGCCCCATGGCCTCTCCCTTAATTTGAATAAAGTAAAAGGACTCCTCTGTCTCCTTTCTGGACACAAACCTCTGGTGTTTGTGGATTAATTTTCTTAGCAGTCACAATTACTGTGACTGACAGCATTCTAGCACCTTTTTTTGAGCTTCTTCCTTGCAGGAATCCCGGGAGAAAAGAGCCACTCGGTTAGGGGAAGTAGGGCTTTATAGAGGGATCTCGAGGGTGGGATGGAACACAGGAGTGAATGGGATGAGGGCAGAGAGGCAGAGCAAAGGGAAAGGGCCAATGGGGTAGAAGAAATCAACATACACTGACAAATGTGGAGAGCATTTTGAGCAGACGCTGGATAGAAGCAAGCTGCACAGCCCTGCATACGTGCCTGATAGCAGAGACATGCTGCCCTTGGGCATAAAATGTAAAGAAGTTTGCCAAGATGTACCCAAGGAAAAGGGATGTGAAGGAGGATGTTCTGAGGATGTGAAGATATAGGGCAAGATGTTCTGCTGACACTTTTGCCAAGCTACGCTACGTGACCAAAGATATGTTAGCTCTTTGTCTTACACGTAGTACTTTGTAACCAATCAAATGTGTTCTCATGTATCTGAACCCTGCATTACTATATAAATGTACCCTCAGATTTGCAATAAATTGAGCAGTGATCATTACTTCCATGAGGATTGATCTCTGACTCTGGGGGCTCCTCTCTATCCCTCTATTTCTCCCCCTACCCCCTGTCCCTCATATTCTCTCTTTATATAAAGGTCTCTGGGGGCAATTTTCTTGCTTTCCCTAAGCGCAAGGGTTGTGGCTCAGAGGTTGGCCTTCCAGGGGAGTGCAGCAGGCTTTCCCTTTGCCACTTCTCTGGCCCCCACATGTAGAGTCCAGGCCAGGGGGGAGTGCACACACCTGCCCTGTCACGGTCTGCAGCCTCATGCACTTGCACACCTGGAGGACCCCAGCTGGCAGAGCTGTCTCCAGCTCCAGGGCCCCAGCACAAGGTGGACATGGAGCTGCTGGAGTGAGTCCAGAGGCCAGAGAGATGCTCCAAGGGCTGGAGTCCCTCTGCTCTGGAACCAGGCAAGAAAAGCTGGGGTGTTCAGCCTGGAGAAGAGAAGGCTCCAGGGAGACCTCAGAGCCTAAAGAGGCTGCAAGATAGCTGGAGAGAGACTTTGTGCAAGGGCCTGGAGTGACAGGACAAGGGGAAATGGCTTCACACTGCCAGAGGGCAGGGTTAAATGGGATATTGGGCTGAAATTCTTCCCTGTGAGGGTGGTGAGGCCCTGGCACAGGTTGCCCTCAGAAGCTGTGGCTGCCCTGTGCCTGGAAGTGTTCAAGGCCAGGTTGGTCAGAGCTTGGAGCAGCCTGGTCTAGTGGGAGGTGTCCCTACCTGTGGCAAGGGGAATGGAGCGGGATGAGCTTTGAGGTCCCTTCCAACCCAAACCCTTCTGTTATTCTATGATTTTATAAAGACAGTGAGAGCTGGCATCCCTGGCAGCCCATGGGGTGTACAGAGACCCTGGGCTCCATGCTTAGCCCTGCTTTGTTCATGCGAGAAGCAGCCTCTTGCTTAAGCTGAAAGAGCTGGGCATGCCCTTTATTTTCGTGCTTTACAGTAATTTGAGCTTTCTGTGTCAGTCACTTTTGAGTACTTTGTGGCTGATGCACCAGCATTTTATTGGTGCATTCACCCAGAAACAGCAGAAGATGGAAAGTCATGTGGTGCTTTGGAAGACTCAGGGCAAGAGGGAGGTGAAGAGACAAATCAGTCTCAATTAGCTACCAGGAAGCAATTAGGAGAAATAATGTGTATTCCCAAGCAAGTGTTTTAAAGGTGTAGTGTCAAAATTATCTTTACGCTTACTTCAGTCATATTTGAGGCAATTGAACTGTTGAAGTGTGTGAAAAATGCGTATTTTAGGATTGGCTTCTCGCAAATATTAAAATGAATATTACATGTGTTCTGTTCGAAAGTTATGTTGTATTAATTCTCTTAAGTAGTGTGTTAAATATAGTTTTAAGTTATAACATAATGTTAAATTGAAACTGTGCTATGTGAGATACTTTTTTTAAAGAGGGGATTCGCACTGAGATAGCAGCCACAAGACACCTAAATCTTTCAGAGAAAGAGAATTTATTGCTCTGTTATTGAGTTCTTCCCACCTCACACAGCCCTGAAGACACAGTCAGGATTAAGAGGAAGAAGCTGACACTGACCAGACAGAATCCTGTGTTTGAATGGAATTTATGCATCATGTATGAGGTATATGAATATGTAACAGGCTGTTGTTCTTAAGGGTTAATCCTCTGTTAATGTGTGTTCTTTTTTGGGCTTATTTTGCTCAGAAAAAGGTACTAGGACTGTCTGTAACTTTTTATTTTTATTGTCTTATGCTGTCCTAAATCCTAATTGTCAGAATCTTTATTACTCTAATTTTATTGCTGTTTTTATAGCCATTTTATGACTATTAAACTTTTACAATTAAAAAAAAAATGTGAGTGGAATTTTTCACAAGTGGATGTTATAGCATTGAGGAACAGATTGGTTCCTGGTGAAGTGACTTCAATCAGGCACAGACCATTCCTCCTTTTCCCAGGAGAATGTTTTGGACAACCAGCCAGTGGTGCAGAATGGTGATTTTTATTACCACATCATTAAAACTCCGTGTTCAGGAGTTTTTTTATGGACATGAACTGATGTAGCATCATGGTTTTGTTGCAGGTATCAGCTTTGAAATGAAAGGGGATAGGGCTACATTAGGGTAGTGTCCAGTGGGCACAGGCAGGATCTGGAGATCAGAAACCTCCTGGAAGTGAACAAATGACTCTGCAGCTATTGACGTAGGTTCAGGAGCTTTAAAGCTTACACCACATTGCAAAAGCCCAAAGTAGTGTTACTCAAGCTAATCCAGGATTTCCCTTAAGTACAAGAACACAGAGCAATTATGCATTAGAGAAGGATTAATGAGTATAATGGGTAATCAGCAGGGAAACAGAGAAATCCAGAGACAGAGCACAGTTGTAGATGGAGTTTTCTTGGCAGCTGGGGGATTACCTGGCACTTGCCATGCTAAATCAGCTCACTGCTGCAGGCTCTTGCATGTGCTTAGACCATTTTTTAATCATTACATTTGACACCACAAAAACTATGTCAAAGAGAGAATTGAGTGGAGCCAAGTATTTCTTGTTGGTGTCCTTTGCACATTTATCTGCCCATGGTTAAAATTTGCTCTTAAGTGTGACAGGCCTGGGCTGAGTAGAGCTGATTGACTTCTACAGTTTGTACATCCAGCATGTTAATTCTGGTAGCAATTGAATAATGGGTAATCTGAGGAGGGTATTCCTAAAGTCACAGGATCACTGAAGAGTTTGGTTTGGAAGGGACCTTTAAAAGGTCATCCAGTCCAACACCCCTGCCATGGTGCCTCAGCGTAGAGACAAATTTTAGGAGAAAAGTGCCCTCGAATGAGCATTCTGTCCAAAGAGAAGGGCTTCAATAATCCCTATTTGCTGATGAGAGGACTGAATACCTGTGGGTGAAAGTGAAAAATAAACTAAAACTGTTTATTAACAAAGCAAGGTACCTGCAAAGCACAAGGGTAAAAGAGCACCTCATTGCGTGGCCGGGATGCAAAGATGGCAGCTTCCCTTCTCTGTCTCAGGGAAAGGAGGAGGAAAAAAAGTTCACACAGCAGCTGGGAACCTGTTGGATTTCTGGTGTGGTTCTTCTCCTCACTGCAGGCTGTTGGTGGAGTTCAATGTCCTTTCTTTCACTGTCTCAGTCTTTCCCAGGGTTTGGACTGTCTGTGGCCGCCTCCCCAGGCTCCTCAGATTGAAGAAAAACAACAAACTGAGACAGTTCAAGGAAATAAAAACTGCTAAAAGTATTTGCTGGTGAAAAGCCTCCAGGCCAGGGGAAGGAAAAACCCAAAATACCAGAAATTTCTTGCCTAAATTGGTGAAATTTGTTATAAATTTAACTATGCAACGAGTTAGGTTGTCCAATTGGAATTTATTAATTATAGCAAGCAAAGGTAATAAGCAAAGCAGCGCTGGGCGACTGGGGAGTCTCTGCTCTGCCAACAGCCGCGCTCAACCCCCAGTTCATCTTCTTTTTATGCAGTTCTGTTTCCGCGCACGTGTCCTTTTCTTTGCGCATGCTCCAGTCGTTGCTAGGGGGTCTTCTACGCCCTGGTGGTCGCTGGATGAAGGCTCAAAGTCTTCCTCAGGCCTGTACTCTTGACCTCGGAACTCTCACCTTCCTTATATGGGGTGGTGTTTGGCTGGTTTCTATTTCTCGGCTAGCTCTTCTTAGTTCCTAAAACTTAGCTTTTCGCGTGGTTAATATTTGCGCAATGCGTGGTTAATGTTTACACAGGCAATAGCTGATATATTCTTTTAGGTTATGTATTTCTTAATCACATGGTTGCCTATTATATTTCTTAATCACATGGTTGCCCATATCGGGGTTTAGTGAACAGGGATATTCCTTACAAAATTGATCTAGCAAATGCAATGAAGTGACAATCCATGTAGCCACCGACCATGCCAGAGAGAGAAATTGAACAAAGCCCATGCTTGGGGTTCCCGGGCTCCCTGGTTCATCTAAAATATACAGCAGCCATTTCTGGGCATAAAGCAGATGATTAGGGAATAATGTATCATCATCAAATCCCCCCAAGACACATGGGCAGAGACACCCTCCGCTAGACCAGGTTGCTCCAAGAGATATCCAGCCTTGAACACTTGCAGGGATGGGACAGCCACAGCTTCTATGGACAACCTATTCCAGTGCCTCTCCGCCCTCACAGGGAAGAAATTCTGCCCAATATCCCATCTAACCCTGCCCTCTGGCAGTGGGAAGCCATTGCCCCTTGTCCTGTCAATCCAGGCCCTTGCCCAGTGTCCCTCTCTCTTATTATGAATCCTTCTCTTAGCCCACTTAGGGCCCTGACAGGGGCTCTGAGGTCTCCCTGGAGCCATCTCTTCTCCAGGCTGAACACCCCCAGCTCTTCTTGCCTGGTTCCAGAGCAGAGGGGCTCCAGCCCTCAGAGCATCTCTCTGGACATGCTCCATCAGCTCCATGTCCTCCTTGTGCCGGGGGCCCTGGAGCTGGAGGCATTCTTTTCCTCCCAGCATGGTGTTATTCAGTGGCAGCATTGTCCCCTCTCTGACAAGGTGGGTGTGCACTAACACTGTCCAGGTGGCATTCCTGAGCTGCAATTTGGCACAAGCTGGGAGATGGAAATGAGGAAGGCGTGTTAGCATTCCCCTTGAATAGTTCCTGGGTGCTTTGGTGGTAGAAAAGAGGAGGAGGGTTTGCAATCTCTCAGAAACACAACTTTCTAAATGCTTTGGCTTTTGCATGGCTAAAAAGATGCTATTGCTAAAAGTAATTTTAAGGATGGAAACCTCTTGCCCTGGTAGGTTCTCAATAAATTCAGTGAAACTGCAGCAATTTATAAAACTGTGTGAGTGCTGATAAGTGATTCTTTTTCATCTGAGTGCTTCATACTGTTATCAGGAGGCAGCATCTCTGAATGTCACTCCTTATTTTGTTCACCTAATGCAGTCACAGTGCACTGGCATAGGCCAGGCTGTTGCTATAAATATTCCACACTGAAAGGTACAAAAATAACATTTTATCTCAGCTCTGTTGAAAGCAGGAACAGCAATGACAAAATCCTCACTAACTTCAAAAGCATTCATATAAATCAAAGCAAATATACTATTTTTTTAACTAAGGTGTTTCTGAAAACACCCTTATCAGTCATATCCAATATCAAATGATATCAGAGCAAACTCATTTCCTTTGAAAACATAGAAACTGAGTTTCTCAACAGAAAAGAAGCAGCAGAGATATGCATTTTGGCATTGCTAAAGCACGTTTTTTTGGTATGTTTGTATTTAAGCAAACTATGGTAGTAGAATTTAGATTTACCTTAGAATTTAGATTCACTATAAGGTGAATATTAAAAAGAGACAGAGAGAGCAGTTGTTGATCTTTATGGCCAAGATGCAAAGATGGATTAAATGAAGTGCTTTTGCTCTGGCTCTGTTTGCTTCCCAGAGCTGGTGATAGCCCTGCTCCATTTTAGGGGCAGTTAATAATGGTGGGCAGATGTTTTTAGAGAGCTCACATGGTTGTATTCATGCCTTTTCCCAAGTGTTAGCACCTAATTTCCAACTTGGTAGTGCATGCCCTGTGTAAATCAAAGGCAGCACACAACTGCTCTACAGTACAGGTTCACAGCAGCTCTTTCCAAATCAATTTTGTTACCCTTCATATTTGTGTCATGGGAAATTTCCCCCCTTTTTCCTTTTCCTTTTTTGCCAGAAGCGTGGCAAACTACATGGATTCAAAACAGACCTCAAATGTCTTCCATTTACCTTTTGTCCTTGTCAACAATGTCTCTATTAACCAGGTACAGAGAGGAGACCTTTTTTTAACCTGTGGTAGTTTTGTTAGTTTTGTTACTTCTTTTTTTTTTTTTTTTTTTTTTTTTTTTTTTTTTTTTTTTTTTTGTTGGTAAGAGTCAGAAAGTGAGGATTATTCACGGAGGAATTGCATACAGAGGTGTGTGAAGTGGATGGAGTAAAGTTAACAGGCCTCTGTATACTCCCTGTCTTGGTTTAAAAGACAGGTGTCTGCCAAGGAAGGTGGGAACCTTCCTGGGATGGAAAATATTAACCCCTTCTCCCCAGATTATTATAACTTTGAAATTATGGGGCTATCAGGCAAAGATATGGGAAAAGGAATAACAGTTCTTTACTAGAATATATACGTATATATATATGAGACAAGGCAAGCTAACAACAAACTGGGGCAATGCTAGGAGGAGAGTGAAGGTGGAGCAGGGAGAGGAGGGTGGTTTTTGTTTTTTTTTTAAATTTTCTCTGTCTGTCTTGTGTCCTGTGTGACATCCTGGTGATGGCAGCAGCAGCCAGACTCCTGCAAGCACCCAGGAATGCTTCCTCTGGAGAGAGTGAGGGTGTTGGTGGTCCTGGGGTTCCCCTGAGGCACCCAAGCAGATGGTAAGGGTCCCTCCAAGACCCTTGAAATGTTCAAAGTCCCAGTTCAAGGGCCACTCCTGTGAGCAGAGGCTCACCCACAGTGAGGAGAAGCAGTGAAGGACAAAAACCTCCACAGCAGCAGTGAAACATCTCTGCAGCAGCAGTCCAAAACCACAACCATCTCCCCTCCAGGCCCAGAGGGAGAGAGAGAGCTGAGACCAGTCCCTTTACCCCCAGCCAAGTCTTGGTTAGTTCCTCTCCCCAATCTCTTGTGGTATCTCTGCAGTTTCCAAGAGAAAACCCCCCAGCCAGTGAGCTCACTCCCCAGCTAAAGAGACTGCACCCCTTCCCTCCTCCTCCCCATCCTTTCTACATCGTTTTCTTTTAAGTATTGTCATTCATAATCTCTTAGGCAACAAATGGGAGAAAAATTCCCTGAGAGAAAGAAAAAAAAAAAGAAAGAAATTAACTTTCAACACTCATATAAGATAATTTAAAAAGCATAACAGCCAGATGTAGATAGCCTGGGGAGATGGACCAAGGAGAATGGTCTCAGCAGCAACGGGGAGGAGGGGAGTGCTCTGTTGATCAGGTCAAGTGGAAGAGGAGCTGTCTCATCTCAGACACAGCATCATCCCTGCTGCCCTGGAAAGTCAGGTCAGCCTCCCCAGATATGGGAGAGGTGACATTTCAAATCAGAGGTATGCAGGGAAGAGCAATGATTTCATGACCTGGAATGTCTGAACAGAAGGGCTGACACTGAAAGACCCTGTAAGATGCTCAGCTCTCCCCAGGCATTGCACAGATTTCTGAGGAAGAAATGGAAGCTGCAATAAAGCCTGGTTTTGGGAATGGCTTCCCAGTTGTTCCTGGGCTCTCTGGGGTTCAAATAATAAGGCTTTTCTTCTCTGTGAAAGAAAAAAGCCTTGCCCTCACTTCTCAACTGTTTTCAGACTCCCATGGTGTGGTAAATGCACAGCAAAGGTCACAGAGCTCCCTGGGAGGGGAGGCAGGCAGACAAAAGCAGAATAATACATGCAGATAGCACAGGGTTAAAGACAGATCTCTGTGTCACCAACTGCTGCAATGTTGGTGTAAATGGATGAAAAATGGTGTTAAACCCCCCACAGAATGATGAGTTCCTTCTCCATACTCTGGGAGCTCTGCTGTGGCACATCCTAGTGCAGAAGCTGCGTAACGAGGGCTCTGCTTGCAGGTACACTGACTTCACAACCTGCAGCTTTACTTTTTTATATTTTAAAACCTCAATAAATCAAAATATGTATCCCTCTACTGCAGATGTTATGACATTTCCAGCCCAGATTTCGATAGCTCCTAAATTTAGAAACCTTTGTGTTTCCCTGCTGTGATGCTGCAGGAGTTGAACAGGACTGATCTGCCTTAAGGAGGGAGGTCTCCAGCCCACTCATCCTGGTGACTCCAAACATTTCCAGGTGCAGACCCTCCTGCATGGAGAAATACAGGAGGCAAGATGACTTAGCCTTGTGGATGGCTCTTTTTGCCCTTGTTGACTATGGAGGAGCTCGGCAGGAGAGCTTGGCTCTGAGGGATGAGAAGGGGAGACATCAATGAGGGGGATGTTCCTTTTGGCACTCTTCACAGACTTCTGAATGACTCCAGTGAGAACCGTGTCTCTTTTGGAGGGAAGGAGGTGCATCAGGGTACCCTTGGGTCCATTCTCATGGCATGTGGTAGTAGGTGAGGCAAGCTTTCAACTCTTGCCTAGCAAAACAAAACAAAACCAACAAAATAAATGTGTTTTGAAGTCCTTGTGTTTAGTTGTGAGCCTGAAGGAGCAATGGAAAAAAGATTATCTGCTTTTACAAGAAATTCATGCAGAAAAATTCTGATTGCAAAGTAGAATTAATATTATAATTTTAAGCTATTGTTATGTCTTGGCTTGAAAGACAGGCGTCTGCCAAGGAAGGTGGGAATCTCCCATGGAATGGAAAATATGACCTCCTTCCCTCTGAATTATTACCACAGTGGCAGCAAATCCTCAGGGCAGCAATGGTCCAGCACCAAACCCCACCTGCGTCTGCCCCAATCCTGAGAGAGAGAGAGAGAGGGTCTGGAGCCAAGCCCAATCTTTCACCCTCCAACCAAAATCTCCAGATGTGAAAAAACACTAATTACTTGGTCTTAAAATTTTGAAAGTTTAATAGCAATAAAATGGTTATAAAAATGGCAATATAATTAGAGTAATAAAAATTTGAACAATTGAGATTGAGGACAATATGAGACAATAAAAACAAAGAGTTATGGACAGTCCTAGTACCTTTTTCTGGGCAACATAAGCCCGAAAAAGGACACACATTAACAGAGGATTAACCCTTAAAAACAACAGCCTGTTGTATATTCATACATCTCATACATGATGCATAAATTCCATTCAAACACAGGATTCTGTCTGGTCAGTGTCACCTTCTTCCCCTGAATCCTGACAGCGTCTTCAGGCCTGAGCAAGGCAGGAAGAAGTTCGTTTCTTCTGATAATGGAGCAATAAATTCTCTTTCTCTGAAAGATTTAGGTGTCCTGTGGCTGCCATCTCAGGAGTCCTTTGCGAGTCCTTTCTTTAAAAAAATATCTTACATAGCATAGTTTCTATTTTAACATAATGTTACAACCTAAATTATATTTAACACACTACTTAAGAAAATTAGTAGAGCATCACTTTCTAACATAATACATATAATATTCATTTTAATATTGGTGAAAAGCCAATCCTAAAATACACATTTTTCACACAGGTATCTCTGCTCTTGCTAAGAGAATGCCCGTCAGCTACCAGAGTGCATTCAGCTGCACCTCTCCTCCCCCTTCTCAGCTACATCTTTTGTCTCTCTTAGGCACTGTCCTTATCATCTCTTAGGCAACAAATAGGATAAAA
The DNA here is from genome assembly GCF_028018845.1 of Melospiza georgiana. NCBI lineage: Eukaryota > Metazoa > Chordata > Aves > Passeriformes > Passerellidae > Melospiza > Melospiza georgiana. The sequence continues at coordinate 97,070,712 of NC_080431.1, forward strand.
AAAGAAAAATCCTAACCTCCAGCATGTTACAATGGCACAAAACAATCTGGCCTTTGCTTCGCCCCATGTACACATAATTTGCATGATGTGGAAGCTTGTGTCACAGGAAGGAAGTCTCAGGCACAAAGAAGCAGCAGCAAGCTGAGGAGGAGAGGACTCTCATGATGGAAGGGGAGACCTTCAGATGAATGTGGACACTCATAAGCTCCTTGGCATGCAAATATTTTTATATTGATGCAAACCTAGACATTAATTGATTTGATTTCTGGATTTTCTTTCATTTTGAAATGAGACGTAAAGAAAAAAATCATATCATGGTTTTCCTGCAAGGTAATAATAGAATTACAGAATCACAGAATAGTTTGGGTTGTAAGGCACCTTCAAGATCCTGAAGTCCATCCCCCTGCCATGAGCAGGAACACCTTCCACTGCCTCACACTGCTCCAAGGGCTGTCCAGCCTGGCATTGAACACTTCCAGGGGTGGGGCTGATTCACTCCAACGCTGAGCTAAAAGTCACCTCAGAGACTGATTCAGTGAGGTGGGTATTTGCTTTATTCAGTGCCGGGTACATGGGGATCACTCCTGCTAACATGCACACCCAGCACTTTTACACAGTACAATATATGGTTAAATTTCATGCATATTCATGACATTCCTTGGGACAGGTGTGGTTATGCAAATTACTTCTGGGAAATAATTAATATAAATAGCATGTTTGACGAACTGGTGCAGTGTACCCTGGTGGTTCCACTGAGTAAGGCTCCGAGTCTTCCTCAGCAGTTGTTCCAATGAAGGCCAGCAGTCTTCCTCACTTTGCACTTCTCACCTCTCTTTCTGAAGCATGTGCAGTCCTTCACTGGCTGGTTTAATGTTTTCTGCTGACAACAGGTTGTTCCTTGTATCTTGGCAAGGTGCATTCTGTTTCTCTTATCTTGACAAAGCTAAGGTGCTTCTTAGGCTTGTGATCAATATTTGCTGACTCTTAATAGTTAACTCATGCTTACATGAGTTAACTATTGATCAACTCCTTTCTTTGGGCAACTTGTGCCAGGTCTTACCCACCATCACAGGGAAGAATTCCTTCCAAATATCACAATATCACATCTAACCCGGCCCTATGGTGGTGTGAAGCCATTCCCCCTTGTTCTGTCACTCCAATGCCTTGTAAATTGTCTCTCTTCATCTTTGTGTAGGCTCCATTGAAGAAGCCTGAGCTTCTGGAATGGGGAGGGGAGGCAGAAGAATAGAGTAAAACAGGGCAACCCTGAAGGGGAGAAATGATGCATCTGACTCCACTGATATCAGAAGGCTAATTAATTACTTTCTTATACTATATTATTCTATACTATATTACATCATATTTTATTACATCTAAACTGATTCTGCCAAGCACTCAACTCAACTGCACAGAATCTCATGACTGTGAGCCAGCAGTCCTGACACACACACTTGGATTCAATTGGTCAATGAATCAAAACTCACACCAGAATCCAGTCACCAATTCCCTTCAGGTAAACAATCTTCCACAATGCATTCTACTTGTTTTAAAACATAGGAGCAGTAAATGAGACAAGAATTGTTTTTTCTTTCTCTGAGGTTCAGATCTGCGATTCCCAGAAATATCCTTGGGAAGTTGTGCCTTGCTTTTCTCTGTGGAGAGAAATGCAGCTACAGAAGGGGGGCTGACATCCCCAAAGATGAGGTAGAGTAATTTAAGTGCAAAAAGGAGTAATAGGTAGGAAAATTTGCTGCTTGGATAGAGAATAAGGTATTTTACAGTGCTGTTCTGGCTCACACAATATTAGGGAATTGTAAGTATTTGGGGGTTTGTATTCATCAGCAGAGTGCCTCTCATGGTTCAGTCATGCCTGGAAAAACTGACACTCAGAGCCTGCAGCTTCTTCTGCTTGTTGTAATTCTTATTTTTTGTTTCATTTGTAACTGAGATGAAGGTGTGGAGCAGAAAATGCATTATGGGAATGCAGTGTTTTGTACAAGGCAGCTGAGTGACCCTGTGGATATTAGGATAATGCTATTGCTGCAGATAACAAACTATATTAGTTGGGAATGGTTTCTAGCTGCTAGGCAAGGTTTTTATATTGTCAGATGTAATGAATATTGTCAGGCTAAAAGTATTTAGCATCCCATCTTGGGAGTTCTATTCTGTGATGGTATTCTTCATTGGCTGCAGGCCTCTCAGCCCCCCTGCTCTGGCCTCCTCCCTTGACACAGGTGTTAGGAGCCAGCTGAGGTATTTGCTTCCCTTTGAAGAGCCAGCAGCACTTCCAGGTGAAAAAGTCCAGTTCCTCAAAGTGAGGGAACAGGTCTAACTGTGATAGGGGAAAACTGTTTCAAAACTATGTAAAATCCTCTGGGTGGATTTTCTTTTACATAATGCGGTGGTTTAAAACCAGCCGGGAATTAAACTCCAAATAAGCTGTTCCTCCTCTCCCCTTCCAGTTAGAGAGGGGCAAAGGCAGAGACTATGGGTTGAGATAACAATTTACTGGAAGCAAACAGCAAGAGGATGAACATTGTGAACAGTAACAGCAATATTAATAACATGAGGGTGTATACAAGAGAGAAGGTGCTTTACATATCAAAGATGCTCACTGCCTTGGCTCAGTTCCTGTGGTAGCCAGGACAAAGACAAGGTGGTGGGGTTTCCATAGCCTGGCAGGGACATGCAGGTTTTCCTGAGACAAAGGCAATAATATTGTGTGCAGTTTTGGGCACCACAATACAAGGAAGGCTTTAATGATGAGAGAGAGTCCAAAGGAAGGTAACAAGGATGGTGAAGGGCCTGGAGGGGAAGCTGTAGGAGGAGTGGCTGAGGGCATGTGGTCTGTTCAGCCTGGAGGAGAGGAGACAGAGGGGTGACTTCATTGCAGTTACAGCTTCCTCATGAGGGGAACAGGAGGGGCAGCTCTCTGATCTCTGCTCTCTGGTGACCAGTCAAACTCCTGAGGGAATGCTCTGAAGTTGTGTCAGGGGAAGATTAGATGCAATATTAGGAAAAGCTTCTTCACCCAGAGGGTGGTTGGTCACTGAACAGGCTCCCCAGGGCAGTGGTCACAGCCCCGAGGCTGCCGGGGCTCAAGAAGTGTTTGGACAGTGCTGTCAGGCACAGGGTGTCACTCTTGGGGGTGGTGCTGTGCTGAGCCAGGAGTCAGATTCATTAATCCTTATGGCTTCCTTTGAATCCAGCTGTTCCCTCAGTACTGCCCAGCCCACCACTTGTCCCCAAGTGCTACATCCACAGGCTTTTAAAATCCTCCAGGGATGGGGACTCCACCACTGCCCTGGGCAGCCTTCTAGGATGTGCTGTGCCAATGTTCTTCTTCTTTCTCCTCCCACCCTGTTTTGCCCGTGGGTGTTGGAAGGGGAGGAGGGCTGCTTCTAAGGTGTCTTAGCTTTTCACTCCTGTGCCTTCAGTGGCTGATTCCCCATTTTGCTCCGTGGTTCTGAGCCTTCCCCCAAGACCACCATGGGGTTTTTATGGCAGCTGGTAACATCCTCCCTGCTGGCAGTGGAGAAACCCAAATGTGTCCTTTCTCCTTGATTTAGTGTTTCTTTCTTGGTGACTAGCTGTGGGAAGAGCACAGAACTCCCAATTTCTCACAGGCCATGTTCTCTCTCCCTCTGGATTACAGTGAATTTTTAATTCTTTTCCAGAATCCCATCCTAGAGTTTTGGGAGGAGTTTGCTAGCTGTGGGTGAAAAATGCATGCAAGCAAGATGGGATACCGGGGAAAATTCCTTCCCTGAAAGGGTTGTTGGGTCCCAGGACAGACTGCCTGGGGCAGTGGTGAAGTTCCTATCCCTGAAGGGATTTAATGGATGTGTGGATGTGACACTTGGGAATAAGGTTTAGAGCTGGCTTGGCAGTGCTGGGGGAATGGTTGGACTCAGTGGTCTCAGAGGGTTTTTCAACCTGAATGTAAGAACCTGTGCCCTGATGGCTTGGGAGACACCCCTCTGGGATAAGCACTCCACAGTGCTGGACTTTGCACAGCACCCTGTTTGATCTGCTGTCTGTTTCCCATCCTTGGGGCACTTATAAACATTCATGCAATAAAATAGCAGCTGAAATTCATATTTATAGGGCTTTTTCCTCAGGAACACTTGTCTCTGAGAAGTGACTTGTTGAGAAGAGTCAAACTGTCCTATATGTATCAGGAGGGAAATGCTGGAATCTTACCCACCATTGCTGGGTAAGGATAATCTCTGTTTTATGATGCTGCAGCAAATATAGGATTATTATACTGAGTTTTTATGGATATTCTTTAACAAGGATGTTAAAACATAAAGAGGGTTGGAAGAAAAACCCAGAGAATTGTTAAAAGTTAGGAAAGTGTGTCTTAACAGTCTGGGCCTCTGGGCATTCATTTCATATGGAAGAGTTGGATCATCTTGTGTGAATTTACATGGGCCACAGGGATCTGGTGTCAGACAAAAAATAAAAAAAGGTCTTGTGGGGGGAAATGAATTCCATCAAAGGGGGAATAAGACTTAAGTTTTTTAACAGTGAGAGAAAAACAAAAAGAACATTTTGCTGGTCATTATGAACCATTCTTCATAGTTAAACACTTTGTTGGGGGAAGGATTTCAACTGAAAACTATTGAAGTAGATCAAACTATATTGTTGTGCTGCAGGAACATGTCAGCTCTTCTGGACACAAAGGTCACAGCATGCAAAAGTTGGGACCAAGGGTGAATTTATGATACATGGCACCTCTAACTCAGGCTAATCCTGCAATTCCTGAAAGCTCATTGGAGACCTCCTTGTCCATGAGAGCCCTTCAGGCACCTCAGTGTGGTGTGCTGTTAGTGTGCCAGCATGGTCCCTGGTGGTTCTCTCTCCTCTGACATTTGTGCAGGTCTCCTTTCTTGCAAATGGGGCATCAGTGCTGATTTTTATGTGCTAACTGATACATAGGCCTCTGATGTTCCCTGGCTGGATCCCATGGTGCCTCTTCATGTGGAAGAAGAGCATGGTTGCCACTTTTAGACAGCCAAGATGATGCCATGGCGTTGCCTGTGGTGGCTCTGACACAGATCCTGCTCGCATGCTTGTGACAGAGAGGATGCTCTCTACACTGGGGACTCAACAGGAAACAGTGAAAATCTGTAGAGATTTAAAACCAACATCTTCCACCCAAATCAACCACTACGATTAGATTAATTCTTTCTCATCACTTTTTTTTCCACAAATTCCCATCCATGTGTACATTTTTGGTTGTGGACAGTGCAGGAGAGTCCATGTCATAGCACATCTGGCTGTTCTCTCTGGATGTGCAGGATGTCATAGCACATCTGGCTGTCCTCTTCTCCAGCACCCTTGGCTGCAGGCCCAGCCCATTGCTTGGAGGCAGGTAAAAGATTGATCTCAGGAGGGTGATATCACTGCATGGGGGAACAGTGACCCTTCTAGGCTTACAGGGACTGGTGAAGCAATGGGTTGAATCTGGACTGAATCATCATCTCAAGTTAAAAATGTCAATGAATGAGCAAGGAGATAGCACAAGGCTACTCCCGTATCTCTGTTGCACACCCCAATGCCTTTAATGAGCTTTGAAAGGTTCTGTTAAACAGATCCCGTGGGAAAGACATAAATTTCAGTCTGCTAATGTCAGAAAAATCCAGGTATGTCTCAAAAGGGCAGAGATTTGCACTAGACTAATGGCCTGCTCTGGGAGAAAAAGGAACTGAATAAACAATGAACAATCCCACTTTCTGATGCTTGATAGTGTTGACAATTGGTGGTTCATGGTGGTTTATTGCCTGTTGCTTCATATTGGCTTCCCCAGTGCAGGAGCCTGTGACTCAGGCTGTTGGATGTAAGAAGGAGTTGATAGCCCTGTATTGCTCACAGACATGGTTTCATCCAGCTGTGACTCCTCTCTTTTTAATTGTCTTTTACTTTCTCCACAGTTCTGCAGTCCTGTGAAGTGATTTTTAAAGTTTCCTTACCTGGGAACAATGAAGTCCGGGGTCACCTCTGTCATTTGTAACTTCTGTCACCCAAGAAAGTATTAGAGTATTGAAAGAATGCATCCTTCATGGGGGAGAAAAGTGTAAAGAAACATGGTAATGCTCTAGTTCAGCTTTATTTAGTGCATTGGTGATTTAGTCACGGAAGGATAGAGAACAAACTAGAAAATTATAAATATTATAGCCAGTTGATTAAAAGAATCGTGGAAATAGGCTGAAATATATTTATTTTACCAGCATGTGCCCTCATTTGGGGAAACCACACAGAATGCTTAAGGCAATGATGTCTTAACTAATCAGAGGAGTGAAGTAATAAATAAAATAAAAGTTTCATTCCTCCTTTGGAGTTGATTTGTAGTATTGAAGGGATGACATGGATAAATGACAGTGTGATGAGGCCAAAGGGATGACCAACGCTGTCACAGCAACAGGGAACCCCAATTTCTAGAAATGGGCACTGAAGTCCAAGCATGTGGATTGTCCAGCTGCCAGAGGGTCCCAAAGGCAGTGGTGATCCATGTTTTTGTTTCTGTGAGCTAGTGAAGGGGTCAGTGTGATGACGGGCCCAGCTGTTGGCAGTGCAGGGATGCTACCTGGGTGCTCACTCTTCTTGTCACCTTGGCTGGGTAAAGGGGATGGCTTCAGGGGGCAGGTAATGGTCATAAGCCTTCCAGTGCTCTGAGAGTGCTGGAAAGGGACTTTGGACACGGGCCTGGAGTGACAGGACAATGGGAATGGCTTCATGCTGACAAAGGGCAGGGTTAGATGGAATACTGCAAAGAATTTTTTTCCTGTGAGGTGGTGAGGCCCTGGCACATCTTGCCCAGAGCAGCTGTGGCTGTCCTATCCCTGGAAGTGTTCAAGGCCAGGTTGGATGGGGCTTGGAGCAACTTAGTCTAGTGGACAGTGTTCCTGTCAATGGCAGTGGGGTGGAATTGGATGATCTTAAACCTCCCTCCCAAGCCAAACCATTCTGTGATTCAATGATGATTCCATAAAACAAGCTGATGTTCTAGATATTTCCCTAAGGAAATTTGCAGAGCTTCTGTAAGGAAAACCCTTATTTTGGACCAAGGCTCATATGCAAGATACAGCTTAGCCCCTCTTGTCTCTATCTCATAGTTAAGATGATTTGGATTCTCTGTTGGAGATGTGGAGTTTTTCTGTAGATAGAATGTTCTTCAGTCTTGGGCACAAACGTCAAATAAAGTCAAGGTCAAACCCACCTTGCTTTGGGTGTTGTCCATTCAGAGGGTCCCCATGTGGACTGGTCATTTGGGGTCCTTTTCTGCTCTGTGGGGAAAAGGCACATTTGGGGCCATGCAGGTCCTTTGCCCCATTCTGCACTGAGGAGAAGTTGAGCCACGTTATGGAAGTGCACACTTCTCTAAGGGAATTCAGGGAATTAGCTCAGGAGCAGTCCATCAGCCTCCTTTTTCTGCTAGATTACAATCTTTGTTACCCAAAGTCCTCCTCACTGTTTTTCGTGCTCCAGCTGCTGCTGGTTGGACACTTGCAGCATTTTCCATGGCCTTTGAAGTTGCGTTCTGCTGTTGTTGGTGATTTTCAGAGGAAAATGTAGAATTTCTTTTGACTTCCATGTTGTTTCCTGGTAAATAAAATACTAATGATAATAATTTTCACTGTAATTCTTTTGGCTGATTGAGGCCATCATCATGTTCTTTACCACAGTAAGAAATGTTTCATGGCATTCAAAGACAGAGTAACAAAAAAGTCAGAATGAGCAAGTGACTTCAGCTGAGATGGAGGGGGACACACCCTGGCAGTTTACAGCCCTTACACATCTTTATTTTAAGTAGTCTACAGTTGTATTATTCATATAAACTTATGATGCTTTTTTGATTTGTCCAGGAAGGTTAAGACAGTGTGTGCAACTCTTTCCCATTTATTTTACTTTTAAAATTATCGAGGCACAAAGATTTTCTTCCTTCTCAACAGAAATACTTTGTTGCTCATAAAGATTTAATGCAGAAGGGACTGTTCTCTCAAAACCTATAATTTATGCTCTTATTTGCTGCAGAAAAAAATAGCATTTTGCAAACTTCCAACAACTTTGATTCAAGCCACAAAAGAACTGCTGCCCTTTCATGGGCACAAATTCCTTGGGAATTTCTCTCTTTTCTCTAACAATTATTTCTTACAAGACAATGCTTGTAAAAAAACAATACCCTTTTATTTGTTAGGTTTAAGCTATAAAAAAAAGGAGAGATCAGGCTTAATTAAGGTTTTATGCCATTCCTTGGTTTCCTTATCCCAGTTTAAGAGAGGGGAAATAAAGCTCACTTGGAAATGTTTTGTGCATGGCCATGAGTAGTGGTTGATCTCATACAATTTCCGAACTTTATTAAATCTCTGGTAATTTTCAGATAGTTTTACCTTTCACCTAGAGACTCATCTCCATAACCATATAGGAGGGATCCATTTAATATTACAAATAGATAAATTTTCTGCCATTCCAGGATTTAAATGCAATTGATATTTTGTTTACTTTCTACCTCTCACCTAATCTAACCTTCTCCACTTCTCATCCTTTTTTTTTTTTCCAAACTGGTAAGCTTTGAGGGTGTAATTTATACAAAAAATTCTGTGCTATTAAAGAACCCAAGGTAATTTATTGCACCAAAATAAAATTCCCAGCATGTGAAGTCCTTAAAATTAGCATTGATTTGAAGTCATTTTCAGATGTATTAGATCAAATTCTCATCCCTTGGAGCCTGTTGACATGGATAACAATCATATTTTTCCATCCTGGTCCCCAACAGAAAAAAGTAAATCAAAATGAAACACTTAATTAGTCTGAAACATGCTTTCCTATTAACTGAATAGTTGCAGCAATAACTCACTGGTGCTTTGGAGTTAACATGGTTTTCCCCTTCCTTAGTGTTATCCTTAGTGGGAAGTGCATAACTCCTGCAATGAATCAATGGGCACAGCTACTGCTGATGCTGATCTCGTTTCAGCACGCTGCCTTGCCCTCCAGAGATGCTCTCCAGGAGTTTCTCTTGGCTTGAGCCCACACATTTATTTAACCCACGTTATTTTCCCAAAGGAGCACTTCAACAGTTTTGAATCCCCCTCCCAGAAGATGGGGATAGTACAACCATAAACTCCAGAGCAGCAAAAGAGGAATTTCCACTACCCAGCGTTTGTCATGCAGTGCAAGTGGGCTGTTGAGTCAAGGCCAGTGGGAATCTCTGAAGGAAGAGTCGTTGTTCCTTCCCAGCTGGTATCTTTGCTGTAACCCTGCCCTCTCACAGTGGGGAGCCATTCCCCCTTGTCCTGTCACTCCAGGCCCATGTCCAAAGTCCCTCTCCAGCCCTTTTGGAGCTCCTTTAGGCTCTGGCAGGGGCTCTGAGGTCTCCCTGAAACCTTCTCTTCTCCAGGTTGAACACCTCCAGCTCTCCCAACCTGTCTCAGGAGTAGGGTTGCTCCAGCCCACAGAATGTCTTGGTGACCTCCTCTAGCCCTGATCCAATAGGTCCATGATGTTGCAGCCAGGTGGGGATCAGTCTTTTCTCCCACGTAACAAACAACAGGACAAGAGGAAAGAGCCTCAAGTTGTGCCAAGGCTTGGGTTGGATATTGGGGGAAAATTCTTTCTTGGAAAGGGCTTTTCTGCCCTAGCACAGTTTGCCCAGAGTCCTGGTGGAGTCCCCATCCCTGGGTGGATTTAAAAGCCACATGGATGAGGCATTTGGGGACATGGGTTGGTGGTGCGTTTAGCAGTGCTGGGGGAACAGTTGGACTTGATGATCTCACAGGGCTTTCCCAACCCAAATAATTCTGTGATTTTATATCCTATGATTGTCAGAGCAATTTCCCACTTGAATTTCTGATTGCTTACAAGTGGAGATGGTGCTCCTCATGGTGGAGTCCCTGGACACTCATATTAAAAATCTTTCCTGTAAACATTTGGGAGAAGTTGTACTTGCAAACGTGGTTGGTTTGAAATACTAATTCTTACACTTGGGGGGCAATACCAGTAAAAACAGTGCAAATTGGTCTCTCAGTGACTAGGAGCTCTTTGGAGTTTTAGGGATGGTTTTCATAATAATTAATATCCAGGGACAAACACAATCGAGGCTTGAACAGCTAGGGCTGGAGCGTGCTGGAGCCTCAGGCAGCTTGAGCATCAGATGGCCTGAGTCCTAGACAGCCTGCAGTGGGACTTCTAATGAGATTAAATCCTTTCAACTCTATTTTATTTTGCAGCTCTGCCCCATGAAGGATCTCCAGGGGACTTGGGCTGTAGAGAAAGGTTGCACTTTAGGCTGCTTTGCAGATGTGGGGCATCGTCCTAGAGCCATTTTTTTTAATCCAGCTGTAAGTAAACTCATAAACACCACCGTGTTCTGTGGATGTCTCAGGGTACATCAAGGGTTTTCAATCTCCTAATTATGACTTGCTGGGAAATACTTTAATTTTCACATAGATCCTGGAGTTAAAGAGAAAAGATTAAGTGAAGCATGAATTTATGTTAAAAAATTCTTATATTGATGCTATCTGAATTAACTTTTACTCTCTTTATTTAGTTTTTTCATAAAATTAAAATAACATGTGTGAATGTCTTTTTTAAACTGTTCACAGAATCACAGAATCACAAAAAGACTGGTCTGGGTTAGAAGGGGCTGTTAAATGTCATCTAGTCCAACCTGCTGCCATAAGCAGGGACATCTTCCACTAGACCAGGCTGCTCAGAGCCCTGTTCTCTCCTTCTGTAGATTCCTTTACTGGTTTTGCAGAGTATCCCTTTCTCTACCCTTGGGGGGAGGGGGTGGGGGGGTTCAAATTCCCCAATTTTAACATTTATGGCGTTCAAATGTCAGCTCTGCATTCATCTTATCTTCTTTCCCTTCACCCTGCTCCTTACTAGAGCTGGGCATGATCCCATATAGGACCAAACAAATGCCTCAGGAATAATGATTCCATCTTGTCCCAGTTTAAAAAATTACTTACTACACCATTGATTTGGAATTTCAAAAGTTCTGGGTAGGAAAATGCTGATTTTTTTTTATGGAGATAAAGCACTTGGTATCACTCTTCAGCTCCCCAAACTCCCCACTCTTCAGTTTTACTAAGCGTGCACAATCAGTTCTTAACTCAGAACTGGCTGTTTAGTTTTTTATTTTGCTTAGCAAAAGATTTTCAGTTAAAGTCATTATTTTTAATTTTCTCACTTTGCCCAGAGATATGCATAGAAATAAAACTAATGTGGAGGCCCAGGACTCTCTGGTGAGCTGCTGGGCTGCAGGATACAGGATGTTCACGTCTTCAGGCATTCCAGCTCTGGGACTTCACAGGCTCCCGACTGGCGTGGAGGAGTCTCCTCCTTCTGTGCTCTAACACTGCCACCCCCTGGCACATCGACACTTCCAGGAGTGGGGAAGCCACCGCTTCTCTGGGCAACCTGTGCTGGTGCCTCACCACCCTCATAGGGGAGAATTTCTTCCCAATATTTAACGTAAATCAGAGAATCACAGCATGGTTAGGGTTGGGAAGGGCTTTTAAAGCTCATCTCATTCCATGAGCAGGAACACTTTCAATAGACAGGAACACCTTCCACTAAGTGGAAGTGCTCCAAGTTTTGTGCAAATGGCCTTGAATATTTCCAGGGATGAGGTATCTACTGCCTCTCTAGGCAACCTAAATTCCCAAATTTTATACTGTGACTCCAGGTGCATCCAATAAAGCCACCAGGGTGTGCATCACAACGTGTGTTTTTAAGGGCTTGCTTTACTTCTCATTATTCTACTCTGATTTTGTTAGCAATAAATTCACATTATATCTCAAAGCTGAGCCTGTTGTGCCCTTGATGGTATTTAGTGAGTGATCTCTCCTAGTCCTCATTTCAATTTACAGGTCCTTCATTAAATTTTCTCTCCACTGTTCAGCTGCAGCAGGGAAGTGAGTGAGTGGCTTTTTTTGAGTTCCTGGCATCTGGCCAGTGTCAACCCATGACATGTGGCATATCACTCCAGCCAGTTTGGGTCAGTTGTCCCAGCCATGCTCCCTCCCAGTTCCTTGTGTAGCTCCTCACTGGCACAGCATGGGACAAGGAGAAGTCCCTGATTTAGAGTAAGCACTACTGAGCAAAAATGTCAGTGTGTTCTCAACCTCATTCTTGTACTAAATCCAAACCCCAGCACGTTGCCAGGTACTGGGAGGAAAATTAACTCTATCCCAGCTGAAACCAGGACAATGGAAAATGTTGGCAGCACAGGAAAACATGGGGCCTGCCAGGAGAGGAGTGGAGGGGCTGCACAAATCCTTGACCACTTGAGCATCAGAGAGAAGAGAATATGAGGAGGCTGAACTGGGAGGGATAACATGATATCGATGGAAAAGCAAAGGCTGCTGTGTGTAGGGGATGGCAAGGAACACAGGCAGAATGAAGGGAGGTAGATGAAGAAGAGCTTCATTCATTCACTGCTCAGCAGGAAAGAAAAACAGAGGAGGATGCAGAGAATGTAGAGGAGTTTGGTAATTTCTTTTTTTAGCTTTAATCTTCATAAAAATGCAGATAATAAAAGGGGAGGTGAGAAAATGGGCCACAACAGGAGAGGTAGGATAAAGGAGAATGTAGATGTATACCATGTATTCAGTGTGGGGTGTCTGGGAGAGATTTGAGTTTGCTGGAGAGAACAGGAGGAGGAACAAGCCCAGCCATAAAAAGAGAGTTTATCAACCCATCTTCAGGGTGATACTGAATAACTGTTCACTGGATGCTTTTGTGTTTGAGACCATTTGTGCCACAGGAGATGTTCTCAGGAGGTTTTTGCCTTATGGCATGTCTGGGTGTCCCTGTCAGATGAAAATCCAGAGCCCTAACAGAACTGTTGCTAAAACCAAACAGAAAAGAGATCCTAGAGGTGTGCATGTATAGCAATCAGTACATTGCTATGATTGGTGTATAAACTCTGGCTAGTTGGGCCTGTGCCATGTCCCCAGCCCCAGGGCCTCCACACTCCCTCCAAGGACCAAATCTCCATTGGCTCCTGAAGAGGATGATAATCTGGAGGCCAAGTTTTGGGGCATCTTGCAGGAGTTTGCTAAGGGCTGTTCTGAAACAGGGGGATGGGTTAAATCACAGTGCTGAAACTGTGGACAGTTACCTTCAGCATGGAGCCAGCTCCATGCACACAGGATTTCACATGGCATCATGGAAGGGGTAATTTTTCCAGGCTAAGGAAGTGCAACTACAGAACAAAAATCTACAGTTATTCCCTATTGTTGCTATCTTATTGTATTTCATATTTCTAGAGTCCCATCTTAAAGTCCATACCTTCTAGCTGGTTTTCTACCATGCAGCTCCTCTCTGCTGTGCAGTTCCTCATGGCTTCACAGGGAGTCATCCTGGGCTCTCGACCCAACCCCTTTTTATCCCAGTTATCTTTGCAAGCCACAGCTGCTGCCCAACTAAGGACTTTACAGCTGCGGCTCATTTAGAGCAACTAGGACCCACTTATCCAATACACAGATTTTGTAGGGACTCTCACTACAATTCCCTTAGTGGAGCCAAAATAGAGTATCATTCCCCACTGCAGCCCACAGCATCAGCCAGGCTGACTCCCTCTCCTCATCCTTAGACCTGGTTCCAAGTCAGTCCCAGAGAGAAGCTGGGAGACTGGGCTCAGTCCCATGATTAGGCAGTGTGGGATCTCAGCACCTCAGGATGGAGGTGCAGAGTGACCGAGACCACCTTTGGGGGGCTCGGGAGTCCTGGAATGTTGCCAGAAGTGTCTGGTGGCTGGACTTTGATCCTACACAGGAGACAACATCTGTATGAGGATAGGAGGATTTCACTGGGTGAATGGTGAAGGGATAAGTTAGAGTGAAACACAGGGTTTAGGATTTCTGTCCAGGGGGGTCTAAAGAAGTAAGATGGAGGAATTGGGGCGTGTCCTGTTCTTCTTCTTCTTCTTCTTCTTGGCCTCCATCTTCTGTGGTGATGTTGGCACTTTGGGATTGGTTATTACTAAAAGTGCACTGGTTAATAAGGGTAAAAGGTATTGGGGAAAAATGATAAATATTGTATACATAATTTCGAGTATAAAGATAGGTGACCGCCCTGGGGGCTCGCAGTGTGCTCATGGCTGGCTGCTGTGCAGACCTCTGTCGGGCCAAGAGAAAATCTTTTAGATAAACAATTAATAAACACCGAGACCGAGAAAAGATCTGAAGCCTCTTCTCGTCCTTTGAAGCGCGGGCTGTCCAAGGCCACCCCGGGCCTTTCCAGGTCACCTAAACAGCCGAGAAACCGGCAAGTGGCGTTTGCTGCGTGGGCTACTCCCCAAGAACCTTTCGGGGGGGAACAGCCCTGAAGAGCTGAAGAGCTGAAGAGCTGAAGAGCCAAGAGGGCAGCTCTGATCCAGGAGAGCACTGATAGCTCCTGAGGAGAGAAGCCTGAAGAAAAAAGAAAAAAAAAACGGCCAGAAGAGTCTGCAAGAAACAGCAGTCACTGAGAATTCCATCTCTCAGCTTCTGCCGAAGAAAGTTCTAGCAGAGCAGCCCGGACTGGAAGTAGAAAGGCGCCTCTGATTCCTTCTCCTGTGACCTGCTGGACGGAGACCGGGAGCCTTCGGACCGCTCTGACGACAGATTCGGTGAGAAGGTCAAAAATAAGAACATGGGGGGCACACTCTCCCAGGAACAGCGGGAAATTTTGTCCGCCTTACAAGGCGTGGCTGAATCATACACGGAAGGGATCCCAAAGAAGGAATTAAAACAGTTATTGTTGTGGGCGAGGCTCAATTATCCACTTGCAGAAACATGCCTGCTATTCGAAGTGGGGTTTTGGCAAGAAATTACCAGACATTTATATCTCTTAGCAACGAAAAAAGATGAGACAGCGTTAAAGCTGCTCTCGCCGGCAAGAACCATGCTAAAAGGCATTTCGGTGCAGTCGAAAAGACTGGAAAAGCAACGAAAAGTTGCGGCACCCTCAGAAGGAGGGGGGGAGCAAAGCTCCGGGAAAAAATTAGTTCTGGCCTCAAGAAGCCAGGGGGAAAGGGCTCTTGAGGAAAGAGAGCAGGAAATAATATTAAAAGCTCCGGTCCCAAAACCCAGAAACCCCAGGAAACTCCTAAAGCGTCCTGAAACCCCGGAGAGTACAGGGGAGTCAGGATCGGAAGGGGGGATGCAGGGGTGACAGAAGGGATCGGGGGGGGGGCGCTTACTCGCAGCGGGCACGGTGGCGCGGCGGCAGAGCAGGGTGGCCAGGCTGCGGCGATGCAGGCGGGGGGCACAGGTAAAGAGATAACGGGAGACACGAGTTCCGGTGCGGCTTTTGTCAGCGCAACGCCGGGGGTGGCGGCCGCCCTGGCCAGCAGGGAGCCAGAAACACGCGCGGCGGGCAAAACTCGCAAAAACCCAGGGGGGGAGTCACAAACCAGTGCAGGAGCCTTAAACACGGGCGGCGAATTGGGGGAAGCTGCGCAGCCCCAAAGGGCCACTGCAGAGAGACGCAGGAGGCGCGCTATGGTGACGCCAGACCCGGTGCGGAGGTCGGCCCGAATCGCGGAGCGGACCCGGGGGCCGGCGGGAGGCGTGCTGTACACACCGGTGGGAGGAATGGACACAGCGTCAGAGGAGGAGGAGACAGAGTCGGGGACAGACCGACGGGAGGAGACTTCAGAGGTGGAACAAGGGAGAGAGTGACGTCAGTTCGGGAGAGACAGGGAGCGGCTCGGAAAGCACGCATGCGCAGAGAGAAGAACGCGGGCGGGGGCGGGCCAGGTCCCCTGTGACGTCTCGGGCGAGGAGGGGCCGTGCTTGGGATTCTATGTCCCGGGGCTCCACACCTTCTTCAGACTTGGTACCTTTAGTTGAAACCCTCGGAGTCCAAGGCTCATCCCTTCAAGGGAGACGTTCTGGTGTTCGAGCTCCATTTTCAACTGAATTAAAAGCCAGGCAGAAGACACGGCAGTCGACCGGAAGAGGAAGAGCAGGCGAGCTGGGGAGGCCGGTGACAGCGCCACCTAGTGGGAGGAGGACAGAAGTGCATGACATGCCGGATCGGTTCTGTGGAGCCACAGCGCCATCTCGTGGCGAGACTGCAACAATGCAGCAATTTTCCCCAACATTATACAAAAAGAAAAGCACTTTAAAGAAGACAATGATAACACAACAAAGGGATTATCCATCGACTTCGGGATTTCATGAAGATGATGAAAGCTCAGATGAAGCACAGCTACAAGGAGAAGATGTCATAAGGATCACAGCATCGGAAGGTGTTCCGACATGGATGCTGTCAGCAGCAGAAGCAGCAAAAAGCTTCTTGCATTCAGTTGATACAGCAAAAAAGAAATATCAACAGGATCCTCGAGTTTCCTTTTCAGATTTAGGAGCGAGGCCAAAAACCTCAAGGTGAGAAATGAGGCACGATGAATCACCGATGACATCCACAACACCATTATTCATGCAAATCCCAATGGAACCTCAAGAAGAGGAATTTCAAGAGCCGGTGAAGACGATGGATTGGAAGCGAATCAGAAAAGCATTGGCAAAGGAAAAGCATTTATTTCCGGGATCAGGAGATCTGACAATGCCGGTGACATATGATGCCCAGGGACAGAATCCAAGGTGGGAAAGGATGGGTCATAGGACACTCAAAGACTTAGGGCAGGCGGCTCAAACTTTTGGGCTGAACTCACAGTATTTCAAACAGTTACTAAGAGGGACATTCACCACATATGACCTCACGCCATATGATATTCAAAGTATTGTGGCAATGATTCTCACTGACACACAGAGTCTTGTCTGGGAAAAAAGGTGGAGAAAATATCTTTCTGAATTGCGGAATAGATATCAAGGTGGGCCAAATGCAAATCTCACAGAAGGGCAGTTAGCAGGAGATCCTCCAGATGACAACCCAGGGGAACAAGCAGTGCGGCTTCCACGAAGAGTGTTAAGCGACATCAAAGAAGCAGCGTGAAGGGCAATCATGCAAATCACACCAACAGGAGCTCCAGATGTTCCGTTCTCTTGCATCAGGCAAGGTCCCACAGAGCCATTCATGTCGTTCATCGATCGACTCACGCAAGCCGTGGATCGACAGGTGACGATCGAAGAAGCGAAGAGGCCTCTCTTGGAGAGCTTGGCTTTCGGCAATGACAACCCGGATTGTCAACGGGTGATCAGCGCCATGCCAGGACGGCCATCCTTGGCAGAGATGGTGGAGGCATGCAGCAAGGTGGGAACACCTCAGCATGTCGCAGCGATTGTGAAGAACGAATTAAGAGAGGAATGGGAAGAACAGTTAAAGGGACATTCAGAAAGGCGAACAGAGGACAAGACATTGGAGAAGATGCTCGAAAAGATACTCCATCAGCAGGACGAAAACATCAACAAAGTTCTTGCGACGATGCAGAAAAAGAACAATCCCCCAAGAGGACAGTGCTACAAATGTGGGGAGTTTGGGCACATGAAAAGGAATTGTCCATGAACACATATGCCAGCACCAGCACAGAAGGCGGAAAGGCCAGTTTGTGCGCGGTGCGGGAAAGGAAGACACTCTGTGAAAGAATGTTATTCCCAGACAGACGTGGATGGAAATCCGTTACCGCATCCGGGAATCGGAAAGCGGAGCGCGGCCGTAACTCGCCAGCGCGCTCAGACACAAGTACTGGTGGTGTCACAAGAGCAGACAGGGCAATCATCAGTGAGCGACAAGCAGATGCCCTCAGCAAAACCCTCAGTTGATTCCACAGTGACCCAGACCTCCTCCCACCAGGGGCACAGTGTGCATTGGCAGCTTCAAAACTAGTATGCTTTCTAGATGAGAGTCATGCGGAGATACCAACGGGTATCTGCGGGGACTCATACAAGAAACAAGATTTCTTGATAGATAGTTGGACAAGATAAATGCAGTATTCTTGGAGTCATTGTTTATCTAACAGTTGTCTCAGCGGACAAAAATACAGAATTAACAGTTTTGGCAAGAGCGCTTCGTCCACCATTGACTGTACCGGAAAATACTGTGGTTGTGAGAGCTTTCACATTGCCGCCACACGCAGTTGGAGAGGTCATGTCAATCTTCGACGAAGAAGGTTTCCCCATGAAGGAACATGTTGAAGTACATACAACATGGGTGAAGCACATAGGTCGAGACCGACCCATGCTCACATGCCAATTGACATGTGGGGACAGCACAATAGCAATCAGAGGTATGCTCGACACAGGGGCGGATGTAACGGTAATATCGTACATCTTTTGGCCACGCAGTTGGAGCTTGGTCGCGCCATTGGGTTCTCTCTCAGGCATAGGGGGAGCATCTCTGTGTCTGCAAAGTGAGAATTCTGTCGTTGTCACGGGACCAGGAGACAAGACGGCGATCATTCGTCCTTTTGTCGTCCAAAAGCCGATCACAGTCTGGGGTCGGGACCTTCTGGCACAATGGGGCGTGAAGATCGAAGTGGATTTTTAATAGGGGTCACTGCGGCACTCGCCACATTGAAGTTCACATGGAAGACAGATGATCCAGTTTGGGTGGATCAGTGGCCCCTTGAGCGGAGAAAATTGAGTGCTTTGAAAGACCTGGTCCAAGAACAATTGCGGAAGGGACACATCAAGCCAACAGACAGCCCTTGGAATTCTCCAGTGTTTGTCATCAAGAAAAAGCTATCAGGCAAATGGAGGTTGTTACATGATCTCAGGAAGATCAACGAAGTCCTTGAAGACATGGAACCACTTCAGCTGGGACTTCCATCTGTCTCAATGATTCCCAGAGATTGGCAGCTTGTGGTCATTGACCTCAAGGACTGTTTCTTCAGTATTCCGCTCCATCCAGATGATGCTCCGAGATTTGCCTTTTCGGTTCCAAGTATCAACAGGGAAACATCTCTGCAGCGGTACCATTGGGTCGTTCTTCCACAAGGCCTCAAAAATTCTCCAACGATCTGTCAATGGTACGTGGCACGAGCTTTGGCACCAGCGCGGAAGAAATTTCCGAAGGTGAAGATCATTCATTAAATGGATGATTTGCTCATTGCAGCATCAACACGACAGGAGCTGCAAGAAGCTCGTGACTGTGTGATTGGAGAGGTGCAAAAGGCAGGTCTGGAAATCAGCATTTCGAAGATTCAAGAGGTTGCACCTTGGAAATATCTAGGCTGGAAAATTTCAGAGAGAACAATAAAACCTCAAAAAATGGAGATCAGCACCAAGATCAGCAATTTGCATGATTTGCAACAGCTTTTGGGAGAAATCAACTGGATGAGGCCAGTTTTGGGAATCAAAACCAGCGACATCCCAGCGTTGCTCGATCTTTTGAGAGGAGACACAGACATTCAGTCTCCCAGGACGCTCACGCCAGAAGCGAAAAAAGAGTTGGAGAGAGTCACGGACGCGATGCAGAAAAGGCAGGCACATCGATTTGTTCCAACGTTGCCTTTTCAGTTGGCAGTGCTGGGGAAGAAAACACAGTTCCATGGTTTGATCTTCCAATGGGACGAATCACAAAAGGACTCTTTGATAATCATAGAGTGGATTTTCCTACCACACAGGCCCGCAAAAACAATTCTCACAGATTTGGAGATGGCAGACAAATCATCATAAAGGTGAGAACAAGGTTGCTGACAATGGCAGGAAGAGAATTCTCAGTCATCAGATTACCTCTGAAGCGAGACTATTTCGATTGGGCAATGCAACAATCGAAAGACCTGTTAATCATGTTGTTAGCATTCCCAGGAACTTGCACAGTCCACTTTCCACAACATAGAATACTGCAATCGCAAATATGTTACAGAGCAAAACCAAGAATAAGTGAAGAACCTTTGGACGGGATCACAGTGTTCACGGATGGCTCAGGGAAGACACACAAGTCAGTGATCACGTGGAGAGACTCAACGACAGGGGATTGGGAATCTGACGTGAGGAATCTGACGTTCAGGGCTCTCCACAAACTGTGGAGTTGGCAGCCGTTGTCCGAGCATTTCAGTTGTTCAAACAACCTCTCAATCTGGTGACAGATTCCGCATATGTTGCGGGTGTGGTCAAGAGATTGGAAGGTTCGCTCTTGAAAGAAGTCAGTAATGAGGTTTTATACTCATATCTGACAAGCTTGAAAATACTGCTAGAGAGCAGGGAAAGAAAGTATTTTATCACACACATTAGAGCGCACACAACACTTCCGGGATTTTTAGCAGAAGGGAATGCTCGAGCGGACAGGTTGACAATGCCCATTTCGCAAACACTGCCAGACATTTTTGAGCAGGCAAGATTAAGTCATGCGTTCTTTCATCAGAATGCGCAAGCGCTGATGGAGTCCTTTCGTCTCACAAAGAGTCAGGCGAGGGAGATCATTAGTGCTTGTCCAGACTGTCAGCTTGTGCAGCCACCTTCTTCTACTGGAGCCATCAATCCGCGGGGGCTGCAAAGTCTTCAGTTGTGGCAGGCTGATGTCACGAAATATCCATCTTTTGGGAGGCTCAAAAATGTTCATGTTTCTGTAGATACATTCTCAGGTGCAGTCTTTGCTTCAGCACATGCAGGGGAAACAGCAGACCATGCTTGTCGACATTTTCTGCAAGCATATGCAGCATTAGGTGTGCCTCAGGAGATAAAAACAGATAATGGTCCAACGTATACAGGCAGGGTGCTTGACAGATTCCTGAAAAGGTGGGGTGTCAGACATACGTTTGGTACTCCACATTCGCCCACAGGTTAGGCAATCGTTGAAAGAACACTTCACACCCTGAAATCCCTACTGGACAGACAGAGAAGGGGTGAGCCAGAGGCAACACCTCACATGAAATTAAATAAAGCACTGTATGTGTTGAATTTTCTAAATAGCTCATCCTCAGAACCTAATCCACCAATTGTGAGACATTTTCTAAACAGCACACAGGCAAAGCTAAGGGAAAATCCTTTAGTTTTGATCAGAAACCCAGAGACAGGACAAATAGAGGGTCCTTTCAAACTAATCACTTGGGGCAAGGGTTTCGCTTGTATTTCCACAGATCGAGGTCTGAAGTGGGTGTCGGCGTGGCACGTGAAGCCATTCCGAACGCGAGAACACGAGAACGCTTATCCGAGAAACAAAGAGACGAGTACTCAGACAGAAGTCGAGACTCAGACTGGAAAGTGTGACTCAGAAGAGAAATAAAAGGAAACTAAGGACTTTGGGGAATTTTCTTTAGGGTCTTGAATGAAAAGCAAAACAATGATTTCACATGAAAGCGAAGTAATGAGTTTCATGATGCTTATGTGCATCATTCTTTCATTCATTGCAGTAAGCAATGGAGGAAATTTACCTGTTAGTCAACCAAAACAAAATGTATGTGAGACTTTAGCTCAGGCAGCGAATTTAGATAGTATTTGCCATACACATTCGAGGCCAGGGAAACCATTTTCAGCATGCATGTTTGGATTGCCAGTGGACAAATGGCCAGTTCCAGGGCACTCCGCAGTTAACATTTCGCAGGTCATTAAAGATCCTGTGAAAGAGTGGTGTGCTTGGACACATCTACTTCCTGTGGCTTCTACAGAACCTCAGGAATTGGAGATTTTTGGGTCCATGACAATGGAACTCTGCATGCAGTTTGAAGCTCCGAAGGTCACAAAGGCAAAAACTGTCGACTTGACTCCCAATCATGAATTCTATAAGAATGCATCAGCTTGGTGTAAATATACAGAGAAAACTGCCAGGGGATCGATCCAAGTCCCAGTGCAATTACCACGGGGTTTGTTCTTAATTTGCGGGGACAGAATTTGGCACGGCATTCCTGCTAATGCCACAGGAGGTCCATGCAGCATTGGGGAAATTTCAATGTTATCGCCTGATTTGAACATGTTAAGGGAGAGAAAACGCAAAGAAAAAAGATCAATGCAACATTATGCGGCAGATTGCAATGATGAGATATTTTCTTGGGACAAGGCAGCGAGAATTGCTACAGCAATCTTCTCACCTCAAACAGCATCAGGGGTAGCCTTGACTCAAGTTGACCGCATGGGTTGTTGGTTGAGCAAACATGCGCGGTCTGTGTCTGTCGCATTGGATGACATGTTAAAAGACATCAGTGGTGTAAGACAGGCGACTCTTCAAAACAGAGCGGCGATCGATTATCTATTGCTCGCTCATGGACATGGGTGTGAAGAGTTTGAAGGGATGTGCTGCATGAATCTCTCAGATCCTTCAAGGTCAATTCATGAAAGTAACAAAAATATAAAGGACAGCATAAGTAAGCTTGGCGAGATCACAGGATCATGGATCGATCAGCTGGTAGACTTCTTTGACATCTCTCCCATTTGGAGAGGAATTTTAAGAGTAGGGTTCTATGTTTTAATAGTTCTCCTAGTCCTCATACTTGTCGTCCCATGCATATTTGCATGTTTAAAACGTGCCATGAATCAGATAGCAAAAGAGGTCTTCTTGGTGCAAACAGAAGGGGGAGATGTGGGATCTCAGCGCCTCAGGACAGAGGTGCAGAGTGACCGAGACCACCCTTGGGGGGCTCGGGAGTCCTGGAATGTTGCCAGAAGTGTCTGGTGGCTGGACTTTGATCCTACACAGGAGACGACACCTGTATGAGGATGGGAGGATTTCACTGGGTGAATGGTGAAGGGATAAGTTAATTAGAGTGTAAGATACAGGGTTTAGGATTTCTGTACAGGGGGGGTCTAAAGAAGTAAGATGGAGGAATTGGGGCGTGTCCTGTTCTTCTTCTTCTTCTTCTTGGCCTCCATCTTCTGTGGTGATGTTGGCACTTTGGGATTGGTTATTACTAAAAGTGCACTGGTTAATAAGGGTAAAAGGTATTGGGGAAAAATGATAAATATTGTATATGTTATTTTGAGTATAAAGATAGGTGACCGCCCCGGGGGCTCTCAGTGTGCTCATGGCTGGCTGCTGAGCAGACCTCTGTCGGGCCAAGAGAAAATCTTTTAGATAAACAATTAATAAACACCGAGACCGAGAAAAAACCTGAAGCCTCTTCTCGTCCTTTGAAGCACGGGCTGTCCAAGGCCACCCCGGGCCTTTCCAGGTCACCTAAACAGCCGAGAAACAGACAATTTTGGTGTATTAGTAAAAGATTTTCTTGTCTGTGAAATCATGTGTTGAGGCATTCTCATTAATCAAATCACTTGAATCACTTTGTCCTTAACTTCTCTCCCAGCTACTTCTCTGTAAGACTATTTAAAGCAAAAAAATAGAAATTTTGATTCAACTTTGTTTATTTTTTCCTTCACATTCTCTGGTGCTAGTCCACATACTATACCATTTTCCCCTCAAAATACCTGACTTATACGTTCAATTTAATAATGACAGTTGCATTCAATTAAAACAGAAATATTATGATGTTAACCTCCTATAACTGGCTTAAGGGAGACAGACTTGTAGACATACAAAGAAACTGATGTTCTTTAAGTGTTTGGAAACTCCTAAACTATTATAGGGGAAAGAATCTTTCCAATCTCATGACCATGCTCAAGTATTAGCCAAAATTCTAGACATTAATGTGATGACAAAAGTATTTTTCAGTGAGTAAAGGCAACCTAAAAGGATAGCAGAGCATAGCAACATCACAGCCTTCTTAAATCACAACTGAACTACTTTAATGATCTTGGCTGACCTGAATAGGCAGCCTTTAATGGTTACTCAGTTAAAGAGTTGCAGAGTTTTCATCTGGATAAACCTACAAGTGGCACTCTAGTCTAGAACTTCTCGGAAAACACCAGAAAAAAAAAAGAAAAAAAGAAAAAAAAAAGAAGTAAAACCCCCAAAGAAAAACAAAATTACCCTTGTTTTATAAAAGTCCCATGAGATGCCCCCCAGTTAAATTCACTATGTTTTGTATTATTACCCTCCCTGACCATGTGATGTTGTATTTGCAGATATAAGTATCATAAACTATATATTTAAATTCTGTGAAGTTTTTCAGACTCACAAGAATATGATAAAAACTCTTGAAACCCCCTTTACTCCAAGTCCACATTTAATGTCCTAAGCCTGTGATGCCCCAAGTGAGCAGACACAGCCCCTCCAGAACTGTGGAATCTCCTTTCGTCTGAGGACATTTTGAAGCTCCCTGGCCATTTACCTAAATTCTTGGGGCAGAGTTTCCATCTCCTGATCTGGTTACATTCCTCCTTTTCAAATCAGGACCACTGGGAGGAACCAGAGCACTTGGTGTGTGTCAGCTGATGCTCCTGTTATCTTGCTGTGATTTTGCTGCTGTGTATTACACTTGCAGCACTGTGATCAGCAACCTTACAGGGCAATGTAAAACACATTCAACACAATGCAAGCTGGAAGTGCAACTGATTCCATACCCAGTAGTAGAAAACTACTGAAATATTTTTAATAGTTCATTTAAATAGGCTCATTTTTAATGACAAAAAATAATTTACATACTGGATTACAAATTCATGCTTTGCTTGTGAGAAGAGGACGTTCTGTGATCCTTGACTAGAGGGGTTCATGGAGGAGCAATGCATGCTAAATTAACTAAAGATCCCAAATTCCCATCAGTTCAAACAGGAAATGAGAGAGGAAGAGAGTTTTGTTTTCCTGCACATCTTTTTAGGATCAATTCTTTTAACTCCAAATTTAGAACTGCTTGGAACAAAGCCTAGTTGAAACAATTACATGATTTACTATTGTTTAAAAATAAATATGACTCCAGAGTATACTTTAAAAGTATTTCTGTGGTTATTTTATTCCTTTTAATTTTTTTTAATTTAGAGGGAGAACAATTCTTCTATATTTCTGTCACCAAAAGGACAAAGAAGAACTCAGGCTCTGTTAACTAACAGTGGAAAAATATTCCTTGACTTTGAAATGATTTATTAAACTGTTACATGGTATTTCAAAAGAGAAGGATTAAAAATATATGGTGTTACTAATGTATGCACATAAACTGATGCTTAAGTAAATGAGGAGTATATCACAAGAAAGGCATGCCTTGGAAGTGGCATCAGTTTCTCTCTGTTTTCAATTACATATATTCCAGGCCAATTCCCATGGCACAGCTTTCAGGGGAGGAGAAAAGAAGATGCACTCTGTGCATTAGCAAAAGCCAAAATATTAAAGGGAATTCTTTTGTTGACATGAGGGCCCCTGCATGATCAATATGGAAGTTACACATTTAGGGTGCTTGAGTAAAACCAGGTGGGAGCAGGCAAGTGTGTTTTCAGACCTATGGCACAACTCTGTCCTCCAGCCCCAGGAACAGACGTGGGGCTGCTCCAGCCTTTGTCCTGGACACCTTCCCTGACCCAGGAAACCTCTTTCCCAAGGAGTCTTGCTGTGCTTCTTTCCCATCTGCCTGGGATAAATGTTGGCTGGTGAGCCAACCAGGATCATGCTCGGGCTCTTTTTTGTGGAGACACATTCCCTTCTCACACTCCAGCCAGCCATGTAGGATCAGCATTTATTAATCAGACAGACTGTGTCTGGTGAAAATGCAAGCACCATGCCACAAGATGTGATTATTTGTCAGCTTGTCACACCACGATAGAAAGAACTGGCTGCAAGTTAGTTTCTTGTGAAATTTCTCTGTCTGATAGAGGCGTGCTTTGCGCAACAAGCAGCACTTTTTGGATTGAGTGCACACCCAGCCACCTGTGAGCACACCAGGTTTTGTTTCTCAGTTTGCAAAGAATCAAGTCCTGCATTAACTTCAACCTGCCTCTGCAACCCACAGGAAGGCCACACCAGCTTTCACACTTGAGAGAACAGAGGTTGAACAGCATGGCCATTTAGAAAACCTCTGAGGGAAAAAGATTTAGTGACTACTGGAAACTGTGCTTCTACACATGGAAGGCACTGTAACAATTTTTTACCATGAACTTGCTGACCAATAAAATAATTTTTCTTCCAAATGAAAATTCAAAGCTGTCTATAGACAGCAAACCCAGCACCACCTTTAATCAGGACTTGCTTGTCATGAGCAACCAGCGTGCAGCAGCTGGCACCAACACATGGTCTCTTTCACAACTTCAGACCTGAATTAAGTCCAGAGAGGTTAAAAAGTCCTTCTGTAGCATTTGAGAACACAAGGAACTGAACAAAAGTCACACTTTGTAATTTCAACTCCACTGAAGTTTAAGTTGTGAGAACAATGAATTATATTAGTAATAAATAATAACTTATTAGTGGCTGCTTAGAAAACTTTAAAATGGAAAAAAAAAATCTAAAAATAAATGCTTTATTTTTTAGTGAAATACAGGAAGAAAAGAGCAGTGTATATTTTATTTTCTCAGCTTTTGAGGATGGTTCTAAGAATGTCACTTAAAATGAGTACAAAATTTTGTTTTGTTGCTTTGGCTCCAGATGGCTCTGCCTGAGCAGGGGTGTTGGGCCAGCTGACCTTTGGAGAGCCTTTCCAACCTCAACCACCCTCTGCTTCTGTGAGATGGTCAAGCAAAAGTCAAAACTTTTCCCAAGTATTTCCTTCCCCTGCTTCAAATTAATCCACCTAATTTGATCCTTGAAGTCCTGAGCTTCTCTGGTGTAGCATAACGTACTTGCATGAGATTCTGACAGAAAACTTTCAAACCCAAGGATATAACACTTCCTCTCCCATTCCCAAGACATTGCTGTTCTTTAGTTTCAAGTCCTCTCTCCACCCCTAGAAACTGCATCTGCCTTAAATCAACTACTGCATGGGTGGTGGGTTTTTTTTTAGTTGGTTTTGGTTTTATTCTCATAGAAAGGGATACAGTATCGAAGGAAATGAGTACTGAAGATTTTTATTTCACATAGTTCTTTTTCCAATTTGAAAAAATTTAACCCCTGAGCAAAGGAAGGTACGCTGCCTAAATGTGCTGTGGTGATACCAGGCAATAAATGCAATGCAGATATATTTTTTCCCGCTTCTTGCCACAGGTAAATATTTGTTCTGCAGTGTTACATTTCTATTAGAGCATTTTGTAGAAGGTAAGGTTTTCACATACCCAGACACCCTGCTTTCCCAGACACTTACACACAGCCCTACTAACTTCAAACTATTCAAAACATGTAAACTGAGATAAATTGGGTAAATGGAACTATTGACATTAATAGGAGAAACCTTATTTATTATTTCTTAAGCTTTACATCTGTAAGGTCTTGTTTGAAAGAATTTTAATTACCATGCTACTGGAAATCCTTTTAAATACTCTACAACGATAGGATGTGTTCTCTCTTTTGTTTGTCTCCTCATTAATTGTCTTCCACGATAATTCATTGTTTGAATCTGTAATGTATTGCTGCTATTGCTCATAATACTTTGAGAAAAAAAAACCAACAAACCAGGATCAGAGATTTTTTCAATAAAATAAACATTAGTGAACTCCACTGAATGTCACCCTCAGGGAAACAAGCTTGAACATGAAGCAAACACTTGCAAGACATTACAGGAAAATACAACTATTGATGCCTTTAAAAGGAACTAGCTAAGAAAAGTAAATGCAAGAACTTTATTGGCAATATATGAAACTATACTATAACTCAAAGCTGTGTCTCAAGGCGGCTTTTGTTTTAGCTTCCAATATATCATATGCATATAGCCCTATGCAGAGAAAAGAAACCAAAACCCAACAAAACCCTCACACTCATGGACAACATATGTTCTAAATGTCATTGACTGTTTCTATATTCCTCTTGCAGATTTTCTTCTTTTAGTTGCTTGAAGTTATGCCAATCTCAGATCAACTAAAGAGATTTAGAGAGAAAACTTATGGAACTAATTATTTCAAGTAGGATGACATCTCCACTCAATGTACAGAATACACTAGAAGCTTAAAAACAATACAAGGAAAATGACCCTTCATTTAAATTTTTTATTGCATAATTACTATTCCTCTCGACACTTTGAAAATAGAAAATCCAGAACACAGGCCACAACAAATGAAGTAACTTTCAGTACTGCTCATGGTTTTGGCACTGGCACGATAAGAAAGTCAATTTAGTTTTAATTTTTAATTACATTGAAAAAATAATCACTTCACTGTTTGATCATTCAATCTTCTCATTTTATACTTGGAAATATAAAAAGTAAGAATTCACAGAAAAATAAGAGAAAAATAAAAGAAAAATAAGAACTCTAAATCTGAACACATTCAAAGCAGGAATTTATTAATCTGAAGGGGTTACTGTTTATGGATAATGCATTTACATGAGATTGCTGTTCCTTGATAATGCATTTCCATTATCAACTGAAAGCTCAGCTTTATTAACAGGGGAAAAAATTTACCTACTTCTGTTTACTTACCTGCTTATTTTTTTGCAAAACTTGCTAGTAGAATAGGTAAAAGCTTGACCAAAAACTAAGAACAGAATGTTAAGTCATCTAGTTAACATGCATCAAGGAAACTGGTTATCAGTGCAAATGGAAGACATGCCACTTGTGAATGTTTTATTTACTGTATTAACACAGGTTAGCAGTACTGCTTCACTTAAATGGTGCTTCACAAGCAAAATTCAACTACAATTTCTTTGTAACTGATAAAATAAAACCAGGCCAAAGAAGCTACTAGATATTATATACAAAATTTGAAACACTCCATATTTTTTGGCATTTGTTCATCAAACTTCAGAAGCACATAATAGCACAGAATATTTTACTTTTGTATTCCAAATCAAAAACTGAGCTCTCTAATGCTTAATTTCTGAAGAGTTGCCATTGTAAAGGGCAGAGTTTTTCTATACCTCAGTCTTAATATTTGTTAAGTTGCTCAATTATACTCTCTCAAAGCTGGTCCTCCAAGGTGAAAAGATTTAAGTTTACGCTCTGCAGGCTCAAGCAAGCTGCTGTTTTCTTCATGTGAATTGCAACAGTACTGGCAATGAAAGCACGGCCACCTCCTCTGCACAGCTTACACCTGGGCGGAAAATTAGGAGCATGATGACTGTAAAGACTGTCCTTCTCCAACCAAGGGATTTTAGTCCCAAGGATTCTCTAAACTACACTGATTACTGACTTAAATTGAAATAAACTCTAACTCCCAAAATTGCATTTTTTGATATTGAGAAAAACAGGAATTTTTGCTTAAAAGACAGCATAAACCTAAGCAGGCACCACCTTTTCTACAACATTTAGTGATAGAACTACAACACTTAGTGATAGATTACATTTGCAAGTATGTAATTTTCAGGCATATCAAGTTCTTTCTTGAATTAAAGTCCAAATCAAGCTTTCCCCTCACCCCAAATATTTTTCTCACATTAATTTGCCTGCTTTATTGCAATTATCCAGAATAGAGACAATATACTGTAAAGAAGAATTAAAGCAAACAAACAAAAAACCTCAACAAACAACTAAAAAAAAAAAATTAAAAAATCTGAATTTGGTTAGTTGTTTAAACTGACACCAACTACACTGTTCAATGTATCTATCTGTACTCTGGCTATGTAAAAACAAGTACAGTAGAGACCCACCTACATGGCACTTCAGACTTCTGCATACTAGAAGTAAGACAGGCCTGCAATTTTGGTCTTTGAGGTCACGTGTCAGTTTTGGGATGCGGCTCAGAGACTTCAGTGGCCTGAACTACAGCTGCAGTAAGAGATGTCAGACTCTCAACAGCCCCAGCAACTTATTAGCATTGAAACAAGTGTCATGAATCAGATAAACCTACCTTAAGTCAAAGTTGGTGCAATAGCCCCGCTGACCGCTGCACTTTTCACAGAATAATAGTTTGAAATATGATTGCACAAAACTGGAAAAAAATTTAGATACATGGAAAATTGTACAATTCAGCTCATTAAAATTTTACAGTATTTCTGGTTTCAAGGATAAATACAAAGCTTGACCCACATTCATATGTGGTGATTTTTGAAGGGTTGATAGAAAGGGAGCATGAAAGGCAGAATGGAGTTGTCTTCTACTGAGAGCAGCAGAAGAGCCTTTTACTTTCCCTGTGAAAAGCCACTTGAATTCTGCAGCTGAGATTGAAGCAGCTAGCAGGGGTTTGCATGTGGAAGGGCTTGATTTGTGAATTATGTAAGAATTCATAAAGTACTGGGCAGGTTCCAGATGTAACAGTGCCAGCTGCTTTCCACCATTCTTTATAGTATCATACCTTCAGTGGTTAACAGGGGGTCACAGAACAGTGACAGTGGGCTACTGTCAAATGCAGTTTTAAGAGTGTTTTACCCTAAGAAGGCCTAATGAAGCATGAAGTGAGAGATTTGGGGGTACTGAACAAAACCTACCTGCCCTGAATGAGTGAAAAAGTGTATTTTAAATGGCTTCTATTGGAAAAGATAAAAAGAGTTACATGTATATTCAAAAAAGACGTAGCACTAAGGACAAATGAACAAAAACTCAGCCACATGGCTGCGGTATGAACAAGATACCAAAGTTCTTTCTTGCTGCCATTAAAAAATTTCCTGTGTTTTAACTGAAAAGTTCTTTTGATTCATGACAAAGACATGACTAAAAGCTTGCCAGGGCTCATTGCAGTATTCCTTCACTTTCCATTAGCAGTCTCTTGAAGCACACGACATGGTGGTTTACAAGAGAAAAACATCAATGCACAGAATTTAGAATGAAGCCAGGCAGAAAAAATTCCATCTTTAAAAAGTGAACCCATAACTAGCCCAAACTGTATCCAGTAGGTTCTATGACTACGTAATTATCACCATATTATGATACCTAAGTGGTAAGAAATAATTGAAAAAATAATTCTCTTCGACCCAAGAGAAGGAATTTAAACAGCTAAACAAATTTTGTTAAAAATGAACTTTTCAAATTTTGATGGACGATGAAATAATGGGTAACTCAGGTAGACATTGTAAGAATATTTTTCAATGCTTAAAGAAACTGATTGAACTGAGTGTTTTGGACAGTGTTCAGGTCATTAAGTTGTTAAAATGCCAAAGGAATTAGGGTCATATAATCAAAGTTTAATGAGAAGTTCAAATTAACACTTTTGATTATTGGTGCACTACCTGAAATGGTTTAGAAAATGTACTTTTTGGTGTTTCTTCGACACCATCTGAAATCTGTTCCAATACTTGCAATCTTGTTCTGAAAAGGATTAAAATGTGAAAAGAAGGAACAGTTGTTTTTCTGCTACTTTCATCTCCCCTTCACCATTTTCTTGGATGAAGAACCCCAATCTCCTTCCAGCATAAATGGAAGCAAACTAGGTTTAAACATTTGGAAAGATATAAAGGTTTATTAAATGAATCCAGATTTGACAGATATTACATTAAATTAAACAGCAATAAAGTTTTACTAGGGTTTATGTACAGATCACAGTGATTTTTCATTGTGCAATGAGGGCTGACTTTGTAAGTTGAACAGTACTTACACGTGAGCTACAACAAGCAACCAGCTACACACAACATTAGCCCAAGTGAACCTCGCAAGTCGAGCAGTCCAAACTGATTATGCAGCACACAAATGCCTGCTACCACTATCACTACTTTCTACACAACAGAGTATTTATAAAGCAGTCAAGGTTTGCCATAGAAAAGTGCAAAACATGGGAAGTCTGTACACAGTACAGTACAAGAAGGAATCATGCTACAGTCATTGAAAGCTGAAAAATAATTCTATAGCATAGGAAGCACTGCATCACAACTCTTCTGAATGGCAAGCAGATGGGCTGAGGAACAGCCATATCTTCATTGCTTTCAAAACTGTAAAATCCCTGTTTATCCATTTAAACATAGTTTAGTACCTATATTTGATCCATAACAATGACTTTCTACAGTGGAAGATCACATGAGTTAAAGCTCAGTAGCACACATATTCATTGATCAAGCTCATTTACAGGAAAATCTACAGCATGTTCTTCATTTCAATCATGAAGCATATCATTTGGTTACAAGGCAATTGAGTTTACAATTCATGTTTATCACTTAAAACCTCAGACTGGGCAATTAAAAATATATATATATAAAACTCAAAAATAAAGGTTGTTTCTTTAATGTTTAACATTCTTGTTCACTGATGTAGAATATCAAAGGCCTATGGGCTCTTGCAAAACAACAGTCCTTATGCAACAGTCTATATGGAACAGTACACATTAACAGAAAGAACCAAAATAAAATGAACTTCAGAGAACACCCTACTTGAATAGGAACTAAAAAATCTTCTAGTCTTCTTTAAAAAAACCCATAAATCCAGAATTCCTAGTGCAGTGTTTACCTGCATGAGCACTCAGACAGAACTACATTAGCGGGCCATGAAGTCCCAGTAAAGACTTAAAGCAGACTCACTTGTGCAAATAAATAAAACAGCCAGGTAATAACACCTCATTAAGCCCAGGACTGTAAAGAAAATAACTGATCGCTTAAAATAATGCTTAAAAAATGTTTTGGTTTTATTTTTTACTTCAGTATTTTAATTTAGAAAAACTGAAAGCAGTTTTGTACTAGAAAGCATGCTGACGAGGTCAGTAGTTAGGTGTATGTACACATGGCTCGGAAACAATGTAAAGTCAATGGATTATCATTATTAATAACATTGTACTCACTTCCTTAGTCTCCATCAGAATGAGTGTCAGTGCATCCACTGCCAGCAATGGATAAAAGTCATAAAAAGAAAATTCACTATCTCCTGTTGTTCAAGCATTCAAAACTTCTAACCGCCACTGTGGCAAATTACTCAATTTCAACTTAATTTCCTCAGATCTGAAGACTTAAACACAGAGCAGCTTTGAAATTTGAAGAAAAATCCTATGTTTAGCACACTTTCTTGAAGTATGTAAATTTCCTAATATGAAATTGATGTATGTATTCAGAGTCCATAAAATACCATACACTTACAGATCAAGAAAACTCCCCAACTGCTTTTGCTCCCCCTTACACAAAGTAAGCTTTGTTTCATGTAATTCCGTTTTTTCAATTGATTTAGAATAACTAATTCCACAGATACAAACATAGTGAGCCAGATTCATTTTTCCAAGAGAATAAGGTACTTGCACTAGGTTAAAACTGTAATTTCCTATGGATTGTCCTGTATTTCATTACACATTCCTACACAATATTCACTGAGTGGCAGCTGCGGCCATCAACTTGCATAACATCAAGACAGCTTTGTGATATTCCAGAATTTTCATTTTGAAATATCTTGATTTTGTTACACATTGTGCATTTTTGACAAGTTATACAACCTCTTTTAGTAAGACTTGCTTTATGAAGAAATAATCTAATATCCTAGATGTTACAGGTTCTCAATAGCACTTCTGTACTGTTTAAACAAAAAAAATTGAGATCACTTTTCCACAAGGAGACTCCAGTAACAGATCTGCAATAAAATCATAAATATGGTCATTTCAGTAGCAATTACTAGAATGCCTACTTGGTAGGCATTCAGGATTTAGTTTAGAAAAACAAATCTTCGGCCTGCACTTATAGCTCTCAGATCAAAAATGTGGAGAGTAGTTTTTGAAAAACACTGTCTGTATGATCTAATCAAACAGTATTATGTAGAGCCATAAGTCATAGTTGTAGAACTTCAGAGAGCTGATGTGTTCTGAGAAAAAAAGAAGGTCCAAATATGGTAATTTCACTAGAAGTTATCTAAACTGACAACATCCTAAAAAAATGTCATTGTGTTTTTTGTAATTGAAGCACTTCAAAATCAACTCCCTTATATTAAGACAAGTATCACAATATGTAACATGAAAAAAACCCTAAGAAAGAGATTCTGCCTAGTATTCAATCTACCTTCATGTTTCTGTGCATTCATATATAGAGATACATACTTATGCACATACTGATATTTAGTGCTACTTAAAATTAAGCAATATTGCAAATACTTCCAAAAAAGTGTGCTCAAGCTGCTAGAAAGATGTTAACACAGGATGAAAAAAGAGACTGTGCATCTAAGTGCAGTGAACTCAGTACATATGAAATTGCTGGCAGCAGGGACTAGGACATTTTCAAAAAAGGAGGAGGAGAAAAATAAGGCTGTAATAAATATTCCGTCTTCCCTCTGATATTCTGAAGTGTTCAGCATACAACAACAACTATTTTGCTAATGAAAAAGGTCTGTTATGGCTCATGCTTTACATTTGGAGAAGACAACAAACTTGTGAGGGAACAACTCCTGTCAGAGCCAGTTAAAGCCCTTTTATCAGGATGGACTGACTTGCATGTTTACAGTGAGTTTTCATGTGATGAATCTCATTTCAGACAGTGTATTATCACTCAAAATTCTGGTTTTCAAAAAGTCATAATTGTAACAGAACTTCATAAATTAGCCATTAAGATACATCTTTAACAACAATAAAACGTGCCCTGGTCTTTCTGCTTTCAAGTACTATGGTTGTAAGTGTGAGGCATTGGAAATTTTAGGTACAAATCTTTTTTAAAACGTAATTATTTCTGTTTTTTACAAAGAATTATAAAAGGTATATAAGATGATGAAAAACTCATTTATCCTTTTTTAAGACTTTTATTCCTAAAGAACTTCTTGAAAAACATTGTTTGAAAAATAAAAATCATAGACTCTGCAAAGTACAAAAATTTACATCTTTGCACAATTCCTGTGCTTTAGTTGTACTGTATCCATTATATACATATATACTAATTTGTGCTTTTAATTACACAAGTTTAGTATAAACTTATAAAATTAAGTCTATGAGTTAATTATGCAAAAAGGATCTGGGAATAGCAGGAAACTCAATTCAACCATAAGTTAAAAAAAAATAATCCTAAAAATATAATTTTAATCAGTCTACTTCAGAGCAGACTACCATTATTACAATTTAATAAACTAAGGTCAAATGTTTACAGCAAAAAATTATTCCTGCCTGCCTCCA
Organism: Melospiza georgiana; assembly: GCF_028018845.1. Taxonomy (NCBI): domain Eukaryota; kingdom Metazoa; phylum Chordata; class Aves; order Passeriformes; family Passerellidae; genus Melospiza; species Melospiza georgiana. The sequence goes on from NC_080431.1 coordinate 97,105,430, forward strand.
TATTTTCTGACATTTACTGATACACATATCTGAATGCAGCATCATTCTTAGCCACAAAGAAAATCTTCCTTTATATCTGAACTCCATTGTTCTTCAGACTTGCTCTTAGCACTTCAATTTCCTTCCAGTTTCTAAGACAAAAAAAGAGAACACAAAACTCAAGGTGGACTATTTGAACTCAGTAATAAGTATCAACCTATCACATTTATAAGAGAGAATATTCAGGGTACAGAACTAATCCGACAATCTTATTACTATAGAGTAGTAAAACCTTACAGTTAAAAACTATCACATTTCCTTATCTGTCAAATCATTCTAGGTATTTCTTTTTACACACTATTTAAAAAAATTTAAGGACAGAAGGACTTAAATATTTGTAAGCAAATAAACCTTCATGAATGTAGAAAACCAAATCCTGTGAGGTGATTTTTGTCACCTCAAGCCGTTATAAATCAGAAAATGTAATTCTGCATATGGTTCTCACTCACAGGTCTGCAAGGTTTTCAAGGGCACTCTTGACATTTGGACATACCTTGTTGAGTGCAGACGCTACACTCAGAAGTTCTTGAAAATTTCTAGATCTTTAGGAGGTACCGGAGGTGTTTTGTTCCAGTCATCTTCAGGATAAGCTTCAAAATTGGAAGTATCCCCATCATTGGATACTTTGGGCACTATGGGAGGCTGGTCAGAAGAAGTACAACAAAAATATTAGTAGTTTCCTCAGTGAGCTCCTCTCCATCATACTATTCTGTAAGAGATCTATTAAACAAATGCAGTACAGATTTACCTTCACCTGTTCCCTAATAATGAATGGCACCGAGAGAGAGAAACTTGCAGCAACACATACACTTTCCTACTTTTTGTCAATTTCACACTTAAATAATCTGGCTAAAAGACACTTAGATAATTAATACACTTAATATAGATACCTATTTTATTGAGAGCACTAGCTTCTTTTCAACTAAGAATCTTCATAGCAGCATGGGAATCTGCTACCATATTGAAGGTAGCCTCCTCTTCATTGCTTTCAAATAGATTGATTGCTTTTAAAGAGGTTGAAATTACTAACTTCTGTCTACTAACTGTGTTTTTTCCTAACCTAGCAATAAATTCAAGCAGGTAAAGAAATTGCTTCACCATAACTCATTTCAAAAGGATGGTTATAAAAGCATCTTAATTCAAATAGATTGTTTTTATGAAACTTGAAGGTGCCAAGTATCAGTTTTTGTTTGTTTTCACAGAGGATCCTTTCAATTTCTAGCATTGCTCATCAGCTTTACAGTCCCTGTAGTTTTTACTTGTCTGAAATCTAACATTGAGAATGCACTGTGCTTCTGGCAACAGACTACGAGATAAAGATCCCTTCAGGAACATTGCGTTAATTGCAGGTATTAATGAAGGGCAAACCCCATTTCCTCTCTCAAGGGACATTCATGTCTCTATCCTCTTCTCAGCAACTGAGAGCTTAACTATCATGCTGAATCCAACAGAACACTTTAGAATGAGAAAACCCTATGGATGATCACTGAACTGGCTCCAATTTACACCCAAGACAGAATTATAAAGTATAGCAAAATGCTATTCTGCATATCCTCAAAAAGAAAAAAGTCTGGCTTCCACTAGCTCATGAGATCTTATTTGATCTTTTGGGCTTTTCAAAATGGTGTCATCATCAGTTGGTTTTCAGTGGGAAAGACAGGTCCCTGTATGATAGTACTTCTAACCTTCAGCCAAAAGCAGAGTGCTAATTTTGTGTCTGGCAGTCACAGTAACACTGCCCAGATGCTGAGGAAAATGTGCAGAATCTGCTCTGCCCCTGAGAAATGTCTGCTCCACTGTGGGCAGTGCCTGGTACCCCTCCTCCCTGTAAGCATTTTGGCAGAAAAAGCCAGTTTTGTGAAGTGACACGTAGAAAGAAAAAAACAAGAGAGAAAGGATGATTAATGAAACAATTATCTGCCTTTCAGCCATTGCTATTGTTTATATGATATTGATATTTAGGACCTTATTCAGACCATGATTCCATGCATAATCTATACAATAGACAAATTCAGGCTTTTTACTAGGAAAATGGAGCATTGTGTGCATTATTTCATATTTTCAATCTCTTCATCAGTATGAAATCATGAGAACAAATTCTATAGAGGCAGCTATATTCTTCAAATAACCAACTAAAATTCTGATCCACTTCACATCCCTACTCTCAAGTTTAATTAAATATCACTTCATCTTCCAAGACCTTAATAGTAATCTGAATGCTATGGTGACTCTTTTAAAATTAATTTTTAAAATAAAAATGCCACATAAAGGATGTTTGGACCTGAGACATTTGATTGTACATCTAATAATAATTTTTAGTACTATTTGTTTTTTATTGCTTAGGTTGCCATAAACGTCTGAGTTTATATATTATTAAACAGGTTATCATCTAGTTTGTGTTCTTTGCAGGTTTGGTAAACAGAATTTAGAGTAAATACCTAGAAAAATGTGACTTCATTACAATGCATATACATAAAAATATCAACTGGTTGCAGTAATGATTAAAAATAAAACAAACCCACACATTTAAAACACTGGAAACTTATTTTTCTTAAAGAGAAAAGCCATCTATAGCTTTGTATTAGATATTATTTACAAGAATACATCAAGAAGATTTTAATATTGTCTCTTTTTTTTTTTTGCAAGAACTCAAGGTATCTACCTGGAATTTAAGTGGAAGAAACTAGTGCAAAGAAAATAAAAACAAATGTTTAATTTGTACTTGACTGACTGCATGAGGTAACTCAGCCTCTGCTACAGAAAACCACTGCTGTAAGGAATTGTACAAATTAGAACTTTGAGGAAGGAAAGAAAGAAAGCAGTTTTACTTCTAAAGTACTTTAAAAGTATTTTGTAGTGTTGGTAGCTTTTGCAAACATCTGCCCTCATATAGTACTAGAATTCAGTGCTATAAAAGTCTGTTGGAATTACATTCATAAATCCTTCTCTTTCACCTTTCCTATTCCTCCTACTCCCATGTGCTCTACATTTACCTGAATTGAACTTGGTACAAAAATTTAAAGCCCAGAATAAAATGCCTCCATATACATAAGGACAGGGAAAAAAGAAAAACAAAATCAAACCAACAAATGAGCAATCCCCTCCACGTCCCCCAATAAAAAAACCACTTACAAGTAATCACTTAGAAAACCCTAAACCTGAAAACTAAACTCTGCATTAACAAATCATCTTCAGCAAACTAAAGCAGGGATTTTTTTAGACAGTTCGTATATAGACAAAAGTGCAGACACTCATACAATGAACTCCACATTGCAAAAAGGCCAATATGCATTTAATTACTAAGTGTGCATATAGACATGTGCTTATACACACACAAACACACAGATACAACAGCCAACAAACCTTCAACAGATCAGCTTAAATGAACAATGATTTCTCCCTGTGATGTCCTACACAGTATTTGCAGAATGTACCTTGAGTCTCCTTTGAGGTACAGCATCCCAGTCTATCGACCTGAACCATCGATGTCTCTTCACATCATCGGCTCCATTCTTTAAGGAAAGAAATCAAAATTACTATTTTTTAAGCTTACATGTATGCCAAACCATGTATTTCATTACAAGGATTGTAATATCAGGTCTATCCTTTTTTCTTTTTTTTCAGGTGATAATCATGAAAAGACTCTAAAGGATAAATTCATAGTGTTAATTCCCTAGTAGGTCCTGAGTTCCAGCAATAAAACCCAAGTAATTTTGATTTGGGTTTTTTTTGGGCTTTTTTTAGCATTCTTCTGACACAATGGAGATCAAGAACAGGCTTTAAAGTATCCACAAAACCATTAGTTACTGTCCTATTTACTTTTGTTTTCACCAACATTTTAGAGAATGTCTTATATTCAGATATACTTTCTAATCCTTGCGCTATAAAAAAAAACCTGAGGGTTGATGGTGTTTTAAATAAAAATAATGTCTGGGAAGCACATAGCTTTTTAAAATATTACAGGCATTTAATGCTGACAGCAAGAGGTTCTCAGTCCTGTTACAAAAGTAAATATATTAAAACATTTGTTTTCATTTTAGATATACAGCTAAAGGTGTATTTGCCTTGTAATGATTATTCTCTCTGGGGTGCCTGTTTTATTTATGTGCATAAGAAACAAAAATGTCTCTTTTTTTCATGATTAAGCTTGTTTCAAGCACAGACTTGTTCTCAAGGCATTAAGCACTGGGGAAAAACAGCTGGTTCCCTGTCTCAGGCCTGATCAAAGCACAGCACTCAAGACTGTAACATATACAGCTCCACAAAACCAAGCATTATCACACATTTGGGTTTTTTCAGATTTATGTGGAGTGGAAATATCCATGCTCATATCCAATGAGGCATCAAGGAGAACAGTTCACGTAGTTCCCTCAAAAGCAGATCTGACTGAATGTTTCACCAGAAAATGTTTTGTGGGATTTACATATTTTTGAAACAATTATGACAATGGAAAAGGATCAGACACAAGTCTGACCTGGTGCTCTCATCCCAAAATCTGTTCTTAATTAGAACTGGTTTTGATTTAAGAATTTTAGTCAATTGTAGGGAAAGCCCCAAAACAAACCTAAGCAACCATGGACTAAAAAAATCCCCAGAAAACAGAAAACTCAACCAAACACATTTGCTCAAAGCCTGCGTTTGAACAAGTCAAGATTTGCTTTTATTTTTGTTTTCCTTCAAAGCTGTCCAAAGATATAAAAGTTTTCACTGATAAATGAGTTGAAAAACTTTCAGCTTAAGAAATTCTCCTGAAAAAGACTACAAAGGATTCTGAAGGATAAGAAAAAACATTATGTTCTGTTTTTTTTTACCAATCTAACTTTGTGCCATAAAAAAGCTCCAAAAGAAAACACCGGAGAGCTGGTTAAAGCATTTATATTAATATGTTAAGAAAACCCTGGATGATTGTGCACTTCTTACCATCTTCACCTATGTTTACCATTCAAGGGGCTTTGGGCCAAAAACCAAACCTCTAACATCCCTTCCCCAGAGAAATAAAAATTTTAGATGTCTCCTAAGGGAAAGATTATACATGGTAATTTCAGTATCTATTGTCTTCATAAAACTGTTTGGATTAGGGTAAATAATTCTTCCTGGTGGAAGAGTATTTGACTGTGCTTAATCAGCACCACCAAGACAATGACCAGGTATCACTACAATCCTTATATTTTTAAAATAATTTTTAAACCTCAAGTTTGATTAGCGGCCCTTCTGGGATTATCACTGCCACAAAAACGAACCAAATGAGCTGGCACCATCCACTACAGGACTTAATATCATGTTTCTGGTCTAATCTAGGTTTGCACATTAATGAACAGGTGGTGGTGAGGAGAGAGGAAAACCACCATCAAGAGTAGCATTAATTCAAATAGTGGAATGATTTTCAGAAACACAGAAATACAGAGGTAAATTTGCATTTAGGATTGCATAACCTAAGTAATGTATGGGAAACTGTATGTGTTTCATGCTTCTTGAACCAAAAATTCTATGAAGAGCTGGTCTATATCTTTCCTACAGAATTCTTTCAACCTTGTGTGTTACACTAAGGATTTTACACTGACCTTCATATTTCCAAGTCGTCTTGTTCTGTCAACCACAAGCAGCTTCTTAATAAGGTCTCTGAAGTAGAGAAAACAGGTTCTCTGTTAAACAGAAGTAACTTATATTTGATTGTCAAGTGTTACAGAATAAAGACATGCTTCCCTCTGACCATTCATTTCCTCATATTTTAGGACATTTAAGAGTAAGCAATAAAAAAGAATCTAACAGAATTCTTGCAGATTTCTTTTAGACTCTTGCAAGAAACAAAGGGAAAAAACCTCTTCTTTCTCTTCCCCTGCCCCTTGCCAAGTAGCACCATTTTGTTCTTTGTATTTTTTCATTTTGCTCAGCATGCCCAATCTCAAAACCTCAATGTTTTTTCTCCAACAGATCTCCAATCTGCCTGACAGAACTCAACACTAAAATGCATTAAAAAAGCAGATAAAGTTGCACCCTCATCTTTCTGCTAAATATCCAGGGAAACCATGGAAGAGCTAGTCATCTGCTTAAAACTAGTAACATCTATAATTTAACTGAAAACATAAAGTCTCACTGAGATACTGGCTCATTGAACAGTTCTACATAAAACTAAATCAACATTTTAAGCAACTGAAAGAAGTTTAGAGACAGAAAACTCTTCCATGTTAATAGCAAAGTACTTCAAATATTAAGCCCCAAACAACTATGACATAAACCAAAAGTATCATAATTTATGGAATTAGCTTCATTACTTGCGAGTTGAAAGAAAAATACGGCTTCATATTTCTATAAGCAGTTGCATTTTATCTCAAAGATTATTTTGCTATTTGATTTTAGAAAACTGGCATTCTGGACTAATTGCATGAAGTACCAATGACAAGAAAGAACAAAAGTTTAACCATCCTTATTTCTATAACCTCAATTATTCCTGAGAGATGACATACAGCATGAAACGGAGATTAAGGAGTATGGCTAGTTCAAATTTTCAACAATATCAAAGGTTTAAAAAAGTCAACTGTTTTATTTACAGAAATTAACACAAACTTAATGACACACCTGCCTCTCTCCATCCCTACCTGTAATGTCTACTATGCCTCCCAAAAATAGCAGTGTCACCTATCCTTGATATCACAAAAGTGTGTGCAGAATAAACTGAATATGCTAGACTGTTTGAAAAGCTGTTGCATTTGGCAGAAACACAATTCTAAAATTCAACTGGAAAAAAGTTAAATTACCAGATATATGAATAAAAAAAGTCCATGGAGGAAGCAGTTTTTAAAACTCTCGTGATTATTCCAGACAATCAATATTTCAATTAGATTAAATCATGTGACCAACTCCTTTCACAGTCACCTTTACAGAAAGATCCCTTTCTACTTCACAAAGACCATTCATCATGGAGGAGGACTATAAGCACACTTGAAAACAGAAGTAGGACTGAAAAGAAATACAGAAACCCAAAAAGAGATTCACAGAGTTTATGGGCAAAGACACTTTCCCATTCCTATAAAACCAGAAAACATTTCATGGATCATTCTTGGCTTGCTTCAAAAATTCATCATAAAACAGGTAAGGGATGAGCTTACTTGCTGATACAGTATTGTTACTAAATATGATACTTGCTGCATTGATCAGTGAAATATCCATTGAATTGAAACCAATAATAGTTCCGTAGCTCTTTATTACATTGATTCTAAATACTCATTTAAAAATTATGTTAAAATTAATTCAATAGATACGCTGGTGCATGTTTCTGAGAACCAAATTCTACATGAAGGTCTCTGCAGAGCAATAGTCAGTAAAATGGTGTAACAGGGACATTTCGTTTGGAGGTTTCCAAAAGTGGCTTTGCAAAAAAAACCTTAAAAAAGCAGTAAGGAAAAGTGACATTCATGCATCAGGAGGGAAAGCAGAAGTGGTACAAATTCAGAAAATAAAGAGTACAGGAGGGTGATAAGGGATAGGTGAGTAAAAAATGTAAATGCCTGTAAGCTCAGGCAGTACATATCCATAGGGAGAGAAGCGCTCTCAGATTTCAGAAAGGGAAACAGTTTTGCTGCCTCAGAACAGAGAGTTAAAACTTTATATAGCACTAGTACTTCAGACACAGTCTGGATCTGACAGGACCCAAGACAGTCTTCTTTCTGGCTGAAATACTGATTTATTGGAAGAAGAGAGAAAACAGATGGGTTAGAAGGTAAGAGAAGAAGACTGCCTTCATTAGACAAAATAATCTTGGCACTTGCTTTAAGGTAATGATGCAGAGATGTTCAAGGACTATCCAGTTCTGCATATTGTGGTTTAAAAGAAGGAAGAGGGGCTGACATCCAAGACACTGTGTTCACAACTCACTGCAGAAAGTAAGTGAAGCCACAAGAGTAGTGTGGCCAGCAGGACAGAACAGCGATTGGCCCCCTCTACTTGTCAGTGGTGAGACCACACTTCGTGTTTCTGTGTCCAGTTCTGGGCCACTCACTTGAAGAAAGGCATTGAGATGCTGGTGTGAGTCCAGAGAAGGGCAATGGAGCTGGTGAAGGATCTGGAGGGTAAGTCCTACAAGGAGTGGCTGAGGGAGCTGGGATTGTTTAGCCAGGATAAAAGGAGGCTCAGGGGTTACTAGTCTCTGTAACAGCTTTCATTATATTGGATGGGTTGTTAGAGATGATAACCGAATTTGAGGTGTTCCCCCTCCTGATCACAATATTACAGTTCAGTGCACAGAATACTAGAAGAGATAATCAGTTTTCTTTCCCAAACCAATTGGATTAAGAAGACTGGATAAACTACACTAAACTGTAAACTGTGTGGAGCTACTGACAGAAAACTGTTACAAAGACATAAGAATATGAGACACTAGTCAGCCTAAGGGGAAGCAGACATGCTTCATTCAGTGCACTCAATGATTCAGTGGAAACTCAAAAACAAAACAAAACACAACACAACACTTTCTCAAATGATTAGTTTTGCTTGTATGTTTACCCAGTAGTGACAGTAAGCAAGTGCCTCTCTGAAGTCACCATCAAAACATCACAAGTGATTAACAAAGGAGTAGCTTCCTGTCTTCACTCCATCACTCACTCAGTTGTCACTTAGAAGAAACTTCATGTTTATAATCACATTTCCTCATGTTCCAATGTTTACTAAAAATTATTTCAGTTATGGAATTTTCAAATAGGAAAAAAAAACTTATTTCATCTGCAATACACTTTCAGCAATTGCTAAATACTGAAAATTAAACCCACATTATATGTATATGTAATACTCCACACTGAACTGGGCCCCTGCTATCACAAATTTAAGTTGACTTTACACTAGAACTTCTGAAGTACCACAGTTCACTCAAGTAATTATGCTGAGAGTGATTTAAGTGGTATGTATCTATGGATAGAAACAGTTTTAGTGTCCTCTTCCTGCTCTCCTAATTTTTGCTCAGATTATCTCCTCATATTTCTCCTCTTGACCTTCTTACAGGACATGCCAATGGGTGGAAGGTGGAAAAGCATTTAATAACCCATAATAAACAGAAAAGATAGGCAGATACTATCTTACAACTGTATCACCACCTTGAAGTCTACAAAATATGTAAGCTTATTTGGACTGAAAGTGTAAATGTAATATCAAATATTTTCCAACATGATGTTTCAGAAAATCAGAATCTGCAATCAGGTCTTCTAAAAAGATTTTTTAGAAACAGTGCTCAGCAGGTATTTAGAATAGAAAAGACAGTGTTGGGAGTCATGGACTTACTTTACATATAAATCCAAATGCCTCGGGAAATCTATTTTGCCAGCAAGAATCTTCTGATATATACCAAATGGATTGTCATCAAAAAATGGAGGAAACCTATTTTAATATAGAAAATTTTCAGAGGTTAGAAAAGAAGTTCTAAAAATTTTATAAGCAATATTATGTTATAGCAATTTCCCTCAGAAATAATTGATGAAGTTGTTCTTTTTGCTAGGACACTACCAATCAAGTACTATCTTGAAGAATAATTTAAGGCTGCCATTGTAAAACAGAAAACATTTTTGTACACAACACACTGAATGCAGAATTAGAATTTAAATATAACAACAGAATAGAAAAATATAAAATTGCTACACAATTGCCATAAAAATCTAACTTATAAAAAAAAATTCAGTTCAAAAGTAGAAAATGCTTTGCTTTTATCTCCAAAACCCAGGGATATACTCTCCAAAAGAGCATTACCGTTTTTGATCTTGTCCTGTAACTGCCAGCACACCCTTATTTACCAGTTTCTCTCTAAAGTGTTAAAGGACCTTCACATGAATACATTATCCAGTTCAGTTATTTGTTGTACATCTTGAATTCAACTATGTGTTTTGCTAGATAAGGTTTTTGAAACAGTCAGACTGCTCACAACTCTCCAAGTGCAGCTGCCTTTCTGTGTGGGACAGATAAAGTTTTCATTTCAAAATCCTCCCCACGATGAATAGTAAACAACATGTAATTAAAATTCTACATTTATGTCTTCTATGAAGTTCTTCATGAAGTTATGAGCTAACAGAGAAACTACTTCTTGTCATACAGCTACAGTAAGACCTGAAAGTTTTCTGCTGTGCTTCCTTTACGAGTACAGCACATCCCTGATGGCTGCAAGAGGTGCATCAGTACAGCCAGGGCAGGCAGCTGAGCACAGGAGCAGTCAGCTTTCTGAGTGTCACTCATGCTCTTGAAAGTTAAACAGGAACCCTTCTAAGGGAATGGAATAGCTCATTCAGTAATCTCAGTCCTGCTTTACCCTCTGTAATCTGACCAAAACAACCCTCTTACTATGCTTCAGCTTCAAAATCCCCACAGAATTAAAAAAACCTGCAGCTTTTGAGTGCTGACCATACTAAAAACATCCAATCACTATTACAGTTTAAATAAAGTATTTTCACATCTCTCTAACATAATTACTTTCTCAGAAAACTTAACTCTGTGCATACGCACACAAATACAGTGCTTGTGGCTTTGGAAATCACTGATAGCACAAAAACAAGGATGAAAACAACATTTCTGCACTTCAGACTTTTTTTAAATTTTATGGTAGTCAAACTACCTTATTCTTCAGCAAGTAATATACATTATTTCCATTATGTTTTCAGAAATATTAATTTCTTCATTATACAGCTGATGATCAAGCGGATTAGCATTCCCTTTGAAATACTGTAAATTTCAGCCACAGGAATAATCAAATTCCATCAGAATAATTAAGTAAAGGTATTTGTAGGCTTATGGTGAAAAAAACATAATAATTCAAAGCACTGAAAAGCATGACTACACTATCTGGTTAGGGAAAGACTAAAGGACATTTTTTGTTGGTTTTCACAAAGTCAGAGTACTTTCTTTATGAAAAACTACTTCCCAGCTAACTGAAAAGTGGAAGAATCTCAGGAATAATACTTGTGCTATTAAAAATTCCTGCTTTGACACTAAAGAACAAGGAAAACATGATTGCTATTTAACATGCACCGGTTTTTTCACCACAAGAAAGTCTATCATATAGTTTCTTTTTTAGTCAAGCAACATAAATATCATTCACATTCTCCACAGCAAGTTGACAAACCCAATTTTCTACTTATTACCTATTAGAATCTACAAATACATAAAGAAATTAGAATATTTTAAACTATGTATTACAAAGCTACCAGCTGCAGTAAGCAGATTACTGTACATTACTGAGGTGTGAAATCAAGAAGAACAGAAGTACATATAATTTTTTCATATTTATATTGCATTGTTTTAATTTGCTTTCCCACTTTAAAAACCCAAAATTACTATGTCTAGAGTTCTTGTGAAAAATTTAAATCACAGTTGGCTATATAATAATTTTATTGCAACAAAAGTGCATTTGAACTCTATGCAAAATGACAATGGCTTTGAAACACTGCAGTTTTCTCATGGACAAACCAAGTAACTTGATTTTGATGCTTTTTATAAATGTCAATCTTCAACACAGCACAGATTTTAAACAAAACAACACAAGTATTGTGCTGGAAGCTACTTAATAAATCAGAAAAAATCCCCCTGAGTTTCAGACTTTCTTCACACCACAACACAAATACAAACAGCTGCCTTTTCACCAACTGAAAAGAAGATACAAAAAATATCATCTCTGTAAATGGGCGAACAGCTGCAAACCAATCCTTTTGCTAACTGAAGCATAACAATGGCACGGACATAAGTTTCCAAGACAGTCTGAAGAGAGAAGTAAAATCTCAAGGGAAAATATACAGGTCTGAGAATATGAAATTGCAGACAGGAACCATTAACCTACCTAAAATGCCAGACCACCACATCACATATGACAACCAAAGCTAAAGTAAACCCACAAATCCATATTAATACACAAAATTCGTATTAGCTGCATATCTGATAACAGTACAATTACAACCTAACTTATCTAATGTTAAATGACAAGCATATTTTTCTTTCCATTAAATAGCAACAGAACTCATTTACTCAAAATAAATAGATGTTTTTGTATTGACAGTTTGCTTATCTTGTTTAGATTAACTCAATGAACTTGGTGTTATCCATCTGTTAAGTTTTCTTATCACCCTTGCTTCTCCCTGTTCCTTCCCCCTTCTCTATTTTGCCTCAACAGGACCTTGCCTCAAACCTAGTTTGTGCAGAAGAAGAATTCAATGGGCCTCCAGAGATTAAGTTAGGGAAATAAGACACTGTTGAACCGAAGGTGTGGGTTTGTTTGTTTTTAGAGAGGCCATTTCCTTACATGCACACCTACCAATTCTTTTCAATTGCTTTTGGGCTTCAGGGAGACTAACTTCAGGAAATAACTACCAAATGTCTTACATTAATTTACTTGCAGACAATAACTTAGTCTTGAAGTCAGGTTTTGGTCACCTTCAAAATATTTTCAGATTTCTTACATCTTCTTTGAATTTTGAACTATAAAGTTAACTAGGACTGCTTCTGTAATAAAAGCCTTGATAGTAAATATCTAGCCAGATCTTGAGCTAGTGAGGAAAAGTGCTTCAAAACACTATTGCTAAGAACAGTAAAAAGTTTATAAAATGCTAAAAGCATACATTCATTGTGACAACCTTCCCATCTAAAGGAAACACATACAAGCCATAATCTCTATCCTTCTTTAATCCCCTAAAAAAACACCCTAAGAAAGTAGCATTTCCCCATCTTTAAAAAGTCCAAATCAAACAAAAAAAAAAACTCCAAAAAACAAGCCTCAAAACACAATCACCCCAAATATATAAGCTTGTATGGAGTCCCTATTCCAGCTTTGGAGAATGACTGAATGCTGCTGTTTTTAATTTTTTAGTCTTGGATGCAATCCCTATCCAAAGCAGCATTCAATCATTATAAAGAGTGAGTCTATTCAAGCACTGTAATAAAAAAACCTTAGCAAATCACACACAACAGACAGCTGCTCTGTCAGTCAGCCTATATAAAACCTCACTTGACTTTCAGGACAGTGTAAGCTATCTCTATTGGTTAAAAGTCTCTAAAAGCCAAAGTGCTCATTTTAAGCCACCCACTCTGAAATCCAGGTCTCATTCCCTGAGCCAGTCAGTGTCATGACACAGAAGATCCTACATAGAAACAACAGCAGCTGCTCCCATTTTTAATGAACAATATATACCAGTCATGTTTCAGTGGAACACACAGAAGCCATACTTCAGCACCCTGTGGTCTTGAGGTCTCAATGACTCCAAATATCTTGTCTGATGGCCACCTGTAGTCTTTGTTAACTTTGTAAACTACATTTCTATTAGTGGTCTAGAGGAGAGAATCCTCCCAACATCTCTGTAAGGCGTGCAAATAAATAAGGTCCAATATCCACTAACACTGAGACCACACAGACCTAACAGAGTGGCCACACTGAAACCCCTGGCAGGAAGGTAAATCACAGCTGGGTGACTGCAGCACCTATGCTCATATTACAGCCCAGACACTTTTATCTACAGTCTTCTTGCTGTCCAAGGCTAAGAATAGTGGCAACAAGCTTGCTGGGAATCTCTTTTTTCTCTCTGAGAAGGACTCTTTTGACCAACTTGGGCTGCTCACCTTGCAGGAAGCAATGGAAAAAAGGTGGAGCCTGGTCTCTGCAAATCAGCCTCCATAAATAACAACTTGGGCCAGCCAGCAACTACGTTTATTGCTTTTCTGTCTACTAATTGCCATAGATTCAAAGTCAATGCATATGTAAGCCTTCAGGACACTACGAAAGCAAGCAGTGGGGAGCAATGCTGTGCTAGGGAAAGTTGTGTTGCTATTGAGTGAACAGCAGTACCCCACAATGTGATTAGAGCTCTGAAGTGACCACCCTTTCATCAGGGGAGCTACTTGCTCAGGCAAAATTACAAGCTTGTCCAAACAATGCAAGAGTCAGCGAAGTCACTTTGAAATGACAGAAATACACAGAGAAAAGGATGAATAAATCCAAGCAAGGACACTGTTCTGATCATTCTACAGGGCTGCAAATTTATTAAGAAAGGCCACAGAGGACACCTGATGCACCTGGGGCCCAAGAAGGTGTAGAGCTCAGAGCCAGGTACCAGGCAGAAGGTATGAAACTATGAAGAAGGTAGAACTATGAAATCAAACTGATAAAATACCCTATGTTTATTCAGAAGCTATGAAAACCTTGCTTTCACCTGCATTTGTCCTATAGCACCCACCACGGCAAAGCCAATTGCTTTCAAAAATCCAAACCTTTTTTCAAGTACCCTCAAACAACACAGCCAAGACAAAGAGGAAAACCACAACAAGTAATGAACAAGTTATTATATTAATGCCAGAAACCGTTTCTTCAGTTTGAATTTGTATCTTCTGAAAACATTGCTTTATCAAAAAAATTCCACAACAGCAAAAGCAGCATTTGAGCAAACTGATTTCAAACAGACCTATAAAGCTTTTCACTATTCTTCTTCCTCTGGTTTAAAGAAAACCAGTGCTCCATTATAATACAAATTGTATTAAAGTCTTCCTACTTGCCACTGTGCATTTTTACGGACTAAAGCTCCCACTGTAACTAGGATTTCCCTATGTTGGAAATTAATTACAGAAGTAGTCCTGTTCTTTACCCTTTAAATGTAAAGGACCTCGTAAATAAAAATCTAAACTTCAGCAAAACCTGAATTTCCAAACACATAAGGAAAAGAGAAGCTGTTAAAGTATTAAGAAAAACAAAACAAAAAACCCAAACCAAACAGAAAACACAAACTCAAAACAAGATACAAAACCAACAAACTCAAAATCCTAAAACATTCCCACAACAAGTGATATCTGTAGTTTTCTAAAGCTTCCCAATTCCTTTCTTCAAAAGCAGAAATTAAACCAGTAAATCAATAATAAATTTGGCCCAAATTTGCTTATCCAAATATTGTAAACAGAACTAGCAAATAATTCTGTATTACATAATATTGCTGTGGTATAGTAATTATCACTTACCCTGACAACATCTCAAATATAAGAATTCCTAGGGCCCACCAATCCACAGCTCTTCCATGGCCTTTACTTTGTATGACTTCTGGTGCAAGGTACTCAGGAGTGCCACAGAGAGTCCACGTTCTGGTTGTAAAAGAAGGGAAAAAAAAAAGCACAAAACAAACAACAATAGCAGATCAAATTGAAACTGAAATAACAGTTACAGGAAAAACCAAACACAGACATAAGAACTACCCAACATATACCTACCTATGTATTTACAATACAAAGGAATAGAGACATAAGAAAGGCCTGCACAAGATTTAAACAGACTGCTTTGATGATGCTGTCCAATTCTCCTGGAATACAGATATGTGCAAATTAAGAAACCGCCTGTCTCAGAAAATACCTGTGCATAGAGTTTCCCAGCTGGTGCTGTGGTACTCCACCCATTAAGACTATACATTGTTTTGAATTATTAACAGTGTTTTTCATGGACTCCTTCTGACAGGCCCAGCAGAAGACAAGCTTAAATGGCTTTTTCCAGAAAAACAAAGTTTCATTTAGAAAAAAGAAAAGAAGGGAGTTTTTAAAGCAGTCGTAGTTTAAATCAGTAAATAATAGCACATATATGAAGATTTGTTTTACAATCTAAGTAAAGTTTTTCAAATAGTATTGAAATCTAACCTGTCATCACTTCCACAATATTCATTAAAAGGGAAACATTTGTATTTTTAGTTATTTTAAATATTTACAAGGTGTAGTCAAGCAAGTATGAGATAAGTAGGCAATACTTTTTGATCTATTTTTAAGTCATTTTTAATTGTAGCTTTCTATGGTAAGGTCAAAATAAAACTCTTATATTGCTAACTAACTGAAGTTCAAGTTCTATAGAGAAAAGAAAAACTGAAGCTAAGCAGTTATGTTTACAAAGACCAAATTATAATTGAAAATAAGAATATTCTGATGTAATTTCTTTCAGTAATGTGAACTTTTCATTGTAAAAATATCCATGTAGAATTTTCTTGGCTTCACTCCCTTGACTTAGGTTTAAATATACTTGAGAGAAAAAGGTCCTCTCATTTTGAATAAATTACCCATCCCTGGCAAGTCAGAAGATAAAACTTTGAAAATGTGCTCACCTATTCAAGAGAAATTGAAATCCCAGCACAGAATAAGAAAGAAAACTGTATCAGATTTTAAAAGGAGCTCTAGTAAAATATGACAAAGACTATAATCACAAATGGTCACCACATGATTTCTAACTTGCGCCAAAAAATCCTGAGTGTTTGTGAGAGGAAGAATTTCCTCCAATTAAACTGTTAAGACACTCCTGAACAAATGCATTAAGATGAACAGCAATCACCTTTAGAAATAATACTAATTCAATTTCTTTTTTTCTGAGAATGCAAGGAAGATGATCGTTCCATCCTACTCTGTGCTGATGTGGCCTCACCTTGAGCCCTGTGTGCAGTTTTGGGCAACAAAATGTAAAAAAGACATTAAGCTACTAGAGGGTGTCCCAAGGAGGGCAATGCAGATGGTGAAGGGTCTGGAGAAGCCTTATGAGGAGGGGCTGAGGGCACTTGGTCTGTTCAGACTGGAGGAGACTGAGGGGAGACCTCATTGTGGTCTTCAACATCCCCACAAGGGGAAGCAGAGGAGCAGGCACTGATCTCTTCACTCTTGTGCCCAGTGAGAGGACTCAAAGAAACATAAGGAAGCTGAGTCAGGGGAGGTTTAGGTTGGATATCAGGAAAAGGTTCTTCACCCAGAGGGTGGTTGAGCACTGCAGCAGGCTCTCCAGGGAAGTGATCACAGCACCAGGCCTAAGAAAGTTCAAAAAGTGATTGGAAAATGCTCTCAGGCACAGGGTGTGACTCCTGGGAATGTCCTAGGCCAGGCCAGGAGTTGGATTTGAGGATTCTGATGCGTCCCTTCCAACTCAGCATAATCTATGACTCCTTGCAATATTTTAAAGGGAGCTTTTGTTTCTGGGGTTTTTTTTCAGTTGGTTGGTTTTTTTAAGCCTTGAACATTTGATTCATAAAAATAAGATAAAGGAAGGGAAGCTGTATAGTCAGTTAAGGCTTTAGCTGAAGAATTACAACTTGAACTTCTTTAAGCTTCAGTTTACTATGGCAAAAGCCAAATTATTCCAGCTAAACTGTCAGAAGCACTAGGCACACTTTGCATTCAATGCACTTCAAGGTTCTTGAAATGACATTTTTAAGTGTAAAGAATACATTTTTATAATTAATTTATCCAAAAAATATGAACTCTCATTTTCCAAATCAAGGATACTGAATTTTTACATACAGTGCTGCTTTACACTACTGCCATCTAGCAGCTACCTAGATCAGGACTATGGAATTAAGACTAACATATTTTAAAACAAAGTACTTCTCCCTCTCCCAAATTTAAAAAGCTGTATCAGTCATGTGACTTAATCACACTGATTTAGGCAAATGCCTAAATGAAATCAGCTGACTGCAAATAAATTAGCTGACAGTTTTACCATGTTTTTATTCTACCAAGAGGAAAACTGTGAATGTAACTTGCCAATGCAATCTGAAGTTTCCTAGCTGCACTAGGAAATAAAATTTATTACTACCACATTAACTACTTCCTTAATTTCAATCAAGAAATGTATGTTTATTAATTACACAAAAACTTGGAACTCATGTTCTTTTTTAAGATATGCATTTGTTCCATAAGATTGTGACTTGTGTTTCCTCTTTTGTTGGCCATGAAACATACTAAATAGTATTTTGGAAAACACATCAAGTAGATGCTACAAAAAGATAATATGTTAAATTATTTTTTTAATCATTACTGTTTTATGGCTACTGCATATTTATCTGAAGTTCCAGATAACTTATTTGAAGATAAATTACAATGAAAAAAGGTAAGAATAGACTGTTCCCTTCAAATGGCTACAAAATATTCACTCTTCTGAATTTTCAAGATAAAAGCTGAAATACAAGAAAGTGGTAATTGATAAGCTTGAATATGTAATTTTAAAACATGAAATATAGAATCTACTCTGGTTAAAAAGGTAAGCTACATAATAATTTTGTGAAACTACTGAAGAGTACTGTGTGAAGAAGTTCAGTCTCGATGGTTAATGTGTTTCAGCATTCTACACCATTCAGCATCCATCTGTGTACCTGAAAGCTTTTTGCATATGAGACAGATTTGTTTTGGTATTCTGGCAGTTTCTCTATAATTATATTTAACAAAGATTGTTTTGCATGCAGCCAACAAAAATTTGTTCTGCAAGACATTCTTGCTTGCTTGTACAGTGACAAAAGGTAGACTTTGCAAACTAGACTTACTACGTCTTACATCGCCTTTCTCTCTTTAGTCCACTGTGTGGAACAGTCATGAGGCACATCCAGCCCATGAAACAATGCAGAACTGTCCCCAATATGTTTAAGATTAATCACTTCAACTTTCTAGAAAGACTCATGGGTAAATTTCTTTTTTAGGAATGTAAACCGAATAAACTGAAATTAACAGTGAATAACATTCCAGAAAAAAGAAAAAAGATCACTCGAGTCTTTTTACCTGTCTTATTTAAAACTGTCGATAAAAAACCCCATAAAATTCCATGCAGATTAGCCTTGTGCTTCTCTGAAAGAACATGGGAATTAAACGCCAACCCTCCAAAAATTCCCAAAAAACACTAAACACCCGAATGAAAAAAAAACAACATCCAAAAACCACACAAAAAAAGGAAATCGGAACAGAAAAACATTTCAATAAAAGTACTATACCCAAAAAGTGGTATATGCGTTTCAGAAAGAGAAAGGGCTACAGTTGTAAAGTTCAAAGGAAATTCTTTTTACAGCCTTCAGGTATCAGTAATTTATAAAAACCCCCTCCCCAACTTCCTTCCTGAAATTGCCCTTTTTTAGAAGTAGTGGCACATCTATTTTATATGAATGTACTTACAAGAAACTGAAAAGGTTATTAAGTCTTCAGTTAAGCAACATCAAGGTGGAAAAGAGAAGAAATAAACAGCAGCTGAGGCAAAGACACACTGTTTTGGAGAAAAATTCAGAGTTTTTAAACATACACTATGAGTGAAAAGGGAGGAACAAGGATAAACAGAAGGACATACCAACAAGGAACAGAAGGAGCAAAGAAAACCTCCTCTGTCTCTCTAAAAAAAACATTGAGAGTCTAGCCCTTCAGAAATTGTAGTAACAAGAAGGTACAGGTGCAGGCTGCTTTCCACAGTGGGAACATGAGCTATGAGCAAAACCCTCTTTCTGAAGAGCAGCTTAACTGTAGAGGTACATGGTGAAAATTTCATCCCTTTACACACGGCAGTGTGTAAGAAAGGAAAACGTCTACAGAAAAACCCCAATTAAGCAGCTACAGAATCATTTGGTGAAGTATTATTTATCTGGAATGTGAGATCGTATCCCAAGTCTTCTGCAGACCATGTTTTCATTTATGTAAAGTGTCCTCTTTCTAGGGATGTCTCTGCTGATCCTGAGAGCAGGTTACCTCACAATGTTTAAAGAACACAAATACTTCAGGTCTTCTTCTTGCCATTCATGTATGCTGTGTATATGCTCACATCTATACACTCACTGACACCCATACACATAAGATTCATTAGTACAGATATCTGCCATGCATAAAAATGACAATATCTCCTATAATTTTGATCAAATAGGCTATGCCATAAAGAAAAGCACCTACTGGAGGGCACTAGTGAATAAAGGGTTTATAACTGTATATTTTTACAGTGACAAAACCAACATTGTGAAAATGACTTCAGCTAGTGGGGAGAATACCATGTAGTTTCAAAAAAAAAAAACAAAACCCCAAACCCAGTAACACAAAAAAATTAACCAGATTTGCATAGGTGCAACCTGTGCAGTCTTTGCCACCTGTGCTCTAACTGATAATGTTTTTGCTTATTTCAATTTTATGTTCTGCAGTCATGTTACCTGTTGTACATTTGAAGGAAAATCAGCTATGAATACAAAACTACTATAATCTTCTATGATTCAACAAAAACTGATCAACTCCACTGCCCCCAAGCAATATGGAGAACACAAACCCAATTAAAACCAGTAGCAATCAAGTTTGATATCCTAAAATATATTTGAACAAATTTACTCTTAGAGATTCATCTACCAGGTTGAAAAATATACTCTGATATGAACTATCACCTTATTTAATGAAGGGTTACTTCTCTTGTGCCTTAAACCCACAGAAGCACAAAACAAGAATTACCACCAGGCGGCAGTATATACATATGAAGAGCAAGTTGTGAGTACTTGTATGAAAATGTCTTATAAAGAGATTGCACTACTTTCTTACATGGAATATGTTAGCTCTTCCTGCAAAAAGGTTTTTGCTTTAAAAACAAAGTATTAAAATGAAAGGCCAGAATTTGTAGGCCTTTTTACTTGCCCAGTGAAAACTTTATTAATATACTCCTAATAAAAATTATTAAAACAGATTTTCAGACCTTAAAGGTTAATAGAACTTTTGATTCTATTTTGAGATGTCATTGGTCTCATCTGACTTTTACTTCATAATGGATGCATTAAGCAGCTTCTTGTTACTGATAAGTAAAACCTTACAAAAGAAAGGCCTTGTAAAATCATGGCTCAGGCCTGTAACTTTGGTTAACTAGAAAAGGACTGTGGGAAGGAGACTCAGCTGAATTAGGGGTAGAAAAACAAGTTATGTAACCATGGTGTGTTCACATCATGGTGTATGGTCGTTGAATTATGTTTGTTATGATTTACAAGTATGTAGCTGCTAAAGCAGCATCAAACAGGTTGATGACTGAAGAGGATGAGCACCCATGTAGAGCCTAACTCAGCACCGTGCTGCCTCAATCTGAACAATCAAATAGAGTCTCCCTCAAGAGATGACTCAAAGGCATAACATCAAGCCTTGTCACACCACTCTTCTGATACAACAGGCTGGTTTTTACCTCCCTTTTCTTGAATCCCAATGCTCTTGTTTACTTTTAAAAGCATGTATTATGGTCTTGAAAGAGTAGTCCAAACAGAGAGAACAGAGAAATCACTGGAGGGGAGCCTCTGCATCACCAAAACTCACATATGTAACTAAAGCTAACAGTAATACAGAAGCTAGATTTAAATAAATCAGTGCTGCTGAAGCTGGCCTTATGGTTTCTGTCTAGGCTTTCACAGTTTCATTTTTGCCACAGGCTAGTGAAAACACTGTATCTAGTTTTAAAATCACTCTTCAAAAATCTCTAAAAGGAAACTAGAAGGAAACCTGAGTTATAAGACATATTCAGTATGTATGGAGGATTAATTTATGTATCTTAGTATTGGTTCATATTATTTTCCTTAACTCCCTTTTTCCAACATGACTGCTGAAAACTTAAATATACAAAACCAGCCATATAAAAATATTTTCCTGTCATTGCTTATGTGTGATATTGCTCCTGGTGATACCTAAGGGATAATACTGCTTTCCATTCAGCCATTTAAAGATTATAATTTCCTTCATATTAAGGGATTTGATACGTGTGAACCACATGGAGTGTTAAATCAAATGCTGAGCATCTGAAATCAAACATTTTTTTCTAACTGTTTAGCATGCAAAATGTAATTACCAGAACAAAACCCGACCTACCTGTCCACCAGTTTTTTTGCAAATCCGAAGTCAGTAAGCTTGATATGTCCTTCTTTGTCTAGTAATATATTTTCAGGTTTTAAGTCTCTGTAAACTATTTCTTTGGAGTGCAGGTATTCTATTGCACAAATAATTTCCGTCGAGTAAAACAGTCCTGTGCTGTTGTTGAAACGCCCCATGTTGCGCAGGTAACTAAAAAGTTCTCCTCCTGGCACGTATTCCATTAGCATATATAAAAAACGTTCATCGTGGTTGGTCCAAAATCTGTAACAAAAGTATTGTTTTAGTGAATAAAGAAATTAATGTCTTTGATTTGCTTTACAAGTCAATGTCTGTAAAATGGCCTCTGCTACCTCAACTGTGTACATAACTAATTTCTGACTCCTTGTCTGCAAACATTAAAACCTCCAAGAATCCAGCAGGATTATGTAATACACTTGAGTAACGACCTTAAACTACACTACAAAACCAGATAGCTGAGGCTAAGTACAGCACAGGACAAGAAAAAACTTTAATTGATAGATTCTGTTTCATCATGCCAAACAGGTCTCTTCAAAGCACCAAATAACTGACCCAATATAAAGACCACACACCTTGCATTTTATATTATCAAGCATTACCAAAGTGATGGGGGTAAGCAGAATCTGCTTTTGTAAAGACTTTCATGACAATATGTTCAAAACCAGACATCAAAGAGTTCTCCTCCTGTCCTATGCCTTCCTCCCTAGAGATACACAATCCCAACTAAAGCATCAGATGACAACCCTTGATCTTTCACAATAACAAAAATGATAGCAGAACAAGATTCATTTCTGTACCTCAGAATTAATCCAAGGATAGGTACCTTCCATTCCTCAGACTACAACCTTTAATTTAAGAGCTATTTCTGGGGTAGCCAGAGAAACATAAAGAACAGGTATAGAGGAAAGAAAATAGTTATATGTGGCTTTAAAATGTTTCATTACAGAATATAGGAATCTTCTCTTCTACATTGCCCTAAATTATCTTTTATTTCATCTATCTACATTAAACAAGTCACCTTACCCCTAAATGTAGCTCAACAGTTAAGAAGAAAACAAATAGGTGGTAACATCTTGAAGAACACTGCCATTTAAAACAAAGAACTATCCCTAATTCCATAATAAAAGATAGAGAACACTGTATCCTTACCTACTTATTGGTACAGTGATACAAGAACAGAAGCTACTTCAGCCTCTCGTCAGTGCTTCTGCAGTACCACAAATACCTCATGGTTAATCAGGGCACAGAGCCTCAGGAAAGGTGAGCAGGAACTGAGCTCCACAACACATGAATGACTTTTAGTCCAGAAGATTTTATTTTTCACAGTAGCACTGAGGCAACCAAGGAAACAAGACAGACTAACAGACATGAGCTACTGCTCTTTGATTCCCTCAGTAAAGGAGAAAGCAGAGCCCAAGCTTGTCTTCTGCTTTTATGGAACTTCTTCCCTATCACAGTCATCAACATCATTAATTGGCTCTTGGTGATCACAGCATCTTTACAGACTACACAAAAACACTCTGAAAATGTATTTTACATAATTAAGCAAAGCTATACCTACAATAAACAATGAAAGAAAAGTAGAAATGGGTGAAAAAAAGCAAAACACCTATATATAGTAGAGGAAGAGCAAAATCTGACAATACAGAGGGGAAAAAATGGAACTTCTGCATCATTAAGCACAGAATTTTTTACAAGAATTAATTTCTTAAAAAACTGACTCTTAAAGGTTTGTCTATCCACAGAAAAATGGACACATTATTTGGTATACATGAAAAAGAGCAAAATGAAGAATTTCTGTACTTGCAATTCCGACTGCTTTAAATGGTAATGTAATACTAAAAGAAAAAAAAAATCACAGAAGCTGTGATTAGAATAACAGGTGGTGTCATTAACTCTACAATTCAGCTTGCTACATAAACTTGAGATGCCACTGTGAAATCCTACAGACTAACAACCTGCTTCAGCTTATACAGCTACAAGACACAGTTGATTTTTATTAATTCTTCCTCTCTTCAAAAACATGTCAACATTACATCTCACTAAGAAGACTTGCACCACAGTGAATATGACACATTACTCAATTGTCAGTAAAGATTGCCTAGGAATCTCCAGTGATCAGTTGTTGCAGAAGCACTTAGGAAGTGTTTAGAAAAAAATTGTTTAAAAAATAACATAGATAAATAACGCCAGTGTCTACAGAAAAACTGTACCTCACTATATTTAGAATAGGTATTTGTCAAAAGTAACAGATAAAGGAAAAAAACCTCCATTCTTTACATATAGGAAAACTTATGGAATTTCCAAACACCAGCACACAATTATGTGCAGCATTACTTTATAATTTTCCGTCATAAAATCCTGAAATACTATGCTGCACTGACACCAAAGGAAAATGCTATCTGTGTTAAAGATGGTGAAGCTAACTGAAAAGATAAAAACCAGACCATGTAGATCACACACTTTAAAGGCATTAAAGCTGAACTATATAATTTTTCCCCATTTTTGTTAAACACTTACAGTAAAATAATAACAGATAAAAAACCAAACAAATTGGGCAGGAGGTGGCTGAAAAAAATCTTTTAGTCACACAAAAAACTGCAGAAAGTGTTATTTGTCATACCATCTAGTGATAATCATTCACAAAGGTTTGTTTAACCTAAAGCACATAAGTATCTTTGTGACTTAAATTTTAACTATCTCACTTCAGCTATGTTGCTTGGAGTCTCCTCTGACAAGGGAAAAATCACATGGACAATTATATGAACATAGCTGCTGATGCAACATGCCATTGGACATTTCAACAGAAAAAGCAGAGCTCTAGAAGACATGAAAGATGTTTGCTTTGCATACAAAGAGAACTATTTGAATTGTGTCCTTTGGCAACATGAAAAATCTGATATTTTGTAAATAAGGTGTGAATGAAATCCAGGAAAACTCCCCTAGTTTGGATTTTTAATCACTTCTATATGAACATGAATCCTCCCTGTCTCTGACACATCACCCAAATTTCTCTACTCCCACTGTTCCTGACACACAGACCTACTGGGATGGGGTTTGCCTGGGAATTTGTTCATTGTTTTTGGTAGGGTTTTCCTTTCAAGAAATTCAAGATGTACACAGATACATATACAAAATCCTGTTCCCCCCATTCCAACCATACTTCAACCAGTCTAACCAGATGTACTCAGCTTCTCCATCTTGCTTTCTTCCATGAATCTCAATCTCTACATATTCTAGAACTTGTCTTACTGATACTATGCCACATACAGGATTTCTGAACACTAGCAGGAAACTAACAGCATCATGATGCTGGGAAAGCCAACACCACACCAGGGAAAAAGCCTCCTCCTGCAGGGCTCATTCCATCTTCTGAATGATGATGACCATGCTGTTCCCTTCTTCTTCTTCTCCCTCTGATACTTGCCTAACCCTGGCAGGAAGCTGCACTCCCTGCAGCTAGATTAACTAATGCTAATTTTGTCTAATTCTATGTAAAACTGATTAAGGCAGGTAAATGGAAACAAATCTTAGTTAATAGCTGGCCATGTATCCGTGCATGAGAAAACATAAATGGAAATTAACCTGCAATTACCAGAGGTTTAGTAATGTCATTAATAGATACAGACTCAGATACACAAGAAGCACTGCGGTGCTGTGAACAGAAAAGTATGAGAAAAGTTCTCCATTTAGCAATGGGACCACTGGGATCATTAGAGTTACCTCAATTCCACTAAAAAAGAAGTATTCTTCATGAACTGTGTTTAAATAATGCTTCTCAATAGGTTCCATCACTTAACTTCAAATACAGGAAAGTCCAAGAAATGCTGCAGTTATTTAAACTCTTTAAAAATAAAGTTTGCAGAAGTTCATTTAAGTTTTTAAAAACTTGCTATTAAGTCTGGGAATATCTTTAGCTATTTACCAATATCTACAGCACATACACGTAGAAATACTTTCATCACAATTCTAACATCAAGAATCATTCTAGAAGTCATTTTGATGAGCCAAAGCTAACAATTCTTCATTAGTATTTTCCTCTCACTTTCAAAAATGTCTCTTCTGCAGTGCAAAGATAAGAGAGAAAACACCTTATAATAAATTGTTTCAATGTTTAAATAATGCCTCTTTATTTTAAATTCTTGATTCTTCTAAAATATGTATTTCATTCCAAAGTCCATTTTAATCTAGATTACATATGAGAAATTAAATACTCTGTGTCATTAAAGTACCTAAGAACTTGCAATGAGATTCTGGAGTACTTTAACGGCACTTCCTGTATGAGTGAAATGAATTAAAAAAATAAAACAACTTACAATCTGATCAAAAAAGGGTGGTTGACTTCTTTCAAGACAGACTTTTCATTGTGCACATGTTGCTCTTGCTTCAGTCGAATGACATCAGGAATGCTCATTACTTTCAGTGCAAAGTAACGCTTGGCCATTTTCTCCTTCACCAGGTGAACACGTCCAAAGGTACCCGTGCCTGAAAAGTTGGAGAAGAAACATCAACTTAGCATAAAAAGGGAAAAAGAACAAAGATAATTTGCTAAATTAAAACCTACAAGAACTGCAGTTATTCAGGTGCGGAGATTATAAGATTATAAACTTAAATGTGTACAAAGAGGCAAAGCGATTCAGTAGGACAAGGAAGTGATGGGAAAAAATACATAAAATTTGCTGATCCTTCTAAAAATTAATACATTTTTAAAAATCTGCTTATAGTGCTCAGTGCTATATCACTTGGAAACAGCAGCTGTCTGGCACCCCTTTTTTTTTACAGTAATGTACTCCTTTTTGAACTCACTCTAAAAAATAAAGAAGGAAAATAAAAACGTAGTGACTTTTAAATAAAGCATTAGGCATTTCTCTATTCAACAGTCATTAAAGTTCCTTTTAAGTGCATTGCACTCAAGACAATCATATAACTGAACTGAGTATCTCTTAGTTTGAAATCAAAGTTAAAACCGGCACATTTAGCCAGACTGCTATTTGTTGCGCAGCAGTTTTACACATTTGAAGACCAACACAAATTTCAGCTCATTAGGTGATTGCTTACTGTTTTTCTGCTCATTAAACAATGAACAAAGGTTCCATTACAACAGTGCACCTGATCTTTTGAATCCCATTCTCAGACAGCAATATGTACCACTATAAAGGACACCTGGCATTAAAACCAAGCATCTAACTTGTGAAAGGTCCCTCTCTCCAGAAAAGTCAAAAGCTTAATACTTCAGCTCACTATCATCCCCTTACTTGCACATACCCTAGAAAAGGCAGCACAGACACCTGCTGCAGTATTATTAACTGGTTTGTTACTTGATTTCAGATTGTGTTGACCAGTTATGACCAATTTATAGTAAAGACAATTTCCTAAGATGTGCAATAGGTACAGGGAAAGGAGTGCGTATGTGAAAGGAAATACATTTTTGAGAGATAGGTAGGAGCAAGAAACCAACAAATTAACTTCTATAATTCCATTATTGAGGAGATGAGAAAAAACAAGGGAATTTTTGCCTCTGCTAGCTTCAATTTATGCTTGAAGTATTTCTTTTCTGTATGTGGATTCTCAGCTAAAATATTTTATGTTATTTAACAGTTTTCCTTTCCAATCACTTAAAACGTTGTTTAAGACAGCATTTACTAAAAACCACTAAAAACTACTAACTCCAGCAATCCAGTTTTATGGAATTTGCAGCTCCACTACCAATACAGATTTCAAAGCCAGTTTTCAAGATAAAAGTTCTCACTACACAAACACATCAAGCATTACCATTGTCCAAGCACAAAAGATTCTATCAAAGAAGTTTTACATTCCCACCTGTCCTGAATTACAGTTCTTTAACCATGAAAACTACATCTCAGAAAAAGCCTGCTTTTATAGCAAAGTAAACCATCAGGTTACCCTGGAAAATTTATCATGCAATGAAATCCTTTAACAATGTACTCATATTACATGACTATATCTGCAAACAACTTTATTTGCTCAGGGACAGGCTTCTGCAGTAAAAAAACCCCAAACAAATAACATAAATCCAACAAACAAACAAACACCAAAAAGGGCCCAAAAGTTTCCAAACAGACACATCTGTTCAAAATACTTTAAATACGGATTACTTACATTTACACTGCATATCATTACAGACAAAAAAAAAAAAAGAAAATTAACTCAGTTATTTCTGAATTAGGAGCTGAAATTTAAATTCTGAGTAAAAACATTGTGAAAAATAATGATAGTCATATGGCACACTAAAACTAGAAACCATCTTTGATTTTTGAGACTTCCAAATGTGGACTCAGGGAAATTAACAATACTAACCCCCCATAAGCAAATGTGGTTTTAGATGCATTTTGATACTTGTACAAACAAAGTGCTTCCACAGACATATCCAACATGAAAGTCAAAAGTGAACACATATCTAATTGTTTCTAGATCTCTAGTGATTACATGCTTCAGGACTTGTTCTACTTGTTTAAGAACTTTTTATTTTAGAATGCTTTACTTTTCCTTATGCTAATAATTTCTCTTTACAAACCACTGGTCAAAAATAACAACAATAATAACAGAAATCCCAAGTTCCACCTAATTTCAGCGAAGAACCTGTCAGAGACCTATTTAGCAATAGTTCTAACTTTGGAAACACTTTCTCTGTAAAAACACCTCTGCCAGGAACAGCAAAGCCTGGCAGGCTATTCCAGAATAGTGGCATGGCCTAATCTACAAAGCCTCTGGGAAAACCAGACGACCACACAGACAGGTGAGAACACAGAACCTCCCTAACCAGTTTTATTGCTGAACTGATCCCAGGCAGTCTATTCTCAAACATCTTGAGCACACTTGCCAGCAACTATAAAAATCAAGACCATACAGACCGAGAAGCCATCTAACACTTGTTTTGAGACATGTCTTCCCAAAATATGCATTTTCTCCCCATCAAGTCTTCTCAGAAAATCCATTAAGCCTGCATGAACTGGCAGTACCCACACACCCACCACTCTTCCATGGGACTAATTGTTATGCCTTTTTCTTGTTTTGTTTTATGCTTAGCCAGTCTTTAAATAACCAGGTAAAATTTGCATAAATAACTGCAATTAAAAATCTCACGTCAAACCTGCTCATGCTTTTAGCCATTTCTGCTAACATTCTTTAAGTGTTCTTCCTTGCAATTGATAGGGAAGGTAGGAGGCTGCAACAAGATGTTATTGTGGTTGTTTAGCATAGGCAAGTATATCTGTTCTATAAGAACAGGTTCTTGTGTTGTGAGTAGATGGAAATTCTGCCCCTCAGATTCATAAAAAGAAAAAAAAAAACCTGAAGCAGTAAGTGGCACTGAGCAAGACAAAGGCCCAGCTCCATAAATTTGAGGGAAGATTTTTGGCAGCAAAAAGGCAGTGTTAATAATCTTCCATCAAAGCCCCACTCCAGGTGAGGAGACATCTAACTCATGGAACAATTTCTGTTAATCCCTATGAAAGAACTGTTCCACATTTTCCCCTGATCACCTCAGAGTTCATCTGTGTGAACCAAATGAAGTTGACCTCTTGGGACAGATAAGTAAATATTCCTTATAATTACCTTAAAATGGAAATATTCTACACTTGTCTGTAAGAATTAAGGGAAACAGTGTTCACAAATTTGCACTTTAGTCTACTCATGTTTATTTCATATTTAGTTCAAACCAAGAGAACTCGAGGGACATGGTACCATTCTGGATTAGCCCTGAGATCTACCAAGTATTATCCTGCTGAAGCAAGAGCAATGGCTTCATACACTCCATACACATATACCTCTATCTGTCTGTTTAATTTAGTGCACGTTACCAGAGTTTCAGAGCAAAACAAAGCACCTACATGATAAGATCATACCACAAGAAAACAGCTGTTCTTACCAAGTCTGAAGGCAGAGTTGTAGTTTATTTGCACAGGCCCCTTCTCCCTGCTAAGGCATATGGTAAGTGAAGGTCTCTGGCCACCAGTGACAACAGCAAGAATGGCGCCTGTGCTATTAGCAACACAATTCATGATTTTCAGGACTAAATGGGCAAACAGAAAAAAATATGCAAAATGCTAACCACTAATCCAGTATAATCTGTTTACAACAGAAACAAAATTCTTGGATCCCACTGCAAATTTTATGTGCTTGCAGAGCTTGAAGGAATGCCTGCAATCTTCTCCACTAGGTAACCTTCTCATGTTAAACACGAAGAGATGAGGTCAAAATCTGCAGAGGACCAACTTGGGCTATGTATCAAACACAAGTAGGGTATTTTAAGTCTTACAAAACAAGCTGGATTCGCTAATACCATTCAAAACCACCATAGCCAGTTTCCATTTTGTTCTCTTTGAAGCCTGGCAGAAAAGAATAAAGAATGTGGGAACATTTCTGATGCAATTTCAGATACTTTTGATGCTAGGTAAAACAATCCTGCAACTTTTGATCAGCTAAAACAATTTTGTGAGTAGTCATGTAGTGACTATTTTGCTATTGATGTAGATGACTAATTTAATGCTTAGATTGCCTCTTTATTTGCTCCCATTAATCAGACCCAGCTGTTTTAATCCCCAGCTCTTTCTTAAAACCAAGTTTGCCTTGCTCAGATAGATACCATCTGTTTTAATGAGGAATAAACTAGGTCATGTGAGCTGTGTGACCCTGGGGGCTGCTTTCCGAGTCGCAGAAGGGTTGGCCCTGCCTTCAACAGATGCCTACAAAAATCATCAGATACATTCACTTTTATTTACAGTTAGAAGAAACATTTTCTACTATGACACATTAGTCTTTATTAATAGTCACAAGCACAACAGACTTTACTCTGTTAAATATCAGATATTAACTGATAACAGATATTAAGTGATATGTATCAGATTGCAAACTAACTACTAAATGTGAAATTTTGTCTGCCATTTAATCGCTGTCTTTTTTTGGGATTGAACTTCAACAGGCTAGACTAGGAAATGGGGTTGTCAGTTCTTGACAAAAAAGTGGAAAAGTGGCACAGCAAAGGAAAACCAGCCTGCCCAAACAGACTGGTAATCAGAAGATTAACACTTGGGAGAATGATTTAGGGAAACCACAAGGCACAAGTAACTGTGGGCTTCTACAACAAAAGATGTGGCTGGCAAATGAATAGGACAACTCAAAATGAGGACCATGATGATTTTGGACATCACAGTAGGGAAGTTTAGATTTTCATTAATGTGTCAACCCATTACCCAATGTCACTGAAAATGCCAAATACAGTGTCTTCACTGTTCTGCAAGCCAGCTGTGGATTGTTCACTGTAAATCTTAGATCACTGCTTTTATAGATCTTTATTACTTTAGAGGGTTCAGATTTAACACTGAAAAACAGTGAAAATCAGAAATAACAAGTTAGAGGCCCTTTTTTTTGCCTAGAACTGGGCACCTCATACTGCTGAATCAACAAAAGAAATGTCTGATCACAATTTTTGTAAAGTTTTTGTATCCTTCAATGATAAACACTGAAATCAGAAAGAGTCTGATTAAGACCTTAACAGCACAGAAAACAGAGATGCACGTGTATGTTCACCATGGGCAGCCCTGCCAGATGAGTTTGCTTCGATGCTTCTCATTCATTTGTTGTGCTGTGATTCCATTTCCACCAAGCATCCCTTCAAGAAAGAAAATGACTTTCTATTTAGCAATAACGTGAGAGAGTACGCAGCAAGAACTATGCCCATCACATTCCAGGCAAGATCATTGGATTACCTGTTCCACAAATTTTATTGGCACTGGCATACCACTGGTTTTCTCTTTTGTTTTGGATGATAGCCATACCTGTTGTCAAATCAATTGAAAGCTCAGTATCATTAATTCTTTACCCCACCTCAGTTGAACTTAAAAAGAAAATAGCAATGCATGTTCAAAGTACAGCCTACCTTCTGACTCAAAGGGGATGCTGCAAAAAATTTCCAAAGATCCCAAAGCCCTGGCAATTTTTAGGTTCTTTCTTACTTGGTATACAAGGAGCCTGTAACAACACACCACTAAAACTACATTTAAGTGCCTGGAATTCAGTTTAGTTTCTTTTCAGTTTCATGCAAGATTCACACAAGTATGCCAGAGAATACCAAGAAGTTGTGTCAACAACTCTTGTTGTTTACCCACTCATTTAAATCTTACTGAACTACAATCCTTAAGAACTAAGGACATGGGAATCACCAGGCTAATTAACACCCATCAGTCAAGTTTCCTGTTTTTCCACATAGTTCAGAGACATTTCTGATTTCCAGAAAGTGCCAATCAACTGAACATCAATGATGCAAGCTCCTCTGTAATGTCAGGTTTTTGATTTTTTTTTATTCACAAATTATTGTCTCTCTACAAAAATACTGTAAACATCAGGGTGCCCTGCCCTTAAGCAAAACACTCAGAATTCTTGAAAGTTTCTTCAGTCTCTTCATTCTTTCTTTTCTAATTTATTTTGAAATACTAGGGACCAATAAATAAATGAAACCAGAAAGTAACCAGATTGCTGGTTATGATAGCCATAAATCCCCTCAATTTCTAAGCAGCTTTTAGAACACTGATTCTAAATGCATCTCCCTTCTCAAAACTTCAGAACAATTCTAATAAAATTAATATTTCCCTACTTGGTTCTTCAATGGTATTTTTGCAGCTCTTTCTATAAAGTCTTCCAAAACCTGCAATTTGTGACAATGACCAAAAAAGAACATTGATAAAAAGAAGATGAACACATGAGTGGATGATAAAGCTTTTCTTCCATAGTGAAACTAGGACATTGCAAAATCATTATTTTTCCTACTTTAACCTATTTAAATATTACACTTGAAGTACAGATAGATCACAACTTCAAAACTGACTTTTTTTATAAAAACTGCTGAAATAGAAACCTTTAATGATGAAATCCTTTTTCATCTAGAAACGAAGTTTTATACTATTTCCTTAACTAAATAAAGGAGGCCTATTCAAACAGCTTATTTTAAATGATACCAAACACTTGCTAGAAGTGAAGCATATCAATCTGTATTAATATAATTTTTAAAAACTTGGTCTACCATGTTTTAAAAGACAAGTATATTTAAGCTAAGAATCATGCACCTGTCTAGCTAGTAACAGTTGCCAAGCCAAACACTGATACTCAGAGAATCATTATATTCTCTCTTCCATCTGATGAGAATTTCAGGTAATTAAAGCATTATCAAAAAGTGTCACATTTTAATGGCTGGAGAAAAATCTGTAAATTGGAAATTATACAAGAAGAAAAGATCTTTTCTGGATTTTAAAAAGTTGTAGCATTCAAATCCTATTCACAGAATTGATTCTTTCAGGTAGGGAGAGGTTAAAACAAGCACATGAACTACTTCTCGGAATGTAAATATTAAAGGGAAGAATTTTTAACCTATTGGTTTTTTTCCAAATAATTTCTCAAACAACAAAAGCCAGGCAGGCAAATCCCACACCTAGCCTCCTGTACATTAACTGATGCTTAAAATTCCCATCAAGTTTTGAGCAATTCAGGACTCTGGCTAACTGAATGTGTTCAAAGTGAATGTTTTCCAGTGGTGTTAATTATCTTTAAGTGTTTAAACCCACTATGAAACAGTTTCCTTAAAATGAAAACTAATACAAACAGACATTTAGCACAAAAGTTACTCTATTTAATTCAAGTGTGTTACACTTCAAGTTACAACAAACAAAATTAGATACAAAATAACCCAGATTCCAGCAAAGAAGGAAAATCAACCAGAGGAGCAAAGAACAACACCAGGTATCATAAAACCCCAAATTTTAGTCTACAAGATTTGTCTTGATTGTTTAATAGAAGTAATAAAAAATGTTATGACAGACACATTTTCCAATACAATTCAAAGTAATGAATCCTGATCTTCAGATGCTCTTTGATTTTGTGTCTGTGAACAGATGTGAGTTGTGATACACAGCTCTGGCTTCTTGAGCTGGGATTAGAAATACACCCAGTGTTTTGAACTGGATGTCCCAGAACCAGTCTAAGCCAAAAGGCTTCTCATTTTCTGCAAGGATGAATAACTTGCAGTTTACCTCTGTAGTACATAAAGAATCAATTCAAGCAAATCATTAACACACCATTTTACATGTGTTCTGTTCAGTTAATGAGAAGTGTTTCCCAGTATTTTTTCCCCTTCCAAAAAGGTAAGTAGGAAAAAAACCCCAAAAACCTGAACAGGTACAGCTCATATTGGAAAAAAAAAAAGAAAAAAAAAGCTCAGTTTCTAAGTTTTATCCTCATAATCAAATTTTTACCCACAAGGACAGTAAAGCTCTCTCTCATAATTTATCAGCAGTTCTATCTTCATCTTCAATTTCCCTGTTGACAGGAAGTATTTACAGAACTGTTTTAGCTGGTTTACTCAAATTCAGCATAAAGAAATTTAGTTTGTTTTGAACAAAAAAAAAAAAATTAAAATCTGCAAAACAAAATAAAACATCCAAACCTGAACAAATTGCCATGCCACAGCAATAACAAGTTTTAGCAGACTAAAATCCTTTTTAGGTAACTTTAACTAAAAGAAGCAGCCAATAAGGTCTTCTAAGTTTAAAACAGAACCTCTGTAGGAGATACACAACTGTTCAGGTACTTGAAATATTGTTCCAACATCTTTTGCTCTTTCAAATGCAACAGCTGAACTTATGAGGTTGCATATATGACCACCAAAGAATTATACACATCATCACTGTAAGCTTACAATTACCCCCAAAGAAAAAAAGAAAACCTTAAAATAAAAGTGGCCAGCCAAACAAGTACAAAACACGGCTCAAAACTCACATTTACATCCCAGAAAAATAATTACAAATAAAATTTTGATGACTAAGAAGCAAATGTAACAATGTAATGTTAACCAATATTAACTAATGTAATAATCCATACAGGATTTAGAAGCATTTTGTTCCAAAGAAGTTCATGCTACATAGAGTCTAATAAAAATCAAATCCATGCAAGAGCACAGATAGAAACTTTAGCAGCAACCCCCTCTTACCCTGGTAAGTCTAAATAGGGGTATTTGGCATCTGATTAGCAACCTTTCTTTTCAACCCAGGAATATTTGTATCTACCTACTTGTATGATTTTTACACAATCATCATCTTTTGGTTTGTCCTGAAACTCAGCTTTTCCTAAACAGTTACTTGCTGCAAGTCAGTCCCATGTTAATGCAAAGAAAGCACGAGCTTAATACCCTTGATAGTGTCCTTTTAAGAAGCAAACAATAGAGTCTTGTGAAGTACAAAGGTTTATTATTGCTGACCCAAGGTAATAAAAGCCACATTGTTTGTACTTGACTGATTTCCTCCTTCACCAGTGCTGGACAGAAGCCTTTGAGGGACTAGTTCCTCTTAGAATACATTCCTTTCAATTACACTTCACTTCCATCTTCACCAAAAGCAGTGCTAAATCAGACACAAATCAAGAGGAGGTATTCCACATTGTGCACAAAAACTGTATTTTTAAACACTTTTCAAACAGATTGTCTATTTATTACTTAGCATGTCCTACAATGATTGTAAAGTATAAGACTGGAATTAGGTTGAAGAGCTTCTGCTTGAAGACAAGTAAGACATTCAAGACCTAAAGTCCTGCACTCAGGACATTTCATCTCTCATGTGTTTCAGGAAATGAGTAAATAGACAACTAATAGAATAGTGTTCCAGGATTCCTATCCCCTGCTATTATCTGTGTTACCACACAGAAGGCCCTAGTCCAGAAACATACAGACACGATTGAGAAAGCTGGAAAGGCCAGGTTGAAAACCTGATACAGTAATATTAAGGAAGCAAAATGAAATCAAAGTTCAGCCGTGGTCAACAACTATTTTTCAATACTTTTTTCCAATCAAACTTTTCACTTTCATTTTTAAATTTAAAACTGACGTAGAGCTAATTCAGGATAAGCAAAAACAAAACAAACAAAACCTCTGGACATTCCCACAGAAGACAAAGCCTGACCATTGAGTAGTAGTTAAAGACCTCAATTCATCAGAAAGCTCAGTCTTCATATTATATCTTAAAACCTTAGGACTGGCATTTTTGAAAACTGGAGTAAAACTTCCACTTTCAAAGAGAGATTACCACAAAGCACCATGTAACTCATACCATATTCTTCATGGTTGCACATTAGAAGACACAGTAAGCATATGTTTTGAAAGGAATACCATTATTCCGGGCCTGTTCCAATTTATGGTAGAAACTTACAAAAACTCTTTGTACAATACAAAAAAAATTAAAGTTGCAAAGTTGCAGGCTAAGAGTATGCAAGCTGTTATTGCATATATATGCAATCCAAACAAAAGGTGAGAGACACATTTTCTCCCATCTTTTAGGCAAAGAATCAAGAGTCTCTGCACTCAAAGCTGGAATGTCTTCACTTATTACACAGCTCAACTTTGGACCAGCCAAGTGGAATCCCCTGCAATTTAACAGAGGAGAAAAAAGGCACTTCTGTATTCAATAGAGTGGTTTTACACAATCAGTTTATGAACACAGAAGTACCTATTTCCCTCTGCTGACTCAACACACATAGGTTTGTTAGTTGTTTACAATGCATAAATCTACATTCAGACAGAAGAGACCACCTCGAAGTTACATGGCCTGATAAGTGCATGACACTTATGGCACAGAAACTACTGAAAGAGAATAGGCTAATCTGTGTAAGGAAGTATATAAATTTGCGAGGCTCGAAAAAGAATTGTTGGCCACTCACTGAATTCTTCAGGCTCCATGTCATGAAATCTATGCCAAATGATATCACAGCGTACACCACAGCACATGTTGCAGTTGAGAGGGCCACAATGCACAGAGTATCATCACAGAATTTCAGAAGGCTCCAACCCATACAAAGTAACACCACAACAGAAGACTTCAAGCATCCGCCCTTCTTGTTCTTTAGCCCAACCTTTTATACCCCTCATATTCATGCATTGCAGCTGTGTGCCCTCTGTTCCCTTCCATGACTGGTCAGTGCACCTGGGCCCTGCATGTCTCTTTGCTTTCAATGTTTGCAAGGCTCATTGCTCTCAGTGCTGCTCACCTGCTTCCCACAGCTGTAGCCCATTGGGGATGAGGCTCACCTGCAGCCCCACCCCCAATTACCACAAACTGTGTGCCTAAAAAATGATATCTATACTTCCTTATAATCTTCAGTACTATTACCTAACTTACTGACCCAGTGCCACAAATGTGGTATTCACAATGTCAGTTCATTCACCTGGCATTTTTTTTTCAAAATATTGATATAGTTTAACATTGCACACAGGAAAGGATACTGTGTCTACAAATAATCATGGTTCAAACCACATCCGATTTGCAAGCTTGAATTTATCTCTATAGTCTGTAATGTTACATATGTTATTCAAGTTTATATAGCACAATAGTCTTAGAAGGTATTTAAAACACTACTCTCAAACTTGACCTATTATACTGACAGAGAAAAATATTTCTGATTTAACTATGACCATTTCTAAAAAATCTATTTCATTAGATCTTTGTTTTACATGGATTATAGTGAGTACTAGAGATTTCATTATTATATGCACAAATGACTCAGCACTGTAACCACAGCAAAAGGAAAGCCTTTCCAAAAGACCCAAATAATTGCTGCAGTGCAACTACAACCCTGCATTCTATCTTCTGTAAATGAGATTATACAAAAAAACTACAAGCCCACAAGAATTTTGTCCTAAAACACTATCTCAATCTGGAAGAAGTATTGCAAATATACTTTTATTTGGTTAAATGTTAATACACTGAGAACTCATGAGTGGAACAAAACATTCCTCAAAGGGAAGGCTTTGTTTATATTCAGAAGGCAGTATCAATTGATATTCCTAAGAGACTACAGAATAACAATGCCTTAGGTATCTAGAATTTACTTCATGTGTTCCATTACCTTTCCAAATTCTCACATAGTATACCTTACAAAATTAGTGTAACTCTGTACAAGATAAGGTGATGAAATCACCATTGTTTGGCACTAGAATGAATATCACCATATTCTCCACATAAAGAGCTATTATCCAAGAAAGAGGAAGTAAGTCTAGAATATCCAAATAAAGTTGTATTTGATATGGAACTGGAACAAAAGCCCTAACACAAATATTAAGTTTCAAAATCCCAGTCTCCAAATTGCGTTCTCAAATGTCAATTAAACATATTGGAAAAAATCTTGATAGTGTCCAAGAATTACATTACTAATGGAATAAAGACTGAAAATATCACTTGTATTAATACCTAATGTTACTGAAGACATGCCAATGCCAATTTAACATTTAAATACCCTATCAGAAAAGGACTATGGTCTGAATTTTTCATACTATTCAGGGCTGTATGGACCAGCCACTGTTTTTTCTTTACAATGCAGAAAAGTAAGGCTAAACGTAAATTCTGTTCTAAGTTCATATAAGCCAACTATGTGACTGAAACACAGAATGGATGTAGTAGTTTTTTCTATTTTTACTGTGCAGTTCCTTAATAGGAAAGAAAAGCCACTCTACCAATCTCCCAGTTTCACCTTCCCCCAAGTTTTATGCACACACTTTCCATCCCTTCTTGTTTCAAAACTGGGATCCAATCTCTCTCTGTTATTACATCTATCAATATCATGCACAAGGAAACCATCCAAATCAATAAATAAGACTTTAAATAGAACACTGTACATAACTGACATTATTTAAATGGACCATTATTTAAATGAGAACATTTGAGAATTTATGAAAAAGTACACCAAAATATGCTACAAGTAAATTCCTTTCACAAAACAACCCTGATTTTCCAAACTACTCTTAAGAAAGCAACTCCACAAGAAAAGGAAATCAAGTCAATATTAGAGTAAGTTTCAGAGGCCATGGCATATATTGTAACAGTATCATTCATTTTGCAACAGTAAGGAAAGATATTTTGGCCAGTAACTGGATAGCATTTCTGTGGACACTTTTCTGTACAATCTTTCCTTTTGTTTTTCTTTAAGTATAACATCATGTGAGGTCCAATATTTATTTTTAAAAAAATTGTTTGCAGAAGTTTTTAAAAAAACTTTGCAAATTTCATACATCTGAAGAGACAGGTGGAAAGATCCAACATGTCCCAAAGAGGCGAGGCTAGAAATGAACTCACTACATAATACCTTATTTTCCACACAAAAGATTGACATACAAGATTACAGAATAAAGCTCATTTGCAATGACTAGCTGCCCTGAACAAATACATTTAAAGAGTAAATATATGTGATTAAACAAGAATTTATCAGATTTGAAATTATTAACAAGAAATGCATGCTTGCAGCCCAGGTGGTCAACCACATGCTGGGCTGCATCACAAGCAGTGTGGGTGAGCAGGTCCAGGGAGGGGATTCTGCCCCTCTAAGAGCCCACTTGAGTACCCAGCTCTGGGGCTCTCAGCACAAGAGACACAGACCTGTTAGAGCAGGGCCAAAGGAGGGACACAAAGGTCATGAGAGGGCTGCAGCTCCTCTCTTGTAAAGACAGGCTGAGAGAGCTGGGTTGCTCAGCCTGGAGAAAGCAAGGATCAGGGGAGATCTTACTGAGGCTTTCTGGCAGTTAAAGAGGGCTTAAAAAACCAAAATAAAATGCTACTTTTTACATGGGCAGATAGTGACAGGACAGGGGCAATGGCTTCAAACTGAAAGAGGGTAGGTTTAGGCCAGATGTTAGGTTGGATTACCCAGGCTGCCCAGAGGAGTTCTGAACACCTCATCTCTGGAAGTGTTTGAGACCAGCTTGGATGGGGCTTCCAGCAACCTAGTGAAGAAAGCTGCCCAGAGCAGATAGGTTGGAACTAGATGGTCTTTAAGGTCCCCTTCAATCATTTCAAAGCATTCTCTGATTTTATGACTACTCAAATCTTGAAAATAAAACCAAGTCCACTTCTACCCTAAGAATCGACATTTCCTTTCATATTTTCTGTTATTTGACTCTGCTATTTCACTCTTCATCCTAGGTATGTCTTCATCATACATTGAATTTCTCAGGTAAGCAACAGACACATGCAATATACACATGCACCCATTTATCAAAACTCAGGTTAATTTATTCTGTTGTTTACTGCCATAGTTGCTTCTTACTTCTACTCTACAGTTCTCTCACCCCAAACAACCTCAGAATTAGCTGCACCTCATCTGATACACTTAAAACAAGACCACAGCCAGTAGTAAAGGAAGTAATGAATAGCAAATCCAACACCACTTTGATAGGACAGATTCAATTACAGCTAATTGAATTCATGAGCTATAGTTCACATGCCAAGAGTACTTGATGTGCCCTTGGTAGACTGTGTTTCTCCAAAATTGAAACATCATTGCTGAGGGTCACTCACTACTATAGCTGACAGAGCACACAGCTCAACAGAAATATATTTGTTTTCAATTTAAAGAACAAACAGTTCAATATAATTTATAATTCAGAATCTACATTTATGGAAACAGAACACAAACTCAAAGCTGCTAAACTTAGAAGGCAGGGACAGAATTTAAGATCAAAAATAAATCTATTTGGGCCTGCTCATCAGCTCATATTTAAACCAATTGTAACTGAAAGCTACTGGTGATCTGATGGTGATTATATTATTATCCATTAACACTTTTTACAAAAGGTGAAGCATGTTAAGTTTTTGGTAGCAAAGCTAAAAGGCATATTTCTTCCCTGAAGACAGATGAAATAGCCAAACAAGAAACTTTATCAGGCAAATTAGGTATTTACTGTTACTAAAGCTTGTTTCAGATGCTTGCAGATTTCCTAGGAACAAGTCTCAGGAGACAGAAGAGAGACTGATGAAATTATTGTGTCATACATACGAGGTCCTCA
This sequence comes from Melospiza georgiana, assembly GCF_028018845.1. Taxonomy (NCBI): domain Eukaryota; kingdom Metazoa; phylum Chordata; class Aves; order Passeriformes; family Passerellidae; genus Melospiza; species Melospiza georgiana. The sequence continues at coordinate 97,145,895 of NC_080431.1, forward strand.
TACATCGCTAATGGAAGAAACTTGCACTGCACTATTAAAATACACCTCCTCACAAGTACCAGAGGAAAGCTCTGACAATGACTAATAAAATTTCAAACTTCTTGACATAAAAACTAAATGTTATCCTTTGTAGGACATGCCAGTACACAAGCTAAGTATAATCAATGCTTAAACAGCTAAGCACCTGTTTTCACTATAGTGCCCTTTTAAGTCAAGTTTACTTTCAGTCTTTAACATGAGGTCTGTGTACAGCATACAAAACTCCTTAGAGATGACTGCACTTTATGGCAAATTATTAAATAGTTTCCACCTTTTCCCTCCCACCAAAAAAAAATATAATTGTCTGCTTATAAAACTTACAAAACTATGCTGTGGAAGGCTCTCCAAAGTGAAGTGATCAAACACAGTATGGCTTTTCTCCTTCCCTCAAGTGGCCTTGCATTTCTAGGTGGCTTTTTTTTCCCTGTCCTATTATTATAATCAGTGTTTAATTCTATATCAAGATTCACATTTCAGAGAAGCAGAGGAGGCCAAGCAACAAAGTTGTGTTTGTTCTCAAACAATGCAGCTCCTAACATTTCTACCATAAATGAAAGCAAATCATACTAGAAATCTCAACTATCATGGGAGGACCTGGAGTTCTGGATCTCTCCATAGGTATTATACCCAACTGCTAATAGGAGATTTTTCTCCCTTGTAGAAATATTTTAAATGACAAAACATACAAAGATTAGAGAGAAGCTTATCAATATATTTTATTACAGGACATAAATCATCCACATTTCATTCAGGAGAGCCCAACTTGAGCATATCAGAAAATCTATAAAAAAGCACCACAGCTCACTTAGTTCCACATGAATAGATGACACTGCACTCACACTATGACCTAGCAAAAGCTACACATTCAGACTCACTTATCAAATCTAGAACTGGTGACATCAGTTTCTTCACTTACAATCATCTAGAATATCCAACTGTGCTTCTAGCCACACTTTCACTCAGTTGTACTGGTTTTGCTCTGAAAAGAAGCAATTATCCAGGAAATACAAGCCCACCTAAACAAAATGAAAGTGTCTCAAAACAGCATTAAGCCCCCTTCTCCCTTCTTTTTCCAAAATCATTTTTAGTAGGAATTTGAACATTCTGTACCAAAGGTATAGCTTCAGATATGCATTCATCTCCACTGCCTGCCAACCTTCTCTTATTATTTATTTTGCTAAGTCCCCATTTCACCAAGAAGCCTCTTTTCTAAAATGCAAATAGCAACCACACAAAGTCAGTAAAATTCTAAAAGAATATTTAACACAGAAGTTTAAACCCTGTCTCTAAATACTATGCCAAAGCATTTCAATTGCAATTCAAAGATAAAATTAACTATATTACAAGCTTTTATCACCCAGGTACACTCACAGGAAACTCTTAAAGCAATGTGAAACAGGTAGACACTAAGCTATGAAATTAATAATTATGAAACCAACTCCTGACTTATCCTTAAGTTCGCTGGGTTTACCTGCAAACGTGTCAGGATAAAAAAAAAAAAAAGAAAAAAAAAAGACTGCTTGCTGAGATGCTGATTAATCGTCACAAAACCAGTTGTCTTCCTCATTTATCATTTCACAGTGTTGCCTCTCTTCCTACAATTACTGTGTATTGCAAGCTCTTCTCGACAGATCAAGAATTCACTGATCAGAAACATCCCTTGCAGACAGCAAAAGCCTGTGTATTTCATGTTCAAAATAATTTTTAAAAAATTGTTTTCACATAATTGTGCCAAATCAAACAAACTGGGCTGTACTCTGTCTAACCCTCAACCAACAGTAGTCTAGGAGCACTGAAAAATTTAGGTCTGCCTAAGAACCAAGGCAGCAAAAAATTATCACCACTGCCACCACAATACATCTTTTACTTTACAGTAAGTCAGGTGTTGCAGATAAAAGAGTTAAGATAAATCTAGAAACCCTTCACTTATTAGAACAAAGAATAAAATTTATTTTCCTAAAATACTTGAAATGGATAGATGTCATAAGCTTTACAGCATCAGGATTGGATGTACCCCAATTTGTATCTATTGTTCAACTCATGAATGTATAAAACCTGAATGAATGTGTAAAACTGAAATGAAAAAAAAAATTACAAATCCTCTTTTTTCCCCCCAGCAGAAATATATCTTCATGTAATTGAAAATATTTTGCACCAACTGTTAGGGGTTTTTTCAGATTCTTTCCAATTCTCTTCCCAGTTACTTTTGCTTTTCTTTTTAATGGTTCTTTCTTGTAGGACACACTCTTTCTCTAAGCTTCTTCCCAGCTGGCATTTGTAGCAAAAAAAAAACAACAACAACAACAACAAAAAAAACAACCAGAACAAAACAAACCCAACTTTAACCAAGAAAAACTTTCCATAAACAAATCCAAGGAACCAGTTACTCACTGTAAAAGGTAAAAGTACTACAATAGATGTATAAAAGCTTTCAAACAAAATAATTTTAATTAAGATGTAATACTGGGAAAATTTTAGAAATGTTTTTTACATTTATTATAACCCAAATTCCACTATTTCCAAATATATGAAAGACTGAACAATTTCTACAAATATGGGAATTAAACTGTGTTGATTACTAAAAAAAGGAGGAAAAAAACCATTGCTGCTTCACCATAAATTCTAAATTCACCACTTCAGAGTGTGACAGCTGGGTGGTTTAAATAAAGACATACTGCCAAAGTTTTTAAAGGCCTTTGAGAGTCACAGAAGTCAGGGAGAATTTAATGGCCTCAGAACACAATCTCAACATAGTGACATGCAACTTGAAAAATTTTCATGAAAGAGGGGACAAGAATCCCAATTTAGAAACAGACTGACCACCATTGTTCTCACTGTTCTCCAGGGACAGACAACAAGTTACCCACTAATTTTCCCGAAAACAAAGAAAAATTTTACAATGTATACTCTGAAGTTACTTTTGGCAGGCCACGCAAATTGAAACTGCACAGGCTTTCATCTCCTGCACCCAAGAGCTGCAGGAAGCCACTCCAAGGTGGCAGGGAAGAGCTCTGAGGCTACAAGTCTGTCATCAGTTTTGGGGCAGGTGGCACAAGGAGTCTGCTATTATAGCACCCAAAGTTGAATATGAACACAGTCAGCCACCAGCCCCTCCAAATCCTTCTATTTGCCATACACACAGCTATTACAGGGCATCCTCATTAGCAGATCAGCAAAGTAAAAATCTTATACCAGTTTAGCCTGTTTCTGGAAGAGTCTGTAGAGGGACAGTTCCCTTAACATCTACCTAAAGCATTTCAGAGCATTTAATTTACTGACTGGAGTAATACCTGAGAGGCATAAAGAGCAGTACTAACTAGACATTTTGTTTCCATCCAGAGAGCACCCTGCACCTTCAACAATAATGGCAGGATCATTTCTATTAATATTTCAAATTGCTCTGAGTCACCATATTCCCCTAAAGAAACATAACAACACTTGAACAAATACCAAGAATGCTCTTCTTCAAAATGTAAGAAGTTACATTTTAGCAAAGAACAAGTCCAAAACTCATAAAAAACACAGCATAATGGCCAACTCAAACTGTCATTTTACAGGATTTTGGTAATCAGCCCTTACCTCTCTGGAAAGAATCATGAAGAATAATGAAGAAACAAACAAACAAACAAGAAACCAACCAAACAGAAAACAAAACACCACAAAAAAATCCCACACCTTGGCACCTTCACCTGATTTCCTCTTGTATTAGACAATGTCAGAGGTTCTATAACTGCATTTTCCAGGCAAAATTATTTACCATATTGTTAGATTTAATGCTTTTAAAAATATGCCTTAGACAACATCGAGACCATATACAAAAAACAACAAGTCTAAGTCACAGGTTACAACTGCTGATAATTGTTTTTATTATACAGCTCTTCTGCTTTGAGTTCCCTTTCTCCAGCACTCCAATAAACACAAAATATAAATAATTACACCTGAATATACAAACTGCATATTAGAATCAAATTAAAAAATAATAGGTACATGATCTTTCATGCAAAATTAGCTCAGAACCAATCCTTTAAGGAAGTAAAAAATACACCAGTTTAAAAATTAAATAAAAAACCTGCTCCTACATATTTTAGGTACTGTATTTGAATAGTTTCCAGAAACAAATATCTGGTGTGAGAGCCATTTAGAAGCTCAAATATGCTGACAGAAAATAAGCAGAAGAATTACATATTCTCACTTTTCCTCTATCAAGCTGCAGAATAGTAAATCTTAAAATTTATGAGTTTGTGTAAACTTAAATAGATATACATATTTACATACATAACGTATATAGGTATATATCCAATACAGAAAGCTATGGGTGATACTCAAACCAAATATCCAGGAAAGAAACAAGAGCAAAGATTTCCCATAAAAATTAGTCTCTTGATATACAGACAAGATAAGGGCTGGCATAAGGGCTATGAAATACTCTCCCTAACAAACAAAGAATCACAAGACTAGAAAATCAGATACCATGGGAATGGTTTCACTGGCCAGATCAACCCAGCAGAAAGTCTCACATTCCATCACCACCAGTAGCACACAGAAATAGGTTGCACCATACAGCTCAGTGACATGAAAAGGATGCTTCATTTATATTTAATGTGCATCAGTTAGCAATAAATAAAACACACACACACGATTTGTCTGATTTGAAACGTGTCGAAGCAGACCAATTGATTCCCTGAAGAAAAAAGACAACACACTTCCACAAAAGTTACAGTCAATCAACAGACCAGCCAGCAACTGCTCCAAGCTGGGATGTGAGTGAAGAAACAGGCCAGAAGAAAAAGGGCAGCCAAGTGAAAAGTTTTCATGACCAAATTCTACAGATCACCATCTTTGATTCACTCCAGTATTAAAAATAAGGGTTAAAAAAATCCATATTTTATACAAGAAAACGAACCAGTGCTTTAATGTGAAGTGCAAACAGTGCAGCTGACAAACTGAATATTATTAGCAAAAAATGTTCTATCATATATCTCTCCCTTCTTTATTTTCTAAAAAAAGAAATCAACATTTGTTCAGTCATTTGAAAGACAGTTTTTCTATGGGAAAGCATGAATAGTCTAATTTTGAGAATTGTTCTACCCTAAATATCCCAGGTGCACACTAACACACAGTATTCAGAAAATTTTATGTACCAGTTTGAAGCTGCTAAAAAACCCTCTAAAATACTGCAGATGTTAAAGGATGCTTTCCCAAGTAAACATAACATGTTAAATAACTCCTGAGTAGTACAGGCTAATACTGAAAATGTTCTACACTGCTAAGTGTCAACAGTAGGGGAATTACACTGAGCTAAATAATTTGGTTAAAAACAGCTTATGCCCAGACAAGACCTTGGAAGGTAAACACAGGTTCCTATCTTAACAAAAAAATCACTCTTCACTGCTGTATACACCTCTATGTCTCTCATAATAAACAAAACAGTATATAAATTTCACCACACTTGTCTTTTTTTGTCTAGTTATGCTGACTGTCACCTTTAAAAGTGGACCAAACCAGGATTAAACACACTTTGGGAAGGGATTTGTTTTGCTAGGTTTTCATTACATGAAAGCCAAAATACCAGTGCAGTCATCTCCAAAAGGCTGCTCTCTCTGTCCTCTACAAGCAGTCCAGACTTGCATGCTCAAGAAGCTAAACATAGAAAAAAACTGAGTCAAGCCCCAAGAGCCTACAAGAGCTTTCAACACCTAGCACTTTATAGTTCCTGTTTCTTCCCACTGAAAAAGGAAAAATAAAAAAAAAAATAGTTAAAATCTCCATTTCTCTGCAGGTTTCTTATCTTCTTCAGTTTGGGCTAAGACAACACTTAACAGAGTTTTCCCAAAGTATTTTCACCTGGAAAATCAGGGTTTTTTAAGCGTAAACTTGGCAGGGGAAAGGTATGGTGTTGGGTGCTTTTGATTTTGTGGGTGAGTTTTGCATGCTTCTTATTTCTGAAATATTAATACCAGTTGTGTCCCAGATTATCTGATTATTTGCATTGCAAAAAGCACTTCTGGGCATCTCTGGGCTATTTATAGGACTTTACAAATCACTCATCTTTAAGAAGCATATTTGAGTGTTGAAGCCTATTCTATAACACACTGTCAAATTCACAATATCAGATAAAGAATACTTTCTGCAATCAATTAAATATCTAAACTAGATTCAGACAAAAGAAACAGGTGACAGGCAAACACTAACAATTTACCTCAAGACTGATTTTAAACACTGCAGATAGAAAAGCAGAAATGTGAACTTTGAATTTTCACATGTTCAGACTTCTTCCACACACTCTCACTTTTCTGACCTCTCTGAAAGATAAAAGAGAATACTTGTTTCAATCCATTTTTTTTCCATCCTAAAGAGAACAAGAAACTTATGGGAAAGAACCTGTTGCTGCCTAAACTACAATAAACATTATGGTATTGAAATTCACCTCAGCAGTGGATAACAGGAAAAGCAAAGGAAGAAAGCTGAGTCTCACACCTGGTCATTTCTCTCTAGACAGCAGCTGTAATAATAATGATTTATTTTGGGACAAGTGTCATTTTGTAGGAGGGAAAAATGAAGTAAGAAATACAGAGACTGAAAACAAAATTCAAGTCATTTAGCTTTATGACTAAAGCCTCAAAGACGTACAAACGTAATGGTGAATTCAGGTCACCATTACAGTCACAACATTCAGACCATGTTTTCTTTCAAAACTTGTGGTATTCAAGAACATTGCCAACTAAAATCATGGATTATTATTTATCATCTCAGTATCAAGAAAATGTGACAAAACACGGAAAAAATGCTCATATATCCCTTAGAAAATTTAAAATAGGTGACAACCTTGGTAGTGAAACCAAAAATAACACTTGGTAAGAAAGTGAACTAAATTAAGCCTCCAAGAAAAGGAAAAAGCCACCAGTGTTCTTTTCAAGTAAAGAACTTTCTTACTTAGACAATTCCCTGGCATTAGACTACAGCTGTGTACCTGCTGTCATGCTGATACAATGCCACTTGAAATATATTTGGCTAGCATATTTTCTGTGCGAACATAGAGAAATTAAGTATTTGAAAATATGTAGCATCTCATTTTTCCCATGAACTTTTTAAAATTTTCCCATGTGCATAAAAATGAAAATACTGCTATGCCCAATTTTTATTCTGCATTTGTTTAGTGTAAAGCACTTCATGGGAAAAGTAGTTTAAAGAATCTTTTTGCATTAAAATACTCTAATTAAAATATTTCAATCAATTGAACAGATTCACAACTCCAAACTTACATTTACATAGTATGCTATGGAATTCACTGCACTTTGAAAAATGGACAAGAAACAGATCTCAAAGGAGAGAGGGTAAGAAAAAATTTGTCATCTTTCTCCTCCTGGTGTTCTCTTCCTTCTCCCTTTTCCATCACTATGCATTTCAATTGGGAATGTAACACTTTCCCCATCTTTATGTACCCAAAAATGAAGAAGTACCTTCTGGTTTCCCTGTATTACTTACTCTAGTTTACCCGAATTACTTTTTCATTATGGCACAATTAAAAATTTAGTATCTCTATTTCAAGATACGTGTCAGGTGTCCAACTGCAGGCACTCTGGCTTCTGGAACAGGAAGTCTGCCCATGTTAAATGCCCATCACAACAAAGGATGATTCAGAAACTCTGCCATTAGTGCTCAGTCTCCCCTTTTCACTGACTTACAAGAAGTTTGAAATAGGTTCAGGTGAGCACAGGTCATGAACTTTGAATGAACATGGTGGTCATGGCATATAATTGTTTTTGTTTCTGTCCAGCACAGAACTACCTCAATCTTGGCACAGGTGAGTGCATAGATTCACTGAGATTCACAGAGTATTTCAGCCTGGCCTGAACAGCAGTTTCTGAGTGTGCTGAGCAAACATTTGTATTTCAACCTCCTTTGAAAGGAAAATTAATTCAAAACAAGATGAGGACAACCAAGCACCTTCAATGGCTCCAGAGCAAGTGTTCAACTTTCATAAAAGGAGACTAGTTAAAAAACCCATATACTTCAAAGGTTCAAAGCCACATATTCAACCCCTCAGGAAGTACCTTCAAAGAAATATTTTTCCTGTTTAACTTCTCTTAGTGCCAGAAACCAGTATGTGTCCCAATCCTGTGCCCTCCCCAAAGCTGTAACTTCACTTTATCAACTAAGTATTAAAGCACTTCCCTCCAAAGCAAACTTGTATTCCAGACTCTGCTGCAATTGCCTTTTAACAAAGAGCCCACAAACACCCAAACAAAGGCTGAGTCCTGGGATGTTTGGGGGAGATAAATGTCCTCTGACTCATTACACTAAACTGTACTTCCCTTCTGCTCTTCTCACCTTTACATGAAGTTCTTTGCTAAACCAGGCACAACATCCCAACAGAAATCACAGAAAACACATGCCACAGAAAATCCAGCCTGCATTATGGTGGTCAGGTTAACAGAGAGATTTTAATCCTCTGAGACTATGAAGGAAACTTAAAACAGTAGCTGCTATATTCAAAGCAGGTATTGCAGTCAACTTTTTTTTTTTTTTACATTGATTTTATTCCATCCTCAGAGAGAAGTTGCATAAAGTCATAGATGACTACAATCTCACAGACACCAACACAATTCTGTTACCTTAAATATTAATCATAAACAGCTCCCACAGCATGGAACTTACCTCCCTGTTTTGACTTTCAACTTTTTAAGTTGATATCTTCCATGGCCATAACTATTTCAAAGCCTGGGAATATCTATAAGCAATGATTCTAGTGAAAAGGAGATACCCAAAAATTACATAACAGGAAGTTCTGGTATTTCCCCTCCCATCCCTAAACATCTCCAATTATCTCAGAGCATACAGCTTTCAAGAACATCAGCAGAAAGAAAATGGTTATCCTCATCAGAGCAGTCAAACTGCAGACTACTCTAAATTGCTGTAGTGAAACTGATGACATGAATGCCATCTATTTGTGCAGGGAGATCAAAATGGAGGATAAGGTAATACTGACTTAAACCACTGCTAAAAAGAACTGTAGATATACTCTTTCAGTACATGTGATATAAACCTACAGTGTGCTTAACTAGCTTAATTTAAAAAGGTCAAAGACAAGCAAAAAAGTTTCTCAAGCTAAAAAACAAATCCACTCTACTACCCTGCAGTATTTTGCACTGATTTAACTTGCAGCCCGTTTAAATCAGGTGTCCAGTGCTTCATGCTAGCAGGTGCACACAGAGCTGCCCAACCTCAGGCAGACTCAGATGTGACTCAGATCCCTGACTAGTGCACTACAGAGGCATTAGTGGGGCACTGCATCTTTTATAAACTCGGCCACTCAGAGCAGGTACTCACGTGTTCAGTTTCAGTATCACTTTAAGGCTGCAACATTGCTTCCTAGTCAGCAGCAAGATACACAGGCATGTCACAAATTCATTTTTCAACCAACTTAAAATAAGCCAGCTCTGTTTCTTTGACAATGTAAGGCCTTATGTATTTATCTGTGCACAGTTTTATACCTTTCCAGTTTTCTCTTTCTTTATCTTTATTTTCCCTATTAAATGACCAATGACACAGTTCAAAAGAGATGCAAGGAACAGTTATCTTTGGAGACAGAGTTATTTGAGAAAAAAAGAAAAAAAATCAAGCTGGGGAAGACAGAAAATGAAGGGACACTACATATTCTGTCAGTGCCTTGACAGGCAGCTATCTGCTCCTTTTACCTTTTATTTCTTTCTCTGTTTCTTCGTAACAGGCAGTGTCTCACTTTTTTTAAGTCTCTCTTTAAATCCTATGGAATCACAATTTTCCCTTTCCTCAGCCTCTAAAGAGCATCTTAAAGGACACTCTAATAAAGGTATACTGTTTAAGGTTGACACCAGGATTACTTCCACATTTCTTCATTGGCTGCAGAAATATTTCCATGACTACCCTGCCTTCTTTAAAAATTACTCTTTTTCTGCAATCTGTGTTTCACTCGAAGTCTTAATCCTCAGTGATGACTACTCTATCCACATGGTCATAATGTAATGAAGAAAAGCAACCACTTCTGGAGGGAAAAAAAACATTACAAACCTTTCAAGAAGTCTCTTAATAATCTCAAATAATTTATCGGTAAAATGTCTGCCCACATTTCAAATTGGAACACTATCTCAAAACACAACGTATTTCAAGAGAAGATAATGCATTCTTCATTAACAACAACACTCCTGGGCCTTTCCAATTCCATGTTTAAAGCCATTACCTTCACTAAGAAAGGGCTTACATCACACCTTTTTGGCTGAAGAGAGCTTAGGGGAAATTAAGATTTACATTACATTACTTACTAAAATAAATCTATCCAAAGTAATTTCACAGTCCTATAATGAAAAAGTGAACAAAACTTCCATATAGTTGAACACACAACTTGAAGCTTTCAAACCAGGTGCAAAAACATATGCAACTGTCAGTATGTATGTTCAAATACAATACAGAGATACAGCACACATGAACACCATGAACATCACGGATGTCTGACACGTCTATTTATTAGGCACATTTACTCTGCAATGCCACCGATTACAGGCAGCTTTAGTAAGCGTGGTACTTGTGAGATGAGACCTTACCTTCTACCAAAATTCTACACACGCAAAATATCTGTGCATCAATATTCAGGGCAACAGCGTGTCGGGGGTTTGACATACACTCACCCGCATTCGGTTAACCTGTTTGATCTCTTCCCTGGCCCGACAGCTAATTTAAATGATGAATTTTTTATCATGATGCAGGTAAATGAAGTTAAACCAGATAAACCAGGTTTTATACTAAAAGGTCTTTCAGCTTCAGCAGTGGCAGTACTCATCCCAGAGACAAGCCAAACCCAGGTCCGGGTGCAGGCTCGCTCCGCTGCAGATCCCGCAGCCGGGGCCGTGCAATGCCCACAGCATCCCGCAGCCGAAGCCGGTGACACGGCAGCACCGGGGCGTACAATGCCCACAGCCTCCCGGAGCCGGAGCCGGTGACACGGCAGCACCGGGGCCGTACAATGCCCACAGCCTCCCGCAGCCCGGCTCCCGAACCGCGCGGAGGCTGCGGCGCGTCCCCGCCAGCCGCCCACAGGCACCTACAGCCACCGCAGGCAGCCCAGCTGCCCTCACACCGGCCAGCGGTGGCGCGGCGGGAGAAAAGCCAGCGGAGAGGGAGGGGGAGGCGGAGAGAAATTAAAAAAAAAAAAACAAACAAACAAAAAAAAAAAACCACAAAAAAAGAGGGCGCTGGGGAAGGGGGCAGCCAGCCGTTCGGGCACCTCCTCTCGCCGGGCACGGTCGCAGACAGGCACCTCGGCAATTCCTTTGTTGCCCTCCTTCCCGCACTCACCCACGGTGGCCAGGGTCTCCAGGTCCTCCAGCTTGTAGGCAGCGGGCTCGAGCGCGCCGGGCGAGCCGGGACCGGCGGGGCTGGGGGCCGGCACGGCGGGCTGAGGCGCGGCCACTCCCGCCGCCGCCGCCTCGCCGCCGCTCTTCGCCCCCATCTTGGCCTTGGCAGCGCTGAAGGCGTCCATAGGGCCGAGCGGGCGTCCCGCGGCCGCTCAGCGCATGGAGAAGGGCGAGAGGAAGAGGGAGGAGAGGGAGCGGCGGGGACGCAAAGTTTCAGTCTTCAGCAGGCGGGGTGGCTGCTCCCCAGGGCTGGAGCCCGCTGCCGCGTCTGAGGGGGCGCGCAGCCCTTCAGCATCGCGGCCACAAGCGCCGCGCCGCCCGCCGGTGCCCGCAGCAGGCAAGGACCGCCGCGCAGACAATGGCGAGGGTGCGCCCAGCCGCGCCACACGCGGGGCGGAGGGCGGGGTTTGCCGCTGCCGCTGCGGCACCGTCCCGCTGAGGGCTGGCGGGGCGGGGAGGGGCCGGGGGAAGCGCGGCCCCGCCACACAGCGGGAGCGCGGCCCTCGCCCCTCGCCGCGGGCACGGCCCGGAACCGTGTGACAGCCCCGGTGCTCTCTGCTTCTCCTTCCCCACCCTGCGTCCCGCCCGAGGGGCTGCGCGGTTCGGCGGCGGGGAGCGGGGTGCAGGGAAGTGCCGGCGGCTGCCGCGCCTGCCTCGCGCTCCCTCAGCGTTGCAGGGACACCTGGGACGGTCCCGTGCGCTCCCCGCAGAAAGTTAAAAATGAGCGGTGAGATCCCCTCGGCTGCACAGTAACAGCCCTGGGAGGAGCTGGTCTTTCCCCACGCGTGGGAGCGCGCTCGAGTAGCTCCCCCCGCACGTCCCAAAGGGTTTGTCACGCCTTATTTTACTCCCCGTTTCCGAGCAGGTGTGGATTCCGCACCGGTCACATCGCGTCCTGCTCCAGCCTGCAGTGTGTTCGTGTGGCTGCGGCTGCCTGGGGGTAGTGCTGGGCTGCGCTCGGCCGAGGCGAGCACACACCCGCCCCATGCAGCAGAGTACCGAATATAGCTCCTTCAGAGCAGCCAAGAAACTGTTGACGATTATGCTGAAAGACAAGGCAAATTGGTGTGTGAACCAAGTTACTGTAAAGCGTACACATCAAAACTGGGAGGGAAATCCTAATATTTTCCATGCCTTTTTCTGGCCCAGTTTTGCTCTATTTACAGCTACTACCCTCTGCTCCTGCGAGCAGGGTGTCTGCAAAGCTGAGTGTAAATGAAGTCACGGGGGTGGCATTTGGCATCTCCTTTTTATTAAATGTGACATCATGAGAATATAAGGCTTATTAGTTTCTGTGTGGAGTAGGTTCAATAATATTGAGAAATAATTGTGTGTATATTAAATGAGTACAAATATATAAATTATTAATAATAATTACAAATATATGTGCATTTATCCTGAATTTTAAGGTATCCTTAGAGTCCAGTTTATAGTCATAATATCAGAGGATATAAAATGCATTTTTATCTTGTAGCTTGTTGACATGAAGGGCTATGACTAACTCAAAAAATCATTAGGTCATCTCTGCTTCCTGTCAGCCTTTGAAAAGTCACCAGTCAAGGAGGATTACATCACTTTTCCTCCAAAATTTCAGATTTCATCTGTTAACTCTTTGGAATGCAACTTTTGCCCTTCTATATTGCTTTACTACTTTACTGTTTTACTTCCCTTTCTGCTTCTTTACTGCAAGGTTGACTGAGCACTAGAGCAGGTCACCCAGAGAGGTTGTGGAATCTCCCTCACTGGAGATATGCAGAAACCATCTGGATGCAATGCTGTGCCATGTGCTCTGGGATGACCCTGCTTGAGCAGGGAGGTTGAACCAGGTGACCCACTGTGGTCCTTTCCCATCTTACCCGGTCTGCGACTATGTTCTGTACATTCTAATCCAGATTTACCATGGTTTAGGCCTTGAATAATGTATTTTGAAGATTCCTTAAACTGGAAATTGTAAGTGTTCTGGCAAGCTGTAAATTTAATTTCTCTTTGGTCTAAAGGCAAGCAAACCAACAAAGCTCTTTTAACAATGACTGATTTTTTTTTAAGATAGCAATTTGAAAAATACACATCAAAACATTTTAAAAATCTTAGTATGTCTAAAAATCTAAGTTTGTTTTACTAGCCAAATAATTGCAAATTGAGAAAAAAGATATAAGCTGTATTGTGCTAATTATTTTCAAGAGAGAGTTCTTTACCTTCAGTCTAGCCAAGAAAATTGATATTTGATCTTCCTGAAACCTTTCCTTTTCAATTAAAACTAAGAAATCATTCACTTCTCAGATGTTAAAAAGGGCATAAAGTATTTTACTTCAGGTATTGATTATCTTCAACTGTTATTTCCATTTATGCTACAAATTTGACCTAATGTTTAAATTACTTGCATGCAGGACCATAAAACTTTCTTGTAAAGAGCCTCCTACTGCCATGCTTCAGCAGCTGGGGGCCTGTATGACAGCACCCATTCAAATCACCCAGCTGTGATTCAGCAAGGATGCTAAGCACAGGATTACTTCCATTTGATGCAGTGTCCGTTCTTAAGATTTAAGTTTGCTTCCTTCCTCTGTGTGCAAGGCATTTCCTAGTTGTAGTTGTAACAACATAATTGCAGTGTTTATATTTAGAATGTCAACATATTATTAGTGTGCTTTGCCACCTCTCTATAACCATCTGAGAATTTATCTTGCAGATACTATTATTATCCACAATACTTCAGGGAAAGAAAATGTCATTCTTTCTACGTACAATAAGGTTGAGAATCAAAGCTCCTAACTTTATAAATGGCAAGTGGAAGTAGAGCTGACCACTAGATTGCAATACTGGATATGAAACAGAGTTTCTTGCTCAATTTGGGCCTAATTCATAGAGAAGCCTGCAGCCCTATACTCCTCTTTTCTTTCTTCTTTGCCTTTAACTTAAAATGTCACCTTTTGGTCTCAGGTACTTTTTGAATAATCTTGGCTTTTCCCTTGCTCTCAATAATTCATAGTTTTCAGTTTTTTACTTTCCCCACACATACATTAGGTGCCTAATGCCAGATTTCTTTATCTTAAAATAATTTGCCTCCTTTATGTTTCTAGTCCTTTACCTTACAGGTGCTTACACCAAGGGTTAGTTCTATTTTCATTGTCTCTTAAAATTACCAGATGTTAGAAATGAATCTTTCCAAAGACAATTAAGATCTTTTAAAAAGAGATTTTATTTAGAAAAAGACCCCCCAAAACCAGAGAATAGTAGTATTAATAGTTTTCTCAATTCATTATTTTAGTGAGGGCTTATTCTTCTATTTCAGTTGCAAAAATTTCTGTGTACTTGTATTCCTTTGTAAACTCAGAATTTTCAGGGACCAGAAGGGTTCCAGGTGTACATTTGGTTGTTCCCTGTGGCCTTTCATATATGTGCATTTGCCAAACTTCAGCACATAAAACCTCACTGTTAGTTAAATGTTTATTTGGGTCCTAAATTACTAACTTTCCTGTCATTCCTTCCTTATGGTTTGTAGGTTTTCTTTTAATTTTCCCCCAGGAAACCTTTCGTTAACAACATAAACCAATGGAAAGGATAACAAAACTTGCTACCTATCCATGAGTTGATATAGCAGATCTTTTTTCTTTCATTTTGGGGGAACATTGTGGTACACATTCCATGCAAGTGGAATATGATTTAAGCATCTAACTCTCTGGGAAAGGAATCAGTCATTTAAATGTCTCCATGGCTGCAGACAAAAGTGTCTTTCCTGTAGTCTGAGGAGGTTTACGTTTGTCTTCCTGAAAGCTGCCTTCTTTCTTCCCTGCAAATATATAATTTTCCTTACAAATCTTGTTAAAGCGTATATTTACCATCACCATCACAGTAAAACTACTACAACAAGTTTGCAGGAGAACCTGTTCAAACCTGTAGGGAGGAAATGGAGAAGTCCTTCAGTGGTGGTTATTACTAATAAATAGCTCCATATCATCTCCTTTAGTCACATTACATACGGTGCCTAAAAACGTGGGACTGCTCTGAGGAGGAAGAATAACTAGTAAAGATAATTAGTACTGGTATGTGTTTTTCATTTGTTTTGTTTTGCTAAAGAAGTTCATGATCAGGCAAGTCCTGTGATGTAAACCAGCACCCTTTCGTGCAAAAAACCCGGCCTGTGACAAAGGAAGGGGGAAATTATTCCACCCATCTGAAGCAGTTCCTTCATAGTATGGAAATAAGCCTATCTGTATAATGAGCAATCACACAGCATGTGAATGTACCTGCACCTTCATACAGCAACTTCATACAGCAACTATTGCACTTTTATTTGAATATGATTATGTTTAACATTTTTTTGAAAGCATTTAAATTATGATGAGCATAGTGGCAGTACCCAAATGAGAATTTAAACACAAAGAATTTAACGTTGTTGCCTACATCCAAAACCGTGTTTCTGATTAATCTTGCTGAGTTGATTCCTTGCTTCGGAAATGCATTGGTGTAGCCAGTTCAAACATGGAAATGCTGTTACTAGGGTGTCTAGACTTTCTGCCCAGTCTGAGCAAGTTTGTGTCTAGCTTCTCCCAAAACTAGATTGAGATCTGGAAGCAAGATGTTGCTTTGCCTATGATTGCTGAGGAACTTGTTCTGTTAAACATTCTGAAGGTATATCTCACATACATGCAAAACTGCTACCCTCACAAAAGTGAGTTGTGGCAAATTTTTATACAAAAAAAAAATGTTATAGGAACATTGTCTTAGCTGATAGAAGATCATGAATGCTGGACAAGTTCTTTGAAGTCAAGTGGTGATATTTGCTTCAGTTCAAAGACAGAATAAAGTACCAATGCACTAGGACATCTTTTTGTTCATTCTTTTCCCCAGACGAGTAGTTATGTCCATTGACACTGGCATTATCTCATTTTGAATACTCAGGATAGTATACTGCTTATAGCGGTCACCCAGAAAATGGGAAATCCAGAATTTTTGCTCTTAATTGTATGAGAAGAGCTCTCATTCCAGCCTCCCTTCTTTAAGCTATTGAATGCAGTTGTAGGACCTATTCTCCCATACTGTGCATTACTACTTCACAAATACTCCATATTTACTGTGTCAATGAAAGAACGTGTTTGCTACATTGCTGTGTGGAATTCTGCAAAAGTTGAATATCAAATATAATTCTATTCACGTTTATTTATACAATTTATGGTATGTATCTGTAGTGTATTTTTACAAATTTTACCACATTTCTGCAAAAATTAGTATAAAATAATAAATTCCACAAACAAGTAAATTGGTTTGAGCTTTTGAGCTCTTTTTTGCTTTTTTTTCTTCCTAGCGAGATGTATACTGTGAACTTTATATCTTTCAGGGTAGTCAGAATAATAAACTCTATCTGTTGCTGCCAGCTGTGGGGAATTAAACTATCTCAACAATGAGTTCTCATTTAGGTAAATGTAAAATTTCTGTGACAAAATATTTTTCTCCTGTATTTAGCATAATTAAAAGCCTTTTAAATGAAATGCATATGTCTTTTTAAAGGCATGTTTATCTAATGCATGAATAGAATAAATCTTTTAATTCAACATTTAAAAAATTTTATTTGGTTTCATATTGTTATCTTCAAGACTAAGGATTTGGTGAGAAAAAAGAAACAGCTAAAATCTTCCTCTAGTCATGGGCATCAAGGTGAGAATGTTGTCAGGCCTCAGAGTGCATTGTATCTGCATTGATTTAGCATCAAATTTTCCCCATGTCACAATTTATGTGGGCTTCAGGTGTGGTTCATTTTAACCTGATCCAAATGCAGGCTGCCACAGCTCTGTTGTTCTCCTCCCTCTCTCGCATCAGCACCCACGCCCTTGCTTTTGCTTTTGACACTCAGGGAGCTTCCTGGTGAGCCAGTTCAGGAATTAGTTCAGGGAATCATTTATTAAAAAAAGTTATTGGGGTTTCTGGCTAAATCACTTTCCCAAACCCTCACCATGCGCAAGGTTTTAGGGCATTTACAGCTGTAGGGAATCCTCAGCCACACTGCATTTCTATCTATGGTTCAGCTTTTTACACTTTCTTTTGCTTATCCCTTTACTGTTTCACACACTGACCCTTGAAAAAAAAAATCAGCACTTTAAACACTTCATAGATATACACGGCTGCAGCTGAGGTTCCCGTTAATAGTTTTTAAAGATACTCTCATTCATAAATCTTTTGCAAACTAAATGATTTTATGCTATGCATGACTAAATCACTTCACAGTGTTGTTGAAACTGGCCATAAAATCAGAGGAAAGAGATGGGCACCTCATTTAGATTGTCAGATGGTAGGTGGTATTCTGGATTCCTTTCTTTGAGTAGCTCTATCAGAAAAAAAGCAGTTAGATTTAACTCACATGGGTTCCAGACGAGAATGTCATTCTCTTTTACATCTGTAGCATTTAAAATCAGCTAAGCAAAATCTATTTACTTCCAGCTTAGACAACTCTTTTCAGATCTTTGCAGTTTATCTCTAAAACAAAGATGAAGTCAGAGCCCCCAAACTTTTACAAATTGTATACAAAAATGTTCTATAAATATTTATATTCATGGGTAAATGTAAGCAATTCTTGGTTTTTTTTTTATTGAAGGAAAAATGCTTGATTGCATGATAGCTACATCTTTAAAATTGGAATTGAATTACTAAAAGGAAGAACATTATCTTTTAAATACAACAATATGAATTATATGTTTATTATTTGTAACTAGTATCTTCTGTTGTGAAGTAATATATTCTTAATCTGGTCTTAATGTAATTAAAGTACTATAAAGAATAAATTCATTCTGTATTGTCATGCTTACCACTTTAACACTTCAAGCTGACCTAATTGATACTTTTATTGTCAATTAATATCCTCATAGAAACACAGGCTAAAGCAAATAGAAAAGCCTTTCAAGTATTTCTACTTAAACTCCTACATTCTGATTACTACCAAAGCTGAAGAAATAGATTTTAGATTTCTTAGAATTCATTTTTGTACACTTACATGTGAAATAAAATTTATTCATTATATTCAAACTCTTTTTCTGTTAAGCAAATATGTTTTACTGAACAATTGCAAAGTGATATTAGCTGTGATTCATTCATCTGTTTACAGTTCAGTTCATGAACTGTTCAGTACATGAGAGCCATTGTAGACTCATTAAGCAAAGTATTTAAGCACCTACTTAATTTCTGTTAGTTTTATGCAAGTGCCTAGATTCTGTTAAAGCCAATGGAATTAGTCATAAGGTGCAGTGATTCAATAACTGCTGTTGAGTTACATGCACGGTTAAAGTCATGCAGACACTTACATGCTCTATGAATGGGAGCATAAACCAAAAGCATGAAACTGCTCTCAAGCACTGAAGCTGAGAAGGAATCATATGTCAAATATATGATGAAAATAGAATAAAATGAAATTTCTTAGGCATCATGCTCATTTAAGTATGACCTTCAGCCAAAAAAATAAAAGCATTGTGGCATTTAGGAAGTGTCAAGGGTCGATTTAATATAGGATCATTATAGATCTGTGAAAATCTAGGTTATGTCCAGGCATATATGCTACATAGCTGGTCACAATAACTCCTGAAGAAGAAGGGCAATGTCATAAATTTACGTAAGAATTCATTTAATGATCTCACTTTTTTTTTTCTCCTTTGTGGTACATTTTATTTTTTCCATTGCCTATTACTTTGATGTAGTATAAAACCTGTGAAGTAGTCAACATAAATATTAAATATTACGAATGTTGAGCAATACAGAATATGAATGTAGCTGAGTTCAGCAGCAGATGAGCAACCCAATTATTCATTGATCTTGCAAAACAACTAATTACATAACTTTCCTACTATACTTAGCAGCTGATCTCTGGCCTTTGAGTCAACTTTGTGTGTGTTAGAAGGAGATGGATGAATACTTTACATAGCTGGAATAGATCACTCATTCATAGTTCTGTGAAGGATCAAAACTTTTATGAAGCCACGATTTGTCACACAGGCATTCTTCTTTTCAGGTTTCAGACTTAAATAGTTTTACAAGTTTTATACAGATGAAATTAGAATTATTTAATTAAATGTAAAATCCAAGAATTCAAATTTGAGCCAATAGCATTTCAGGTGATAGCTTACTGCATTAATTGATACCTTGTCAGTGCAGTTCCCTGCAAGTCTGAGGGGAATGAAGAAGACAGTGTCTTGAATCGGAGGAAATATTGATTTAGGAAGAAAAGATGCTTTAAGTAATCTAAAAATAATTGCAAGCATTATTTTCCAGCTTTGTTTTTAGCATATCTAGAAATCATATCTCATCATTAATAAATTCACTTTATTAAAATTTTTACCCAGTGTTTTGCAAAATTTCTCAATATGTTTATCTGTTTTTGCAGTGATTATTTTTCATCATCCATTCATCTACTTTTCATAGTCACAGGAATGTTTCCGTGATGACAGAGGCTTTGCATCAGGTTTAATCTGCATACACTTGGGATTGGTTGGTTTGTTTGTTGTGATTAGTTCAGAGAGACATACTTGAAGTATTGGAAAAATGCTTGCTTAGATGCTGATTCCAACCTAGCAGAAATTAACAGGAATCATGCACTTACTGATGTCTGAGATTAATGGATAATATATCAAAAATATATATTAATTTTGTAAAAGAATATTTAATTTCGGAGAGTTTCAGATTAAAGGAAAAAGATCTTAGTTGTATTGGTATTTCCCTCCAGTTCTAGTTTTTCTTTCTCTCTATTTGAAAGTCAGATATATACAATTTATTTTACTCAAATATCTCTGGTATATATTTTTATTAAAAAGAAAAATAACTCAGTTTTTAACTTGGTCTGCATTTAACTACTTGGTAGGGCCTGTAACAGGTGATAGAGTTTTGATCTTTATTTTGTTACTCCTTTTTTGTGACTGTTACTATTCAGATTCTTGACTCCCTTAACTATTTTATCAGTGGTGCTGCTTTCATGAGTATAAGAGTCGTGTTTATATATTGTGGGTTTCTTGTCTTTTTCTATTTTTAGAAATTTTTTAATCAGGCAGGCAAGCAATCTTTTTGCTTTCAACAATGTTCACATCTCCCAATGACACCTGTACAGTTGCAAAGGTTACTACTCAAAAATTAATAGAAACTCTGCCAGATGTCTTCACCTTTCTCATATTCTCCATTACAAATGGTTCCCAAATTCATTATAAGAAAATCCAATACATGAAAAATGAAATAAGTAAATAATAAGTAATACCAGACATATAGGCCAAGGAGAAAGAATGTTTTCTATTGAAAAAGTGAGTGCCATATGGGGTGGGCAGGATAGTGGGGGTTGGAGCAGCACTTCCAGGTGTCATGGCTAAGGAGTAAATCTACTGGGGGCTTCTGAGCCTTGGGGAAAGCTTTTTGAAAGAGAGTGTTTGTAGAGTTTCCTTTTTCAGCTTCCTTCTGAACTTCTAGTGGGGAACAGCACATTTATTTACATTTCACTGGGGACTGAGAAACCCAATCTATAGAAATCCCTGAAGACAGAAATTGGATTTGATCATACCGTGTCTCATGCCATGACTTTCCTGGACAGCTCTGTCCTTTTCCAGTCCCTTAGAAGAAATGGGTAATAAATGCACATGTGGTAGTGCATAACTATACACATCTCTTTCTAAATCTAATGGGGAAAAAATGAAGTTCTTTAGCAATGATCTAGCTAGCTTCATCAGTTGTTTTTAGTATCTGCATTTGAACAGATGGAACTTGGACAGTATTGAAAGGAAGAAAATTATTGTAATGCAGAAAGAAATGTGGGTAAAGTGATTTAGGGATTTCACACAGAAATAATGAAGAGATTAAAGTTCTTCCCTAAAAATACCAAGGTGCAAGTTTTAGGGTACAAATGACTGTAACACTGGTGAGGTGTTTCTGACTGAGCGTATGCTCTTTAGTTTGGACAGCTGATCACCTCATTTTTCTATCTAGTAGTAATTCTTCTATTACTAGATAGTGAACTACTATCTAGTAATATTTGACTGCCCCAACCTGTGCCCCCAGGGACTGTTATGTAGGAAGAATGAGGAATTTAATGAAGGTGCATGCATGAGGTTTTCAGAAGTTAGGAATTTAAAAGCTGAAAATGTGAGAATTATATCGTGACAGTGTTAGAGATAGTGGAGTAAAGAGGCTAACTGGGACGATAGAGACATCAAATGTTTCTGCATGTTTACTCAGTACTATTCTATTCTGTAACTTGGGATGGAGTGAAAGTTACATTACTGCTGGTACCTTTTTCACTCATTATAAATATTCAAGATCTTTACTAGTGTAGTGGGCTGTTCTATTAAGATTTACGTTTTAGTGTTTGATTGTGGAAAAAAAAAAGCCCAAAGATGACTTGCACATTTGAGAGAAATGTGAAAATACTTGATAATATTATTTTCAAGATTCACTGAGAAGTGGTTTTCACTAAATGATTTGAAGAGTACAGGTAGCATTTATTTGGCAATATTACAAATACTGCATATCTTAATCTCATTACATTACAAAGGATTTTTATTTCTTCAAATCAGTAGTTATTTTGCTGAACATAATATGAAAACTTTGATAATTGTTCAAAGTTTTTTGAGAGAAAGATTTTAACTTTAGATCAGGTTCAAAGGTTGAAAATTTTATCTCCCCAGCCATACCCAAGGACTTTAAGAAGGAAAAATCTTTAATTAATTGTAATATAATCAGATCACAGCTTTTCTTGGATAAATCCATTTAAAGTGTGTTTCACAGTTTGGTCTTGTTTTATGAAATCAATTATATACATTTTCTGTTTAAACTCGTGTATGATTTGGAGTCAGTAGGAACAAAAGAAACCTTAAAGCGCTTTGTTGACTAACAAAAAGTTAAGCTCATTCTTAACAGTAAGTGCTTTACTAAATTGAAACTCTGTGGGAGTGATTCAGGCAGAAATCAGTAGTGAATTAGCCCTGGCTGACCATGCAGAAGGCATCGACTTAAGGCCTTAAGAAGCAGAATGCTAAGAAAGAAAACATCTAGATAAGTTATGGTGAGACGCACAGCATTATGGGTTACGTTAATATAGGTTAAGTCATAGTTTCTATACAAGGTTATGTGCTAATGATTGATTCATTGGTTTTCTGTATAGAGTCACGTTGTTGTTCATAGGTCCTTCATTCTGTTACCAAGGTTGTATAATGTTCTGTTCCCTGTAATATTGGTCTTCTGTTGGCTGCCCCCCACAAGGTGTTACCTCCTAGGGCTGCTGTGTTCAGCTTCTGTTTTTGTTATCTGCCTTAATAAATTACCTTTTGGGCAACTGCAGTCGTACCCCCTCCTTTTACTGCACCGGTAGCCGCAGTGCTGCCCTGGCAATGCTCATCTTGGTTGAGCCGGCGATCCAGCGCTATCGCCAGACTGTGATAAAGCGCCAACCCTGAATCAGGGTGAACCCTGCTTCTCAAATTGGGTCAACCGGACCGTGACAAAACTCCTCTAATTTTTTTTCCAGTTGCGATGAGACTAGAGTGAAAGAAGAAAAAAATTACCTTTGATCTCACTGAACCATTAGAAAAAGAGGTATGGCTCTCTAGGAACCTATTGTACCAAATCAGGCCAATTCAGCAGAATGAAGTTTCAAATCACAGATTCATATTACACGTAGCACTAATTTCACTGGGTGTGAAATTGTTTTTTGCTAATCCAAAAAGCATGAAATAAGCACTGAGCAGGGAATATCTCATAGAAATAAAATGCCACAGTGATGGTTTTTGACAGCAAGTAATGATTAAGGAGAGGGAAAAGTTGTTCTCATGACACAGGATTGCTGCAAACTAAAAAATTCGTTTTGCACCTCTCCAGTTTATTTTTTTCCAAAGGAGTACTAAATCTTGATTTTACAAAGCAGTAAAAAAAAATCAAACAATTGATGCAAAGCAAATATGATATTAGAAATTTGTATTTTTGTGGGTTTATAGATTTGCTGAAAATAGGAATAAATCTCTTGCCAAATGAACTTTACAGTGCAGTGGTGAGAGTAGAGTGATGAGAGTACCATCCTACCCATCCTCATACTAATATTCTCCACCTGCGAAGTAGGCTCAGGGCTGGCCCTACTAGTAGCCTCAACCCAAACCCATGGCTCCCATCACCTACAAAACTTCAACCTCCTACAATGCTACAAATCATCGCCCCAACTGCAGTTCTCCTCCCCTTAACCCTCCTCTCCTCACACAAACACCTATGAGCTAAATCACATTATACAGCCTACTGATGGCCACTGTCAGTCTCCAATGACTCACACCAATATATTACCCAAACAAAGGCCTAAACCCCTGAACATCCATTGACCAAACCTCCTCCCCCCTGCTAGTCCTTTCATGCTGGCTCCTCCCCCTCATAATCATAGCGAGCCAAAACCACCTAGAACAAGAACCCATCAACCGCAAACGAATCTTTGCCACAAGCTAGTAATCCTAGCTCAACTATTCACTTACAGTGCAGTGCAGAAATAAAATGCTGGCAAATGATGCATCACTGGCGCATGTAGATCTCTGTGTTAAGGCCTCCCAAATATTTCCTATTAGTTCACACATCAATATAATCTAAAGGAACTGGGTTCCTTCTCATTACATATATAACGTAATTTGTCACTAGAAGTGACTATGCATCAAGTATCTCAAAATAAAATAGCAGTGATAAAAATATCCTGAAAAAATTCTTTGCATGAGATGGAGGTCTGCCTCAATTCTGAGAATTCTCAGTGTTTCTGCTGAAGCTGTGACAATCCGTCAAGGCCATGAGAATACCTACTCTGTGGTAAAGCCTCATAAATTCTTAGAAGGGAATTATTTTAAGGTGGGGAAAACTATGACCTCTGGAGCCCTTCAAAACCTCTTACTATATACCACAGAAAGATTTCTGCTAATTTCTGTTTGTCTTTATTTAGCAAAGCTTTATATCATTACAGTAAAGAAGTGCTTACATAATAGCTGAAATTCTTATATGTTCCTCCAAAAAATAACTCAAATTATTAACTTACAATTTATTCTTAGATTTTCACTTTTGTAAAATGTAAACATGAACATAAAATAGTATACAAATTATTTCATTCTGATTCAGTTTTCCTGGTGTTATCTAGATGTGTGCTAGTGAAAATAAGACATTTTTAGAGTAGTTCATTTACCCAACCCAGGCAACTTTAAAACAAGATTAGAATCACAACTTATATTGTCATGTTGCAGTTTGAAACAAAATGTTTCAAATTTAAACTAAACATTTATTAACGGTCTAAAATTTTCCTTCTGAAAATATATTAATTACCTGAGTGTCTCTTTGAGTTATGCTTTGCCCTTATAAAAAGTATATAATTGTGATCTATAGTGCCATGATGTATTTTTGTTTATCTTTTAGAAATCTCATAAAAGAATTGAATTTTTTCACTGGGTTTTGAAAACAGGCACATTTATTTCATATAGAAAACATTTTTTCTGAAAAAAACCCAACTTTGTGAGTGCAAGTGAATTACCTGTTTTCTATTATTCCTCTGTAAAATTCTGTCTGTTTGTCCCTGAAGATCATGATTATTTTTGTGGCATAAAAAGAAGAAAGAGTTAGTACTGCTAACTACACTAACAAAGTACTGAAAACAGAGTTGCAGACCCCAGTGGGCTGAGCAAGGAACTAGTAGTCATCTATGAGGGAGTGCAGGTCAGAGAAGGCAAGGGCAAGTGTGGTGTGGGCGAGGCTAAGAATTTACATTTGATCTGCAAATTATTAATGCACAGAGTCAAGATGGAAATGCAGGTGCCTTGTCATCTCAGCCATTGGGGTAAAATGAGATTCAGGCCAAGTTAAGCAGTCATCAGCTAATTGTTTCTTTTTCCCTCAGCCCCTTCCACTTGTCCCCTCAGCTGTGCAACCACACAGTGAAGAGTCCTGGCAAAGCCATCAGACTGAAAAGTGATGCCATAGAAAGGGAAAGCTTTTTCCAGCCTCACCAGTTCCTTGGTTTGGGACACTACACTTTTACAATAATAGTACTCCCAGAAAGATGGAAGAGGTGATCAGGAAAAGAGGAGGTAGGTGAGCCATATGTGATGGTGCTGGAGCTGAAGAAACCCACATAAAATAATGACCTAACAGACCATTCTTTTCACTCTATGTCTTGCTGTTGACTCTCTACAGAATATAGTGGAGGCAGGACACGTGTATTTTAAGTCTAGATGTAATCCAAAGCTGGTTTTAAGATCCCGTGTTCTTAAAAACAGAACACCTTATGTTTGTTTATCGACAGTGGTTACAAAATTGGTTGTTGTACCTAGGAAATAATCTGGTTCATCAAAATTAATAAGAATATTCAGAAAAGGTACAAAAATAGTGAAACCTGTTTTTGGTGATTTCTAACATTCTTAGGACTTCATTCACAGTTGAATTGCAAACTGTAGTCTTTGAAAATAAACTCCATGGTTTATTGTCAAATTCCAAGTGATTTCACTTGTATTGTATTTCTTTTGCATTACTCGGGTACATTATCTACCTTTTGCAACATGGACATGGTGTTTTATTTATTTTTCTTCTTATTTTAACCTTATTGTTGAAAGTATTTGCAAAGACCCTGTCTTCATGTCATTGAAAAAGAAAGCTCACATTTTTACATCTATTTATTTTGCTGGAGTTCTATTACAGCAGTATCTCAAATTTAACTCAAGATCTTGCTAATCTTGACTTCTTTTTATTATTTATAGTTCTTTACTAACTTCATTTGAAACGCATTGTTACAAATATTGGACATCCATATGAATTTTTCAACAGTCATTATCAAGGTGCTATTATATTTCCTGTGGTTTTTTTGATATTTTTCAATCCTCTTCCCTTATTTAATATCTCTGTTTTTTCTTTATTTAACAACCTCTTTTCTTCTGCAATTGTATGTCACTATTTATAATAACATAATATAACATGACATATGAAATCTATCATGGGTGTTGATTTGAAGCCTAAAGCCTGTGGTACCCATCTGAACTTCACTGTGTTATGTTCTTCCTCAGGAAATATTTAGCACTTGTATTTCTCTATATTTCTCCTTAAACTTTTGTCTATTTCATTATTCTGGAATATAAACATTTTGTAGCAGACCTGTCACTATTTGTTTTTTGGTAGCCTAAGAACTTACTTATCCTGCATTCCATCTATTTTTCAGTTCTGTAAACCCTAACAATTTCTGGCATATTTCATTCATTCCCACTCACAACTGTTTTTCCTTCTGGTGATTTAGATTTATTTCACCTTCTGCAGTCACATTTGTATCAGTTTTTGTAATGCATATGTGTTTTTAAAAGGTGTTGGTATAATGATAATTCAATATTTTAGTTATTTTGCAAGAATATAAATATTTAACAGAAATTCTATGCCCCAGTCCTCTTCTATCCTCATCCATTTCACATATATGTATATTATCAACTGAAACCTTATTTTTTTGTTTGGCAAAATTCTCTTTGTGTGAATATTGTGTTGATTAATTATTGCTCTGAGTGATGATAAATGAGCATAGTGTACAGCTGGGTCTTCCTAGAAAGTATAAAAAATACAAAAAAAGTTTTAATTTTTTTTTCACTGTGAAGTATGAAAAAGAATCTATACTTATCCTTAATCAAGATTTTGGAAACAGTGAAGGCATGCAAATATCCAACTGACAGGCCTTTTTTGACTGTGGTGCAATGATGGATAGTGCAGCAATGCTGCTTCTGTGTTTAACAGGTGAATTTAATCATTATTTAATTAAAGCTATATTAATTAAAAATTCAGCTGAAGAGTAGGAATATGCTGACAGAGTATGCTATAAGCTATGTAAGTTATTATAAAGTCAGCTGCTTTAAGTGCATCTTGCAGCCCAAGGTATCCATTTCCCCCTCTGGCCTCACTGTGTTCTTTACAAGACTGGATTCACCTCACTACTAAGCTTTGTCTGGCAAAAGACCCTGAAGAAAAGCCCTGCACAGAAGATATGAAAAATTAAGAGAAAGAGCTTCAGGCTTCCTAATCTTTTCATGTTGAGAACAGCCCTGGTTTTTGATCCCAGCATCACTAGTGCCAGAAAACAGACTACTCAATAATTATTTCTTCTTTTCTGTGGGATTCCTCTGACTATGACATTTTTGTACCAAATTAAAGAGGCTGGGTGATGTCAGAGGAGCAACAAAGCCAGTCTTGTGCACTGCACAGAGGTAGAAATGTACATGCCAGGTCTCCTCCCAAGCTAACTCTCAAAAGAAATCAAGAAGTTGTAGAGTTTCAAAAATAATTCTTGCCTGGAATAATGGAAAATTCACAGATCAAATTATATATTTCCTGGTTCTATGAGTGCTCTTCACAG
Source organism: Melospiza georgiana (assembly GCF_028018845.1). Lineage (NCBI taxonomy): Eukaryota > Metazoa > Chordata > Aves > Passeriformes > Passerellidae > Melospiza > Melospiza georgiana. The sequence goes on from NC_080431.1 coordinate 97,173,666, forward strand.
TTTTTGACAAATGCTAATTGAAAAGCAGAATTCAGGTACAATTCAGGCATAATTTCTTACACATCTTCCATAGGGATTAGCAGCACTGGACAGTTTAATATTGTCTAGCAGATTCCCAGGTCCTTATTAATATAAGAATGAAGCCTATGTCAAATTGTTTGCTTGAGAACAATTCTTTTGATCTTGTTTAGCATTTATAACTAGAAAACTTAAAAGTGAAGCTGGTTTAGGCAGCTGCAAGAATGTTCTAGACTTTTTTCATATTATTTCTAATTAAATGCTCTTTCCCTCAGACCTGAATTTTTTTTTACTAGCATTTAACTTTTTTATTCTTCTGATTAAATTATGCTGAATGAATGCCGTGTTCCTTTTCCTCTTTTGCTCTCTTTTCTCATTTGTTACAGAGTCTTGATTGATTTTTAAGATCATTGTTACTGCTTTGGATTGCAGTAGGCATCAGACTTTGATAAATGGAGTGGCAATGACAGTGGCTGGAAAAATGTTCTCCTCTAATGCCTAGAAGTTATCTACTCATCTGGTTTTACAAGGAAATAAGTTATCCTTGTTTTAAAATAATCATACTAAAATAGTGCTTTAAGGTAATTTCTTATGAGGATTGATTTTAAGGCTGCTATAGTTAAGACTGAAAATTCACTTTGGGCTCCTAAATTAAGGTCTGAGTTTTATTAATGCTCAGTGTCTGCCAGTTCCACCCAAGACAGTTGCTGTATACTGTACAACACCAGAAAATCATATTATTATTCTTCCTGTGTGGATATAGGAAGCTAATTTTAGATTTGATTAAATTAGAAAATCTCACACATTTTATTTTTGCATTTTCAGAAATAATTCACATTGGGCTTAAATTTTTAAGGATGTAACCTCTTTTGAAAGGACAGAGATGGTTCCATGCAGTGATCACTGGAATTAAGTGGAAGTGACAGTTGTAAAAATATGATGTTCATCCTACTCCTTAGGCTTTAAAATTTTCACTGAATTGTCCTTTTTTCAAATTAACAGAAACAAAGCAGATATTTTTATCACAGTAATTCAATAAATCATGACCAGCATTTTATGCTAAAACTTCTGTTGATAAGTTACTGTGTGTTTTTTAAAAATAGTTAATATTTAAATAATATTTAAATTATTTAGATTCCTTATTTTTTGCCTTATTTTAGAGAAACTGATATTTTTTTTAATACCTATGTCTGATCATGTATACCATTGTAGGACATGTTCTACCTTTAACTTATGTACTTTTTTGCCAGAAGATTCTATGGTCCTTGGCATGAAGAGCCTACACATTGCTACTGTAATTACTCACTATGTAATCCAGAGCCTAATAATCATATATAAATTCCCTACTAATTACCCTGTAATCTACTATTTGTTGATTAGAAGAGCATGAGATGAGTATTTCTACTATTATTAATTTCAATTTACATTATAATTATAGGGCTGTAACAATTTTTCTTGTTTGCTCGCTTGGCTATGCTGTGCGGCCTTTTGTTGTGTTAATAAAATGCTGCCTTTTTATGTTCATCCATTTTAATCCATACCCTGCCAGCTTCTCCTTGCATGCACTTCTAGCCTGCATTGTTCTTGGGCTGGTACACAGACAGGTCACTTCACCAGGTCATTCTTTGTTTTCCCTGAAAATCACTCAGGCAAGTTTATGTGAAATAGTTATAATGCTCTCTCTGGTTTAAATATAGAGTGAAGCCCTGCCCGTGCTGAAGGAAAAACACAGGGAAGTGTTGCTCTGTGGAGCAAGAATGTACACATACCTGCTCTGAAGTTCAGGAGGAGGCAGTGTGGTTGGATGCTTGGGTGAAGATGAAAAGGGAAAAAAACAAGGTTAATTTAATGGTAACGATATACTATAAACTGCCAAACAGAAGGAGTAGGTGTGGACGAAGCTATTTTTGTGCAGCCATGTAATGCATCAAAATAGTAGGGTTGTGGGAGATGGTTTTAATTAAGTTTGTATCTTTGAAAGAGTAATTTTGCTTCTCATACAAGGAATAATTACTAGTCAGATGGACACAATATTTTTATTCGAATAAATGGTTGGCACCAGCAGTTTTAGGTGCAATTCAAAGTAGCCAGACAATACCACTTGAAAATCCAAAGACAGGAGACATGGTGATGTAAATGATTATGATGTATTTGTGATTCCAGGAAGAGGCTGCATGTATGGAAGAGGAGGATAAAGATGGAAGTATAGTTCAGCAAAGAAGACAGCAAATTTAGTGTTGTTAGGTAGGGTCTCACGGGAAGATAGAATGAAAGAAGGATAACTATCAATGTAGAAAGCTATAACTTTTAAGTAAGGAATTAATTAAATTTTGCTACAGCAAAATACCTCAAATCCAAAAAAAAAAAAAGTGAGGAGTTAATGAATATGATAAATTAGAGAAATTATCTGAAGTCAGTTAGATGCAATCCAATAAAGAAAAATGCATAGTAAGACACTAGAGGATCAAAAAAAAAATCAATCCAAAGCCAAAAAAATCACAAAGACAAAATAAGGAATCACTCTTTAGGCAGAAGAATAGCAGAGAAGCATTTTGAAGAGGTGCATATGCAGCATAATACATGTAAATCAATAGTTTGATGTGGTTAAAGAAAAAGCGAATTTCATTCTAGGAGGTATTAGCAGCTGTGTTGTACATAATACAGATAGTAGTTTTTCTGCTTTTTCCAGATCTGGTGAGGCCTCAGCTAAAATAGCATGTCTACTTTTAGGAATTATTCTCTGTGAATGATGTAGGCAAGTTAGAATAAGTTCAGGGTAAGCTAGAAATGCCAAATGAATTAGACAGTATGATCTCAGAAGATAATTTGAAAATACGGAGTTAATTTAGGAAAATAAGAGTGTTTAAGGGTAAATCCTCCAGTATATACAAGTTGTTGCATTGTGGTTTTCATCTGACTTCCATGTCCAGCATAGCACAAGGACAATATTGACTAAATTTGCAACAAGAGAGGGCTACGTTAAATAGGAAAAGAAAATAGTTAAAACACAGTGATAATTAATAACATGAACAAGCTGCCTAGTGTATAAATAGGGTTTCTATTATTAGAGGCTTTGAAAGAGAGTGTAGAAAAGCCTCCATTAAGAGTGGTCCAGCCTTCTTCAGTAGGGGAAGATAAGCTTCATGACTTTTTTGTTCTTACACCATTCTAATATTTCCAGGTTGGTTGGGGTGGGATTTTTTTCAGTTGTTGTTTTTGGTGGTTTTTTTTTTTTTTTTTGGTTGTTTTTGGTGTGTTTTTTTTTTTTTTTTTTTTTTTTTTTTGGTTTTTTTTTTTTTTTTTTTTTTTGTTGTTGGTTGGTAGGGTGTTTTTTTTTTTTTTTTTTGATTAATGGCAGTAATACTTTGGACTTTGGAGAGTATTTTACCTCCTTAGGAGGTTGACATGACTCAAAGTGGACCTACAAACTAGCACAAATACATGGAAAATGTAGTGGTGGAATACATGAGTGAGTTTTATGCCTCCTTTGCTCTTACCAGCTTTTCTAATAAATCACGACATATAGTGTATAACCCCCAGAAACCACATAATCAGATGGAAAATACATTGAGTGTGTAGTATGAAATCACATAGCTCAGTTACGTCATGGTATTTGAAATTTTTGTAATTATGGGAGTTCACATTGATGTTCATAATTTAAAATTAAGTAATTTCTGCTTGAGTGCCTACCTTCAGATTAAACTTATAAATGAATCATTCAAATAAAATTTCTTCTTGTGAGTGATACATTATCAATCTTATTTGATGGTGATCAAATGTGGAAATTATCAGAAGTAAATTTTAATTTAGTTGAATATAAATACATCCATATGACATTATACCTTTGTTGATCAGATAATGTTCTAAATAAAAAAACCCCACACACCATAAATATCAAAGAGAGACTTAAGTTCATGAAAATTCTTGGAAAATCTGAACTCTAGAGCCTTCTTTATCTTAAATATTTTCAGTGTAAAAAGAAAATTTTGCTTACATCTCCCTATCAAGTGAACATCAGTCATGAATTATTGAGACACCATCACTCAAGAGTTAGCACTTTACCATGGAAGCCACCAGCACATAGCCAGGGTTATAATTAATTCAAGGATCTAATTGTTGCTTTGCTCTGAATAAATGGAAAAATGATAATTTCATAGAGTGGAGGTCTTTATGGAATAAGTGATATATTAGTGCACTCTTATTGTATAAGATATGAGGAAAGATCACATTAATATACATATTTAGGATAATTTTACCATTAACTTCTGTCATGTGGAAGAAAATATAAGGGACATTTATTTTAATGATAAATAACCAATATTTTAAAAGCAATACATTAATTAGTAATAGGGCATGAAAGTAATAAGAAGGGATTATGCTTACAATGCTGTAAAATTTATTTCTTACAGGTACTTCACCTATAAGTATGGCTAATTGCTTAAATACAGTAGCAATATTCACAATGTTCGTTTTTGAACTTTTGCTTGTAAAAATAGAGGTAGTGCATTGTGCTGAATTTCCCTCATCTTTTGCTGTCCCTTTCAAAATCCAGCCATTTTAGATTTTGAAGGACTGCCATATACAACCACTTGGTAGATTACCCAGATTTCATCAGTAAAAAACTTAAGATTCTATCACAAGATAAATAAGGGAACTCCCATCATTGCTCACACTGCCCAGGCACTCTAGATGATGCATTTACCAGCTAGAATTAGGCTTGCAAGACAAAAAAGCCATTTAATTGAAAAATTCTGTGGAGTTAAAAAAGAGAGAAAGCTTCTGTATTAGGCCTCTTCTCTGAAAGAGAGGATATTCTTATGAAAACCTGTCTTTGACTTCTAGCCTCAGATGCAGAGGTGGAAAGTCCTGGACTGTCAGGTGGAAGCAAAGGAGGAGACTGATATTGAGCCCAGCAGACCTGGGCCAGCGTAGGGAGGAACCCAAACTTGTCAGCCAGGATCATCAGGGACAAATCAGGTTATTAGGGAAGTGTTGAGACAAAATGAACAAATTGGGAGTGAGATGCTGAAAGAGGGAAATCATCATTATGGAGTCAAGAAGAATTGAAAAGGAAAAAAACCAGGAGGCTCATGGGGAAAAGCCTGCTCTGGAAAAATTGGAGAAGGAGGAAAGTAGTGGGTAAAGACTGCAAAAGGCTTTGTGACTGCAGTCACGTGCTCCTCTTCAGAAATCAGGGTCAAAGTAGACACACATTGAATGTCATCAGCCTTCTATTGATGACCCATACTGACCATCACCATGATACAAGAGTTTCTGTTTTATTTTGTGTTGCTTCAGTTTACATTTAGGAAAATACACACAGACAATGACACATAAAGGAAATAAAAAGTTTCCAAGTGCTCAAAATTAAGAGGTACCAAGCAGAGGCTTGTGTCTTATGTTAAAGTATTACCTTTATTTGCATGACCAGGACCTGGTCCCATGGGTCTGCTCTGGTAATGGAGGCGATTTTCGTCATAGTGCCTTAAGTTTTATTTTAACAGCAGCTGGAGGCTTTGAAAAGTTACTGCCTTTATCTCTATTAAATAAACACAATCTACACTATGTACTGCAATTATTCATTGTATGTAGCCAAAGAATAATGAACATGTAATAACATCAATGCTAATACAGATGATATGGTGGGAGACGGAATCAAGATGGCAGAGTTGACCTTAATTTAATTCCTCAGCCTTTTCTGACAGCTTCATTTTATCCACTGAGTTCTTCTAGCCTGGACTATTCTTTGCCTTGACCTTAGATTCAGCAATGTAAAATTGTCTGTGAAAAGTATGAATTATCATTGATAAATATCTCTATGCAGTTGAACTGTTGAGTTTTTTGGGCTGAAGAGGACACTTTGTTTTACAAGCTGCTTTCTCGTTCAACTTTCACCAGAGTACTCTGTCTGGCAGAATAATTTTGCCTTAGTGGATGATTTGTATTCTTCTTACAGCTCTATTGCTGTAGTTACAGAGTTTTTACTAGTTGCACTTGAAATGTGCATCTTGATTGTATTTGTGAATGAGAAGCACGTATTTTTGATTCAATTGTGCTCTTTATCCTTTACTTTTCCTTGATTTGCCCTCCTAGCATCATGGACGAGAGAAGCAATCTATCTATACACTTAGGGAAAAAAGTCCCTCATCATACCCCCTCAGTAAAAAGGAAAGAAAAAAAAACAGGAAAGAAAAGAAAAAACATAATTGATTGAAGAGATAGCAGAAATTAATGAAAATTTCCTTTAAAATGTAAGAACAAGTAGAAAGTAAGAGTGCAGATGAGGAATGAAAGACACCTAGTGAAAAATAGTGTCTCATGAAGAGGGGGAATAGAAGAGGTTTTCTGATATCTGGAGGCCTCAACATTTGCAGAATGCAACATTAATTTTTCATGAACATTTCTTGTGTACAAGTTCTTTCATGAACATTCTTGTGTACAACTGGGGGAACATCTGTCATGATGTGTCCTTAAAACTGTTGTGACAATAAAGGTAAATCAGAAACACAGACTATAAAAAAAAAAACAAACAAAAAACTGTTCTCTGGAAGCTGTAAAAAGCTATCCTATCCAAAACTTATTGTCTTCCTCTTTCATCTGAACATCTCTCTGCCCTCTGGGAATGCTGCTACCATGGGACTGGAACTGTAATCCCACAAGTCTGCTCCCATCATGAACCAGTACTTTATTTTGGTGACTATATTTAGTTTGTATACTACTTCATTCAATGTACCAAACACAAGTATTAGGGTTGCAAAGGATGTGACAAGACAAATGATCAAAAATACTCTGTGTAAATGCAATTTCACTCATGTTACAAAAATAGCTACATCAAAACCCTGCGGACAGTAATAAATAAATAAATAAATAGTGCCAGAATAATTCAAGTGCTGGTAAATTTACTGTGTGGGAACAAAGAAAATGATTGAATGTACCATGATAGCTAAAACAACTGAATGGGAAAACCAATAAACAGACAGAAGTTGACTTGCTAATTATCACTACTAAGAAATGGTTAGTGAATTGTCTGTGTGCCAAATACAACTTTCAGAGGGTAGGGTACAGTTTATTCTACATTGCTTGCTCCATCCTTTCTCCCTCTTTTTCTTATGTTAAACAAATGAAACAAAATTATTTTCAAGAAGGTGGCAGCACCTGTTTTTAGTAAATAATGCTATTTCTGTTTTTTCTTTTTTTCTCCCAACAACAAAGTAATCTATTCAACTTTTCTTGAGGAAAGCATGGTCATAAATTTGTCAGAAAAGAGAAAGATAACTGCGGCACATTGTATTTATGCTGCAGTATTCATTACATATTAGAAAGCTGGAAAGCTTTCTGGGGAGGTGAGGAAGATTTATGTGCTGTCTCTCTGGAGCCAGCAGTAACCTCTTCTGGTGCAGTATAAACACATGGCCATCACTGACAATTTAAATACAACTGGTATACACTGCCTTCTTACAAAAATTGCATTCATATTGTATGGTAAGCACCATGAAATGCAGTGAATATCTTTAAACTCACCCAGCAAACATTTGCCAAAAGCTGTTGGTACATCCAGTGTGGATGAGTGGATCATTACCTAGTAGTGACACTGTAGAATCAGTAGTGGAATAATTGATGTTAAGAGAATTGTCACCAGACTACAGCAATAACATCCCCCCAGGAAATACAAGGCAATTTGTGCTATTTCAAGCCATTGTTCCACACTGTAAACTCGGAGAGACATTGCTTCATTGATTCCACAATCATTTTATGCTTTACAACCGTGGTACTAGAGGCATTTTAAATATAAATTGCAAATCTGGAAGATGGCATTAAAAAAAAAAAAAGCATCTGACATAATGCACCAGTGTGCTCAGGTCTGTAATCATATTATAAACTTTCTCTGGCCCTAAGACTTAGGCAAAGTAGATAGACTATATCTGGCCATCATCACCCTTGGCTTTATGTGAGCAATAGAAAAATTAACATCATTATGACCAGCCTCTCTTGAACTAATGATATTGTGGATCTTGTGGCTAATTATTGTCAGGCCACTGATGACTTTTTTTAATAAACTAAGTAATGTTTTGAAAAACTTTACATTTGGACAGTGCTCTGGAAGCCAGAACCGAAATCTGCAAAATCAGACACTTGGCTCAGTGGAGGTCCTGTGACCTCAGTAACTGGTGATCAGGCTTGTTATGTGTACGAGCAAAATTAACTGGTGTTAGGTGTACAAGTTTGACATTTTAGAGCTGCTTTTTAAACTCATTTCTGGCCTTGCATTTCATTGTGGTATAATTTTGCTCTGGTGGATGAAAACAATAGTAGTGACTAAATATCAAGTGACATTTTGATTCCATTAATTTTCTGCAACCAGGAGAGAGAAGGCCACTATACCAAAGCTTATTGTCACCTCCTACTACCCCTAAAATTATCTATCCTGTAGAAAGTTGTAATAGGTAGACTTACACTATTAAACAACTAATAGTTGTATATAAATCATGATAAATCTTTTATTGAGGTCTGTTGTTACGAGTAGAGACAGCATATACCATGCTGAAAGGAATTTTTTACTAGGAGCTCCCGGAGTGTTTTGTACACCTGCAGGCCTGGAGTAAAATAAATGAAGTCTAATAGCTAATACCAAAGAACAGGAGGCACTGTGTTTGGTTACATGTGGCATGTCAATGTCACCCTTTCTGTCCCTTTGTTCTTGGAAGGAGCAAAAAGTGAGCTGCTTCCATGTCTTTGCTGGACTGGTTCTCCTGGCCAAGGCAGAGGCAGAGAGCCAGGTTCCTGACCTTTATTTTTACATCCGTTTCTTTGTGGCAAGGCTCTGGCTGTTTTCACGATTCACTTTAAACAAGCTTTATGAGTGGGAAATCCACTTTGTATTCTGATGTCTATGTCTTTTATAGGATTCCTCTAACTTAAGTTATGATGTTAAGTTTATGGCTTAAAATACTGACAATTTCAGAATCGTGTGATAGAATTAAAAATTAAGGCATGTTGTTATTATTAGATCTTTTTTGTATTCTGTTAACTATGAGTATATTGTCTTTTGAGGCCGATGTTTACATTAAAACTCTTATTGGTGCCAACAAAAGCAAGGCTTGCCTGCTTAACAATAGGAACCCTGTTATTACATCTTGATGAGTGCTAGGAGAAAAATGTCTCCCTGCTGCCATTGCTCAATTAGGCTGGAACAAGTAGTGTGAAAGAAAAACACGGGACTCATCACAGCTTATCTGTGAATGTGTTTGTATCAAGAAGATGGGGGTGTTTTTTTGCAGCCTGTGACACAGAAATATTCCAGCATCTCTGGCTATTGTTAGGGAGCTGTCAGCATCGTGATAGCCTGGCTCCACTAGATGTCCGTCCAGAGAATGGAAGGGGTTAATGCAAAATAAAAGAGATGGAAATTGGAAGGCAGGATGAAAGAGATGAAAGCAATTAATCAGCACAAATGGTGCTGAGCCTCCTTCCAAAAATAGCAGATTTATTATGAGCAAGAACAGAAGTATCTTAGTGACATTGGCTTTGCGGTAGAAGAAATATAAATAGAAGCAAGCAGTTATGAAAGCAGTTGAAAGAAGAACTAGAAAACACATGAAAGGCATTGAAATTACTTAATCTGATTACAAAGAAGTAGGAACCTCAACATTAAAGCTCATGTTAATATTCTCAAAATTAATTAAGAAAATAAAAATTATTAAGATGAACTAGGAAACAGGAATCCTCAGTAACCAACCTAATTAAGTTAAAGGTTTTTGTTTTTTTTTTTTTTGTGTTTGGTTGTTTCTCTTTTTTTTTAAATTAACAAATTATGAAAGCCAGGAGGGTAGAGGGACTTGACTTATTTTCTTTCTTCCTTTGGCTTATTTGGACTGTAAATCAATTGTCTGCTTACCCTTTCTCATTAGAATCACCTCTTTGTTCATTGGGAAAGGGTCTAAAAACTCCTTCATTTTCCTTGTTTCCTAATGGATTGTATCATTGAAATTTTATTTGGGAAAAAATAGAACAAGGGAGATGATGGTAGACACAATGCAGAGTCTTATTTTTAGATCCTTGTTTTGTTTTGGCACAGTTCAAAACATAGTTCTTGGATGTGAACCAGCCCTTTGAAACTTTTGATGAGGTTTAAATCTCATGAATTTCTCTTAAGCATTACCCACCTACCCTGTTCAGTTTGAGCTGGTATTTCTCCCATTATCTCTTGAGGCAACATGCAGTGATGGTCCGGGAGGAAAAGTCCTGCACATTGCTGCTACCTTCCCCTCCTTAAGAAGAGGTAACCCATTTTTATCAGTCATGTTTGAATGTAGTCTGAGGTCTGATGCAAATCAATAAAAACACTTAGAGTTGACATGTGTTTGGCTGAATCTTTGGCCATACATTACTTTGGCACTTCAGATGGTTCAGACACACTAATGAGGTTGTAAGGAGAGTGATCAGCCCTTATGGATGTAGGTGTGGTATATTCATAAGAGGTATGGTTTCGGGTTTTTTTAAGGTACTCTTGGGCTTTGTCTTATTATTAAAAAAAAAAAAAGATTTTGAGTATATCAGTTTTTAATGCAAAAAATCCAGCCTCTTTGCCAACAATAAATTTAATGGCAATAGTTGAAAAGAGAAGAACCTAATAAGTAGTATTAAAACCCTGCATAAAAATGTAGGGAAAACGATACTTGTCTCAAACTCATTGAAGAAAGAAGTATTAATTTCAGTAGCAGAGCAAGGAATGCTGAGATGTCCAAGGGTTAAAAAGCCACTATAGAAAAACAGCTCTAGTTTTCTCCAATGATGAAGGACCAACAGACAAACGCAACCTTAGAGAGGAATGGAACCTAATATGAGGGGTTTCCCCAATGTATTGTGCTGCAGAGAAGCCAAAATATTCCACCATAGCCTGGATATACTGAGAGTCAGGCAAGCATCAGCCTAAGTACATGTAAGAACTAAAGCTCCTCAGAGCACAGGCAGCCAGCTAACTCCCTGAGAGGTTCTCACGGCTAGAAGTGTGGGTAAAATGCAAGTGCTTACAGCAGAGAGACTAAAAATAGTTAAATATTGATTGACTGAAATTATCAAGTACTTGCTAACTGATAAATTGTAGTAAGATGACTCAGGAAAAGTTCCAAGATTTTCCATTTAAAGTGCTGTTTGTGATAGGTGAAAGGAAATAGGTAAATGTAGGCTCTCTAAGTTTTCACTTGGGTCATCCTCATGCTGCATCTTCTCCTGGATTTACAGTGCCTTCTAAATGCTCCAACCAAGTTTATAATTTGTGCTTGATCAGTGAGAAGTGAGACAGTTCAAACTCAATGTTGGGGTAGGCCCTTGTGTTCAGAGGGAAAAACTTTCAGGTTTCATGGTCTGTTTCCTGTCTTTCCATAGTAAACTCAGAAAAAATGGCGGGGAAATGACCTGTGACAGGGAAATCAGTCAACAAGTTGGTGTTTAATAAGTTGATGTTCATTTGAATGAAATGGAACAATTAGCCAATTAGTGTGATTTGCATTCAGCCTGTGGTCTTAAGTAATGAATTTTGGCTATTGAGATAAAATTAGTTCTGCTAAAATGAAATAGAATAGAACTACTAGGATATAATATTTTACATTTTCACATGCAGTTAATAAGCAATTTTCAGCTGCAAATAGGATAATCTTCACTATGCCATAATTACACTTTCTTGGATATCTTTGATTGTTCTAATAGAGCTGCAATGTGGATTGCAAAGCTCACAGCCCATTTACAGTAAATATCTTCAATCTAATCTTCAATATCTAAAAATCAGCATATGTCCACTGCATCCAAATGGATCTTTCTTTGTATTCAGAGAAATGTTTGACTTCTAAATGACTTTTAAACCAAATGACAAGTACAACAAACTGAAGTTTTAAGGAAAAAAAAAAAAAAAAAGAGAAAGCCAAATATTTTTTTACTTTTGTCCCCTGTCTTCATTGCTAGAAATAGTCATTCAGAATCAGTACATGAAAAGCTACCTTTCAATCAAGGAATTATCAGTTCAAATCCAATTGCAAGTTTCTAAACCATTTTCCTGTTAAAAACTCTCCTGGCCATGTAATCGCATTAGCTGTTGACTGGCTTCTATCTGGTCAAGGCAGAATGTCATGATTGATGCAGAAACTTGGCACATGCTGGCTCAGGCCAAAGAGCATTTCTAAAAGGATTATCCACAGAACAGCCCTTGATACAGGATCACAGAAGAATCCACAGCTGTGTTCACCCATCTCTACACTTAATGCTTTTTATGGCTATTCTATGAAGAATTACTGAAAAGCATTTTGTAGAGCTGCTCTCCATCTCTTGTGTATGTGTTTTGGCTTTAAGTTTTCTTTGTGGATGTACAGTGGATCTATACCACCAGATACTCTTTTTCTGGTCTAACTACTATTGCATCGATTAAAACAGGAAGACCTAAGAAACTGCACATTAAGAACTTATAAAAATTTATGCAAAATGTAGTCAAAAATAGAGGGAAGTTTGAATTCATGATGCGTAGATTGTCATCTAGAAAATAGCTGTGTGGTAGAGGCAGGTAGACCACATCAAAGGTACGAGATTGATCAGTTCATGGTCATCCTGTTAAGATATTAGGGTGACTGTTTAAGTACATACACATTTCCACACATTATTCCTTCCAGTTTAGTACCAGAATAAACTGTATTAGCATAAATTTGCATATTCTGATACGCCTCTCCCAGTGTAACTCTAACTTTGTTATATCAGCGTTTCCAGCGGGACTGAATCCTGATGGCATCAGTCACATTCTCTAATTTTTACGGTGGTGGCTTACCACTTGAGGACATCTCCAAGCTTCCTTCTCCTTTTGGAGTTCTGCATTAGCGTTGGTTTTTTGTGGTCTTCAAGGGGGTTAACCTAAATTGCATATCTTGATCCTGCCAGCGCCAGATACATTCACTTCCCAGACCACACCTATAGACCTGGAAATATAATGAGAGTACTCCAGCAGATCAAAATTTTCTGTGATGACTTGCCCTTCAGAATTGGGGTATGAGGAGAATCCTTGTTATCCAAAGGAACTCTTAACAAGAATCAGGATGCAGCCTGACAGAGTAGATGACCCACTCTTCTCCAAGGTGTGGCATGGAGAGGAAAGAAATTGCACAGGAGACCCAAACAAACAGAAAAAAAGCAGGTCAGGAGATCTTGTGGAGCAGTGTAGCAGCAGGCACACAGACCATAGCAGACACCCAAAAAGGCAGTGTGCTGGCAGGGGCTTGGCATTGCATCCAGGTTTCAAGAGAAGGGAATTTTTAGCTCCTTTAGAAGTTTACTTATTGAAAGAGCCTTTATTATGCTAACTCTGTGATCACTGCCCTCTGAAAAATTACCCAAAGAATGTATTTGGAATTAGCCGGTGAACTTTGTTCTGTGCTGCCAGCATATTTTGTTTGAACTTCATGCACGAACATGCACATCTCTCAATATAACACTCTCAATTACTTTTTTCCTTCTCGTGTAATTTTGCAGCTGCCCGAGAGAAAAAGCAAAAAGAACCACTTGGTCTTGACACTTCTAAATGCCCTTTTCTAGTCACAAGAAGAACAAAAATCAGTAATAGGGTACTCAGAGTGTGTTTAACTCATCTAAGTCTTTAACTATATCTTTCACTAACATCAAAATTAAAGTGTATTTATGTGAAAATTTTTCCTTACTCTGTGTATGTATAACAGAAAATATTTAAATCACTGAATATACTAGAATAGAAAACTGATTTTCTATTAAACATTGCACTGACTGTAAATATTTCTAGGTTTATAACTGGCATAAAAATCAGAGAACAAAATTAGGTGAAAGGATGAGAGAAACTTGACTCATGCAGTAATGTGGTTTTTCAAGGTTCAGCATGTGGATGCACTGCCAGACAGAATTGGATTAAGTTTGTCTTTTGAAATGCTTTCCAAAATATTTTCAAAACATTTGTGTTACAATATAATACAAATCCAGCTAATTCTGAAATAGATGATAAACATGATTAACTTTGTATTGGAAGCTATTCAGAAAGCTTTAGGCAAAAACTCTTGCCATCCTGATGAATTAAGAAGGGATAATATCGCTCTAATAGATATTTTTGTGCTAGTGTATGTCATAAGGCTTTGTAATTAAATAGTCCCTGATCCAATTACATATGCCAGTTTTGACAGCAAGTTGTTTTAAAAATAAATTCCCTTTCATCATGGTCTTCAGACACCTACACACTGATAACATGTAGATAAATTTCCACTCTGACCCTTCAAAGAGACCATGCAAACCCCAAGTTTTCTGGATCAAGATCATATACAACCCCCCCAAATTTCATTTTACATGACTTTTCTGGGTTTTGTTTTAATTATTTTCCTTTATTTCTGTTTTCTTTTACTGCGCACGCAAATAGACTGATGGGCAATTTGAACAAAAATAGCCTCAATTTAAGCCATGACTGTGAATCCAGGTTAGACTGTCCCAGAGCGTTTTTGTGTGTATCTGGACTATTGCTACAGATTGCTGCTAGTATTGCAGGGACTTCTTTAGCTCAGAGGAACATGGATTTCAAGGTGCCCTTGTGATACTGGAGACCAGTTTTGCAATGAGTGTGATATTATACAGTGCTAGATAGAAAGAGCTGATTACAAAGCTTTCATTCTTGTCAGTACCTGGGAAAATTTCAGTACCAGCTCCTGTAGTCAAATCCTTCCACTCTTAACTACAGGAAGAAAGATTTTCCTATATAGTGTCTATCAGTTTCTTCAGTTTGTATCACAGGGAGTTAATTACTCTCTATATAAATAAACAACACATTATAAAGCAAAGACCCATGAAAACAGTGCTGGTTTTTCTTTGCCATAAAGGTCTTATATTTCAGTAACAGATGAATAATAAGTACATGTCTGTAGATTCAGAGAGGTTAAGAACATAAGACCAGACCTGATGCCTGGAGAGATTCTGAACTCTCCACCCATGAAGCTGTTCTAACCCGGGCTGGATGAAACCAGAGCAACCACACCCACTTCAGAACTTCATTGATTTGGGACCTCCAGAGTTCCCTTCCATTCTACCTTCATGCTCACATTTATATGCTTATATATAAATATACATATATATGTATATGTGTGTGTATTTCTTAACAGTTCTTGACAAAATAAGAAATCTAATGACCAGAACTTTCACATTTCCACATTTTCAACTATGTATATATCTGGACATTTAAATACAGGTTTAATACAGGGGTGTGTTTGTGGTTTGTTTTTGTTTTTGTTTTGTTCTGTTTTGTTTTTGATTTGCTTTGCTTTTTCGGTTTTTTGGGGGGAGGTGGTTTTTTGTTTGTTTCTTTGTTTGTTTTTTGGTTTTTTGGCTACTTCTGTATTTGTTCTTCGTTGCTATCCAATTAGCCTTCCAGTCTTCTAACAAATAGTGTTCTGCTACTTTTGCTGATTATTTTTTCCAACTATTTCTACAGCTTTAAGCTGCCTTTATTCAGTCATGCAAGACCACAGACAGGGACACTTTGGTTATGTAGTTCAAAAGACTATTTCAAAGAAGTTGTACTTGGGGACTTAACTGTGTAGCACAGGAACTCCTCTTACAAAATTTAGTAATTGGACATATACTGCCACTCCTGAGCTCTGTAACAAGAGTGCCATAAGACCATTCTTTAAACCTGTGAATGTAACAAGAATCATCTCAAGCTGTTCCACAGTTTTTGTACATGCCCTTTTGCCAAGCTGATAATCGATCTCTTTTTTCTAATTCTCTTTTGGTGAAAGGTGACTGGCTTATGGTATAGGGATAACTGGCTTTCTGGATTCTAAGATTTTAGCCTGCTGATTTGGCAATCACAGAAAGAGATATTTAAAGGAAAGAAATTATGTCTGTGTGGCAAAAAGTCCTTGGGTAGAAGAGGACTGTTTCATTATTATGTCACCTCTTACGAGATGACATTTGATTTATATTGCATTCCAAATGGCTTTCAGCACAGAATAAAGTAGATGTAACAGCACTCCATGTTGGTGCAAAAAACAAAAACAAAAACAAAATGAAAATTCATTGTCGGAGAACAAGAAGTGAAAATAAATCCCTAAGGTAGAAAAGGCGCTGATGAAGGTAGGCTGCTGTAACTTCAATTTTCTACCTGCTTGAGAAATATAATACTGTCTCTAATTAAATAAGCACAGAGCTGTATTTCTAAACAAGGCAAATCCTAATTTTGTTTTATTGCAAAGTTTAATGGAGAAGTCTTCCCCCTCACTCCTTTCTCCATTCTTCCCCCTGTTCTCTTAAATAAATAGTGCCAGAGATGTGTTACATGTCCACAAGGTACCAGTTGTAGTGACCTTGACATGCACAAACTAGGTGGGAAAAATGGTATATCAAAGTTTTTAGCTATTGAATAAAAGCTCTGCTTAAATTTTTATATTGAAGAAATTAAAAAAATACTGTAGCTTAAAAGTAAACTTCTTTAATAAAAGGAAAAGGTGAAATTTAAGATTGGGACAGTAGATTCTATGTGACAGGTGAGGCAAAGCAGTTGTTGGACTCACTGTCATTCATCAGCAGTTTGAACCTCCATGGATAGGTATTGGTTGATGTTACATAAGTAGCATTGCATTATTTTGGACATTGCATAAAAAGAAAAAGTATGGCCTCAGTATAATATTTAGGGATGAATGTAGATCTTACTTGAAATTTAAGCTAAAATTATGCAGACTGTTGCAGTCATTAGAGGACAATTACATCCCAGCGGGATATTACAGTTACAGTGATAGTGTGATTTTGTTTATTGGTGCACTTATTTGAATTTCCTACATTCTTGCTTTATCTTTCTCTGAAAGTATTTAAGATAAGTATTTAATACTGTTAGTCTTTATTTTGAAATACAGTAAAATCTGATAAATTTTCTACAATACTGCTGACCTCTAATGGCAAAAACAATGCCAGAAAAAATAGGCAATATACTGTGATTACCATATTAAATGACATTTACAGAAGCAAAGCAGAATTATAAATTTCCATCTATGTGCAAAGAAATTTTTCAGAGGAAAAGGCCTAATAAAAGTACAGCATCTTTCCAGCTGGTGTAAATGGCTATATTCACATTTCAGTAATTGTGGAGGAAATGAATATTGAATAGTCTTACTTGTGAGTCTGTATGCACTTTATTATTCCTTTATTTCACTGCTTCAGAAATCTTAATTGAGTGAAATTTGTGTGAAGTAAGAGCAAGTATCCATTTGACCAATCCAAGTATAAAATGTGATGCAGTGTGCATGCCAGAGCCTGCTCTATTTTTCAGTCCTCTGTGCTTTGAAACAGGTTTTGTTTTTCATTTGGCAAACTGGCAGCACAACTCCTTACAGCTGTTACAACATTTTCATGGCAATGCATATTATTATGGACTCATAGTCTGTGCCTTATATGCATGACAGGTGTATTTTTTAATTCTCAGTCAGTTTTTTTCTTCTTTAAACAAAGAACGTCTCTAATCCATTGCAGTAGGTATTAACATACATAGCATTTCAATGAAAAATGATCTCTGCATAATAATCCTATTGTTTCTTTTAAACACCAAAAAAATTCTACACTTGGATTTTAATGTATTAGAAATTTGGCTCTGATGACTCTCTTCTTTATGTTAATTTTCCACATAATTTAATGGAATTGCATCATTTAGTATAGGATTATTAAACCCTCCCACAATAATTTTTTGTCTAAAACAGTTATCTACTAAATCTGAACTGATTTAATAACTGCTATAAAATATGTTTAGCATTCATAGAAACACATGTACTTAATTTCTGAGACATTTTTAATCAGGTTTTGCTCTGAGGCACAGTACATTAGGGAATAAACAAACAAATAGATTGGTTTATTTATAAACAATAAAGTCCAAAGCAAGCACCTAAACCAAACACTGATTAATTCTTCCATTCTACATATTCTAAGAAGCTCCCATAGGAATCTATACAGCTGGGAGGCACTTCTGAACAGGGACATGCAAATGATTGTTTGGGTTTTCTGTTTGTTTATTTGGCTGCTCTGTAGTCAAAAAGCTCATTTCAGCCTCTGTGCTGCTCCAGTAGAACCCTCTGTGTTTCTTTGTTTTTCATAGAAACAAAATGGTGGCCTTCTCATTTCAAAATACTTTTCAACTAGCCTACTCCCAAAAACTACCCTTTCTACATCTGTTCAGCTGTACTTATGGTAATATGTAAATTCAGTTTCTTCGGAGACACCTTGAAATAATTGATATGGCCTTTTTCTGACTAGAACTATATTTCAGGAACAATAAATTCCCACAAACAGACCTCTAAGAGGGAACAACGGCCACAATTATTTTGGCTTAGCAGATATTAATTCAAGTACTTTGCCTTGTGTATGATCTAATAATCTGGCACATTAAAAAAATAAAGATTTCAGCAGCAGAAATATGTATCTGTGAGGCTGTCTGACACAAATGCGTGCAGCAGTGATTATTCTTGTTTTCTCATCCATAAAACTTCACAGATTTGAAATATGGAAATACTTTGCTTTTCTGGAGACACAATGCATCTTACACTTCCCCAACACACTGGTGTGTAGGGAACGTGAATCTACAGTGTTAAAGGACCAGTGAAGCTATAATTCATTTTCCTTTATTAAAAAACCCCAAACATTGGGTAGATCTGTACACTTTGCAATTATACATTTAGCCCACCCAATAGATATTAATACCACTAATTAAACAGGGAGAGATAAAATATGTTCTGCCTGAATAAGCAACTCATTACAACAGTTTCATATGTGAGGAAATACTCTGAGATAAAATCAATTTTTTGTTTTGTTTGCCCCTTTCTTCTTATCAAAATAGTTTTTCACTGTAAGAACAGTAGACAAAATAATGAAAGAAAATAATGGTCCTCCCAAACACTAAAATCACAGAAACTCTTATATTTTAATTACATATTAGCCCATCAGCAGTCTTTGAGGAGATTTAGAGATGAGTTTTATGCACATTTGGAATGCTATATATAGATATTTATGGATTTTTTTTTTCATTGTGTGCCTCTATGTTACTGAAAATAAAATTTCTTTTTCCTTTGACCAAGGTAATTGATTTAAAATGACTTTCATACAGAGAGCATGTGAGTGCACCATTTTGTATGGCTGAAACCTGGGAGAACCATACCCATTTTTTGCCAGTTGCAGCAGTCAGCTCTGCTACTGACTGGCAGAAAGTTTGTAGGAATATGCCCATAATCCATGGATTTTTACATTATCATTTTCCCTTCTGTATTTATGACTCTGCAGAACTAAAATATGAAGAATATCCAGAAAGCACTTCTCAGAGAAGCTGTAAAACACCAGCTTAAAAACTAGAACAGTCCAAACTGCATTTATTTATAAGGGGAGCTTGGATATACCAGTACATTTTCAGACCTACTGAAACCATATTGAGGCTGAATGAACAAGGAAAAGTGTCTGTAAAAATTTTTGTAATTCACAGGTTCTCAAGAACATAGTCTGTTATATCAAAAAACTCACAGGTAGGTGCTAGACATATTTTCTTCCACAAGTTTTTCAGAGATACCAGAGAAACTTGAATAACATTTTAAAATTATGAGTTCATTCAATAGATTCAAGTGTTACTGTGCTGGAGAATGGTTTGCTGTGTTTTTGAAAGAAAAATTCTCATCTTTGTGCGTGTGAGTATCTTTTAGTCAATTGTGGTTGCCATAAATTGTGAAATTATTTGCACTGCTGTTCAAGGCGTCCTTTTTATGCCTGAAGGTATAAGAATTCAATCAAACAGGGACTATGAAATCTTCCATTTACAATGCAGAAACCAGATTGTGTAACCAAAAGAGCAAGATTGAACAGATTGAACACTCAATTGTTCCTCAGAAGTTTTCATTGTCAGCTCTGAGTCCGCAAAATCTAATGCCCACCCTTGCCCCCCTTCATCTGGGGTGATAAAGGGTAACAAAGCATTTGAGAAAAAAGGTATTTTGAGAATGTGGCATGTATTTCATTAGCAGAATAGCTCTTTCAAGAAATAGGTTATTAAGAGCTAGTCTCCCACTTCTGTTGCTAATATATTTTATATAGATAATATGTATGAATTTTCACAGTACAGGTCTTGACTAATTACTGGGACATTATTTTTAATCAATCAAGTCCAGTTAAAAGCCTAAATTCTCTATGTATCTAAGCCTGTAAGTCATAGAAATATAAATAACCTATGTTCCCATTGTGTTTTATTTTGGTAGTGGTCAGAACAGTGCAGACTATTTTTCTTTATACAGACTGGTATTTGTTGTGTTCTTTCCTCTGATTGATGATAACTGATGTTGTCATTCCCCAGGCTGTATGCAAAAATTACAGGACTTACTTGCATTGGCACTGCAAAATAAGTACATTCATTTCAGTATTTGTGTGTGTGTGGAACTTTTCATAATCTATGTCTTCTATAGGATTAATTGATTTGACATACGAGAAGCAATTTTTCTCAGACTTCATATAAACATTTCAGTATGCATTTGTTGAAGAAAGAACAAAGAGTAGAGGTAGATTGACAAGTAGATTTATTTAATTATATGTGATTAGTATAATTAAAACATTTTTTATTATGAATAATAATAGAGTGATATAGAAGAAATATTTGTGAAGAAAATATTATCTCTTGGCTATATAGTTGTCCAGCTATAAGACAGAGGCAAAGTGTGCTCTCTCTGGGTCAATTCCATATTTGGGTTGCTGGACACTTCCCTAGAAGAAGGCATCACTGATTAAAGACAAGAATCTCTTCCAAGTATTCTAACTATGAGGATATTGAAAAGGTGAGTGGTTGCATGCATGCCAAAATTACATCCTCCTACTTTTTACAAAGCATGACCCTGTGCTCATTTTGGGGCAAAAACCAAGAGATGACTCTGGTTTGGATTCACCAAATGGGACAGGCTTAACATATCCTACCAGGTAGCTTCAGGCAGTTTCCTTGCTAGTGCTTCCTCGTCAGTGTGCATAACTGCTGAAGGGCCTCATCAGACACATTTTTGTATGTATTGTGCCTAACTGTGTTTGAAGTCTTGACAATATGGGCAAGTACACATATATAAGCTACTTTATTCCTTCTCTGGAGTGTCTGGAAACATAGGAGAAGCCCACGTTTAAACTGGTACTACTGACTAATCAAGAAGTAGAAATGATGTAGAGGGGCCGTCAGGAAGATTTGCAGTGTTACAAAAATAGAGTTTAAAAAGTCCCACCTGTTTACCTGTATCAGGACTCACCTTCCCAAGGACAGATGCCCATGGTTTAGGTATTGCAATATTTGTCTGCACCTTACTCCAGCCTTTAAACATGGATCAAGTGATGAAGCAGGTTTGAGCTAAACTTTGTGATACATGATGTTGAACTGGCACTTTGGGGGCTCTTGTTCATGTGTGTAAGTATATGAAGGGAGTTTATAATGAAGACAGAAACAGGCTGTTTTTCAGAGGTGCCCAATGACAGAGAAAGAGCCAATGGACACAACATGGAACAAGGAGGCTCCCTCTGAATATCAGGAAACACTTTTCACTGTGATGGAGACTGTGCAGTCTCCACTGTTGTAGATATTTCAAATTTCCTTGGACATGGTCCTGAATAGGGGCCAACTCTAGATGGGCCTGCATGGGCAGAGGGATTAGACCAGATGACCACAAAATGTCCCTTTCAAACACAGCCATTCTGTGACTCTGTGACCACATGATGTGTGTTTTCTAAACAGGATTTTAGAGTTCTGGCTTCTATCACAGATTCATTGTTACAGAGATTGATATCTAGGTCTTAATAACATAGGGTGTGGAGAAAAAAAAGCACATGGCACTATTTTTATCTTATAATTTAAATAAAGATTTAATCTCAATGCTTGGCTGTGTTTCTTGGGCAGAAATGTATCTGCTAAGTAGTGCAATCATTGGAACAAAATATTCTGTGCAAGTTAGAACAAGAATTAGGACAGGAAATAGAATGGAGTTTTCCCATTCTAAAGGTATTATTTTCAACTGATAAATTCCAAACTCATTAAATTTTTCACTCTACATTTATTTTCATTTAATATTAAAATAATATTTTAAATGAAATCCTTAGACATATTTATGTTGAATGATCAGCTTGAGCTTTAGCTAAGTGTATTCATTGACAGAAATCCTTTAATGCTAATCTACAGAAATGTTATTAGAACAAGCATACTGTGAAACTAATATTTGATTATTGTTGAGTTGTAAACATGCAGCATCATCTCTACTTTGCAAATGTCTGTGGATTTTGCATATAAATATATGGCAGTTAACTTTTATTGCATACTTACACCCCTCAACAGGCTTTTTAATTTTTAAAGGATTTTTCAGTGCTGAAAGTTCTGATCTCAAATATTCTGCAATTTTCTTGATGTCTTTGCTTTTAAATTGCCTGTATATTTTCTTAGTCCCATTTTCCCATTAGAGTAAATGAATTAAGACTGTTCTGTTCTACAAGGATCAGTTGCACAGTCCTTTCATAAAAATATCAGTAAACAGCACAGAATTTAGCTGACATATCAGTGGTGTACCACTGTATCACAAACACACCCTGCTAAGCAAAGGATATGGCTCAGGTAAAAAAATGTCATTCCACATAAACCTTGCTCCTTGTTTTTTTTGTAGATATATTCATTTTAGTAATATTGATCACAGTTTCTTCCCCACCATAATTTTCCATTGTGTTTTGTAAAAACTGCAATACTCTGATTTTTAGAGTATATGATTGCCTAAGAAGTCCTTGCTAGCTTTGGTGAAATTATTATGACCACAAAATGATTGTAATACATGATAGTTTTGCTTGGGTAGCACTTATCATCCTATCCTACTTGCTTCAGAGAGACCTAAGTAATCACTTAGCAACAGAATTACAGACTTTATGGGGTTAAGAAAATCACAGAATATTCACTATTTTTACTTAAATAAGACATACCAAATAAGTGGAGAGGAAAAATAAAACCACTGTGACATTTTTGAAAAGTTCCATTTTGCATGTCATTTAAATTTATCATTTATAATCACAGTGATTTAAATAATATTAGGGCAGATTATCATTCTCTGCACTTCCTGCAGACATACACTCACAAATATACATGTGCACACCTGTCTGGGACTCTGAGGAAAATACACTCTGTGACAGGATGTTTGTCATATGGAGAGACTCAGAGGAGCACAGCTCTTCCACTGTATGGAAATGCATAGGAAAACAGTGTTCCTTATGACAGTTCAAAATGTGACCAAGCATCAGACTCCCCTGGAGTTCACATGGTTTTTGAGGTTTGCTGAACTGCTTCTCAGTTAAGTTATTCATGAGCAGCTGGGCTCATGGGTGACTGTGACATGTGCTTGTGCATGTGATTTACACAAAATGTGATGCAACACAGAAAAGTAAAAGAACCCCTCATCAGCAGCAATCAGCCCAACAGAACAGGGATGGTGTGACTTTACAAGAAATACACCTAATGCAAAATTATATGTTTCAACAGTGGGAACATTTCAAAACCTTTGGCTGTGGTTTGACACGTGTGCTAATGAGATCCAAAGAGAAAACTCTGTGTTTCTGTTTTGTTTTTTTTTTCAACCCCTTACACTGATCTTAACAGTTGCAAAACTGATATTGGATATGCAAGATTTTTATGTGAAAAGGTTTAATGTTTTTAAAAAGAAAATTAATAGCTCTCATTCCCCAATAATAACGTTGTTATAAGCAGGTGACTTTTGCTGGGATTCCCTGAAAGGGAAGGAGGTGTAATGATGTAGTGACAAAATTATTTTTGCGTAGGGTGTGCTGTGCAAACATAATGGGCAATGTGCAGTGAAGTGAGAACAGAGCTGCTGCAGGTGTGCAGCTTTGCAAGGTGATAATTAAAAAGCAGGTGAACACAAGTAAGGAACAGAGTTGGCACTTATAGAGGTGGTGGGGAATGAAGTTATAGTGCAAACTCCATGTCTTGTAATGGGCAGTGATGAAAGGTCCTGATTCTTGTTTTCCCTGATGTAGCTACAGCTGAACAAACTTAGTGAAGACTAAATGTTCAATTCTATGTCTCAGAAACAGCAATCCTACTCTGTTATAAAATGCTGACAAGAAATAGAGAAAGACTTCTCTTCTTAACTCACATGTGTTAAATTTTAAAATCTGTTGTGGGAAATGGAACATGGACAAATGTAAACATGCTTTTCCAAAATTTGTGCAATGCCTGCTGAATTTAAACTGCTATTTGAATGCCAGCTGCCAAATAAACGAAACCTGGTATTTCTTAGTGAAAAAAAACAAAACATCAATTTTAACTGTTATTAGGAAGGCAAAGTAGGAAGAAAATCTCTCCCATACTTCAAGTCTAAAATAAGTTTTTGCACCAAGACAATAAATAAAATTTCCAAGAATTTGCATGATCCAGTAATAAATCAGAAAATTGTAATTGACCAATACAATATTTCATTTTGATTGTTTGAAAGTCCTGAATTCCAATTTTTCTAGGTATTTACATTTTTTCATAAACATAAAATTGAAATTTAAAAATTGTATTCTGAATCTGAAAAAGAAAATTTTTACTGAAGATATGAACTGTGAATTATAAAGTTCAAAAAATATGGAAGCATGAGGTTATGTCTGCTTTTAAACTTCATGTTCTTCAACATCTCTAACACTTTTTCTAGAGCCTAATTTTGAAAAGAATGTCATTGCTGTGCATTGATGTGTAGACGGAGTATTTTTTGTTTTGGGATGTATCTTTTGCATGTAGTATTTTCACATTCAACTGCTGTAACAGGAGTTTGTGAAGACAATCAAATAAAGCTGAATCAAATAAACTAATCAGGCCTTTTTTTCTCAGAAAAATTCGATGGAGTAATATATTCTATTGTATTTTGAAAAATTGTGTTTATTGCCATCGACACAATTTGATTTATTCAAAAAACCTCTACTACTTGGCTTTGCTTAAATGTTTCAGATAGTTACTTTATGTGTTACTTACAAACAGTTTAGCTGTTTGTAAGTTTCCTGAATTTTAGTGCTAGTTTTGATTAGTTATTCACATAAACTCTTCAAGTATGAAGCACATTGATTTCAGCACCGAAACTTGATTAATATAAATTTCTCAGATGGAATTGCTTTCTTCTAATTTAGTTAAAGTCAACCATTTTTTTTAAGCAAATAAATAAAGCATGGAAGATTTTAGTTCTGATAC
Source organism: Melospiza georgiana (assembly GCF_028018845.1). NCBI lineage: Eukaryota > Metazoa > Chordata > Aves > Passeriformes > Passerellidae > Melospiza > Melospiza georgiana. The sequence continues at coordinate 97,198,924 of NC_080431.1, forward strand.
ACAGAAATGAGGATTTAAGTGTAAGTAAGGAGTAGCATAAGGTTTTGAAAGAAATGAGCTTTGTATTAAAGCAGATCAAGAGTAGGCAATACCAAGGAGACATTTGTAAGCAAAGCTATAGATATAGATGTTTTTTTAAAGTGGGACAGGGAATATTCTGAGATATCAAATATCCTTGGTTATTTTCATAGGGTTATTTTTAGTTCTTTGATTTAGGCAACTGATTGAGATTAAACAAGATTTTAATGGCAGAATCTAGGTATATATGATTCATACATAGTCACAGAGGAGATGCCTGGAAAAGCACAGGGCTGAGCTGCAGTCTCCCAAGGCCCAGATTAATGCTCACTTCATTCAACAGCCTTTCCTCCTTCAGGTAAATGAACAGAACTGGTCATGTTCACAATTAGAGGGACATTAAATCTTTGCCCTGTGATTGCGTAACTGTACATTTCACCTTCCAGGTCTTGTATATAAAATCTTGAAATAAAACTCTACAAACTTTTTTTCCATTAAATCTTTTATTTTTACTTGGAGTCTCATTCAGATATGTGTTGCGAGTGATCTCAAAAGATCATAATTGAGTTAAACTCGTATTTAAGGGACAATTATTTTGCAATTCATCATACTAGATAACAGTACACTATGCTAACACAGAGATTTCCACTACCACACCTTGAAGATTTAGTGCTAATTACTTAGTTTAATAACTGAGAAAATCAAGGGAGAGTTTGGTGCTCAGTCTTAAAATCAGGAGAAACACATAGTAAGGGGGAACATGGCCTCCCGAGAGAGCAGGAAGCTCTACTTGGACAGATGCTGCATCTGATGGAAAGACCACTGAGAAATCCCAAGTCTTTCTATGGACTCCCAGGGAAATTAGTTGGGGGTCATGAAAAACTGATTTTGCCTTCCAGTGCTGGCTGAATGATAAGAGCAATAGTTTGGGGGTGGTTTTGATGTGATTTTTCCTCATAACAAGTAGCATGATCACATATATAAGCAAGGCAGAGCTGCCCTGAACTGAGAGAATGTTCCTGAAATCAGTCTCAGTTGTATGTGTTCCATAAGAGAGGATTCACAATTCTCCTAAGCCAATATAAAGAGCATCAAAATAAGAGATTTTGAATCAAGGTCTATTTTCTAAAACTGGAATATTCTTTATCTCTTTTGAGCACAGATATCTTCTTCTTACTTTAGGAATTTAAAACAAAATGATTTTGGTGTAAATGTATAAATGTATAAATGTATAAATGTATAAATGTATGTGTTTCCATAAAGGATATGTATGTGTATCCATAATGGAAAACTATGCAAATTGGTCATCAAAAGATGACATTCCATCCTGCAGTGATTTAAATGGAATTAAAATGCAAGAAATTGAAAAAAAACAAAAACAAACCAAAACCAGCAAAGGTAGGACACACAAACCAGCAGACCTGCTCTTCTTGCCCTTTTGAATTTTCAATATTTTTGAGATACAATAATTTTGCATGGAAAAGTCAAGCCAGCCCACTGACATGTAACTTGACTCTATAAAATACATGATAAATGAATCAAACATATAAATGTGATTTCTCACGGATATTTTCCTCTGCTTTGTCAGATGACACAGTAGGGGTCAATAATTTGTATTCCACTGCCATTTATTAAACATATGTTAGCTACCATTTATTTGTGAAGTTTGAGAATCTCTGAAAAAGTCACAAGTTTTTTATTTTCCATCTAGCCAGTAAACTCTGTCATTTTTAATCTGTGAAGGCTAAGAATTCTCTTATATTTGACTCTAATTTCACCTTCTCAGGCATGTATGTATCTTTAAGAAGGTGAGAACACAAGACTGTAAGGTGTTTCATTTTAATAAATTAGCAGTTGATGAGAAATAAAGGACCACAGTGCAGAGACTCATCCAGGTGATCCACCAGGCGAATGTAAATTGTATATATTGTCAAGTATGGATGAATTTACGTGCTGCTCATGGGGAAGGTCAGTATTGTGTAGCATTCCTCCTAGCTGGAATGGGAATATATACCTCTGATCTAAATTAATATTTAATTCTCAAAAGTAATGTACCATGCAGTAGTGGAGCCTTTGGTTAGTGTGGTAATAAAAAGAAGCTTAATAGGAAATTCTTTTGAGAACTTGCATGTACTGTACATTATTAGCCTGAGGTAAGTCATTCTCACTTCCATTGGTTTTCTGACTGATAGAACACATACACATTCTCCAATCTCTGTTCAGTAGAGAATATTTCCCCCCACACTATTTTCCTCAATAGCCTTCCAATATTTTCCTGCTCCACTAAAACAGGCTGATGTAACAATTTGGTATGTTTTGCTTAAAGCTACTTCCATTGTCTTTGGACAGGTTGGCTGCCAGTTCAAATGGATTTGTTGAAACAACGTGCTTTTACCAGGCTACACTTGCTTCTTCTCTTAGCAACAAGAGGTTCTGACGTTAGCAAGCTTATTTTGGAAAGCTCTGCTCTGCTCAGTGTGGGATCAGAGCACCCCAAGGGCTTGAAGTCAAACTTTGTAACTTCTAGTTTAATCAACAAGCTGCAGGAACATCCTAGAGACAAAGAAAATATTTGCTTTAAAAAAGAAATAAATCTGAGAATATGGTAAATAATTGCTTAGGGTAACAATGAAGATGCCATAATGGCTCAAATATTCAGTTTGCTATTGATTTACACTGACAGATTAAAATCAAAATAGTATTAAATAGGCTAATAACATTGAGAAGCCTGTAGCTGAAATTAAGCCATTTATATTAAAAAAATCAGTAGGATATTCTGGTAAAAATACAATACAGCAGTTCTAGAAAATTAATTGATATTAAAAAAATAAGGAAAATCTAAAGTAAAAGGTGGAACCTTATCTTGCCACTTTACTGACCCCCTTTTTCTCCTTGAGAATAAACTGAACAATGTTTTATTTGTAAAAATGTTTACAGGATGGATAAAGCTATAAATGCAGATGAATATTCCTGAGAATTCTCAGCCCAGGGAAGCTCCCAAGGGCTCTCCAAGCCCTTTTTTTTTTTTTTTTTTTTTTTTTGTGGGTCTCAGGCAAGTGGAGGAGAATTTAGCTATGAAAGGATAAAGGAGAGAATACATCTTAATAATACAGTAATACTAAACATTTCAGTGTTTAGTATGAGTATGAGTTAGGTACTCATCTCATGTTTTGCTGAGCTAGAGGCTGAGGAGAGCCTTGAGGAGCTGAGAACTGGCAGATTGAGCATGAAGGAAAACGCTCCTGCTCTGTGTCTGAAGGTATGCCTGGTCTGCACCTCCACATTTCATGGGGAAGGCTCCTGAACTGTGTCAGTAATGACTCTGAACATCAGGAGAGCCGTCCCTTGGGCCAGGCTTTGGTCTCTCTTAGAAGAAAATGCACCTCAGTTCCCATTGACTTCAGCAGGGCTGGAGAGCACTGAGCATTTTAAAGGTATCAATACATGTAGTGCTTGTGTAAGAGGTGGTGCCCAAGAATTGGAAAGAACTCTTTGGGACTTTCTTTGGGAAAAGAAGTTTGACACAATGAAATGTTGCCTCTGTTGTGCCATCAGATGTGTTTCCCTTTTATCTCCTGAGTGTGAATACGTTAGCATCAGCACTAGAGGGAGAGCAGACTAGATAAACCCTTGAGGGCTCTATACTCACAGGACAGATATTGCCATGGAGAAGTGCAGTCACTGACTGCAAACAAAGCAAATTCAAGGAGAAAACCCCTCTGAGCTAACATTTTTCAGGTAATCCTTTTAAGATTTAGTGTTACTTCTGTATTACTCAATTTCTTTTTTCAAACATGTAAGGGTATAATTCCAAGAAAGTTATTTTATAATAAAATACACTGGTATTTCCAGTGTTGTTAATGTGTGAGCTACTGCATAAACCTACAGCTCCAGCTGCTGGCAGATTTTTCTGTTTTTTCTCAGCCATAAGAGGTAAAAGAACCCTAAGAAAAGTACCTTTTTCCACATTGAAAAAAATTACATAAATAATAGTAATAAATATTCATATTTTTTCTTAAACCCACACATGTTTTGAGACCTTCCAATTCCCTTTTCAAGGCCAGCCTTGCATTGTGTAACAAACAGAAACACAGGATACATTAGTAACATGGCACAAATCACAGGCTAGGTGGATACACTGAGTCACAGAGTCACAAGGCTGAGATACATATATATACATATATATGTATATGCATGATTGATATCATTAAGCACTCCTGTGCCTGACTGTCAAGAGATATTAGTGGATTGTAGGTTTCAAACTAAAAGATAAAATGAATCTTCTAATTTAGATAGAAGTCATTGCTTTTATTGTCTCTTGACAAAATAAAAATACAAAGAAATTCTTGCATATGGGAAGACTGCACTCAAGCCATGTTATCCAAATGATAAACCAAACCCACAATTAAATTATGGAAATTGTTAAAGATAACAAGGGAAGTCATAAGGAGTAACATGCCTTCCTTGAGGAATAAATTAGCATAAAATGTAGCAGGATCTTGCAATTCTCTTATTTTTAGGCCAAGTTCTGGAGTACACTGCTGAGTACACAGTGATTGCCTAGTGGATATGACAATATGAAAGATAAGGATTTTTCTCTTTTTCTCTTTTTTTTTTTTCCCCTAAAGGGATTAGTATTACTGTTTTCATGAAACTTTACTATAAACATAGATGAAGTCATAGGAGAAATGTTGGAAGCAACTCAAAATGTACCTGATCAGCAGAAGTTCAAGTTCATCATTGAGGCTCATATTTGGGAGACTGAGTAAATCAATAAAGTCTCTTCAAACTGGATCTGTCTAAGTCTCTAATGCTTAAAATCCCCATGAAACCTGCTGATGAAACAGTGTCTCTGGAAACTCACACACCAAAAAAGCCTCAGCCCCGCCCCCCCCCCCCAAAAAACCAATCAAGCAACCAAAACACTCATCATGCCCCCCTCAGATAATGCTACTGATTCAGGTTTTGGTTCCCTATTACCTATCTATTGTGAGTGCCCATTGATCCAGAAACGAAACTGCAATTTTTTTCCTCTCAGATTTGTTTTAGCTGGCAGCAGATGGGTCTAGACCTCTGCAGAAGCACAGCCTGGGGCAGCCAGATATTGCAGGACTCTACTGTGAGGTCAAGGAACTCAGACCCATCTGATGACTCGCATCAAAGTCAGGATCATGAGATCTAATGAAATTTCCTTTTTTCTTATTTTGAGGGGTACTAATCCTACCGTTTACAAATATTAACCAGATTAAAATACGTAAGTAAGGACCATAAATTTAGTTTGAAAGATTAGAAAATATCAGAATTGCCTCTGCTTGAATAAGGCTCTTTTGACTCTATCAGGCTCTTGTGGTATGACTTAGTTTTTAATTACACGATAACATGCTATTTTTCAACAGTAATCCTACCTCATTTAGTTAATAGGTCATCTCTCTTCCAAGAATGGTCCCAGCTTTTGTGGTTAAAGATGTTCATAGCTTACACGTGGAACCACAGTTCCTCATACCTTAGTTCTCCACATGTAAATTAGGTATAATAATAGCATGCTGTCTCACTGGTATGTTGTGAAAATAACTTAATTGTTGTTTGTGCATCACTTGGTGACTACAGCAGGCTACAGGAAAGCTCAGGAGGAAAATAATAATTTTGTATCTAGAGAAAACCTTGAGTCACATGCATTATACAGGGTGTGGGACACATTTTGGACAATGAATAACAAACAAGATGTGGAAAGAGAACAGATCACCAGTGGCATCAGCTATCACATATTGGCTGCATTTGATTTTAGCAGGTTAAGTGCATCCTGGCTCATCTGCTTGAAAGGTAAAGGAGAGGAAGGAGCAGGAGCACAAGAACTAACACAGTTCAGTCTGCACACTGAAGAGGATATTTACAGGTGGGAAAAGATTATGTGGCCAGGGAAATAGAAATTGCAGTGCAATCCAAGGCTTGCATAGGATACATTACTTTGCCATTCTGTAGCTTTTGAGTGCTGGAGCTTATAGCTTAACCACACTCCTCTGAACTTACATGTCTATCTTTTGATGTATTAGATGATTAGATTCCATCTACTCAAAGAAAGATCCTAACTGCTCTACACTCTTCTCTGGCAGTCCTTAAACAAACATTCATGAAATACAAACCTCTTCCTCAGAAACCACCGATAACCAGAAGCATTCAAGATCCGTATCACGATCCATCCCTGCTAACGGAAACCTATCTGGCCTTGCAGCAGTCCTGGGAGCTCCTCATCTGAGTCTTTAGTCAGTCGTGCTGATGAGGTGGCTGATGAAAGGAAACCTCTGCAAAAATGAGAAGCCCTACAAAAGATTAGGCTGTCAAACTGAGACATCTTTGAGACCATAACTGGCAGGATGGTTTCACATGAGTCGCATTTTTATGGAGTTTAGGACTGTAGAAGACAAAACAAATCCCTAAATATCCACTTGGGGTTTTTTCAGAAAGCCAGAGGCAAAGCCAAGTTCTGCATCAAAAATAATACCCTAAAATTCCCATAATAAAATATGATAAGGGAAGCACCTCTTTTAGGTATCAGTTCTTGTATCAGTTGAAGGGAAAACCTGTCCCAGCAGTCCAAATGCAGTTCTATAGAAAAAAAAAATACAGTTCTCAATCTAGAAATGTAAAGTATCTATAAAATTACAGCTGTAAATTCTGTTTTGGAAGGAAAATGATAATGTTTAAAAGCATTATAAATTTCATTTTGGTTCTGTGTTCTTATGTAACTCTTCTTCAACTACGTTTAATCCTATTAATGCTTAAAATGTCTGAGATTATTATCTAAAAGATAGCAACCTTATTTTATCTCTTCACTGTATTCGTATCCAAATTTACAGTGAATTCTACACTCTGCATATTTCTTACACAAAATCTCAGCTAAAAAATCTTCTTAGAAATGAAAGTCTTAGATGCCCTTTGCTGCCTGCTATTAGAGGTACTTTGATAATTATTTGTAGCTATTCTGCCATGCCATGAACATCAGTTATGATGCTGCCAGAGGCTGGAGTAGATTCAGGATACAGTATTTTCTTGTAATCAGTACCAGAGCCTACATCAACTCCATCAACCTTCTTTGTTGTCAAAGGAGAAAATTCCATTTTTCACAACTGTATATGTCTGCAAGAGTGATCAACACCCCCTTGACCCTAAACTTGTGCAGGATCTGCTGCTCCAGCTAGATCCCTACAAATCTATAGGGCCTGATGGGACTCATGCAAGAATCCTCAAAGAGCTGGCTGATGTCACCACAAAACCTCTCCTGAATGTTTTTGAACTGTCTTGGGAACCTGGAGAGGTCTCAGCTACTGGAAAGTGGTTGTTCTGACTTCCAAGAAAGGCAAGAAAGATGACCCTGGACTAGTGGCCTGTCAGTGTCACTTTAGTGCCAGTTAAAAACATGGAAAAGTTTATTCTGAGAAATATTGTAAAACACCTGGAGGACAAGGCAGCGATCAGTCACAGCCAGCATGGATTCATGAGAGGAGAGTCCTGCTTGTCATCCTGACTTCCTTCCACAGCAGGGTCACACACCTGGCTGATCAAGGGAAGCCAGTGGATGTAATCCTTTTGGACTCCAGCAAAGCTTTGGGAACTGTCCCTCAGAGCCTCCATCTGCACTCAGTGGTCCTGATGGGTCCCTGCCAAGTCAGCATTTTGTATGATTCTCTGAACTTGTATGAAAGGAGCAACTTAGCAGGAGCTGGAATGAAATGCTCTCAAAAGCTCACCCAAAGCGGAGAGGTTGGATTGGCTTTCCACATGGCTGGAAGCCATGAAGCAGCCTGAGCTTCTTCGTTCTTCTGGGCATATCAAATGTGTTTCTGTATCTTTCCTGACAATTTGTGAGTGTTTCTTGTTCTCAACAGTAAAAAGCTTAATAGAAGGGAGCATTTGTAATATGATACAGTGATCTTCTACCTCTGATAACACTTTGCTCTGTTGCCAAAAGGATCATTTTGAGCGTTTTTGCAGTGAATAGAAGTGACATTCTCCATAAGCACCAGATGCAAAAAATGTTTCTAAAAAATACAATGGGAAAAAATATTAAGAAAACAACCCTCCCCGCATATTTAGCAATATAGGCAAAACTTTACAACTTCTTAAAAATATATTTCTATTCTCAGAAAATATTTTAATAAAGTATTCTAATGAAGATTGCCCAAAAGCAAAACATTTAATTGAAAACTATAGAAATATTTTGCAGACGTGCTCATAAATTTCTATTTTCAGCTAAGTGAAACCGAGTGAAAAAATCGCTGGTTAGTTTGTTTAAAAATAACTTTCTTCATGCAACAATTGACTAATATTATTCATCCATTATTATCAAAAAGTTAATGCAAATATTGGGATAGAGTGCTGACGTGGAGGTAAGAAAAATTGTTTTAAACCCTACCACCTCCTACAAGTCAAAAATCCAAGACAAACCTGATGGAACACTATTTGTTGAAAGAGAAAACCAAAATAAAAATAAATATTTTCAGTTAGTCCAGATTTTATTTTGCCCTGAATTCCTTTCAAACAATTAAAAAAAAATGAAATAACAAAAACAAAATGCAGAAACTACAAGTGAAATGCTTCAGCTTCTCAAAATTACCCATTACTTCTGTAGTCCCAAATCCATGAATAAAAATTTCAATCAGTCCAAATCCATCCTTCTAAATTTTTCTGTTTCTTTTTTTCTAATAAATTAAATGAAATATTTGTAACAAAGCATAGAGTTTCAAACAGTGCTCCTATGCACAGATGACTAATAAATTTTTCCCCAGCTGTGTGGTCAGTGAGGATTCAGACTTTTCATTTCGGCCCCTGCACTTATGGTTCTGAAGTAAGTGAAGCAGCAAGTCTCTGCTCCAAAGCTCTATTTACAGCACGTGCTGAAAGAGGATCTGCTTTGGTGTGTGAGATGTGAGCAGTTCAAAAGGCCAAGCAGCTGTCAGACATGCAGGAAGAGGAAGAAGAGGACCCAGTAAAAGGCCTGGTATCTGACAAAAATCACCATAATGTATTTTTCAGGGGAATTTTCATCTGCTGACTGTGGAAGGGTTTTTTGCTACAGTGGTTTCTCATTTTGAGGAACTTGTCACACAGGAATGGGGAAATGGAATTGCACTGGCTGTTCAGCACATCAGCAAGGACCCAGCTCCTGTGTAGCTGAGGATCTGCTGAGCTGGAGATCACTGAATAAGACTGTGAAGGTGCTGGAGAGCACAGCTGATCCCACGACAGCTTTCCATCCCTTGCACCTGGGTGCTTACCAGCCAGCACACCCCTTTTGCACAGAGCCAACACTGAACTTATTTTGCTCTTTCAGCTGGCATGGACACACTTCCTTGGAATTTAAGCCTGAATACCAAGTGTATCATCTGGATGAATATTTCATTATAGCCCCACCCAAGTTACACAACTCTGAACATAACCTTTTGTGTTGTAAGGAGAACTACCACCTACTGAATTGCCTGGAGTTTCACAACAAGGACTTTACATTTGCATAGCTTTCCCCATAATCCATCCTGCATAATCAGGAACTCCAGTCTTGTCATAGTAAATATCGCAATGATTTTGTCCCAGAAAACTCTGTTACAGGCTAAAAAAATCAATACATTGATATTTAATAATTTTGGAGAACATGGGAATTTTGACATGCCTTTATGGTCATGGAATCAATGTAACATATATACAGCTGTTCATTAAAATCATGTTTATTTATTTTGTTGTCTAATTGCAAGTTCGTCCTGCATCAACAAGAATTTGTAAAGGAAAAACTGACTTTTTTCTTTCTTTTTAGAGAATGATTGCCACTGTCCCCAGATGAAAATAAGTTTCTCCAGGGAATCTTCAATATCCTTCCTTGATTCACTTGTACAGTACAATTGTTACAGAGAAGTATCTGCTGATGTGAGTGTATAGTTTTATTGTTTGCTCAGCCAAGAGTTTGAGTCAATTCTTAAGTCTGGATGATGTCTTTATTTTGGTAACAAAGCACAATAGTGCTTTGTCTGCAAATACAGAAGTAGGGAAAGTAAGAGAGGAGTTCTGTGTGGTGGGTGGTGTGATGGTGCTGATAGGCACTGGAAGGAAGAACACTTTAAAAGGTTGAGACTGGGAAAGTTCTCTGAATTACATGGCACAATGTAAAAAATGTGTAATGGTAGAGAAATACTAAAATATTAATGAAGAGTGTCTGAAAGACACCAATCTTTTAATGCTGCTTCTTTTTTGGACATAGTTACTGCTTTTGTTTTGATACCAGAATCAATGGCAAGTCAAAGAGGCTGCAGACAGTGACTAATTGAGGCTGTAGCATTCTTCTTGCTGCCGATTAAATATTTTGTCCATGAGAAGTCAAGATCTTAATATACGGAGTCTCAAGAAAAGAAATTAAAATAGCAGAATATGGAAAAGGAAAGGTCATGGAGAAACAAAACAAAAAGCCATCTACTCTGTTATAGTCTTCTTCTCAATACTTAATGCTAGATATTTTATGACAAGACAAAAATAAGAGAAAAGCAACTTCTCCCAACACATAAATAGGCTAATAATCTCTTCATTATTTTACTACAGGGGTTTTCTTAAAATCCAGTGATTTAGGTCAATATGATGTTGACAGTGGTATGAGTAAAATGAAAATAGATTTAAATTGGCTGTTGGATATCCAGAGTCAATAAATGTGATAAAAACTACTTGTGAGTCAGGAGTTGTGTAAGCAAGCAAAATAGTTGAGACATATTTCTCCCTATTGATTATAGGGGAGGTATTTGCTGTTCTGGTAGCTGGAGTACAACATTAACGCATTTGGCAGCAGATTTAACACAAACAAAGGAAGTAGTTTTCTTTTGACAGATAATTAACTGATTGAACTTAGTGCCACCGGATGTTGTGGAGTCCAGAAAGAGATTAAAAACAATTAGGAAATTTTGCTGAGAGTAGATCATCAGTGACTGTTTAATAGCACAGAATTCCTTGAACAACTGGCTGCTGAAAAATAGTGTTGCAAGTGGCAAAGTGTGACCGTAGGATCTGAGATTTAATATCTTTAATGTTGTGGCATCTGCTTTTGTTCATCTGCGGAAAATTGATTCTGGGATAGATGGACTTTTGGTCTGATATAGTCCTGTGAATAATTTTTGTGCTTCTGTTAAGAAATGGGAGAATACTGAAAAATCCCTTCTGACTGGCAATATTGTTTGGCCCAAGCTTATTGAACTTTAAAGTCTCTGAGTTATGAGCTAAAGTATTTTGTCATCCTTCTTGGTGCTCGATTTAGGAGGATTTGATGCATTTCTGCCTCTGACAGCAGCTTGATGAGTAATTGATAGGTGTTATTCATCTTTGTATCTCAGCTTCTCTGTATCTTCTGAGGAATGCTGACCTGCAAATAGAGATCTTGTTAAAAGCACCTGCAACCGCCCCACCCCTAATTTTTGTTGTTACATTAGTGTCAACTTTTTGCAGTAAATTATTTAACTTTTGGTAAAATTCATGCCTGTCTAGAAAACTCTACTTTATTTTGAGCTTTAAACCCACCATACATTCACAAATACATTATTTTAGTGCCCACACTGTGTGGGAACTCAGCACATCACTCCGCATGTCCAGAGTTGCCGAGATGACCCCTAGGGGGCTCGGAAATCCTGGAATGTTGCCAGAAGCACTTGGTGATCGGATTTTGACCCTGCAAGGGATGTGCCACGTGTATGAGGACGAGAGGATCACTTGGGGATAAGTGGTGAAGGAATTGGTTATTCACAGGGTGAAAACACAGGTTTTGGGATTTTGGTACAGGGGGGGGTTTAGGAGAGAAGATGGAGGAATTAGGGCGTGCCCTGTCCTTCTCCTCTTCTTCTTGTCATCCATCTTTGGTGGTGATGCTGGCACTTTGGGATCGGTTCACATTAAATCTGCACTTGTTAATAAGGGTAAAAGGTATTGGAAGGTAAAGGTATATATCTTATAAGTAGTTTTTAGTATAAAAATAGACGACCACCCAGTGGGAGGTCAGTGTGCCCATGGCTGTCTTGCTGGTCAGACCTCTGTCAGGCTGGCAGACAACTTTGTAGATAAGAATTAATAAACAATACTGAAGACCGAAAAATCGGAAGAGTGCACTCGTCCTTTGGAGCGCGGGCTGTCCCAAGGCCATTCTACGCCTGACCGGGCAGAGACAACAGGCCGAGATCGGAGAACACTGAATTGCTGAGATCACATCTGCAGAAATGTGGACCATAAAGGCACCGAGGCATCTCTATTTTCTGTAATCGGGTTGATTACAGAAAACACAATCCTACATCCAAGAGGTGAGGTTTCTGGTGGCTGTTATGGCGGTGTTGCTCCCTCAGGCCGTGCCGGCGCTGCGAGGCGGCAATCCCGCTCCGGCCGGAGCAGCAGCGCCCTCTGCTGGGACCGGCGCTGGGCGCACAGCACGGGAAACCTCCCCCAGGGCGGGCGCTTTGCTCCCGCGCGTTCCTCCGCTCTGTCTGCCGTAGAAATAGGGAATCCCGCGTCCTTTTCCGTCACTTAAAACAGAGCTGGAGTGCTGCGCCTAGTTGGGGTTCACGGGTTTCTTCTCGGTTACATCCCTGCTGCACACTTGACCGGCCCGGCCTTTTGTCTCTGCCTGGTCACGCGTAGGATGGCCCGGGACAGCCCGCGCTCCAAAGGACGAGTGCACTCGTCAGATTTTTCGGTCTTCAGTATTGTTTATTATTTCTTATCTACAAAACTCTCTTCCAACCTGACAGAGGTCTGACCAGCAAGGCAGCCAAGGGCACGCTGACCTCCCACTGGGCGGTCATCTATTTTTATACTAAAAACTACGCATATTATATTTACCTTTATTTCCCAATACCTTTCACCCATATTAACAAGTGCACATTCAACATGAAGCAATCCCAAAGTGCCAACATCACCACACAGAAGATGGATGACAAGAAGAAGAAAGAAGAAGGACAAGACACGCCCTGATTCCTCCATCTTGTCTCCATAACCCCCCTGTACCAAAATCCTAAAACCTGTATTTTCACCCTGTGAATAATTAATTCTTACACTACTTATCCCCAAGTGATCCTCTTGTCCTCATACAGGTGGCACATCCTGTGCCAGGTCAAAATCCAACCACCAAGCACTTTTGGCAACATTCCAGGATTTCCGAGCCCCCCAAGGGTTACCTTGGCAACTCTGGACATCCGGAGTGATGTGCTGAGTTCCCACACGCACTCAAAGGGTTTTCTGCTTTTCTGTAGAAGACTCAGAGAAAGAAGCAACAAGCATCAAAGAAATAGGCAGTGTAAGACTGAATTAGGGAGTACTGCTATATTTTTCTAAGTATCTTTTGGAAATTATATGAAAATATTTTCCCACATTAAAAGAAAATCGAGCAGCAAAGAAATGTGTCCAAGAGGTTATTTGTCTGTATAATACCAAACACTTTGGATCTGCATGAAGGTTTATAAAAATGAATATGGGCCCAGCTGAAGCAGAGGTAAAGCTCTTAAGAATCCTAAAGAAATTATTAAATTAAAAATGTGAATTGAAAAATACAGAGTAAGCCTTGCAAATGCCATGTTTTATTTAGCAATTAGTTAAGGAGTGTTTTGTGAGTTGCAGAAGTTAAAACAGTGAAGTATGGTATAACTTAGGATATCAGAAAACCAGTTCTACTGCAAGCACACTTTATTTCTCTGAGTATCAGAGAATAACTCTCCCTGCCATCTCCATGGTAAGAGCCCCAAGAAGGGCCCAAAGACTTGTGTCACATCAGAATGGTTTTTTTACTAACTTGGTGGAGCAGTTTGTTTTGCAGGAAGAATAAGTGTCAGCCACGACAGCCCGGAGAAGGAAGGAGAAGAGGGAATCAAGATTAAAGACTTAGTAATGAGCTCTCTCAGTTCTGGCAGGGATGCTTCTCCTGTGGTGTCCAGAGGCCAGACCTGTGGCTGGAATGAGGAATAAAGATAAATGGTGTGGCTGAAGAGGAAAGTATTAAATGGAAAAGGAGTACAAAATTGCAACATGAAAAGTGATGGATCAGTGGCTTAAAATGGCATTTAAGCAGCTTTTATTTGTGACAAAGTACCAGATCTTATAAGTGATGAACTGAGACATTGCCAAGAAACCTTTTTTCAGGGATTGACAGAGATGCTGAATCCCCACAGCTTCTAGTGGCTTTTGTAGGACCTTTGAGTCTTCAATATCTGAAAATCAGTTAAAACCCATGTTCTTAGTCCAAAACACCTTGTGAATGGGAAATAAATTCTCTAAAACTGAAGATTCACAAAAAAGCGATAAGTGTAGCTTTTTAAAATCTGACTCCAAGTAATTATGTTTAGACTAGGCATGAATATAATTTATTAGCACTATGGAAAAGACAAAAAACCCAAAGACATCACTTGTGCAGAATGGTGAGTCTTACATGAACAACAGGAGGCAGACAAGTGTTAAAGGAGGAAAGTCTGAGTGTTGCAAAAATTCTTCAGGGGCCAGATATGGTTTGATACTAGAACAATGCATACTATTGTTTGAAGGCAAGAAAAAAGTGCATCAAGAAAAGCAAGCTAAGTAGAAACACAGGTACTAAATAAGGTTCCCAAAATATCACAAATACAAAAGAATTTACACTTGGGATTATTGCAGCCTATCCAGGAAAAAAAAATCAAAACCAAACACAGAAACACAGCAACCTATTAACCAAAAACCCCACAAAAACCAACAAAACAAAACCCCATCCAACCAAACAAGCAACCAGAAAAACAACCAAAAATCCTAATACATTATAAAAAACTGTAAATGTTTGCGGAACCTAAGTTAGTGGGGAAGAAAAAAGATAACAGGATTATCTAAATAATGTTTTTAGCATTTGTGTTTTCTCAAATCTCTCTTGGAGTACACTTGTTCTTTCAGTTCCTTCTAGAAAGTAATTTCAGATAATTGTACTAGTCTGATTTCTAAAAAGACCTTTTGGACTGCTGGTAATATGAATGTTCTATCTAAATGCAGTTTCTGAAAAAATGCATTGAAAGGAAGGAAAATGAATTTCCAATCCTGATAGCTATTTTATTCTAAACCCATTAAAAAATTTTCTGCAAATTTTGATACAATACCTGAGGGAGTTGTATCTGGATGCTTCATTTACCTTTGGAAGGACATTCCAAAGCTGGGAAGGAGAGAACTTCAACCAGGGACACCTTTTTCATCTTGATTATGTGTTTAATAGTTTCATAGAATAGTTGGCTGGTTATTTATCTGCACTAAGCTACATATCATTTATCATGAGACATAAATTTTGTTTGTATCTCTCTTTTTAATAAATATGAGCTTCAAAGATTCAGAATTATGCATCATTTTCAGACTCACTGTGTCCAGTGACTTGGCAATAACAATTTTGCCATTTCTTTCTACAGAGTGTTTTATTTTTTCAGCAGATAAGAACGGAATGGAGCATCCTGACACAGCACACAGCTGCACAGCTCTGTAAACTGCCCCTGCTGCTGGGAGAGCTGTGACTCATTGGGGTGTCTCTGTGTCTGGGTCACCCAAGAGAGAAATGCTCTGGGTGTTTCAGGCCTGAACTCTGAAACCTCTTACCATTCTTGAAGCAATTCTCCAGCTTAGATACCACAGTGCTGTTGTCAACGGGGCTGATGTAAGGGAAAGGTAAATGCATTCTGGGAAGAGTAACTTTACTGGGCTAGCAGCATAATCCATAGGGTAGGTCATCTCAGAAGCTGGAAGCAAACAGAGATGTTAATTTAAACAGATTTATTTATGCTGAGTGCTCTGGGAGCCCCTGACCATAATATAAAGTGTCTAAGTGCCATCTACAGCCTTTCAGCAGTTGCAGTGGCAAGACCAAATTAATCTAAAGCAGTTGTTATATGTCCCATCCTGCCCCCAACATTATTGCCATTTCAAAGGTTTTGCCACTTGAGTTTATTACATCTCTTTTTGCCACCATAGATTATTATCTTGTATTAAAGCTTAATATTTCTGACACACAAAGCCTTTTGCTGAAAGAAGTATCAGGGACATGGAATTTTTCTCCCAGGAGAGTCTCATAAAAGACGGTAAGTGGCAAAATAATTTATTCATTCTTAAGCTGAAGGGACATAGTTTTTGTACCTGAAAACATCAGGATTGTTCATCTACAGAACATATGGCACAAGAAAGCTGTAAAGGAAACCTTCAGATGTTCTGTACAAAAGATAAAAAGAACCAAAAAGTTTGAATCTCTTAAATTTTCCTGTGTCAGGGAATTTTCCCTCATAGTCTGAAACTTGTGATTCCTGAGTAGTTGTCAGGACTCCTCCCAGCCCACACCAGCTTTTCAAGGTAAGCATCTTATGCAGATAAGAGAAGCAGCTTCTTACAATGTCATCACTCAGACAACAACTGCTTCCACTTATGCAAATTTAAAGGAATGAGCTATCAGCAGGAAACAGAAACTAGTAAAGTGTGTGGGGCTCCTGTAGTACCCAGCTGATGCATGGCCAGATTCTATTAAGACTGAAATAAAAGATCATGGGCATCAGTGAGCTCTGTAGCCTGTGCCTTAAGAGATTTAGAGCTTGAACATCTGTCTGTCCATCTTGTGCCATCATGAAT
Organism: Melospiza georgiana; assembly: GCF_028018845.1. NCBI lineage: Eukaryota > Metazoa > Chordata > Aves > Passeriformes > Passerellidae > Melospiza > Melospiza georgiana. Next base: position 97,215,556 of record NC_080431.1, read on the forward strand.
TGTGGTCAGTTGTGAAGAAAGGAGAGTTCATGTGCCTTTACCAATCCATCATTTTTTATTTGATCTGGTGAGTGGGTGTGGGAAACCCTACTTTTTGTAAAGAAAAGCTCTTATCCGAGGTAATTGCCATTCTGAGCCTATGCCAAGCCTGTAAGAATGGCACAGACACTCATCCCCTTTCTTCCCCTATATCTCTTTTGCTGTTTCTTGGCTAGACTCCAAAAAAGAAAAAGACAGAACAAAATGTTTTTCCAAGAGCTGTGACTTGAAGGGAGAAGATAATATTAATTATCTTGAGCAGTATTGTGAGTTCCCTCAGGGAGGTTGCAGAAATCTTAGCCAGGAGTTGCATGCTCCAAGAAGAGACTTGTACAGTGTAGCTTGTTCAGTGTGAGAAAACAAAAACATGCTCCAATCACTGGCTAGAGGTTAAAACCCCACTTTGCCCTGGAACAAATGCACCTCTGCCAGAAATAAAATATAATTAGAAATTTTTTGATTGTTTTAAACACATTTAGGCAGAGTTGGGGCCTGTTTTCATATCTCTGTCCTGAACAATGTGAACTGATGATGATGACAATGTCAAAGTCTCTTTAAACAAAAAGTACTGTATTACAGGTCATCCAGGAGACCTGAGCTCAAGTTCATTACTTTTTCAGGCTGTTGTTTACACATTGAAAATATCCATTGGAGCTTGGTCTGCAGGATTCATTATTACACTGCACCTCAACAAGCTGTATTTTTGGTGAAAGCAAAAGGCAAACCTATGCTGAAAAAAAACCAAACCATTTTTTCTTCAGGAAAATTGCTGGTGTCATGGACTATCTTGATGCATACAGAATTGGATACTTGATTTCTCTTTCAGATTCTTTTTTTATACTGCCCAGAATTAGCAGAATTCTCTCTCTGACCACCATGAAGATTTCTCCATTTCATGTTGACAAACATAGTTACTGCTTACACTCATTTTGAGCAATATCTTCCTGAATCAATTCTTGCTGGATTAATAAATATCAATTCTGATTTCTTACCTACCCATGTTCTAATAGTTCTAACTTTAGCTTTGCTTATCCATGAACACAAGCAATCTGCTTTTATTTATGAAGGCTTTGGATTTAGTTCCATTATTGCTTATAACTCATTTGCTATCTTGTAAAAGAGATTGTAAAAGAGCTTTGTATTTGTGCTCTTTTGTATTTCTAGACCCACTTGCTGGCTAGACCCACACTTGCTCATCTGTCTATAGCCTCTGATACTTCCTTTTTTTCTCTCAGAGGAAACTGCTTACTCTGGGTTATTTTAAGTGCGTCTCTATCTTGCCTTTTGCTGCTCTGCTGCTCTGATTTGCCTGGGTGGCAGACACTAATCCTTCAGTCACTCAGTGCTGTGCTGCTGCTGCCCTGGGAGAGAGAGCAGAGGGGCCAAACATCACCAGTGATGCAATGTCTTGTTTTACTCATCATCTTTTGTCTGTTTATAAAGGTGACACTCTGCTCCTGAATGAGAAGCAAAGGAAGGTTCTCGCCTTAAAGAAAGATACCTTATTTACCATACAGTGACATTGTCATGTTGCTTAATTATTTTGTTTCTATTGCAGCACTGATAGGTATCCTGTTACCTGAGAAGTGTGTATTACAATAGTATATTTTTCAAAATTTGTCTTTTGTTTCCATCTTTCACCTAACTATCCTTCAGAAAACCTGCCTAATACACAAGCAGTGTATTGAAAAGTGCTAATTGACTATCATACAGCTCCTCTCCTTAAACATTTTCCAGTGTTTAGCTTTTTCATCTGTTTCAGAAACCAAAACAATGAATCTCTCAGATTCCATTCGTTTGTTTGGGTGTTTTATTTGGGTTTTTTTTGTTTGTTTTAGGTTGGTTTTGGGATTTTTTACTTGTTTGTGTTTTGCTTCACTGTTTTTGTTTTTATTTTTAATTGCCCTTATCTTGGCTTCTGGCCTGCTTTAGAAAAGCCTTTTTTTCACAATGCAATCTTATGGGGTAGAACTTAGTAAAATGCAGATGTCTTGCATGTAGAACTTGAGTGTCTGAGCAACTCACCCAAGACTCCTTTAATATCTCTTTAAGAAAATGAACTTTTAGGGTGCTCTTTGTCTCATCTCAGCATGACTTTAATACAGCTTAGAAAAATTGCACACTGAAAGTGATATTTCTCCCATGCTGACATCTGAAATTAGTTAGAATAAAGTTTGCTCATGATGTCACACCTTGAATCTATTAGAGTAACTTCTGCCTTTCCTTTAAGCAAAACCTTGTTTTTCACAGACAAAAACAGTGGTAGTGAACAGTCCCTTTTGCCAAGTGCTTCTTGCGATTAACCAGGGAACATTTATTATTTTAATGTCTTCAGAACCCTGCACTGTCCAATACTTCATTAGATTTTGTGAGGTCTTCCACATGCAGTGCAAAGGGGGGTTTGCATCTTGTCAGACAGCATCAGTAGTTCCATCACTAGTTCAGTTACTGAAGTGGCTGCTCTTAGGTGTATTTAAGAGCAATGTCTACTGCCATCTGTGTGTGATCAGACACGGCCAAAGGTGGCCTGGTGGAAACTCCAAAAGCAGTCCCTGGTAATGCCTTTTGAATGCATAAACACAATCCATTTCTCATGGTTGTCCTCAGAAGTGCTGCCACATTTTGGGTTTGCATTATTGCTGCTCTTAAGCTGCTTTTACTCATTTCCAGTTCAGGACCTCCTTAAAGTTGCAGTACTTTAGATTTTAACAAGAATTGATGTGTTGCTTATGGTTTTCTTGTCCCTTTCAAAACTCTGTTCTTGGATGTCTCTACACTGACCCACCATTATTCTACAGGTATTATGAAGTAAATAGTATTAGAAACAGACTTCTTGTAAAAGAATTTTCTTTGTTTGCTTTTACTTTTCTCTGTGTGTTTATTAGAAGTATATTTGTGGGTTTTTCAGTTAGGTTTTTTTTTTTTTTTTTTTTTTTTTTTTTTTTTTTAAGAAAATTCAGCCCTTTTATGCCCCTTCAAAGTTCTAATTATTTAATTATTCAAATTTTCTTCTTAGTTTAAGTTTTATACAAGGGGCATGTGGCAAATAAAACTTCTGCGCCCTCTTCCTGGCTAGAGCCACATTGGTTTGTGTGACTGGAAATCTTTATCCTTTATCCTTAAATCTTTATCCTGTTAATAAAGAAAATTAACTCTTTGATGTACTAGTGCAGCCTTTCACTGGGGCTACTGCTGAAAGGTCATACAGTATTCTCTATCACTTTATACTTTAATAACATATAAAATTTAACTTTTTCTAGCCTTCTTCTACAGAAAAGATACAGATGTATTTCTGAAAAGATGGATATTATGCCTTTTTTAGGAGCAGAGAAGGTAACAGAGGGAAAAGTGATGGACATTGCTTAAGACTAGTAAAGGAGGGATGAGGGGTAGAGCTGAATTCTGAGTCTTGGTCCAGTGGTTTATCTGTTGGACCTCCATGCCTCCACAATATTTCATTAAAATTTATAAGGTGTTAGTGCTCAGTCATGACACAGGCAAATATCACAGCTTAAAGTCCATTTTGTTCCATATAACCACCAAAGTAATTTTAAACAGTTCATAGAAGGATAGAGTGTTTTAAGCTTGTTTGCCTTAACATGAATGCACGAGTTGATTTATTTATTACCACAATAATTACTGTATTGAAAGAAATTATCTTCCTCTTTCATTCTTCCTGTATTTTTAGAGGATATGTTTGTTTCAGTATCTGGTTAACTTCAGCAGTGATAGACAGATTATTGCCTATCAGTTTTTGTTTAGGTTGCACAGACTGCACTGTGTTTTGCTCAGCTGTCCTGGCCTCCCAGCTGGTAACAGACCATACTTTAGATGCATTATTGCAAACACTCAGTTTCCCTAAGTCCTCTCAAGGGTAGGTAATGACCTTGTCTTTGTTAACAAACCAGTCCAGCAAGATGAGTTGCGCCCCTACTGTTGTCGCCTGTCAGATAGGGAATAAAGTTATCTGGTTTCCATCCAGGGGTTTTCTCTGAGGCTGGCTTGGTGTGGAGGGACATCTGTCCCTCACTCCTCTCTACCACAGATGGCTGATGCATAAAAAGATAACCTGGGGGCTAAAAGGCCCAGCAAGGGCTCATCTCTGGCACCAAAGGGGTTCAGGTCTCAGCTAAGAATCAACACCTTAGTCTGGAGAGCAGATGTGGGAAGAGATAAAAGAAATATTCTTGACTGAGAGACACTGTTTAACAAATTATAAAACACACATCAATTATCACAGGGGCAGAAACCTTCTACACACACACACCCTGGAAGTGTGGGACACCTCTCCCCAGAGCCTGGACACAGGTTCTGTGGTTGCTTCTCTGGGGATTGAGGGAAAGGCTATCCATGTGTGCTGCACCAACAATTGGAGAGCAAGATACACTGAATCTTCAGTTATATTATTTTTTCGCTAGCTGTAACATTAACAGGTGCCTTTAACCTTGTGCTGTGCATATCTACCAGTAGTTTCTCTTTTCTTTTTATCTTTGTTCCTGTGTAGTATTAGACTTATGTCTGCTAGTTTTCTGTCTATTAAATAAATAATTCAATCTATAACAGATTGACTCAGACTTCAACAATAAAGAACTTGTGAATGAGAGTGAGTTTTGGGGCGCTGCCTGCCTCAATAAAGCTACTGCCTGCTGCCAGAGGCCTGGGCAAAAGACAAGGGCTTATCTAACCCCCACAAGCATTTGTAACACCAGGGCGCATATTTTCTCAAGCAACATTTTACCATATTGAACTGAGCAGATTTTGGTAGTGATTCATGCTATCTTTCTATTCCCACAATACAGGACATGCAGCTTAACTAGGTAGCCTGACTCAGCAGGTGCAAAGCTAGTATTCATTGTGGCAAAGGAAGAGAAATACCACAGAATATGGCATACAGAAATACAGAATAATGATGAAATAAGCAAATAATAACCAATATGGTTTGAAAAGTGACAACTGAATGAAATACCTTCACTAGATGGTAGAATGAGCTCCTTACACAGAAGGGTAGGTAGGTCTTAGGCAGTGAGGAATGCAATATATATATAATATATATATATGTAATGACTACTGAAAGTCTTGCTTCAGGTTTGTAGAAATGTGAGATATAAAAGATGAGGAAGAGATCAGTTCTATGTAGCAAGTTTATTTCTGTAACTATGGAGATAATAAATGGAGAAGCAGAACATTAGTTAGGCTATAATATGCTCACACTACTGCTAATGAAATAAATTTGAATGCTATGCTGCTGTGCTTCATCTCCACCTGAGACTGTCACCAGGGTAAATTAATTTTACTGTGTGATGCTAGTTTTAGCGACTTTTTAACATGAAATATTCTCTAAAGAATGTTTGGGTAGATTGAGTGCATATGAAGAGATCTTACTCAATGGCAAGACAGAGTGAGGTATTGTTGATGGAAGATAACAAGGTAGAGACTGTTACGGGCTCAGTGTCCCAGGAGATTTGTGTTGGCAAAGGAACTGCTTGCATTAGTGTTACATCCAAAGTGAAAATCCTCCCAACTTTGAAACAGCTTAGCAGAAGCCAGTGTGAGGGCAGTACAAAGCACTGAGTGCATGGGAGAGACACAAGCATTTGTTTCACATAAAGCACCTGCCTATGTACCCAGAGGGCAGATGGGGGCTTTAACAGCTCTTCCTTCCAACTTCCAGAAGCAGCAAGAGCAGTTCTGTGACTCGATGCATTGCAAGGCTCACCTTTTAAGTCTGTACTCTTTTTGTGCACTGTGCTGATGACTTAATGAAGGAATTAAAGACAATGAGACATCCCTGCATGGCTCACTGGAAGTCTGGATCAAAGCATCTTTCTAATTCTTCTTGAAGTAGCTTGGATTCTTGCCTATCAGGGGAGCTTATGTTCTGATTGCTCCTTCATAGTATGATAGAAAATGCTGCAGTGAAGCAGTAAAGCAGAGATTATTATTTTCAAATTATTTTTATTTTTAGCAGAAAAGGCCAGAAGACTTGATACATCTGAGAGGGAGATAACCATGTCTGAATGAGATGGAAGTGCTCAAGAGTGTGCTGATTTAATTAATTGCATGATGAGTAAGCCAGTCAGGATCAGACTTCACCAACCATGAACTCTTTACCATTTATTGCTTGCTGTACACTGACCATTGCCTCCACAATGATATCTCTTCTGGAAAGAGTGTGCAGCCATTTCTGATCTGCTCTTTTGTGCCATCCCATTTTTCTTTCTTAAGGGAATACAGTGATAATTTGAGGGAATTATGTATACTGATTATTTTACTGTTACTGATGGTTTTAGTGTCAAAAGTGAATGGTATTCTCTTTTTTCAGAGTTACAACTCCTAGTTAAATTTAAAGCCAATAATTATCATCACTCTTTGCCAACTACCACAGGCTGTTATAATAAAGAAACAAATTAAACTTCCAGTCAGAAACTGACCCTCTTATATAAGCCATGGAAACTTAATAATTCTTTTCACCCTGAATGATCAAACAATAAAATAATTATTATGGTAAAATAATGAAGTCAGAGAAGATGATTTTCTGATACTCAACCCAAGGTTCTCAGGGTATAATGTCACTGAAGCACAGGTGAAGGAAAAATACTTTCTGACTCTGGAAAGAGATAGAGACTTCAGGAATAGGAGAGCAGGAAGGAAAAGGAGTCAAACAGAGTAGGGAAGAGGAGAAGTCACCACAGACAGAGTATGTAAGGAAAGATCTGTAATTTCTAATCAACGGATTTGTGATGATTTATACCCCTGTTATGAGAACATCAATGTTCACGGTCCAGCTAGTCCCAAAATGAGAGAAACATGCACATGATACTATGACAGTGTACTTGATGGCTATTTTTTTAAAGGTGGACTTCCTTAGAAAATAGCATAGTTTACCCTGGTAAAGAAATCCATTTAGAAAATTTGTACATGGTGTTTGCAACATTACAGTTCTGAAAAGCTGAATGAGCAGAATTTTTTCATTTTTTAAAATGTGTTTGAACTGACTTTCTTATTACATATGCTAATAATTCTGCCTTGGGAATTTTTCTTGTTAGCTTGCACACTTGTTATAAAGAATAATTTGTGCTCACTTTTCAGTTTAAGCAGGTTCACAGTTAGAAGGTGGGATGTGAATTTTGGAATTGTGACGTAAAGAACCAAAGGGTAGGAATTTGATAACGTTGCACTGCAGTCTTCCTTGCAGATAGGTGCAGAATTCACATTTTCATTTGGAAGACCTGCACATGTAACCTTGTCCACTAGAGGTCATTAAATACTAAAAAATTTCTTTAAAAAAGAACATCTGCTTCAAACTAAAATAGCCCTCAGAATCTTTCAGCTTCCTTTTTTCCTCAGTTTCGGCAAGTTTATTGTTACAAACACCAAATAGTGCCTGATACTATCTCAAGGCTCGAATTAAGCTGGGCAAAGCTGCTCCTTTTCCTGACCACATCCTGTGATCAAATGACTCAGCTCCACACGCTGAAAGCTGCAGCTCGCTCTCTTCGACCTTTCTTGTGTGATAATATAAGGAGATTTGATTCATACAGGAGTTACTTGCTCTGTCTGATCAGATTATTTTCAGGAAACCTTGTTCCCTGCAGGAGGCACATCATGCATCAGATGTAAACCCGAGCCTGTCAGCTGCACACAGGTGTGCAGTCCCCTGGCTCAGCTCTCACAGAGCACAGCTGGCACTGACAGGGAGCCCCTTCCCACCCACACCAACTCTGATCACTCTGATAAGAACTGGAAGCCATAAGGGGCTCTATTGAACTTTGTTTTTACAGCAGCTACCTTCTGATTCCAAACCAACAAAGCAGGGGCTGTGGAGACCTGTCAAACAGTTCTCTCTCTCTCTTTCATGGTTACCTTTCCTCTATAGGACAGAAAATGGCAATAAGCAGGAATGAGAAACAAGAACTTCAGTGACTAGTTTTTGTGGTTTCAGTGGTGTTCAAGCAAAAATGTGTATGACTGATCTTCATACCCTCTTCATGAATAGAGGCTATGATAGTATTATCAGGGCAATTTTTTGGTACATTTTACTTAAATATCTCTCTTTCTATAGTGCTCTAACATGTTTTTCTCATGACAAACACACTTGTATTTGTGAAGATATGACAAAAATATTGATTATTCAGGCTAGAGACTAGGAAAACTAAAAGCAGACTTATTAGATTTAATTCTTTATCATACATATACATTTTGGAATTTGACTATTTGGGCTCTGAAGTACCTACCTAGGTCTTATATAAGAGTGTAAGACAAAGAAGAAATGTATATTCCAGTAAGAACCTCAGGGCCTCAGAAAGATGAAAATAACAAATTCAAAACTGTACTAATTTTTACTTTTTGCTGTTGGCAAAATTGATTAGAATAATGAAAAGAAAACATGAACAATCACTATAGCACTTGGAAATCAATAGGAGGTAGGTCATAAAACAACCCCTCTGTCCAAGTAAGGTGCCAAGAAATTCAAAATGCATAAATTCTTTCACAGATTCCGGGGAGAAAAGGAAGGAAGAAAAGCAAGAGAATAAGAACCTTAATGAACTGAATCTTGCCTTTGGAACTCACTTTAATTGGAACATATGGCAAAACTTTGGATGTGGAAGTGGTCCAGTTTATTCATTTGCTTTATTAGGTTATTCCAAAAGCGAGTAGAATTCTATGCTTTATGTAACTAAATATACACAGAGAGAAACCTTAAATTTATAATATTAAATAGGAGTGTTTTAATTAATATATAATGCAAAAGGCTACAACAATCACTTCCTAATTTCTGCACTATCAAGATGGCAATAGTAAGGAGTTTTATCCCTTTTTGCAGTGACAGATGGTGACAGCTAGAACTGTAAGGAATGCCTAAATGGCATAGCACAAACCTATATAAGTACAGAGTCAAATTTCAAAGCTTCATTGGTCTCCTCTGATCTGCTAAAGCTTAGCACACATAAAGGCAAGCTGACCTTCTTGTGTCTGATCAGCTGTCTCCCAGGGATGCCAAACATTAGTTGTCTTCTAGATGTTTATCTAAGTCTCAAAAATCTGGTGCAAAGCACAATTGCTGAAGACTTTTGAAGATATGAAAGAAACTGCAGAAGTCCCTTGATTTGGGGTGAGGGATAAAGAGATGAGGAAAAAAAACCCAAAAAGACAGGAAATTCTAAATTCCAGTTTGTCATCTTCACTTTGGAATAAATAGAATCAAAGTCCTGAAGGAGATGAAATGAAATTGAAGGTTTGAAAACTGACCTCTTGTTGCCATCTTATTGCAAAAGTTCCATACCTTGGTGATTTTTTTATGGACAGATCCTCACAGCACTAACTCCTTCTTCTCAGCGCAGTCAACAAACTCCAACTGTCTCCTCAGCCAGCTGACCCACTCTTTTGTAGCACTTATCTTCCTATTGGACACAGCTGTGGCCTATTAAGGGCAGGCCTGTTCCTAATCTTTGGTGATTGGCACAGCTGCAGCTCCTCAGGGGTGAGATACCTTCTGCACTATCTTTATTTTCTTGCATTCTATCCCTCTGGGTGCCATCTGAGGGGCATGAGAACAATTATACCTCAGGACCATTCTGCTGACCTGCTTGATTAATGAAACTGTAAAAACATCATGGAGAGAAGTCTACCAGCCACTCCAAAAGACAAAGCCATTTGGTAGCTGGAAAGAATATGTCAGTTCAAGTCCTTTAAAGTTTAATTTATAAGTCAATAGTTTTGATTTTTTTCTGAAGCAGAAGACTTTGCCCTCATCTGCATTGCTAAAGCATCCAACCTCCCCGGAATGATTTAATTGTTCCAGCTAATTTCTTGTTATTTTGAGTCAGATAAAATTTTCTAGCAACCACCAAGCCGGCTCTTACCTCATGTCCTTCCACTGCACACCTTGAGGAATAAATGAATATTTAGGCCACTAGAATATCTAGGTTGCAAAGCTGTGATTCAAAGTAAGAACCAAAGTTGACAGCAGGCTTGGTGCAGTGATACTTGGTCTTGAATATCTTTGGGCCAATTAAATTTTACATGGGAGGCTTAAAACTCATTTTCTTCTTTTTTTCTTCAGTTTCTTTATTTTTTTAAATTATTAATTTCTTTATTCTTTTGGTTTGGTTGTAAATATTTAAAAAGGATTTATAGATAATCCTCAAAAACTGCAAAAGCACACCAGCATACATTTTTTATTAATAATCAATTATTTTATCTACCAATTTTCTGGTATAACCTGTATATTTGTTGTTTATTTTTAAAGTATAAAATATGATTAAATTTAATTTAAAATATATCTCTTTTTAAACAGGGATAATTCACTCTTTTGAAGCATGCAGTCGTTATCTCTATTATTTTTGGTGGATTATTCTGCACATTAAAGAAAAACTGGTTTCATTTTTAATTGTTTCTACTGGATCATGACTGTTGCTAACTTTGAAGGGATGGCTTGGGCTGCAGGCACTTCTGGAGGTCTCTACTGGTCTCCCTCTCTGCTGGGGCAGGTTACTCCAGGCTGTGTCCAGATGGGGTTTGACTTCAGTAGCAAAATTGGAGACTCCACAATCTCCCAGCTCAACCTGTGTTTGACCACTCTTCACAGTAATAGAGATTTCTTCTGTTTAAAAGGCATTTATCTTCTGTTTGTGTCCACTGTCTCTAATAAAAGCATGCCTTTATTATTTACTGTTATATATTTAACCTGAAATAATAACACTCGCTTTGAATATATAGATTTAGGTTATTTTTCATCCTTTCAATAAAACTGTTAGGAAGCTGATACTTTTTGGAAAACCACATAACATGGCCTGATTTCTTTAAATCAGCCCCCAAGTTACTTTCATTGTTAATAATGCAATTTACCAGTCTGAAGGAAATTTTAATTCTATGAAGAGCTTAAAAAACTTTCCTGAGTACTATTCTGCATGTTGTTTTGTGGTAGGTTAGACTGCCTGCAGTAACCAAATGAAAAGAAGTTGCAGCAACCTCCTGCACAAGACTGAATGGCTGCAGTTTGGTTCAGAGCTCTGAGCCATAGGGAATTGGCTATTTCAGACAGCTGTATATAAATGATAAAAAAATTAAAAATATTAAATCTACCTGACCACTTTTTAGGAAGTTTACCACTACAGAAACATATATGTGCAATATGTTTATTTTTTCCTAGGGAGAAGCCGGACTTTCACTAAAGTCTCCTTGAATTTAAAACAACAAAAGATGTATTTATCTGATTATCAAAGCTGAAGTCCATTGATGTATCAGCTTCTACTGCATTGTTAAAAGGAAACATCTAGAATATTGGTGGACTCAGACATGGAGGTTTTCTCACTTTTTTAATGTGTATTTTCTTACATTGAAAAAAACTACTTCCAAGAAAAGTATGGAGAAAGAAAAAACCTTATTATGCAAATTCAACATAGTTCTTTTCAGAAGACTTTTGCATCTGTACAAATGAAACTGATTTTTTGATGTTCAGTATTCAGCTAAATTTGAAGGAAAAGCTATAAACCGGTGCAGATTATGAAAATCCTTAAGTATTCCAAATCTAAAAACATTAGTTCAAGATATATTTCAAATGTATAGTTTCTTATTTTAGACAAGATCCACTGATTACTCAGCTTCCTCTCTTGCAAACTAACTAACTGTCATGTTGCAAAAATCATTGACGTCAGTGAAATTAGTTTTCTCAGCAAAACCTAACTTCTGCAGTTTTTTGGAAGGGTTGAGCTGATAGAAATGATTTTGTTGGGAGTAGCCAGCAATGCTCTGAGTTATCCCAGTTGTAGTCCCTTCTTTCATGTTAACATATGGCCTTATTCCACATCAAGAGCCAAAATATGCATTTTCCAGCTCTGTATAATGTTTATGTATAATTTATTGCAAAGGCAGACAAAGTCCGTAGTCCAAGGCTTTTTGAGCCTGAATGTTTCCTCTTTTATCCAGAAGCTAAGAACCACATTTAGTTTTAAATTCAGCATTTCCTTTATTCTGGATGTATTCCTAACCTGTATGTTTAGAGGAGGAAGTGGTGTAAAGAGAGGCAGAGGTAAAGCCCCATGGCTCCCTGTTATTGTGTTGAGAAACACTGAAGACAGACCTTGGGGCAAGCAATAAAAACTGAATCAAACTTTGTTTATACTCTGCATTATATTTAGAAAGTAATTCTCTGAGGTGGTACCAGAACAGACTTGGGAAAAAGTCTTTAATGCACAGCAAGGGTTAGCTGTCTAATGAGGTATGAGACAATTATATTAATCAACTATGTCTTTTCTTGCTGTTTTTTCTTACTCTCTCAGGGTAAGGAGCTGCACATTGGCTGTACCTCATTTTTATTGGGTCTGCCAAACTTAACTGCAAGTGAGAGTTCAGGAAGCTCCTAGAGACATCTGTCTGATATTTGTCTTGCTACAGCTGCTGATTAATTTATCTGTGTGGAGCAAAACATTTATCGTTTGTACTAGTCTGCTTCCTTTTCTTTCTCTTAATTCCTAGGTTGAGACAATTACAGTTATTTTTCTTCTTCTTCAGACATTTAAAATTTGAAACCATTCAGACATTGTGTTTTTCCTGTGTGTATATCTATATATTCTTATATTGTTAATAGGCACCCAGAAACAACCCATAATAGACCCCAAAATGATTGGCTAGTAATGGTTTGTGTGGCCAGGTTTGGATAACAGGGAGAAGAGCTCTGTGAGAGGCTGCCAGGAGCTTTGCCCATGTCCAACAGAGTCAAAGGCAGCTGGCTCTCAGACGGGAGATGGACCTGCTGCTGGCCAAGGCAGACCCCATCAGCGACAGTGAAGAATGTGGTGAGGCAGGCTGTGGTGAGGCAGGCTGTCCATCTGAAGCCCATGAAGGTCCATGTGAAGCCCTGGAGATCCCTCATGCTGGAGCAGCTGCATGACCAAAAGAAGCTGTGGCCCCTGCTGGAGCAGGATCCTGGCGGGACCTGTGGTAAATGTGAAACAGTGAGTCCATGCTGGAGCAGGATCCTGGCGGGACCTGTGGTAAATGTGAAACAGTGAGTCCATGCTGGAGCAGGATCCTGGCAGGACCTGTGGTAAATGTGAAACAGTGAGTCCATGCTGGAGCAGGATCCTGGCGGGACCTGTGGTAAATGTGAAACAATGAGTCCATGCTGGAGCAGGATCCTGGCAGGACCTGTGGTAAATGTGAAACAATGAGTCCATGCTGGAGCAGGATCCTGGCAGGATCTGTGGTAAATGTGAAACAGTGAGTCCATGCTGGAGCAGGATCCTGGCAGGATCTGTGGTAAATGTGAAACAGTGAGTCCATGCTGGAGCAGGATCCTGGCGGGACCTGTGGCCCGCCTGGGCTGCTGGAGCAGTGTTCCTGAAGGACTGCATCCCATGAAGGGGCCTGAGTTCGGGCAGTTCTTGGAACAACTGTGGCCCATGGGAGGCACTTACTTTAGAGATGTTCTTGGCAAACTGACTCCCCTGGGAAGGACCCCACTGTGGCTGGGAATAGTGTGAGGAGTCCTCCCCCTAAGGAAGAAGGACAAGCAGGCACAACATGTGATAAGCTGACCACAGACACCATTCTTTATCCTCCCACGGTGCTGTGCACAGGGATGTAGGGAAAATCAGGAGAAAACTGGAGCCCAGGAAAAATGAAGGAGTGAGGGGAAGGTGTTTTAAATTAGAGTTTATTTTTCATTCCCCTACTCTTGACTTGATGGGTAACAATTTAAACTAATTTGCCCAAGTCTGTTTTACCCATTACATGGTTATACAATGCTTAATGTTAATGCTGTTAGACTCTGATCTTGTTTCCACTGGAGTGTTTTAGGTATACTTGGTCATATCCTGATGTCGCCTTTTACAGATCATTTTTTAGTTACCATTCCTGCTTGTTTGTTGGGAGAGCAGTGGTTGCACAGCATGCTCACCTACTGTGAGATGGAGAGAGAAACCTGCACCTGGATGAAACGTGCAGGAGTGCCTCAATACCCCTTACACTGCTTTTCAGTGTGTCCTGATTTATCTTGCTCCTTTCCTTGCAGTACTCCATTTCTCATGGGTGGTATCCAGAGTCCCACCTTCAGAAAACACTCAAGGTGGCTTATCAGCAGAAAGCTTCTTATTCAAATGCACCAGTAATTGTTACTTTTCTTATAGTGTATACAATGCAATGCAGGAACTTGGAATCGCATAATACAGAGATCCTCTTGCTGCCTTTCATCCCTCTCAGCTGCCTGAAGAAATGATGTCTTGGAGGGCCAGAAGTGAGAGCTTTGTGCTCCTTTGACCTCCACATGAACATGCACAATAAAACTCAAACTCAAACTCAAACTTTACTCAAAGTAAAGGAACTGCACTACAGAAAGCCCTATCAGACAATAATAGCACCTTTATTTCAGCAGTAGCATTAACAACAGTAGGAGCCAGCTGTCTAAAGCTTCAGTCTGTAAGCTCATCCTGGATATTGTCTGAAGTGGGATTTGGAGAATACTACATTCAGAGAAAAGCAAGTTTAGAGGGATTTTGCTGATATCAGATTTGAAGAAAACCTAACATAATGTGTTAGGTTTTTCTGAAGATGAAAAAGCTTCCAGCTGACAACTAATGCAGGTGTCCACAGTCAGATTTAAGGGTGTTAATGTATCTACAGAGTAAAGAGAGATAAAACCTTGCTTATGTTTTAGGCTCATTTATATGTGTGACCAGTATTATGCAGAAGTTGCAGGCTATGATGGTAACAAGTAAATCAATAAGATGAAAAAAGGAGACAGGAGTAAAAAGAAAGTGTTTTCATCCTGATTGAAAAGAGGTACCTTCAGAGAGCTCAGGAAGGATACTTACTGCACAGATTTTAGACATCTGGTTAAAGTTCATAAATTAAGACAGTCAGACTACAGTTTACTCCAATGGGAGAAGGAGACAGAATAATGTCTCTCTTTTTTTTTTTTTTTTTTTTTTTTTTTTTTTTTTTTTTTTAATCTTTCCTGTTCAAATCTCTAATCAGGTCATTTAATCTGGTTTGCATTAGCACTGTAGTTTGAGTCAGCAGAATTCTTTTGAAATAATTTTCTTTATTACTCCTGCTTGCCATGATTTTGCAGAAAGGAAAGGGTTTGGGATTCCAACTGAGACCATCTCAAAACGTGGGGTTCAGGAGTCTTCAGGTATTCAGCCTACAGAAACACACTAGAAATGATCTGAAGTTAAGCCTCAGCAGTGCAGGTGGTGTGGAAACTTCTG
Source organism: Melospiza georgiana (assembly GCF_028018845.1). Lineage (NCBI taxonomy): Eukaryota > Metazoa > Chordata > Aves > Passeriformes > Passerellidae > Melospiza > Melospiza georgiana. Next base: position 97,230,807 of record NC_080431.1, read on the forward strand.
CTCTCCAGATCAGTTTTTGCTGTGTTGCCCTGCTTGCTGATGCAGACACAGCATATCTGCTAATGTCAGTCCCTGTAAATGCCCTCGCCTGTATTTACTGATGGTGGCACAGAAACCTGCACTATTGCCAGAACTGAGCCTGTGTTACTAAAACTCAGTTTAGAGAGTTCAAAATTATTGTGAAATCAGATTTTAGTGCAAGCTACTTCATGCTTATTGTTTTCCTGAGTATCTATTTGAGAGGGGAGACGTTAATCAATTTATGCTTAAATTTCTCTTAATCATTTGCCCTCTAAAATTGCCAGGCTCTTTTGAGTCTTAGAATTCTCCACAACCTGTCCTACAAATCCTTCTTGCAATACTTTGTTCAGTGATAGGTATGGTCAGAACACTGTTCTAAATTTGGAGTTGCAATCAGTGCTGCTGTGTTGGATTGTCTTTGGTGGTCTGAGAGTCACTTCCATCAGGTGCCAGCATTAGCATTTGTGGTGGCTGCAGCTGGGTGTAAATTCAGCATTGAATTTACAATGAGTTATCCCAGTTGTAGAAAGTTCAGATTGATATAAAGATCATGCCAAAGTTAACTTCAACTCCAGAAATCAGTGTATTTTTTAAGAAAAAGGAAAATCTATTTCTTGTTGAATCCCAACAAAGGTAACTGCTTTACAGCAAGATTATTACTATCTAGTAGATTAAGCATTGACTGAAGAAATGAAATCTTATCTACTGTTAATTTTCTCAGACATCTTGGAATGTTGGATCTTATTCAGCTTGTGTCTCATTTTCACATCCTGATGGAAAAAATGTTTTTTTTTCTATCACAGTATATGAGACAAGAAAAGAAGATGTATCACTCTACAAAGGAAGTGTATAGCTAGTAATTTTTATTTCATTCTTTCAGATGAGCTCAAGATTAAAGTGCATTGGAAAGGCTGAGGCAACTCTGTGAAAAGAACACAAAATCTGCTTGGGAAAGGAGAGCTAGTGGATCTTCAAAGGCTCACATCATAAAATAGAAGTTCCCCCCACTAAATAGGAATGTGATTGCTCTGGTAAAGCTTAGAGGGTGCAAACTGTGAAGTACTGTGTCACACTGGTCACAAAGGTCTTCAGGGTGAGAGAGGTGAGAATGTTGACCTCATGTTCAGAAGGCTTGATTTATTATTTTATGATATATATTATATTACGACTATACTAAAAAGAAATAGAAGGAAAGTTCCCAGAAGGCTAGCTAAGCTAAGATAGAAAAGATTGAATAACAAAGTTCTGTGTCCCAGCAGAAAGCGAGACCCAGCTCTGCCATGAGTGGTCAGTAAATCCAAACATCCACAGGAGACCAATCACAGATCCACCTGTTGCATTCCACAGCAGCAGATAACCACTGCTTACATTTGTTGCTGAAACTTCTCAGCTTCAGCAGAAAGGATCCTAATGAAAGGATTTTAATGAAAAGATGTCTGTGACAGTACTGCCATGGAGCTGCTGAGGGCAGTAGCATGGCAAAGGAGGTGTGGCAGCCCTGTGTCCCCAGGTTCAGCCTGCATCAAGACCAAGCATGTTCCCAAGAGCATGCACACACACACGTGATTCATATACACAAACACAAACATATGTACGATGTTGTGGTGTGCTGTAATGTCCCATTTTGGACTTCCAGGTTACTTCCCCAGGTGTGCCTATGTCTCTCTCCCTTCCCCCTTGCCCCCATGCTGAGTGAGTCCTGTCAATCAGGCTAAACGTTCCAGCAAGGCGTCGTGTGGTTGGTCAAGTTCAAAGGATGCCCCTCAGGCCCAGGGGTCATTGGCCTATCTGGGTGTCATCCTCCCCTGAGACCCTGCCCCTCTCACCTGGTTGGTGGCTCACCTGTACCACCCCTCCCCCTGTCCCTGAGCTTAAAAGGTGAATGAGACCATGCGGTCAGCATTCTGTTGGAGCAGTTGCTCACGTTCAGACCTCTGTAACCATGGAATAAACCTCTGGACATTAAACCCTCCAGCAGAATCCTTCCTTTTTCTCTTCACCATCGCCTGAAGCTATTCCTCCTGAGGTAAACGGGGTTCCTAACAAGCCTGGACTTGTTCAGTGCCCAGCTGCAACCACCAGCAAGCCAAGGTATCTCTGCGGTGATACACCGCAGTTGCTGCCTTTGGCCCGGCAGCGAGGGTCGGACTGGCCCAGGCACAATCTAACTGGTAATATTGGGAACCTTATTCCAATAGTACACCAGTGTATACATCATGTTTCTCATATATATAGATATATATATATAGATCACACACACACACACACACACATATATATATGTCATATGCATCATCTATAAATAGGTACATCAGGCACAGAGGGTGCACATGGGAGGCACTGGGGCCCTGCCTGCCCCAGGGTCTCCCAGCCTGGTCCTGCTCTGCAGGAGCAGCCTCTCACCACACGACCTGACAGATGCAGTGTGAGGCTTTGAGAGGACTGGCTTCCTGTGCAGTTGAAATGTGTGAGCTGATTACAGTGTGCAGCTAAGCGGGTGAGGAACCCAAAGATGTAAACATGAACTGAGAAGTGTGCTTGTCCCCAGGTGAAAGCTGAACCTGGCTGACACAGAGATATCACCCAGGAAACCCTGTGCAGCTCAGAGTGCTTAGAGGATTTTTTTTTCTGTTCACTGCTATAATATAGCTAACAATATTTTTCTTTTTTCCTCATAGCTTTGTAACCACCTCACTAATATGGTTACAAACATCTATATCTTTTTTATTGATTTGAGCAGAGCTCTAAATTTAAGCTCTCATTTTGCAGTACATTCTTCACTTGGAGCTTGGAGAGGTGCAAGACAAAATCCAATCTGTTGTTAAGGCTTGTCCTGGTTGCAGGCATCTGCCCTCCTGCCCTGCCAACAGTGCACAGTGCTGTTTCCATACCACACTGCTCATGGGCCAGCAGAACTGGCAGTGCTGCTGCTCTGAGGGAGCCTGGAAAACTCCAGCTATATGCCCCTCATAACAGTTAGATGCCTCCTCACAGAAATGTGAATTTCCCCTCCCTTCATTAGAGCTGATGTGCCTCTGAATGCAGCTGCTTTCCCTTTTTCTGGGCTTTCAAAGCACAGAAGGACCATCACGTTGCTCATCAGAGACTGTGTTCCAGCAGGGTGCTACCAAACCTGAAACAGGAGATTAGATGTCATTACACTGAACTTGCACAAATACAGTCTTTCAAAGACCAGTGTTTGTTTGAAAACAACTGCAACCACAGTATTTGGGAGCTTTGTGTCTGAGGAGAAGAAATCCATCTCCTTCACATCTGGGGAGGACACTGTGAGGAGGCTGACCTGGGAAATGGCAATGATCTACTTGTTTTTAAAGTCTATTGATCCAGTTGATCATTCATTCCCTTCTCACACCCACTCTTTTGTCTCTCGTCCTCCTTTAAATTTTTTCCTTAATCCATATCCCATTCCTGAATGGCCTGTCTTGTTTTTGTTACTCTGCAGTGCAATTGCCATTACTGAAAGACCTCAGGAATTGATATTTTTTTCCATGGGATTTGGGTTGATTTGGTTGGGGTATTTTTATTCAGCACTTTTCTACTCACAGGCTTCTAAAAGACATGTCAGAACAGCACATCTGTTCACATCTCCTTACCTACTCAGAGATGGAACAAGACAATAAATAAATAAAATATTTGTAAGTCAGTGTCTGCCATCAAACCACAGATCTTTGAAACCCTGAAAAGCAGCAAAGAAGTCTGGACAGGGGAAACCAACCAAGGTTATATTTATAGTATTTTTAAACATAATGTAATTGTTTGGTACCCTTGATAAAGCCTATTTTTCAGATAGATATAAAGTGTCTAAGAAGAATTGTTGCCAGTTTGAGCCTTGGTGTTTATGTATTCACAACACAGAGGAATGGCCAAAGAAACACTGCTCATCAATTTTTAAGTATAACTCACACATTTTTTCCTCTCCATCAGTAAATGAAGGAAAAAAGAAAACATTAGAGGGAGCTGTTGTACCAAGGAAAAAAACCTTCTGATATTTCAGAAACCTTTCATTTCTTGTAGGGAAAATAATAATAATAAATACAACACAGAAGAAAAAGAGAGGGGAGTGAGCATGTAGGAAAGAAGCCATGACAGTTATAAAAGGAAATATGATTATGTTTAGTGATTTGATGAACACGTCCCATAACGCTGATCTTTGGGATGGCACAACTGGGAGGGCTGCTGTGCAACAGACAGGCTGCTTAAAAATGTCAGTGTAACAGTCACCCTGCAGCCACCCGAGCCCTTGACCTAATTAATTTTGCATGGCTTGGCAGAGCATCCTTCAGGTTCATTCATTACTTCGAAGCAGAAAGCTTGTGCTGCTCTTTGTGCGAGGAGAAGGAGGGAGAGGGGAAGAGCGGAGCTGGGGAGCTCCTGCAGGGGAATCGTCCCTTTCAGAGCAGAATGGTGTCACCTGGAAGGTGTTTAGTGACCTTATCTCCTCTGTGGTTTGTGTTTTCTGTCCTCTGTGCTGCCCTGGGCACTTGGTCTGCTTTCAAAGGATGCACCCACCAGTGAGGAAGGAGTGGCTCCCACTTTTTGGAGGAACTGGGATTTATTATCGTTTACTAAAACACCATTACTAAACCACCATGAAACTGCTTGTTACTTTCCCTGTCATGCATGCAAAATGCAAATTTTGGGGCTTTGTTCCCTGAAACAACATAATTTTTTTCTGCTCCCTTTCCCACATGAAGACTTCACACCATAAAAATGGAACAATTTGGGGACAGGTTTTGATAATTTATGACTGTTTTCCAGATCCTGTAGGTTATTGTTACAAACAGGACTGAGTGAACAATTAAGAACCAAGATCCTTAACAGACTCCACAATTAGGGTTCAAAGTAGAAAGTGAGCCATTTTTAACAATGAGATTCTGTGGAATTTGGTCTCAGCAGAAAGAGTAACTGAAGTCACTTCTGTGCTCTATGTGTTTGTGGTTTTAGCTTTTCCTTCCTTTTAAAATAATGATTTGTAAATCACAGTATGCACTTGCAGTCTATTTTCTTTTTCTGTTTCAGGATATTCTTTCCTGGAAAATCAAGAGAACACATTTTCTAGATTGATATGAACTCAATATCACCTTTTTGGTGAATGGTCTAGTATCCACTTTTTTCTACCTTTCCCTTGAATTATTCAGACTACCAAGAAGATGTTAACATTTGAAATCTTTTTGGTTTTGTGCATTTTCAATATTTTCACATATACAGAAGAGAACGTTGTATTTTGGAATTTACTAAAATTGTGAAATGCACTTTTATTTATCAAGTGTTAATTTGTTTTCAGTTAACTTGGAGATACTTCTTCAGTCCACATTGTCATTTTGAAACAGGAGAATCTATGAAATTTGTATTCCTTAATAGTAGCACTACAATCTTGACAAACTTCACTCTTAGGAAATATAACAGATAAAGAAGTACAGAAAATTCTTTTCACCTAGGATTGCAGCTTGAAGGGCTGCACACAGACCTTTTAAGGACACAAAATAAGATGGAGAACAGTTTTCATCCCTACATTGCAGGGACTGTCTATCCCCTCCTGTGCATTCTGGGCATGCTATTTGATGTATGGGCTTTCAAAATGAATTTCAGTTAAGGATTAGCCTCATTTATTTTTTTTCAAGAAAATAAAAGCAGAAGTAAAAACATGACAATAAAACCAGTTTGAGGAAGAACAAAATGTCTTCTTCCATCTGTAAATCCCTCTATTTTGAATTCTCTCACAGCTTTACTTTTCCCGCACGTGGTGAGCAGATGACTTAATTTTACATTCTCTCTGTACAAGTGTAATAGTAGCTCCATTTGCCATACTGCTGAATACATTAAAGAAACTTATTCAAGCAAAATTTAAAATTATTTCAAAACTAGAATGTTAATGTATGCCATTTTGGAATTCAAAGGAGTGACCCGTATCAGTACCTCTGATCAAGAGATGACATTGATATTTTTGATTTATTGATCATTTTTAATTTTGGTGGAATCAAAATTGATATTGAATGCAGGGAATTTAAGATTTTTTTGTATTTGAATGCAGGCAAATTTATTGAATTTGGGTCCTAATATTAAGGACACCAGCTTTCTTGAAACATGATGGCATTCTATGCTATTCAATTCCAGAATCTGAATTCTTCTGCATCTTGAGAAACAAATGAAATAATACAAAAATGTAATGCCAGGTAAGTTTATTTTGTGAGTGTGTGTGTGCGCACGTGTGTGTGTTCAATGGTATTAAAATATTTGGGGTTTTGTATTCAAACAATGAATTCTCTGGCAACATAACTAAGCCTATTTGGAATTTAATTTGAAAATATTAATGATGAACTGGAATCTCTTCGTGGTGATTTGACATAAGGGCCTCTTCTAAACCTTGCCTCCTTTATATTCTAATATTTAATACAATGCCAGAGATACATGGGAGAGTATCATTATGTGTCTGGAAGAAATGTCCTTTATTTTACTGCCTGTATTTGTTGCATCTTGGTGGGAGACTCAATTGCCAGACATGGATTGTTAAAATGGCAATTAGGAGCCATGAGATTAATGCAGCCTTGCTGACTTAATTAGCCTTGCCATGCCACTTCAGTCAGAAATATTAGACGGGGTACAGAAGAATGGAAACACCTCGGCCTCACTGACAGTGGCAGGAGGAAGAATCTCTGCCCTCACACCTGGGCAAAGGCTCACTGAAATTCGCCTCACTGAACTCAGACTCCTGGAAACAAGTTGTGCTAATAGCTGGAGCTGCAGTCAACAGCTTCATATTCTCTGAAGTAGGAATCCTATCTTGGCCTTTTTTTTGCCTTATCCCTTTTGGCTTGCCTTTTAACAACTGATTGCGGTCAAAGCACAAAACCCTTGCGACCAAATGCGAGCTTCAGTTGCAGCTTTGGAAGAATGAGATTAATTAGTTTGGGAGTAGGATTACTTGGGGTAACTGAAGCAAAATTTTAGTCTTTTTTTTTTTTTTCTTTTTCATACCATTCTATTAGATGAAGAAGACAGACTCAGTGAAAAAAAGTTTTCTGAAGATGCTGAATTTCAAAATGTAAGAAAAAAGGACTACATGATGTGCATAGCATCTTTCCCTCCCAACTGATCTAGTCCCACTTTCCTTATAGGGCTGTGGACGTGACCCTTTCAGACAACTCTGCCTGGGACATGCAAATCATTGTTACCCAATACCTTTGAGCATATGTGAGAAAACTGCTTATGACACAAGTCTAAATGCAGGTCAAACACAGACTCATTTTAAAATCACTGTGTTGCTGAAGAGCTTTTAGGTGAATTTTATTGGACTGGTGTAATCAGATAAGATACACCATTTTCAGGGTTTCATAAATAACTTTGACTAGATAGATGGAGATAACTGCATTTTGTCCTTGGTAGGACTAGGGGTATAAGATATATATTGCTGAACACAAAGCAGCTGAAATACCTAACAATTATAAAATAGCAATCAGAAATATGGATTTCTCTAAATCCCACAGCTGTCAGTCTGGCCTCTTTCTATAGCAGAAGGAAAGGTAGGCAGCATCTGAAGATTACTTTAGCTTCTTTATTCTACCTACAGGAGATCTCCTACAGTAATATACCAACTTCCTGAAACAGGTTATCTCATCTTTTTGTAAACAGTTGTACCTGATTTTTTAAAAATAGTATTATATTACCCCATTATGTATGACTGTTGAACTCTCCTGTCTGTAAATACTGCTCTTATGTAGGCTCCTCCCTTCTCCCTTTATCACAGCTTCTTTTAAATGACTTTTATATACTTCCTCTGTGGACTGGACAGGCACTGAGATCTGTGTGTGAGGCTGCAGGGAAAAGAGGTGGGCAATATAAATGCAATCCTTACAGAAAAAGCTTTGCTTGTGGGACCCAGTTAGGAGTAGGTATTACATGAAGCTTCATTTTGACTGCAGTAAAGATGAAAACTTGACTCCAATGTGTAAAAACAAGCAGGATAATAATTTTTGGGTTTTTAAGGGTCCTGAACTGCCCTGCAGGTCAAAGTAAGAAGGGGATACGAAACTCAGAGCATGTGCAGTTATTTCTGTCCCCATTCTGAGGACAAAAAGCTGTTATCAAAGTAAATGAGGAGTACATCAACTGAACTAAGATATACATCTTTGAAAAAGAAAAAAATCTTTCCTCAGGAAAAGAATCTTCCAGAAAAGATCATCATATGGAAGCAGGAAGAAATAAAGATGGTAACAGACTTCTTACTATGTTGCTGGAAAGACAAGTCACCATGCCAACAGCACCAAAGTCAGGGACTCACCACTAGCTCTGTGGACTGTGCCTCACTGAATAACTCTGTCTGGGTAGTCTAGCTGTTCTTGCTGAAACAGACATTACCTGGTAGTAGGATGCTGCATTTTGTGTTTTGCAAGCCAATTTTTTTGTTTGAGAGCAGGACCAACACACTATTTTCCTTGATGGCCTCCTCTGTTTCTCATTTGGAAGAATTGTTATTTTCTTTTCATTACTTTTATTTTTCAATTTTTCATGACTCATTCACTTTAGGTAGATCCAGATGATCAAAGTGGACAGTGGGTGAAGCCCCTTAATATACTAGAATATTTTGAAATTAAGCTATAGATAAATGGATTCTTTGAACTAGAAGTATGTAAGAATGTGTTTGAAACACTAAAAGAAAAGGTAATTTTAAAAGTTTCTTCAGTAAGAATTACTCTGGTACTCTACAGGCTACATTTGTAGTATTTTTCACTCAGTAATCACTGTCACTACTACTATAACTGATAATATGATTGGTATTAATCAGTAATCAAAATCAGTTAAGTATTGATTATTCTTGCTGCTGACTACCATGGAATTTTAGACTGTAGTTATTTAGAAATAAATACAATTTTTTTAGAAATAAATAGTAGAAATGAGTATCACATATGAAAGTAACAGAACAACAGAAAGAAATGAGGGTATAATTGAAGAATTTATAGAAGCAAATGAAATATGGCACACTGACTGGCAGGTGAAAATGTCTACAATGGTATTATTACCCACACATGGCTGCTAGCATGTCAAGTAATGCTACATCTCAAAATAAACTCAGCAGTAAGTCTCAGGATCCCAAACTTTTGTTCCTGTGGTTTACCAGAAAAGAGACATTTGAGGCAGTGAAGCCAGACTTTTTCCATATACCTCCACCACAGAAGCTCCCTGTGTGAAATTCTGTGTCCCAGATAGTACCTGATTTGCACCTGGGATTTTTTTTTATTACTTTTCATTGAGGAGGACATTTTCTGTCTGACTCACCTCTGGAAACTAGTTCAAATGAGCTTCATTTGCCCAAATTAAAACATGTAAATTTGAAACACTGAATCTGAACTAATCACTTTTGTATGCTCTGTATTGTGAGGAGAAATCTTTGCAGAGAAGTCCTTGCAGATGGCATTCTTCTGATGGTGGATATTCACATATTGAGCAGCTCAGCATCTTCTGCAAGTGCTAATAATGCTTGGTTCACCTGATCTTCTAAAAACATCTGTTTTTAGAAGATCTCATTTCAGAAATTTCTATTGCTGTTATCTATTGTCTACAATGTAACTGTGACTGATTATTTTCCAAGGCAATGCATTGTCCTTATATATGCCAATGCATTGTGCATATATACCACTTGCATTAAATCCAACTAAAAACCGATTTTTAATTTTTTTTTTTATTCTCTAAGCCCAATGTAATACTTGAAAAAAATCACCCAATATTTAACTGTGGATATCATGGGTACTGGCAAAGGCCAAAATGGGTTGGGGAATAGTGACTGATCCAGGGTTAATGAGTTGCCATGAACTCAGCCAGTGAAATGTACTTGTGAGTCATGTTAGACTTTGAGGGAAAAGTAATAAAGGAAAATCACAGACCAGGTCAGACTAAAGAACAAATGCAGACCTTTGGTCCCTAGTGAGGTCTTGCCTGAAAACAGAAGCTTATTGGTTTGTTTCTAGCAGTTGATTCACCCTTTTCTGTGAGGGTCTGACTCTGAAGTGGCATTTTGAGATTCCTGGTTCTGATTTCACTCCTATCCCTGCAAAAAGTAATTCCACCCTAGCTATTAATTTATATTTGTTTTTGGGTTTCTAAACCTCCACAAACTTCCTTAACTATACAAATGTACTTGTCCTTGTGGCACTGTAGAAGGGAGATGTGTCTAACTGATAGGCTGCCTTGGGAGAAGAAATGGCTCTTTTACACATTCTCACAAAGTTTTAATCATACTAATGTATTTGTTTTCAAGGCAAAGAAAGGTTATTCCTTTCATTCAGAAGCTCATGGCTTTAGCTTTTAGGATGCACTATGTAACAGAGTTTTATGGATACATTTTTGGTATCAGCAAAAGTTTCAACTCTCCAGAGCTCCAGGATGCCACCCCAAAGTGGAACTTCAAGCAGCACCTCCTGTTGCCAAACACTATGGCAAGTGTAGCACTTCAGTGTTACCTTTTGTGTGAAAAAAGAAGAAAAAAGAAAGAAAAAAGAAAAAAGAAAAGAAAAGAAAAGAAAAGAAAAGAAAAGAAAAGAAAAGAAAAGAAAAGAAAAGAAAAGAAAAGAAAAGAAAAGAGGATAATAAAGAGCACTTTTAATACCTTTATTTTCTTTAATAATGCCTCTCATATAATATTGTGCTTTTCTGTTAATATCACTTATTAAATTCCTCAGTTCAATTTCACGAAAAAGTTCAAAGCCTATTTTTATATATTTTTCCTTTCTCAGTCATTATCCATTGCAAATAATTCTTTTGTTTCTTTAATAGAAGCTGTAAATGTGTAACCTTTCCCCCAAAATATTCTGTATTCTCTTTGAATATTATTCAAAGCAAGAAAGCAATTATATTGTTTCCAAGCCAAACATTTACCCCTAAATTAGCTTATTGCAAAACGCTTTCATTAAATAAATGATAAAAAAGAAGACCAGCATAAAAACTCACTTAGTAGGAAGAAGTAACTTGCAAAAAGGAAATAAATACGGATAAGTATTTGTTATGGCAAAAAGAAAAATTCCCAAAGCAAAAGATTCATTATTATTCAAAACAATGGCTAACAAATTACTTGCATCTCAGGTGTTACCCCAGTGTAGGACAGCCTAGTAATGACAATGATGATACAACCAACTGTGAAAATGCCACAACTTTACTACTATTTAATTCCCTGCTTAGACATATCAATATTAAATACTTCAAGTGTTAAGAAACATTGAAAAAACATATTTAAGTGGCTAGTTACTGAGTCCTATGTCTTCTCCAAAGTCCAAAATACTTTTGTCATGGTGTCAATTGATGGTTAAAAAAACCTGGCTAAGGAAATAATATCAGGAAATCATTCACGTTGGTATGCTTGGTCACAACAATGATCCAGTCCTGATTGTACTTCACACAGGAGGCCCTGGAAATGCCAAACTATGACTAAAAGGTCAGCAGCATACCTAGACAAAATGATACTGAACTCAGAGTCAGGAAAGTGAATTTCCTGAGTAAGGTTCTGCTGTGGTGAGAATGTAAATCTTGTCTATCCAATGCCAAATTGCATAATTGTTGTCTTATAAAATTCTCAGGCAATGAACCCCTCTCAATTTCAACAGGAAGATTAACCCAGAGCAGAGCCCCATCATCTGCTACGAGGTTTGAATGGAATAATGTGATGGTTCTGCAACGACATCTCCTGTGACTACGTGGGCTAAAGAAACACATAGATCCACCAGAATTCCCATTATGTGGGAAACCTAGAATTCAATATTAGTTTAATTGAAATATTTTAGACTATAATAAATGTACAATGAACTGTTATTTTTAGTTCAGCAACAATGACATTGAAGTCATAGTCTAAATTATCTGTGGAAACCCAAAAAATCTAACAACAAAATACAATATATATCATAATTTTCTTCCATATTCTCACCCTTTCTCTGAATCTTAAGTTGATGGCTTTGGTCTAGAAGAGAGGGTTAAAAACATCACATCTTCCCAGGTCCCTCAGGTGAAAAAGCATGATTTCAGAAGTGAGGGATTTCTTCCTTCTTCTTGCTGAGAGGAGTATGATGGTCATAGTTACTTCCTCTTCACACTGGCATCCATTCATGGCTATTTTTAATATATGCTCTAGCACAGTTTATACCTTGGTTTTTTCTTTACTGGTCTTTTGTTCCATGTTGTATCCAAATGTATTGCAGATTATAACCATTACATATAAGATAAAAGTATTTGTTCTTTGTTTTCTTTATCACACCTAAAACTGGTTTTAGGTACCTATGAAGCTCCCAAGGATGCATAATTTAATATTCAGTAATTGTTCGTTGTTGATTTGATTATAATTCTTGTGCTGTGTTCAAACTTTCTGGGCCTTTGCTTGCGTTGCATCCTTGTACTCCTCTGCCACATCTGTATGCCAGGGTCATCAGCAGTTCATTCTCTATAGAGCAACTACATGGAAACACTCTCTAGTACTTTCAGAAATGTATCAAAATTATTGCAATAATGGGCTTTGCATGTTCCAATTGCACAAAGCAAAGCAAGTATAAAAATAATTGGGTGACAGCCACCTTGTCAATGCAAAACTGATGTTAGAGATAAAACAAGCAACCTCCAGGCAAGCCTAAGATAGACTTCTGGACGAAGCAAGGCTGACAAGACCCAGTCCTGAGGCCTCAGAGAGCCAGAAAAAAGCCTTCAACCTTTTATTAGCAGAGCAATACCATATTTACTGGGCTACATGAAGCTACCCTTTTCTGGTTTAGTCTTCTCTAGTTTGTAGTGATAATCTCAACAAATGCTCATGATCTTATCACTGCTGCTGAGTTTGCAAGTACCTTTTATTGCATCTTTCACAAGGAAACAAATCCCAGGAGAATTAAGGTCCTTCTTTCCTGGATTTGAGTTTTTACTATAGTGTACTCTTCAATATTTCAAGCCAACTAATATGCTCAAAAGTATACTTTCAACATGCTCCTGAATTATCCATTTCCCACTCTGGCAGTGTTTCAAAATACATGATAGGACACAATTATGTTGCAGTACTTATGAAAGTAAAAAAAAAAATAAATCAGTTATTCAGCTGTGTTCACTTTTATGTAAAAAAAAGAATTCTGTTTAAGTTTCTAGTAGTGGCTGAAAGCAAATTCCTCTCTGTTGGCATATATAGATGAAATGTTAGTTGTAGAGGTAGTTGTAAGAGACTCTAGATCATACTCCTTGGACCTATTTTTAGAATTCATTTAAAATTGAAAAAACCAATAAAATCTCTGCCTGGGTATAAACCCAGGGCAAGATTCAGTTGCACTGAGATGTTAAATTCAGGTTAGGGAATTTAGTGTGATTAAGGCAGATGCAAAAGTCTAAAATTAAGGATGGGATTCATTTTACCTTCTTCCCCTAGGAAGTAATAATGGAATGAGCAAATCTTCGAAATTCCTGTTTGTCTCCTCTGACTCTAAAAGTGGGCTAAATCATTTCCTTGATGTATACACCCCTATCTGATCTAATAAATCCAGTTGCAGGTGGTGAAATATCTATACCCTAAGCATCTAAATGTGAGAAGAGATAGATTAAGTGAATGCCACAGCCCAGTAATAACCACATAGGTTATTGAAACAAATCTAAATGCTCTGATTTATCATGACACTTAGAATATGTTTATGTAGATAAGACACAATTTTTCTCCCCAGGATGTCAAGAAAAGAATATATGTGACTAATAAAGGATAACCTCAGAGTGATGGTTGCCACCTACACTCTGAAGAGAACTTTCTGTGTTCAACTCTTCTGTAATGAGCATTCCTTTGCCTATAAATAATATTGTGTGTTAATGACATGTTTTGTCACAAGTCTCCTTGTGTAGTCCAGTTGTGCTGTAGATTTACAAAGAAATGCATGACCGTGAGAAAAATTACTCAAATGGAAGACAAACTTTAAAAGACCAGTAATGGTAAAAAAAAAAACAACAACAAACCAGAACAAAGATATCACAATCTTAAACTAGTCCAGTAAGTAAAGTAGGCAAATAAAATTCTGACAGATAAAAGTCATGTTTATTTGCAGTATGGTAGAAATATGCTTGTCTTATCAAAGTAAAATTGTATTTTATAGACAGTGAAACTGTAGTTTAGGTTGTTAAGGAAGGCAAGTAATCCAATTGTCAAAAGATGGGACAGTGGAATAAATCTTAGGTTAGAATAAAAATGGATTTGAAAGATTCAGGCAAAGCAGGAATTTTCTCACGTGCAGGATACAGTTTCTGGAAAATCCTTCTATCCAGTCAGCACAGTTATGTTTTGTTGTCAGATTTTTGAGGAATATTCACTTTGCTTCTTATTATATTGAGTAAATGTTCACATCAATCAATATTATCAGACTGTAATTGTAATTTATTTAGTGGTTTTTTGGGGTTTTTGTTTTGTTTGTTTTTTTTTTTAGATTTCTACAGCCACATTTGGCTACATTTATTCTTTGTCTAGCAGAATTATATTTGAAGTGGTTGTTTCACTATCTTAAAAGTTGGTTGTGCTTTTAGGAGCACATTACTCCAGAACCATTACTTGCCTAAATTGATCTAATATATAACAAGATTTTCAAGCCATATGCACAGGGATTGTTGACCATAAAACCAAAAAAAGTGTTTTACTGGGTCAGATCAATTTTGTTTCTGAAAATGGCTCTACAACAGTTAAAGAGTAGACTTACCTCATTCGTGTAGTATTTTCCAAGCCTTGTTAAGGATATTAGAGGCTATGTGCTTGTGTAGATTTTTATTGTGCACTTATAGGCCTGTTGCCCATGAATTTGCCTTAACCTTTTTGAGCAAACTCAGCTGCCTCCACAGCTGCTTTTGCAACTAGTTCCAGAATTTTTGTACATATTCAGTAAATTCTATTTGATTTTATTGCTGAAATAATTTCAAACAATAAAAAAATAATAATATTTAGCTTTTGTCCAAACAGTTCTTGAACTAAACGGAAATCTATATTTATAATACAAATTGTTTATAGGATATAATTTTCCCATTCTTCATTTTTATGTGGGTTGGGTTTGTGGGGCAAGGTTTTGCTAGTGGGGGGCAAAAGTGAGGATGTTCCAGCAGCTTCACCCTTATCTGACAGAGCCAATGCCAGCAGCTCCAGGATGGATCTGCCTCTGCCAAGGGCCAGCCTAGCAGCAATGGTGGCAGTGCCTCTGGTAAAACAGATTTCAGAAGGGGAAAAAGAAACTGCAACAGCAGCTGCAGCCAGAAAGAGGGCAGAGAATGTGTGAGACACACAGCCCTGCAGAGACCATGGCCATGGCCAGGGAAGGAGGAGGGGAGGAGCTGCTCCAACACTGGGGCTGAGATTACCCTGAAGCCTGTGGTGGAAGCAGACACACCATGGTGGAGGAGCTGTGCCTCTGGAGCTCATGGAGATCAACCCTGCAGCAGAGGAGACCCCACGCCACAGCAGGAGGATTCCCAAGGGGGACTCTGACCACAGGGAAGCCTGTGCTGCAGCAGGCTCCTGGCAGCGCCTGTGCCCCCTGAGGACCCACTCTGGAGCAGCCTGCTCCTGAAGGACCTGCTCTGGAGCAGTTCATGGAGCACTGCAGCCCATGTGAAGGACTCTCATCAGAAAAGTCCATGGAGGGAATCCAAGCTGGAGCAGGAAAAGGATGTGATGGGTCTTTCCCTGGGGAGGAAGGAGTGGCAGAGGCAACGTGTGATGAACTGAACGCAGCCTCCATTCCCCATACCCCTGAGCTGCTGGAGGGGAGGAGGTAGAGAAAATCAGGTGCTGCACACAGGAATAAGGGTGGGTTTGGGAGGAAGGGGTCTTTTTGATTACATTTCCTTTATCTGATTTAATTGGTAATAAATTAAATGTCCCCAAGTGGAATCTGTTTTGCCCATCACTGTAACAGGTAAGTAATTACTCCACGCCCTTATCTCAAACCGTAAGGTTTTAATTATATTTTTTCTCCTCTGTCCAGCTGTGGAGGAGAGTGACAGAGCACCTTGGGTGGGTACTTGACATTCAACCAAGTAGCTCAGTAGATTAATAGGCTATGACACAATTTTCTAGGTGTTTCCTGATATCCTCTCTTTCGGTGCCAATTGCTTCAAATTTCAAAAAAGCCTTGATAATTCTCAGCTCTAACTCTATTGTCTGCAGAATATCTAAATGATCTTATGATCATTTTTATTATCTCTTTTTGCATGGCAAAATTAATTTCATTAGATTTTCATTTTGGTTAACTTTATGTATTTACTTTTATGACTTACTGAACATCTCCTTTAAAGATTTGGGTTTATAGTGTTATGCTTTACATAGAAGAAAAGTAGATTATTTGCCCAAGATACGTAATGTACCTAAAATACATGATCTGTATAGTTAAGAGAATTTAAGACGTATGATGCTTTGGTCTCAAAACATAGATATGAAGATTTTCATTATATCAAGTTGTTAGAAATAAGATGAAGATTCCCAAATTTTAAGTATAAGTATATTTAGAAAACTTATTTTTAAACCCACTTTTGACATGCCAAATTAACTATTTCATTTAATAGTGTTTTTGCCAGCACTGAGTTTCTTTAAAAGAGGAGGAAAAATGAAGGAGTATGGCAAAACCTGTGTTCAGAGATCATGCTACATTTCTGCAGGGACCAGAAACTAAATAAGTAATTTCAAAGCAACCAGGATGGCTTTAACACCTTTCTGGAAGCCTCTGAATTTCAAATTACAAACAGCACTCAAAGGCAGCAGAGCAATAGTGCTGAAAAAAGCACTTAGTGAGAAGATCTGGCCCTTTTTGCTCACCTTTTTTTGCAATGTTATTTCTATCTCTGTGAATTTTCTTGTAAGGTGAAAACATTCATCTTCATAAAAACTCTGATGACAGATTCAAAATGTATTGACCTTGGAGAAAGACATTTTTAATGCTGCACTTCAGCTGAAATGAAAATACTGCATTTTATAACATTTAGGTTGCAAACATCATGTACAAATTTATATGCATTACCCTCATTTTTCTTGGTGATGTCATAATTCTTAATAACATTCCTGAGTTTTTCCTTTATGTTTTATTTTCATGAAACACTTTGGATGTGAGAAATCATATTGCCTTGTTTTCTCCCTTTCTGGACAGAAGAAACAGTCTTTTCACTAATTGCAGTGAAAAATGTGGAAACAGGAAGGGTGTTGCTTTATAGTAAATACAAAACCCCCATAAAACTTAATACTGAAAATATCTAAACACCTTTGTCATGACTTTTCTTCTGTTCACGGTCAAGAGATTGCTACAGCATCCTCTGTTGATTCTTTTTATATTATTTTTCTGCAAAAATTCTGTGAAATTTCTGTTGGGGAGATTTGGTGAATATATTCTCCAGCTACAGCAGAAAGATGAAGCTAAAGCTTTATTTTTTTGTTTTCCAAACAAGGAATGTGTAACTCTGAACCCAGTGATAATTGCTGCAGTGTTTTTGCCTTTTCTTAACCAATCCCTCAGCATTATTCAGCTCCTCTGGGAGCAGTTTTTGCTTTGCCAGCAGAAGATAAACTATCACAAAATTACAGCTTATATCACTTTTTGGTCTGTTGGCCCATTTTGACTGCATTTCATTTCCAGCTCATAAAATTTGATGTTTTTAAATGGCAAGCCCATCATTTCTTATCAGAGTATGTCCAGCATAACTGACATTAATTATAAAACTCTCCATCATCCCAGGTTACTGTATTGAAATATCATGAGAAGAAATTGCTATTGAGACTTCTGTCATCAATTGGATATATATTTTTTTTGTCAAAAAATAATATAGATTATTCCTCTGGTATGGTTTGGTGAATCTTATTTTAATAATAGATAATATTTATTCCAGATTCCCTGAATAACAGTGTCGTGGGTTGACAGCCTTTATCCCAATATCGTGTGTTGTGTCTGGCAGCTGTGCCTTTTCTCTCTTCCCCCCCCCCCCCCGGCCGTCTTGCTGCAGCGGGGCGGGGAAGAGAGGGGGGGAGTGTTTGACCAGGCCTTTTTGGCTTTTGGCTTTTTGCTGCTTGGCTTGGCTAGCCGCTTTGCTTGCTTGCTTTCTGCTTTTTGCGCTGTTTTTTTTTCCTTTTCTTTTGCTCCCTCTTTCTTACACTCCCCAACACAAGAAAAGGAAAGAAACAGACTTTGTGTATGGTGAGGGCGTCAAGCTTCTCTTGCAAGCTCCAGGTGTCCTGGACGTCTCAGGTCAGGTCCGGAACCGGTCCAGTATCTTCAGGGGAGGGTAAGAAAGAGGGAGCAAAAGAATCTGGTTACCCGCAAGAAGAACAACTTCCATTGGGGCCCTGAGCAGCAGCAAGCTTTCATCCAAATCAAGCAGGAGATCGCTCATGCTGTAGCCCTTGGTCCAGTCAGGACGGGACCAGATGTGAAGAACGTGCTCCACTCTGCAGCCGGGAGCCATGGTCTGTCCTGGAGCCTTTGGCAGAAGGTGCCTGGCGAGACCCGAGGCCGACCATTGGGATTTTGGAGTCGGAGCTACAGGGGGTCTGAAGATAACTATACTCCAACAGAAAAGGAAATCTTGGCCGCCTATGAAGGAGTCCAAGCCGCCTCGGAGGTGATTGGTACAGAGGCACAACTCCTTCTGGCACCCCGACTACCGGTGCTGGGATGGATGTTCGGAGGAAAGGTTCCCTCTACCCACCATGCCACCAATGCTACTTGGAGTAAGTGGATTGCCCTCATTACGCAGCGCGCTCGAATTGGGAAGTTAAATCGCCCTGGGATCCTGGAAATAATTACAAATTGGCCCGAAGGTGAAAGCTTTAGTGCCGCGGATGAGGAACAAGAGCCAGTGACCCGGGTTGAGGAAGCTCCGCCATACAATCAGTTACCAGCAGAAGAAACGCGTTACGCTCTATTCACCGATGGTTCTTGTCGCGTCATAGGGATGAAACGGAGGTGGAAAGCAGCTGTATGGAGTCCCACTCGACGGGTTGCAGAGGCTACTGAAGGAGAAGGCGAATCCAGTCAATTTGCTGAAATCAAAGCTATTCAACTGGCCCTAGGTATTGCAGAGAGAGAGAAGTGGCCAAGGCTCTATTTGTATACCGATTCTTGGATGGCAGCCAACGCTCTATGGGGATGGCTGAAGAGATGGAAAGAGGCGAACTGGCAGCGAAGAGGAAAACCAATTTGGGCTGCAGAAGAGTGGAGAGATATCGCTACTCGGTTAGAGAAGTTACCTGTGAAGGTTCGCCATGTAGATGCCCATGTCCCCAGAAGTAGAGCTAATGAAGAGCAGCAAAACAACCAGCAAGTACATCAGGCTGCAAAGATAGGGGAGTTGAAGATAGATCTCGACTGGGAGCATAAGGGAGAGTTATTCTTAGCACGATGGGCCCATGATGCCTCAGGCCACCAGGGTAGAGATGCCACCTATAAGTGGGCACGAGACCGAGGGGTGGATCTAACCATGGACAAACATGAAAACATAGTAATATAAAATTTTACCTAGGGATGAGGCAGTCACAAAGGAACGACTGTTTACCTCTCTGCAGCATTTTGGTCTATATTTGGACCTATATTTGGAAATTTCTGCTTCCTTTGGATTTAAATAAATAAACTTTTTCTTTAATAAGTTATACTCACATATACAGAAGTTGTGAAAATTTGTAAAGGTCCTAGAGTAACCCCCCCACCTTGTCACATGGACAGACACACATGTACACACACAGACACACAAACACACACACACACACTACAGGGAATGCAGATTCATTGGTCTAACCTCAGTTCCTGGAAAAATTATGGAGAAGATCATACAGGGTATTATTGAAAACTATTTAAAGGATAGTGCAATCATTAGGCATACTCATCCTTGGGTCATAAAAGGAAAGCCCTGCTTAATTAATTTGCTGTCCTTCTATGACAAGGTCAGTAGCCTGGTGGATAAAATTGCAGAAGTAGATCCAGTTTTCTAGATTTTACCCTTCTGGGTAAGTTGTCCAGCTGTGAGATGAACACAGTGCAGTGGGGGAAACCTGGAGGATGGTGAAGCTCTAGAGGTTGTAGTGAATGGGGCCACATCTGGCAGGTGTCAGGTCATCACTGTTGTTCCTCAGGGCTCAGCTCCGGAGCCAGCTCTGTTCAATGCATTTATCAGTGCTCTGGGTGCAGCAGGTGAATGCAACATTTGCAAATTTGCTGATGATACCACAGTGTGAGGTGCTGTTTCTTGACTCCTTTGAGGGACAAGAGGTTTTGCATAGGGATCTGGATTGACTAGAGCAATGACTAAATTTAACAAGAGAAGAGCAGCATTCTGCAGCTAGGACAAAGGAAATGCAGCCTAAGCATAAATGAGGAGAGGAGTGCTGGGCAGCAGCCCTGCAGAAGGGAAGCTGTGGTTGATGGTCACAGAAGGACTCAGCAGGAGTCAGCAGGATGCTCTGGTGGCCCTGAGGGGAACCTCCATCCTGGAGTGCACCAAACACAGCACCACCAGCTGCTCAAAAGAGCTGATTGTCCTGTTGTATTGAGTGTTGAATTGCAGTACTGCCTTACCTGGAGTACTGCGTGCAGTTCTGGGCCTCCCAATTAAAGAAAGACTTGCAGGTGCTTGAATACACACAGAGGAAGGGAAAAAAGCTGTTGAAAATGCTTTAAGGGATGTCTTATGAGCAGCAGCTGGTGTCACTGTGTTTAGTTTGGAGAGGAGGTTGAGGATGACCTCATTGCTCTGCCCAGCTCCCTGGGGAGAGAGGTGCTCATCAATTCTCCCTGGGACCAGTGACAGGAGACATGGGAATGGCACAAAATTGTGTCAAGGGAGGTTTAAAAAGGACACTGGGAAAATTTTATTTACCCAGAGTTTGGCAAAATCCTGGAACAAGCTCCTAGAGAAGTGTTTGTTGCCCCAAGTCTGTCAGTGCTTAGGAGGCATTTGGACTCACTCCCCTCAGTAACAGGCTTTAAGTTTTGGTCAGTCCTGAAGTGGTCAGGCTGTTGGACTGGATGGTTATTGTAGGTCCCTTCCAACTGACATTGCCCATTCCATTCCATTCCATTCCATTCCATTCCATTCCATTCCATTCCATTCCATACATGCGTCAACATTTTCTCCCTTTAATTTACATCAATGGTCTCTTTTTCAGTTCAGCAAAGCATATATACAATAAAGCATTTTTGCCAAACTTCCTTTGTTTGAAAAAACCTTATTTTTAGAAGAAATCTCATATTTTATGTAATTTACAGAGATATGCCTTAGAAATGCTGGAGATCTTATATTTTCGTGCTCTGACTTGGGCTAGTTAGCCTGAAAGTAATCATTCTGCTGATAGGAAGACTGTGAGAAAAAAAGGACTAAAAATGAAATGGGTGTCTAATGGCAAATGGCTCCTTTTTAAACATGAGAGCAAAATTTTTGGTGCAAGGATTTGGTGAATATTCAAATTTCCAGTCAATACTCAGGCTTGTTCCTTTGTCTGGAGACATGAAACTTTTGGAAAAAAATAATTTAAATGATGCAAAATTACTGTAGGGAGAAAGAATGACTGTTCTAACTTACCTTTGTGATCTGTGCACACTCAGCTGGAGAGAGAGATGGTGATGAGCTTTTCATATTTTGGCTTTGCCTTACCTAGCAACCTTTATAGGAAAAGAAGTAGCAGTGCTTCTGTTAGTTTAAAAGATAATAACAATTGTCCCTTTGTGGTTTGCTGTCTCCAGACAGCAATGAGGCGCCCACTCAAACACTTGTTATCACCTCTCCTAATGGGTTGGGATAGAAATTCAGAAAAGTAACAGCAGGGAAACTTGTGGTTTCAGTCAAACCCTAATAAGTGAAGGAAAGAGAAAAGAAAAAGAAAAAGAAAAAGAAAAAGAAAAAGAAAAAGAAAAAGAAAAAGAAAAAGAAAAAGAAAAAGAAAAAGAAAAAGAAAAAGAAAAAACAAAAAACCCAAACAAATAAAAAAACTACCTACCAGCCAACAAATAGGCAAAACCCAAAACAAGTGATGCAAAACTGTCATTCACCACCTTGTACAAGCAGAGCAACCAGTTCTCAAGCAATGGCTTCATAGGAAAGACCAGACCACATTTTTTTTTTTTCTGTACTTCATGCTATATAGTGTGGAATATTCCTTTGATCAGTTTGGATGTTCTGGCCTGGCTGTGTCCCTCTCTTTCTTGTGACCTCCTCCAGCCTACTCTCTGGTGGGGCAGAATGAGTACCAGAGAAAGTCTGGGCACTTGGCAAAGGACTGCTTGGCAAAAGCTGACACTGGTGTGTTATTAACATCATTTTAGCAGCAAATCTAAAAGGCAGCACTACATGAAGAAAGTTAACTCCATCCCAGACACAACTAGTACACCCTTGATTTTGCGCACAGCACTTTATAGTAAACTATTATATCATCCTGTCTCCATCAAGCCATAAAGAGAACTCCTATTTTCAGGATGCCAGTACATCTTACGTCCTCTGCTTCTGAGTGAGCATAGCAAAATAGAAATCTCTGGAGAGCTTTATTTTAAGGAAAGGTAGAAAAAGGAAGTAGTCCATCTTTTCTTTCAAGAAACAGGTCTGTATTTTATCAGATAGTAGTGGCGCAGGTGTGTTGAGAATCAAAATATTTATGAAGACTGATGACACAGTAGGAAATTACTAGATGACAAGTTACTGCAGGCTGGTAGCTATAAACATGCAATCAGAAAATAAGTTGAAGCAGCTTACCCCTTAATGAGAATATAACAAGCCACCTCATTTTTTTCATTAAAAGCAGAGGTTTACAAACAGGCATTTTCCAGAGAATTGCTAATGTACAGGATCACATTGTCCCTTAGCAATTGTTGTGTTTGAGTACATTCAAGTCCATATTTTCAGTACTAAAAATTAATCTCTGCAGTGACACAGAGAGTGGGTTGGACTGAAGCAAATCATGACTAAAGGAAAACTTATGCAACATGCTTCATTCAGTAATCCCATTTATACCCTACTTCATGAAACCCCAAACAATTATGGGAGAAAAGCACTGAGGTAGTGCTAATATTTGCTAGACAACACAAATTTAACTTTTTCTTCTGCATAAATTTCAAACGTGACTCTGAGGGTGCACTGTGCTTGTCTTTGTATCCTTAAGGCAGATCTGTGACTCTCAGTACAGACACCAGACACAGAACATGAACAGCAAGGGCAGCTCCTGCAACCTCTAGAGAGCTGCAGCTGTCCCATATTCCTGCCTGCCGCTGATCTAGGAGAGGGACATAAGGGTCATTGTCTCACACAGACACGATAAGCCACTAGCAATGTCTAGCTCAGTTTCTTCTGGCTATGTCTCAATTGTGAGAGCACATTGAAGAGTGTTAGACTTGGCTTCATCTGATTCTCACTGGGTCAGGGTCAGGATCAGCATGATGCAGTCTGGGCAGAGGCACATCAGCAGCATCACATAGACAAGGATCAAAGGAAACAGCCTGAGCTCAAATCAGCTCTGCAGCTAAAGCCTCTGAGCTTTGGAGCCCTGAGAGCTAGCCTGATAGAACAGAACAAGAGAGGGTTTTCTCCTTCAGTCATAGCTGAGATGACTGGAGACCAGAGCAGCACAAGATGCAAAGCATGGCTGCAGAGGGCACTCTCCTTGTGCAGGAGTCTCCACTGTTATGGAGAGAAAAAAACTATTTAAACCCCAACAGTCTGAACTGCTAAGATCCACGAAAAGCTAAGCTAATACAAAATGCTATTTAAGGCAAGGATAATGAAAAAAGGATGCCCAGCAGTTGGAACCTGGAGATATGGGTCTGACACAATACTAGTTGGAGAAGGATGTTGTGTGCTCGTAGTTGTTGCCATGTGGGCATATGGGCGATGACTGCAGAGGATAAGGGAGGACAGGATTATGGCAGACAACAGAGACCTGCAGTCAATGAGAGACACCTTTATACTGCATCAGACTGAATGAAAATGCAGTTTGTTGAATGTAAGCACTTCCTTCTTTAAATGACCAGCAGCTGCAGGAGGCAAATAAGAAATTAAAGCACATTCCTACTTGCAAGCAGGGTAAAATAGGGACCACATAGGCACTTTCATTAATTCAGCCTCAAGTGCCTTTCTAGGCCTGTTTTGGTCATTATTTGTCACCTTGTATTTGTATGCATGACAGTTCTCCTTAGTACGTGCAGAAAAGAGGCCAGCCCTGAATATGTTTGAAATAAACAGTGAAAGATTTTCATCCAATAACCTCTAATTCAGCTGTCTTCACTGAAGCAATTACCAGAAATGAAGAGGAAATTTGTTTAGTCATTCATTCATTCAGAAATTTCCTGGAAACATTCTCTTTGACTGTCAGTGTATTAGATTTTCAAACATCTACTAATAAGCCCCCCAAACACAACAAACCAAAAACCCAAGCACTTTTTTTTTTCAATAACCTAGTAAAAATATTTTGGCTTTGATGTTTGCTCTTTTTATCATGACATTAAGGCATCCCAGAGCAAACTAATTGAACATTTAGATAAATGTATCAGGAAAAATAAGCAGAATGGGAAAATCCTGGCCTAGAATTTTTTTTCAGAAAGGGAGGTTCTGGGTATACCTGATGAGCTGCAGCTCAGCTTTTCCAATTAGCAAGGTGGTATGAATGGGTGATTCTTTCCTAATCTGATAGCAACCAGAGAAAAAGGTTCTTTTTTCAAAAACTCATTATTATGAATACAGATAAGTTATCTGTGATGTTTTATACTGTCCATTAATGGTGCTTCATTTAAGGAAGGTTTAATTGAAAGTAAGGCAAATTGAAAAGTGTGATTTTATTTGAAAGATAGCATTCTGAATTCAGAAACTTATCTCCTCAGACCTTTTGATAGTATAGACAAAAAAAAAGTAATATCAACACGCTGAATCTTGCAGAGGGAAAAAAAATATCTCTCCCCTAGATAAATACAGCTATATCAAAAGTATCTATCACAAATCAAGTGAGGAACTGAACTGAGCAAATATGTTTTGAGAAGCTGCTCTTGAAAAAAGTAATTTATGAAGCATTGCCAACCATAAATATGCCTTGAGGTTTGGTGTTAATACATATTTCAGTTATCACTATGGAAACTCAGAGTAACGACTTAGCTAAAGATCTATAAATACGTGAGTAAAAACAGAAACAGATTTCCAAGCAGCAGCTGAAGGCAGAAACAAATGTATCTGTCTTTTCTTGTGGCAGTAATTGCCAGAGTGGAAGTACCAAAGGTTTCCACTGGCATTTCTAGGTTTCAGCTCCTTTTGAAAACAGTAAATTTGCAGTAACAATTCAGACGACTTCAGCATATCTTTCAGCTAAATGATTCAATGTGCAAACAAATGTCTAGCTTAGCTGGGGAGGCATACAGCCTGAAAACTACAAAATGCTTAAAATGTTCATTTCCTACAATGCAATTAAACTTATGATTGAGAAAAACAGGTAAGCATTAACTATGTTAATGCTTGAGGGAAGCTAGATGTTTCTTTCCTTTAAAACTTTGTAAATATGAACAGGGAAACTTGGTTATTAAGCTGACTGTGTTGTTTACAATCAGTATGTAACCCTCCTTCACTCTGCCCAGCATTGCTTCACAGCCTGCAATAGTTTGGGATAGGAAAGGATGACATGCAAAACTGATGACAAAAAATTGAGCTAAAGAGCTGTATTTTGATGTGTAGTTTAAAAATGTCTGATATTCCTCGATAAAAAAAAAAAAAAAAGTATCCTAAGTAAATCAGGAATGAAGTTATAGACCAAAAATAATATTAGACCTCAGGCAAGAAAGAAAACATATTGTGAATACCTGTAACTCAATTATGTCCACTTAAAAAAAAAACAAAACAACTTGGGCATATTCCTTATAACAGACATATCGATATATTGCTGTATAAGATGTGTTGTGTAGAACTGATGTTTTTACAAGAAAATTCTCAAACATTCATTTTCAAGGATGTTCAGGCAACAGCCCTAAAAAGACAAAGTTTGTAGCAAAAGGTAGCATCTTTTACTAAGACAGCTGATATAGAGGGGAAAAGAAGATATCTTTTGGACTTGCAGACCTTTTATGAAACTCCCTGTGTATCAAATCTTTTATCTGCTTTTTTTCCAGTTGGTTGAGCAGGAGAGATTACATCTTTATTTTAAAATTGCCTCTTTTGCTTTGTTGCTATACTGTTCTACTGTTGCTACTTCTAAAATAATACACAAAAGTGTTTCAATAACATATATTAAAAATACCTAAAATTTATTTTCTTTTCTATGTTGGTCCTATAATATAAAGAGAGCACCAGTCTGATTCTAGATACTTCTAAGAGCAGCAGCTCCCTCACTTCTTTCCCATCTGATGAATGATTTAAACCCGTGCTTTTAGCTCCCCACCCCTTCTGCTTCCCTGACTTAATTTCTCTTCAGTCTCCAGCTTTTTCTCCCATGTTGTCAGTGGGGCAGATATCCTGACTGTCCTGACCCCTCTTCTCATTTCAAAGCTTGCCTCATAGGGAGGCCAACTTCTCTGCTGGTCATATTGTTATGTTTAGATAGATATTTGTTTATAAACAGAATGAATTATTGTAAGTTTAGAGCATATTCAAGAAAGCTCTGATTTGAAATTATAGAAATCTGAAGTACAGTGCTGTAGTATCATAGGGGTTTTTAGTATAGTCTTAGCTTTTGTTTCCTCCTTGATATTCTTAAAATATCTGACTCACTCAGGCCAGCCTAGAAATAAGTGAATTGAACAATTTACTTGTTAAGATCTGGCAGAGCTTGAGGAGGTTTCTATTTTAGGAGCATGATGGCCTTAAATTAGAAATCACGTGTATGGCTTGAATGCTCCTAAGAAATACATGTATTGACATCCTGATTTTCTCATAATTTAGCTACCAGCTATTCTAAGAACAGAAACCAAGAGCAACTGAGGGTTAAGCTATTCATAGATACAAATAGAAAGATGAAATTTAGAAGGGGAATCTTGCCTCTGACAGTGTCTTCTTGGGAGGGCAAATTTAAGATACACAAATGTGTATAGATATGTACACATAGGCTTCTTCTGAGCACTATATAGTATGGGTTTTGTGACAATACTGCCTTAAAACAGCTTCTTTGCTGAGACAGAAAAGAACTGAACTGCTTTGAAATTAAAATATAGACTCAGACTACAGAAAAGTAGTAGGGCTGAATCTAAGGGATGTCTGAATGACTAAAAGGACAATTTTTTGACGGCAGACATTTAAGTCTAAGCCTGAAATCCTGGCAGCGTTCAGCATTGATTCTTGGCTCATTAGATGGTCTTTCTGGTCTTGAATGGTCTCATCAGTTCTGTTTCCTGTCTGGCTGTAAGTGGTTTCAGTGCTGCAGACAGTAGCGTTCCAGAGGGATCTCTGTTCACACCAAAGCTTCTGAACTAAGAAAGCCCTCCCTATTACTTTTGTGATCTGAAGGTTGTACTGATATTTTACATTTTCCTTGTAGTCTCTTGTAGGTATCTACCTTGTAGTTATATTCCAGAAAGTCTAATGGCTTGCCAGTACCCTTGTCATTGGGTCCTTTTATTTCTTCCCTCACCTGTTTCTCTAAGGAATGACTCAGCTTGTGACAGAATGCAGTTATCACTGGTTAGAAGGCAGTAGTTCCGTGTTTGTTTCTTGAATTTCAATATAATAAAAATATTTTAAAGCTTTTTTTCTTTCTTCTACTTTTTTACATTTTACTAATGGTAACAGATAATGGCAGCTGCAAAGGATATCTACAAGTAAATGCCATACACATTCTGTCTGTTTTTCTGCTTCACTTGCTCTTTAAAGCACTTTTCATCTAGATTAATGTATTCAAAACCTCATTTTAATTATTTTTATTATGCCTGGTTTCAGCTTTCTGCATTA
This sequence comes from Melospiza georgiana, assembly GCF_028018845.1. Classification (NCBI taxonomy): domain Eukaryota; kingdom Metazoa; phylum Chordata; class Aves; order Passeriformes; family Passerellidae; genus Melospiza; species Melospiza georgiana. Next base: position 97,258,698 of record NC_080431.1, read on the forward strand.
AAAATGGGAGTGTACAATTCATTTAAGGATTCAATACTCTTGTTAGACTGTAATTCATGTCATCTTCCCCATTTACATTCTAGCAATTCATGGAATTTAGTTGATTTATAGAAGCATTTGGACCTGCCTCTGCCACTGAATATAGTTTTGTGTAGGGACTATTTTACACACTAAAGCATGACAGTTAGTAAGTAATTAGCCATTTCTGTTTCAGGCAGCTGCTGCTGATACTGTGTTTTGTGGTTATCTAAAGGCAACTTTCCTTTTCTCTCCACTTTTAAAATGTTGATTTCAGTACTAAACTGTCCACTCCTCAGTGCTGGAGAAGACTGCTTGGACACTCTTGGTAGGAGTTCCAAATATTAGAAGTGAAAGAACTGAGACAGATACAGAGGTGGAAGTAACATTTTTAGTGTTTATGTAAGAATTTCTTTTGCAATTATGGGAAAATGTGTTGTTAGTTCTTACTGTGAAGTGTGATGAAGTGGAACTCTTTCTAGTGCAGGGCAAGACAGAATTCCTATATGCCTCAACTGGAAACTTTTACTCCAGATTGTATTGACACATGTATCACATTTTTGAAGAGCTGAATGGGGATTTAGAGTTAAAAAGTAATGTGTTTAGAAGTCTCTTGCAGGAAGGGTTTTATCTCATGACCACTTTTGACTGAATGAAATGGATCACCGAGTGCAAACACAGGGCCAGAAGGAACTGGCTGAATAGTCATCAATTCCATTGGATTCCTGCTGAATAAGTCACAATGCACTTTCTTGGGGGAGGAAGAGGATCCTTATGACTAGGCATGCGCATGTGAATTGGTAAGCCACATTTGGAGCTCAGAAGATATCTTTGCCTTAGGATGTCTGTCATCATTTTTCTTTCACTGCTCCAAAAACCTCTTTTTCTGAAGAGTGAAGATTCCAAGGATGTGGTCTATTACCTGTAACAAGCTTTCCTGAAACAAAATATGGAGATGATTTCTGGCAAACACATCAGTCAGACAGACACCATTTATAAGAACTGCAGCATAACAAATCAGAACCCACCTGTGCTTGTTCTTGCCACTTTAAGTGTCTTATTCTCATCTCAGTGAATCTGCAGCAATCTGGAGAGAAATGCCTTGAAGTGACAGAGATAAAACAGTGATAAAATGTAGATGCAGTAAATGAAATTTTTTAATATGTCAGGATGCAGCTATTTATATGTACAAAATAGCACCACATTTTGAGATCGGCTCCCTCAAAAACAAATGAATCTTGGGTTTCTCTGAAAAGACAAAAAGTAATCAGATCTATGAAGATGGATGAAAGTTGAAATTTTATATACATTGATGTCCTTAAAGGAAAGCTGATGACATGAGCTCTTTGTGGCATGAAATTGTTCTGGCAAGTTGTGATTGCCTAGCACTTCCATGTTGAGATAAGACAATATGCCTGACCACCAGAACGCTTTCTAACTGTGGGCTTGACATTTGGTGATGCACTAATATTGAATAATAATTTGTTTGTTTCAATCTATAGATGCTCAAGATGAGAAGACACACCTACAACTTCAGGAAAACTCAGTGGTTGTGTTCCCACTGCATGAGAACCTTGCCAAGGAAGATAAGCCTTCAGCCTGGCAGCCTAAGGCATGCTTGATCATTTTGTTATGTTAATCACATTTCAGTCTGAGTATAGTGATGAAGCCATTATACCTTGCATGTGCATAATTCTGTGTTTAGTCATCTCTAACCCCTGTTTCCAACCCCAGTGCATCTTCTGCGAGGTGGATCCTATAAAGGACATAAAATGTCCTCTGCCAAATACCTCCTAACACAAACTTAAACTTGTGACAATAACTGTCAAACCGTATTGAAGACAAACTGCTATCAGTGGTTGTAAATTCCTTTGCTTAGTCCTGCAAGGCTTAGGTTAAAATTTTGAGCTTCATGCTTTTGGAGTTTTGGTTTTCTCAGATGTGAAACAATTTTGGAAATGATTTATTTTCACACCTGAGATCTCCATGTGTCTCAGCCTCAGAATAAAACTTAGTTCTTTGTTTGTCTTACATCTTCACAGTGAGTTCTGAAGTGTTTGTCTATTCAGTGCTTTCCCCTATAAATATCCTCAGCAGAAAGCACACAACTAGCTTTACAAGGTTATTTTCTTCTTGGTGAGAATTTTATCTAAAACATGTGAAGTTTTTTGTTAGATGGTAGATCAGGATACACGTCAAGGCAAACCTATATAGCTTCTTTCCATAGTGGAGATAGCAGGTACCATGTCAGTATTGGTGCACCTTGCAGCAGTTTACAGCACAATATCAGTACTGCAGGGTTCTGCTTACCTATGAGAAATAAATAAAACCCTGCTGCTGGGAAGCTTCCTCATCATTATGGACCTCATCTAAGTTCCTTGTGGGACATATACAGCCTGAATAGGTTTTAAGCACCGTGCTTATGCTTTCTGCTACACATCTTTCTTAGTGAAAATTAGTTGTGTGAATTTTCACATACACTTCACGTACTGACTCTGCTTTGAACTCATCATTAACATTATTCTCCCTCTCAGATACCTTGTGAAGGTCTTGTGAACTAGGAAAAATGGCTGTTCTTTCTTTAAAAGTAGTATCATACCATAACATTTATTGCTGTGTGGGAGCTGCATCAGAGATTCTATTGCTATCCTTGACGTTTTTGGCTTATCTACCTGTTGCTTTCTTGAGTGCCAAATCACTGCGGAGCCTCAGTCTGAGTGTCATTCAGCAGGCTCCCTTACCCTAAATAATAGCCTCCTATCACTAAACCTGTTTATGGAGCTATTTGTAAGTTCATGGAGGGATGTGCCAATATTTTCTGTGGACTCCTTCCTCATGAAATGATGATAAATGCCTCTCTCATACATGAAATTTTAGAGGAAATTAAAGAGCCATCAGATTTAGTGATGATGGTATTATCTGATTTCTGAGCTCTGGGTGGTTTTTTTAGTTGCATAGCTGACATTGTGATTCCTTTCAGCCTACAGGATTTTCAAGCACCTATCATTTTTTTCCTCTTCTGGGTTACATTTTAGGTTCAACAACGTGGAATAGATCTGATAAGCTAAAACATATCTTCTTATCCACTCACCACCTCACCAAAAGAAATACTTGTGTGTCAGGGATGACAGTGAAATAAGAAGTCAGGCTCTGCTTACTGCAGGAGCAGTGGGGGAGGCCACAGAGCTGAACAGTGATGAGCAGCCAGGTGACACTGGTACATGAAACAGTTGGGGAACACAAAAAGTACATGATCTTTTAGAATGACAAAGAGTCATGCTATGTCATTTATTCAAACTTCTACTCTTCTACTGTCTGAAAAATGCAGACAGAAACAAGCAAAAATGGCAAAAAATTCTCATTCACCTTATCAGGACAATTCTTTGGAAATAACTCTATAATGTGAGCTAACGTAACATTTTAAAAAGTTTTCACAAATTGTGCAAGTAAATGCTTAAATTTCATACACATTATTTCAATTTGGAATTTTATTCTCTTTTCTACTCCTCCTGTGTTAACCTATGAGCATTTTGTACAAAATTGGACAAATCACAACTCTGAAAACTGAAGTAAATGAGTGAACAACTAGGTCCTATTTCATAAGCTTTGACTACATAATATTAACTGTTCATGGAAAGCATGAAAGAAATTTTAAAAAGTTATACTTGAAATTAGTTTTCAGACTCAAATGAGTTCTGACAATTTAGTATTGCTTCAGCTCTCCTTCTAGCAACTAAATGATAGTGACATTTGTATTAAAGTCACCTAATGCTTCTCATTAAAATCTCTCAAACCTTAGCTATCAGTGGCTTATATTTTTTGGTAAAACTTGCCACTCATGTTAATATATTCTGTCTTTTATCAAGGTTTTCTTTCTTCTCCCTGACACTCCAAAAAGTTTTGTTAATAATAAATAAGTCTCTTTCAAGTGTGAAATACAGACTACATGGAAAGACACAACATCTTTGAATATAATATTTTTTTCCTATTAGATAGGACTTTGGATACAGATGGTGGATTATTGAAAAAGCAATCAGCGCCCTGTGAGAACATGAAATAGGATCTCTTTTGTGGTTCAGTTTGCCCAAAAATCAAAACAATAGGTTTATGGAACAGTCCACTGGGTGAAAGAAATACTTAAAGTTAACACAGTAAAAAAAACTTTCCTTCAAGTGAGAAGAGGTTGTTGATTTATATTATTTCCTAAGGTAAACTGCAATCTACATGCTATTAAAGATCTGCCTGTCTGTAGTTCTCTGCATATATTCTTGCATTAGGCTAGTGCTTTTTCCAGTATTCAAGAAGTGAGTTTTGTGTTACCACTTTTGTACACAAATTATTCAGAAATGAAAATATTTTCCTCATGTCAACTGACATGCAAGATCGATGTAATTAATAATCCATTATCACAAAATTGTTTAAAGCAGCTGGAACAGTATCATAGAGAGAAACAACTATTTATTTTTCAAATTAGTATGAAGTCATTCTGCTCAGCAATTCTAATTATATGTGCTGCTACAAGTGCTATATTCCTGTTCTTTCTAAGAGGCTTTTCTGAAATGCCAGTGAAACTGGTATATTTTTTCTCCTACTTTCTGTAGAAAATGTTTGGGATTTTTTTCCTAATTGCATTATGCAAGGTGAGAAAATAATTTGGAAGTAGGCAGAGAGTAAAATATGTTATGGCATCTTTTAGTGATTTTATTGATATATATATTCCTATATAATGAAGGTAAGCCTATTCCTCTTGGTCATCCAATTCCTAAATTTTGCATGGTGATCCATCAGATCCATTGATCTTTATGTGTCATGTGACAGTTGACTGAAAATACTCACAGTAACAAGGTCACTTAATAATTATGGTTGAGTCACTTCGTATTGACTTTTGAGGGTGAGAAGGCAGAGGGGTTGGACTGTGGGATCTCCAAAAGTCCCTTTCAACCCCAACCATTCTGTGATTCTGTGATACAAGTAATAGTTTGTTGCACTCATCCATGCTCCACCACAGGCATCTTTCAAGAATTCAAGAGGTTTTTTTCAATTTTTGTCCATTCTTTGTTTCACAGAATTACCGGATTACTAATAATGTATGCCAGATATGGTCCTGGGATATTGAGGTGTTGCAGATACACAAAGCAGGCTACTTTGATTCATTATAAGAGACAAAATAGACTGCTCAAGTCTGTATGTTAAATTGGTGCTACAAAGAAAATATCTGGGGGGAAAAACTTCATGAGGCTTATGAGAGAGTTCTCAAATCTTATCTCCTCTTTCAACCACAGTAACTTTCTCTTGGGGCTCACAATTTCAATAAATTTAGACTATGTTTCCTTACTCTATCTTACTCTATCCACATTTGTAGAGGGATAGAATGTAAGAAAATAGTGCAGAAGGCAGTTTCACCCCGAGGAGTTGCAGCTGTACTAATAACCAAAGATTAGGAACAGGCCTGCCCTTAATAGGCCACAGCTGTGTCCAATAAGAAGAAGAGTGCTACAAAAGAGTGGGTTAGCTGGTGAGGAGAGTATTGGAGTTTGTTGGTTATGTTGTGAATAAGAAGGAGCCAGTGCTGTGTGGAGATACCCATGAGAAATCACTGTGAAGGTATGGAAGATTACAATAAGATGGTAACACACATTTCCCATTTTAATGCAACAAACAGAAGGCGTTATAAGACAATTAGAGAATTAAATGTGTATATTTTGCCTTTGTTAGTGTCCTCTTGCAAGACACAAATATATACTGGGAAATATAGCCTTGCAGGCTTGGTCAAAGTATTGAAAAAAATTGAATGCATTAAGATGCTATACACATAAGATATTAATGAGATACATGTTTTAAAGTGAAAACAGAGGTCTGTGAATTTTGTAAGAAAGGAAATAACATAATATTACATATTGTTTAATATTTTCTGTATGGTCTGAGTCTGCTTCAATCAGAAAACTGGGAATTATGGCTTAGAGTAAGAACCTTAGCAGTGAAGTCCTCTACCATTATGATTTTCAATGAGATTTATATTTGCAGACTTATTTTAAATGTGGAGCTATCATACCCCCCCCCCCCCAAAAAAAAAAAAAGAAAAGAAAAAAAAGTCCTTTGGAAACTATAACTGGTTCTTTCTTTGGAAAGAACCGAAAGTCAAAGTATCTTATTTTGATCAAAATGTTGTTCCTTCATTTTAAATCCTAAAAAGGATCATAAAATAATCAAAATTATCAGATAATGTTGCCATCTTTTCTTTTTACCCTCAACCAAAGTACTGGTTTTCACATTGGAAAATGAGAATTTATTCAGCATAGTCCTATTGCTTCTTACCTTAGTTTCTTTGATATTATTTCACCACTTCTACTTCCTCTTCAAAAGAAGCCAAATTCACAGGATCTCATGATGGCTGAGTTTGGAAGGCAGCCCTGGAAGTCATGCTATCTAACCTTCAAAGTAACCTATAGTCAGTTTGCTTGGATTGTGTTCACCATCTCCAAGGTGGAAGTTTTTACCACTTCTCTGGGTTGCCTGTGCCCATGCTCCGTCACCTTCACAGTAAAAAAAGCATTTCCTGGTGTTTAGAAACTCCTCTATTTAAGCATGTGCCTATTGTCTCTGACCCTGCCACACACCACTGAAAATAGCCTGTCCTTGTCCTCTTTGCACCCTCCTTCAGGTTCTGCAGATATTTCCCCTGAGCCCTCTTTTCTCCAGGCTTCTCCAGCTCTCTCAGCCTTTTGTCATAGGAGAGATGCTCAGTTCCTTAATGATTTTTGTGGTCTTTTGCTTACATTTCCCCTGTATATTCACATTTGTCTTGTACTGGGGCATGCAGCACTGGACACAGCATTGCAGGTGTGGCCACACCAGTGCTGAGGAGATGGAAAGGATCCCCTGTCCTGACCTGCTTTGTCTACTGCAGCCCAAGGTTCATTAGCCTCCTTTGTAACAAGGGCACACTGTGGGTGCAAGTTCAGCTCAGCATCCACCAGGATCCCCAGAGGTTTTTTTTTTTGCCCAGCTCCTTTCCAGCTGGACAGCCCCCAGCAGGTTCTGGTGCCTGGGGTTGTTCCTCTCCAGGTGCAGGACTCTGCATTTCTCCCTTTATGTGCTTTATTGTGGCCGCTTTTTCCAGCCTGACTAGGGTCTCTTGGGATGGCTGCATGACCCTCTGGTGCATTATTCACTCCTCACAGTTTGGGGTCATCTCAAACTAGCTGCAGGTTCACTTGGCCTTATCCTTGACTCCTTGCAGGAGTTACTGTCTCCTACTAGGCCCTGTGCTGCTCATCACCACCCTCCAGCCTGGACAGTCAATCAGTTTTCAATTCATCTCGGAATACAACTCTGATATGGATAAAATGTTATGATCAAGGCATTTAAAATTTATAATTTCTTAAATAATTTATCAGTTGTGCAAATTGAAAATTAGTAGTCATATCCACGTAATAATTTATGTATTTGACTAAGTATTTTTCTGACTATTTGTATGAAAATGGATATTAAAATTTCAAGTATTCTCTTGTTTTCATTGATTTTACGGATCTATAACTCATTAGTAGTGACACCAAATGAGGCACATATGTTAAAGAGGATTAGGTCCTCATTATGGATATAGTTTTATTATGTAGAAACAAAGTATAAGAAAATTTAGTTTAAATTCCCTAATCTAGGCATACTATTTTGTATTGCAGAAAGTCCACTTCTATGTGGTGGTTTTTAATGCGATACTAATTTATATTCATAGCTGTATACTGTTTTAACCTACAGTGAAAAAAAGTAGAAAACTTAGTAAAACTTTTTCCCTAAAATGTTGAATCCTATAATTTACGTTCCATTCCCAACATACAGATTGTCAATAACATGACACTTTGTATGTCTTTTGAAATTTCTGAAGGAATTTATAAATAGTAAACAAAGATCATAAGGAAAAGGAAATCATCACATTGGGCACAGCAGTCAGTGTTCTTGCCCATGGGCTGGACAACACAATTTTTTTGTTATTAACAGATGTCTTGCATAGTAGTACCCAATCTTGATTATGACAACAGGCTTACCTACTGCTTCCTACAGTATTATTCCTCAAATCTGTTCATAATTTTGTATTTGAATTTTTTTCTCCTCCTTCCCATCTTGGGCTAGTTTTCAGTTTCCTGGCTTCTATTTACCTAGACACTTTTCCTCCTTCTCCCTTCCTGGAACTCATCAAGCTTATTTCCCTTCCATGCTACTCCCAGGTCTCCACATTGAATTTTTCTTCTTTTTTTCTTTTTTTTTTTCCTTATTATTATCTTAGGCTATCTTGTTGTGACTTTTAATATTTAAGAACAATGTTTCTGGCTCTTAGATGTGAGGCAGTTAGGGAAGGAAGCCTCTGTTCTTTTTTTTTTCTTGGGGAAAGCAGAATTTAACATGGTTACTCAACAGGGCACACAGAAAAATACAATACTATGAAAAGTGTTGATTTTGCTTTCTGTTTTTCACACAATGTTTTTCAAAATCTTTGTAGTCAATCAGTGAAAGAGTTAAATCTGGATTCACAGAAGCATCTGTTAAAGATGAATAAGATGTGTGAATAGACCAGCTACTTTTATGATAAACAAATGTGTTTACACCTAGAATAATAAATAACAGCGATATAATCTGATACTCTATCCCACTGCATTCATCCAGACACTTTACTCCTGTGGCTGTCCCTCAGACAAAATGTCACAGCAGTAAAATTGTAAGAAGGCTGAATGCTGAAAAATGATCCATCTAAGCAATCTTTATAACCTTGGATATCTTCAAATATAAACAACAAATGCATTGGAGGCTGCAAGATATCTGTTCACCTCAATAATCTTAATTAATCAATAGTTATAAGATGAATATCCATTCCTTATATGCATTATTGTCTATCACATGTAAAATAAGTACTATAGCTGTAAATAGCTAAGCCTCTGGAAAACATATGCATACTCCACATTTTAAATAATTAAGGAAGTCAAATTTAGAAAAAACATACCTAATATAAATAATTTCTCTTCCATATTCCAAATCTCGAAGGAAGTAAAATATGACAGGGAAAAGTCATCAACAGTTTGTTTTAATGAATATGGACAATAATTTTTGTGCTGCTCTTAAATCCTTTTCCTGAACAACATTTAAAATATTTTACCTGAAATGTAGAAGCTGAATATAAATAATCATAGTCTGAGTGATGTAAACTTGATAAGAGCAGTATTCAGTTTGAACCAAAGTTTATGCAGTATTGCCTATAAGATGCTCTTAGCTACTTTCACATGTTCAGGCCAGGCTATTGCTGCCATAGAACACACAATTCCAAACAAAAGTGACTAAAATTTTAAATGATGTGGCCTATAAAATTCCAAATATTTTAATTAAGAGGAAGACCTCTGAAGTTGGTTCTTGTTGTCCAAACAACAAATTATTACCGTATTTTCCACCTGAACTGAGAATATTCTATAAATTAATTTTGAGATTAATACCACCACAAATAATCAACACAGTAAATGGCTCATTATAAGAAGCATTTTCTGTGATCAAATTCTGAGAAAATATAACTTTTAGTAATTATTTTTCTGTAATGTTTCAAAATTGCATTTTTAGGACCTTTTGCTCAGATACTGAGTATGGGGTTTCAATCCTTTCAGCTCTGCTGGTTCTTCAGATTAGAAAGACTATTATCTTTGCATTTTCTATTATGCTAGATATGTTTCTTGGCTCATAAATGCCTTCTCTTGTTCAGCATGTACTTTTTCTTCCCACTTCATTTTTATATTACTTTTTTTCCTTCTCATTTGAAATATCCATCCAAAATCTTACCAGGACTGGAAATGGAAATTACCATTTCAGGTAACTTTTCTGTTATGTTCTTAATAATACTCCAAAATGTCAATATCAGAAAACAAGGATTGTTTTAGGATCAATCTTCATGATCTTAATAATACGCATTGCTGCCAAGATGTCATTTCACTGTGAGAAAGTTCAAGTGCCAGGAGATAATGGGTTATGATTTAAGTGACCCCTCCAGTTTAACAATCATTTTATCAGATTGTAACTTTTTTCATACTTGATTTCTCCTATAACCAAAGTACCCTGAAGGAAACACCACATTTGTTTCTGTACTAACAAAAGGATGATAAAAACTAGTCCGAGTAAAGGAAGCAGCACAAAGCAAACACTGATGCATTATTTTTAGAGATCTGTATCAGGCTTTCAGATAACTTCCATTCATCTTTCTCAACTGTTCTGAAAAAGGGAAATTCAAGGTTTGCACACTTTTTCTTCCATCTAGAACAGTCACAGAATATTTGAGTTTGGCATGCTACCAATACCACACTCACTGGAGAAGGCTAGTTCTGCACAGCTGTAAGGTAAAGGGATTCATGTTTGCAAGGATATAATGTACTGCTCTAAATGTGAAAAATGATAAAAATTTAACTTTGAAGGAGGAAAATAGTGCCACACATCACTGTGTTTCTAATGGGAAGTCTGCACAAAGCTATCAGCATTTAAAAAGTATTTTTCCTTAATGGATCATTGATTGATGTGCTGGATGAATTTCTGCTATGAATATCCCTCGTGCCATCCCATTATGACTAATGGGATTGTAATATTTTAACCTAAATCTGAGGTAGTATGAAAAGGAAGACTTAACTCTTTTTTTTCATTTAACAAGATATCATAGCAGTCTAATCTAGATTCACTGGTTCCAGTGGCTCAAGTCTTGGTATTCACCAGTTTGGTAGCTGAAAGGAAGGAAATTTTGTACTTTGAAAAGAATGCTTTTACACATAAATTGCAAGAAGTATGTTTCTCCTATGAGCATATCAACTCTGAAATAGGCAATAGAATAATTTATGCAGCTAAACAACTTATTACCTTAAAAAATATTTTTACATTCAGACAGTTATGAATATTGTTTGAACTTAATGATTTGTTTCAAACAAGTAAAAAGAAGACCAATTTCAAAGCTGATATGCTTTGTTTAAAAATGAGAGCCATGTTGAATCTAGCTTTTGAATATGGAATCATAGAATCATAAGGGTTGGAAGTGATCTCTGGAGATCAGCCAGTCCAAACTGATGCCAAGGCAGGGTCAGCTACAGCAGGTGACATGGGAATGTGTCCAGGTGGGTTTGGAATGTCTTCAGAAAGGGAAACTCCACGAGCACCCTGGGTTTGTTCCAGTGGTCTGTCAGTCTCAACATAAAGTTCTTCCTCATGTTGAGGTGAAACTTCTTGTGTTTTAGTTTATGGCCACTGCACCTTGTCCTGCAGTTGGGCAATGTCAAAAGGAGCCTTGCACCATCCTCTTGACACCCATCTTTGAGATATTGGTATGTACTGATGAGATCCCCTCTCAGTCTTCTCTTCTCTAGACTAAACAGGCCCAGCTCCTGCAGTCTCTCCTCACAAGAGTCCCCTAATCACCCTTGTGACCCTTTGCTGGACCTGCTACTGCAGAAATTTGTTTTTCTTATGCTGAGAAGACCAGAATTGAGCACAATACTCCAGCTATACCCTAGGGGTGTTGAAGGTTTTGGCAAAATATAATGGGAACTGATACTTACCCACCTCACCTTGAAAAATATCCAAAACATAGATATTTGCATTTACTGAATGTTCTGGAAGCAAACCAGTTAATTTTGAGTATAATGCTACTTTGATATACTGAGACAGTGCTGGATTTTCACTGGATTAAAGCAAACTGATTAAAGCAACCTGATGAAAGACAAACAAATGTTAAAAAAACCCAACCTGTTGGAGAAGCTCTCTGAGAAGCTTCAGAAGCAAGATATAATTGCATAAAAAATTATGAATAAGTTGTCCATCTCTGTCACCATATTTTGGGAGCACTGCTCAGACATGAAACCTTATATAAGCAGTTAGAGCAAGCAATAAAATGGCTGATTTTCATCTTACTTTCAAAAGCCTGATGTAGAAATAAGTGATTAGAATAATTAAACTGGCCAAAATTTCAAGGTAGGTAGATTAACAGCCAGTTTTCCACAAATCAAGACAATATTTTATATTTTCTTTTTGTAGCAGGGAATCTTCTCAGAGGTTTACAATAATCATGCGGTAGACACGATATTCTCAACATACAGATTGAAATTTTCTTATGTACAGTTCTAATCATCTCATTTCCCTAGAGGCCCATGTTGCTAACAGCGTCTCTGAACAACATTTGCAGCAGTAGATGAGAAGTTTATGTGAATAATAATAAGCAAGTCTTTCTATCACAGATTTTGATCTTCAGATGTAGCTACATTCTCCTAAGGGAAGCACAAAGAACACAACATTGCGCCAGCTACTACCTATGGGGGTTTGAGGAACCTGCACAAGAGCCTGCTCAGTTCAATATGCTGACAAATTACTTGGAAGGAGTGAATAAAATGAACATGTCTCTTAGAAAGGATACAGTATTATTTAGGGCAGTCAAGTCTAAAGTGGACTGAAGATTATTTCATGATACTGAGTGGCAAAATGAGCAGACAAAGCTTTTTGTGAAGAAGTGCACTTGAATAAATGCATTCTAAATAGATCTGTATGTTCTCAGTTATTATGCTGTTGTCAGATCTCTGAGAACATCAACTTGGTGTTGCATGGGAATCAAAATGGCAAATAGATGAGGAAAAATTGTTAAAAAAGGAATAGAGAAATAGAAAATATCATACTGCATAGTATGAATGCACGGTATACCATTTCCTTTAATGTTGTGTGTGATCTTTAAGAAAATACACCAAAACAGGAAAGGAGATTAAAAAGGGAAATATACAGAATCACAGATACTATAAAAATTCTGACACCCTTTTAAATATGGAAAACAGGAAGGCTAAGGCACCAAGAATAGTACAGCAAACATGGTTTGTAACGCTCAAGTAAGATTGAGTATAAAACATAAAAGATATCTATTTACTTCCAGGAATTGGATTGGATAATCTTGGGTCCTTCAAAACTCAGGCTATTCTATTCCATTCTCACAATAAAATTAATGTGTACAAGGGGTTGGTTTTGGGTATTTTTTGTATTGCTTTATTTTAATATTGTGATATGAAAAGAAAATCAGAATTTCTGGTTAAGATATAGACACTAGTGTTGCAAAATTAGTGATTTTTTCTGTTTAAGGTAGCCCTACACTTTTTCTCTTATTTGTTTCCATTAAATGGATTTAAAATAATGGAATTTACCATATACAGAAAGAAAATATCCAGAGCAGGAGAGAATCATATTTGTCATGGAAGACAAGATGGTAAATTTTGGGGCTGAAAAAGGAAAGAGAAGACAATACCCAGTTCAGTGGGAGGGGAAGAGAAGAAAATATGCATCACTATAGATACAATCATAATGGAAGTTGAAGATGTGAGTTGACCCAGAAAGTCTTAAAAGTTGAGAAAGTAAGCCATGGGATTGACAAGCAATCCAATTAGTCTAGAAAACATAATTTCAGTTCTTATCAGAGTAGCCACAAACTACACTAAAACTTAGGTGAAGAAATGTGTGCAGTGTTTTTAATTTTGTTTTAATCTGTGTGTCTCATGCACGAGATAGTCCATTGCTTTGAAATTTGCCGATAGTAGTAAAGCTGCAAGCACAGTCTACAGGACTCAAATCCAACAGTTGTAAGCTCAGTGACAACATCCAAGCTCTTGGATAGAGGTGATCCACACACAAAAGAGATGCCTTCAGGCATGAAACCTCATTCTCTTTCTAGAGACCTGTGAGCTCCACCTATACTGATCCCACTGGACTGACAAACATGGCAATTCTATTTGGGTATTAAATGACAACTCAGATCTGAACATCTCTCTGAATAAGTAAAAGCTAAACTTAACTAGCAAGACAAACCCAAAGCAGTCTATTATGTCAGCTGAAACAAGTTCTGTTATTTCAGTTATACAGCTCCATTATCCAATATCATAGGCACATTAATTGTATCTATGCTAAGAAGAAGTATTATGTATGTTACTCAACTCCATTTCTATTAGCTTGCTTCCAAAAAATCCTCAAGAACCAATGAAAAAACTCATCCACTCTATTGATATTAGAGGAAAAAGGAGCAAATATCTGTTTTCCTCAGGCACGTACTTCGTAGCGTCTTTTAACCCAATTTGCCTAGTTTCTAAATGGCAAGCATTGATCCATATACTATTACAAACTGTGACCTCACCCATGTTTCAACCCACTGGGTTACAATGGGCAAACCAAGTAATTGAATGCAATCTCAGTGGCAAAACAGCATGAAGAACATTAGAAAAGCTGACCCCTTCTCTCCACTCTCGCCTCAGCAGTCTATAAAATTTATAGAAAAGCTCATCAGCTTCTGCAGTGCATTCCTCAAGGAGCACAAGGGTTGCTGAACTCTGTCTGTAGCCACTTGATGAATTCTGTGGCACTCTACATGCGAGTTCCTCTCCTCTGTCCTACTTGTTGAAGCATGCAACAAAACTTACCCTGTAGGGGTTTATGATGCTGTTTAACCACTGTTATGTAGTGGAACATTTTGAAGATCTAAAGCAGAGCCTTAAAAAAAGAACAAATAAAAGGTCTCTTGGTTCTGGAAGATTAAAAAAATTTAAGCTGAATTGACTTACTCTTCATGGTGCTTGTGGAATGCAGGCAGACATACAATAAAAGCTCCATATAGTTAATATGGGAAGAAAAGCATGAAGGAACTCAATTTTTCTAAAGAACAAACAAAGGTTAGCCAACCTATTTATCAATATTTCTTTGTCATTGCTGTGAGCAATGTCCCCATGCACATTTCTGTGATATTAACTAAGTTTTATTGTAATATTCCAAAGGCTATCTATGCAGTTGAGCTACAGGCACCACATTTTAAAAGCGATACTAAGTAAAATATAGTCAATATTTTCTGGGACTGAAGAATTAAAAAGACAAAAGTCAGAAATCTTTACAAAGGATTTGCGCTTCTGATAGTTTTTTTTTTTTTTTTTTTGTTCTCACCAGTTTATAGGGATTCCCAAACTATGTCTTCAGTGGGTGAGTGCAGGGAGTCAAGGAGAAAAAAGGGTCTTCCTTTTTCTTATTTCGTTTTTCCTCTCCTCAGCCATATCAGCACCTTTTCTTAGCTTCACTGGGAATGATGTACATAAATATCCAGGAGGAAATATAATTTACTGCTTTTAAGACCCTTCTATTTTATTTTCTGTGGTCAGATTCATATTCTAATACTCTTGAATCACTGCTGCTTAACACACACTCACAAACATTGCCACCAGACCCTTCTCCTGCCCAGACTTGGAGCAGGATCAGGAACTACTAGTGTTTTCATATGGCAGAAAGTCACATTTAATTAGGTAGTCATTGTCGACTGCCCAGTAAACTCTGGTCAAGACCTCTGGTCTGTGCCTTCATTACAAACAGTTTGGGAGAGAGTAGCTTAGTAAATCATATGTGAGTATCTGGTGTTCATGAAAGACTGCATTTTCCTATTTTCTTTGCTTGTATTTTTCTGGGTTTCTTTGAGAATCAGCCAGGTAGGATGAGCTGGTAATTAGTGTGAGAGACAAAGGCTAATTGCCCAATTATCCTTAGGAGGACAGCTGGGAAACTTAGTGTCCAGGGCCAATTGGAACCATTTTGTGTTTAAGAACAGACTCCAGGCTATTATGCTGGATAAATGTTCTTCCCTTGAAAAAAGTTCCTTCAAGTTACGGCAAAATTAATTTTTTTAAGACTCAAAATGAAAAAATACAAACACTAAAACACTCACAAAACTAAAACACCTCATTGTGTATAGGTTAGTTATTCTTCTAGGGTGGGCTGATGCTGGCTGGACCTCAGGTGCCTACTGAGTCCACTCCATCACTCATCTCCTCAACTGTGCAGAGAAGAGAAAATATAACAAAGGGCCTGTGGGTTGATATAAAGGTAGGAAGAGATCCCTCACCAGTCACTGTCAAGGGCAAAACATACTCAGCTTGGGTGGGAAATAATTTAATTTATTATCAACCAAGTTGGGAATGAATCCCTACTCACACTCATCCTCTCTGCTGTGTGGGGTCACTTCCACAGGAGACAGCTCTCCACAAACCTGTCCAACATTAGTCTTCCCCACAGGCAGCAGTTCTTCATGAACTGTTCCAGCCTGGGTCCTTCCATGGGGTGCAGTCCTTCAAGAACAGACTGGGTACCCCACAGAAACAGAAGTTGCCAGCAAACCTGCTCCAGTGGGGGATCCTCTCTCCATGGGGCCACAGGTCTTGCCAGGAGCCCGTTCCAAGAACAGGCTTCCCAAGAGGTCATAGCCTCCTTTGGTCATCCACCTGCTCTGTCATGGGGTGCTCCAGGGGCTTTAGGGGATCTCTCCTCTGGTGTCTGGAGCACCTGCTTCCTCTTCCTTCACTGATTTCAGTGTCTACAGGGCTGTTTCACATATTCTTACTCCTTCCACAGCTGTTCCACAGAAAGTGGATTTTTTCCTGTTCTCTTTTCAAATCTGTTATCCCAGAGGTGCTACCACCATGGATGGGCTCTGCCTCAGCCAGCAGCAGATCTGTCCTGGAGCTGGCTGGCATTGGCTCTGTCAGACAAGAGGGAAGCTTCTGGCAGCTTCTCACAGAACCTGCCCCTGTAGTCCCACCACTACCAAATCTTTGCCATGAAAACCCAACAGACTATCTTACATGCTATGTTATTAATCCAGTCCTTTAGCCAAAACTCCACTTCTAAGTAATTCAGAATGCATCTACATCAATGTTTTCAGAATAATTATGAGGTTGCTTTTGAAATGAATGTTCTAATTTTCCTTCCATGTAGGACTTTGTGAAGCACCCTGAGAACATGCAAACTGGATATGTTTCAGATTAAACTAAATTGAAAGATGAACTGCAGAGTTGTGTTTAACACCCTCCAACTACCAAGAGACAATTAAACTCAAGGCTAGGCTAGAGATGCTGTAAAATAAAAAACTGTAGAAATTTTCATACTGTGAATACCGGGTCCTCAGCAATTGTTTTGCTGCACAAATCTACTTGTACTTGTAGGACCAAATAGTGCTGCTATTTGTCAGTGTATACATAACACCAGATGCACTGGTTTCCTGTTTTTAATTGTCTTCTGGAGTAATAATTTATTCCTATTGTGATTAAGTACCACAAAGGGAGATAAATCTTAGTAGGCTAAAATAAACCTGTTTTAGTATTCCCATTTTTTTATTATTAAAAATTACCTTCTATGTTTTAGAAAGTTTTATCTCTGTTCATAGTGATTTTCATCACCAAATTTTCTAATGTTGTAAATTTTCCATTAATGCATTTTTAAATTAATAAAGCATTTATATGCACAGATATAGGTCCATGTATTTTATATATGCATTACAGCAGACTTGCCAAGCTTATTTTAGACTTTGAAGCTTTTTAATGACTTTCATCAAGAAATTCATGCACATATTTTTCTAATGAGAATCTGAGAGACATGGTAAAATAAGGATGGTAGAAGCTCACTAGTAGAGACTAAGACATTAATTTTTAGTGCTAAGTTTAAAGTATATATATATTTCCTAGCCTACTATACATTTTTAATCTGGTTTGCAAGAACACACTACTAAATTTTATTAGATAGTTATTTTTTACATTGCCTGCAGGAAATCTTTATGAAATATTACAATAAAAACATGTTTCTTCAAGAGGCAGTAATGTAATAAAATGCATCACTAGTTTTGATTGCATTGATAGCTTGTAGGAAGAGAAGTCCCTTTAGGGAGATGTGCTTTGTGTTCATAAGGAAGAGGAGAGACTATTTTGCAGCGCATTAAAACCATGGGAACCATTAGATTTGTATAATAAAAATCTTGTAAACACTGAGAGTTTTATGGTTAGTTTTCTCAACAGCTGTTTTATAGAAGAACCTGTGGATATCTCAAGTCATAACACTTTTCAAAAGGGCCGTATTAGCTTTTAACTCAACCTTTATTTTCATTTCCCTAACTTGCATAACCATGAATTGTGTTCCAATTTAAATCAATTATAATAAAAAATTATTTTCAGTTTTGTGTAATATGAAACAATTTTGGAGGGCCCATTGACTTTAGAGAGTGTATATTATTTTTTAGTGAGGATACAAAAAACAAAGAGCTCTTCTTAGAGAAGAAGCATGAGAAAAAAAAGCTTTAAAAAGCAGAAAAAAATTGGTGTTGTCTGAAAGAAGGAGATATACATGAAGGAGATATATATGATGACTCAAGACAGGGGGACAGATTAAATGCAGACGGACAGAGGTAAAACAAATGGAGTCATAGTTGTATTTAAAGTGCCCACCTGCAGTAAGTCCTATAAACATATGGACCCAAGTTGAAGGGCAACATTCAGTGTATTTTGAAATAGTTGGCCTGATTTGGTTAGAAGGTCAAAGGAATCTTTGCCACAGAAAATGACATGATGGGTTTAGATGGTTTTTAAATGTGTTCAGAGGGATGGGACAATTTTATTGGAGAGAAGACAGAAATGTACGAAAAAACTTCAGTAGAAATCTAACTCAATGGGTTTAATTAATCCACTCAAGGGTAAAACTCTACAATGAGACTGTAGGGGCATAGCTGGAGGAATGTTTATGTTTTCATACATTTGAAAAATTGTTGACAATTTTATAGGTTTTTTTTTTTCCTATTGCCCATAGAATGAAATTGAAAAGTAAAGCCATTAAAGAAAAATAAAAATCCTACCTATTCTTCAAAAACAAAGATGGATCATCATTAATTAAATGGAACACAGGGGACTGAGGTTTCTCTGTAGAAAAAAATTGAAATTTCGGTCCATGCTAACACCCACTGACCAACAAACGTATTTGAGTTCTGTAGTAATAAACTTACTTCCTTTCCTAACTTTTCCAAGGGTAAACATTCATATAGTTCAACATTTGAAATCATTCCACACAGACTTTCCTTGGTCCCTGTGCCTTGACTAGGTACAAAGAAACCATCTTATCTCTCTACTATGTGCAACATTATGATAATTTTCCTTAAAAAAAAAAAAAGAAAAAGAACAAAAAACCAAACAAAAACAAAGCAGAAAACCTAAAATACTAACACTTGGAAAAAAAAAAAAAAGAGAAAATAGAGGTGTTTGTCTGGTGACGATGAAGTTTTCCAAGAGAAAAAACAAGTTTAATTGCTGAGGATGCTTAATGAAGAGCATTTGTAAAACTTCTGTCTAATCTCTAGCAGATAATCCCCTTGGTGTCTGCTCAGACTCTAAAGGTGGTGGCAGCCAAGTCCTGATACACCACATTTCTTCTCTTATTTGTGATTTTTAATCTACCACCTTAAAACAATTTTTTTTTCTTACCCTGCTCTTTAAAATTGCATTGGAAAAACAAAAAGGCTAAAGAAGCTCCTAGACAATGTTTAAAAGAATGAGCAGAATGATAAGGGAGCTGTATCAAAATATTTCAAACTTTGTTTACTTAGGTAAACTAAGGCTTATTTTTGGAATCCCATTAAAGAAATGAAACAAAAATACTGCAGTGAGGAGGGCAGTAAATTAACTTTTGAGTAAAAGGCCTATGCTTACAGACTTGGTGTTGAATATCAGCATAGGAAATTTCATGTTGGGAAAGAAACTCTCTGGAGATTTAACCTTTTCTCCTAGGTGCTGAGAAAACCACTGCTCCTTAGTATCTCAGTTATCAATATGACCATTTAAACCCCTTAGCCCAATTAAGGGTTTTGAGAGCCTTAGAGGGAGTATTCACTCAAGTTTTACACTCAGGCTAGAGGAACGCATGGAATTTCCTTCAGGTGCTCAAAAGCATCATCTTTTTCAGGTAATTCAGTGCCCTAAGAGGAAACCAAATTTTCACCAGAAACTAAGACTGCAAGTATAAGTTGACTGTTTAACAAACATGAACTCAGAAGCACCTGAGTAATGAATTTTGCCTGAAAAATCAACAGTAATATATATTCTTGTGCCTTTGATTTTACTATTGTAAGTAAAAATTACTTACAATGTGAGAGATCATTAATTTTAAAATCTCAGTTTAATTACAGCTACCTTTCTTGTTTCCCCTCCTTAATTCACCTCCTCATTTTTATAAGTCTTTACTAATTTCCTCTCATTGAGGAATAAATGTTGTTTTTCAACACCTTCTCATTTTAAACCTTAAATTCTAATGCTGCTAAAAGGAGATTTCATGAAGCAAGACCTAAATAAAACATTCACTCTATTTGCTGGTGTTTCAAGCATTAAATTAATATTCTCAAAGTTCATTCATTAAGTCCCTAACTTGTATTTAGGATTCAGGCCATGCTTCTGATTAGACGGGAAAAAGAAATCAGCCCACAGAGAAAGGCAGCTTTTCATTTGAATCCAATCAGGGAGAGCAAACACACTCCAAAAAGGATTTCTGTGGTATATAGATATAATTATCATGAAGGAAAAGGGAAAAACAACTCGGAACCTTAATGAATGTGAAAGAGGGTGTTTTAGCCTTGAAAACTCCCTCCAGCAATGTTACTCTTCTTAGCATCAATCCTATCGACCAAAACTTGGCAATAGACAACAAGAAAGTTTTCTCATAATTAATCTAGAGTGCTTCATTATATTCTAACACGTCTGAGCTGATTTATTACATCTGCTAGATCCATGCAAATGAAAGGAAAGATGGTATTTGGTACTTACACACGAGCAAGCAAAAAGATCATGGCAGCCATATTAGAAACAAAACCAATCCAATCTCAGACTTTGAGGTGAGATGAAGGGATGAAGAGCACCATTTTTATAGGGATGAAGAACACCATTAGAATGGCAGCCACTGGCACTGCTGGATGTAAGATCACAAAATATTTCCAGTACACAGCATGGAAAAATGAAAATTTGTATTTGTTGCAGGGAGTACAATTAAACTAAGTTACATAGGAAAAGGCAGAATCCTGTTCTTAGTTAATATAGTTCTCTTAGTTCTTTGAACTCTACTGATATCTGAGGGTTGATGGAGTATTTTTATAAATCAGATCATTTAAATATGAGATAGATTTAGGGATCTAATTTTAGGTTTCTGGAATTCTTATTTGAAATATGATAGTGAAGATTGTTTAGCTTCTGTTGGCGTATAAACTGGTCTTGTCAATAGATTTTGTCATTAAAAAGCAAAACAATTAATTTTGATAGAAGAAAGCCGTATGCAAAACTAAATTTTTGCGGTAGTGACCAAATAGCTAAGTCATGCTTAACAGATTTCAAAATATATATTGGCAATTTCTTTTAGCTGGTTGGTTCACTAGCTGAAGTAGTAATTTTTATGTAATGTATATTGTAAAGCGTGACTGAATACCATAGATCCTGTATAAAAATTAGTCTTCTCAGCCATGTTATCCCCAGAGATTCACCTCTTCTGCTTTTCCACACGAATTCTCTCTTAAATCCACCCACTACCCTGCTCAGTAGGACTTTTAACCAATATTGGCTTTTCTGAGAAATGCCCACAATAGGGCTAAAATAAAAGTAATTTATCTTAACACTACATCCACTTCTAGATTCTAGTGAATTATTACTTCTTAATACCAAAACTGCAACAGAATGGCCAATTCTAATATTTGCAAAAAGCAAAGGTATTTAGTTAATATAGGTATGTAAAAGTAATAAAGGTATTTAGTTAATAGATTTTTTTCTAGAACATCTCATTCATATTCATGACTAATTTTTTTGTGTTTATAAAGTTTAATTTTCAGACTCAGGTTGAGAAGTTGGTATATAAAATCTTTTGCCAACACTAAGGTATTTCTAGTTCTGGACCAGTGCCTTTGTTAGGAGCATTTGGACCAGTAAATAAGCTTTTGTCATTACTAATAAAGGCCACAGAGTTTCTGTTGAACTCACTGCTGAGTGTCTTATCACATGTCTGAGGTTTCCACAGCCTGAACTGATCTTAACTTATTCTAACAGTCATCTAAAAGTAGTAACAAAACTATTGTCTAACCTGTTTTAGCTCAAAGAGATAAAAAATTAAAATCTTGTTGGAGTTGATGGGAATTTACAGTCGTTATAATTGAAAACCAGTATGGACACAAGAAAAGTGGTGAGACTATTTGGTCCAATATGTAGTATAATTTTTAACATAGGGAACATAAAAAATACAACATTAGTATAACATTCTGCCCTGATCAATTACAATCTCACAAAATGGTTGCATGGCATGACCCTGAGTCCTTCCCAGAAGCATCCAAAGGAATTCTCAAAGTATGTATATTTAATCTGCTGAAATGTATCATATTCTTTCAGATCTGCATGCAAAGAAATCTACCACAGAGGGGAAAAAAAGTAGTAGTAAAACTGACTATAAATATTGAATTCACAATGTGAGAATGGGAAGAAAAAGGAGATGGAAAGACAATACAGAAAACAAATAATTGATGGGAAAGAAATGAAAGTCAGGTAATTTTTCATCCACAACAGAACAGATATAATACAAAATTAACAGTTTAAAAATGGGAGAATAATTATTCCTTTGTGTAGGGGGATAGAATATAAGTAAATAAAGGTAGTATAGAAAGTAATCCCCTAAAGAGTTGCAGCTGGGTTAATTATTAAGGATTAGGAGCAGGCCTGACTTTACCAGGCCACAGCTATAGCCAATAAGAAGAGTGTTATAAAACAGTGGATTGGTTGGTTGAGGGGAACTGGAGTCAGTTGGCTGCCGTGAGGAGAAGGAAGAGTCATTGCTTAGAGGAGATGCCTACAAGAAACATCAAGGAGGTACTCCTTGCAAAACTCTAACAATATGGAACCTTTGCGATATAATGACAATAGAACTCTTGCAACATAATGACACCTTTGAAAAGGTTAAGCTCAATAAAGGAGCAGATAAACGGAAGCTTTTTTGTGATACAGAAACTGATAGCCCTTGCCTACTTGAGTGCGCTGCTTTCCTCTAGAATAGCCTTCACAGTAGCTAGTACAGTTGTTTTGAATTTGTGCTGCAAACAGTGTTGATAACACTGGAATGATTTTTTGCTGTTGCTGCGCAGGGCTTACTCAGAGCCAAGGTTTTCTGTGCCTCTCACCCCACCAGCGAGCAGGCTGGGGGTGCACAAGGAGCTGGGAGGGGACGCAGCTGGGATGGCTGGTCCCAACTGACTCCAGAGATGTCCAGCACCTTATGGCATGATGCACAGCATATAGTACTGCAAAAAGGAGAAGGGGGATGCTTGGAGCAATGTCTTCCCAAATCAACATTCTGCGTGATAGGACTCATCTTTCCTGGGGATGGCTGAACACCTGCCTGCCAGTTGAAAGTCTCGTGTGCATTCTGGTTTTGCTATACTTGTGGGTATGACTTCTGCTTTAAAGTCACTATGAAATTATCATTATCTCAATCCATAAATTTTCCCAGTTCTGCTCTTCTTCCTCTGTCTGCATCTCACCCCTACAGACTGAGTGGAGAGTCTGTTTGAAGTTTAGTTGCTGGCTGGGGTTAAATCATAACTCTGTGAGAGCAAATGCACTTCAAAAAGTTATATCTTTGAAATTAAAATTTTGAGTTTGGGGAATCAAATGCTAAAAAACACTGAGGATGAAAACAATATTACTTGAAAAATTATTTAGAATTTAAATTTTCAAATGCATCTGAAGTCTGTGGTAACAGCAACTTCTGTTCAGGCTAGATATACTGTTATGAAAACTAAGGATAAACAGAAACAACTTGAAAATTATCTAAGTATAAAATAAATAAAAATTGTGATATTATGGTAAAACAGGGAACTTGGCATAAATTGAACAGTAATAGTCTTTTGTTTCTACAGTAGCACCATGAAAAGGAATTCATCATTTTAGAAGTGAAATATTTATAAAACCTTGACATTTGTCTGTGAAAGTGTAGGTAGTTTCAGTTTCTGCCACTTAACATTCAAAGATTTTCAGGAAAAAAAAGGAAAAAGTAAAAGCTGTGTTACTAACTTCTTCTCTTGGAAGAAACTTAGGTAGATAACTAATTTATTTATCCTAAGTATTTTTTTTTCTAAAATGGCTAAATTTGTAAATAATTTCTTCTAGGTTTCACATTTGTGACTCATACCTTACGGAGCTAGAATATTTGCCTTATGAGTACATATTCTTTTTTGGAAGCTACCATGATAAAATCATGAAGACAGCTCCCAAAGGAGTTTCCTCTGAGAGCACATACAATTCTTTGACAGACAAGATTACTAACAAAGTAAGAAAAACAGCTTAATAATTTGAGGTCATCAAGTGATGAGTCCCAAAGTTTGTCAAATCTCTCCAAATGATGACTGCTAAAGGAACATGTTGTAGCAATTTAAAATTGTGGAAGGATATAAATAGCAAAGAGAAATTATTTAAAGGGGAAAGGAAGAGTAAGAATGAGAAATGGAAAGCAATTTCAAAAGCAGAAGGTGGTTCATAAATTCATAAATAATTTCTGTCCCAGCATCTCTTAAACATATTTTTGTGATGAAGTGAAGGGGCCATGATTTGTGGTATTCACGAGACCAGAAAATATTCTATGTAGTACAGCATTGGATTAGTGGGGCAAGTTAGACAGAGACTAGCAGAATTCCAGAGACTAAAAAAGAGAAAATTTCTGTTATTCATTTCTCAGCATTATTCCCAGCTGAATTCTAGTCAAAGTAATACAGAAGCTGAACCATGCACTTTGACCTGTGTAAAAGTACAACAAAAAAACACATCACAGAATCTATTTTTTATTTTTTTTTTTACTATAGAGAGACAATCTAGAACACAGAAATATTTCAGAACAGCACTCTGTATTCTGTGGGACACAGGGGACAGTTACATAGGGAGGACAAAATTGATATCTCCAGGAATTATGAAATCCATGACTTTAGATTGACAGCAGTGCCTGAGTTCTTACTAATGATTACAAGTTACAATCTTACCATCGTGGGTTTCACCTGAAACCTTGATATGGGTGGACCTAAGAAGCACTGTGTTTTAGTGAAAGTATCTATGCCCATAAAAATTATCATTTAAAATTATTTGTGTTCATGACAGAGATGTCTGTAATGAAGTAATATAGAAATATATTTTTAAAAACTTCAATGAAAAAAATGATTTTTCTCCCTGAGGAGGAAAATAACTTCATGAAGAATATCTTAGATGAGGAACCTGTAAGTGTCATACTTAAATGTATATCTATGCAGAGACTCATTTAAGCAGGACATTAAGCCTGAAAAACCGGCAGAGTGCTGCTTACAATCCATTGCCCAGAATAATCAGGAACAGAAAAACAAGCAAACCAAAGAAGCCTAATAGTGGACATGAAAGGGAGAAAATGAAAACCTTAAGTCATTTAGGTAGGGAGGGAGCCATGTTGTGGTCGTTCTGTATTTCTCTTGGCAAACTTTTCATACTTGCAGTGTATCTGGGGCTCGAGACTCTGTGATTTTTGGAACCCAAAACCTAGGTATAAAACTAAACCTAGGTGAATACCTAACATTAGGTGAGGGAGTAAAAGGTGCATGGTGGTGAAGCTGAGGCCAGGCAGAAAAGTAGGGAGGAAGCCATATTGTAGTAGTACTGTATTATACTTGGCATGCTTTTTGTAGCTGCAGTGTACCTGGGTCTTGGCTTTGTGGTTTTTGAAACCCAAATCTAGGTGCAAACATAACCCAAGGCTGAAAACTAAGGGTATGTGAAGGAGTCAAAGGTCCATTGGAGTGAAGGTGGTGACGAGAGAGCCATGTTGTGGCAGTTCTGTGTTCCCCTTGGCATGCCATTTGCACTTACACTATGCCTGCACCTCAGGGATTTCTGCTTTTTGAAATCCTAACCCTAGTCAGAACCCTAACCCTACACAGACCAATAAAAGCAGTCTTGGGATAAGGGTGATTCAAAGGAAAAAACTGTGGAAGAAGCCATGATGTGGCAGTTCTCTGTTATCTTTGGAATGCCAATGGCACCTAGAGTGTGCCTGGAGCTCTGGGCTTTGCAGTTTTCAATACGCTAACCTTAGGAAGAACCCTAACCCAAGGTGAGGGATTAAAATGTGCTTGGGGGTAAGGCTGGTGCCAAGTAGAAATTTGGGGAGGGAGCCATGTGGTGGCACTTCCATCGGGGGATAGAACATAAGTAAATAAAGGTAGTATATAAAGTAATCTTACCCCCTAAAGAGTTGCAGCTGAGCCAATTATTAAGGATTAGGAGCAGGCCTGATGTCAACAGGCCACACCTGTAGCCAATAAGGAGAGCATAACAAAAGAGTGGATTGGTTGGTTGAGGGGAACTGTAGTCATTTGTCTACTACGAGGACAAAGAAGAGTCAGTGCCTAGAGGAACTCCCTTCAAGAAACATCAAGGAGGTACAAAACTCTAGCAAAAAGGAACACTTGTAATGTAATGACAGTAGAACTTGCACTGTAATGTCAACAGTTCTACATTGCGCTTGGCACACTTTTTGTAGCTACAGAATACCTGGGTCTCTGGGATTAGGGTTACTTAAAATTATACCCTAGGCTGAACCCTAACACTAGGCAGAGCAGTAAAAGATGCCTATGCTTAAGTGTGGTTCAAGGATAAAAGCTGTGGAGGAAGCCATGTTGTGGGAGTTCTGTGTTGCCCTTGGCATGCCTTTTGCAGCTGCAGTATGTCTGGAGCCCTGGGCTCTGACGTTTTAAAAACCCTAACCCTAGATGGATCCCAAACAAGACACAAGAGCTACTTTTGTTAATTCTGGTTGAACGGTAAAAAAATGTGGAAGCACCATATTGTGGCAGTTGTGTTCCCCTTGGGATGTCTTTTGCTGCTGCAATCTGCCTGGAGCCCTAGGCTTTGTGGTTTAAAACACTAACCATAGGCCTAACCATAACACTAAGCCTGGGCAGGTAAATCAGCCTAGGGTTAGGGATGGTCCCAAGGAAAAAGCTGTGGATGCTGTCATGTTCTGGCAGTTTTGCACTCTCCTTGGTATGGCTTTTGCAGCTGCAGTGTGGCTGGAGCTTAGGGCTTTCTGGTTTGAAGAACCCTAACCCTAGGAAAACCCTAAACCTAACCCTAGGCAGGTAAATCAGCCTAGGGTTAGGGATGGTACCAAGGAAAAAGCTGGGAAGGCTGCCATGTTGTGGCAGTTTTGCACTCCACTTGGGATGACCTTTGCAGCTGCAATGTGCCTGAAACTCAGGGCTTTCTGGTTTGAAACACCCTAACCCTATGGTAAACCCTTACCCTAGGCTTTACCCTAGGCAGGTAAATCAGCCTAGGGCTGGGGTGTGTCCCAAGGAAAAAGCTGTGGAGGCTGCCATGTTGTGACAGTTTTGTGCTCCCCTTGGGACGGCTTTTGCAACTGCAGTGTGTCTGGATCTCAGTGCTTTCTGGTTTGAAAAACCCTTACCCTAGTCTAAACCCATACCCTAACCCTAACCCTAGGCTTAACCCTAGACAGGTAAAGAAGCCTAGGGTTAGGGGATGGTCCCAAGGAAAAAGCTCTGGAGGCTGCCATGTTGTGGCAGTTTTGTGCTCCCCTTGGATTGGCTTTTGCAGCTGCAATGTGCCTGGAGCTCAGGGCTTTCTGCTTTAAAATCACTAACCCTAGGCCTAGTGGTAACCCTAGGCTCAACCCCAGGCAGGTAAATTAGCCTAGGGTTAGGGATGGTCTCAAGGGAAAAGCTGTGGAGCCTGCTATGTTGTGGCAGTTTTGCACTCCCCTTGGGATGCCTTTTACAGGTGCAATGTGCCTGGAGCTCAGGGCTTTCTGGTTTGGAAAACCCTAACCCTAGGCTAAACCCTTACCCTATCCCTAGGCAGGTAAATCAGCCTAGGGTTAGGGGTAGTCCCAAGGAAAAAGCTGTGGAGGCTCCCATGTTGTGGCACTTTTTTGCTCCCCTTTGGACGCCTTTTGCAGCTGGAGTGTGCCTGGAGCTCAGGGCTTTCTGATTTAAAAAACACTCACCCTAGGACTAACCCTAACACTAACCCTAGGCAGGCAATAAGGGTAGGGTTGGGGATGGTCCCAAGGAAAATGCTGTGGAGGCTGCCATGTTGTGGCACTTTTTCACTCCCCTTGGGATGGCTTTTGCAACTGCAGTGATCCTGCATCTCCGGGCTTTGTTCATTTAAAACCCTAATGGTAGGCTAAACCCTAACCCTTTCCTGAGGCAGGTATATCAGCCTTGGGATAGGGATGGTCCCAAGGAAAAAGCTGTGGAGGCATTAATATTGTGGCACTTTTTTGCTCCCCTTGGGATGCTTTTTGCAGCTGCAGTGTGCCTGGAGTTTAGGGCTTTCTGGTTTGAAGAACCCTAACCCTAGGCTTAACCCTAACCCTAGGGTTAACATTAGGCAGGTAAATTAGCCTGGGGTTAGGGATGGCCCCAAGGAAAGTGCTGTGGATTCAGCCATGTTGTGGCACATTTTCACTTCCCTTGGGATGGCTTTTGCAGCTGCAATGAGCCTTGAGCTCAGGGTTTTCTGCTTTAAAAACCCTAACCCTAGGCATGCCCACAATACTAACCCTAGGCAGGTAAATCAGCCTAGTGTTAGGGATGGTCCGAAGGAAAAAACTGTGGAGGCTGCCATGTTGTGGCACTTTTTCGTTCCCCATTGGCATGCCTTTTGTGGCTGCAGTGTGCCTGGACCTCAGGGCTTTCTGGTTTAAAAACCCTAACCCTAGGCTAAATCCTAACCCTAGACATAATACTTAAACCTTCCCATGGTGAAGTCTCTTTTAAATGAGAATCATATTGTCAAAGCTATGGTTAGGCATTTCTGTGTTCCCCTTTGCATGCCTTTTGCAGCTGCTATATGCCTGGAGTCCTGGGCTTTGTTGTTTTAAATACCCTAACCCTAGGCTGTATCCTAACCCTAAGATGAGATGTAAAAGCTGCTAACAGCTAAGTCTGGCTCAAGGGTAAATGCTGTGGATGAGACCATGTTGTGGCACTTCTGTCTTCCCTTTGGCATGGCTCTTGTAGCTGCAGCATTATTGTAGGCCTAGGCTTTGTGTGTGAAAATGCTATAACCCTGGATTCAAACATTACCCTCGGCTTTACTCTGCCTAGGCTTTGTGTGTGAAAATACTATAACCCTGGATTCAAACATTACCCTTGGCTTTACTCTACCCCTATGCAGAACTGTAACTCAAGGTGGAACAGTAAATGCTGCCTTTGGTTAAGTCTGGTTCAAGGAAAAAACCTTTGTAAAGGGCCATGTTTTTGCAGTTCTGTGTTCCCCTGGGCATGCCTTTTGTAGCTGCATAATGCTACTTGCTCTAGGCTTTTTGTTTTAAAAAACCTAACCCAAGGTGGAAGCCTAACCCTTGGTGGAAATCTAATCCTTGGCAGAGCATTAAAAGCTGCCCATGGCTAAGTCTAGTCTAAGTGAGAATGATGTTGAGGAAGCCATGATGTGACTGTTCTGTGTACCCATTGGCATTCCTTTTGCAGCTGCAGTATGCCTGGAGCCCTGGGCTTTGTGTTTTTTAACACCCTAACTCTAGGCAGAA
This sequence comes from Melospiza georgiana, assembly GCF_028018845.1. Lineage (NCBI taxonomy): Eukaryota > Metazoa > Chordata > Aves > Passeriformes > Passerellidae > Melospiza > Melospiza georgiana. Next base: position 97,288,140 of record NC_080431.1, read on the forward strand.
CCGTAACCCTGGGATGAACCCTAATCATAGGCAGAGAAGGAAAATATGCCTTTGGTTAATTCTGGTTTAAGGGTCAAAGCTATGGTGGAAGCAATGGTGTGACAGTTCTGGGTTCCCCTTGGCATGCATTTTGTAGCTGCAATACACTTGGAGCCCTAGAACTTTTGGTTTTTTTAACCCTCACCATCGGCAGAATCCTTACCCTAAGCAGAGCAGTAAAAGCTGCTTTTGGTAATGTGTGGTTCAAGGGTAAAAGCTGTGGAGGAAATCATGTTGTGTGATTTCTGTGTTCCCTTGGCATGCATTTTGCAGCTGCAATTTGCCTGGATCCCTGGGCCTTGTGGTTTTAAAACCCCTAACCCTAGGCTGAACCCTAACCTTAGTGGAACCCTATCCTTCACATTTTTAAAAATGTGTTTTGATGTACTTTATCTTTTTAGACATCTTTACATTTGCAAAGCCCTTGTTTTGATTACTCTTTTGAAGTAGTAGGTTTTGACTTGTTTTAGTGTTCTGAGTTCATTTCTGTAGAGCTTTTCCTTTAGGTGAATTGTTGTCCTTCCTGTGTTGTGATCTTTACAAAGTCCTTGATCATTAATAATTATTCCAGTTTTCCATTTTATTGTTGTTTTTTAAATGATCCTTCAGAATTAGTCAAAGTCGAGATTCCCAGGGTTTCTGGTAATTTTTCATAGTTTTGAGGGCAGGTCTTTCTGCTTAGTCTTTCAGTGGAGGTTGGCTTTTGAAAATCAGAGTGAAAGAAAGGTATATAGAAGGGAGAGACACAAAGAAATAATTGAAATAGTGACAGTAGCACCAACAAAAGATAAAAATTTAAGTAGTTCTTGCAAGGTAATACTGAACACCCCAGGTCATTTTGAAGGATACAAGGTATCCATCATCCTATTAGACCCTCACCAAGGTTATTCTGTAGATGGGTGTCTGTAAAAGACTCTCAGAAGGTAGGATAGAGCTGTTTGGATCCAGTGTCTTCCCATATCTCCAGCTATTGCAGGAAAGAAACTTGTTTTACTCTTGGGAGGGCAGTAGACTTCCCACCAGCTCAGTACTAAGCCTTTCTTCAGGAGATTTCAGCGTCGATGAAAACATTTCCGTGGAAACGCTCACTCTACTCTGGTTTTCTTTGGGAAAGACTGAGGGACAAATCTGCACCACATTTGGTGTTCAGGTAAAGAAACGCACTCTGCCCACAACAAAGAATGCCTTGCTGTGTGAATTGACACAAGCAGGCAGCCAGAACAACCACAAAACCACAGCTGAAATGCAAAGAGTAAGTTAGCTTAGCTAATTACATTGCTAGGCAGAGGATCCCAAAACAACACCCAGCTTACTCTGCTAGCAAGCAGCAGGCCTGATGTTTGCACCCATTTATCACGGGCCTGTGCGCATGGAGTTTGCTACCGTGCTGAGATCCCAGAGGTATTTATGACCTCTGAGCTTTGATCTTCTCTCTCCCAAAACAGGGAGCTCAAGCTTTTCCATCAGAGTGCCTCCAAGTCTCCCAAAACACATTATCTCTTCACAGAAATTCTGTTTATCAAAACAGAGGATAAACAGCAGTAGGCATAATATATGAATTTCCTGACTGTTGTTTTCCAGACCTTGGCATTCCCAGCTGCAAGGTTACTTGAGTGAATCTACCATCCTCCTTGCTATACTTTTGCTTTTAGCTCTTTCCTCCAAACACCCCTATTTGCCACAAAATCAACATTCTGGTGGGGATCAAGAGTGGGAGCTCATGTCTAGGAAGAATAGATGGTATAATTTCTCTCAGATTTCACATTTCACCTACCACATTTCCTGTTGCTGTGGCTGGCTTTTAAGATGCTTCAAATTTTATTTGAGCTAAATTGTACTTTTCAACCTTTTTGTGACCTGCTGGTTTTGTGTTCCTGTTCTACAGCATTTTTCAGTATTAATAAAATTGGTCAGAGACTTTTGAAAGCCATTTTGATTTTTTTTTCTTCAATATAATTAATGACAAAACTGTATTCTTGGAGGGAAAATATGTTTTATATAGGAGTAGAGTACAATTAAACCCTTCAGGAAACATTTAGAAGCTAAATAAGATAAATCTTTTATCAGATAATTCCCGAAGAGCTAATTCCGTTGGGTTATATCCTTCACACAAAACCTTCTGTTTCAAATTCAGCTTTTCTTCATCATTAATTAGGCAATAACTACACTTAAGTATTAATTAGGCAATAACTACACTTAAGAATACTCGAGACAATCAAAAGGGCTTTGGTATTTCTGACACTGAGAGATTAAAGACACTAGTGGTCTAAAGCAGGAACCTTCATTTGAGCTGTTAATAAAGCTATCTTTAGTCTGTCCATTTGTGATATTGCTGTGCTCCTTCTTACCTCATTACCAAGGTATCAGACTGCTTCAAAACCTACATACATTTATTCAGCCTCCATGGTTGTGAGGTAGGAAGCTCAGTGGAGCAATTAAAAGAGGCTGAAACTGCTGTGTTAAAGATTTGTAGGCAGCTAAAGATGAAGATGAGTGCCTAGTGGGATTTTGAAAATGATTTATGGGTTAGGATTACACAGCACCTTGTGTCTGAAACACTAGATGTCTAGCTGCTACTTTAGGTACTGTTCTCCAAAAGCAACTTGAAAGCACACTGTTTATTCAAGTTTTTTAAAGTGGATGCAACTTATCTTCTCTTTCTCTGATCGTCTTTCCTCCTATTTTGCTTTAGTTTGCCTTTCCTCATACTGCCTTCCCTTCCAGAAGTAGTCTCATTTCTCCTCTCTTTGTTTCCTACTCTAACCATTATTTCAGTGAGAATAGCCCAACAAATTGCTCCTCAGCAGCTGCAGTTCAATAAATTCTCTTCTGAGTGGTCTTTGATGGGGCAAATAATCATGAGGCCTGTAGCTGCGGTGTTGAGTCCTTGTGAGTTTCTTACCCTGCATAAGCCTGAGCTAGATCCAATACTGGATGGTTTAGAACAATCTCATTCCTAAACCTGAGGCTTCAGATACTAAGTATTTGGTGTCAGGCATCAGTAGGATTCCTGACATTGTTTGAAAATTGCTTAGTTCATTCATATTTCTAGTTATATTTTCCATGTATGTTTGCCTCAGGAAAATGCTGTTGGACATAATCATACACTTAAAGAGTAAAAATAATGCAAATATTCAAACAATATCAAGATGCAGGTAGTTCTCTTGTAGCTTATTTACCCTGTTTCATTGTAATATTTCTATCAACATTTTTCTGTTACATGCAATTTTCCTTTTCCCCTATGTAGGTGAAGTTAAAATATCTTTCTAACCTTGTCTGCCTGCTTGGAAGTGGATGGTGCTTGATACTGACTTAATTTAGGTGATAGTCAAATTAGTAATGCCATTGTGAATTCTCTAATCAGCTCATGGTGCTTGTGAACCAAATAAGTGATCACAGTCATTAAATTAGTATTAATTTAAGAAAATTAATGACAGGTTCTGAAAGTAAAAATGCAGCCTCAAATCCTGTGAACAAGGTGCTGATTAACCAGTGAAATGGGCTCACAGTTCTCTAAGAAAAATCCATACAAATTGCTAGTACAGGTACTAAATGATAAAATTATTATTGCTGGAATCAAAAGAAATGAAAATAAAATGTAAAGTATTCACTTCTTTCTGCTGTATTCCTGAGATATATACACCCCATAAAAGGTTCTTATACTGAGAGAAAATTTGTCATTGATTATACATTATACACACACAAAAGTAGCCTTATTTAGAGAAATTCTCATAAGGCTGCAAAAACAAATGCTCAAAGGTAAGAAGAAGCCTAATCAAGATTGCTGTGCAACACTCTCTCTTTTTTAATAATGTGAGTGTAATAATTGGAATGCATTAGAGAATTCTATTCCATTATAACTCTTAAGTTTTAGCAGTTGGGTAACAATAACAAGAAAACAGTGATAAGAAATTATACAATTATACAATTAGAGCAAAAATTCTGCTGTAAAGAATTATTTTTGTGGTTAGATGATTGCTTTTTTGTTTTTTTTTTTTTTTTTTCTAATGTTCTTCTAGAATTTAACAGCCAAACAAAACCAAATATTATAGAATTGTACCACTTGAGGTTGAAGAATACCACTAATAAATGCACTCTATGCTGGAGGAATTATCTTTAAGACGTTCCTATTTGTGCATATGTCTAAATAGTATTTGCATTGCCAAGAATAGAAAATCCTTTGCACTATTGTCACTTTGATCAATATTTTTACTCACACCTTTCCTTTAAAAAAAAATCCTTAAAAAGAAAAAGACTGATGTTATCAAATTGGTTTCAAAGGTAATCAGAAGGGGGAAGACAGGTTTCTCAAAGTAATTTTTCTTCTTTCCTTTGAGAAATATATAAATGTGATCTTGGAAAAGTAAAGGTTTAGTTGTACCAAAAATGTTTTCAGTTAGGTAAAAGGCTGTTAAATTTATTATTAGGATTTTTACATCATGTCATATCACCATTGGTTGCACTGAAGTTTGTTATGGTAAAAGAAAAGTCTCGTCCCATTACTAACTATCAAATCATATTAACGAATACCAGCTATCTTAACATAGTGCAAGACTAATAAGATATGATAGAGAATTGTTGCTTTGATAAGACTTTCAAATCGCATTAGGCAAGTAATACCATTGCTTCATGTTTTCTTTGCACTGAAAACTGCTACTCAGTATTCATTTTTTGCTACATTTTTCTATTGGATGGAAAATAATCTTGAAAAACTAGTAATAATTTGGCTAGCAAGCAAGCACTCCCTTAGAATAGCGTGATCTATATACTCACAAACAGATGAGTTTAAGGTAAGAGAACTTGATTATTTCAAAGTCCAGTCTCTAGTATTTTATATTCAAAACTGTGCTTTGGACACAAAGTTCCCTTTTCTCAGCTGATGTCTTGGAAACAATTTTTCAAAAGCTTGATATGACAAAGGTGATGAAGAAAAAACATGCCAGAGAAGGATCTGTTCTAAACCTTCCTAATTCTGTCCAAACTTCTGAGATATGTACCAAAGCAGAGTGTGCAATTCAAATGCACCATTAAATTTCAGCATAGAAGTATTATTATTATATCACTTTTGACACTGCCTATCATAGCATCCTTGAATAACTCAGTAAGTGGGGATTAGAGGAGTGGAGAGCGAGGTGCATTGAGGAATATCCCAGGGAATCATAATCATTGACACAGGGTCTAGTTAGAGGTCACTGATGGTGTTCTCCAAGGTTCAAAACTGGGCCCAGCATTGTTTAACTTGGTGATCAATGACCTGGATGAAGGAGAACATGCCTCCTCAACAGGTTCAGTGACACCACAAAGCTGAGATGAGTGGCTGATACCCCAGAGTGCTGAGCAGCCCTTCAGAAGGATCTCAACAGGTTGGAAGATGAGCAAAAAAGAACTGCTTAAAATTAATCAAAGGCAGATGCAGAGTCCTGAACCTGGGCAGGGTTAACCTCATGGACCAGTACAGCCTGGTGGCAACCTCCTGGAAGGTAAGTCTGCATGGAAGGATCTAAGAGTCCTGGTATTCATGAGCCAGCAGTGTCCTTGTGACTAAGAAGGCCAATGGGATCCTGGGGGACATTAGAAAGAACACTGCTAGCAAGGAGGTGATCCCACCCCTCTACTTGGCCCTGGTAAGGCCGCATCTGGAGTGCTGTGTGCATTTCTGGGCTTCTTAGTACAAGAGAGACATGGAGCTCCTGAAGCAGACCCAGCAGAGAACAACAAAGCTGATTGAGGTACTGGAGCATCTCTCTTATCTCTCTGAGTGAACAGGCCTGTCTAGTGTGGAGAAGAGATGATTGAGAGGGGACCTGGTCTCTATCAGTATCTGAAGGGACAGTGTCAAGAAGATGAAGTCAGGCTATGCTTGGTGGTGCTCCGCAATAGGATGGGGCAATGAGCCTGAATCACAAGAAGCTCCACCTGAATATGAAGAAGAACTTCTTTACTATGTGGGTACTGTGCTGAGACAGATTGTCAGAGAGGTTGTGGAGTCTTCCTCACTGAAGATATTGAAGAACCAGATGGACACAATCCTCTGCCATGGGGTCTGGGTCTAATCATAAATTCTCGTCTCTACTCTTGACTTGTGTTCCTTTTTGTTATTTTGAAGATTTTGAGCGCATCGGGTTAAATATATGCTGAATAGCTTGTGAAAAATTGACACGGGTGAAAGATGGAAAAGTTAGGTATTCCACAATGCTGTCTTCCAAACACATCTATGTGCTGGCGGACTTATCTGTTCTGAGTAGTTCACCCTCACCTATTGGATCACGTAAAGTGCTTGAAGATTTTTGCTGCTGACATTTTTAGCAGGAGCTCATTCATGACACTGCATGTATTCTGTGGAATCAGGATACCAGGAATGAACAGCATCTCAAACACTTCAAAACAGCAATGTGGATATGGCTGTACTTAGTAGTGTACTGATAACTTTTTAGGATAAATTGAATTCAATATTGTAGTTATGACTAAGTATGTGTAGTGTGCACTTTTCTTTGTTCCTTTTTGGGTTCTTCCTTAATTCATTCCTTTTTAAACAGAAAGAATTAGTCATTCCTACAAAAACATTAGATTGAGCATTTTGAGTTTGAGACTTTAAGCCTGCAAGCATTTACAGCATTGTCTGTCATGCAGATACTTATCCTGTACATAAGATATTTTTTATCTTCAAATTTTCGGTTATGTTATTAAAAGCTATTATTGTAATTGGAAAATCACAGAGTGAAAGATTGCATTTTCTACTGATTTCTTTGGGAACCAGGAAATGCCATATGCATTTCTGAATGGTGACAAGACATGAAACAAATGAATGTATTTGAATAATTATCTAAATGTTTTTTAAAAAATATGAGAGATAATGCCTGTATGTTTATTAACTGTGCAATGACGTAGCTTTTTGATTAAGGGTATGATTATGATTTGCTACTTCATACAGTTGCCATTACAGTGTTAAGAAATGTAAGTTAATTTTCCATAGTTAAAGGCTCATAAAACCACACAACTTGTTTGATTTCTTGCCCTGTTCCTTCCTGAGTGATCATCTCATTAAGTTTATTTCTGCAACTTGTAGTCATAAAGTTATTCTTAGTTCTAAATTTTCCTCCAAAGCTGCCACTGCAATAACTTTTGAACATTTCTCATCTATCAAATTGATTATAGAAGTAGGATGGTAATAAGACATACATAGTTTTACTAGTTCCTTGTTGGATTTAGGTCATTTCTCCTGTTTATTTTGACTTTGGCAGCTGTTTGTTTAGTGTTCTTAAAGCTCATTCATCATGCATTTGCTGCCTACTAGGGTGTGAACTAGTTCTGGGACCGCCAATCAAAACTTGGCTATTTTAAGTGCATGATGCTGAATAAGTAGATTGAAAGAAATATCATGTAACTTCTAGCTATATCTGTTTACACTTTCAGGGTTTTTTTTTGCTGCTATTTACATATTTCTGTAGAAGGGAAAGAAGTTAAAATTACCAACAACAACAATCACAACAACCAGCAATAAAAAGAAATTGTATTTAATGATTAATCTCTTCAAGTACTCAATTTTGGCACCAACTCTGCTGAATTGCTTGAATTTTACTGTAAAATTACTATAAATTAAAAATATTCATTAATAGTCAAATAAAAACCTGCTCATTGTCCTCCACTAAGATTCAGGATCTGCCTCTTAATTGAAGGAGTTACCTGTGGAAGTTTTAACTGTAAAATCCTATTTTGTACACTTCTAAATTGCATTTACACTTTGTTGCTGATAAATTTCTCAAAATAGCTGCTTTTCTGCATGCAAGCAATCAGGCATGTTTTGCCTGTACATAAAGTGTTTATAGGATTCTGGTGTGTTGCTCATTAATGTTCAGACTAATATTTGACTTCCTGGTCAATCAAACCAATTAACTGCTTCTACTGGGCTGTATAGCTACAAAATTAAATTTAAAAATTTAGTTTCCTTTTACAGTGTTGGACTGAAATTATCAGAATATTTATAGAGCTCCTGCAAACACTCAGGTCTCTTATTTGAAGAGAACTAGATGGTAAAAAATTCTTTACCTCTCAAGAATACTATCTTCCCTATTAAGTGAAGAAGAATAATTAAAACAATTTGATTTTGATCTTGATCATATGAGCAATGAAAGATGTGGGTGCTGAATGATGAGAAGGGAGGATAGTAATTTTTCTCAGTATTCTGGCTTCATCCTTGCAGCCCAGTACTGGTGTGCAGTTATCTCTTATCATGCTTGGCTCAGTGATAACACACTGTCCCAAGGGAAACCCAAGTCCTTATCTACAGGGCTAATTTTTATCCATGCTGTTCCTAGCTTATACTGAAGCACTGTTTCTTGATACCTCAGGTGCAAAACATTGAATTTCCTTTTTCTGGCCCTCATGAAAATTTTGTAAGTCCAATTGTACATCTGAATGTTTCCTGTTGTTTTAGTTCAGCTTGCCAAGGGGACATTTTGGTCCATCACCCTGACACTAATGTTGCCTTTAAATGGCATCATCCCTCCAATGTCTCTTGAGGAACAATTTGTAACACACGTCTATCTGGACTTTTTCCTGTGGACCTCTACCTTTTCAGTATGATGATCTGTTTTTCACTAGCCAGTACACATCTCTGCAGCTTCACAGCAAGGATGTTATGGGTAGAACACATCAATACCTTGTCTATCTCTCAGCTCTTTCTGCCCCGGCTCTTTGCAAGCTGTATGATGCCATGACACTCAAATAAGTTGTCAGAGAGCTGTCCCGAGCATGTGTAGCCAGACCCCTCAGGGGAGGGACAGACAGAGCCTGTGGGTGCACTTACAGCTCTAGTGTTCACAATTGGGTTTTTTTGGAACAAGCTGGAGTCTTCTGAAAGCTAAGGAAGAACATCATGCCCTATATATGAACTGGGGAAAGCTGGCCAGAAGGGACCATTCATTGTTCATATCCAGACAGGACTTCAGTCAGCAGGTGATGAGTAATTTTATTGTCTCTCACTTCTTTCTGTTGGGTTTTATTCCTCTCTCCTTTTAATTAATAATAATAATAATAATAGAAATTATAATAATTTGCAATAATAATGATCTATTATATTATTAGTCAATTATTTATTAGTAGTTTATTTAGTTTTAACTGTTAAATTGTTCTTAACTCATGTGGTTTACCTTTTGTTTCTCATTCTTCCCACAGGGGAAATATCTGACACTGTTTGAAAAATGGGATGGAACTGCATTTAGACATCTAATTAAACAGTGCTGCTGACAACAGTAAAGAATTGAGGGCAACAATGAAGGTAAAACTCAGTGAAAGCAAACTATTGCATTTTCCTGAGGGCAGAAATTAAGATCTGTTTGTCATCTGATACTGTAGCCTAAAAGTGCTGTCAGGTATGACCATATCCCCAGGTGACACATCCAGACACCTCTTGAGCACTTCCAGAGGTGATTCCACCACCTCCCTGGATGACTTATTCCAATGCCAAATGTGCCTGATTGTTTGCATGCAGAAGGCTGATCTAGAACAGAGCTAAATAATAAAGTAGGAGCTCATCAAAAGGCCTCAATGGATACACCTTGGGCAGTACAAGAGCCCAGCCAGGGCTACACCCAGGATGAACCCAAAATGGTCACAAAATGGACAATTAGTCACGAGGTCTCACACTTCCATAAGCTTTGGTCTACTGGCAGACCGGAGCCAACTGCCCAATCACAGCTCCAGGCTATGAAGTTCCATCCTACCTGTTTTTCTATCTTCAATTCACTGCTGTCCACACTCTCTGGGCCTGTAGCTTTCAAAACTGTCCTTGGGCAGGAAAAGGATTGTTTTGTCTACCCACCATGTGAAGAGAACTTGTCAACCCCCTATATGAAGCTCAGAGCTACACACCAAAGCAGCACAGAATCTGAAAAACATAAAAGCCAAAACTTAAGGCATAATTTCCACTCTTTTAGTGATTTTCTTTTTTCCTAATATCTAATCTGAACCTTCTCTGATGCAATTTAAGGCCCAGGGTTAAAGCACTTCAAGAGAATCTCTCATTAGTGTATGAATTGCATTCATCTCTCAAAAAAGACCCCAAAACTTGAGTAGTCATTGGGGTTGAGATCTTGATAACTTAAGTCCTTGGAGTTTTGCCTCATCTGTCTGAATTCCTGTTTTGCTAAGTAAGACAGTCACTACTTAAGACCCTCATCCCATAAGAAGGTCAAAATACCCAACTAGAATATTTATTGAGAGCAAAGGGTGAAGTTCTCTGCTGATTTAGCATGTCTGAATGCTGAAAGCTACAAAAACGCATATCTGCATGCATTGCAGTATTGATGTAGGATTGTTAAATAAAATTGAGGAGAGGCAATATCAAATGATCTAATTCCACAATTATTTATTGTTGTGGGATATCCCTGAGAGCAGACTGGGAATACATGTGAATAATAAAGGGACAAGATGCACATACACGCACACAACCCCTGAGTTATTTTTTGTGATATATTTTACTGGAATTCACATCAGGGCCATCACAATGGTAATCTGTAACACACAATGTGCAGCTGGTGAAGCCCATGCCCAGAGGCTGCATTGATAGTCTTTGTTGCTCACTCACCTTGCTAATGTGAAAATGAGAACTGTGGGGTGAATCCTAATAGCTTCTGTCAGGCCTCTTAGGATGAGTGTTTGTATGACTGCATTGGCTCCTCATTTATCCTTGTTATCACTCCCTATTCATTTCTCTCTTGCCTTTGAAGGTGAAATCCCTTATTCTCTTTCATCTGAGTTGACAGTAGCGCCAAAGCTTTCTCTCTTGTGTTAAAAAATTCTTCTTTTTAGAGCATGGAGAGATTTCATCAGGAAAAAATATAAACCAAAACAAAACTGACTTTTTGTGTAGGAATGCCATTAACACACAGTTAATTGCATAGTCAGTTTTTCAAACTGATAAGATATTTAATCCTTTGGGTTTTTCTGCTGATTTGGCATGGACATAAGTGTTTGCAGTGTTTAGTTTATATGGAAAATTTGCAAAGTAAAAGAAATTACTTCCAATTGATGGATTCTTATTTATTCACAGCTAAAAATATATCGATAACTGTGTTATCTTTTTTAAGTGTTCAGACTTTACACATTTTTAAGCACTGCCTTATTTCTAGGAAGACCTATGGCACGCCTAGCAGCTTATAGGATACAGATGATCAGATTTAATGAAAACTGGAGTTCCATTTTTGCCCTTTGGTTCTCTGAATCAATGCACTCTGTGAGGAATTACTTACATTTCTGAGACACATAGTCTTCTGCTTGTCAACCTTGTAAAACCGGCTCTTTGATTCATGAAAACTATAATATACACCCTTCCCAAACTTTGTTACACATCTTTCAGCTTGGCTGAAAATTGCTTGCTGAGTTTCTATGTTGCTCTTTGCAGCACACAGCTAGGCAAAAAATTACGTGACCTACCAGTAATGCCTTATAACCTCTGATAATGGTAGAGAGCAGATGAAAATATGACTTTGTTGCTGGGCTAAGTTTATTTGTAATTACTTTGTCTCACTAGAGAGGCCTGCATCTAATGCAGTCAGTAAATGAGACTTTTTACAAAGGAAAATAAAAAATAAACAAATTTTTCATTTTAAGGTTTCTACAAAGTGAGTAATATGAACATATTTTTGATATACAATACAAGAATTCAATGCAATACCACCTCACTTAAAAAAAAAAAATCCTAAGAGTTTTTTTAACACAATCATGATGGATACGGAAAATCTCTATCAAAATAATTCTTTTTGTGATGGTTCCTCTGATAAAATAAAGGCATTTTTGTTCAGGATATAAGCATAGTCGAAGACTTCAAGTTCGTGTTAACAAATTACTGTCCAAGTTGCAACAAGTACTACTGTCCAAATTACTACATTTACCACCAACAATGGTGGCAGACATTCTTACAGCAATCACATTTTTCAGTCCACTGATCTATTCCTATAGAAAAGGAAAGAATGCCCATACTGACACACACAGTGGATCAAGAAGAGTACAAAGAGAGTTCTTCTGCATTCCTTGAGATTCACAGTTCTTCAAAAAGCAGAAGAGTGTAGCTATGAATTGAGCTAAAAAGGCTGAATTTCCCTACTCCAACACTTCAAACTTGATTCCTGTGGCAGTTAAAATAGTTTGTCTTTATATACTTCTCTCTTGCTGCAGCTGATGGATGTTCATCAAACTTTTGTGTATAAAAATGCAGCAATGCTTAGAAGCAGGGACAGAAAGTTTATACCTTGGCTTTAACCATGCAAATAATCAGAATATATGATGAAAATCATAAATTTTAACTTCAAAACCAGCAGAAACTCTGACCGTAAGAATAGCAGTAATAAAATATATTTTTTAATCTTTGTATAAAACCGTATTAGAATAGGGATGCCCTTCAGTTGATAATATTGTGACTATGGGTGCTGTCATGGACAGAATGGGAGCTTCAGACAAATTTATTAGAGAAACCCTCCAGATGAATCACAAGGTGAAGAAAAACCTCCCTTGCTTTTCAAACTGCTTCTCAGAGAGGAGTCTAAGTGTGGCTGGATCCAATCTTAGTTCCAGACTTAGTGGTTTATGTTTAAAAGATTACATTGGTGCAATTGAACCTTTAAGCAACTTTGTCCCAGAGGATAATCAAATATAATTATATAAATACAATTATTTATTTATTTAAATTCATTACCATAGTGACCATGTTTAGATGAAAGACTTTTATAAGAATTATTTACTAAACAGTATGGATAGTTGTAACTGCTAGCACAATGCAATACTTTTCAAGCAATATTGCAGCAAATATATTAAAGAAATTATATTGAAGCAATTATATCAAAGCTACCAAAAGAATTAATAAATAGTGATTGATATTACTCACCTAGGTGAACAACTGTGGATAAAACTCTTTTGCTTGACCTTGAGAAATAACTTTGAGGAATGTCCCCACTCAAGGGAATTATTTTCATACTCATTTGAGAGGTATGCTGGAAGTCCTCATCATGAAACTGTGGTGTTTTATAATATAGTGATTGCATGGCAGGCATATACATTTCAGGATTATGTGTTGTGAGGCCTATACCGTAAAATATGCTGAAAAAATTATCAGCTATGGCTACTTCTGCTTAACATTTCCGACTCCCACTTCATATCAAGGACTGCACATCCCTTCTGGTTCCAGCCTCAGCCAGGGAGATCAGCCTTGCACATCCTGTAGGTGGGTCTGATACTTTGGTCAAACTGGTTGTACCATTCTTCATCACTAAAACAGGTGATCATTTTTTGCCATCTTATCACTGGTCAGCAGACCCTCCTTGCTCAAGCCATCATTGATAACTTGTAAACAAGATAGAGTTGGAACTGCCTAGGCAGAGTGTCCTACTATGATGCAAAAAGATACTCGTCCATTTATACAGTTAGAAATCACAGAAATCATAGAACCATAGAATTGCAAAGTTTGAGTTGTCTTGAGTTGGATGGGACTTAAAGATCATCTAGTTCCAATCTGTCTGCTATGAGGAGCAATGAATCATTTAATTCTGTTTTCAGTCAGAGTAACTGCCATATGAATACAACTGAAATGGTATCCCTAACGTATTTAGTCACAAAATTGTTAGAAAAGTTAGAGGTAGGAAAAACCTATTACAATATTTAAAAAAATTTATTGCTGCAGCAGGATTTTTTTCCTGCTAGAATTGTATTTTTAGTAGAGTGAAGGATTAAAAGTCTTCCTTATCTCATACATATCAGCAAGCACTATCTGGAAATAGCATTTGTTTTTCAGATTAAATATTTTTTTCCTTCAATTTATCTTCTAATAGTTCTTTAGAAGAGTACGTTTGTCTTTGTGTATGTTAATCATTTATTCTTTGTTCAGGGTGTCAGATTATAACTATGTTTCTCTTTTGCCTTTGCTTAAAACTCCAACACATTTAGGCTGAGTTTCTTAGAGGAGCTTTTGAAAGATAGAGGTACATATCCACCTATCTTCAGAAGATTAATGGGATTTGGGCAAAAAGCATCTAGTCTTCATTCTCTACTTTTGAGGTAAAGTACTTTCAGCACATTTAATCCATATTAAAATTTCTCGCTGGACTAATTATCTTTCAGCATCATGCAATATGCAATTACAGTGACATTTCATGTTCATATGAATCATAATTATCTTCCTATCTCTTATCTCCCTATGACTATGGGCTTTTGCATATACTTTTCATCATTGGAAAAGATGATTTTAACTGTTATATGTGCATTTTAATACTGTGTCAGTATATCCATTAAGAGATAGATATAATTATTCCCACACAGAAGTAATTGCATTGATGTATTTTTAAATATTTTCTCAGAAGAAAAATCACATCTCTTTTACTAAATGAACCTTAACATGAACATACGCATTTGATTTACCTCTCCAGAGTAAATTTCTCAAACAACATTGATTTTCCCCTTGATTGCAGTGTAGTATTGGTTGCCTACTACTAACTGTCTTTGCTTCTACATATTCGCATACCTATTGAGAAACTTCTAATTTAATGTCAGTCCTTCTGCCATCATTTCAGGAAGTCAGGTCAGGCTTCACAGGAAGTTACAGAGCCATGGCCAGTGTCGGGTGTAATAACAAGAGCTTTTTTAAGTTTGTTAATATCAAGAGGGGGTCTAGAGAAAACATTGGATCAATACTTGTTGAAGATGATCATATAACAAATATGCATGGAGAAAATGTAGGGACCTTCAATGTGGGTTTGGTTTGTTTTTTTTTTTCCAGTCTTTATAATACCAGTAGAAGTTGAGCCACCTGGTCCTGGATTCAGTTAATGGGAATGGTTCAAACCTGTGTCAGAAGAGGTTTAGACTGGGTACCAGGAACCATTTTTCTACCCACAGAGTGGATAAACCCTGAAACAGACTTCCCTGAGAGATGGTCAATGTTCAAACCTGTCAATGTTTAAGAAGTATTTGGACAATGTCCTTAACAGCATGTTTAAACTGTTGGGCAGCCCTGAATTGGTCAGGCCATTGGACTGGATGATTACTATAGTTCTTTTCCAACTGAAATGTTCTAGTCTATTCCATAAATAAACTGTTTATGACTCAGTTCCATTCCCTGCATTTACAAAGGATATTGTGGATAATATTTCATAAGAAAAAATCATTGTAAAATTCTCATATTCTCACTATGGTTATTAAAGTTATATTCCTTAAGCCACTGTTATCACTTTCTAGAGACCATTCATCATTCACAAGCAGTATATAAAACAGATGTATTATTTAAAATATGTAGTCCAAAACTACCTTCTAATAATTCCCATAGTATTTTGTCAGTTCTCAATGTCTGTTATACTTAAACAATTCTTTGAACTACTTGTCTGGGATGCAATCTCCTCATTTCTCAAAAAAGCATATTCTGCAGTTTGAGAGTCATTGATCTCATTATTTTGAAGCTTAATATCCTTGAAGATGTCTCAGCATATATCAGGAGCAATTCCTTGAGTTGCAAAGTTATCTCCCTGAAAACGGCCTATATAACCCTGGAAGCTAGCTGACCCTGTATTACAAATTCTATGAGCAGTCACTGTTTCCTGGCTGGTTCATTTCTTTTATCACTAGTCTCTCTAGCCTTCTGATATCCTCTGTCATCTGTGAACGTTTTTAAAGCTTTTTGCAATGTTTTACTTGAGGAGAGAAAAGGATGATACTACACAGGTATTTTAGGAAAAAAATCTGGAAAAGGATCTACAGTAGGCAAGGATTTAATGTGTAGACAGAGCAGGAGCAGATGATCTATTAGCTCTTCTGTCAAGTCATAACGTTTTTAGGCTTTTATCTTTCAACAAAAGTCCAGCTGCATCTGTATGCTCAGTTAATGGGAAATGTCACAGCCAGTGAGAACGAAGAAAATCTCTTCTATGACTTTGCAGAATTTTATGAAGACAGGAAACTTAAATAGGTTGTTTTGGTTTTGGTTTCAGATGGCAATCATCAGTTAGTGATGACAACATCTTATTTAATGAATTTCAAGTCTTGACCTCCATATAACATTATTCATCAAGGTAAGCTAAGAAGCATTGCAGCTTTCCAGACAAAGAAGCAAACAAAATAAACTTTCATAGATAATTTCTCTACAGGTTATGAGCAGATATCTTTTGTTCTGAACCCTAACACCAAAATTATTTTGCATCCTCTGCCTTGTATTACTTGTATTCACAGCATAAGAAAGAAGTATAATTGAGAAGTGTGGCTTACCATTGGTAACCTGACTTTCTTTCTTATATTGGAAGTATCTTCCCAAATAACCTGAGATGTTTTTCAGTTCCTGGAGTAAAACCAGTGGTATAAGCATGAATAATAATGTGAATATTTCTAAAGAAGTCATTGCACCCCTATAGTTTACAATTCTGGGCTTTTCACTGAAGTTCTAAAGACTCTGTATGAATCATCAACTAAACTTGCTTTCAAATAAAAACCTGCACTTCAGGCATGGGAAAAAGTCTATGTCTACTACTATTAGGACCTTTGCAGAAGACTTAAGGAGGTAGAGATGTGCAGCAAGCCACAACAGCCGTACTAGATTTTGTATGGAGGTCTTGAGAAACCCATGTGTTATCATGAGTCACCACAGTATAACCTTATATATAGCAGTGCATAAGAGATTGTGCTGAAATACTCACTGTTATAAAATATGGGTTGTAGATATGTGCAGCTAAGATTGCTGTAGTGGACATTAAGAGATAATGTTATTTTCTGCCAAAACAAGCTGTGTAGTTGTGTTTGTTACACCAGAGAAGCCACTGCATAGGGAAAATGACAATTCCCATGGATGGGCTCTGCACATCATGCTGTGGCTGTCTACCTGAGGTCCATCTGGTGCTAAATGAAAATATCTAAAGAGATGGAAGATATACTCATTATTTCTATTTCTTTCTTTTCTATATCTTCTTAATAAAGCAATTCTACTACAGTATTTGCTGCCATGCTTTTTCTTTTGGGATCTGATAACAATCCTGTGCTTTTGTCCTCCTGATATGGAGGAAGATGCTGGAAGATGTCAGATGCTACCTGACATGCTGGAAGATGTCAGGTAGAAAATTAATGGATAAATGATGCAACAGTTAATATTCATTAAATTTTTCACTATTCTTGCTGTGCACACACTAACTGCCTCTTTCTTTATTTTACTGTGGCAATCATGAGATAAAAGATGCTTTTGTTTTCCAAAACAAAGAACAATGGCAAAAAATAAGCTGAAATTGCAAGTTCAAATTTAGTGCCTAAGATTTTATTTAACTTGCTAAGTAAAAAGCAGACAAATCTTGTTCGTCTAGTCAAAAGTTCCCTTATAAGTTGCAGTAAGTATGATTGTAGAATAATAGAATAGTGATTAGCATTCTGTTTATGTTATAACAGCTAGAAATGTTCAGTACTTCTGTTTAAGCGAAGCTTAATACTCCATCATACAAATTATAGTATCTTCTGCATAGTGCTTGTACAGGGACTTGACAATTTCAGAATGGACTGTGATAATCTAATTAGCATATCATTAGGTGAGGTGCAGTTTGCCCAGCCCACTTTCCATTCTTTTAAATAAATTGCTATTAGTATGGTCTCTCCTAAAACCAACTACTCCAGTGCTACTTGTTGAAGAAAGTAATAAATTATGGGACTTTTTAGTGTTGCTAAGTAAGCATTTATTTTTCCTTTCTCTTCTCACTTTTCCCAATGAAAAGCTCACTGTAGAATAATTTTGTGAGTTTGTAAAATAAATCTACATTTTGTACTAATGTCCATAGGTCCTATTTTTTTGACCTTTATTAAATAGCTCACTCTCACTTTACTAGTCAAAGGTGACGAAGAAGAAGCTAATGAGCTACACTGTCAGTCTGGCAGATGGAAAAATAACAAAGAAACTAGATGAAAAGCTGCTCAAGCATTAAATATTCTAAAGCTTTTATTGTCCTTCATTTAGCTCATAGCAAACAATTTGATGTAGTTTGACACGGCCTGCAAATTTGTTCTTTGCTAAATCTGCACACATTATCATTATAGAACACAGACTACTTGCAAAGTCAAGTGGCTTCCAAAAACACATTTCTTACACTGAAGTAGCAATTATCCTAATTTTGATTTATTGTTCATTGTTTATTTATGTTCTGTTTTCTCATACTTACAGACCAATAAATAATGTTAGAACATGTGACACATGAGACATACTTTATTCTTCCCTTCAGCTGCAGAAACCAGAAAGCAGAATAATTCTTTCAAAATTCTAAATTTGCAATTCAGTTTTGGCTTTCCTTTTTATTTTTTTTTTTTTGTTAGTATGTGTTTGGGCTTTTGTGTTTTGTTGGTTTGTTCCCTCCACAAATTTATATAAAAACAGCCAGATTCTCAGAAATTTTTTAGATAACATCACTTCTGAAAGTTCATAGATTCACAGACTCATAGAAAGTTTGGATTGGAAGACACATTCAAAGGTCAGCTAGTCTAACTTTCCCACAAAGAACAGGGGCACACTTAATTTCAATAAGGTTGCACAGAACCACATTCAACTTGATCTTGAACGTTTCTGGGGATGGAGGCTTCCTTGTCTCTGGGCAATTTGTGCCAGTGTTTCACCATCCTCTGTAAGAAAATTCTTCCTTATACCCAGTCTAAACCAAGCCTCCTCTATTTTAAAATCATTACCTGCACTAAAACATCAGTTCTCATCTTTCTTATAGACTCCCTTTAAATACTGAAAGGCCTCAACTTGTCACAGTGAAAACTTAAAGTAAGAAATGTCATATATTAAAAGTCCCTTTCTTTAATTCTGATAATAGGATAGATTTTTTAAAATGTTTTTTAGTGTTTTGTTAAAAATATTTTTCTTTTTGTTTTCTTTAATTTCTACTTCTTTTTTTTTTCTTTTTTTTCCCTAGTAAATGAAACGAAGTTTTAAAATAGAAAAGTACTTGGAGGTTGATAAAAACTGGAGGTTGTTAAATTCCTGCAGTGTAAAAACTTTTGTTCTTGTCATATAACATGGTGACTGTGATAATTATACACAATTAGTTATTGAGGTAGTCCCTATTGAAGGAACCACAATGGTCCATATCTATGGAGCTGGAGAGTGTAAAATTATTTCTACTGATCATTCAGGGTATTCAACAAGTTGTAGAAAGTCACTTTTCATTAAAATGAAATTTATGGCATGTATTGAATCCACCTCAGAAATAATAAAAACTTTCACCAATGAGAATATCTTATTGTCAGAAATTATTTGCATGGGAGGCAACCTAAAATAGGCAATTCAAAGAGTGCAACACCAATCAAAAATATGTTTGATTATACTGTATTAGGGAGTAAGAACAAAACTATGGATATCTTCCTTTCCTATTTCAAATAAACCTATTTTTTTCTCCCACAATTTAACTTTTTCAAAGAACATTGATGCTCAAAAGAGAGGGCAACAACACTACTTTTAGATATATGGTACAATATCCCTACAAAATCCTAAGTTTTAGCCAGTGGACTCGCTTGAGGAAAGAATATAATCATGGAATACTTTGGGTTAGAAGGGCCCTTAACAATCATTTTAGTTCCAACCCCTGTACTGTGCTCAGATACCCCTCCAAATAGACCACGTTGCTTCAAGCCTCATCCAGCCTGGCCTCAAACACTTGCAGGAATGGGCCACACACATCCCATGTCTCATTACCCTCAAAATAAAGAATTTCTTTCTGATATCGAATATATAGGTATCTTTCAGTTTGAAGCCTTTCCTCTTTATCCTATTACTGCATGCTCTATTAAAAAAAAAGTTTTTCCACCTTTCATGTAGTCTCCTTTCAGGTACTGTAAGATCACAATTATGAACCTTAAAAGAGAAAGGTTGTAACGGTAAGATGATTAAAATTTATACCTAAAATTTGCACACGGATATTGTACTATACTGGAAACCAGTGTAAACATTTAAATGCAATCTATTATTAATTCAAATGTGCATGAAGCTTAAACTGGAATCTTAAACCTCATAATGTCAGAAGTATCTGATATCTTCTTCAGGTGTTCAGTTTTCATGCAATCTAAAGTAAAGACCTTACAGAAGTAGAAACAGAGAGAAAAAATCTGGTTCTCAAATGTTTTCCTCTAAGATATATATTTCACTTCTCATAATATTTTGGATGGACCTGTGAAAAAAAACCCCCAAACTTTAAAACTTATTGAATATATATTAATATTTATTTTAATGACAGCTGTCCAGATATATGTTTAGAACTTCCATTTTTTCACTGTGCTTTGATGTTTGTTTTCAGAAATGTTGAGCAATAAAAATAAAATTCCTGAAGATGTGGCCATATAATAATCAAAATGAGTGATGTCAGACATCTATAAAGATACCAAGACATGTAAGTAAATAACACTTCAGTGTCTAAAGACTCATATGCCATTGCTGTAATTTATTTTTTTTCTACTCACCCCTGACACATCATCCCCAGGAAAGGTGGACAATGAAAAGAAAAGTCTGAAAACGTGGCAAAATTGAAAGCAATTGATCATATAGGTCTCATTTAAAGCACATACAAATTTATGCAAATGTATATCAGACTGGTACGGGCAAATTCCCAGTGTCATTCTCATCAATGCTTCTGACTCATTCCATTACCCAAGAAGGAAGGCCTAAATCCAAACCTAATCTCTGGTTTGAAAATCTGCATTTCTTCTTGAGAGAGGATCAGATTTCCTTCCTAGCCCGTCACTCCCTATTGCAATCCCAATGTAATATATAATGGTAGTGCAGAATAGTTTGTAAGCTAACCACAAAGGAAATTATGTCATCTAAGTCTCTTCTGAACATCTGAAAAAAAAATTGCTCCTACAATATCGCATAATTTGTCATCCTACGATCAATCATTAAATGGTATATTATGACTAAACCTTAAAACTCTCTAAGAAAGTTGTGGAAGAATGCTTAATTCCCTCATAAAATGTGGACTGAGATACAGAATGAAGTGAAGACATAGGGGAAAGAGAAATGTTAATAGTGGGAATTGCAAAGCGAGCAGTGTGATCTATCTCAGCTAAAACAGCAGAGATTTGAGGAGATAAGACTGACTGCTGTCCTACCTGCCGTCCCCTATTAGCCATTTTAGTGTAGTGAGTGAACCAACTCTCCACGTATTCCTCTAAGGCACAGCAAACCCTGAAAATATTCATTACAGCACTCTATCTGGAAATAAGCACAACACAAAAGACTTATCAGTTTAAATATTGTAATGGTTCAGTCTAGAAACAACTGAACAGTTAGAGTTTCACTAGTGAAAAATTAAATTAATGTTTTTGTGACTGCACTTCAAACATAGATACCTATTTGTCACCTGTAAACATTGATACTGAAAGCACCTGTTACCTCAGAATTATAGTCAATAACTTAATATTTCAATGTTCCTCAATGTTCAATGTAATATCCTACTCTTACAATCAGAGACAATTATTAACCTGAGATATTTTTCTGCATCAAGTAATGTACATGACAGATTGATGTCTGACAGATTTTGATCACACAGCCTCTGATTTTCATTAGTGTTAGTGCCCTGTTGCTTAGATGTTCTCCATTTTGATATGTTTATACATCTCAAAGAAAATACACCTTCACTTTTGTTATTTAAAAAAAGTGGAAGACAGATAAAAGACATTACAGCTGTTGAATCTCAGGAATTTGGCAGAAATTGCACAGCATCTTCTGAATACTAAGATGCCAGTACAAATAACACTTCAAGGTAATTCTATTTGGAGGTCTAGGAGTGTCAGGTACTGAATATTGTAATTACTCTAGCTAATGTGGATGATTAAATGAAAGTTTCTCTGGAGTAGACTTCAAAAAACCTATTATGGCTTTGGTATAAGCTTTGGTATTGCCTTTCCTCTTTGGAGATGAAGATTATGGAGGGATATCATATATATATATAGAGTAGATTACATACATTCAGGTTTAACTTGATACTTTTCCCAAGGGATACTAAGACACTTGTGGGAGGTTTTTGTCAAGTTTTCCGAAGTGTATATCACTTACACAGCATTTATGATCACAAAAGCAACAATAGATATGCAGTCTAGAAATCTGCAGATTTGTGACATAAAATAACATTCACTTCCACCTGCATAATTGTAGAAGCCCAGAAGATGAGGGGCTAATCTGTGTGTCTCAAACACCAATAGTTGTGGAGTCAAGCAAGGACTGCATAAGAACGTGCCATGGAAACAGGCAGGAAAAAACAGGGTATGGCTGGAGAAGGGTGCCATATGGGTGTGGGGCAGCACTTTCCAGTGTCAAGTGGCCTGTCCTGGCTCCTGGAGATAAGCACAACAAGGTACATTGCAAGATCAGGAAAGAGTTGAGTAGCAGGCAAGACCGGTAATGGAGGACATGAGCACCAAAGATCCCTGAAGTCCTTCTGTCAGTTTCCAGTAAGGTCTAGAGGAATGGACAATGCATGCTAACTCTAGCATAGCAAATGGGAACCTAAACCCTGGGACAGGGAAATCTTATCCATAAAAAGGGACCCCCACAAAGCCTGGGTGGTGACCCCCAGGACCCTGGACATCCTGTTGGCCAGATCAACACTGGACCCAGAACTGATGATCTCCTTTCCTCTTTCTCTCTCTCTCCCTCCTTTTAATATTTGTCTCCCCAAGCCCCCACCAGAATCAATGGAAATCTTCAATGAAGGAATTGAATTTCTTTAATGCATTGAAGACTACACTTGAAATTTATGCAACTTCTGAAGAAGCTATTTCATCATCAGAAAACATTGGATCAATTCTGGAATTTGAAGATCATAAAGCTTCAACTATAAAATAGTAAGTAATGCAATGGATTTTTTTCCTAGCTCAGAAAGCTCAGGGTAGGTACTATTTATTTTGAATTGGAGTCAGATGCTGTATTACGGGTGTCTAACTGGTGTATTGCAATTTCTAAGCAGCAGAGTCTGTCCTACTTGGTAAAGTTGTAGTTCTCATAGCAGGCAGTAATGATGCTTTATACTCAGTAAGGAAAATTAGGTACCTCCAGGGAGCAATTCTAAAAACCTAGGCAAGTTATCAGTCTTTCTCTATTGGCAGCATAGAAAAATGCATTATTCTACAATGATTCAGTAATTCTGTAGTCAGAATGAAGCCTCCCCAAAAGCAAAGCACTGTGTTGGGATAAAAGTGTCTGTAGTCTTTGAGGTTTATTCTGCAATATATAAAACTCAAAAGATAAAATAAGGCAAAGATAGGATTTATTCTCCAGAACATATTTTCCCCAAGTGTAGTTCTTAATACTCTCAAATAGTCTTAAAGAAATAAAGATTTAATTAATGATCCATAGCTGATTAATCCCTCAATTAAAACTGTTCCATATTGTACTCACGTAGCATGCCTCTCTGAATCTTAGGTGACACAAAGTGATTTGAAAAGATGGTGTATGAACCATTTCTTTGCAGATGCACTCCACAAAGACAACACAGGGACTTGTACTTCTAAAATAAGCCTATAGCATAAACAGTATATGTCATTAAATCAGGTTTAATAAACAAGATTTCATATTCAAATGTTAGAGTCCTAGTGAAGACTATTGTTAGGAGGAGTGAAAAGCAACTCTTCTGCACATACAGATTGAGCAGAAAAGAAAGAGTGCCAGTGGGATAAATTAACTACTAACCTCTCCTGGCTGCTCTCAAGCTTATCAAGGAGGACCACCAGAGCATCAAAGTCCCATCTCCACAAGTGCAGGGGAACACACAGGCAGGATGAAAGGCAAAGAAACCCTAACTACAAACTCCCAAGAAGGAACATCTGGTCCAGGCTCCTCACAGAACTTTTCCAAGACCAGCAGATCCATTGCTCAGGTGTAAAACCCTCCAAAATAATGAGAGCAACCCTCTGCAACACCTTTTTGGACTAAGAGGTGGTTATTGCCCTTAGGTGTTAGACACAATATAGGTTGCAGGAGAACAGAATGTTGGTATTACATGAGTTGTTATGGGATGTGTGTGGGAGGAACCAAAGGTGACATAATGGAGGGATCTACATCGTTTGTGGAAGGAATTATGGTGGGCAAATTAAGAGACAAGGAAATAAAAAGGTCCAGTCACATGTATGTAGGGTCTTTTCTGTACAATCTAGAGACATCCTGCACCAGATCACTGCAGTCTGTCCTTTCTTCTCATTAGGTTCTACTTTCAGTTATCTTTCCAGCTATAGGCTCTGAAGCCCATGTGTGTATGTGTTTATGATGGATCTGAGTGCCAGTCAGTGGAGTCAAAGCATTGGTCCAGATGATCTGTGTGTCCATGGTGGCAGCAACTGGAGAGACCTGAGTGAGTGAAACCTAGTGACAGGCACCAGGCTGGTTCCAGGGGTCAAAGCCACATGTCCCTGTCATGCAATACCTGGAGTGCATGACTGAGGACAGTGGGGAAGAGCAAGCCAGGTGAGCTGGTAAGTAGGTGAGGTGGTCTGGTTTCAAGAATTCTCTAAAGGTAAGAACACAAAGTTGGAACGTGCTGTTGGGGATCAGAGGAGTCCAGCCACTGATGGCTGTGGGTGCATGTGATTTTGTGTATGTGCAGATGTGGCAGGGTAAGACAGTCCACTGGGTTGCAAGTGCAACCACCAGGCATACCAGAAACCGAAGCTTAGCTGCTGGAGGGCTCTATAATGTACATATAAACAAACATGCACAAACACATATGTGGACTATTTTTTCATACATCTATTCCAGCTTAGCAGGGTGGAGGTGCATTACTGACACTCCATACTGGCCCCTTCTCCTGCTCAGCCAGAGAGGCTGGCACTGCCTGTGCTCGTGAGTGCTCTGTGTGTGCACCTGTGCTCTCTGTGTGGCCAGCCATGTATACATGTGTGTATGCTGCACACAGAGTAAGCTGTCTACTACTAATACACACCCAGCCGTGCTGCTGGAGAGACCAGCTCTTCAATCAGACTAGGAGGAAAAAAACCATAAACATAGGTGGCCCAGCAGATGTAGGAGGAGCAATCTCCTACATTCCCAGATGTTTCCAGATCAGATAATCTCATCAGATCTTAATCAAGGTCAGAACTGCTTCTTCATAGTTTATTTCTGCAGTGGTACCAAACTGCAAGATCCAAATTAGAGAATCTCTACCTGCAAATTAGCATGACAGTTTCTGTAAGCAATCTAACCTGGACTCTTAGCTGTTAGGCAGGCAATGCAGACTAAGCAGTTTGTTGGTTCATGCTGTTTCTCTGAACTTCATGAACTCTCAGGGGAGGAATGCGGAAGTTCTCTTTCTGCTCCCTTAGTACAGCTTCAGAGATCCCCATGAATTTAGACTCAGAATTTTGCCACCACTGCTCCACATACCCTTTCCCTTCCCTTCTTGTGGAGAACATGTGTGTATGACTGTCCATAACAAATATGGGGGAAAGAAATGCTGAATTTGCCACGATGGGAAAGAAGAAAAAGTGTTAAACTCACTGCAGAACATCATTACAGTGTTTGTGGCAACTGCACAGTAATGCTATAATATGGCTGATGAGAGTGGAATTCAGAAAAAAAAATAGATGAAAAAGTAGTCAGAGATCTCATTTAGCTAAATAGATGTGCTAAAGAATTCTCTTTTACATGCAGCAGTAGGAACACTAAAATCCTTCATGTGAGGCAGAAAGAAGGGGCACAAGTCCAAGCAGCTGAATTTGGGGTAGTACCCAGTCACTAGGAGTTTCCTGTTCAGACACTGGCTGTGAACAGGAGGAGGGAAATCCCAGGAAGAAGAAATTGAATCCTAGGCTGTAGGTAGGGTACAGACAGCCCCAAAGCCCAGCTGGACAGGGATAGTCAGGACTGGTGATGCCCTCAGAACCCTGGCACTGGAGTAATATCATGACTGCTATGATAAGTAACACATTATTAGCTAATTAATTAGTTATATAATTTATATGGTACAGAAATGAGTGAAAATGATTTTTTTGTCAAGATAAATCTGCATTTCTTCCCTATTAATTCTATTGTAATGAATAATGCAGCAGGAGAGATTCTAATTATAGAATGCCTTTAATTTGGATAGATTTCATACATTTTTTCCATCTTATTAACCCCAGCACTCTTTTCTTGATGTGGAAGGATAATTTACACTCATTCTTTTGTTTAATTGTGCCACTTACACAACAGGTGCTCTCTGTAGTAGTTCATACCATGTGCAGATCAATGCTGTGTCAGTGTTGAACACTTCTATATTTAAATTCTTAATAATACATACTCCCTTGTTACATTAAAATGTAGGAAGTAAGAAGCCTGCCTGCAAATTTGATAGCATTTGGTCATGCAATGTTCCCCTTTTTCCAGCTCATGAATAATCTTTAATTAGATATCATTACAGGATGGACAAAATTTTAGGATTATGCCTGAGATAATGAGCACGAAACTACTTTATGTGTCTAGTCCAGAAGGACAATAGCTCCTCAAAACCTTGTGGCTTATTTTCTCAGGGCTGAAGTCAAAACAAGTCATCTGCAAATAAATTTTATTTTAGAGCGACAGAACTGTTTCAAATGCAGCATTCAGTGCTCAGAAGTTACCGCAGCCTTTGACCCTAATCTTCCTTTTATCCATCTTTTTGATACATCCTGCTGAAAATAGTCATCCTGCTACTCTGTGTCACTAATTTTTGGTGTGAAGTTATTACTTGACTTTGGCAGTGTTTGTCTATTTTTTGTCAAGTGTGTTAACAGGAGTATGGGAGAATGTACCAGCTAAGCTGGGGCACAGTGGTCCTGACCCAAAAACTACTGTGCATCAAGGAGCCAGTGATCCCCAGAACAGCTGACCTGAATAAGTGCAGGTCTGTTCTGTGTTGTACACACTTGTGGTCTGCTAGAAGAACTTCACTGATTAATTGTAATGGGAAATCCATATGCAGCTCCCTCTTGACCCCTGTCCTTTCTGCCACCTCATGTATCTTCTTATCTTGAGGGTAAGCAGCATGTTTACATAGAATGCTTCTCTGCTTGAAAATAGAAATGATGAATGGAGCTGTTTTTGCTAATGAGGAAATATGGTAAAACCTCTAAAGATAACAGTGCTGTCAAACAGCACAGAAAGGATCTGTGCAGAATGCCATGCTCTGACCACTGGGATACTATGCAATCCTATAAAACTTGGGGTTCTCATCGTTTGAAGGAATGTAAGATTATCTGTGTCATCCCCTTTTCCCTTCTCTTGTAATTTCCAGTAAATGGCATTTTAATCAATACCTGACAGAGCCTGATTGCTTTTCTTACTGGGATGCATAACAAGCACTTGCATCAATGCATTACATTAAGCATTTGCTGAATGTGCAAGTCCAGTACCAGTGCCAGAGGCTGGTTCCTTGTCAGCCCCTTTCTCCAATCTGTCAAAGTCACACTGAATGGTAATATGACCCTCTGGCATTCCAGCCACTCCTCACAGTTTGGTGTGCATTCTGTCCCATCATCCAGGTCATTAATGTTTATGTTAAACAGGGCTGGACCCAGTATTGCCTCCTACACTGCCAGTCATTAGCTTCCAAAAAAATGTACCAATTAAGTAAACCATGTAGCCAATTTTTCAACCCACCTTAGCATGTCTACATCATCAACTCCTCTAGGGGAATAATGTTAAAAGCCTCACTGATTTCCAGGTAGGCAATATCCTCTGTTCTCTTCTCATCTACCAAGCCAGTAATTTTTTTCATAGAAAGCAGAAAAGGTTGTCAAGCATAACTCCTCTGTGTTGAATTCATGCTTTTTTACTCCTTATCACTTTCTCATCTTTCATATTCTGTTATTATTCTGCCTTACTACCTATTTACATGTGTCTATTAGTTATTTATTAGGCCAAAGTACATAAATTTTAAAATTTAACAGGATAGCACTGATTTTATTCTTATGTATTTTGATCATTGAGGGTACATGATAGTGCTGTTGGAAACACTGGGCCAGGACTTCCTACATTATACCATAGCCCTGCATAGACAGAGGGAAATGAACAGTAAGAAATAGCACCTGATCAAACATTCCAGATCTGAAACAGGGTTAAGACCTTTCTCCAAACATTCCTACACATGGTCACATGAAGGTTATCCTCATATAATCTTTGAGTTATTGTGTTTACAACCAAAACTGAGGAGCACTTTTTTTCTTTTTTGCCCTTTTTAATCTAGGAAAATAACCCTGGGTTTTGACTAGGCCTATTAATAAACTCAAAAAAAAATGAAACATAAAAGATTTTACTCAAAATATACAAATAGTAATATTTCCTTTATCAACAATTTTTAGGTGAAACTAATATATCATTACATTCGATTCTTTAAAGTACTATCAAAGGGAAAACTACAATTCTGGTGTGTCCTATGGGAGAAATATTCTGTCATCTTTAATTCAACACTAATTTATTAATGTTCAAAGAAATTGTCACCAAGAGGCTTTAACAAAGTCAGGATGATAATGAAAAATTAAAATAAAAGTCATTTGGAGGGAAGTCTGGTAAAGCTATTTTCTCTCCTTGAGTAGCCCATTGATTTAAAAATCAGAATGTCATAAGAACAGTCTAAGATTTTAATAGCCACAGCCACATGGTCAAATTAATTATTAGTGGGTGCAACAACTGACAGCATACAGCAACTCTAATAGGGAAAGTTACTTCCAGGGAAGAGTAAAAAAGAGGTAGAGAGAGAGGAAAAGGAGGAAAACTGGAGAAAAGCAAGGGCAAGGGAAGATGAAGGCTCACCAGTGGCTGGCTTGGAAGAGCAGTGCCAGGGTCCCAGATGAGCATCCTTTAAAGGAGGTTCTCTTCAGTGAAAGAAATGATGAGGAGGAACATGAAAGCTGTGATGACGATTTCTTTGCCTTGGCTTTAACCCCTAGAACTATATGATTTTGCCATGCTGTAATTTGTTCCTGTTTGTGATGATGTTAACACAGACATATACCAATCATGTGCAATCATTGAATACTGATTATCTGTTAAAGCTTCTGTGCACAAGTATTTTTGGATAATGACAGTCAAGTATTTAAGAGACCATCGTCTATTTTACTGTATGAATTTTGTTTTTTTCTATATTGGAGAAAACTGGAAAAAACCCCTTTAAATGTCTAAAATCTGTCAAACAATTGGAAAGAATAGGCATGTTAAGAGGAGTTATTGCCATACCAGCCATAGCCACGTCCCACGATAACCCACCCTACCAACGCAGGTGCAGATGCAAGCCCATGAGACCAACAGCATGAGAACAACAGTATGGAAAAAGAAGGAAAACAAGATCAGAGAGGCTCAGTAAAGCACTGCTACAACAGCACAGCTAAAAGATTTCAGAGCTGCAAAGAGCATTTTTTAACATTAGTGCAACCAATGTACCAGGGTCACCTCAGGCACTGCAGTACACACTATTATATTTTATAATTATGTATATGATTTCGTTTTGTAGCAAAAAGATTAGCTATGTCTGTATTTACTTTGTCTTGCTAGACTTTCTACTTTTTCGGATAAAAACTCACACTTAACTTTATTACAGCCATATTTTTGCAAGTTCTACATTATATTATGAAAGTACAGAGGAAAACAACTATTCATTTCATTCAGAGACTTAATTATAATTCAACCTCACATTCATGAAATCTATGGAAGTGGTATCATCTCTACTTGTCCAGAATTAAATATTACTTAAGGACAGCATTTGTAACACTGACTTTAGTTTTCCTTTTAAATTGGCTGTGGATTAAATCAATACATTAACATGCTGAAATAAATAATATAAACATTACAACTGTTGCATTATACCAAATATTAATGCCAGAATAACCACGGTAACAAAACACCTTGCTCAAAGGCCTTGAAAAATGAATTTCAAGGCAATTAATAATGGAAAATTTATTTCTAATTCTGAAGAAGAATACTTTGAAATGCAATGCTTGCGTAGGCAACTGTTAATTTTAGTAAATTGATTGTGATTTTTCCTTCAAGTGTGTAATGAAAGAACATATAAACATTTGCAGTTCAGTTGTTTGAGGACTTAAAAGAGTAAACAAACAAGTGGCTACAATTCTAAAACTACTTTCTTTTCTTTGTTTACCAGATCTATTAATAAGAACTGCTGCTTAGGTTTTCATTGCATCTCTGTTGATGTTCAATATGATGAGAATGAATCTTAATTTATGTGGTCAATGAAAGGTTTTACTTTAATTACCAAAGCCAGTAAACATTTTAAACTTGTCTGATAACTGTCTGTGTACAAATTTAGGTGAGATTTGTTGTTTACTTAGCAGTATTGTGGTACACCGACTTTTCATAACCTATTATTCTGAATATATGTATGCCTCACAAGCTTTCAGTTTGAAACCTCAGGAGTTTTGTTTAAAATTGACGTTTAATGCCTGTTGTTTCTGTGTATGTGTGCTTTGTAGAGATATTCTTTTAATCAGGAATACAGTGGAAATACAGACCTTATGAACTTTACAGCTGTTTTTTGCAGCACATGACAGCAAAATATTCTCTGAACTCTACCAAAACAGCTCTCACTACTTTACTCCGCTTGATGTGAGTTTCCTTGATGCCAGAGTGTACTGGGCTATGTCAAATGTCTGTGGAACACATTTAGGTTATGGTTAAGAGCTTACAGGGCACTGCTGTCTTATTATTCTGTATGATGATTTAGGTTTACGTGATTTTTGGCTTATTTTATTTTGTATCTTTAACTCATATAACATGAGTTACATGTGTTATTTTAAGATACATGGAGGCTGGGTAGGTTTTACCAAAAGGTGTGTTTAAAGCAATTTTTTGCTTCCTTTTCTTTTATCCTCACCTTCCTATATGGTGAGTTAATATGGGGAATAAAAAGCTTCGCAAAAGAGGTTCACTCAAAATGTTATAAAATCTAGTCTTGTGCATAATTTTTGTACCAGCATAAGGGATGGGCAGAGCTGAGGGTTGAATACCACATAAGCCTTAGTCATCAGATCTAAGAATATATCCTCTCAGATTTTAATGGAGAGAAAAAAATTATTGTAGTCTTCAAAACCATGAATAAAAACATGAAGACAATAAGGAGCAAAACTGATACAGTTCAAAATAGTGATTTTCAGAGAGCTAAGTGCTCTGTTCTTTGTATCATATCATTGTCATAACCTAGAGGATTACCAGCCTGTGAATGTTCCAAGATTGTGACTCTGCATTCACTGTATTCTGTATTACACAAGAGTAAAGGGACTTTCATCCCCTAAATTTCTCTGCTTTCAGATTACAAAAAATGCCATAAAATTCACCAACAGCAAATATATTTTCACAGAAATTACCACTTGCAATTTTAACTATGGTTAATGAAGTGAATATATATTTATCAAACTATTATAAGTTACTATAAGAAATCAATTTTATACCAACAATCAATGTAAAAGCAACATCCAACTACTGTAATGGGTTACCACAAACTTGTCTATAATGAAGCAAGTTTCTAGACAGTAGTGTCTAACTGTGGGTATACTTATGAGACATATACAAAATCAAGGAAATTTGGCATATTTCAGAAAAGACAAAACCATCTGAAGGAGCAGGATAACTCATTCCCAGAGGGCAGGACACAACCATCCCAGAAATGGGAGAACAAACAGAACTAATCCCAGAACTATGAGTACAGGGGAGCACCAGTAGAGTAACACAGCCTCACTTCAGATATGACCCACACCATACCACAAAAAAGACTTTGGAGTCAACCATGCGTTCCCATCAACCATCCAAGATATCACAGAAAGTTTGTGAAGGGAGTTCAACTGTCAGTGAAAGAACAAGGGAATTTTTACGAGCATTTTGGGATAAAATTAAGTATTTTTTTATCATAGACATATAAAAGTGCATAGGACACCAACACTTCAAGCAGCCAGCAGGTTGTTGGCTGTTAAGTTTACCCAAAGCAGCACATTAGATTAAGTTGGTTTTTCTTTTCAGACCAATGTTTGCTTTTCCAGACTGTTTTCCTGTTCTAGCAATTAGAACAGCCCATGACAGTTTCCAATTCTCATTCTTTTAGGATATTTCCACCTCTTTCCAGACTATTTCTTGGTATTTTTCTGCTAAGTTTCCATTACAGTTGTATTTGCAGTAATTTTTGATGTCTCAGGATGTCTGTGGTCTCCAAGTTCCCATCTTTATTTCAAAGATGCCAGCTGCACTTCTCAAGAATGCTTCTGGTTCATAGGCCTAGACAGGTAGCTCTCAGTCTGGCAGGTGTTTGTGAGAGTTTAAGCAGACAACTTCTGCTCAAATGTTCACAAATGTTCAAAAAGTAGTTTCCCCCTTCTAACCAAGTCACCTTTCTGGCTGTTCCCAACAATTGCTAACTCCAAAGACCCTTTTTCCACCACCATTGTCTCTCTTCAGGCTGTGACTCTTACTGCAGCCCTGGTGGTTTAACCAGTGACACCAGAACAGGTTTGAACCATCTCATATAGCAATTCTTCAAACTACTGAGTTTCATAATGTCTTCCAAAATCAAAGAGGTAACCACAAATAAAAGTGTTCCATTCCTGTGAAGCCCTTTTCCTCAACCCACCCAACTTCATCACCTTCCCAATAAGATGAATAAATAAGGCAAGAATGGGAAAGGAGAAAAAAAAATCCACCATTGCTTTCCAGTTGGAAAAATTCTGGACTAAAGGAATAGCCTTTGGCAGCTTTTCTTTAAAAGGCACATGGCAGTAAACCTTAGAATGGTCTAGGAAAGGTAACTGAGTTGCCCTAGGGCTGAGAAATATAAAATGTGAGAACAAATAATTTCAATGTCTGTGTAAACGTACGAAAAAATAACTTTCTTCAAACCTGAAATGCAGAATTAATTCAATCTTGCATGGATATAGCACTCTCTGAAAAGGGGCTCATGGGAAAACCATGCATTATTTTGTGCAGTGGAATGACTTTTTTTTCCCTTTTCTCTTTTCTTTGCATAAAAGTAGGTCCACAATGCATGTTCTCATGAGAATCAAATATCTCTCATGGTGCTTGCTAATGTGAATATGAATTTTCCATCCCTACACCCCAGCTTTCTTCAGTCTGATGCTGAAAATACAGTAAAAACTAAAACTCATGAAAAATGCATGTACTTTTCTATAGGCTTATAAATACATTTACTCTTCTCACCTTTGAAAAATCATTATACAACCTTCCCATTCCACGAAGAAGATTCTAAGGGCTTAGTATTCTAGCATATTTTTGTTTTGGTAACTGACTGCTAGACTAAAAGCCTTCTTAAAATGCTTTGAGATTTTAAAAAATGGATCCTTTGTGATATGGAATCAGAAGTCACTCTTCTTTGTGTTTTAAAGCTCATCAGTGAGGTTTTGATTGATGCTTAGAATAATTATTGGGTTTTTTATTAATTCTGTGGCAAACAAACAATTTAGCTTGGTGATTTTTTTGATTGTTTTTTTCTTTTTTTCAGATGTACTCACTATTGTGTATAAGTCTTCAATATTTATTATGTTTGTAGCTAGTTTTAGCAAGATAGGTGAAATTTTTACATTTGCGCTGTAAATTCACAGCATTTATCTTAATGTTTTATGGCACCAACATGGAGTTAAATTCTGATTTTCTGAGCAAGACTTACTTCCAGGACCATCATGAATATCATCCTAAAAGTAGTGAATAGATACATGAAACACTAGAAGGATAAATTTCTCACATTTTGCCATTGCTTTAAAATAGAAAAAAAAAAAAGGTGGGGAAGAACCTCATTTCTTTCTCTTGTACTGTAAACTTATTTATGGCAGTGCAGTAATTTCTCTCAATCTTTTATCTTCTTATTCAGTTTATTGTCACTTTAGGCATAGAAAATAATAACTGGGAAAAAAAATGAGCGTTTCTTTCCGTCAATTAGTCTCTTGAAAGAGTCCACGTATGTTAAGTAACACAGTTCATTTCTTAGTCCTAGAAATTCAATATATTCACATTTTCTTGGTAATTCCATGCAAAATATTGTTTGTTTGATATTTTGGATTTTGTGAGGGGGAAAATGCTCTCTTTTTCCTTTATTTTTTGGTGTTTAATTTTTTTTTTAATATAATTTATTTTTATCACAAGTATTTAGCTCTTTTTTCATCTTTGGTCAGTGAGATGATACACCTGATAGAGATTCTTGTAGAAGAAGTGTAACTTCTCCTGTGAGCAGCAAAGGTATAGCACTTAATGTTCTCTCTTTTCATTTGGAGATTTTTCATCTTCTGGAGGGAAGAGAAAAAGGAGCTGGGACTCAGGGAAAGCCCAAAATTAATTTATTTTTCTTTAAAGACCACAGATTCAAGACATCTCAATCAGGCATTAAACACCAAAAGCAAGTAATAAACTAAAAAGAATTTAAATAGAGGTAGAAGTAATGACAGGGCAGAAAGTTTGCAGTTGGAAAGGACATTTGGAGGTCCAGCCTCCCTTCTCAAACCATCCAGGGCCATCCAGAACCAGTTGCAAGGTGCTGGGCTATGCTGTTCTTGAACTCCGTGAGGTCCCCGTTATCCCCTTTACTCCAGCCTGTCAAGGTCCCTCTAGATGGTGGCACAGCCCTCTGGTGTATCAGATGGTTCTCCTGGGTTTGGATCCTTTGCACAGTTGCTGGGAGTTCAATCTAATCCAACATCCAGATCATTAATGGAGATGTTAAACACATGTGGACTCAGTACTGATCCCTTGGATGTACCACTAATCACTGGCCTTCAACTACATTTCACTGATTCACCTCTGGGCCTGGCCTACAGAAAAAGTAAAAATCACAAAAACCATAAGAGGTCCTAATATTTTTAAGCATAGTTTTTTTATTGAAGAGCTTTCCACACAAAATGTGGGCTAAAGTCAGTTCATGAGCAATGTGTATCTAAGTCATATTTACAGGGCTGTTTTCTTATATACTGTTGCCTCATCACCTTCACTTCTCAGTCCTTGAGCAGAGTTTGGGAATAAATGTTGTATATTAATTAGGAAGGCTCACCTTGAGTTTCTGGAAACTTTCTTTTGGACACCTCTGTTTTGATTTTGTCTTCCTTTAAACCCAGTGTTGATTCCCCATGTACACACCAAACCTTGTACGTTCATATTCTGTGGACAGTGTTACTTGGCAAAATACACTGCATGGGCTGCAAATATGGCATCTCTATCATACTGAGCTCTTTATGGTTGAGGGTGTCAGTAGTGGCATGCATCTATTAAGCCTATGTCTTGGTTTCAACTCAAATTACTTTCCTTTTAGTAGCTGGTGGAGAAGAGAATCAGACTGAAATGGTACATTTTGTGGTTGAGATAAGAAGAGTTTATTAATTGAATAATAAAAATATTAATAAAATTTTTAATGAAAATAAGAGAGAAAGAAAGAGAGGGGAGAATAAACCCCAAGACATACAAGTGATGCACAATGTTAATTTCTCATCACCCACAGAACGATACCTGGCCAGTCCTTGAACAGTGATGGTCTGTTCCCGTACAGTTCCCCCAGCTTACATACTGAGCCTGATGTTCCATGGTATGGAATATCCCTTTGGCTAGTTCAGTTCAGATGTCCTGGTCATGCTCCCTTGCAGCTGTTTTGCAGCTCCTCACTGGCAGAACATGGAAAGCTAAAAAGTCCCTGATTGAGGATAAGACCTTCTCAGCAACAACTGAATCTTCAGTGTGTTATCAACATTATTCTTGTTCTAAATTTATATCATAACACTATACTAACTGCTAGGAAGAAAACTTACCCTATCCCAGCTGAAACCAGGACAGCCTGTTGGACATATATATAGTTAGGCATATAAACGTAGGTAACATGAAATCTGCTTCTCTCTTTAGCTAAACTATTCTCTTATTTTTTTCTGTGCTCACGATATAGCAAGCATTAAATCAGAAAATGTGTAATCAGCAAGTTTTGTGCCCTTATCCCTGGCTAATTTGACATACTATTTCAAGCAAAGTTTGGCATAAAAATGACTGCAGAGGAATTTCTCCAGGTGACAGCTATGACTTCATGACAGTTTCCAGTTTTGTCAACCTTCGTGAAGTCAGACTTAATTCACAGGCCGGTATGAAGGGACTAGCACTGCCTATGGGAGGGTGAATTCCTTACAAATGGTGTAGAAGAAAAAATGCATTTTATTAATTGTGGGTGAAAGCACAGTTGAATCTTTCAACTATGAAACCTTTCCACTCATAGGTGATATATCAGCACATTATTATACCAGCCATCAATTTTTCAGAAACTGTGAATGGCTGCTGAATCAATGCTTTTATTCTCCTCAAACTCTACGTTCAATGGTAGACTCTTGCCCACCATTTCATGCCTTTTAT
This sequence comes from Melospiza georgiana, assembly GCF_028018845.1. Lineage (NCBI taxonomy): Eukaryota > Metazoa > Chordata > Aves > Passeriformes > Passerellidae > Melospiza > Melospiza georgiana. The sequence continues at coordinate 97,324,501 of NC_080431.1, forward strand.
AAGAAAATTGGTACAGAAGGCAATGTTTAAATTCTGTCATTTAAACACACAAAATTCCCAGTCCAGAGAAAGTGCAAAAAATCCCACAAGCCAAAGTCAGTGGATTAGCCTCTGTGGAGGTAGACAATGATGTTTGGAAGGACTTCTGAGGAATGAAAAAGGTTCTGGAAGTGAGACAAACAGAAATAAAAGGAATGTGTGAAGCAAAGCCAATGCTATTGAATGACAAAGGTGAATGTTTAGTGGACTCTTTGGCATCAAAAAACATTCACAGCTGCTGGTACTTAAAATTCTCATTAGAAGTCATTGTTTCTTTGGAAATTCACTCCTTCAGAACTAAAGCAAAAGATCAAGAACAATATTTAAATTTCTTTCACCCTCTTCCTAATGGTGACTATGTTGCTTTATTTTCTAATGTGAGTGCTTATGATTGAATATTTCTTCAGCTATTTTTCATGGAGTTTACTGAAAGAAACGTATGTCATTGATGTCCTCCCATTGTATAATCTCTAAATGTCAATATTTGAACATTTATAATTCCAATTATGTGTACCCATAAAGCTGTTGTCTTGGAATATACAAATTGTACATGACATCTCATCTTTTAAGCTAGTAAATCAAATAATTTCCTTTGTAATTTCATTTGGAAAGAAAATGTAATTGGTAGTCCAATAAAATCTACATTAGCTTGTTCTAAATTCAATCTGGGAAAAAAAAAAAAAACCCTGCTGCAAGAAATCACTTTATTATAATCTCAACTACTCCAGTAAACCACAGTAGCTGTACTGAGCAAAACTTTACTGAAACAATAATCAGAGACAATTACTAATTCTGAAATTGCTCAATTTTTAAGCTATCTAGTATTGGGGTTTATAGTTTGTTTGTTATTAAACAAACATGCTTAATATAAGATTTTTTAAAATTTATTCTTTTGCAAGAGTGAAAGTCTCACACACACACAGAACTAAAAGCAATCTTCTTCATAGAGCCTCACTGTTTATCTTTGGCCATGGGTATTACTTGCTTCAAATCTGTATAGGTTCTTGAAGATGGAAATACAAAAGAGAAAGGAAAACAGATGTATACAAAAATACTCAAATCCTTTCGTAAAGAGTTAAACTCAGATTTGTATGATTTCAACCTATTTTTGAAGTTTAAAGCTGGTAACACAGCTTTCAGCTACACCATTTCCATTTAATTCAGTCTTGACTTTATTTTTATTTTGCCTATAGCTCACTGCTCTTTAATCTTTCTGCTATGCTGACACCTGTAGGACCCCCTTCACCACTACATGAATTCATACAAGCACATTCACAGAATGTGTCTAACTGAATTCTTTCTCAAGACTGACTAGTGCAGCAGTGCCTACCAGAATCAAGGACTTTTAAACATTTACTTCAATTTGATGGTTTTATTTTTCTTTCATCTTTTATTCTTGACTACATAATTTGTTACTCAAATTTATTTATAGGAATCATCACTATACTACTCTTTTTTTCTTCTAATGTTTTTTGTATTTCTTCTTCATTTTTTTTCTCTACAATTCCCTGTTACTTCTAGGGGAGAGTGGGTAAAGAAAGGGAAAAAAAAGGAATTCAGTAGACTGAGAATATAGTATATTAAGGATCAAAAACATGCTGCTTTGATGGGCAATGGTTCAGTGGCTGAAACTGCTAAGTGAAATGGAATCTTTTGCAATTTAGTTACAAATCCTTTTAAATATATACATTAATTAAAATGTACAAAACTTTTTCTTTCTTCACAGCTAACGATAGATACAATATACTTAAAAGGCAATTTGACTATTTTCTTTTTAATATGATGATGTACAAGACAAATGTGAATACTTGGTTAAGTTCCCAAGATGAAAGACAACATACAAGATAGAGAATGGCTTTGGCGAAATTGTCAGGGTTTATTTTCTTTGTTGGGTTTGGTTTTTTCCTGTATTTCAGAAAACAAAAGCAACAAGAAACTTAATTATAGTTATCTACTTTATCAAGAACTAATCAAATGCTCTGTGTTGATATATATTTTTTTAGTTGAACAGGTCTGTACAATATTTCAAAACTTTCATGTCAGCAAATCTAAGTGAAGCAAAAATTCAGATGGGGTTGTAAATTAATTCTGAGCAGACAGCAAGGTAAATTCTTTAAAGAGCTTCAAGAAAGCAAGAACATATGCTTTGAAATAAGTTTATTTAGACTAAGCCATTCCTTTTTGATCCCTATTGTGTCAGTTGGCTTGAGTTTGTTCTTTAGGAAGCTTTGGGGTCTGGAAGACAGATTTTATCTAGCCAGCAATCTACCTCTAGTAGACAGTGGTGAATACATGCCCTAAGAAAGCAAGAAACTCGAAAAATTTTTTAAACTTTGACTTCTCCAATGCAAAAGTGAGAATATAATTTAAAATAATGACGAATTAGGTGAGAGAAATTAACAAAATATTTTTCTATATTTTATTTATTTTATCAAAGGAAAAAAATCTCTACTGTACCTATATTTGAAGAGTCAGTATTTGAAAAATTATATTAGCAAGATAGGTAAATACAGTCTAACTTTGATTCTTTCAATAGTTCTGAAGAGAAGCCAATTGTGGTTAAAGCTATCTCATGCAATGTTAATGGATTTGAAAAAACACAACATATGAGAACTGGCGTAGACAAACTGCAGCGCTTATGCAGTAGTCTCAGTAGTTCATGTCAGATTACTGTTCAGAAGTTTGACATTAAGCTTTTACTTTGATGTCATGAACTGCTGATCAATTAGAAAGCAAGCTTTAAAAGTACAATATGTCTTGAGAAAAATCAATAACTACTTTGTCCTACTTTAAAGATAAGATGAAAATTTGCAACTGTCAATGCACATTATTGTTACTAGCAGTGGGAAATTCAAAGACATACTAAATGGCTACTTATGGATAGTTATGTGCAATAAAAGGTTTAACTCAGACCTTCTCACCTACTTTGACAGACAACCATTGCAAAACAAAGACCTTAGTATTCATAAAAGGTTTGACTTGATGTCATAAATGGATATATTCCTAGTTACACCAGAGTCTATGCACTTCACCCCTTTAAAAATATAAATTTAATACATAGTGCTGTGTGCTGCTGCAGAAGTCAGAATTTAGAAAACAGAATGACAGTTGTTAATGTTATCTATAATACTGGGGAAATCCCAGTTGGACTTCAATGATACTTGTGGGTCCCTTCCTACTAAGGATATTATATTATTCTATTAATCAATCTTTCAGTTACATGCTTTGATTCCAATGGCATGAATTTTCAGTCAATTTCAGTAAAAATCAATTTTTAATGGCCCTATGCTGCTCCTAAGTGCTTTCTGAGAACTGTCCTCTTTGACCAAAGCGAATCATACAACTAGCTGAGATAAGGTCAGGCAATATATTAATGTTACACTTAGAGTTAATTGACCTCTATATTTAGACTTTTTTCAGTTATTTCATTATAAAGAACACTGGACTAAGAAATACTATTACCTGTATCTCTTTTTTAATGCTTGGCAGAGATAAGTATTACAAGGTAGAAAAATTTGCATCTATGAAACACTTTTCCGTTTTTGCTAATAACGTTACTTTTCCTCTTTTCTTATTTCTTCTGAAAAATTTTAGAGAACTGAAAATATTCGTCAGTTTATGGCTATCCACCATTAAAACCATAGTAACAAAGTTTTAAATATGTAAAGGATAAAAAAAAGGATGGACAAGTAAACCCAAATCCATTGTCACCTATTTAGATTTATAGTATAACCTTAAAGATTCCTTCCTTACTTTGGGGAACTATCTGGAAAAAAATTCACTTAAATCAGTGTGAAAAGTCAATTGTTTCGTTTTGGCTTGGTTATCTCAAACTCATGGACCAATGTGGTGGATGTGACAGACCAGACCTTAAAACTGAAGGTCTGTCATAGTTTAAAGACTATGCTTGTAACACACAGAGCTGTCCTATGCATCCATATTTGAGTTAACATTTAGCAAAGTAATGATGGTGAAGTCAACTGACAAATTCAGATGTAACAGCTTGTTCCAATTTCATGGATCCTGAACCACTTCATGTTCTACTTAAGAGGTCTTTCTGAAAACAGTGAAGTCAACTACCTGCTGTCACCTTCTAGGTGATCAGAAATTTTTTTTCTAGAATTACAAAAAAACCACTAACTTTCAGGCATAATTTTCCAGCCAAATATTGTCTGACATGCATTCGCTCCTTAAATTATATTAAAAAATTAAAGCAACCAGCAATATTACACTGTTAAAATTATGATATAGAGGGACTAGAATATCTAGAACTCCAACTGTATAACCACCCATTCCTTGAAAGCAGGTCAATTCAAGGAATTTGCTTTTTTGCCCTAATCTAACTCTATTTCTTTTATGATGTCCCCCTGGAAATAAACAGGAACATGAGGAGTGAATCTTTTCTAGGAGTAAAGACATTTTTTCTCTTTTATCTGTCAAATAGGTTCTACACAACAACCCTATCTGCAGAACAAACTACTTGACTTTACATCAACAGAGAATACCATAGTTTGATTGTTTAAATATAAAGGATGAAAACTAATAAACTGGAGTTACTGTAAATATATAAATTTTGTTTTATGTTAAAGCCTCTGGGTATGTTTTCTTCTCTTCATGTGTACTAATATTAATCTAATTTTATACTCTTAATATTAATCTAAATACTCTTCAAAGTATTACTGAAATGCTGCTGTGACATTCATACTCAATTTTCCTGCATTTTATCCTTTACAAGAGCATGAACATCTGACATTTAAGAGACTTATAAAAGCCTATATATGTCAAGAGAAATAAAGTGAATGCTATTCTATGCTCAGAGAGAAAAATGTTAAAAAATAAAATTTAGAAAAATAGAAGTATTAAAGACTTCAGACAAGAAAATGGAACATAATATTGGATTTCTGCAAGGCTTTTAACTGTTCAAATTCACGGGTACATTCAGGGAATATCTATAGTTATGTATATATTATCATGATGTCTTACACCTAACATGTAGATCCCTACAAGGAAATGCTTCCATTAACATTGTAGCTCATATTTAATTTTACTTAGAATAATGGAGATCATACAGAGTGAAAAATCAAGAACAACATAGCTATTCATATGAGTCATAAATACTCTTCAATGAAATCTATGAACCAACTCTTCTATAAAAACTATGAATCATTAATTTCAAATAACTGACTGAAAATTTTAAAAATCCTGATAGTCTGGAAATTCATAAGAAATTGGGTGTCTAAATCCAACACCAAATTTGACATGTTAAACATCACAAGTGTCTTTTCTTTTAAAATACAAGACTCATAGGAGGTGGTTTGGCAAATAATTACATAGTGGTGAGCAAGTGACAAAAAGCACCAAGCAGGTGTGTGGGGATAGAATAGAATAGAATAGAATAGAATAGAATAGAATAGAATAGAATAGAATAGAATAGAATAGAATAGAATAGAATAGACTATTTCCAGGTGAAAGGCATATATAAAAATCTTCTAGTCCAACTGTCTGAACAATTTAAGGCTGACCAAATGTTAAAGCATGTTACTAAGTGCATTGTCCAAATGCCTCTTATTTCCAAGAGAATCCTTGTATTAATTCAGGCTGCTTTACATTCAAGAATGTAATATTTCTGAATACAGAAGAGAGTCTGACAGTAGCATAATGAGAAATCTCCCCTAGCTAGAAGGTGAGAGTCATATGACATGTCTGCATTAATAAATTAAATGTACTCAGGGCTCTTCTCTGGCACTTAGGTCAGCTCACACTGAATGGCATCCTTCCACACTTTTAAACCCTCAGACTCTCCAAAGAAAGGAAATGTTATGTTCAGCTCTAGAATATGCTGTGCTGCTTTGGGCTGGGCATTCTCTCCAGTGGAAAAAATTGCAGATTAATCATTCTTGAATACTGGTAGGAATGTTTACTCCCCAGCCTGATACTTAGGTGATTCAACACCTCCTCAAAGCTGCAGCCAAAAATGGAGCCCAGAAAGTGAATACAACAGAAAAGTGCTTTGCATCACTTATTAAAAAAAAAAAAAAAAAAAAAAAAAAAAAAAGTAGATGGAATATTTCTAAAGAATTAGAGTGAAGAATGCAAGATCTGAAGCAGTTATTTGCAAAAACTATTTTAAAGCCTATTTTAAAAACTAAGGTCTACTCTGTTTTAAAGTGTTTCACAGGCAAGAAGAATTAAAATTCTGGGTAACAACAAAGTATAAAAGGAGACCAAAGCTTTTATAAATCTTCTTTATATTTTCATTTGTTGAAAATTATTTTCTTTTCTTTCTGTTGCTTGTAGACTCTCCAAATCTGTGAATATGATGAACAACTCATAATAAGGCTGTGCATTTTCTGTGTACATTTCACACAGGAAAATTTTTCTTTAATCATTTTTTCTTTCATCCTAAAATAGAAGGTGAGAATAAAAGTCAGGGAACAACAACAATTGAAACCTTTGCTAGTCAAAAAAAAAAAAAATATACACAATGAGGAAAGAAGAAAGAGGAAATAGACAAGTCTTCACATCAACTATAAATAGAGATGTTAAATAAAAGGAGATCAATCTAAAAAAACAACACTTATGAATGCCCAATTTGAAAATACAAGGAAATATAGCTTCTTATTGGCAGTGCTCTGACTTTTTCCATGACTTTTAAATATTGTTGACAAATATTTTGCTCTTCCTACTAACAGGATAGGAATGGATTGGAGAAAGAAAATAAATCTAGTGTAAAATAAACAGCAGTTAATTTTCTATTTAAGCTGTATGTGCCATATTTCATGTAAAGACATGAAAACCTGTCTTAATATTTGCTTCCATCGTGTTGACCACAAGAGATTAACAAATTCAGCTAGAAGAAAAAAACTACACTCAGAAATCAAGTATGTTTATTTTAGAAAGACAACCTCCACATCCTCTTGGGCTGCCTTTGGTTAGAGGATAAATAGAAAATATAAAATATTCCCTGAAACTACAGTTTCTGAATAAGATTTCATAAATGTTCCTTTAAACTGGAGTCCAAAATATTTGAGTCTAAAAGGATCATGTAAATTTTGCTTATTGTAGAAAGCAAAATTTATAAATAACATGAGAAAGACAACAGTATTATCAGTGCAATATAGCACAAACCCTTTGAAATAACTTTGGTTGACAGAAAATATAATTGGAGCACTTGGCCCCTCCTCTGATCATTAAGATGACTCAGTACAGTTACAGAAACAAAAGGATCAAAATTTAAAGACCAAATGATAAATAATATTCACGTTTATTTCAGCCATCCTCTATACAGGGTAAAATAATGGCTTCAAGTGGCATCAAGTGAGGTTTAGATGCAGTATCAGGGAATTCACAATAGAAGTTGTAAATCACTTCAGCAATCTTCCCAGGTAAGTGATGAAGTTATCGTCCCTGGATGCATTCAAAAAATGTGTTGCTATGTCACTTGAGGACATGGTTTAATGGTGATGGTTGGACTTGGTGATCTTAACCTCAACAATTCTATGATTCTGTGATAATAATGTTGTTTGACCAACCTAATAGACAATTATGAGACATAATGAATCATATCTTTAAATGCTTTCACTACTCAGTGATAGTGTGCTTCAAACCAAACACAATAATTTTTCTTTATGTAGCAAACTCAAATGCAGAAAAAAACCGTAATACATAATATATGCATATAGTAGACAGAAATCTTTATAATTCTTTTCAAAGTAGCTGATATGTTTTAAATTCTTCATCTAATATCAAAATCTCTCTTTGATACAATCCAAAAGATATCAGTTCTTACTATTCTACTAATGTTTTTTTCTTATATGTTCCTAATGGAAATTTTTATGGCATTTTTATAGCCAAATTTTCTTTAAAACAAATGTTCTTTAAAACTAGCAGTTGTTGATGAAACTAATAGATTTCTCTTAATTCTACATAAATTTCTATCTTCCAAAGCAGGAGCAGGCAATCCTCTGGCAAATTTCCCCTGAAAATAGTTGTTGCAGGAGTTTGTTACCCGTGTTCTGCTTCAGCAGTCATAATAAGTTATAGACATAGGACCCGCTTAAAATTTGGAATAAGATAAATATGCCCAGATTCATGAGAGGTAAAGGCCAAAAGGACCTACCAATCTGATATAGAACAAATTTATGTGGTGCAGTTTGACTGTGAGCACAAAAATGTTCACTTTATTGAAGACATTTTGAAGTATTAGAAGTATTCACATATCTGCAGTCAGTTAGCTCAAAAGGAATGCACACTCTCTAGAAGTAACTTCTCTCCCAGATTAAATCAACAGGTTTGGTAATTCCACTGTTTTGTATTCTGGGACTGAATACTAAATCTGAAGATTCTATTATTCAATGATGATAGAAGTTACACTGAAATTAGCATCAAGCTTGCCTGCTTAATTTATGTGCTTTTCCAAATTATTTCTTAAAAAGAAAAATATTAGAAATCAATATTTATCCAATTTGTGATGCCAGTACTGAAACAATAATATGAAAATATTAAGAATTTTATATGTGTGTTATATGTTAGATTACAATATTTATGAATTACATAAATAATTGTCATTTTGTGGTTCTATGAATAAAGTGCTGCCTGTATTTGATTTAACTGATCACTTGGATTTCAGCAAAATAAAAGAACTAATTCCATCATATACGTTATAGTGGTTTAAAGAAGTGCTTTTTGTAAGAAGACTGCAAGATATTTCAAATGTTTTCTTTCTTATGACTTGACCTTTCTGGTTCAAAAGAGTTGCATGCTTCATATTTAACACACCATCCTTTAAACTTCACTTTATTTTTTCCACCTAATGCTCTGCTGCACAGTCTTTTTAAACTTTAGATAAAACAATATCCAATTCATTTAAGTGAAACACAGTGTTGCAAATAGATCCCTGCGAACCAGGAAAAAGCTTTGAAAACAGGAGGGGGCAGAAGGGCATGAAGAGGGGGAATCAAAGATGATTAAATACCTTAGTGTACATTAAGATATATTTTCAGTGGTTCAACTATGAAGGGATAGTTTCACAGATCGTTTCATGAGTAAAATCTGAGATGTCAACAATAATTCTGAACCAGATAAGGAGGCAATCTCTTTTAAAGTCAGAAGTTCTATACTACACATTTACCTTTTTGGTATAGATTTGAAGAATATTCAAGATAGAAATGCTCTTCTGTTTATCAATCCCTTCTTTAAAAGTTGTATTTAAATGGCTTTCTCACACCATTTAGAGCCACCTCAAGATACTTTACAAATGTCTCAGTAACCTAACATACCTTCCTCTTCAGGTGTACATTTCAGAAATTATTCATTTCAAACTTGCCAAGTCTCTCAAATTCAGAAAAAAAAAGCAAGGGAAAATGTCATCAACTTTCCCAAGAGTAAAATTCTAGCAAAATTTTTAGCTGGTATTTGGAGCAAGAAAGCCCTCACATACTAGCATATGCAGGTGTATTCAGTAATGCATTTTTGTAGGATTTTATAGACATAAACACTAAATAACTGCAGTAACTATGATTTATTGAATTTTAGAATCCAGTGACCAATTTTTCATTTGCAACTCTTTTAGCTGAAATGATCTCTATTTGTAGTTGCATCTGAATCATCAGCCAGGTGCAGAGCACAGAGGCAAACACTTGCTCATTCTCTGCTGCTGGATCCTTCATTCATTCTTAATATTGGAGCTGCTGAAATAATTGCAAATGCAGAAAGAGAAGCAGAAAAATTTTCCAGACTCAAAACACTATATTACATTAGTAATATAAATGTACTTCATAAAAGAATTTGTTTCATTTGCTTGCAACACCCCACAGATGACACACGATACATAACAGAAAAATTTACCTTAGCAAATTTTCTATACTCCGTAGAGCACTGAAAACATGTCTTCTTACAGCGTATGGATGGAAACACATCTAGCACATTTTGTGGAATGACAAAAGGCTGTTCTGACTAAACCTAAGTAAGAAGAAATGCTGATACCATCTGCTATCAATCTAAGTTCACTGTGGACCTCAGGAGTCTGACTTGAATAAAGCTGCACATGAACTAGTGATGATGAATCTACATTTCTGTAGCTGATCTTGACATTAGATCTGCTCTCTATAAATATATGCCTTCCATATAAATAGATAGACTCTATAAATACATACCTTCCATATAAATAGATAGTATCTCATGTATCTTCTCTTAAGGCAACAGAAGGACAAATCTTTTAGATCTTGAATAGACTGTTGATTAAAAAGAGAGGATTCTTACAGGTTTTTTTAAAAGTAATTTCAAAAACACTCCATTGTGCTCCTTAATTTATCTTTTTGGTTTTGTTTAAATCTTAAAAATTAATACAAAGGGGGAAAAATAAAGCAAGATAAGAATTAAAGCAGTTACCTATTGAGATTCACTGACGTTGCTTTGCAGAGGAACAAAACTTGCTAGGCTGTTCAAAATAGTGATCAAAATTCATAATAATAACAATAATAATAATAATCATCATCATCATCATCAATTGTTATTCAGTATGTCTGAGAAGTGATTGGATCATTTGTGGAGAAAACATGAACTATGTAATCAGAAAGTACAACAAAGTATCTTGTGTAATTCAGGTAAACTGAAATGCAGGCATATGGTCACATTGATCAGAGAAATATGTTAATGCTGTTATCAAAAGGAAAATATCAAGTAACCAATAGTATTGCAACAACTACTAACAGTTAAGAAGTAGAGCCTTTCATAATCATAGAACACAGCAGATTTTTATCCCATTTAGGATTTGGTCTTAACCTCCACTTCCACCCTTGAGCAGAGAATTTTTGACTACAAGCAGAGTGTTGCACACAGTTGAAATCTAAAGATTCAAAGGTTGTAGAATTTTTTATTTCCATCCCGAGAAGATTGCTTGCAATATAGGGACAACTCAGATTATTGAATCTGAGTGTCCCACCCCACTGAAGAAAGATACCTAGGAAGTAGCAGAGAGCTACTACTGTGAACAGGATTCCTTTGTCTTGGTGAATCAGGATATTTGTGAAAACTGTCTGCTACACAGATTTTTAACTCTGGTGTCGGACATGCTGAGTGGTGTAACCTCACCTGTGGAGGTTGGCTGCTATAGTACATTTCCTTCTGAAATGTGAATGATTGATGAGATATGAAAATTTTATTTTTATGCAATGAAAGATATGCCATCAATCTTCATGGATGAAACAGTTAATGACGTCTTTTCTTCAGGTAATAAAAAAGTGTTGAATTTTTCAGTGCATGCTTTTAGAGATGGAAAAATCTCAATTTTCTTACTGTACAAGATGGTGATATTTAGTGAAACTGGGTTATGGTCTTTAGAATGAAATTAAAAAATGCTATAAGAAAACACTAATTTTATATACGATGTATGAGGATATCATATAATGAGGATATCATCAGCCACACTTGAGTGAGACTGAAACAGGAAAGGATTTTGGGGTGCAAATCCGTGGGGGAAGGGGCAGGTTGGGCCTTGCCCTGGCAAGGCAGTAAACTCTCCCACATCCTCCAACCCCCTAGAGCCTACATCCCAGCCTGGCAGAGGCTGCCAATTACTGGCACACAGAAGACAGTGCTCCATACCTGCCTCAAACCCCTAAGCCAGCTCCTGAGTGCCCAAATTACCAGAAGTCCCAACTGAAGAAAGGTCCCAGGAATGCCAAGGGGTATTTAAGGCCCAACATGCAGCAAGCACACATCTTCACCTTGCCTCCTCTTGGGATTTCTATCAGTTGAACATCACTGGAACCCAGGAGTTGGTATATATTCTTTTTTATATATTTTCCTTTTTCTCTTTCTTTCTCTTCTAATTCCCTCTTCTTGGAATTATTGAGTAGCTAAAATCGAAAAGGCTTAGAGTTTGCTAGATAGAATGGACTATGCTAATATGTTGAGAAGTTTTTTATGTTGATTGAATGCCGCTCTAAACCTTTTGCCAAAGTTCTTTAATTTGCCAGTAAAGTCTTTTTTGTTGTCTTGACCTCTTGAGAGCATCCTATTAGTATTTCTTCTGTACACCTAACTCAGAAAACACGAACAACCATAAGTCCTTTCAAAAGCCTCATCAAGTGAGTTTTTTTGGGCCTTAAAACAATATTGAAGTCAATTTCATTTTTGGATATTCTTAAAGAGTAATAACTACACTGCTGATCTTGTGGCTTAGTCTTTTATTTTTTTTAATCAATTGTCTCACTGCTCTCAAAAGTTTTCATTTTATCATCTCTTACAAAGAGCAGCAGCCCTTTGTTTAACTAAAATTGTTGCTCAAAAGTATACCAAGTTTCTAGTTTCTTTCTGTGCTTTCTAATTTCTTCTTTTATCTTCTTTATCCAAAGAAATTCTGAGTGCATCTTTCCAGCTAATTAATATCAGAATTTAATGGTTCATTTAATTGTGCATCTTTCATTCAACTGGATTTGACTCCTTGCCGATAAAGCTTGAATGCATTGCTGTTATATTTAGTCCACTGGCCTCAGAAAAAATCCCTTAATGCATTGTATTTCTTAAAACTCTGAACTTGCTTCTTGATTTTTAAATACTTACTACATTATAAATCATCTTAGGAACAGGAGAGGCTATTAGACAAAAGGAAGTGCATATTCCACTTACCATTTCTGAGTGCAGCTTCTCTGTTCAGCTCTCCTCTTTCTATATTTAAAAGACAAGCAGAAAACATGTCTGAGCCTCTCATTATCCTAACTTAAGGGAAAACCTCCATCCAGCTCAATTTGTAAGAAGGTTTTGCAATGCATAGTAGAAGCAATATAATTCTATTGTAATAATTTTCTTCTAGTAGAAGCAATATAATTAGTGTTCAGGCAAATTTTGCAAGTACTGACCTTCTAAACCTGAGGTCTTCCCAGCAGAACTGAAAATATGTGCAGGTTGTTGATGAAATCTGGCAAAATAAAGCAACGTTATCAAAAGCAGGTCAAGAAGCTGTTTGGCCCAAAAAACATTTTTCTAGGGAGACTTAAGTTTTTGTGCTGATGAAGAGCTATTACTCAGGGTTCTTCAGTAAACTTGCTCACAGACAGCATTCCTTTTTGTTCCTCATGCTCCATCAGGCAATGTAGGAATATCAATAGCTAGAAATGACTGGGTTAGCAAACTATTGGGGAGTGCACTGTTCTGTATGCTCCATTAGAATGTGCTTCCTTCTTTTTTCCTTTTCCACCCCACTATCTTTATATGCACTCAAATAAACCAAAAGCATCTCTTTTACATAAAATTGATTTTCCTTCCAAGTTACTTTCTGTAGGTATCTTGGACTTTCACCTACAGCAGTTGCAGAATCTCAACAAGACTCATTAAAGACATGTATCTCTGTTGGGATGGGGTGGGAAGGGACAGGAAGGAGAGATGTGGAAACAGACAGTGCTAATAACACAAAAAAGAAAGATCTAGCATTTTCCTGCTACTTTGGTCAAGAAAAACATAATACCTCTTAAAGGAAAAATGGTGAGATAATGCTTAGCAATGACTGATGAATAAAGAGTTGTCCTATTATCTTCAATCACTTCTACTTACAGTTTATTATTGTTTTCCCTCAGGAAACCACACCTCACTCTTAAAAACTTATTTGTTTGACAGAATACAGTGACTATTATAGAATATGTTCTCTTTTAGAATGCAGTTGAAAAAACACTGTCAAAAAAATTAAAAATATAAAACCACTAAAAATTTATTCTTTATTTCTAACCACTCCAGGAGTGATTAAAAAAATCACAAAACTTAGGTAAAATCACAAAAAAAAAAAATGCAAGTGGAATAGATCAATGAGATTCTAACTTGGAACCATGAACTAACAGCAAAAAAGAAACCTGTCTTTTAACAGGAATCCCTTGCATTTCCATCAAAGCATATTGAGTATCTAATATGCATAATGATAGCCCATGCACTGGATGAATGCTGGGCCATTGGCTTTCCTTCCTGCTTCATTTTTCGAAGTTGATATATTGACCTGACTAATAACTCTGTTTCCTACAAATAATAACTCTGTTTCCTATGATCAGGGTAACCACAAATTGCCAATATGTTTGGACATTATTTGTTAATACCAGAGAGCAGAGGAATGCAGTGTACACTGTGAGTGTCTAATTAAACTACAGCTTTTGTTTCTTCTTTCTTTTCAAAGAATAAATCTTGTCTTTCTGCCACAGAAGATCGTCCTGTAAAGTGAGTTAGTAGAGCAATGGACAAAGTTTTGTTGGTCTTCTGCAGGTCAGAATTGCACTGGAAGACAAAAGATTTTGTTTAGTTGTTGTGGTTTTTTTTCGTGACTACAACTCTTTTTTCTTCCCCCCAAGCATTGTGCACGGTCTGCAAAAAATCTCACCATTCATTTGGGTAAAGGAGAATTGACTCCAGTGTTACTATCTCTAATTTCTAAGCAATTCAGAGAGTAGGAATCAAAGAAGATATCCATGGACCTAAAAGTGAGAACACCTCAATGGAAACACAGAAATCTTGTGGAATGAGATTTTTTAAAATTGCAACAAAGAGAGAGGTTTATTTTTGATGAGAAAATTAGTGCTATATACCATGTAAATTCCAGTAAAATGCACAAGTCAAATGATGATTTCCTACACCTAATAATAGAAAGGACTTGTGAGACAGACCTCAAATGGAACGCATTTCTGTGAAGTTGAAAGGAACCAGTTTAAAAAAGGGAGACAAGTGAAGTGCAAAGCCAGTGTTCAGTGGTGAACAAGCATGTGGGTTTGTCTTTACACCAAATAATACTCTGAGTATTTTAAATTTATGTTTCACCCACAGAAATTCTGACTATTAAGGAAATTCAAAGACAAAAAGACCTAAAAATGTCTTTTCTATTACCGCTTCCCAATGAAACTAGATGAGATTCGTGTCGAATATTCCTTAGGATATGGTCACTACAATGATGGTATTTTCATTTAGCTTTTTCTGGTGTTATAAACTTTACTTCAATCAATTTATTTAATTTCACATGCAATTAAAAAAGAGGGATTTTTAATTATTTTAATTAAGTCAACAGAATTTACTTATATATTCTCAATTAAAGGAAGAGGAAAAAAGAAACAATGTAGAATAAATGAAAGCAAACAAAAAGAACTGGAGAGGAAGTAGAAAAATGAAATAATTAATTGTTCATCATGGACTAATTATATGCAAATGTCCCAACAGTATCATTATAGGTATTTGGCTATAAAGACTATGAGAGCTATACTAACATGTCTGAATGGCTTTGAAGTCAGATGTATTCCTTAATATTCTTAAATATGTGCGTCCATCAATGGAAGAGTATTTCAATCAAATACATACACGCATGCATGCACATATATCTCCAGATACAACTCTTTAATCTTTCACCTTGTTTAATTTGAGATGATGCACCTTAAAAAGTTTATTCTTTTCTTTAATATGTACTTTTGAATGATATCAAAAGCAAGTTATAGCAGCTTAGTTATATTTCAAAAACAATTTACCATGATATATTTTTAGAATATCTGCAAGTACTTTAAAAGATAAGTACAACATCTTATTTTCTAGTTAGAAAAACAAAACCCAAGCTTCTGAGTCATAAAATGACCTTTTTTCACTGATCCCAAATGTGTTCCTTCCATGATATACATACTACCACCAGAACCTTGCAACTCAACTCCCTTCCCAACACAGTACACGAGAAATGTCAAAGAATCGATGCAAGAAAATAGAATGCTAGGCAAAATCAGAAACCATAGAGGACAATATCCAACTGAAAAGTGAATAGTGTTTTCCACAGGCAGAGAGACAACTTCTCAAATGTAAACCTAAGAACAGTAGATGTCTATAATAAGACTTTTTTTCGAGGGGGAAAAATATGTGGGAAAATATTATTTTATTTTATTTTTTTGGAAAATCACTCATATTCTAAGTGGTGATTGTGGTCTTTAATTTAGCATTATACTGTGCACTTTACTGAAATTTGGCCAAACTTTAGCATTATAGGCTGTAATTTCTGTTTCTTGACATTTGATGGCATCCAATAAGTGGATAGGAAAGCACAGATTGCAGTTTAACCCATTCACACTGGTAATAAGGGGGGACAATCTAATTTAGTATGTTTTGTATAAGCGCTCAGATTAAGTCTTTAATTACCTTGTCACTTGGTATTTTTACACAGATTGTGCTTCTGTAAAAGCACAAAGTATTTTTCAGGATACCAAAACTGAACTGTGAAATAAACTAGGATCTTTGTTCCAACTGCTGCAAAAGTTGGGTTTTGTGCAGTGAATGAGCTAAGAATGGCAGAAGGAAAAATGATCTTTGCCCAGGTAATGCAGATAAACACCAGTCTGGTGCTTTCAGTTCTGTCTCTGTGATGACAGGCAAGTCATGTAAATGAACATTTTCTCAGATGCACACTAACTGTATATTTTCCATGTTCTGAATACTACTGAGAACTGAGAATCAAATTAGCAGGCATGCTGAGTGCTTAGTAGCAACAACTGCCGTTTAGCAGGGAATACTTTGGGAAGGGAAAGTGCCAAAAGAATAAATTAAAAATCAGAACATAGACATTTAAGCTTACTGAAAAGCTTTAGTGCTAATGTTTTTGAATCTTTTTATTAATTAATTCTATCTCCATATGCATTGTGAAAACTTAAGTAAATGGCTATGAAGCTGTGAAATTCCACAGTGACATCATGGTAGAAAACACCATGAGTTATAAAGTTAATAATTAAAACTAATAACTTAACAGTATGAAATAAAATAAGATAAGGGCCATACCCAGAGTGAGACAAATTCAAGAGGGCTTTAAATAACTCCTTTGAGATATATTCCTACAGGAATAACATGGAAGCTTAATAAAAGTAAAATTTGAAATTAGACTTCCTTGAATACACTTTGGATACCATTTCAAATTCTGAGAATCTTCAGTGACAGCTGGTGTGAGTCTAATTTTACACTCCAAGAAAAAAGTTTTGATCCATTTTTGTGGAGTTGTGCTTGATTCCATCATCCTATTAATAATGGCCAAGTTGTACTGTCAAGCATTTTCCATGTTCAGGGTGAATAACTGAGGAGCAGAGAAGAAGAATACCAAAAGGTCTTGTGTTCTGCTTCACTATGGAAAAAGACTGCAAGTATTCCACTCACCACTGAGAAATATTATGGACTAAATTTTCTAGAGAGTCTGCAGCCATAGGGAGCATTTCTGTGTTTCTCATTGTCATTCCAACCTTACGAAGATCACAATTACCCTTTAAAGCAACACTACAATACGTTACATTAGCTTTGATTGAGTTTCCTGCATAAAACATAGCCCAAGCTGTTAATCAGTTTTATGCCAGACACCAATGAGTCAAAATTTCAAAAGCTGCATTATTCTTGTTATGTAAATACAAGAAGCATATGTAAATACAAGAAGCACTTCCATGTGTCTTAGGTGTTTGTGTCTGGATATCTTTCAAGAACACTTAAAAATTAAACGGATATTCTGTCTAATATACCAGACAAAATGTAGCTGTTGAGAGTGTTGTGGAAATAGGGTGTTTAATCACAATTTTGGGTGTATGAGCACCAAGAATTCCCACTATAAAGATTCTACCAAATTCATGATGTAATGCAACACCTGGGTCTGAGCAGTGGTGCTGATGAAGTTTCCTGATTAATCTTGGATAATTTTAACAGTTTAGGAAACTTAGCATAAATCAAAATAAACTGATACCACCATCAAAGTTTTCACCTGCAGCTTTGGTAGACTCCAAAATCTAGACTAAGAATTCTAACTTTGCTTTTAGGTGAAAGCACAGAAAAATGTATATGTGAAATGGCTGCCTTGCCTCAAATTCTTGTCAATGGAGATAGACATTTCAACTCCAGTTGCCTCATCTGTAGTTCATGCTATTTCCAATGTCCTGAAATACCTTGCCAGCCCCCAGCTGCTGCCCTGGAGGACATGGATTCCTTATAAATAATATGCTATATCTCAACACTCCATGCCTCCTACACCTGCACATTTATATATTTAAAAATATTTATAAACCAATATGACCTCCAGCAGGAGACAAATATTTACCCTACTTGTCTAAAAAGTACATATAAAAAGAGATTTATATTCTGCTGCCAGATAGATGGGATACATCACAAATACAGTCTTCTTTTTCATCTCTGCTGAGAAATCTTGCCTTGATTTCTTTGTTGTTTCTTCTTTGAAACTGAACCCTTTACTGCAAGCTATTTGTCATGAATCAGTTCTGCACAGGTCTGACCCCCGCAAAAAGTAAATCTTCAGTAACTTTTGCTTTACTGGCTACCTTTTTAATTTATATGATCAAGTAAAGTTCATAGCTTTTGTTTTTAAGGAATTCTTCAACTCTAAATATTTCCTCAGCTGTGTACGTACAGAAGTAAGTAAATTCATCATGAATAGTGAAGCTGTGAGTTATGTAGTTTATACCAAACCCACAGCAATAAAATCTTTATACTGCAGAACTGCATATTCTGTTGAAAAATTCCATGTTTTACAAAGTAAAGCTATTATAGAAATGCTTCAGAGAGTTTTGCTTGGAATACAGTCATCTGTAAAACTAGTCTGCTTCACACAAAATTCATCCACATCTACAGGCCTCCAAGGGAAAAAAAACCACACATAAATTAGCTTTTCTGTACACCATGATGTTCAAATCTCTTGAGCTTATATTTATGAATTTTGTGGGCATAGGCCAAACTTCTCTGGATCCTGTTCAAGGACAGCCTTGCATTCTATTCAAGGACAGCCTTGATGTGCCTGAGGTAGTGTTCATCTTCTGCTCCCTGCTTTGTGCCCTCCCCAATAGTCTTGTGTCAGGCCAATTGTCTGACAGGGCAGAAACGGATAGGGGTACGAAAAAAACTGGAACTGAGAAGGCAAGCGTACTTATAAAACATTGCACAGCAATACAACACATTTTTTTCTTTTTCCCCAGAAATGTGAAAGGAAGTTATGGTACTGCACCACAGGCCCAAATCATACAGTTGACCATGACAGGTAGATGAGGCTTATAGACAGGTTTGACACATCCTTTATCTCTGTCTCCTTGGAAATGAGGTAAAAGAATTAGTTTTAGCAAGTGTATGTAAGGGAAATTTTGAAATTCACAATCTTCTCTTCAAGAGTAATGTTGCTGTTGATTTTATTTCTGCATTGTATGTAAGCAAGGCACAGCTATTTTGCCATAAGCATGTTTTTTTTTTTTCCCCCAGAAAGTTATGTCAAGTTCAGGGCAAGTATAAAGCAAGTAAATTACACATTAAAAACCACTAATATAAAATTTAATTAAAATATTTGGTAATGCTATTATTTTCTTTTGCTCCTTTTAAAACTTCAATGGGAAAATGACATCCACTCATATTGCCTCCCTTTCCCAGTAGAGGAAGCCTACTAGGAGAGCTTATAAATTGGAGTCACAATTTACTGAAGAAATCTCGATAAATGTAACAGTATTAATAAAGGATTGCAGTGGCCTCAGTAGATGCATCTTGGGCAGCACAAGAGCCCAGCCAGGGCTACACACCAGGTGAACTCAAAATGGCCACGAAATGGACGACCAGTCACGGGGTCTCACACTTTTATAAGTTTTGGTCCATTAGCATATTGGAGCTAATTGTCCAATTACAGCTTTAGCCCATGAAGTCCCATCCTTCTTATTTTCTCTGTTTGGTTCACTGTTGTTTACGCTCTTGGGCCTGAGATCTGGATTGGCCTTCCTTAGGTCTCCAGCTAGAGAAGGAATTGTTTTGTCTACTTTGTGAAGAGAGCTTACTATCCCCTTATATGAAGCCCAGACCCACACACTAAAGCAGCCCAGAATCTGAAAAATATAGAAGCTAATGCCTGAGGCATCATCAGCAGGAACCCTCATTCTGCCATGCGAGAACAATGGAAGGAAAAAAAATGAATAAGAAAACAATGTTGCAAATGAGTTTCCATGGTTAAACACCTATCCCCAATCAGGAAACCAGGGAAAGCAGGGGCAAAGAAAACATGGAAAGCTATTTTCTCTGGAAGGGGTTTTGCTGCTGAGCAGCTTGTGGCATGTCACCTGGCAGGGGCTGTCCCCATCAGTAGCGATCTCAGGGGGTGGCTGTGGTGGGGACTTGCAGGGTGACTCCTGCTCCCGAGTGAGCTCAACAAAAGGAAAAGGACCCCTCCGTGGCTTTTAAAAGGGGCAAAACCACTCCCTTCCATGACTGGGCAAGAAAAATGTTCCACTCCTGACACCTCAGAATTCCCTGCTGAAAACTGCTCCCCGGTCTCCACGGGGAGGTGTGCGGTATAGAATAGACAGAGCCAAGACTGCATCTCTTATCCCTGCACCCTGGACAGTTACACAGCAAAATGAGATGCTCAGAGTCTCCAGAAGTTCTGATGTTTGTCTTCAGGAGCAAGCTCAAGGGAAGTAGCCAGACATAACTTGGTGATGAAAAACAGAGAATAAAATATTTGTTTTTCTTTGTTTCTATGCACACAACCCTTACTTTTGCTTTATTTCAGTGCCTTTATCCTGAACCATGATGTTTTTTCCGTCTTATTTTCTCCCCCACTGTGTTCTGCTGAGAAAAGGAAGTAATAAAATGGTTTGGTGAGCACCTGGCGTCCAGCCTGTGTCAACCTACAACAGAAGAATCCCTGCACCTCAGAAGAATCTTTGTATCATTCCAAATACATGGTGTCTGGAACAAAGACCTTGAGCATTTTCTGTATTTATATGATTGTTGTTCAAGTTAAATTGCAGTTGCAAGACAAAAATAAATCCACATTAAGTTTTATAAATCAGATTGAACCTGAAAGTCAGAGAGGAGAAGAATGGTTTTCCCTCTCAACTCTCATGTTTATATATAAACCTAAATCAAACATGACAAAAATCACAAGTAAAGGCTTCTTTACTGATGACCTTTTACACCAAGTAATTGGTTTAGACAGGTACATAAAAAAAGACAGAGCTGGAATTTGTAACACTGGATCATGCACCTACAACATTTTTCAAAGACTGTGGTGTTTAGGATTGACTTCATATTACAGGTGACCTTACAGGAACTTTCATTGCAATCCATTGTTAGTTTAGAAAGCAGTGCTGAAGTGACTTGATTATAAACTACAGTTTAAAAAAGTTCATGCAAGCCATATTTCTGATAGAATTTTTTGACTGTCAAAATAGGTCCGTCAGGAAACTTTGATGCAGTTGTTAATATTAATATAGCACTATATCTACCATACAGCACCTACCCTTCTGGGTTATGTGCCAGCTGAAATATGAAGGTCCTACTACAATATAAAAATGTGGTATGAGAAATAAATGTAATTATGCAAAACCCTGCGACACATAAAGACTCAAAAGAAAGATGAGACACAACTCAAAATAAGGTTTGACAGAAATAATAGAGGCTAGAATTGATCTATAATATTTCTTCACCATTTATTAAAGAGGTCTGTCCTTCAGCTGTCAGACTGGCCCTGAGACTCCTCAACATCATCTCACAGATCTGTTTGGGAGCCAGAAGCTAAAAACAAACCAACAAGCAAGCAAACAAAAAACCAGCAAAAATATTAAATAGTATTATTTCCATCTGTCATCAAATAGTGACTCTATTTAAGTTTTAAAATCAATCTGCAAATGGGAAATAGTGAACTACAGAAGGCTTTATCAGAAGGTTTACTCACTTTTCCAGTCCTTCACATCTCTAGAGAAAATAATTTAGTCCATATTAGTTAGACCAGAAAAAATGATTCTGACTCTTAAACTTTCTAGTGAAATTCTGTAGTTGTATGCTGCAGATGCCATTTTAGGAAATCAAATGCCCTCTTTATGGTCAGATTTTTTTGGAATTTATCTATAATGAATAGTACCTGTGGTCAAGATATGTGTGATTACTAAAATGAACTACATTAAGAGATGTGACCCTGTGGCTACCCTATATCAGAGGATATTAGCCACTCACAACTCAGTGTTTTCTGAGGAGACATCTTCATTCTGTTAAAATTCACACCACTCACAAGGATAAGAATGGAGAGACTTGAAAAGTCTTAATCCTGTAAGCCATTGGGACAGCAATCTTTACAAGATACACAGTGTGGTTCTGAATAACAGTCTTCTAATAAAGTTAAACAACAAGTAAATATATTATTTTCCCCTATTCATGCAGAAGTCTGTCTCAGTTTATGCTAGTCTCTTCCATTTTTACCCAATTTCCTTTTCCTTTTAATTAACAAGTTTTACTTCCAGTTTAGAGTAATATGCTTTCTCTTTTTTTTTTTTTTTTTCCTTTAAGGAGTGAGTTTAAAGAATTTGTTTAAATTGGAATTTAGCTCTCTCCTTGTCATATAAACAGCTGTAATCTATCATTATGACTGTTTGTTTATCCTGCAATAACAATTACACCTTTATTCAATACTCCATCTCTTCCAAGTATCCTTTAAGCAGGATTACAAAAATCTACTCAGACTGATCCTTAGGCTCATGGCAGAAAGGGCCAAAACTCATGGGTTCCCTTACATTTTTGAGTAAGAGGGAGTTTATCCCTGCAACTGGAACTGTTTTCTGTTTCTATGATGATTATTGAGTTCTATTTTTCCCTGAACAATTATCTTAAGAATATTATTAAAAAAAATATTAACTTATCTGGAGGAAGCAAGTGAAGGAGTCATGATCAAGTTTCCTGCTATTTCATTCCAGAATTTATTCCTTCAGCATTTTGAGAATGGATTGGGGAAAAAGCATCAGCTTGCAATACATAAATGTTGGACAAAGCTATCCTGAGCTACTGTTAGTCTTTGGAGTTTTCTGTAGTAAAGCATAGTTAAGGTCTACTGTAGCCATCAAAGGTTGAAAGAACTTTGAATGAGACACTTTCTGCCTGGGGACAGAGTCTTGTGAGCGATCCTGTATTGCAACATGGTAGCAGAATCTTAAAAAGAGAGGGAGATGTCCACCACCAATATTTTCCTAGGAAAAAATCAGTCATATTGCAACAACATTTCGGTAAGAATCAATACTGAACACGAGTTATTTCCAGTGTACATTACCCCTATTTTATTAATTACTTCTTAGCAGAAGGATTCACAGTAGAAATTCTAAAGGAAGACAAGCAGAATTCAGCAAATAAAATGAGGCATAAGCTAGTATACAGAAAACTGATTAGAGATTTCCTCCTTCAGTAAAAAATTCACGTTGACTGTAATTTATTCATGAAAAGACTCAGCAGTCAACTTTGGTCATCTCTGTTTATATTTTTCTTGTGAGATATTTCTTCCATTTGATTATCTGCTCATTCAACCAACGTACCTAAACATGCCTGGGAGATATTCTCTGTTCAAAACCTTGCATCTTGACAAAGTAGGATATTTCATCCTTTTGCTCTGAAAATATAATATAAAAAAATCATCTATAAGTGAAAGATTAAGCTCAATCTATCTACATTGCAGAAATTCTGTACAGCTCTGTATTTTTTTTCACAGGCCTGATTATTATTTTTTTCTTTTATGTATTCATCTCTTTTAACCAGTTCCTCTTATTGTAACACAAGATGATATATGCAAGAAATGATGGGGGTCTGTGCTACTATCAGATGAATAAGTAACAGATAAAGGATTTTAACAGAAGGACTCACTTTGGTCTTTTTCACTGCTAGCCTGGCATCCATTCATGAAAGAACCCTTAGAGGGGAAAATGAGGAAGAGTGGAATGAGAGGAGTTCAGGATACACCCTTTTTTTCAGAGTTTGGTAGACTGATAACACAGGAAAGTCCTATAATGTGGACAGGCAGGCTAAATATGTGAGTACCTCCTCAGGACAAGGTCATATAAGCTGAAGTTTAGGCAGTATT
Organism: Melospiza georgiana; assembly: GCF_028018845.1. Classification (NCBI taxonomy): domain Eukaryota; kingdom Metazoa; phylum Chordata; class Aves; order Passeriformes; family Passerellidae; genus Melospiza; species Melospiza georgiana. The sequence goes on from NC_080431.1 coordinate 97,348,391, forward strand.
CTTCAGGAACAGCTTCTTCTATACCTGTTCTACACCACACAAGAGAAATGCACAACTTGCAGTTAAGAAACTGCTTTGCCATGCAAAGGAACAGGGCAGAGGAGCAGGTCTAGAGGTTAATTTACAGGCCTTACAGAAGTGAATCCTAATCTTTTCTGCTCAGGTCGAGTGCTACATTTTTTTCTGCATCTCTCTGCACAGTTCAAAAACAACAATGTTTTTCCATTTCTACTTGTAAGTTTCATTAAGTTTACTTTACTAAGTTTACTTCTATGTATTACAGCATCCTGAGTGGGTTGCTGCTGGTAAGAGAGAGAGAAAATGAATCGTATTTCTTGATCAGAAGGCTGGATTTATTGATCTATGATATATAATACATTATGACTATGCTAATAAGTATAAAGAGAGAAGTTGCAGAGCTGCTGCTAAGCTAAGAATAGAAAGAAAGAATCTATATCAAAGTTGTGTCCAGGGACTCGGTTCCCAGCTTTTTTCTGTGATTGGCCTTTAATCATAAACATGTGCTTGTTTATAACATGAGACCAATCAGGTGCCCCTGTTGCATTCCACAGCAGCTGATAACAATTCTCTTCTAAGGCCTCTGCCTTCCAGAAGACGCAGAAATCTGAAAGAAAGGATTTCTGTGAAAAAAATGTCTGTGACATCTATGAGTTACCTTTGGCTTTGAAGCCGGTGCCATACAGCTGCTTCTACCTACTGCTCTGGTAACCAGCCCAATGCAAAATAAAACAGGAAAACTTCCTCCTCCTTGGGATGGAATTTCACTGTTGTTTTGTTTTCCATTTGAACCTTCAGTGCCTGATTGTTCTGGTTTAAGTTGTCATATAAAACCTAAATCTTATTCACCCTTCTTTCCACATTGATTTTGAAAGGACTCCATCTGTTACCATTTCAGAGGTAAAAAATTCATTTTGATGGCTTTGGAGAGCAGACAATATGGATCTGAAGAGTACTAGAATATAAAGGGAACAGTTCTTTTCTGTGCTTCATGTTCTGTTGTCCAGATAATTTTTAATTTTTGGTAGATTTAAAAGAAAAGAAAAGATGGATAAAAAATGCCAAAACTTATTGTGTAGAAATAAAACAGACCAAAATACATGTGTATGTGAAGAAATAACATTTTTAGACAGCTGAGAATAACATCATGTACTTCATTGCTTGGCCAGGCAGTAATAAATAAGAAATATCTTCTATCCTTCTAGTTTTACAAATATCAGATAATAACAATTTTTTCAGATAGGAATTTGATATCTTACTTTGTTAATTTATGAAATACAAGACTCCAAAATACCATGGATGATTGTTAGGACACATTTTTGTATGAGAATTGTTTTGATGCCACCGGAACGGTTTCTCTGAAAAACTCAGTGCATATACATATATATACACACACACATACACAATTCTTGATCCAATATTTTGTGTCCATAAGTTAGAACATAATAAAAGAAACAGAGTTGCACCAGATGTTTAATGATCATTTATGCACGTACCAGAAAAAAACACAATATAAAATTGCCAAGTATGAGTAATATTTTGAACAATTAAAACTAAAATATAGCAGTTTTAAAAATCCAATAATAATAGTAATAATAATATTAGAATATATTACTACTATTTTCACAACTGCAGCTGGTTTTCTGCCTAATGAAACTTTAAGCTGGTGACTTTAATTAATATCTCCCTGTTGCTGCTTTAGAATTTGCATATACCAGAGATTAACATGAGGAAATATTAATAAATAGCAAATCAACTGTAAATAATTTAAAATTTTGAAGTAAATCAGACAAAAGGTTAATTTATTCTTGTTTTCCTGTCAGAGCTTCTTTAATATCTCTAAGTGCTTGATATAGTAAAAGTGTACATATTACAATTCTAGCAGTATTCTAGAGGAGTATTACTGTGTGTCAGCCATACATTCTGTCTGAGACAGAGGACAGTAATTTCTTGATATGGATCTTACTTCTCTTTGATTTTTTTTAGCTAATATATATTCTACATACAGCAGCACCACTTTCTGTTCAGATAATTAAATAGTGTTAGAAAAGGTGGGTGTTTTATCCCCTGTTTTTCACCCTGTTAGTTTCTATTCAAGTGCTATGAGAAATCCTATCCAAAGGAAACATGAAACAAACCTATTCAATATTTTTTGAAAAATAAATTTTTATAGTATTCTACTTATAATGTAAAGAGATTAAAAAGGAAAAACAGTCTTCAGTTTTCAGTTAAGTACATCTTTTCAAAGAGGTTTAAGTAAATGTATGGGTAATTTGTTTTTTAAAAAAAAGGTGGTTAAAAAGTCATATTGAAGGGTGATAATATAGAGCAAAATGTCTAACCTTGAAGCTCTTAGCCTTAAATAGAGGTTTATCTCCACAAAAACAACTCCACTGATAACACCGTTTTTTACAAGAAAATTACCCTTTTATCCAGAAAGTCATACATTTGCCCATTTACGAGTTTTTCCAATATTGAGTCAAAGACTTTATAAAAGTTTAAAGTGTAGCTGTAAAGCAGATCTTAAAAAAGTTTTTTATTTCTACAGGTAGAAAATTTAACATATCCCACTCTGCATTTTAGTCCAGCAATTAAATGCAATAATTTTTCTTTTTCTTTTTTTTTGCTTTGGCATGAAAATAAAAACCTGGAAATTTAGGGGAATAGACAATTTTTGGGGAGAGGTTTTAAAGTGTGTTTTAGTTTTATGTGAAGAAAACAGGGAAAAGATGTCCTTAAGTAATTTTTAACTCCAGCTGTATTCGCATTATGGCAGAACATGGGATTAGATTTGTAGGTGAACACCTTTTTGAGGGTCATCTGCTGTGCAAGTGTTTGGAGGACTTGTACACTGAGCAAGCTCTAGGCTGGATGTGTGCTCATTAACACCTTACTGCACTCCCAGCAAAAATCTACATCCCTGCATCCATCCACAGGCAGCCTGAGATGGCCCTGTGGTGTAATCCAAAGCACAGTGATGGAGCAGAATCAAGAGATTTACTTTAAAACTGCCCCCTGTAAAGCAAACTAAACATTCATGTGGACTCAAGAGCTCTAAAATTTTCCTGGCCTACTTGTTCAGTACCATTATTTTTGCATTTTCCAAGAAAGGGCAACAAAGCTGGTAAAGGGTCTAGAGTGTGAATCTTATGAAGAACAGCTGAGGGAGATGGGGTCCAAAAGGGTCATCAAGTATTGCAAAAGGCTTCCAAGGGAAGTGGTTGAGTCATCATTCCTAGAAGTCTTCAAAGGATGTGGTACTTTGTGACACAGTTTATCGGAGGACTTTGAAGTGCTGGGTTAATAGGAGTGAAGATCTTCAGGATATTTTTCGATCAAAATAATTCTGTTATTCTATGACTTCCTAAGACAGCCAAACTGAATACTCAGTTTCACAGTCATTAATGTTAGGTTGTTTCTTTTGGTTTTTTTTTCTCCCTTTTAAAACTTTTTCAGCATTATCTTGTGAAACAGTGATACAATTCACATAAATCTGATATCTCACAGCTGTATTTACTATTCTACTGCTATTTACACAATTGCTAGTACAAACTACATTTTTGTTACTACTTTGCTCTAAGACATTAAGTTCAGGCAACTGCACTTTTTCTATCATTTCACTGCTAAGGTTTGTGTGTTTTCCTTCCGGTGCATTATATTCAGTAGTGATTTATATTTATTACCAAATAATTGATGAAAATGTTGAACAGAACTGTGTCCAGTACAAAATTTTGTAGAAAATGATAGAGAACAGAATAATAGCTCCTCTGTCTGTCAGGCAACTAATGATCTGCTTGTGTGATTCCTTTCATGATTATTTCAAATATGTTTGCAAAATCTACAGTCTTATGAAGGCTGAAATCAGATTTGCTTTGCAAGATTTATATTCCAAAAAATCATGTTGACTACTAGTAATTATATTCTCACTATTTAACTCATTACAGTTTAGATTTTGTATCTATTAGTCTCCAGTATTATCCAGATCTTATTCCAAGACCTTTCCACAAATTTCCCAGTGGCCTTGTATGAATCTGGTCTTAATTTGCTGGTGTGAATTTGTAAATAGGTTGTGCTTTTACACTCAAAGTTTGCTAAATAAAGAGATTTGGTGAAAGAGCAGCAAAAGGTCAATTTTTGCGAAAGTTAGCAGAGGAATGTGCTGCTGACTGCTCATTCTAGGATTTTCTTCTCCTATTAACTGCTAGCTTCTCTGTAGCTCAGAGTGGGAAAAGATTTCATGACTACCGTAATGCAAAGCCCAGTCAGATATTTTTCATCATTTAGGGCATTTCAAGAAGCAGACATTTTCAACTGTCAAACGGCTGCTGTTGTAAATGCCATTTTCCTCAGGGTTCTAGCTGGGGAAGACATGGATCACAATCAATATTTCTTAGAAAATTTTCCATTTATTAAGCTGATATTAGTAAAAAAAATCCAGGTGTTATTCTAAATCATAATTACTAATATAAGAATCTAATTGAATTAGCTAAAAAAAAAATTCCTCTTGATATACAATTTAAATACACTGCCAGAACCAGCTGTAACTTGGTCGAGTCTTTGCCTTAGATCTATTTAGACTTTCACTGGCACAAGCCACTCTAATGCAGTGCTGTTCTGAGCAATACCACAAGCAATAAACCCAAGCAAAACACAGGGCTTTTTCATCAAGATCAAAAGGTCTGTTTTTTAACAGAGCACACAAGGAATATCTCATCAGCAGGAAGTCATGCACCCTAAACAGCCGAAAGATGAAAGCAAGGTTATAGTGTACAACATTACTCTATCAGGAAAATAAACTATAGCCAGATTTTTGTGCAGATTCCAAACTAACATTGAAAAATGAAAAGCAAGAAACAAATCCTCAGAACAAAAACCTTGCCTAAGGTTTGTGGAGGCTGGAGTAAGTACTGAAGCAAAGGACTTCTTAATAACACCTGTCGACTTTTGCAGAGTATTTAAAATTCTGTCAAAAAAATAAAAACTTTATTGTTGTCAGACAAGAAGAACCCAAGACAGCCCTCTTTAATGCACATTAATGCTCCTGGACAGGCAATCTGGACTTGCATACCGTGATGATCTTGACTCTGTAGGTGCAAAAATACATATGTGAATGAACAAAATCCATGTGTGAATGAGTGTGCTAGCTGAAATTAACTCCTCCAAAGAAATCGTAAATAAATCTCAGCTTTCTCTGCTCTAAAATACCAGACTGAATTTTGGTAATTAAATTTTTTATCTTATTCATATAGATTTGAAGCTGATATGAAGTTGATTATTTGAATATATAATTTGTATTAGTGTGTTTGTATTATTTGCGTTTTTTAATTAGCTTGAAGTTGATATGAAAAGCTTTGATTCAAAACCAGGATGGGGTAACTTGATATTAACATGATTTTATTGTCTTGCTTGCCATGCATTGGCTATGTGAGTAGGAGAGTAGACAAGTAAATAAGATTGTTACACAGAGAGATACTTTAAAAGAACGAGAGGATGAAGAGCAAGTACCAAATTTCTCCCCTGCAGCTGAAGAAGAGACTACCTGAATGGTTACTTTCAAGTAAGCAAGTATACTAATCATCTGGTTGTGCATCAGTCTATTTTGTTATGTCTTGCTGCGTTTCCATGTGGCAGACATCTTTTCATTAAAATCCTTTCATTAGGATTTTTCCTGCTGAAGCTAAGAAGTTTCAGCAACAAATGTAAATAATGGTTATTTGCTGCTGTGGAATGCAACAGGTAGATCTGTTGTTAGTCTCTTGTAAATGTTTAGATTTACTGACTACTCATGGCACAGCTGCTTTTGCTCTCTGCCAAGACACAGATCTTTGTTATTCATTCTTTTCTATTCTATTCTTAGCATAGCAAGCTTCTGAGGACCTTTTCTTTCTATTCCTTTTAGTATAGTAATAATGTAGTATATATATCATAAAATAATAAATCAAGCCTTCTGATCATGGAGGCAACATTTTCTTTTCTCTCTCATCCTGAAAACCCCTGTGACCACGGTCACATTTTCACAAAATATGCTCGTAAATAAATTTTATTTTTGTCCCAGCCTACATTTTATATTATTATTTTGATCCTGTAAACAAGACTTGTTTTAAAAGTCTACACATAGTCACTTCTCATACAGGTTACCAACTTTTGCCTTGTTTTCAGAATACCTTTCTCAAGTGCTTAATTATCTTCCTCAGGTTCTAGTCAAACACTGAAGTGCCTTTATTAATGCCCTTTAGTAAGTCCACATATGAATCATACCTCTCAGGCACTGTGGAGAACATTTTATTGTTCCAATAATCTCATGGTACATTGTGCTTCACACGGGTGATGTGAGAACACACATACCTTGGTGGGATGCAATTAGGCTGAACTAAATTTCAGTTATCTCAACACTCCATAACTCGGTTGCAAACAGTTAATTTTATGCAACTACTCAGCCTTTTTCCACAATGTATCTGACATTAACTTTCTCACACAATACAATCCAACCTGAGGAGTCCAGACTTTCTTGCCTTAACGCTTGTGTTAAAAACTAATGCACAACTTTGAGACTGAACTTTTACCCTCTCTATACCATTTGAATTATGGAAGAAAAGGAAGGAAAAAGTATCAATTATAGCACTTAGTTTTTCATTGTTGCAATCAGAGATTAATTGTGATGTGGGTAGTATTTAACATCTGGCTGTCATTTCTTATCTTTATGCATTTTGAAATAAATTAGTTAATACTTTAGGCTATTTCTGCAAATAGCCTCATTATTCAAACTGTATTGATGAGAAAATTTTGTCAGTAAGGCCAAAAGAATGGACCATGGTCACAGAACAAACCCACAACAGAATGACAAAGGAGCTGTTTCTGACAGAAATCTTTTGACCTCTTATAGGAAGATAAAACTCCCGCATGTCAAATGTTCTTCTAGTTGCTCAAAATTTTTTGCAGAAACTCATTTATTTTGCATATTCCTATATTACATGTAGGGTTTTGCCTTTAATCTTTTCTCTTCATCCTGCAAACCTTTGCCTGTGTAAAATTACTTTTTTAAAATATGAGAACAAGGACATTTGTAATTGACACTTACAAACTTAGGCTTTGCATATGTTGTAGAAGAGAAAATGAATTACTGCTCAATGAACAATTCTGAGCTGCCTTGAAATACATGCAAATTGCCAAGCTACTGCCAGATGGACCAAATCCCAAGCCTGTGATGTTATGGTTACAGTGCGTGTCTATGTGTGTGCTTAGAGGCTTTCCCAGGCTCCTCAGTTACAGCACAGGTATCAGAAGTGCTTATATGGTCTAACACAACCAGGCTCAGTGCTTGTGTTCTTCCATATGGGCATAGATGAAAGCTGATGCTAGATGTGAAAAATGAGCCTAAAAATGAGCTAGCAAAATATTTTCATTTCTGCTTTAGACTGGAGACATTTCTGAATACATACATAAATTTTCAGTCTCCCAGGTTTATTTTGCACTTTTGCTTAGGTAGATGAACAGTCTATAAGTAGCATTTTTAAATTTCTGTGTTAGTTATTTATTAACATGCTGCTTTTCAAATTTTAATTTAAATACTAAAGGTTGAGATAGCTGGAATATATTAAATCTTTGGAGAAAAAGTTAAAAGTTATTGTCAAGGTTATACACCACCCTACTAAGCAGCCTTTTATCTGTATTAAAAAAGAAAACACATGCAAGGTTAATGCTGAAAACTTAATTAGGTGTCCACATGAAGGAAGCTCACATTAAAGACTGATTAGCTTGATATTGTAAACCAATTTTCCTAGATACTGCTGAACTTTGTGCGTCCTCAACTTTAGCCTCTCTAATTCATAAATTGCCTTTTATTCATGTGCCTCACATGGAAAACTATAAAAAATTGAGTTTTTCAACATTGTGAGGATGACAACACCATCTCAGAAAAATCTTCCAGACAGTGCAATGTCCAGTGCTCCATCTATTCATGCCAAAATAAGATCACAATTATGTAAATACCAATTTTTTTCTATTTCTTGCACAACAAAAAGAAAGCATTGGGGTGTGTCTATTTACTTTCAAGAATCTTCTGCTTCAGGGCTGAAGGATGATATCCATCAAGCCTGAAAAATTTAGGTGGTGCTATTTTTAAATAATTTTTGAAAACCATAGTACTTTAAAATGTTACCATTCTATCCTATATCCTGTTATAACAAATTTTAATCATTACATGAGAAGAATGAGCCTTGCTATTTTTTAATGTTTTAGTATTATCTTTCAGGTACCTGATCACCCTGAAAAATTGTTTATTTTAGTACACGTTTCCCTGTCATTAGGATTACGTCTCCACTGACTTGACTAGCAAGAGTGCAAAGATAAAGTCAGAGGAAAAGGGCCATTTAAATTTTAATTACAGAAATTTTTTATGCAGTTATGAAACAATTTATTTATACATTTATAGACTGTGACTTTTTGCATGTGTGTTTAAACCCTTTCTTCATGGTGAACGAGGTTTTAATCTATCACACAGAACCACAAAAGAGAAAACCTCCTATCCAGCCAGAGGTGCAGAAGCTCTTTGATTGCATATACTCCCTTTGTTGATGTAAGGGCTGCATGTGAAGAGAAGCAGCAGCCAGGGCCCCTGAACCCAGCTGTATCTTAAAGTGCACAGGCCAATGAGAGCTGTGGCAACTCATCATGTTAGCTCAAATGTATTTATCTTCTGCTTGACAACCCACAAATCCATTTATGGTGAATTTTTATCTAGAATTTTTATATAGCTTTATGCATACAAATTCATTTCTATGCAAAATGAATGAACAATGTCTATACAGTTTTTAATATAATAGATGAATAGAAATGTAATGAGTTCATCTTGAAACGACCTCTCTTGTGTAATCACAAAATCATTAAAAAGCTCCCAGGTGAAAATCTGAAATTCAGAAACTATTTCTTTACCTGAAATTGGCAGATATTAACATTCATGGATTTTTTTCCAAGTACCCATGCACAAATGAAAATTTAGCTTTTACATTAATGAATTATTCTTAATAATGCTTTTGCTTTAAAATAATGCTGCTATATTTTAGGTGTTTGAGATTTTTATTTCTAGTTGCAATAGTCTATTCAAAGAAAAATTGAACAGTTTACCATGGGGAGCAAAATATCCTGCAGTAATCTTAAAGAAAGAGGCACTTAAACACCTTTCAAAGGGCACAGAAGTCAATAGACTCTTTAAAAAGCCAGTGAACTTTGGATAAGAGCATACAAATAAATTTTTGATCAACCTAGTAACTACAACTCTTCCAAATGATTCTCCTTGACATTCTACATTCACAAGTGTATCACACATTCTCAAGTGTGATCACATTTAAATTTTCCATTGTGTCTGTAGCATAGAAAATAGATTATAACAGAAAAGGGATTGGGTCACAGTTTTTTATGAGAGTCTGAAATATTCTTCTGTATTCTGAATGGTGTTAGCTACCTGCATCCTTAATCAAACTTATTGTATTGTGCAAAATCTAGGGTGTAGAAAACTTTCAGGTTTTTACAAAATTGTTTGAGGTTTTTTGATAAAATTTCTTTTACATAAATCTGGAGTCCTTTTAGTTCTACAATTATGCTACACAGAAATCATATTTTGCAAAAAACTACTGTTCTCACATTCCTTGTCTTTAGAAAAAGAGCTTGACTTTTGGCATGGAAGTTAATTCATTATACCAAAAATCTATGGAAATCTACACAAATCTAGCAAATTTACAAAGCTTTAAAAATGAAAATTTCCTTAGTTTAATGAATGCATGCCTAAACTCATTCATACATTTGATAAATTTTACTTACACTTGTGGATTTCACTGTTTTTCTAAGCATAACATTTTTTGATCTGGTCTTAAAGACCTGGAATCCAATGGCAGATAAAAAAAAATGAATATTCCTACCATGTTTTAAGAGCAGCCATCATTCTTTTATCACCATATCAGGAAGAAAAGGCTATTGACTTGAATAAGAAGATGACAAGATGCAGGTCAGAAAGTAAATAAGCAAATGCGAAAGTGAGCAGAGTACTCAGCATGAAAATATAAAGTATGTTTCCTAAATGCTGAGAATAGCTGGACAAAGAACATAAAGCTGAATGAAGGCAAGCTGATAATAAGTTTCTTGAGGAAAGAATATAGATACTGGGAAGAAATTCAGAAAGATTAAAACCACTGAAAATTAGGGAAGAAAAAAACAAAATGAATTGAAAGAAAATAGTGTTAGAGATGATGATGATGCATAAAAAAAAAGATGACAGCATGACAGCATAACTGGCAATACCCAAGGAGAGGTTTAAAGAAAAAGACTTTGAAAATCTAAGGAAAGATTAGGAGATTGAAGAGGAATATAAATATTAGACTAAGAATAAAAGGTAGTGAAAAAATAAAAAAGACATTTGAAGGTAAAGTCAGGTAGATACCAGGAGGGAAATGATGGATTTGAATGGGAAAGAGCTTAGAAAATGGGAATGACATCAGAGATTAGTCAATTATAGAACACTAGTCCAGGAGGGGCAAAGAGCCAACAACCGAGGTAAAAAAAAAGTGTAAAAGGAATGCAAAGCTGACTGTGTAAAGATTATGAGGTAACAAGTTTTAAAAGAAGGGATATCAATTTTGCATTCATGTAGACTGGAAGAAATAGTAGAAATCATGTATGAAGTTAAAAGGCATCCGGAATTTTCCATCAACAGTATCAGATGATGACATAACATGTCTGGTTGAGCACTGAATTTAAGTGATTAATAGAGTTTGTCTAGTGTACTATATAGGTTAGGTATAAAATTATAGGAATTATAGTTTTTTTTTTTTTTTCCTGAAAGGAAGTTATTTGTGCCAGTGTCAAGATGTGGTACGCTGAATGTTTTTGACACTGAAGTGAGTACATTGATAAGGTGATTGGCATAATTTGCTCAAATATTGGTGTCTATGGCATCTGAGGTGCCATAAGGTATACAAGAAATGCACAGTGGCCCAACGGGCAGGACACAGGACCTATGTGAGGCTTACTCTGACGTGGAAACAGCAGCTGCAGACCAATCAAAGTACTCTGGAATGTGTTAAATGGAGCCTATCACAAATCTTTGACATGTACCATATCTCCGCTTGAATACCTAGTTTTACTAAGGCAAAAAGTGAGTTTTCAAATAAAGGTAATTAAATCAATTAGTGGTTTGAAGACAGAACCCATTACATATTGTTTTATCATTTTATAGAATAAAAACTAATTCTATGAAACAACTGACGGAACTAGTTCTGGGCACTGCAAGAAAAAGGTCTTCAGCAAAGGGAAGGGCCAAGGGCTAACGTTTTTTTTTTTTTTATTCAGTGACAATCAGTAAGTATTGAGAGAATACATGGAAAAACCAGGAAGATAATGGAATTTGAACAGCTGCTGACTAGTGAGTACTAACATTTCCAGGTACCACATGGGGCAGATCCTGTGTAAATGTGGTCACACAAGTAAGACAGACATGAAATAAAGAGACATGAGTGCCCGCTGCACAGACAAGCTGGTTTCTGATATCTCATATTTTTGAGTTTACTTTTCTTTTTATTTTGTTAAAGATAATGGGGTTTCATTTCATACTGGGTTATTTTATAATGTTAGCTATACATAGGACTCCCTTTGACCACTACAAGAAAAGCAGCAGGAATTTTTCTCAGACCAAGATGGAATTGGGATTAGTATTGTATAAAATTCACCTTATCTATCTGGTTGCTTCTGTGACAAAGAAATACACTGTGCTCCTATGCCATTCAAGAACAAAGATGTCACTCCAGTATATTGTTCTTGGGTTAGTCCTTTCTTACCACATCAAAAGAAGAAACCCATTTATTTGGTTTTATTTTGAATTGATAAAACATGTTTCCAGGGCTTTTCTCTTACAGAGAGAAACAGAACAACAAAGTGAACAAAACAACAACAAAATCCACCAGGAATATAGAGGTTTCAAGAAGGAATTTTCCACCAAAATGAAGAGAGGAGCAAAGAACAACGGGCACCTAATTGATCTAGGCAGACACTACAAGTCTGTCAGGAAGGAGATGTGCATGGACTGCTAAAAGACACAGATTCAAGAGAGGGAGCTGCTGTAGTTATATTCCATCAAATGTGCTGACATAACAATGCTGGATTAACTAAACAATCAAATTAAACTTCGTTCAAAGGCTTCCCTCTTCTCTGAAAAAAAGAGTGTCTTTATCCAAAGTTAAATGTTTTAAAGCTGATGCATTTTTCTTGTTCTTCAAAAAGCTTTAATCAGGAGCTAACTGGCAACCAGTTTTGTAATTGTGGGAAAGTTAAGGGAAGCATGAGAGGAACGTGCCTACAGTTCTTGAGTAGTAAAAGTACTGGGTGCACACAGGCTTATAGCAGTATTTTTCAGGCTCAGGAGTTCACAAAGACCAAAAATACAAGTAAATATTAAACAGAGTTCAATTAAATGAAGAATTTCTCATCCTGTTTATCCAAGGCTTGTTGAGTTTCAATTTATATCCAGATGTGAAAGATCTTAGCAGTTTCCTACTGCTTGTTGGCATCATGATTAAATGCATAGGAGCACAGTGTATTTCTGCAGAAAGAAAGTTTCAAATGAGTGTAGCAGGTCAAATTCATATCAAGGAAGGACACAGCTCACTTGGTAATTTGGTTACAAACAAATGCCATTTGGTCTAATACAGGGAAAAAAATCCTGTATCTTCAGTCATAGACTCAAATATGCTTAGAATTTGGAGGAAATCATCACATAAGCAGTGCCTCGGAACAGGGGTTTGTGGTGTGGGATGGATAATGCCACTCACATAAACAGGAAAGAGACTTCTGAAGAAAAAATAAGGTTACTTGCTGTTGAGTTTGTGCTATTGTGATCATGCAGGGACCAGGTTGTAGGCAAAAAAATAGCAGAAAAAAATGATAGTGTGAACTGACCACAGAACAAGATCAGAGTGTCTTAGGTTGATGGCAAGATGATGTCCTTTCTTTTATATGCCTTTTATATAAATTTTATATATCCTTAGTATTCTTAGCATGCATGCTTGTAATTCCTTAAGTCTGATAACTTAGCATAGCCCTAGTATTTTGTCCGGCCAGGCAACCAAACATCCTAAAGGTGTCATAGTAGGAGGTTGAAAAGCCCTACACTATCTTTAGAAACCAAGGTCCTCTCTAGAACATATCCTCTAAACTAGAGATTTGGCCCATGCAGGGGGAAATTCCTCACATGGGGGAATATCATCCATCCAGGGCTCCCATTGGGGCATCCTTGTTAGATGTACTAATTAGTAAGGTCTATAAACTGTATATGCAATCTATCATGTGTGTGTGCATTGAGCTGCATCCCACCTTGGCGAAGTGTTGCCCCAGTAAGGATCCTTATTAAAATACTGAGGTAAAAATCCCTAATCCTTTAACAGTGTCTGGCTCTCAATAATTTAAGATCAGGAAAAGGCATCAAGGTAACCACAAAAAAATTTAACTTAATACAAGGGTTAAACATGTGATAACTTAAACACATCCATTTCTAGTACAGCTATTAAGATTTTGCTAACAATTTCGGAGTAAGAGATCAGCTCTTTCCCTGGAAAAATGTTCTGGCACAGAGCTGAATCTTGAGGTCCTAAGAGGTCAACCACTTATAAATATTTCTTAGCATCTGAAAGAGTAAAATTCTTCAGACTCTTCTGATTCAATTATGTTTACAAGGCTATACTACTTCTGTAATTTTTTTCAGTTACATCACTCTGAACAATTTCTAGAATTCTATTGCTACTACTTTCAGTAGAGTAATTTCAAAATCAATTCTCTGCTAATACTTTGATTTTATTGAATCAAGGATTTGACCTTGTTTTGTTCTCAGCTCATACCTTGAGATCAACATCAGGTTCTTACTTTAAATCAATTTTCTAATGGGAAATAATCTTTTAAAGCTATAAATATAATTAAAGACTGCACTCCAAAAATAGTATCATTGTGAATTAAAAACTTCTGATTTTTTATTCTTATGGTGATAATTTCAGTAATTCTAAGTACTAACCTCCATTTTTACAAGAATTGCTATGGACACAAAAATTAGCTCTCCTAAAACCACTCAAAAGAAAGAAGCAAAAATTAACCTTTCTTCCAAATCCCAGCTTCGCATGAATACACCAGAGATGGGTCTCCACAGTCATGAAAAATTGCCTTGCTTGCACAATTTCAGCTGACTTGAATGGTAAAACTTATCTATTGCTTTCTTCTCTCCAGTAACTTTAATTTGCAAAAGGGTTGACCTTGCCTGTAGTTTGGTTACAGCCCATTGCATTTGTGACACAGCCTGTGTTCAGGATTTGCATAGGCTAATTGCATCCCCAGATTTCCACCCTCACAGGTATCCTCTCTCTGAAATTTGTAAAATCAAGCTTTTGCTCTAGTCCTGGATTTCTGTAATTTAGTGGCTACTTAAAAATGTGCCTGATTCCAAAATTAACATAATGTTTACATAATGATTTAACCCATGTAGCTGACAGCACTTGTACCACATCAGATGTTCTGTCTTGCATATACTTCAGCCTCAAGCTCCTCAAAGGAAGTTTCTGTTAGTAGCAAGGAAGGTTTGAAGAGCTTTTGGAACCAAGGGAATTATCAAATCTCAATTTTCTTTTTCATCTGGTTATTTTCTCAGAGTTGTTTTAGTGTTGGTTTAATCATGTTTCATTTGTTCTCATATGCCAGGTGGCTGAATTTGTAAGCAATGCATTTTTTTTCTTACTGTTGAACTCTTCACATCTTTGAATACTCTCAGAACAGCTGTCAGATTCAATCTTCACTGGGACTATCTAGAGAGAAAAAAGACTTTTCCACTATGTCTACAGTTGTGACTTGCTCAACAGTCCACTGCAAAAGAAATCACCTTACTTCAGAGTACTGAGGGAGAGAACCTACTGTTACACGTAGAAATTATTCCTTTAGAGATTTCTATCAGTGGACCCACAAAATAATTTTGAAAGCATACTGTCATTCTTCCTATCTCTGAGAACCCGAGGGGACTTTTTCTTTAAATGTGATAGATCGCTTGGAGAAAATTCAGGCATACCTCTGCACATTTACTTTTCAAGCCAGAAGCCCAAGACAGAAAGCTTCTGGAAAGTCTTTTCCTAGATTCTCTCTACTGAAGGTCTCACCAGTGTAACAGCACATTTCCTTTCTACACTCACTTTATATATATATATATATATATATGAACCTTACTTCCTTCAAATAGCAGTAACCCCAAAATTACTTTACCTAAGGATCATTTTTACTCTCAACTATTCCCTTCAAAGATACAAGGAGATATTTAAATTATTTTATTTTTTCCCAGTCTTTAAATTAATTGCTTCATTTTTATGTGGTTCTTTCATGAGAGTTGCTAACAATATATCTGCTCCAATGGATTTTTAATTTACGTTTATGTTTAAAGTTTACACAATTCCTTGTTTTAGCAGCTGATCTAGTACCTAATTTGAGTACAGTCCCAGAACCTTTTAACTTTTGCACCATGAAATGTTTCTTCCATTTAGTAATGTTACAAATACACTGCAACATATTAACAAATATATAGAATTGACTCACCAGAAGTGTGCTCAGGAGCATCCTGTTTTGATAAGAATTATAAAAGTGAACTGCATTTCCAAGTACAATCTGAAAATGAAGTAAGCATTCAATTGTAATGAAAATATTCAAGTGCAGATGATAGAAAGCAATTCAATGGTGGGCTAAGCATGGGACAGCTGAATATCACGTTTCAAGTGCTTCCAGGTGTTTGGGCGATTGTCAAATCCTGCATGCCTTTTCATGAATGCAATAACTGGAGCCACTATAAAACATTGGTTTTCAGGCCCATCTTTGTGTGAAAGTAATGATTGAAAGCACCATCTTCTCCATCTTTTATTTCACAGCAAAAACTGCATGGCTCTGTGGGTGTTATGCTACATAGTGTGATTTTGACTGGTCAGAAATGCAAAATGTTTGATAATCATTAGAAAGTGCTCCTCCCTGTGGTGGTATATTCCCTCCTTTCCTCTGTGGGATGCTCTGTGATCTCAGAAATTCTCATTAGGCCTCAGCCTTGATCAACAACACCCAGACTAAGCTTCTCTTGAGTTTATCAGAAGCACTGTCTGCTCGTAAGAACTTAGGCTATCTAACGAGCTCCTGATTTTTAATGAACAGCTTTGGAAACTTATTTTTCTTCCCTGAATAACAACCCGAGTGGAATAATTTGCTATTGAACTTTAATAGAAAATTACAAACCCAAATTGCATCCAGAATGAAGAATTACTATGAATAAAGCCAGCTTTAATGACCTATTTAACAAGTCCATAAATGTGATCCTAAGTGAGATCCCTTGACCTCTCCTGGACAGCCTCAGGATGCAACCAGTGATCTCTCTCTGAGTGGGACATCTCTCAGAGCCAGCAAACTCTCAAATTTGCTATACTTGGAGGATCACTGCTGAATAGTGACAGAAATCCTGGGCTGATACCACCACTCCTAGAGGTTCAACGCTTTGTCCATTGAGAAGATGCAAAGGCATCCAAAAGGAATACTTCACTAAATTTAGGGGAAATTTTTCACAGGTATAATTTTTCCATATTTATTTAGGTCAGTGTGCATGTGAGCATGTATAAGCTACAACAAACGTACTACAAATGCTTCTCTCTTAGATTCTTACGTATATTAGAGTTGTAAGTTAAACTTATCAATGAGTTACTGTTGTGATAAAGTAAAAGCTTTCAGAATTTTTGTTAAATTTTTTAAAGTAGGTTGTTGATTAAGTATTGTTAAAAGCTTTAGGCCTAATTTGTTGGTCAAAGCCACAGTGAACCTTATGCCCCAACAGAACAGTCTCCCTTATTTCTTTATATACTTACCCTTTTCCTGGTCATCATTCACCCTAGCCTCCATGTAATAATTTTTAGATTCATTTATTTATGATTTTAGGTTTTTTTTTTCTCTGCATGCTTTAACCATCTCGTAAGTAGTAGAATGAACATTGCCAATAAATTTTGTTAGACTTTCATTTTTGTACTAAACCTGCTTTTGTTGCAGATTCTTTAACTGACCTAAACTAGTCATTTGGACTGTTTGTGTGGCCCTTCTTCCCGTGCCATTTAAACTGCTGGTTTTGTAATCAGTACAGAGCTCCTCTGAGACAATGATATTGGGAATTAATTCTTGACAGTACCATTTAGCATCCAAAAATAAAGTACTGGTGAGTGAATGAGAGTTGTTTCGTCATGTTTTCATAGTGACACAACTCACATTCTACCACAATTTCATTACTTTTTATGTTTGACTACCTGTACACTTCTGTTTTACAGGATTGACGTTCTGGCCACATTTAGAGCTGTAGAATCATAAAATCACTGAGGGTGGAAAAGACCTTTAAGATCATTGATTCTTATATTTGACCAAACACCATCATGCAAATTCACCATAGGACTAAGGGGCGTGTCCAGTCTTTTTTTGAATTCCTTCTGGGTTGGTGACTTCACCATTTCCTTGGGGAGCTCATTCCAGTGCCTGACCATCCTGTCAGTGAAGAAATTCTTCCTGACATCCAAGCTGAACCTACTCTGGCACAGGTCGAGGCTGTGTTCTTTTGTCCTGCTTGGCTGGGAGAAGAGGCTGACCCCACCCTCGCTGCAGCTAACTTCTCTAGCTGCAGCTCCTCTCCACCTGCTGGAGCAGCCCACTTTTACATGCACACACAAAATTACACCCCCATACATGCACCTACACCCTGCAACTGTGGATCCTTCTGGTGCTGCCCCTGTCCCACAGACATAGCCCCACGACCAGGCAGGTGCTCAGCCCTCCCACTCCTCAGGGAGCCTTTGTGTAGGAAAAACATTCAAAAGGGAGCTTAATGATGATGCAGGAGATGCTGTGTTGTCCGCTGCAGACAATGATGGCATATGCACTGACAGGCCCCTGCTCACACCCCAACAGTCCCTTTTATCCTCTTTTATCTGCTGCTCTGTTTCACTTCTTGCTCTCCAAATCATCTTGATGTCTCCCTTTCTTGCCTTCCGTTCTGTACCCTGAACATCGACAATGACACAGGGTGCTCCCCTTTCTTACAAACACCACTGGTCTTTTGAACACAGCAGCACCATGACACCACTTGCTTCTTTCTGACATCTCAGTGTTTGCCTCAGCACATTTCACACTTGTGTCTCTGCCTTTCAAACTCCTCTCCTTGGTGCCTCTCTGTAAGCATCCTGCATGAACACTGAACACATGCTAAGTAACTGAAGCCAGCTGTCAGAATTCTTCTGTCAGAATTTTATACAGTGTGGTTTTGGAGCTGTTGTAGAATCTCAGTAGCAGGAACGAAAACGTCAAGTGACTCTGAGAGAGAAAATTCAACATTGCCCTTGCAGAGTTTAGGTGGGATGGATTGGTATAGGTCTCTAGAAGACCACTAGTGCTTAGGGAATGTAGGCTTCTGTGGAAAATTGCAAAGCTTATTTCATTGATGGCATCACTGTGCACAATTATTCACTAGAGCTCCCTTATTCTCTGCAGTAATACTTGTGTCTGGTTCAGATTATGTGAGGAACTGTCAGGATTAAAGACCTAAGAGAGTAGTAAACTTCCTTTCTCATGTTGATAGTACTTCTGCAGCAAGGGCTCTTAATTTCTGATTCTTAAGGGGAAGAGAACCATAAATTTTATTATGCCAGTGACTCTTCAGTGTGGAAAAGGAAGTTAAGTACTTAATCAGGAGTAGTTCTTCCTTTTCCTTTTTTGTGAGTAGAGTTGTTAACAAATAAGCTAATATACTCAGAATTTCCAGGAGACCCAGACAAATCCTTACTTGAAATTCCCCATATGTGACCAATGGCTGATATTTGGGTGTCACTTTTTTTTCAATATCTTTACAATGGGGTTTTAAAGGCCTTAATGTAAAACAGCAGGGTAAGAGCTCAGCAAATGCTGATGAACTGTCAAATGAAGCAAATTAATCAGAGCATCAGTATCAACAATAACATGGGAAAACTGGGACAAGGTTTTTAACAAGTACCACTTGTACAGCTATCAGATCATTTTTCTTTATAGGCTCTGCACTTCAATTTGAACATCTTAAATCTGGATACCAGTTATAAATGCAACTGGAGGCTTAACAATTCTGTTAAAGAGGAATGAAGCTGATGAATAGGACTCATCCTCTGAGTACTGCAATCAGACAAATTATTCTATGATGAGGAAACATCTTTTAAGATTAAAGGAATGAGGAAAAGGAAGGATGTTAGGACTACAGATGTGATGAGTCTTTGTCTATCAGCTAGGAAATGCTGGTGTCATCTGACAAGAGTGCCTAGATTGTAAATAGCACCTTAACAAGTTATATGAGTGCTACAAGCATCATGTAAAGATCACATTATAGCAGTGATTGGTTGTGAATGCTAAAGTAGGTTGAAATGTGCTGAGTATCTCCAAAACAGCAGCATCTGCAGCAGAATGCAGTGCCTCTCACTGTTGAGTTTGCTCTATTGCAAATACTGGGTGAGTAACTGTGGGGAAGAAGTATCCCACATAATAACTTACCTCAGTTTTAACATGCTGTACCAGAGATGGCAAATCAGATGACAGCCCCGTGGGTGAACTTTTGGCATTGGTAAATTTTTGGAGTGGGAAGGGCTTGTTTCTGTGAGGTAGCCTCAGGCACCCTCCTGTGCTCTGCAGAGTGGCATAATATTTTGTATCTTTAATATATGTTAGACAAATCATGTTAAAAAAAAAGTATCAACTTCCTCATTTGTTGAAAATGCAATAGCTTTGGGGGTAAGCTTAAAATATGTAGTTCTTATCCCATAGTTCAGCAGTTTCTAGTTACCATGAGTTTGCAAGAATTGGCGATGCAGTTTGTGATTCAAAGAAATGCAGTCAATTAACATGTATTCCTTTGCAAGGTCTGCATTTTCCAAAGGCTTTGTGCTCTACTGCTGTGCTTCCAGTACACATGGCAACTATATTTCTCTATATTTCAATGGCTTAAAGCCTGAGATGTTGAAGTTGTTGGCAGTGATATGACAATCAACAAAGGGACAAGTGCTATCGTTGCAAGTCTTCAAAAATAAAAGAAAAACCACTAACAATTAAATTTTATATTCTGGGAGACAGAACAGAGGAAGTTAGAGGAGAGCACAGGGTAATTTATGTTCAATGATACAAAAAACCTGCCAAAACCACAACTGTGCTGTACAGCAGATGCAAAAGACTATTTCAGAAATTATGTGAGAGTAAAACTTATTACATTACTTAGCATAAGAAAAGAAAGTCAAATCTCAGAAAGCAGCCAAACAGGAAAAGCAGATCATTAATAGCCAAAGCACAGTACAAGAGGAAACTGCCGAAAACTTGGAATCCAATACCAAATGCATTTGGTCAAGTATTGCAACTGCAAATAACTTATAAACCCTCTCAGTAAATACAAAAAACGTGCATTAAAACGTCCTTACTCACAACTCTCAATCCTCAAAGTCACTTAAAGGAACCAGTAAATCAGGAGGAAGAAATTTTCTGGGAAAGACAATATTGTAAGGATTTTGCCTTAGATCAAAACACACTTATGTCTAATTCATTATTTTCTATGTTTATTGGAATTCACTTAGCCTTTAATTTGATTTTTTTTTAATTAAAGAAAAAGAAAGTCTAATATACAGAGTTTTTTTGAATAGAACTGACCAAATGATGAATTATAGCTCTCTATTAAAAGCACTGCAGATTAGTTTTCACAAGGATAGATTCCAAGTTCAAAACAGCTACATCAGAAAGCAGACAAAAACTAGCAAGATGCAATGTCACCTTGGGAAGCAATCAAAAAAATTATTCTTTAGCACCCTTTAATCTCACAATAACCAATTTATGGACTCATAAATTATAAGTATATATGAGACAGGTAAATGATGGACAAGCTGGGACACAGATTTGCTGAAATGTGCATGGGGTCCCTAGCATATGTGAGACTGAACATGAGCCATCACTGAGCTTTGTCAGGGAAGGTGACCAGCAGTATCTCAGGATGCATTAAATTAAATGCAGCATTCCTCATTCAGCAAGTCCAGATACTGCCTGCAGCATTGGGCACCCCAACACAGCAAGGACACACAGGGGAATGAGCCCAAGGAGAGCCCCTTGGTCAACAGGAATAGAATTACTGCTGAGAGCACTCGCACAGCTGCAAGGACTTTTCTGCATTTCTCCTCACACTGCCAAGTAAGAGGTCTGGGGCTTGACACAAGGAACTGAGAGGGGACACAGCTGGGACAGCAGACCCGAACTAACCAGAGGGATATCCCACACCACACAGCTGCACGACCAGGGGATGGAGCTGGGGGAAGAAGGGGGAAGTGGGAGATGTTCAGAGTGGTGCTCTTTGTCCTCCCAACCTTCTGTTACACGTTATGGAGCCCAGATTTACTGGAGATGGTTGAACACTTGCCTGACAATGAGAAGTGGTGAATTAATTCCTTGGTTTTGCTTTGCTTATGTACATGGCTTTTTCTTCACTTATAAAACTGTCTTTATCTCAATCCAAGAATTTTCTAGTTTTTTACCTTTTTTATTCTTTTCCCCACTGGGAGAGGAAGTGAACAAACAGCTGTATGGGGCTGAATCGCTCAATGAATTCAGGGTCTGATCTGCTGTATAAAGAATTCAGAATTCTATTGCTTACCCTAATTTCCCTAATTAGTCTTCATGAGCTCTTTCCCATTAACTAGCTTTTCTTCAATAATTCAGGTTGAAATTATCTATTTTTATTTCATATAAATTAGTACTATATAAAAGAGTGCACATGTGAGAAATAACAAGTTATTTTGCCTACTCAGAAGGGTGTCTGGTCTCAATCACATTCAAGACGTGAAACTTGTGAAGATTTCTTATCCAATCCTGCAGGTGAAAGAATTTTTTGCTATAAGGATAAGTCTTCCTTTCTTGGGGTTTTATGGTTTCTTTACAGTTTAAACTCTTACTTTCCTATTAATATCAGGCAGAAACACCAAAACATACAGGTAACATTAGCCAGGAGAAAGACAAGGGGTAACCTGATCTTTTTCCACAAGTACTTGCGCAGAAAAAAAAAAAGGACAATGGACCATATGTATTTTAATATTCAAACATGTAATGCACTTGGCTTTACTGTCAGAAAAAGTTTGACTACATTTAAAATTTATAGGCAATTTTTATGATCATAGTAAGTAACCACCAGAAGTAAATACAAAATATTATGGCAGTTTTACTGTTTGGGTTTTTTTGTTTCCTCCAAATGAAGGATGTTTTTATTTTATTTCTTAAAATATAAAAGTCCTAGTTTTAGTAGGATTTAATTGTGGAAGTCTAACGTTTTGCATTATGATGAAAATCTTACAACAAGGGAAGCAATGTGTTTGTAACTAAATTTTATTCTTCAATTGTAGTAACTCCTAATAGCAAATGTATGTCGTTAATAATATTCCAGAGATCTGTGAACCATTCTCTTTTAAACACAAAATAAACTACACTTTTACAAATACTTGTCACAGTCACTGAAAAGGGCCTTAGCATGTACCCTTCTTCAAACTCCTTCAGGCAGGTTTGGTAAGACAGCTGCATTCTTTGCAGTCAAGGGAAAAATCCCTGTCAGGTTAATAAAGTAATGTAGTTGCTTTTCCTCCGTGTTATCTATAAATTTTAGATTTCAATAATGTACTTGTAAGGGGCATCAAGCAGTCCTTGTCTCCTTATGCTGAATGAAGAGCTTCACAAAAGTAGCAGTTTCTCTCTCTTTCAATTGCCAGAAAAGATAAGTTGCATAAAGAAAGGCAACCTGAGAAGAGTGTTTTGAACAGTTGTCAGTTCAGTCAAACTGGTCAGAGAAATCCATTTCCTGAACCATGAATTGCTACATGCCCTATAAAAATTCTTGTACCCACAGCCTTTTCAGTTCTTCTCTGGGAGGAGCTGCTTGTCCACTGCCTTCTCATTTTCTGAGGTCAACACTGCAAATATCTTCTAATCTTGTCAAAAACATAAGACCTCTGGTTTATACACTTTAAACACAATTTTTTGGCGCAGTAGCTTTTGTTATTTTTGTACCTGGGTCTGATAGAATCAGCCTGTTCTGGTTTTCTGTTTGGTTGGTTTTCTGCTTTTTCTTTTTAAATAAAAAGCCTTGGATAAATATACCAAGTAGGCTGATAAGTGGGTGATTTAATTTTAATAATGTGTTCATTGTTTTTTATATCTTAGTATATATATTTTTTCTTCTGCCATTCTCTTCAAAGAAACAGCTAATAACGCTAAAATAGAAAAGAGCTTTCAGTTGGATTTGAATTTGCTCTTTATTTTAATTATATTCAACAATTCCGTTTGGAGAGGAAAAACATATATTGCAATTAAAAGAAAAATAAACAAATTTTATTGGTACTCTAAAGCTGATCTTAAACCTGCTCCAAAACAGTTAAAGTCTTCAGACAAATACCAGGCAGCAGTCAGTGTGTTTTATATACAGTGACAGTAGGCTGCCATTGCCATAGAGATAATTTGAGAGGTTCCAAAGCATGCAATCCAAATGATAAAAAGAAGTAAAACACAAAACACCATGATATTGATCATAAAAAATGCTAAAGAAAAAAACATTGTAGACAAGAAAATGGCTGAATAGAAAAATAAAGATGCAAAATGAAAAAAAATAAACTGAAGAAAAAGATAAGCAAGCAAGCACTGAATTTAAAATAATTGTTATTGTTGAAGATCTCATATTAGGTATAGATGTACATTTGGTGCAGAAAAAGGAATGTGGGGATGTTTGGATTCCATTCCTACTCTGAGTGCCACTTACAAATCCCATAAAATATCATGATCTGTTCTGATAAAAAGTAAAGAAGAAAGAGGAAAAGGGAGATAGATCCAAAAACTTAATTTAAGAGATTTGCAAGTGCATGGTGCACCTTGCTCATTTTGATGACTGAGTCCATAAGCCAACTTTAGACCTATTTATGATGAATGTTATAAATTGCTAGTGGTGTTTCAATTAAATCTCTATGTTAAGCAAAACGCATTTTCCTGTGCAGAATGGGCACTTTGTTTTCTAATGAAATATGTTGTATTTGTCTTGCAGCAAGTACTGCTATTATCTCCAATTGTTTGCACCATAATCACAGTGTAATTAAATATAGAGATATGAAAAATGAACATTTTGCTTATGCATGGAAATTTCAGCAAGGTGTTCCTCATGCTTTGAAAGAGTTTTTTGAGAACCTGCAGGGTTTTTTGTCTTTTTGTTTGTTGGTTTGTTTGATTTGTTTCCTGTGGTTAATTGGTTCTGTCTTGATTGAATCTGGGTTTAAAAATAACCATAAAAAATGGGGCTTTTTTTGGGTAAAGCCCTCAGGAGGAGATCCCTTCCCTCCAGCATGTTGATGCCACCAGACTGCTTGATGTTGCTGGTGAATTTACTAAACTTGCATTCAATCCCTCTGTCCATGTTACTGAATAAGATGTCTATGGAGGGTTTCACAGATATATTGGAGAGATTAGGACACTGATATGTCTCAGTAGCCTTGGAGCACCCTTTAAACTTCATGGTTGGCTTTAAGATATCAAGAAACAAGAATCCTTGTCTTTATGATAGGAGATATCCTTCTCCTCCTTGCAATCAGCTGGGGTCCTTTAAGCATAATTACTTAATTCTGCCTATGCTGTTTACAAAGTAAATTATTTGTATCTTAAGAAAGTTAACAGAATTTTTTATTGTTAAGAAAGTTTATGCTTTAGAGACTAATTAAATACAATGGTTAGAGAATAAGATTTTCCAAGCTTATGTTAAAACCAAAGAGAAGTTAAAAATTCAACACAGTAAACAGTAATGATAATGATGAAAGTAATAATAGCAACCTTTTGCCCTAGGAAGCTCACATGTCTCACATTATATCAATGATATGCCCTGTGAAGACAGAATAATCAGATTACCCTTCCATCACCCATGATGCTGAGAAGCTATTTAAAATGCTGTTCTCTATTTATTCAGCTTTCCTTACCAAAAAGTCATAGCATTTAGCTTTTAATAACTCGCTGAAGTAAAAACAAGAAGTATTGTTCAGAGAAGAGAAGTGGATACAACAGTGTAGCTGGCAGAAAAGAGTGAATTCGCAAGCTTGTTTGCAGTCCAAGACAGCAAAATAATAAATTATATGATCAAGAAAAACATATGAGCATAGACACTTAGCTAATAGAAATTATAAGCAGCTATCCACTTTTATTTCATTTATTTGGTTTTGTTTTATTTTGGTTTTGTTTTTGTTTGTTTGTTTTTGTAATACAGGGCAGTGGATAAATAAATCAAAATACACTGGGTTTGTGAGCCTTTTACAATCCTGACTGTGTTAGAATTGTCAAACTATTTTACTTCCATATCTTTTGCATTATTTTGCATTATTATATTTCTAAAGTTTATCATATGTGTGAATATGTGTTCTCTTAGCTCTTCTTTATTTTTTTTTCTGGAGCGTACATACAGTTTTAGACCCCACTGGTAAGGTGTCTTTCTTTACGCAGGCACTTCCTCTTATAGGATCATCACTCCAGGAATTGCCTTTTTGTTTTGTTGCAGGTTTTTTTGTTTGTTTGGGGGTTTTTTGTGTGTTTTTTTTTTTTTGTGTTTTTTGTTTTTTTTTTTTTTTTTTTGTTTGTTTTTATTCTGTAAAGACTAGACAGATGCTAGAATTTAGCTCTCGAAATTTAAGGTTTTCTCTCAAATGGAGTAATGGCCTCATTTTCTATTTCCATCCTTCTTGTGTTTCTATGTAAAAGTGCCAAACAAATGTGAAATGAGCAAATAAAAACTATTGCTTATCAACTTAAAATATACAGTAAACTCATGTGTCAGAAATATTAAGAAACAGGCAGAGTTTTCTAAATTTGGGGTGGGGTAGACGTTCACAGACATTGTAAAGGACATATGCACTTCTATTGAGGGTCAGAATACAAAAACCAGGATAGTGCAGGAAGCATATATGGCAGGACTGTTGGGTTTAATTTTAGGCATTCTCAGCAAGAAATATGGTGGGGACAAAAGTGCCATTTTGAGAATAATGTCAGTCTCTGAGAGAGTCTTAAAAGTTGGAGTGGCAACATCTGCATGAAACTACCATGAAATAGACTGGGGGCAGACTCCAGCACTGAATTCCTTTATAATTCCTTTGTGGCACTCATTTATTTGTCACTCCTCTAAATATGTAAGACTTACCCCCTATATATATGACAATGTAAGAAACTATTGATATATATATTCAATAGACTTATTAATTTCTGGTAAGAAACTATTGATATATATATTCAATAGACTTATTAATTTCTGGTTTGCACAGAACTGTGGATATTGCTGTTCCTTTGGGGCTTCCAGGCTGCAGGTTTATCTTAAAACCAGACAGTACTGATGGTATAATAAGAAGGAGGAAAAGAGGATTAGCTTTAAAATCTTTCAAGGGAAGCCAAATTAACATCAAATGTCTGCTTACACAAGGAGAAAACTACATTCATCAGGACAGGCACATTTACCTTTTTGTCTTCTATTATTTGAGCGAGAAAGGAATTCAGTTACATTTCCTGTGACTGACGCATTAGTTCTCTATGCTATTTTTCATAAGCTAAAGTAAAAAATTCATTGTAAGGTGACACAATCCAAGGGATGGGAATGGGATGGGGTAGCAACATAAGGAGCAGGATGAGACATAACTGCTGGTGCCCTGAGGTAAGTTAAGGTAATGAGAATCTGAGAATCTGGCAAGTCAGAGCAACAGGCGAGCTCAGTAAATAGCATGCCTCCCTGCTTAATAAAAACAAATTGACAATAGTGAATGGAGGTCTCTGTGGAAGGGAGGAATAGCTAGTCATGCTCAGTGTTTCATTCCAGTGGAAGATGTTGTTATCGATGAGGTTATACTCTGAGAGTCAGATATCACCTAGTCTTATACTTACCTAGAGAGCTCTTTTTCTGCTTTATTGAAAATATTCTTTGGTAAGTAACCTTTCAAATAATAATTGAGAGGGCATAAAAGTTTGGTTAATTTACCTCAATAAATTTTATTTTAATTTTCTCAGTCCATGGGCAGGGTCTCCTGCCTTTAAGTTAAAATATATTCTATGTTTCTGCCGCTGGTTTGCTGTCAGAAAGCTACACTTGCACCAATTACAAGCTTGTCTTTTATGACTTTCTTGAATTGTCTAACATTCTACTATACCTTATTCATATACAGAAGCACAGACTCTGTGGATGGCCTAGGCTGGAAGCCACCTCCACAATTTGTCTTGACCCACCCCATGCTGAGAGCAGGGTCCTCTTGAGAAGTTTGCTCAAGGCCATGTCCACTCAGGTGTTTATTAATTCCAAGGATAAAGACTCCTTTGTGTCCTGGGTGACATGTTCTACTGTTGAAACCAAACCAATCAAAACCAACCAAACAAACATCACCCACCCACACAAGGCCAAAACATGGCGAACTTTCACAGTGCTTTTGGTTTATTTTTTCTTTTAATTGAAAAATCTGTGACATTGAATTCCCCCCAAAAAATGGAGAAGTAGAAGGAACTGTGGCAAAATTGGAAGAGTTGCCATTAAAAAGGCTGGTACAATCAGGAAGGAATAAATGGCTTTTTCAGAACCTAAATAACATTTGTCTTAATTTTTCAGTCAATAGAGAATACTGGCTTGAAGACTCTTCTAACTAAAGACTCAACTCACTGGAAACTACAGATAGAAAATCAAGAAATCAAAACAGTCAAAAAGACCTTAGAATAGAAATGAAAGCCAAAATAGAAAGACACATCTCAAATGTACGTGGTGAGATTCTGAAACAATTTGTGTTTTTATTCCAATGTCTGTTTCAGAAGCATGGCAATATATACCTAGAACAATATGCCCTCCTCTGTTAGACTTTTCTTTAAAAAATAGGTTCCTGAAGTTTATTTCCTGTCTGACTCATTCTGCTGTTACTAAAAACATCTTGGCAAACAAATTAAGAATGGTTTGTAAATTTTGCACGTGTGTGTGTACAAAGTAATGAAAATGTCAAGGTACTTAATTTGTTTTCACATGAGCTTTTCTCCATTAAAGAACCTTTATAATTATGGAAATAGTGTCTCTTCTCCATGGAGTCTAAGAATATAATGGGAAAAGAGTTATTTTTTCTGAATGCCAATTAAAATTGAAAATATGTTAAAATGTCTTCTGTTTTTTTTTTTTTCTTTTTCCTGAGTGTGGTTAGATTTATTGAAGAAAATTCTATTCACTGTATAGGTTTTATTCAGGTTCAATCTCTGTTTTTATCATGATTCAGAATCGGAGTAATGTAAGAGTAGACTTATCACTAGCTATATAGTTTGATATAGTAGAATTTTTTGAAAATTCTCCGAATTCAGTTACATACCCCCATCTGCAGTCTTATGTAAATGCTAACTCAATTATATCTTTGACTAAATCAAAACTGACTGATGAGCTAAAAATCGGAACTAAGTACATGTGACTCTTACCTGACTTTTAAAATATACCAGAGTAAGTTTCCTTTTTTCACCCTAACACAATGAATAAATAAATTCCACGAAAGGAATACTAATTTCCTGCAGTTCATCTTAAGCAGAATGTTAGGGTTTGATTTTAGTACATAGGAGTGTACTAAAATGCGCAGTCTGGGGAAAAAAATACATCATCTTAAATTAGGCTGGCTCTTTGCTTGTACCTTCAAATTACTCTTGATTTTATATCTAACTGCGCAGGGTAGGATTTCCCAAAGCTCACAAAGAAGAATAACATTTTGGGCAAGATGGATTAGAGATAAAGTGTCAAAAAAGCAATAGATTGCTGATAAATTTGCAAGATTTAATGAGTAAAATTGGGCCATTATTTGAGGTGAATATTGGAACAGGGATTGCACTTGTTAAGTTATGCATGTGGTATTTATTTGAAACACTGCAGTTCATTTCAATGGCACTTATTTTGTTGAAATAATGTGATCTGAGGATCTGGTCCCTCATATTTAAAGTTTATATAGGCGAAATTATTGATGTTTGATATTTAATTGGTGTACACCTTATATTTCACTTGGCACTTGGTGCTTGTGATAAGGTTCTAAAAATAACCCATGGTTCAATAGTGGAAATAAAAAGAGCAATATGTTGGAGGGAAAGTCAGAGAAGAGTAAAAGCATAGTCTCACAAGTGTTACCACAAATTGTGGGAAAAGTTCTTGAACAGTCATACACCTGTTAAAAAACAAACAAACCAAAATCAACAATAAAAAAAAAAAACCAAACAAAATATAAACCAAGCAAATAAAAAGACAAAAGCACACAAAAAAACACCCCTTTTTTTTTTTTTTTTTTTTTTTTTTTTTACAAACACAGGTGATTTGCAAAGAATAAGTATGTTCAAGTTAGTTGGGATCTAGTTCACTCGGCTTTGGAAACTTACAAAATTATCCTAATTTTTTAAGTTATTCCCAAAGATATTTTACAAACTCATTGTCTATAAAAGCTGTAGTTGGGAACAATACAGTATTGACTAAATTCAGGCTGTTCCATCCTTCTCTCAGTAGGGACTACAAGCAAGCACAAAGCAACATGATTAAGAATTCATTTGTTTTACGGTTCAAGGGGAGCTAAAATGATTAAGCTCCTTTATCATGTTTCTGTTCCTATGTATATTTTAAGAATACTTCTGCTAAGGAAAAGCAACAACAACAAAACAAAAGGGAAACAAGCTCCTCTTCAAAATGTGGCAAATATTTACTTACCTACTGTATACATATGTTTCCATTTGATAAATACTGCTTGAACCAAGAGAAATAGCAGGCTGCAGGAATGTCTCTGTGCGGCACAGGAGAGAGAGACTGCAAAGGCAGTTTTCAAGTCCTTATCTGCAAAGGGAAAGAGATTATTGCCTTAACCTTTGTTATCAGTATGAGACCTACTTTAATGCTCGTAAGGCTCAGGAGGACTTGTGCAGTTGTGAAAGGCTGAGCTGGACGGG
This sequence comes from Melospiza georgiana, assembly GCF_028018845.1. NCBI lineage: Eukaryota > Metazoa > Chordata > Aves > Passeriformes > Passerellidae > Melospiza > Melospiza georgiana. Next base: position 97,378,454 of record NC_080431.1, read on the forward strand.
CTGTGTCCTGCTGCCAGCCTCTGCTCTCCAGCAGGGAGCTTGTGCTGGGGCAGCGGGCGCCTGAGTGCAGTGCCACACTGCTGCTCTCAGTGCACACTCAAAAGATGTTTTCTTGCCTATGGCAATTCAGATTCAGAAGGCACAGCTAACACCGACATGTGAAACTCAAACAGATAAAATTGCCAGCCATGGGTCTCTTCTTTTTCATCCAAAAACTGTCATACTAAAAAGAAGAGAAACGTCTGCCTTGACTCCTGACGCCTGGCTGTGATGACTTACCCACCTAAAAGATTCACCAAGAATCAGCCTGGATTTGCAAAATGGAGTGCACTATTTAGGCTTGGCTTGAAACATATTATTTTATTTTATTCTAAATAAGCCACCACATAATAGCATAGTAAAATAAAAAATAAACAGAGTGCACCACAATTTTCCACTTCTGTTTGGGCAGATTATACAATTTATTTTCTGTAATTATACTGACATATTTTGAGATTTCACTCAGAATTTCTTTGTATGTTCTGAAAATGTTTACAGACCCTAGGAACTAACTTGCCAATTTGCAGATTTTTACTTTGGTATACCTATGTTTTTGGGAAATACAGACTTTCTGCAACATAGTTGGGCTCCACCCTTGCACTATTGAACAAGCAAGGTTAACATATACTAACTAACTTGGCTGGAGACCTATTTAATGCCCAAATAGTGTGGGATTAACTCTCCATTTTTAAACAACAATTCAAAGTTTATTTATGAGTACCAAATTCCAAAATGTAGGAAGAAGGCAGAAACAAGGAGAAAATTGGGTATTTTATAAAAGCGATCATTCATAAAATGTAGTTTCTCATTTCTTTTTTCTGCTGCTTTCTCTGTCACATACTTCCATTTATTTTAACCTATGAACCGAATGCTATTGCTATGATATCAGTAAATATATATTTCCTAGACCTTATATTTTACAAACACAGTACGTATTACTTTGGGAAAAAAGATATAACACTTGTTTTTGTGAATGCCTGATCTGAAGAAAGAATCAGCAGTATTACATGTTCAGAAATAGTAGCTAAAATGTTTTCCCTTTTTCAAGATTTTCCATATGCTGAAAATATAAATTAGCTCTTAGAAGTGTTCATGACATGCAGAGAAAAAAGCCAGCCCATAAAAAAAGAGTTAGAAAATTAGGATCAGAAATTAGAAATTGCAATGAGAAAAGGATAAAATGATCTCAAAACTGCGAACCTTTTGTGTTATCCAATATATCTTTTGGTCTAGCCTAAATCACATAAAATATGTATAACACTTTCATAGACCTTATCTTTGTATCTTATTACAGGTAGAAAATTTAAAGGTGTAAGCATTTTTTATTTTCTGTATCTTTGAATATAAGGCTTTTCTTTACATTTTCTTTCTCTGTTGTGAGGGAGTGGGCAGATGTGATACGCATGCTTCTTGAAATGCACTTCTTCATGCACTTTGTTGAATTCACCACTCACAAAATAAAGAAAGGAGCAGTCTTATCCCTGTGCAAACCTTCAAAAAACTCAGAAAGTTGTTTTTAGTACCATTTGTCTAACTCTGTTAGACAGCTAGTGTATATAAGTGGTATATTTCTGCAGTCAGTTGGGAAACATCTGGGGTGAGGATACAAAATCTCACACCACAGCCTTACATCAGCTGCCATCTATGTCACCATGCTCTCATCCATCTGTTCACCCAAAAGTGCCTCACACGCATTTCATCCTTCCTAGTTTTCTACTTAGTCTTTCAAGCTTCTTGTTTGTATTCTGTTATTACAAGAGGCATCAAATAAAAAAATTAAATTACATTGTGAGTGGACAATGGAAGAAGAAAATGATGTTTCTTTTTTTACATGCAGATGTGACTTTTGACAACGTTGCAAAGAGGCTGGGGAGGTACAAAACCCTGTGAACTCAGGGACTCATACCGATGACCCAAGGTACAATGTGGGAGATAGTGGCAGATATTTTGGATGGAGCATTGAGAATTAAGAAATGCTTAAGAAGAAACACTTTCTACTTTTTGGTCAAAAGGTAAAAGAAGTTACATTTGGCATGTGGCCTAGACTTGGTAATGTACTTGTCACCTCTGTTTACGTCCCACTCTGGCCAAAATATCAGTGCTATCTAGATTCTCTTTTTCTTTAAGGAAAAATGAGTTTATAGGGTTTTTTATTAAAAACATCCTAAATCCGCAAACTAACAGCATTCAGATTTGTACATGCTTGATACATTTTTCCCTAAGGTAACTATATCTACTTCTCTCAGTACCCCAGAATAGATCCTTATTATGCTTCCCTGCAGATATATGCATCATCAATTCTCTTGGCTCCCTTTTCAACAAACTTGGGATATATAAAAAAAATACAGAAACTCTTAAAAAGAAATGAAGAAAGATATAGGAACATAAATAATTTATAGTAGTCAATAAGAACCTGGTTTTATTTACTATTAACTGCATTGCTCTCAAAAAGTTTTTTTTTCTGAATACTGATTTATAGTCATCATTATCTCTTCTTTACATATGGGAACATTTGTACTTGAATATGCTTTAGTCAAATTACATTCATAAATTTTCTAAGGGACTAAACTTTATAGTAGTTAGACAGAGTAAGCCTGTTTTGATGTATTCTAGATTCCTTTTATACTCCCACCAATATACATTAATAACTAATGAAAAATCTCTTGACCCATGCAAAAAGTTCTTATTAAGTTCTGTATATTGACTGGGCAAAGTATTGAAACCTTAATGTGCCTGAAAAATGTAATGACTAAGTCATGAACCAACTTGCACAAATTTGCATTTCTCTTAGGTTTTTGGCTTTTTTGGGGTTTTTTTTGGTGCTTGGGTTTTTGGTTTTTATTTTGTATTTATGAAAAAATTAGTTACTTGACTTAGTAAAAGGAAGAGTGTTAATATCTTCCTCAGATTTTCCAGCCAGTGAAGCCATGTAGAAGTGTCATACTATTGGCCGTTTCATTCAAAACTCTTGGAATGTATAATTCTCAAGATCATTCATAGGAAAAAAATCTATTTATATAATGCATTAAAAATTTTACAGTTCTGGTGTGGTTTTAGTTATTGCTTATTGTGGCAGAGGGGGTTTGAAGATTATTTGTTTATTATCTCCCTAAAATTTGTTACCTGTCTTCCCGCCTTTTCCTCATGCCACTAATGATAATTCTAGATTCTTCCCTGTCTATCCTCAAAAATCCTGCCCCTGCAGCCTGTCATAATTTGCTACACCCATTTATCCAGAAGCTTCGCTGTCAGTTATGATATTTCTTTTCTGTCATTGGCGCACACCTTTCCTGTCCCCTTTTCTGTTGGTATCATGTTTACATTTGTGCCCCCAGACCCTTCCTACCTAGTCCTTGATTTGTTAGACAGTCTCCTCTCACACCCAGTCCACACTGGGAATCCACACCAGGAATCCACACTGGGAATCCACACTGCCTCCATAAAAGCCACTGTTTTTCTTTCTTTCTTTCCCTCTCTTTTTCCACTGTTCCCCTTCAAGGTGCGCTGCTCCCTCACCTGCTCACTCCCACGTGGCGCTGCATCACCTGCCCTGCTCCCACATGGAGCTGCAGCACCAGTGCTACTCCTGCCGCGAGAAAGAATAAAGGCAGCTCGGAGAAACAAGCAAAGAGTCTGTCCTTCTTCCTTTGTGTCAGTCCTTAGACATGGATCCACATTTTTCGGCCACTCCTGACGGTCTGGGATCCCAGCCAGTGGCCAAACCATGATCCTGCCTGCTGGCGGCTGAGTCGGGACACGGCCACTCCTGACGTGCACGCTGAAAGCCAAAGGGAATCAGAGTGCACAGGTGACCGGCATGATTGGGGTGCAACGTCAGCTTATTATTGAAAAAACTGCCCTTCCAGACATTTCTTTCATGTACAGCTATAGATATAGACATTTATGTGGGTACACATTCATGTAGAAAGAGAAAGGAGCTATTGAATAAATATGGAGTAAAATGATGATTATAAAATTCTAATTACATGACTCATTTCAAATCAGAACATACAAAGTCTGCTCAGGACATCACTTATAGATAGGGTTTTATAGAAAAGGAATTGCAGTCCACTGGCTACCTTTGTCACACCATATAAATTTCATTCCATCTTTTTTCAATGATACCATGTTCAATATGCACATCAGAAAAAGGAAATCATGGATGAACAATTTGCTCTTGCACTAAAAAGAGCACCTCTGGATAAAAATTACCTAGGTATGTACTGCTTTTCTCATTTTTTATTGTTTTTTGTCTGTTCACTAGTTGTTCTCCTTTTTTACTTTATTTCCTCTACATTAATCTGTCCTTTTAGCTTTTATTTGCAGCAAAGACAGCAAGTTCATTATGACCATGAAAAAAGATCATCTGTCATGTTTACATCTAGAATTACTCCTAGGAGAATTTAGCTAAATTGCTAAGTATATCAAAGTTTAGGCACCACCAAGTGATCTCCCTTTTAGCAGAGTTCTATCAAATGAAAACGATGATTTGCTAAAGCAAATGAGGGAAAATTAGTGGAGTTATTCTGCATGGAAGAATAACTTTTTTAAAATATTGATGTTTGCAAGTGGTAAACCATGTCTACATCCCTTATTTACCACATGGAGAGAGTCTAGATTCAGAGGTAGAAAGGGGTTTGTATTCCATGTTAGGGCATCCACACTGTGCATTGTTGCCCTCTGTGATAACCCCTGTGACTTTATGACAAAATTACTGCTTTTGCATGCACTTTTCTGAAATTTCTGTAATAATGTGAAGCTTAGCCAATAGACTACTGCTAGCATATTACATATGATGCAAAATGAGAGTCCTCTTTGAATGCTCTGGAATGTAGGATGCTTGTGGCTATTTGAAGGCTATGTCTCTGCTGAGAGACAGATAGGTGATCAGATGAGAAAGCAGTACTTGCTGCAGTCTCTTAGTGGTCAATTGTCCCTGGCTATAGGCTGCCTTTGGGCATCACCCAGCCAGGTGCTACCTGACTGCATCAGTGCATCTCAGCCCACACAGACTAATCTGGAATAAAGTGGATAACAAAAGTGATATTTTCTTCTTTATAGCATTTTTTGATAGAAGATGATGAAAACCATGGTACTCCTGACTGATTTGAAGCTTTGTGATTAATGAATACATGTGACTTGTTCTGAAAAATTAATAAAGAGAACAGTGAAAAGTTGAAATAATAACCCCTCCAGTAAGGATACTGTAGGTGCCAGGAGAAATTTTTTATGGCTCAAAACAACTAATATATGGGGGGAGGGCAGGGCAAGATCTGCATAGGTTAGGCAGAGCACTACTTCACATCCTACCTCAAAGTTGCCACCAAGCCAGTGGCACAACTGAGATCCCAGCTGGGGGGAGACCAGAGAAAAGGCCATGACATTGGTCTCAACTACCCCATTGCCTCAGACCTCACAGTAGCTGAGACCACAATGGATTCAGGGCTGTAACTATTGATCTCTTTTTCTCTCCTTTCTCTCTCCTTCTCCTTCTAACTTCCTCTTCTCAAAAGCTGTGTATCTTAAAGTTGGATCAGTTAGAGTATGCTAAGTCAGTGCTTTGTGAAGTGCCTTACTGAGACTGGATGATGCTTTAAAATTTGTCAAGTACCTTATTCTCAAAGGTTTGCAATTAAAATTTGCTGTTCAACCTCCTCAGAAGTTTGTTGCTTGCTCCCATTCACTGCTGAGGGAACTGCAGTACCTAAGTCTTTAAAACACATGCTGAGTGACCTTGGGTTGTGACAGATACCAAAGGTAATTTCGAGCGCTTTGTGAAAGCTACAGCCCAAGCACCAGACACTGCATATAATGGCCAAGCAGTCAGGTGCAGATATGACATGTCTGTAAGTTTACAGACAGGAGTGCCCTGTTCACCTGGATCCACCTTCTTGCAGTTTGAACTGGTGGGTCTGGGCGTTGATTTGGGCACAGATTTGTGGGGTTTAGAACAGGACTCACTACCTACCCAATATACCTGTCATATCAAGCAAATTTCAGGTCATACATCAATGCACGAGGTGGTTCCAGCAAAATAATCCTGTGTGGCACCATTCAAATATGCCATCCCCAAAGCTGCACTGAATTGGGCCTCCAGGAGAACTTGGGAACAGAGGAATGATGGTGCGGTATTGGCAACAGCAAAGATACAAGGGCTGCAGCCAATATAACGCTGTAAGCCTACTCTTATGACAACATTTGCAGTACTCTCCAGTTCTATTACACCAAGCCAGTTAGAATCATTTAGATTAGAAAAGACCTTAAAAATCATTGAGTCCAACCATTAACCTGGTCCTGCCAAGTCCAGTACTATGTCCCAAGAAGCACATCTACATGTTTTTTAAATAGCTGCCCTAGGTAACCTGTTCCAATGCTCGACAAGCCTCTCAGTGAAGAAATTTTCCCTAATACTCAAACTTACCTCACCTGCTCCTCTTGTGCCCTTTGAGTGAAACCAGTGGTAGATTTATGACTCTTGGGACTGAGTCTGATACTAGCAAACAATCTAACCCTACTGCCATTTATTTAAATCATTGGCATGATTTTGTGTTTTCCCTTCATTGCATTCTGTCAATGCATTAATATTTAATGCTAAATGTAAACTGTCAAGAAAGGCTGATTTCAGTAATTAATCTATGGCTTACTTTACACTGAGGTTTTTTCAAAAGTATTCTTGCTCCCGGAAACACTATGATATCTAAGGATAGGATTCATCTTTTACTCAATAACTCATCTCCCTATTGTTCTTTAGTGCCAAAGTACAAGATTATGTTTCAAATAATTTAGTTTTGTATGGCTTTGTACTCAAGCATTCATGAGGCAGAAACCTGTTTATGTGAGAACTTCAGCTGATATACACTGAATTTGGAGGCTTTGCTAATGCTGACTTGATTAGCATGCAAATAGCTTTTGATGTCTCTGCTCAAATTAACATTCCTATCACCTTATCCCTCAAGATAACTGTTTCTCCTGGCTAAACATCAAAACTGGATGCCAGTATTTCCCAAGATCCTAAATTTAAAAAGACAGAGCCTGTATGTACCAATAATTTCTCGATTTCTAAAGTGAATCCCCAGCAGATGAAGCTCCATCTGGCTCAGTTATTAACTACATTTTGCCTGCTCTAAATTCACAGTGCAATTCCACTGCTCCTCAGAAAGGATTGCATTTCTTCATTGATGTATGTCCACCATAAAGGAATGGGTGATGCCAGTAATACTCAGTTTTTTCTCCTTCTTCTTCTCTAATTTTATTTCCCTCAAATGTGAGGGAAGCAAATATTGCCAAGTCCAAATTTTCTGGAAGAGAGATATTTCAAATTTCATTGCACCTTACCCCTTGTTTTTTCTCTCTCTCTCCTGAAAAAGAATGAATGTGAAAACGAAATGCCTGCCATACCCTTTACAGCTCAGGCTTTTTGCAGCTACTACAGCTTACAGTAGCAGGCTGTGTTCTTTCTAGACAGCCTGCAAGGGTATTTTATTTCCATGGGTACCATCTCCCGTCTGATGCTGCAGCCCCTCCTGCTGATCACAGCCTCTTTTCTCTCCCAGCACTGCAGTACTGCTCTGTCAGGTACAAAGGCAGCTGGCCCTTAGCATTCAAACCTGATGAATGGTACCTTTAACAATTGACCATTACAGCCAATATTGTTGCTTTTATCACAAGAAATAGAATGCATCAATCTGTATTTGTTATCACCAGAGGAGAGAAATAAGGATAGATATAGTCATTTTATATAGGTTATTTCAGTATATTGGTAAGATGGGCAGCATATTTTTATATTCTGTGACTCTTGATAGCAGCTTTTTAATAACCTAGGTCACATTACTAATTTCTCTGATTTTTGTACTGTTTCTGTATGCACCTTCTCCAGAAAGAAATATGCAAAGGCCCTTTAAATGTAACACTTTTGATCCATATCTTTTTAATGGGGTAATATTTCATTTGGAAACATTTAGCTCCTTCTTCCCAAGGCTTTCAGCTTGTGTTGTTCAGATCAATAGGAGTGGTTGTGACCATAAACGATGTATAAAGCACGTTCCTACACCACCGTGTCTGAAGCATTGTGTCGATGTACTGAAGCTGTTAAACTCCCTAGTCCAGTTTCAGTGATTTTAGAGTGACTACACATTTGTTATTTGAGTGTTTAGTGAGCTTTTAGTGCAAAGTTATTACCCTGGTTTTGGCTGAAATGTAGTTCATTTTCTTCTTAGTAGCTGATAAATGGCTGTGTTTTAGATTTAGTATGAGAATAATGTTGATAACACACCGATGTTTTAGTTTCTGCTGAGCAATGCCCATCCTAAGTCAAGGGCTTATCAGCGTCTTATGCTCTGCCAGTGCAGATCTGCACAAGAAGCTGAGAGGGAGCAGCATTGCCATGACAGCTGACTTGAACTGGCCAAAGGGATTCTTCATGCTGTGTATAAACTGGGGAGATTGGGCCACAAAGGGCCAAGGGTGGGATGGGCATTGGTCTGTGGGTGAGCAGTTGTATTGTGCATCACTTGTCTGTCTTTATTTCTATTTCCCTCTCTCCATCTCGTTCACTGCAATTACTGGTATTAATATCAGTATTTATTATTTCTAGTTTATTTTAATTTAGTTAAATTATCCAACCATTCTTACCCCAGCCCATGGGTGTCATCTTTTTGTGATTCTCCTATCCTTTCCACCAGGGAGGAAGGGGAGTGAGTGAGCAGATGCATGGCACTTAGTTCCTGGCTAGGGTTCAGCCACAACAGCCATCACAGATATGTGTAAGCTATCCTTCCATCGTAATCAACTTAGAGTTTCACTGTATCAGTGGTCTAAGGGTGAAATGTAAAGGTATATTTTGCTAGCTGATTACCCATAAATGCTTGTTTTACCATAGCAAGGTAAAATAACAATCCTTACAAAGAGAAAGTGAGGGTTTGGGTTTGAAAATTCCACTCTACCAGCACTTGATTCCATTTAAAAGGCAAGTACAGCATGCAAAGAGGAAGTCTTCTAACATGTATATATATTTTTAGTCACTGTGTTCACTGGGATGTCATCCAAATAGTGATAGACTCTGACAACCCTTTATAAAATGAAGATTTATTGATGCAGTAGGGATGATGAGCAACAACTCACCCATATGATGACTCCTTCACAATGAATGATATGGGAGCAGCTTACTTTCTTTCCATTTAATCCCAGTGCAAAACAGAAATATATGATTTTACGGACTGTGCTGGGTTTTGCTGGGTTAAAGGTACTTTTCTTCCCAGTGGCTGTTATAAGTTTGTGGTTTGAGTTTTTGCTGAACACAGGGTTGATAATAGAGGTACTTTTGTTATTGCTGAGCAGCACTTGCACAGAGCTGAGGCCTTTTCAGCTTTTATTGTATTGGAACACTAGTGAGGAGATGGGGATGCATGCAAAGTTGGGAGGAGGCACAGATAGGGCAGCTGAGCAAAAATGACCAAAGGAATCTTCCATACCATATAAAATAATGTACAGTCTATAAACCTGGGGGAAGCAGGAAGACAGAGGGTGACATTTGGAGTCATGGTGTCACATTATGTGTGATGGGGCCTGGCTCTCCCAGAGATGGCTGAACACCTGCCTACCCATGGGAAGCAGTGAATTCATTCCTTCTTTTGCTTAGTTTGCATGAGTGGCTTTTGCTTTCCCTATTAATCTGTCTTTATCTCAACCCACAATTCTTCCATCTTTCACCCTTCTGATTCTCTCCCCAGTCCCCCTGGTGGGAGAGCAGGCAAGCAGCTGCATGGGGCTTGTTTGATGACTGGGGTAAAACCACAACGCAGACATACACCAATGCATGCATGTTTCCTGCAACTTGTATGATTCACACAGGACTGGCTCCTGCTAGATTTAATTTGTAATAACTTTGGATATAAGTGTGTACATTTCAGTATTGTGCTTGTAAGAGGAATATAGGATCACCCCATGGAAGAAATTAACATAAATTTCAAGTTTAAAATTCAAAATTCAAATTTCAATCTATTTTAAACAGTTCAAAGTTGCATTCCATCTAAATTATCTATCCTCGCCACACTCATTCCTATATTTAAAGGAATCTATTTTTAATGTTTCAATTTTTTTTTAAACTGGGAGAATGCCAAAATATTCTCTTTGTGGGCAAGTAAACACTCCTTGTTCAGTATTTGAATGGTGATCAAACCATTCTGTGTGTCTCCGAGAAAATCCTTTCTCTCCAGTGACCTCTTTTACTGAACCTCTTTTACTGAAGTTTTAAGTCCTATACCCAAAATGAAAATGTGAAATAAAAATTTTAATGAAAAATTAAAATACTGAATGTCTTCCTTTCCCTTTTGTTTTTCTTTCCCCTCACTTTCGTTGTTTTGGTTGGGTTTTTAGGGGGGTAGAGGGTTGTTTTATTTAGTTACTTTTTCTCTTGAAAATGTTGTGTGTGTTGCTTGAGTAAACCTGATATATCATAGAAGCTTTTCCATCTGGAAAGGTTTTACTGTTCCAAATCTCCAGACTCCCACTGGTCTTAACTTTCCAGTATATTAAAGCCATAAAGCCATTTTAACAGGCACAGTAGGATTAGTTCAGTAAAGGGGGGATTGTCTGATAATGGAGAGATGCCATAGCAATGTATTTGCTTCCCCATTTTTTTTGGCATTGAAGAGGTACACATGGAATAGATTCTAATCCTAGCTTCCCTGTTTTTCACCAGTTTTTGGCTGCTAAAATTCATTTTTGGACTCACTGGCTGAGGGCAAAACTGTAAATGCACAAGAGCCATTCTAGCTTACTATAAAATCATGGAATATGCTGAGTTGGAAAAGACCCATCAGGACCATCAAATCCAACTCCTGCCCCTGCACAGGATATCCCAAGAATCACACCATGTGCCTGAAAGGCTTGGTCCTGTGACTACTTCCCTGAGGACCTCCAGTGCTCAACCATCATCTGGGAGAAAAGCCTGTTCTCAACATCCAGCCTAAACCTCCCCTGACTCAGCTTCATTCTATAAATGCTAGTATTTGAGAAATCATAGAAGAAATTTTGAAAAGTTTTAATTATTTTTCTTTAACGCTTTCTGTTTCTTTCCTATTTAATGTATTGCAACCCTTCTTTGGATGTACCCTGTAATTAAGTAAAATTCAGAAAACAAAAGTGGAAAGGGGCAAAAGATATGTCCTTGCAGTCCTGAATTTTTTCAAAGCATGGACGAAAAAAGAAAAGTGAAAGTCTTGGAGTTCCTGAGCTCTGGCTGGTACTGTAGACCCAAAGCAATGATTCTCTGATCTATAATTCCACTTCTAAATGTATTTCTATTAAATTTTTGATGAAACTGAAACTAAATCATCACAAGAATAGCTAAGAATATTTTTCTTGTCATTTGTAAATCCATATCCATATTTCTTTCTCCTGTGAGGAGATAGGTGTGTAATCTTCTTTATGAAAACTATTTGGGTGGAAAAAATCTGTAAAATAATTATTTAGAGAATATTATCTATCATATATTTAAAACAATCAGCTTTTTAATGACATCTTTAAATGGAAATCTGTTAGAGAGCAACTTGCTGAGCATTGAAAGTCAAAATGAGCTTTCACTGCGCTGTCATTGCCCTGGAATGTATTGTTACTTCTTGAAAGATTCTTGGAAATTCCATATGTTCATTTATTATAACATGAAATGTTACTTTTGAGAAAAACTAAGGGGAAAAATATAAAAGGTGAAATGTCCTAGAAATTATGTGTCTATATCTATCTGCCTACCTATCTACCTATCTCAGACATGACTAATTGTACAGACATACAATCACAGATATTACTGTGTCTTACAACTTCAATGCTATCCAAGGTATTCTAACCAATTTTACAAGTTCCCTCTTGTACAAATATCTGTCCTGTACTTCTAAAGCACAGCAGATAAGATTTCTGATTAACAAGTATCTCAACCAGGTTTATGTACCTGTAAATATAGAAGGTGAAAAAAGAGCAGTAAAAGCCCCAATCCTGCAATTACAGCTCTGATAGCAGACTCATAGGCCTTGTCTGAGCCCTTTATCTCTAAAAACCTAGAAGGTAACAAAATTCCTGCAGAAGTGGAACCTGTCCATGCAGAACCAACCACAGAATAAAGGCCACATAGATGCTTTCAAAAGAGTGGACCTAGAAATCTGCTCATTGAGTTGCTCAACCGAAAGAGGTAGCTGCTTGTCAATTTTCTTTTGTATTACATTCTTCCAGTAAGGTTTCCTTCAGTGGGATTAATTTTATTACATCTGATACTAATAAGCACATAATAAGTAGTTCTGCTGCAAAAAACCCTCAGCATAATATTTTGCTGAGATATGGACATTATGCATTACAATGTGCTTCACAAATTCCAGAAATACACATAAGCTTATTCTGCAGTCCAAGGACCAGACTGACAAATATTCATGTTTAATAGGTGTGTGTACCTTTTTCCAGGAAATTGCTGTTAATAGAACATCTTGGTATTTACTTTCAGTGTCTCTGCTCTTGTTCAAATCCAACACAAGTCAGGGTACTTGCCTTCTAAAAAAACTGCAAGTAATTTTCAATTTATTTGGCACCTCTGAAAGAAGTCTCATCTCAGGAGACCAGGGGTGGAATAAACAATGAAGATTGAACTGAACATTCACCAAAAGAAACAATTCTTCCATATTCGACTTGAACACCAATTACTTTCCCACACATTCATTATTCTGAAGTCAATTGCATTTTGGAGCCTAAATTATTTTTCAGTTTAGAAATTGAACTATGGTCCATTGAAGTAGTTTGTCATAGCCTTGGCATAAGAATTTTTTCAGTCTCATATACCCATGTAGGTGAATCATTCTGGCCTGAGCATGGATTTTCAGACTGCTGACAGATATTTGATTTAATCCTTTATTATAAACAGCTCCCAATCTCCAAACAGTATTGACTGATACCAAGTTGCAGAGTGTGAGCCCCTCAGACCAGAACCAGAGAGCCATGGAGTGATAGCAACCATGACACGACCGAAAGCAGAGAAAGGATGAGTGAACAAGAACATAACGATGTTTTTTTTATCATATAATAGTGTTTTCTTGTGTGAACAGCCTTTAAATGTCATGTTGTTAAAACCATTTTGCTGGAACATATCTGGCCAATGTTTCATTACAAAAGTAGTGTTGATTTAGCAGGTTTGATAAACCAAGTCATTGAGGTCAAGAAACATTTTGGTTAAATGCAGGGAAAGAGCAAAGAGAAAAAAAAAAACAAACAAAAAACCAAATTAACAAAAAATGCCCAAGAATAAACAAATGCAGTATAACATGAAAATTGTGAGATTTTATGCCAAATAAAAAAATACCTTACTAATTTATTAAAAATTTCTACTTCCTAGTTTTCTGTTTGAACGCAAAATCAGAAAAATGTCTGTTTCAGAACATGCTTTCCTTTTTTATTTTACTTAATTTTTCAAACTGACTAGCACCATACTAATGAATTTTAAAAGTGCAGGTGCTTCAACATCTGTCTATGCCAAAGAAAATTCTTCTAGGGTATTTCCAAGAGCCTGTAATGAGTCAAGTCTTGAGGTTGCTGTTAGAGAGCTGTTTGGAAAGCAGTCTAGGTAGACTGACCAAATCCTGTGTTAGGCTCCAGTGATCATGGCAGGCAACGTTGGCAATCTGTGTGGAATCTTTGGAGCTCCCTTAGAAAAAGAAATACTCTTCTGTTGCAGACACTGCCAATACCATGTTTGTTTGTTTTTTTAACTGAAGTATTTAATATAACAAAATATATGGTTGAACTGCCTTTACCTAAAAGCTGGTTTTGCATGTCTGTATATCCACCTGCCTTTTTTTTTGGACTATGACAAAGACACATTGTGATGCACATGGCTTGTCTCTCTGATGATTGCATATTCACCTTCCACAAATATGAGTTGCTTGCTTTTTATTTTTAAATGAAAATTCCATTGGGTTGACTCACTGCTACAGGATTATATTCTAAGAATGCTTAGTTAGTTTTTACCCTCTCAGCAATGCTAGAGTGGTTGATGCTATATCAAATTGACAGTGCTTAGAGGGAATTAAATATTTTGAGAGTTAAGAGAACTCTCTCCAGGCCAGCATAATGATTAACAACTCTCTCAATCTGATCTGTCTTCTGTGGTGTTTTTTCTCGAGGTAACTTTGATACCAAGGGTAGTCCTCTGACAAGGAAGAGCTTAAATTCACTGCTGTGAATCTTTGCCCTACTCATGAGCCCAGCTTCTCACAGTGTCAAGCATCTGCTATGGGGACCAACCGATTTTAGACATGCTTCTTTCCAGTAGGGAAGATACAGAAAAAACTAGTGAAAATGTAGTAGGTAGTAGTCACTTCATCACAACACTGAAGTGTACTCAAGTAAAACACTTCAGGAAAACTGAGGTACATTCACGTCATCCTAATTTAAATGGACAATTACATGTATAAATATTAGAGCAATGGCACAAACAGATTTAAGTGTACCAAATATTTGATACCTCCTATTGTGAGGTAAAATTTGAAAATAAAAGCTGACAGATTATAAACTACCCCTACAAAAAAGCAGATTCTGAGGAAAGTAAAAGCCGACCCTGGACAATTTTTCTGAAACATGTTTCACAAGCAGCACTTTCTTTATATAATTTTGATCATAATATGAATGTTGAATAAAGTAAAATAAGACTGGGTTTGTGTCTTCCTATTATGTGATACAAACACATTTTTACTTTGCCTTTGCCTGCATGTGTCTTTTGGAATGACTTTGATAGGCCCTGTTTGATTGTCAGAGAGACATGGGTAGAATTTTGAACACTAAACGAAATATATTTGAAGTCTGAGAGAGAGGAAAACCATATGAATTTATATAATGCAGCTTTTCCCTGTGTCAATCCATTAAAACATCAGATAATTTTTTTAAATTTGCTGTAGCTTTTAAACATGTTCACCTGTTTCACAGGGAACATATTCAACAAGTCATTATGGTGAAAAAAGTGTTAAATATAAGATTAACTGATATTGAAATCAGTAGTCAAAAAGTTAGCAAAAATATGTTTCTATATTAAATGATTACCATATTCCTTTACAATAAGAGGGAAATGTGGACTATTCAAATATAAATTAAAGGAAGGGGCAGAGTGAAGAACAAGAGAAGAAAGAGGGTACAGCTATATTTACAAAGCCTGGAAATATACTCTGTTCAAAAATCAATTTCTGTCTCAATCAGTAAAAAAGGCTGACTTCAACCAAATGATTTCAATGTCAGAACTGATAATTATTTTTTTCCTTTTTTATGCAATTGCACTTATTAATATATGCTAATTAAGTACATTGCAGGATAACTCTGAGTTTTGCAGTAGTAGTATCTATATTTGTCTAGATTTGAAGTATCTATATGTGTCTTTCACCTTACATGTTTTTTCCAGCAAGTTATGTGCAAGTTTTTTACCTCAGAAAAAGGATCCAAAATAAACCCTTCAGGGTGTACCTTGAATGACTTCTGGCATCATGCATAGCTTTTTATTTCTAATGGGAGGAAAAAGGAAGGGCATGATATATGTTCTTGGACACTTCTAAGATATGGAATGTAATATGAAATAAACAACTGAAATTAACATTAATTTTAATTCTGTTTGGGAAGAACATAATGCAAATTCCCAGCATTTTGTGCAGTGGGACAGGCTAGTTTAGCACGGTTCACCTAGTGTCTCACAAACAGGAAAAAATGTGAAACCACTATGGGAAGGGTTAAAGTGGATTGTGTCCTACTTGTATTTCTAAATCTATGTTTTTTGACTTAAATTCAGTAAAAAAACAGGGCTTATTTTAATTCTTCAGAGGTTAGATTCTTCTGAGTGGGTTTCTGGGTAAGGTAGTTGTGATGTGCAGTCATTTTCAAAAGGTATTAGAAAATATTTTAGAAAACCAGCATCAATAGGAAGACTTTTCTGAAAGATGACTGCTTGGCTGTAATTAGCTGAATTTAAACAATTTTTTTTATATTTATCAAGATTCAGAATGACCTCTGGGACTTGACCAAAGATGCTTTCAAGGGCTAAGCAAAGTGCCTGGGGGGGGGGGGGGGGGGGGGAGGGAGGAGGAAGCAATTATTCCCTTTCTATTTTTTCTATTTTAGCCTTATTAACCTCTGCCTTCCAAGGAGGAATAATATATCTTAAAAAAATACATACACAGGCACAGATGCATAGATATAAATGTTTATAAGTACCTTTACTTTGGGAAAATTCACTTTCACGACATATCTTTCTCAAAGAATCACTGTCACATCCTCTGCAGTGTCAAGTCTGTTGACAGCAAATATCATCATGACTGTAATTTGTGAGTCATTCTGCCAGCTCCTGTCTGGTAAAAGCAAACTGTCCTTGAACACTGAATATTTTTTCCTACCACAAAATGGCCAGCGATTCTCTCCTTAGCATAGTATTCCCAGGATGTGAGGAAATTAATCTAAGACAAGATAAACTATTCTCTTTTCAACTACAGCAATCCAGATAATTCAATATACCAATCATATCTGATCTGGCTATTTTACAACCCAAATGTGACTGGATTTCCTACAGTTGTACTGATTTGATACAGGAACTGGTAGGCTGTTGAAGAAAGATAGCATTAACCTGAAAAGAAATATGGGGCAGTCAAAATAGTTTTGTTGATTTCAAAAGTGTTGACTGTAAGGCTTTCTCACTGGACTTATAGGTCCTAAGGGAAGGTTTTACCTTCCACAGCTTGGTAGCACATGAAAAACATAAAGCGTAAATACAGCTCCTAATTATTACTTCATGTTTCTATTTCCATGTTCGTTACTGTGCATTTGTGGAGTGATACATTAAGAAATAAAATATAGCTCAAAATAGTTTTCACCATACATGCAGACAAAGTTTTATTTTTCTTCAGGCAGACCTCATCTGGACAAACAATCTCAACCCACCTGAAAGTTTAACATTGATGGATTCTATAAGGTTTCCCAGTTCCGTCACGTAGATGTCATTAAAGACCAGGATGATCATTGGGGCCATATAACATCTGCCTCTGCTACTCTTTAAAACATTACCAAATAAATTCTAAATATAGATTTAGTATAACCACAGTTCCTATTATTTTTCCATCTTCTCCAGGGGTTAAACCACGTTAAAAAAAAAAAAAAAAAAAAAAAAAAACCCCACAAAAAAAACAATCACCTGCTATATTCTCTGAACTAGTGAGTTGTGTGATTGTTTATTTGTTGTTTTTTAAAGTTTGGTCCATAATGCCTCTGTTTTTCATGTTTGGTTTGATTTAGTATTTTAGATTCTTACTTCAGCTTTTAAAGCTTCAAACAGAAATGCCATTAGGTGTGGAGCACAATTTTAAAAGGTTAATAGCTGTTTGCACATTGGTATTTTTAGCAATACACCCAGTCATAGCCAAATAGCAGCTATTTTTCAAGGATCAGTAAAAATATTATTCTGTGCTGAATGGGAAGGCTATTTCCTGACATTGTACAATAGCAGCAGTGCCAAAGGAAAAAATAAAAAAAAAAAAGGCAGGAAAGAAAATTTACTGATCTATAAATTTTGGTTTAAATTACTGGCATCTATCTAGAGATTATTCTGGAAATTTCTCTTTAATTAAAGTCATGAGAAAATTTAAGTCCTATGATTCAGGTCCAGAGGACAAAGCAGGTTTCCCAACTCTCTTTTTCTACCCATTCTTATGTCCAAGAAATTCTGCTCTGGTGATTTCCACAGGGGACAAAGGCAACTAAACAGAAAGAAACCAATAGGTGGGCATAAGATATTGCTTTCCATTTGTTCTTTCATTACATTTGGAGGCACTTCTATTAAAAAAAAGAAAGTATATCAGAAATTATTTTTAAAAATGGTAATTTCCTTGATGTGGTAAAGTCTGGGCAGTATTTATATGCCTTCTTATAGAAAGCAAGAGCTTCCAAGGAACATTAATGTGAGAGTCTGGAGCAGAAAGAAAACAGATCAGAGACTTTTAGAGGGCGTCTTGAGCTCTGAAGAAAGATTGCAGTTTAGTTTCTTTTGAGCTGCAAGACAGTCAAGTCTGCTAATATTTGTCTGTATTCTATAAACTGCCAGTCATAAGTAATAAATTTATTGTAACCTGAGAAAAAGCACAAGAAATATGTTTAGGAATATTGCAAGAGTTAGCTAGAGCTGCTGGTGGGAAGGCAGCAAGTGCTGAGCAGACTGAGAAGGAGAGCACAGCCTGGGACAAGGGTCAGGTCACGGGAGGTCTGGTGCAGAGACGAGAGGCACGAGGGGAAGCAGCTCCTGTCTCAGCAGTGCTGCCAGTCCAGACCAGGATTTGTGGCCTTGAAAGGCTGTACAGTCCGTGTCTGAGGGGCTGTCACTGCAAGGTGAGGAAGCAGAAGTTTGCCAGCAGTTACTTCACTAGTGCAGAGAGTAGTGAGGGATGTATTTTGTACTGACTGCTGTCGCACACATCTTTTGTGAAAGTCCTTTCTTAGGATTTTTCCTGCTGAGAAGCTGAGAAGCAACAAAATGTAAACAATGGTTATCTGCTGCTGTGGAATGCATCAGGTTTGTCTGTGATTGGGCCATCCTGAATGTTTACAATTAATGGCCAACCACAGACCTGATAGCTTGGACTGGCTGTCCGAGCCACAGATCTCTGTTATTCATTCCATTCTATTCTTAGCTAGCTTCCAGAGGAAACCTTTCCTTCTATTCTTTTAGTACAGTTATAATGTAATACATATATCATAAAATAATAAATCAAGCCTTTTGAACATGGAGTCAACACTCTCGTCTCTTCCCTCACTTGAAAACCCTTGTGACCACTGTCACAGACTGTTGCACCTATTTAGCCAAATTTTCTGGTTTTTCACTTTAAATAAAATATGGTTACATCAACTAGTTAGTATTTGTGCATGGAAAGTAAATTTGTTCATAATACAGGATTTAACACTTAGTTTATTTTTCCCTAGATTTCCAGGTTCCTGTGTGGACCAGTGTTTTATTAGCTACCTGTTTAAATACAGGTCTTGTTTCTGTCAGCTTGCTAAAAAATCACAATCATTTGCATTTGTACAAAATATTTAAAAAACTAACAAATGTGAAGTGCAAGAATTTGAATCGTTGATAGAATTTCGGTCATCTTTACAGATGATTAAAAAGCGTGTGAAACTCCATGTCAGGGTGTTTGTCATATTTTCTGGCAAAAATTCACCAGCTTAGAAAGACCAAGAAGGGAAGTTAGAGGAAGGATTTGTCTAATTATTGAACCCGAGATGTGTCTCTAGGCAGTTTAGAGAGATGAAGATTGATAGAGAGCATTTTGTCTCACCTTATTGAGGATGCTCACAGCAGATAAGAGAAAACATTAACTAAGACAACTTAATTGTGTCTTTGACTATAAGTGAATTTAGAATGATTCACTTGGAACTACACATCTGTATATTAAACATCTAACACTGTGTGAAATGAATCCTACTTTAAATGCTCAGAGGAAGGCCTGGGAAGGAAAAATTCCAACTATCTGAATATTTCAAACCTTCACTGAAGACACAATGAAGAAGTTCATCACAGGTCTAGTTCAGGTACTGAAAGGAAACCATTAAAATGGGAAAAACTCTCTATATTTGTTGTCACTTTATATATTGATTCAAATTTACATACACGCACACACAAACATATATATAAAACATGATACATATATTTGGTATAAAGTAATGAGAACACTAAGTGGCTCGCAGCTACCAAATAATTTATTAAATTATAATTCATAAAACTATAAATTTTTTGTCATTGAAGAATTGTATAAACTAGAATTTCCAGGTAGTATGTCATCAGGACCAACATTACTTCTTAATAGTAAGCAACTGATTTATTTTACCTATATTCTGCTGATATTTATCCAGAAATATTAAAAGTAATGACTGTATGGAGTGTGAAAGAACATTAAGAAAAAAAAAGAATATCTGCTTAAAAGAAGTCTAAGTCTAAAAAAATTGCAGACAACATACATAAAATAAATTAATAAAAGAGACTGATATGTGGGGAAAATACAAAATGGCTTAGCGGATTTGTCATAAAGCTTTTAATGGTAAAATTTCTTACGATTTGTCCTTGACAGGGTTTACACAGCCAAGTGTGTCCTTATAGGAAAAGATGACCAAAAAATTTAACCAATGTACAGCAAAGAAAAATCACACTTGAACTGTCCCCCAAAATCTCAAAATAGTAGAATATAATTTCTAAGTTAAACAACATTAGCCTTCTAAAATTATTTGCATTAACTTTATTATTACAATACACTATATCTACAACAGAAAATTAGTAGAATGCTTTGGATACTTTAGGATAATTGGATACTTAGCTAACAATAAAACAAGAAGAGGTGTATTCAACTAATCAATTGCCTGAGCAATTACACTAAGATATAGAAATTATCTTCCATGCAAAGCTGGAAGATCTTGTTTTGAAACTCAAATGTCTTTTGAATTCCTCCAGCAATGCAGCACACTGGAGTTGTAAGAAGAATTGTTAAGTTTGCTCAAATATTTACTGTTTGGCTGGGCTAGAAGAGGCATATAGGCAATGCAAAAGTAGAGACAAGTAATTTGTGTCACAGGCTTCAACTGAAAGTAACAAATTATTTCCACATGTACAGCTTTGACAATATTTTATAGATATACACTCTCACCCTGCTACAAGCACACAGACAAAATACATTTGTTTCTGAAGTTAAGCTGAGCAGGATAAAGGAAGCCATTGCATTGCTTTTCTTATGGGATTTTACTACGGTAGGCAGTTTCAAAAGAGTACAACTCAATTCACAGGACTGTGAAGAATGGTAAAACCAGCTAGTATTGGCTGCAGGCCAAAGCAATTAGCTAATATTGATAATTAGAAAATTAAGCAATTAGTTAAGAATGTTACCATGAGCTTTCAAGGGTTGTTTTTGTTGGAAACAGAAACTCATGCCAAAAGAGCTATATATGCCTTGGATGCAATTCAGTTCATTCACAGGGAATGGCTACACTGCACTGTTTCTAGCCAATAGATTTCATTCATAAATGTTTATTCCTCATGGCTAACTAAGCAGCCATGACATTTGTATTGGTGCCATGGAAGTGATAAATTGGGATTTTGATTTTCTTATGTGATGACTAATTCATCACTGTAAGCATACTTGAACATGAATAAAGATGAGAAGCATTTTTTAGCCAGTTTCAGGGGTTATATCAGTCTGGAAAAACCTACAAGTTTGCAATTTTCTTCCCCATCCCCAAATTTCTCTGCCCCATAGTATATCAAGTAGATTTTATTTACCCTGTAATAGCTGAAAATGCTGCAGAATAGTAAATTGCGTACCATTTTCATAGGAAAACATGCTTCTATAACTTTTTTGCAGAAAATTTTCTTGCACTTTGTCATGACTTAATGTCTTTCAGCCTGACAGATGTTTGAGGAAAAGCTTTCTTCATTTTGTTCCTTTATATAGAGCTACTTATTCCAGCTCCTTCTAAATACTCAAATAACATCCTGCCTCTTCCTATCTTTGTTTTATGTAAGTGTAGAGTAAGTGGAAGTACTAACAGTTTAAGCTCATATAAAATTGTGAAACCCATACCTAGGATGAAAAATCAAAAGAAGTGATTGTGAAAATTAGTACCAAAAGTGCAATATGATGCCAATTGCTCTGAAGTGAACTGTATATTTCACAGTAAAATTATAACTATTAAAACCAGTAAAGAGATCTAAATAGAAGTTAATTATTACACAAAAACCACCACCAACAACCAAACAAAACAAAAAAAAGACAAAAAAAAAAATAGACCAAAAAATACCAGATTAACTGTTGCAGGGTAGCAGTTTAGCTAACAGATGGTTAATAGTCATCTTTAGTGTTTAACTTCCATTTAAATTCTGGATCAGTCATGTAGAACAACATAATAAAAGAAACAACTGAATCAAACAACAGCTAAGAAATGCTGAAGAGAAAGTCTTTAATGCTTTGCAAAAAGATATGTTGTTACATAGTATCAATCAAAAAGTAAATAAATTGAAAAGAAAAGCTTTAATCACAACTGAACATAAAAAAAGAGAAAAAATAATTTTCATAGGTGTTCCTCTGTAAATTCCTCCAACATGAAACCTTCTCATGGGCTGGAGGCATGGACCCCTTCTCCAGAGAGCAGTCCCTCAGGAGTGAAGTGCTCCAGTGTGGGTCTCCCATGGGCCGCAAGTCCTGCCAGGAGCCTGAACCATGGGCTCACAGTGTCCTTTGGGCATCCATCAGATCCAGCAGGGGCCCTACGCAGGCTACAGGTCCACTGTGGACCTCCATGGGCTGTAGGGGCACAGCTGCCTCACCATGGGCTGTCTGCAGCATGGGCTGCCGGGGAATATCCACCCTGATGCCTGCAGCACCTCCTCACCCTCTCTGTTCCCTGGTTTGGTGTCTGCAGGGCTGTGTCTCACTCCTCTCTTCAGGAGGCTGTTGTGGAACATTTTTCTCCTTTCTTAAATTAGTTATCCCTGAGTTGCTGCCACCATCACTGATGTGCTTAGCCTTGCAGTGGGCCTGTCTTGGATCCACCTGGAATTTGGTTCTGTTGGGCATGAGGAAAGCTTCTCAAAGCAGCCACTCCTGTAGGTCACTTCGCCTTGCCTCTCATTGCCTTGCCTCCCTTCTCTTCCCCTCCCTTCTCTCTCCCCCAAATAGACATGGATAACACAGAACTAGAAGGGGCTTCAGAAGGTCATTAGTGCAAGGTATGCCTCTAGGAATGAACAATATTTATGTGATTTTAGCAGATGCTCAGGATGGAATTTATAAAGACCCATGTAAGATTTTACAACTTCCCCAGGAAACTCCACTGCTCCCCTAAGCTTGAAAATACTAAAAGGTTCTCTGATATGCAAACTAAATGTTACTTAATGCAATGTAAGCAGCTTAGTGTTTGTTCTGTCTTCTACAGTTTCATTGAACAGACAGACATTCCCTCCTTAAAAATACTTTCATAAGTTTGAATTTTTTTTACATGTATCTTGTGAATTTTCCTGCATTTTAAGGTAAATAGCTCAATTGTTTAAAATGTTGATTTCATATTATTTTATATTATAAACATAAAACATATGTTATTATATTAAATATATTAAACATAAAAATATATGCTATTATATAACATCTATATACTAGCATACACATACAAGAAAAATAACATCTATCTATGTATGACAGATTATAGCACAAATTATATTGATAACAGTATTAATCTACAGTGTTTCAGACTTGGCCTCTTTTCTCTTGAAATTACATGCATTTCATGAAATTTAGTCATAGTGATAACACATACACAAGAACTTATCTAAAATTCAAGATGCATTAAATAAAGTTAGAGGCCTATAAATGGGGAAGAACAGAAAAGAAGAAAATAGCAAATAAATAGACTTGTGTTATCTGGCTATGAAAACCTCTCTCAAGGAGACAGAGGTAATTAAGTAAAGCAAGAGCTGAAGAGGCAAAACCTGCTATCATGTAGGGCTTAGCCAGTTAGAGAAGTCTTATGCCTTTAATTGGCAAGGTCAATGAAGGTCTTTTATTTGGCAGGGTCTCAGTGGAGCAAGCAGCACACGCAAGGAGACAGGGAGTAGAATCATAGAATCATTTAAGCTGAAAAGACCTTTAAATCAATGCATCCAACTGTAAATCTGGCAAGTCCACCACTAAACCATGTTCCTAAGTGCCCCATTCATATATCTTTTAAACACATCTAGTGATAGTGACTCGACCACTTTCCTGGGAAGCCTGTTCCAATGCTTGACACCCCTTTTGGTAAAGAAATTTTGCCTAACACAAGTGGTTGTCAGCATATAGAAGTGCACAAATTCCTTTAACCTCCCTTTGCTGGTGTCTCTTCTGGACTTTTGAGTTCTACAAATAAATTTTATCTTGCGTTCTAAATTTAAGAGTAAACTGTCTACATATGTCTAAGATTCCTTAGGATGTGGAAACTGATTCTTTGCTGATTCTTATCCTGAGTAGAAACTGAGGTTTTATTAAACAAGGACTGAAGTCCTCTATTTTATTTCTGTGACAAAGAATCTAATGAAGGACTGTAATTTTGAAAGGGGCTAATGCTTCTGAAGCTAAAGAAGGTCTTTTAAAAGTTACAGGGCAAAAAAGGAAAGGAATGCAAAAAGTCAGGAGGGCAAAAAAGTGATGTTATAAGATTTATTTTTAAAAAATCATGAAAAAAAGAGAAAGAAATTTAAAAATTGTAATGAGAGTTTGATTTAAAAAATCACACAGTATTTAGAAGACAAAAATAGATTCACTTTTGCAGCAAGAGAAATTGACATGAATTGCAGAGGGTTTTTATCAATATAAGTAGTGCTTTTTTGTGATTCTCCTTCACATGCCCTGACTATTCTGAGCTCTAACTTACTTCTGCCTGTACTCAATTCCTTGGGAAAAACGAACCCTGGCAATCAGCACCCTTTGTCTCTCACTTCTTTTTCTGCTTTCCTGAATGCTGTACTTATATCTTCTTGACTGAGTAGCTTCCTTTTCTCTTCTGGCAGAGAATGAGATATAAAATGAGTTTTGCTGACTACAAATAGGAACCAGCAATCTGTCAACTTCTTCACTGCTGCTCAAGGCAACAATGAAGGTTACAGGATCTTTACAAACAAACTTTCTGACTTTTTGCCCAAGTGATAGAATTAGCATGCAGATAAGGAGTCTAGGAAGGACACACAAGTTATTCCTCCTGCACCACAGGCTTTACATATTAGTTTATCTATTTTTATATTAGGGCAGCTGTGTGAACCTACTCAGCTCGCTCTATCTTGTCAATAATTTTAAGCAATAGATAAGTTAAAATATTGGCATGAGGCAGAACAGAAAGTGTGGGAATCTTCAGAAGAAATTTTCTAATGGGATATATTGGAGGATAGGAATGAGGGAAAATATCTGTAAGGCCATCATTCTGTATCAAATGTTGTTTAGTGTTCATTACCATGACCTGACAACAAAGATGAGTTAGACAGCTCATCTTTGAGGAGAGGGGAAAGAAAAGTTGCTTCTCTACATGTAATCTGAGAAACTGGTAGGATTTTATATTCACTGTCACCTAAGTTTCCAATGGTTTCTGGACAAAGTTTAGGAATGTCACACTCCACATGTTTACACTCACTTTGAGGGAGAGCATTTATGACACCGAGACAATATTGTGTTCTTTACACTGACCCAGCTCATATATGGATAATGCTGTCCCTGTATTAAAACTAAATTTGCTGGTGCAATTTCTTTTACCAGAGTTTTGGGTTTTGAAGCATACTGAGCTCCTGAGTTTACTGTGAAGTTCACTTATTTAACCACTTCTTCAATTAGTAATATATTAACATCATGATAGATTTTGTGGCTTGTGAAATCAATTTGCTTGATTTTGCTTTGGGCAAAGATCAATACTGTACTGTAATGGTATATGGATTCTCAAGAAAACAAAACAAATTAATCAATACTGTTAACTGCTAACCTCATATATTAAAATGTATGTGCAGAAAAAATCAAACAGGATTTTAAAATGTATGGTTATATTGAGAATTTTTTTTTATGGTGCATATAATTCTCATTGTGGCAGGATTTTTGAGAGACCATAACTACTAAAATATGAAATGCAATTGTTCTGAAAATATTAGTTGATAAGAAAGTATAATTTTCAAAATTTCAAGAGGTGATCTAATGGTCATCAATGAAAGAGACAAGATAGGAAAAAAGTTTTATCTTCCTAAGTGATTAGGGATTTTCTTCTAATGAATTCAAACAATATTATTAAAAATTGCATAACTGGACTAACCATTTCAAAGCAAAATAAAAACAACTTCAGGTTGTTGATAAGGTTGACTCCCTTAAAAAATTCAACCTATCTCCTCTCAAGAGTGTGTATTATGAAAATATTGAAGGTTTCTCTTGTAATGTAAGAGTTACAAATTAAAATACATAAGAAATGATGAAAATAATAGCTTTTTGTTCAAAAGAATTAAAAATTTTCAGTAACAACCCCTGAAAATAAACTTAAAAATAAAATTAATCTGTTTTTTTTCAGTGTATATTCATAAAGTTAGGAAGCATAGAGCTTCTGTTTGGGTACTCTAGTGAAAAGGAAAATTAATTATTAAGAAAATAAAAATTTAAGACTAAATATTTCTGCGTATAAGTAACTTGGTTTATTCAGTGATTCAGATGACATATCAGTGATCAGGAATGTGCTATAAGAGGTGACAATATGACTTTTCACATATCAAATCCTTTAAACTGAGCTAGAACTAAGAAACAACCTATGCATTGTGCCCGTACAAATACGGATTTGGTCCACAGAAACTATGAGTAGTGGCATTACATCTTTAAAACAGATGTTATCAAAGGTGCAGATGAAGAAAGCAGTATTATATTTAATAATCTTTTATGCTTTAAGCAATGGTATATAATGCTGAAATATAAATAAACAATAAGTACAAAGAAATTGCATTCTGTCTCCCAGTTGCTAATTACTAGTAGTTAACCACTTGTTGTAGTTTACATAATTTAGAATTATGAAACAGCATTATTCTTCTGAATTACTTGTCTGAAGGATTCTTTCCACAAGAGACTGGGAAAATGTAGTCTCATGGACTGTTGTTAGCTTTCTTCAGACTTCTGATTTTGTGAAAACTGCAGCATTTGGATCAAATAGTTTTAAATTACTGCTTTAAGCACCTCATGTTAAATTGAGATATTATTTCACAACTACAAAAATAAGTATTTTCAGTAAATTGACCATATGAACAGTTATTGAACATATGTCTGTGTGACTGATTCTGTCACAAGGAATGAAATTCACCCAGTAATTCCTTTATGTGGCTTAAGAACTGCAGCTGAAATAAATGGTGTATTCAGAGATACACAATTTCACAATTTAATAGCTTCAAAAATGGAAGGGAAGGAGGTGGTGGGCTTTACTACACCATTTCATAGATGATTCATTTATTGAAGTCAATTTTTGTTAAAATTGTGTGATATATTCCTATTTTTGGTTGCTAACTTTGATCTCATTTTACCTGACACTCAGAGGTTACAGGCAGCTCTGACTTCATGATTTTGGATCACTAAGTCCATATGTAATATCAGATATTTTTACATGAGAACACACAAACAGCTCACACTAGCTGGTTAACTATGAAGATGATCCAAGTCTTTTCCTGTATGTCCTACAATGACTGTTCTTTTTATGATTAAAACTAATAATTTTCATTTAATCTTGCTTTGATATTAAAAGAAGATAATCTAGATCAGTTATCACATTTAGATGACAAAAGCAGTAATCTGTCCTTTCTCCTCTTAAAACTCTCTGTTTAATTATTTTTAGAATCCATCGAATAGTGCTGGATAGCATTTGTTCTAATAATACTCATTGTTATGTTGGTTATTTAGCGTCATTTTGCTTTGATCCTCCTGCAGGGGTCCTTTAACAATGAACCCAGTTGCCACAGAGGTGGGTCACAACCCCCCACAACAAGGCTGGGGCAGCGCATTCCTGAAGGGCAGCACCCATGGAAGGGGCCCATGCTGAAGCCCTTTGTGAGGAGCTGCAAGCCATGGGAAAGACTCACTCTGGAGAAGTCCCTGGAAGACAGTCCTCCATGAGAAGGGTCCATCAGGGGAAGAGTGTCAGGAGTTCTCCCCCTGTGGAAGAAGCATCAGAGGAAATGTGTAAGCATAACACCCATTCCCCATTTTCCCGTGCTGATTGGGCAGAGAAGATAGAGAAGCGAGAATAACGTTAAGCTTGGGAAGGAGGGGGGGTTGGGGGGAAGATGTTTTTAGCGTTTGTTTTACTTCTCATTATCCTACTGTGATTTAATTAGTAATAAATTAAATTAGTTTCCCAAATATAGGTCTGTTTTGCCTATGACAGTAACTGCTGAGTGATCTTCCCCTGCTCTTCTCTCAATTTATGTGTCTCATTATATTTTTTCCCTCCAATCCAGTTGACAAGGGAAGTGGTAGAGAAGCATTGGCAGACATCTGGCATCCAGAAAGGGAAAATACCATCTAAGTTTACAATATTCAGCTCACTAAATGAAAGATTATCACATTACTACAAAAGAGTTTCAAACTACACCGTTTTGTAGACTCCTCAACTTTGTCTATTACTGTTACTTCTATTAGCTACCATCTAAGCAGTAACTTTTCATTCCCTATAATTTAATCAATCTTCTGCATATTCCCTCTTCTTTCTCTTATCTTTCTTTCCCAGTTCTATGTTATGGTATTTTAATCTCTATCTTTCTTCTAATCCTATTGTTTTCCTTTTTGGTAATAGCAATACATTCCTTTTTCCTTTTCTTTTTGTTATAGCAACGAGTTTCTTATACTTATTAAAAAAAAAAAAAAAAGAAGAGTACTCTTATGGGATTCTAAAATTTATTAAGGGATTCTAAAATTTAAGCTTATGGGATTCTCAAATTTATGCTTATGGGATTCTCAAATTCACCAATAAGTACATGTTTTTTGATATGAAAACAAATCCTCAAGTTCAAATGGTAATTAGGAAAAACAGTGTAAAGCAGTCAGAATCAATGAAGTGAGTTAAGAAATCATAGTTTGGATAGTAAAGACACTAAAACACTTGAAGTTTACAACAAATGGAAAGAGAAATGTTTCAATCAGCTAGATATCTCAAATCAAGTTCCCTCCCTAAACAAAGAAACTCTTCAAAGGCATGCTGAATCAGTCACAGCTCACCATGAATAAATGTTTTCTTCTTTTTATTTTTTTCTCCATTATTCTTCTTTTCACACCTGGGAGCCTTAGTAGTATTTTAATGTTTAATGACCATGGTTTCAACCCATTCAATAATTTGATTTGAATAATGGTCTGCATAATGTTACAAAATGGAGTATGTTGCTTTATTACCTAAGGCAGTAGAGTTTGCTTCTCCAGAAAAAGAAATTTTCATTGGACAGGCAACATAATGAAGTAAATTCCTGAACTCCTGCAGGGTGCTTTTATCTGTTACACTCATGACATTTTAACTGAAAGTGTGTAGATCTAATTAGTCAGAGGTAAAGTGTAATCAATACTCATTTATGAATATTTCCCACATGTAACACCACTTGTTTGGGCAGAATAAATTCTTACTTGTATAGTTTAATCTCCATGATTTCTTATTGCTCTTTGTTCATAAAAAATAATAACCCTATTTGTTAGAACTGAAAATTTCCAACTGCAGACATCTGAAACACATATTTTTCTGCATGTATATGTACAGATGTCTACGGTTGCTCTGGGGACAAGAAACTCCAGGCTCACGGATCTTACATAAGAGGAATGAAACCAGATCAGCTCCTGACTGAAGATTGCTTGTGATGTTGTAGAAATTAATGCTAGCTAGTTGCCAGTCATTCATCTGTTCTTTCACAGATTAATTTCTGTGATCTCTAGCCCCAAGCAAGCCTGAGAGTATTACAAGCATCACAGTCTTGTAGGCTGGCATCCCTTTGAAAGTGAGATATTTTTAATCATTTTAATTGCTTTTCCCTTGACCTTTTCATTTCTGCCATAGCTGCCTTGAAACACACCAATCTTCAATCAGTATTCCATGTGCTGGTACCTCATAATGTTTTTGGGTATTTTTGTCATCTCCTTATTGATACTTTAATTTACATTTCTGCTTAAAGTCTGTAAGTTTTCCCTCTATACCATTTTGTGACTGTGCCAGCATGCCCATCAATGTCAGGCTTTTCCTGAGTTGCCACAAAAGATGGATCATACAGCCAAAGAAAGAAAAAGGGAATCTGTAAGAAGAAGCTGAGAAGATGACTGGTTTTGCTTACACCAGAGTTCTAGGAAGTGTTATTCACTTTTCTCAAATAGCAAGTGATAGGGGAAGGGTAAATGGGCTCAAGTTGAACCAGTGGAAAATAAAGGTATCTCACAAAATATAGTCAAATGGTCATTGCAAAATATTTTTCTTTGGAAAGAAAACTTTTAAAGTGGAAGGCAATGATTTTTGGGAAATTTCTGCTTCCAAAGAACACAAGACAAGATTGAAGCTTGGAGTCCCTCTCTCAAGAGTATTAGGCACAAAAGTTTTGATTTTTTCAAATTACTTTGCTATTTCTTCTTCGGAGAATAATTTTCTGTTTGTGTATTTGAAGCACATCATCTACCTCCTCTTGGCTCCATGTACAATAGTAAATGACACCAAATCTATTACAAGTCAAAAAAATCAAACACAATACTTTATAAGATAAACCTCCCTAGCTCGTTCCAAATAGAAAATTTAGCACAATGAAGGATGACAGTGATGCAGAAATTTGCTTTATGCATTTATAATGATTTAGGAAATACTATTTTTTTCAGTATTTTTTCAGGTTTCATCTATTTGAAAAATATATTTATTCTTTATCATGTAGAAATTTTTGTATACCTTAAAATTTCAAAAACACATAGATAGTTAGATGAATTTAATAGTAAAACTCAAACAGAACCAATCTCTCTGATGAACTAAACCTCTTTTTATATGACATAATTAGTTCTACAGACATCTGTTAAAAGTAATCTGAGGCAGAGTAATTTAGGAATATACTTTTTAAAATATGAGAATAGCAACCGAACATGTTATCCCTGGTGACTGAGAAAATCAAAGTGCAGTCTTTAAAAATGCTAAATTACAACAAGGGAGCACAAATAAGAGGTTACAATGGAATAATGAAGGATAACAAAAAATGCGACCTACAAGCCAATCAATGCAGAAGCAAATAGGATCTTCAGCAACTCCACAATTAGGAGGGCATAGAATGGCAAAATATACTCATTAGTAAATCTAAAAAGACAGAAATTGGTTTGCATGGTTGAGGTTGTCTTCGCTGTTATTCTATCACTCAGTAAAAACTGTCTGTCTATTGAGTCTAAAAAGTGAATAAAGCTGACAATGGCTCACTCCTAGAAAAAACAAAACAAAACGCAATCAAGATCATATGAGACTCATAGTTACTGAGCTCTTTAAAAACATATAGTATCACTTAAAAATCAAACTGCCACTTTATAAGTAGCAAAAATTTTACACGAGGTTTTCGCTGCCATTCAAATTGACTGTAGTTTCATGTTGAATAAAGTGTAAGTAGTGTTTCAAGCCTGCAGGAAGCACCACAATGATTCATATTAAGATGACAACTGTCACACACTGCCTCTTAGGGTTCTTTTTAATTTTTCATGCAGTTAAACACTAACTATTACCTGTAATAAAACTTAATCTTTAATTGGATATATGAAATATATCTGAGTATAAGATGTCTAATAAAAAGGCCCAGAAAAGTGGTTAAGGCAACTTTGTTTTGGTAGCTATAAGGAAAAAAATCTCATCTTCCTGTTTTTTTGGGTTTTGTTGTTGTTGCTTCTTTCATTTTGTGTTTTGGGGTTTTTTTTTTTCCTCCATAAAACAATATATACCTTTCCAGGACACTGCAGACCTGCTAGAGAATCTGGTCTGATGACGCAATGCATTCCTTGTTTGCACTGCTCAGTGAATACATGAAAACTACCAGGGCCTAGGTATAAAGGGGCTTATTGAGACTTCACATATTATTATAAGTGTGTCCCTTGTGGAAGTTGCTGATTCTAATAAATGCATTTTGGCTAAGCAGGTAAAGTTTTTCACTAAATTAGATTAAATGCAATTTTGCATTTCAGATGGTATTGTTTTTGATTGCCATATATAAAGAAGAAGAAAACCAGTGATTTACCAAACGAAGAGGCAGATATCCATGTAATACGATATGTCCTGATATCTCAAGTGAAGAAGTCTGTCTTTCTATGAAAATAAATTTACCCAAAGTGGGCTCTTCAGTTTTGTCAGACTATAGTGTGGTGGTTCAGTATTTGTTCAGCTGACATACTCAGCATAACACTGGAAAAGCTGCTTCCAAATCCAGAAGAACATCATTGAGACCTCAAAGTAAAATGTGCAAATATTTATTTTTCCTGGAAATAAACTACAGTAAGTATTCTGGAAAAAATATTTTATTATAATCAAAGGAAAAAGCGAACAAAATCAATAGTTCATGTATTTGATTAGAATAATTTCCATAATACTGCTAAGTTCCTTAAGAAAAAAAATAAAAATAAATCACAGTACATTGATTTTTAACTTTCATTATTAGATTATTGAAATATTAGTGCAATCTTTTTCATCTATTTTTAAAGCAATAGCAAAACTTGTCATTATTCAGATGTAAAAGATAATATATTGCTAGCAAGATTTTTGATTTATGAATTGCATTAAGCATTGAATATTATTTTTCCCAAATGCAATAAAAATTTTGAATTTAGATGCCTTTCCACTTATAATAACAAAATGTACAGAGATAAAGTATAACAAAACCAGTAGGCCAGATGATAATTTGGTCCGGCTATTTGATACCATGATTTTCTGTAGATCTTGCTGTGTAGGATACAGTCTCTTAAATAAGAATTGTAACTTCCTTTATGACAATATTAAAATTCTTAAAATAAAGGCAAGTAGTATTGAGAGAGACTGCATCCTATTGAAAACACGGATCCCAACAACATGTAGCATTCTCTTGTACTTTGCTTGAAAATTTATTAAAACTCACATTCAAAATTTAAAAGAAAAATATTACTGAAGAAAACATATTTCCTGTTCTCAATAGAGATTACATGCATGGTATTTTTTGATGGCTATCTCCTGTAAATATCCATGTTGCAATGAGAAGTGGTACGGACACAGGGCACTGTCTCCTTTTGCTCTGGGTTTCCCTGCTGCCTCCTTGGCTCCACTGAGAGCGCTGGGCACGGCCAGAGCGGGGGGCAGCAGCAACGCTGAGCTGGGGCAGCTGGGGAGCTGGGGCATCGTGGTGCACATGGACCTGCTCCAAACTCTCATGTAAACTGGAACATTTTGGTTTATTCTGGACTGTGCTTGGAGGGACAATATTCTTTGTTCAGCCCAGCATCAGAGAAAATATGCCTGAGCTGTCATGTGCCACACTGCTTCTCACTTCTTCTGCATCCAAACCAGTCACAGGTGAGAGAGCCTTACAAACCATGCCTTACCAATATTATTCACTATTTTTTGCTTTGATAGGCCCTTTGGGGAACTTTTCAGAGAAAAAACTGCGCATGTATACTGCACAAAAACTCTGCACATACATGTCCAGAGTTTATTGTCTGCAAAAGGCAACTTCAACTCAACAAGTTACTATAGCACATTGTATAAAAAGAACATTTGTTGCAGACAAAATTAACCTTGAAATTCTCACACATAGATTGCATTATTTAGGACAAAAGGAAATATGACTATATTTTGAAATCCTTCTGTTTCAGCTTACATTTTTCATTGCTTACAGCTTTGTGTTAAGAACGTATATATAACTGTTCTTCGTAACACTCATCCCAGAAAATATTGACAGATGAAGGCACAAGGTGGTTTTAGAATTGTAAAATTTGGAAAAAAAGAAAAAAGAAACAAATCTTTATGAAACTTGTCAGTGGTAGCATGTGTTTTTTAAGCTTGATATCTGTGTCTAAAAATCAAAGTCCCGATGGATAAAGGTAAAAGTCAGAATTCCTGAGTGACTGAAAACTTGCATCTTTTCTTTATAGGTTCATCTTTAAGATTTCTCACTAGAAAACAGCAGTTGAAAAGATTATCTTATAGCAGTACTAAATAATAGACTGTTCTGCGACATTCAAAGGTCTGAGGCTCCCTGTGGAACTAATGACATTTGTACAGCAAGTCAGGCTGCTTCTGCAAAGGAGGATGGTGGAAGAGGAAAAATGATAGTTTTTTGACAGAATGTTAACCCCAAGTTGCCAGGTCTTCTAAAAGATAACTGCAAATAAGAGAGCTCTAATAACATTTCTAATAAAGAACCAAAGTCTTAGATGAATTTTAATCTCATACACTTCAGTGATTTTGATGTTCACAGCTGATGGTCTGTCCCTGACACTTGGGAGAGAGGAAATAAATGCCATATTGCTGTGCTCTGACAACAGATCAGTAAGGTACATTTTCTCAGAAGATATAATAAGCACTTTATTAAGGACACTTCCATTTGCTTGTCATTGCAACACTCTATTTTTTCTTTTCTTTTAAACGCTGGAGTTTAAAAGGTTTCTCTGGACTTGTTTGAAGTATGGCTAGCTCAGCCATTAAACATTGTCATGGCCTCCAAATGAGATCTGTTCCTATATTTAATCCACTTCTATACTGAAAAAATATTAAGAGGGAATTAAATCATGGGCTTTTCTCATTCAGACAATTTGACCTTGACATGTCCTGAATGTCCTTAGTACAGGGCTGTAATATGTGCAGGAAAAATATTGGGAAGACTCTTCATCTCTCTGATTGAATCTGACGAAAATTGCAGCTGAGAATTTAAGAGTCAGAGGGAAAGAAGGCAAGTGAATAAGGATAACTTGCTTGTCTCATGGAAGAGAGAAGATGTCAGCTCCAGACCTCATGCCTGTCTGTGTTTTACATCCACATCTCTTTGGCTAGCCCTCCTTACTGGGAATCTTTTTCCAGTGTGTGATAGCATAACTTCGAGCCAAGGGATGAGTTTACACGTCTCTGATATCCCACAATCCTAACGCTCAAGCCCATCTCCCCATGTATGAGTCAAATTATTTCACAACAAGATAGGTCTGCTGAGGAAAATTGGCACCAAAATATTTGTAAAAGTCACTTTGTTCTGCTGCTTTCTACCACCCACTGCCCGATGCAGCTGTCTGTGCAGACCAGCACAATGACCTGCTTCGCAGACTTCTTTAGGGATTTAAACAGAATTGGGCAGCTATCTGTCTAAAGTCATTTAACAACAGAACTCAGTTGGAAGAAGAACATTATCTTCTCAACAGGGCAGCTAAATCTGTGTTTAAGCACTCAGTCAATTTCTGCCTCAAGAAACTGGAGACTTAGGCAATGTTAGAAGTAGATGCTCTTGATTACTGTCTGAATTTTGAACCAAGAGCCCAAATTCCCAGCTGAGAAGTGTTTCCCAGGGTTGCATTTAGCCCCATGGGCAGCCAGAATTACCTACCTGCACTTGCTACGTCTGTCACCTCAAAACCCGCTCAGTCTTTCTCACTCTAAACATAGGCATGCAGAGAAACTGAGACTTACACCACAAAGGTTTTAAGATGTGACAGTATTTCTCAATAGGATTACAAAAGAGATAAAGAGAGAGATTTACTGGGCATTAGTAATAATATGACCCTTCACAGTCAGCCTGTGCTCTGAAAAAACATTTTCATGGAATATTGCATACTGTCTAGCTAGCACAGTAACAAGGTATGTTTGGGCAGAGGATCAGCATTTAACCCAAACTAGCCATTATATCTCTCCAACTATATACTCATGTTACCTATGTTAGCTAAATCCAGACTTAGAATAAAAGTTCTCCTTAGGCATAATGTTACGTATGTACTGGGTATACATATTTTCTTTTGTAGCTGTTTAAATTTCCAAATATTTGGTGTAGACAAACAGCTTTTTAGATGTACTGGCCTAAGTGATTTACTATACTGAAACCACCCATGCCCTCCTCTCCTCTCAACTACCATATGTGAAAGTGATTTTTGTCAGCATAAACTTCCTGAACGAACTTTAAATCTTAACTTTTGTAGCTGTTACAAAGAAATTCAGTAATGCCTTGTACTGTTTTGGCTTTAAATATTCCTTTCTAACTTTGCTCCCTTTTCTTTTTGTGATTCCAAATTGACAGATGGAGTTCTCATGTTGCTGAGATATTTAAAATTAAAAGTAGTAAAAAACGTATTCAAATTTTAAAACAAACCGACCCCAAACCTTCTGCCCAACACTCCTGTTCCTTTTTCAATAATTGAAGAAATCTTTCTTTTTGTATGGAAATATCTGAAAAAATGCACCTTCTCCTTTTCTATTAAACAAATATCCTTCGTGTATTGCTTCTGCTCAATACATGGGAAATTAAATAGGCCTATTAAGGACAGGGAAAAGCAAATTAATAACATTTAAAAATCTTGATTCTTCTTTCTTACCAAACAAAAGCTAAAAACTAATATTACAAAAGGCAATGTAGACTGAAGCAAAGTGGATCCACCCTTGATTTGTACTATATCACTATTTTCTGAAAGAAATATTTATTGTTTCAGTGTTCAAGCTGAAAGATGGAGTGTTATGGAGACAAAGCTGTATTAAAAATATCCTGATTTATCATGACTGTTTTGAACCAGTTTGCTCCTTTAGTTTTACTGGTGGTTGCCACATCCCACTAGTCTGCATTGCCTGAATCTGTTCTAAGAGCACAGAAAAAGTGCAAATGCAGAGGCCCTTTTTTCACTTCAGATTCCATCATAAGCTCTCATAAAGCCAATAATGCTTTCCCACATCTAATAGTTTAGCATTGATTTCTATTACATATAGAAGTGACCCTACAGGTTTTAGACTTTACTTTTTTCCCCTCAATTTTTTCATTGCTTGGTAAATGACAATTTGACTATATGAAATCTAATCCATACAAATTTTAGGTGAATATGCTTTTAAGAAAATTTTCCTTTTCTATGTTGACTTTCTCATTTCAATAAAGTACTCTGAAACTGAATCCAAATGAATTTTTGTGGCACTTTATAAATGATTCTTAGAAATACTCCAAAGAAAAGGGCCAGAAAAACAGAAAGTTATGACACTGGGTTCTTCCAAGCCTCTTACCTCTCAGTAAATACTGCATCAAAGCTCACCCTATAGGGCAAACAGTTTCCCTGCTCTTGAGTGCTGTGGTTTTAGTTTGTTTTTAACAGTTTCTCAATTGAGTTTGCCAGCAGGCCCATGATCTATCCAGCAGTGATAACAGTGTGCAATACACAACCTTTTCCTACACAGCTTCCCTGCTTCTCTTTCTGTGTCATAGCTGTCTCTGTATGCCATTAGGCAGAAATCCAAGCTTAGGGCTTTAGCCAACTCCAAATTTCAGGTATCATTACTGCAGCATTAAAAAGGTTCTAAATTTCAATTCTTCAACAGCTTCTGCATAAAAGACCGCATACTCTATCTCCATCCTTTAAATTAATCTATTTCTCTTTATGTCCTCTAATAAATTACTAACAGACACAGACATCCCTCTTCTAAGGTGCAAAATACTCTGCTAATTATTTGTATAAAATAAATTGTAAAAGAAAAAATATTACTTAATTATCACTATATTCTGCATTGCTTTTAAATTAGCACTCATTTGTGTTGCAGCAGAACCTGATGGGCCCCACAGGGACCAGGGTATTATTGTGTTTATTGCTATAGGAACACGGAACAAGGATCAATCTCAGTCCTAAAGAGCTATTTGCTGCATCAGGCAAAAGGATTGTTCTACCTTGTTTAACAGGTGCCGTACCAAGGTACAGAGATTAAACAATTTGCTCAAGAAAATCCATGGCAGAACTGAACCCAGGTCTGTTAAATCTGAGCCAGATGTCCACTTCAAAAGATGTCCATTTGTCTTCCTTTGGATAAGTCACATTCTGTAAACATCTGTGTCTTATCTGCTGTCTCAGTGTACCCTGACTCAGCAGACATTTCCTGCAGCTATCTATAAGAAAACCTTTCATTTCTGCTCTCTGCACACATGAAAACTTTGAAACTTCAGGACATTCAGGTTATGGATTTTAAAAAAAGTAGACTTGCTATTGCCATAGCCAGAGTTTGATGTCTATCAGAAAAAAAACTGGCAGCAGCAAACACAATTCACATTCACTGCTGTAAACAAGATGTAACGGAGCAGCCTTGCAGCAGCCATGACTGTCACATATCATCATTGCTCTACTTCCATATAATCAGTTCCTTGTGAAAGGCACCATTACAATAAAAAAATTCACAATAACCTCCCAACCAGTGTTTCTGCCTGGAAACAACACATCACAGTCAGGAGAATGGTTTCAGTTAACAACACCCCCCTTGTTCTGTACCAGAGCCAACACACTCTGCATCAGCACTGCAACCAGCCAACCCACGATAATGAGCTTACTGGAAACATCTGTAATGGAAACTGAACCTGTAATTTCAAGATATTTTACAAATAGAGCAGGGACACAATAACACACAGTGGAATATGGGATATTTGTACCAGAGGTATATGTGAGCTAGTTCATAACTCTATGTATGTTAGGCAGTGGGTCTTAAACCATCCTCAACAAAGGACATTATTGGTCAGGATGAGTATTCAAGTATTTTTAAAAAAATCTGTACTATGGGACTATTTTCTGAATTCATATTACCTGGAAGCTGATCTCTTCAAAGATAAGAACGTCAATAATTTAAATTTGCTTATGATATTTTGGATAAAATCTTCTTTGATACATCAAGATAAACAGGAATGACATTGTGTTTAATTTTTTTTTTGAGAGTGATGTATTGAAATATTTTGGTCAGAAATGCAAACATCAACAGAGCTATACTGCCACTTCTACATGTGTTAGTATATTTCTCTGTGCTCAACCCTGTACTGAATCATGTATATACATCCGTAAAAGCCCCAGGTTGTCAGAGGGTTGAGGCATGAAATATCTGATTAATAAGGTCAGTTTGTTCAGTCCTTTCCTTCTCAAGTCACAGAACAGGAAAAAGTGATCTTTTCAGACCTACAGAGTTTTGAGTAAAATTTCTAAATTGAAGTGTGTTAAATCAGATTTGAATCCTTCCTACCTGAAACACCCTGAGCTCATGTTGTTTAGATGGAAGTTTTACTGCAAGTCATTTTGGACTGTGGCATTTAACAAGCAAAATGCACCTGAAAGAATTAAAAAATTCAGTGGGCAAAATAGCAAATAGATACAAGCATAGTACTGTGATTTCTTTTGTTAGCTATGGGGAAGAACAGAAAGGGATATCCTTCTGCTGCTATTAATGGCAGACTCTTCCCCCAGAAAGTTAAGGCATCTTAAATAAAAGGTTTAGACTATTTTGACGATTCCTTGTGCAAAGCCAGGTTGGGAATTTCCATGCATCTCAGAAAAAAGCTGCCACAGTGTACTAATTATACTGTACATAATTAAACTTCCACAGTATATTAATTGTGCCAGTCAGTGTAATAAACTTAGGTGCAACCTTAGTGACAAGAGGGTCCTGTTTTGAATCTTTGCAGTTATGTCTAACAGCTCAGACAGCAGGGTGGTCTGAAAGTTAAAGCACTCCACGGGAAGGTGAAAAGGGCCTCAGGCAGAAGCAGGATTTGAATCTCAGCCTCCATGACTCCAGTTCACACTTGCACTGTGATTCATTGGGGAAGGAGCCCCACACTGTTGGGTTTCTCATATCACCATAGCACCTCCATGAAGGAAATGCCTTAAAAATTCATTCCTAAGCTCTGGGAGTATAATGTATTTCTTGACTATTTTTTATGCTTATGTGTTATTATTAAAAGGGAGAAAACCAGACAAAATATACAGGAATGCATTTGCCTAACATACCAGCACAGAAAACTCAATATTTCCTAAACATAAAGTAATAAATTTACAAGTATATATATATTACAAGTTGGATTTATTAACATACCTGTTAATACAGAATTTTGTCTGACTACATAAAGCTGGATCATGCACCATTCATTTGATGGCTAAAAGAAATAAAATTGAATAGTATTTTCTGATTTCTACTATTCAGTCAAGTATACATAAACCTTTACTAGCAAAAATTATGGGAAAACCTATTTTACCTTCTACAAAATATTATAGAATTGTGAAAACTTTCTGTACTTCATCTATTTATTTGTTTTACAATTAATACTTTTTTTTCTTTTTAAAATTTACCTCAGTGTCTTTCAAGTGCAGTAAGAATTGTAAACAGAGTCACCTCTCTTGAGACAGGTTGTACTTAATAAAAAAGAGCTAAATAAATAATAATTTGTAAAAGAGCTATTCACATAAGGTCCAGAAGGATCATAAAGGCACTGCATATCTCACTATCCAAATTTACTTCTCACAATATATTCAGTAATATTCTTCTTTTGTCTTGCTATGTAGAAAATGCAAAAATAAAAATTCCTAATATTTTTTCCTTTGGAGTAGTGGCAAATCATTTTACTGATTCTTTCCAATATACTCTGTATACTCTGCATGCTCCTATATATATATCCATTTCTATATACTCCTATATTCTCTGTAGAGGATTGCTCCTTTACACACAATCTTGACAGAAACAAGATCTTAGAAACACTCCCTTAGCGTTATGTGAGGTAGGCTGTGATTCTCACATCTGCTTGCCAATTCACAGAAAAGGATGACTGAAGGAAAACAAAAATGTCTCATCTTCTTCAGCCTATAACTGGATTTCTCTAGCCCTGTTTACAGCAGTAGTGCCACTGTAGCTGAAATATGAGTTCAGTTTTGGAAATGTGGAAGTGGCAGTCCAGCAGATTACTCTTTTGCAAAAGGTCTTTCAAACTCCCTGTAGGAAACAAGACTTAAACACGGAGTGCTTAACATTTAAAGCTGCAGTGAGTAAATAAGTTTGGACTTTAAAAAGCTGTGCATATTTCCATGTAACACTAAGAGCAATACTTCAATGAAAAGTGATTGTCCATGAATAAAAGGTAAAATGAATTTCTCTTGATGCCAATTTTCTCTGAAGCCATAAAATCTCTATCAAATGCAGACAAGCAAAGCAAGCTCCTTGCTAAATGTCAAGCAAATGGTCGGGTAATTGTAAACACAATTTAAGGAGGCTGTTGGCTATATGGTGCAGTGCAACCATTTGGAACCCACTACAGCCAGCAATGTAAAACGGGACACAGTTACATATGTACATACATCTAAATACTGAAACCACCTAGCTCCCACAGTTATTTATTTTAACATTTCTATGGGTCTAAATTGCGTTAGAGATGGATTTTTTTCATTGAGTTTTCACCTCTCTGGCTGTTATATGACAAGCTGTTTATGTCAAATTGGTTTAATATATCAGAAAAAAATCTAACTACATAAAAAATGACACTTTTTAAATTAATTGTTTTTCTTCCTATTGCCATTCATCATCCATTCCTCTTGTCAACAGTTGACCCTTTATGCCACATTTCCTTTCACCGCAGTGTCTTACTTTAACTAAAGATATTAGGTCTTAATGAATTCTTCTGGCTGAGACAAAGAATGAAAATAAAATGCACGTTAGCTGGGTTGCAGCTTCCTGAGATTTCAACACTGCCCATGCTCACTCAAAGATAAGAAAAAAGAGAAGTTCAACAAAAACAAGGGCTTTGTTTTTCTGTATATTCTAGACTGGCGGTTGTCTTTCATGATAAAAAAAATCTCACTTTCCATTCTTACTCACGCTTTGCCTTGTTCTGCACCTCAACCCGTGAGTTGGTACCAATCTCTTGCAATGTCTTTATTGCACAGATGAATACAACATGTTCAGTGGGGGACATCAAATCCTCTCATAAAATTCACTAAATTTTATGCCAGCAAGTTGAAAGCTTCTCCTAAGCTTCAAGTAGAAGTGCTCATATTTCATCACCAAAACACCCAATTCTTGATATGCAACTTCTTAAACTATCCATTCCTACTATTCATTGTTTTGCATGATTTTGTGGAATCCTGTATGTCTAAAAATTCCATCTGTCTGCAAGTAAATTCTTGACATAGATCATGAGATGTCTCCAGACTAGTAAATATTGAAGGACAATCAAAGAAGTTTCGTAGAGCAAAACAGCAGATGAAAATGACAGTGGTGAGGGGCTTGGAACACAAGCACAATGAGGAAGGACTGAGGGAGCTGGGGTAGTTTATCCTGGAGAAAAGGAGACTCAGGGGTGACCTTATCACTCGCTACAGCTCCCTGAAAGGTGGCTGCAGTCAGGTGAGGTTGGTCTCTTTCTCCAGGCAGCAACTGACAGAACCAGAGGACACAGTCTCAAGATGTGCTAAGGGAAATATATGTTGGATATTAGGAAAAACGTTTTACAGGAAGAGCGATAAAGTGCTGGAATGGTCTGCCCAGGAAGGTGGGGGAGTCACCATCCCTGGAAATGGTTGGATGTGGCACTCGGCGCCATAGTTTAGTTCTGGTGTTAGGGCATGGGCTGGACTCAATGACCCTGAAGGTCTCTTCCAACCTTGTCATTCTGTGATTCTGTGACCTGCTGCCTACACTATCTGTGTTTCAGGAATTCTAGTTCAACTGGTTGAAATGTGGCTCTGTGGACTGAAAACCCATTAATTCTTTGGGTATATTTTCTGGTTCAGTTTCATCTGAAAACAATCAATTTTGCACACTTTAAGGTTTTATATGATTGAACCAAACTCAGTCATCAGACAGAATCATCTTGCTGCAGAACCACAAATCTAATCTAAACCAAAAAGCTAACAGAACTGAAGGCAGTTTCCCCTCACATTTTTGTGCATTAGGTGGCTCCTTATAGTAAGTTCGGTGATTAATGTTGAACTGCCAGCATTCCTTTAAAAATCCTAAAGTATAAATATAATTAACAAGAAAATTAGTAATCCTGAGGATTTTTTAATTTATTAAGATTTCTAATTCTATCTCATTTCACTCAACAGATATTTATCACACATTCCTGAATAGGCAAAAAAAGTTCCTTAGGAAGTATGTCTGCCTAGCCAAATAGATTTGAAATGATCTAAGGCTGGAAATGGCTAGCCTGATATAAAATTTAGTTTTTTATATGGCAAGCGTAAATTTCTAAGATTCAAAAATCAGCATTTTGAAAAATTCTACCTAAGAATTTTTAGA
This sequence comes from Melospiza georgiana, assembly GCF_028018845.1. NCBI lineage: Eukaryota > Metazoa > Chordata > Aves > Passeriformes > Passerellidae > Melospiza > Melospiza georgiana. The sequence goes on from NC_080431.1 coordinate 97,421,267, forward strand.
CTTGAAAACTAAAAAGAAAGCCATCTTCAAAAAAAATTAGTTTGGTAGTGAAAAGTGGCATTTGTAATTGTTAAACTAGAGCAAGATACAAACTAAAATTCTACATACTTGTTTTCATGGTTTCTCTTGATTTTTTTCCTGTCTTTGTTTGTAGGTTTTTGATTGGTTTGTTGATTGGTTGGTTGTTTTTTGGTTTTGGTGTCCTCAAATAAGTTGAAATGGGCTTTGTATTCTACATGTAGGATCATTAAAATGGGGAAAAACCCCAACAAAAAGCACCTCACTTTAATATGTTTTACTTTAAATTGCAAAAGATTGTAAAAATGTTCATTTATGCACTCAGTGCGAAGTTTAAAACCCTTATATTTTGCTGATAGACTTTTCAGAATTAAATCCAGCAGCTCTAGGATTGTGTTTAAAAGCAAATGGCACATCTCATACTTGGATGGAAATTTGGATGGAAATCACCTCTAAGATGTTTGCACAGAAAGAAACACAGAAACATACACAATTTTGAGTGACTGGCTTTCTGAAGATCATCTCATAACACCAGTACCACAGAGCCTTTCCATGAAAAGCAATTCTGCTTCTATATTATGATTATTAATACTCCTGTGGGTGGTTACATGAGTTGCAAAGAGATTTTACTTGACAGTCTCGGAAATTGTGACTAATATGACTAATTCGAAGGCTTAAAAGAAGTTGATCAATCTTTTAAAGGGTTCCTAATTTTCTCAAACTTTCAATTAAACTTTGCTATAATTAGCTTTTAAAAAAGTAATTCTAGAATTTAATGTATTTCCAGGTATGTTTTACACTAGTAATTATTTAACATCAAATTTACATAAATCTTGGAATATATTATTCTTATGTTATTATAGCTTTCACGGTATCACTGAACTGTGACAATAGACTAGAAGCAATTTCAAAACTGTCATTTTATCAAGTTCATGCTTTGATTTTTAAATATTTCACATTATTTTAGTGATGAATGCATGTCTAGGATTATCAGGGAAAAAAAAGCATCAAAAATCACTTTAATGGATATCTCCTTGTATTTTTTTAAGGTTAGAAGTAAAATTCTATTGCTTATTAGCACCATCACACAAACATTTGGTGAGGAGTGCTCCTTCCAGGGGGCTAAACTGACTAGACATCTCTTCCAATTTCATTAATTCTAAACAAAAAGGAATTTTCCAGTCCTATTTCAGCTTCTCACCTAAGTTCAGCTTTCTTTAAGCAGTGATTAAGGACCGATAAAATTATGTGGTTTCAAAGAGTAGGCAGCAGAGAACCTAGAGTGCAGACTAAATACTATAGGAAATAAGGGGCAGGAGGAAAAAGGCAGAACAGCAATACAGCTTATATATGATCAGAAGTGAGAGAACATAAATCTGTTTTGAAGTGAAGGGCTGTATAATATCACCGTTACCCAAGAACATGTAAACTATTTCTGAGCCATATGGGGAACAGAGAGCCTAAAATCCTCAGGCATACTGAAGAGATGTAGTGCTGTTTACTTTCTGCAACTACAGAATATGAAATACAAGTGCCTCACTAGGAGATTGCTAAGTTGAATTATCATTTTTTACCTATAATCAGAGGGCATCCACAGCTATTCCTCATAAAAAAAGTGGAAGTCTGTCAATGTTGCAAATCTATAGGATATACGCAGCTAGTTAAAAATTCTCATGAAGTGAGAAACAAAGTCCAGTTAGTATATATAACTGTATTTGGGTTCTTTATCCCATATCTGGCTACTCTGGAATAGACAGTAGGCGATGAAAGACAACAAAGCCTTGTCCAAAAATATATGTTAAGACAGCACATTAAAGCCTAAGCACTGCACAAAAATAGAGATCCAACACAATGCATATTCTGTTTGTTAATTCACTCATCAAGCCTTTGTCCGCAGTTAAAAATTCCTAAAAATACAGTGTAGATAACACAGCTGGTAATGTTTAATTAAAATATTTCTTCTGCTTTGGTGAAAATTAATTCTCTATTGAATCATTGAAAGATCTCCTTTGCTGAGAAACAATCAGGAAAGGCAGGATTCCCAAGTGTGCACCCATTTCTCCATACCTAAGAAAATATCAGAGATTATCTCAGTTTTATTGTCAGGAAATACACCACAGAAGCAAAAGACTTCAAAGCAGAATAATCAAGGAATAATCCTTTCCTCATGAGTCCCCTTCAGAAGGATGTGCTCAAGTTATTGTAGAATCTGAAATCAGTCCCCAAACACCACAGGGATAAGAATGGAAAATAACCAAGTTTTGCACATTTTAAAATAATCAGAAAACTTTAGTAACTTAATTTGGATAACTAACAGAATTGGAGCTGAACAGTTTCTATGATGTCACTCAGCCCAAATTTTGCCAAATTTGCCACTGGGTAATTGTGTGCATGCACATAGAGGACTTTTTGCATAAATAGTTGAATGTGAGCCTATGTGGAAATCTGATGAAAGCAGAAAACACCATCTGCTTGAGTAGTACCCTGCATTCCAGAAACCAAAGAATAGACAAAGGTTTCTGAACTTGTTACAGGACAGACTTTGATCATCCAACAATATTTGTACAAACCTAGCAACTAGTGTAATCAGTGTTTAATCTCTTCCAAAAATTTTCCGAATTGTGCTAGCTGGTTTTTTTTGCAGCAGTAAACTCGGTAATCTCTTGCTCGCTTAATAGAAAGGAAAAGGCCAGCAGGTCTGCTTTGGCCAAACACCTACAAGTGTTTTGACATATTACTTCTCACAAATACAAACAGCACAGAAACCAGCTCCTCTCTACATGGCTCCTTAACATTACAGCAAATTTCTGCTGCAAAATGATTTAGGAGTAGGGTTTCCAGAGACAGCACCTAGATAAAAAGACAGATGATGCAGCAGAAGCCTAGAAGACTTAAAAACAAATAAGATTTGATGTCTTTGTAAGATCAAACTTGATGTTAGATCAAAAATAACATTTGTGTGATAGGCTTCTCAAAATATAATGAAAAATGAGCTGGAAGTTTAATTTTCTTTTCAACCTCATCTTAAGTATCATAATTCTTGTTCTTGTGCAATGCTCAAAGCAAGCTAACACCTATCTTTAAAAAAAGGCCTTGAATAGGACCTTTAAAAAGACCTTGCCACTAATGCTGCTTCCAGTCTGTAAACAGCAGCCTACAAACTATCTTGACTTGAAAAAGCATAATGATTTAGAAACTGTTTAAGAAGCTACAGAGAATTGTCAGAGTAAAGAAACAGATGCAAAGGAGTAGGCGGCAATCACTTATGCATTATAGCCTTCAACCAATACTGCTTGAGCTTCTTAAAATGCAAGAAAAGCTATTTTCAAAGAACAAACAAGTCCTTGATAAAGATTCCTTTTGGTTCCAATCATCATTTTCCAGATCAGTACTCTCCATAAACTGCAAGTCCTCTCTCTTCTTTAACAGCTACCTTCCATATTCTAAATTACATCAATGTCCTACTAGCAGGTTTCACAGATGACATCCTGTCAAACACATGGTGAAGATATTTGAAGCATAAGAAAAGTCAGTGTAAGAAAAAATTTTTATCATAGATGTAATCATTTCAGAAAACTATCTATGCCCTGGCATAAACTAGGCTAGTAAAAATATATTATTCAGTGTGACATTTTATCATTGCAGCACAAGACTCTGATTTATTAAACAAGCATGCAGTCTGGCTGGGCTGGAGTTCATTTTTTCTTAGCAGCCCTCACAGTGTATTTCACTTTAAATTAGTAGCTGTAGAGCTGCTGATGACACACCAGTGTTTTGGGTACTGCTGAGCAGCACTGGCAGCACCAGCATTGTCTCTCCGAGATCCTGGAAGGGGGCACAAATTAACCAAAAGGGTATTCCATACCATAGCTCAGATATAAAAGCAGAGGGAGGGAGGAGGAATGGGGAGCATTTGCCATTTTACAATGCTTTCCTTCCAGAGCAACCACTATATATGCTGAAGCCCTGCTTCCTGGGAGTGTCTGAACAGCACTCACAGATGGAAAGTGGAAATATTTTGTTTTGTTTTCCCATTGCTTATGTTTACAAACTTTCTTTTTTATTTTTTTTCTTGCTTAGTAGACTCTCTTGTCTCAACCTGATAAGTTTTTCCATTTTATTTTTTTCTCCCCTGTCCTACTGGAAAGGGAAGAGATAGAGCATCTTAAAGGTGAGCACCTGGCATCCAGCCAAGGTCAACCCTGCAGTTGTTTTTGGTACTCAGTATAGAGCATGAGGGAGGAACCAAAAAGACTGGCACACGCCAGAGCAGCTCTCTCACTCCCTCCACAGTTCGACTTGGGAGAGAAAATAAAATGAAGGGTTAACAAGTTGAGATAAAAGACTGGGAGGGATCACTCATCAAATAATATCACCGGCAAAACAAGCTCAAACTAGAGACACGAGATGAATTTATTACTAACAAGATCAGAAGAGGATAATAATGAGAAGTAAAGTACGACCTTAAAAGCGCTGCCTCCTTCCCCAGTGGCACACGGAGACTGGGAATGAGGGGCATGGTCAGTTCCTCACCTGAGCCTTCTCCCACTGCTCAGGGTAAGGAGTCCTTCCACTGCTCCACCAAGGGATCTTTCCCACAAGAGACAGTTCTCTGTGAAGTTGTCCAACATGTAACTGACTATGACTCTCTGGGATCAGCTCTTTAGCTGGTTCTCACCCCATGGCTCTCATCACCCACTCATCCAGTCTAAACTTTCTGAGATTGTCTGTGAGGATGTTGTGACAGACAGTGTCACAAGCCTTGATGATGGTAGACAATATCCACTGCTTTTCCTTCATCCATCCAGGAATTTGCTTTATCATAGAAGCTAATCATGTAGATCAGCCACGATTTAGCTTTAGTGAATCGATGTTGACTACTCCTGATCATCTTCTTGTCATCCATGTGGATTAAAATGGTCTCCAGAATGAGGTGATCCATCACCTTCCCAGAGATTGAGGTGAGGAACTGGAATTACACACAATATCTTGTCATGCAAGTATTTCCTAGTTAATGTGATCATTGCTCATCTTGAAGTTAGAATATTAGTCCATACATGTGTCCAGAAGTTGTATAATTTCTGTTTTCTTCTTTAAAAGAGGTATTAGACTTTCATCTTTCTTCCCTCAAACATCTCCCTTTTCCCCCTGGGAAGCCTTTCTGTAAAATGTGAATATTTTAATGAGTTCCTTTTTCCCAGTGGTTATCGAAATGGGATTTGGGTCTCCTTAAGCCTCTATAGTTAAAACTACCTGGATATTCTACACTAAACTTTGGGAAATATGTATCTTAAATCTTCAAAGCATACAGGAGTATAACCATTGCCAGGGCTAATTCTAGAAATATGTCCAGATTCTCTGTTAATCGTATGGATTAGCACACAGGCCTATAGCCTAAACATAACATGAAGAACTGTCTTTTTAATCACAGTGTTTCACTTTCAAACAAGCAGGTTTCAGTGTCTCTAAAAGGTGGTGAATAGGAAGAAAGAAAATTAGTTACTTGTGAAACATAAGTGTAACAAAAAAACTGTCCTTAGATTTCACTTTGCATTTATTGCCAAAGTACAATACCTCAGTGCAAGTACTAATCAAATGCTATTCATAAAGTAAAATGTAACCTTTGATTGTTCTATCAGAGAACTTCTCTAATTTCTGGGCTGTAGATGCATTATGCTGTGTGTGAGAATAGAGGTCTAATGATAAACTCCTGCACGTTAACAAAAAAATATTCTAACACTGCTGGGAAGTATCAAACTTTCTCCAGGTAGAATGTCATACCCAAAAAAAAATCTAAGAGCAAGGTAATTACATCATCTGCCATGAGAATATAGGAATCTATTTATTTAGAATCATCTAAATCTATTTATTTAGAAACATCTGTATTAAAAAACAACAGTTTAATTTCGGTAAGATTTAAAAAACCCAAACAATTGAGGAACGGAAGCAACTATATAAAGAAAACATATGTCAAGGAAAGGTAATTTTGATTTACAAGATTTTTCTTTCTGTATGAATTTCTGTACCTTTTCTATCCTGTGAAACTGAAACTAGACTTCCTCAACCCTGATTCAGAGAATACTGATAACTGTTTTTCACATGTTATTTAAAGATGGACACCTCTTATGCAGCAGAGACCAGTGATGAGAGCATGTTTTTTCTTTCACTGCACAGGAATTTCCATTTTTTGTTTTACTCATTGCTTATAAAACTTCCTCTATTTTATAACTGGTGGCAGTGTTTCACATAGTAACACTGTCATTTTAAGTTATATGCTTCCTATTTTGATAAGTACACAAACAAGCATTCGTTTTCTTAAAGCCCATTTCAAGAAAATACAAAAAAATTATATTTCTTGACTGTCTTACAATTTCAGAATTACTTGACTGGACTAATTTCATTACTGTTACTACAAAGACACAAAAAGAAGCAATACATTGTGAAGTTGGGGTTAGGTCCTTAGAAGAAGAACCTTCCTCTGAATTTGTTTTCATCACAACAAAATTTTTGAAAACAGCAGTTGAAATTATTGGCTTTTCTTGACCTCAATATCTGACAATAAGCAAGCATCACATCAAGAAAACGAAATTATTCTCTGAGATTATATAAAATAAGAAGTACTGCAACAGAGAGATATAAATTCAGTTAAAAGAATTGTCTTACAAGTGCTGATTTTGCCAATATGAACCTTGGCTGCAATATAAAATGATATTTCTCATTAAAATAATAGTTTCATTTAGATAGACTAACCAGTTTTAATTAATAAACATAATATTTGAAGACATTCAAATGAGGATTTTACTGAAATAATTATGAAAGTATCATTCAGTTGTCTGGCTTTAAGATGTGCTACTCATTCTGAACAGCAACTGAGTAATTAGAAGTGGTGTCATATTTTGGGTACATTTTCATTTTGTTTACAGATTTATTTATCTAACTGAGAGAATACCAAGATTCAGTGTCAAATTCAGGAGGAATAGGGAAAAGTAGTCAGCATATTCACAAAACCTAAACCCTCCTTGTCAGAAAAAGTCACTTGTTTTCTTTGAACTGTCGGTTGAGGGAGCATCAACACGTATTACATCTCTCAAAATTAAATTCAGGACACCAGTTGCAGATGTTCTTTTAAGAAAATGTCTTGGAATTTGCTGGAAGTTCATCCCTATCTTTCTCACTTTGCTTGTATATTATTCTATTTTCCTCCACACAATCTCTGTATTTTAAGTGCCCAAAATCCTTAATGGGGAAGGCTAGTCACTGTAAGATTAAGCCTTTGAAATCTCTGTGCATAACCTGACATATTAAAACAGCTGCTCGGCACCCTCTTATATCTGAATTCAAACATAATGATGCCTTAAGATTTTAGCTTTTACATTATTCAAATCCTGTACTGCATCAGTGTATAACTCTGAACTCCATACAAAGTGTTAGTAAGTTCTCTTCACAGTGTGGCCAAACAAAACAATCCTTCCAGGCCTGAGAACCAAGGACATCCTCTTCCTCAGGCCTGAAAAGTATAAACAAAAGTGAATTGGGGGGATGAAAGCAAACCAGGGGAATATGACTTCGTCACCTGAAGGTATAATTGGACAATAAACCTCTGATATGCAAATAGACGAAACTCATATCTGTCTGAAAAAGCTGTGACCATTGTCCATCTTGGGTGTAGCCTCTGTGAGGCTTTTGCACTGCCCAAGGTGTTGAAGGCCTTTAATAAATACCCACTTTATTCTCTTAACTCTGCCAAGCCTCTCTTCTGATATCCACTCCAAGGAATCAATCCAATACATCCCTCAAACTTCAGCTACTCACAGTTTTTCATCACTTCACTGAAAAAAAATTATTCTGGTAACATCGACAATTTTTTGTTTAAGGACAAAATATCTGTATCATTGCATTAGAAATTTGAGTAAAAAAAATGCCTTACATAAAATACACTGTAAGCGGTCCAGAGAAGAATCACAGCTCCTTTGTTCCTGACTTTGTTGTTACTATTTAATATTGAGAGGAATTCCCTTAGTTTTCCCATGACAGAAATATAAAGGTAAGTAGTCATGTGTGACTCCTTCATTACTGTCAAACAACTAAAGAAGCAAAATCAATACTAAGATTACAAAAACTTTTTGTACTTACTTTCCCTGAAAGCAAAGAAGGTTAGCTAGCGTAACCAGTTTTCTGCATACTTGAACAAGCACAAAAAGAAGATACATATGTGCACAAAACCAAACCAGAACACAAAAGCAACCAACCAAGCAACCAACCAAAAAACCCCAAAAAGACCCACAAAACCACACAGATGAGCCTATTCAGCTTCCCATTCAACTATTTTTCACTGTCTTTCCAGTCTACTGTAAGTCAGTATAGTATCCTTTTTTGTTTGGTCCAGAAGAGAGAAATTAATGTATAGAAGAAGTAATGTAAAGAGGAGACAGAAAATAAACAAAAAGGAAAGAAGTAAGGAAGCAATAGAGAAATTTTGCAAAAGAAGACTATATTAGTGGAAGGTAGACATGTCAGTCAGAAATAAAAGCAGCAACTGTGACACTCTAGTAGCCAAGGAGTCTTTGCAGCAGCAGAACTACATTGAGTTATTCTCAGCTTGGATATTCTGTCAGGGGAGGCAAACAAGCAGTAGTTTGTCAGGAATCTTGTAAGATAACACGCTTTAAGGCATGTAATTTTCTATGTCTTAATAAGTCCATGTGTTTATGGAGCTAAAAAGAAAGCATATGGAATATCCTGAAGCATTTCCTTCTTTTCTGGGTGAACTAGAATTTCTATTTTCCCCTGAGCAGAGTGCAATACTTTGCAAGATGATTAAGACATTTTTTAGAAGACCCCAATGACCTTGACACAGTCATTCATTTAAAATTCCTAACTCAAAGCCTGAATCTAGATTTATAGAAAGTAAGTAATATAGAATACAATTATGATCCTACTGTGAAAATGAGAAAAATGTTGTCCATTAGACTAAATCTTTGATCTTTCCATCACTGAAATTTTTTTTTCTCCATAATTCAATTACAGATTTCTAAGTGAAATAATGTCCAGATTCAGCAAGAGGTCATATATCCTTTCTGCTTCCTGACACCCATCTCATACTTGTTCTTAAATGTCCCCATTTCTATGGCTTCTAGCTTGGAAATTGTAGCTTTCTTACTTCACCATTCATTGTCTTTCAAAACTACACACTCAAGTAATCTTTACATGAATAAATTAATAATTAATGAAAAAAATTCTTTAAACTGAGTATCAGAATCTCCATAATAGAAAGGATGTCTTATGGGCACTTGTATGAAGGTACCATTTTTCTGATCAAATGTGAAGTGTTTAAGGGCAGAAACATACAAGAAATGGTTTTGACTTCAAATACATATTGCTGCAAACCATAGAAAATAGTTTCTTTTAAGAATAATTTTCATCTGCTTTTTAGACCCTTCCAAATGTTTATTCTCCTTTCTTCCTTTCCCTTCATACCCATCTCCCCAGTTAGGAAAGTGTCCATTCCTGTATTACTTTAGGCACATACTGCAACTACACCCTTCTAACACCATCATTCTGATGCCAAGAAGTTAATCAGCTGTTGACAATGTGTGAACTGCCATTGCTTTCTGAGCTTTCCCTATGCATTTTTTCCCATAAAGGGCTTTATGAGGACAGAAAAATAGAGGCCAGGTACAGCAGTGGAGGCTCTGAAAAATAGAGACACAGTGTCAAGGGGAGTATGGACATGAGAACTTAAGACAGGAGGCACTGATTTGTGCCCACAGATTTAAAACATCTACTAATGATTGCAGGGGTTTTGTTCTAGGTCTTTTGGCTTCTTGTGTTTCTTAAAGAGGAAGACCCAGAAGCAGTCAAAAACTGTTCTCAGTGCAACAAAGAAAAAATAAATAGACTAAAAAAGTAAAAGGCATAAAATTCTCATATAACCTGGAGCTATAGACCAATGAAGGATAGATAGCTGTAAAAGCATTTTAGGAAACATAAAAGTGATCCCAAGTAGAAGCCAAGTATATAAGAAGAAAACATCAACCATAAGATACATCATATTCCTCACAATAAAGTACTCCAGAGACTGCTGACCTACAGTGTTGCCCTTTCCTGCAGTCTGAAGCTACCAATGAGCTACTGAAGCATGCTATATTTTCATAATTCCTAAATGTCTGATTTTATTTGTGTGTCTGTCACCATTTCCATTTCAATCTAACCAATACAGGTATCCTACTAAAAATTTTACTTTTCGTCACTGAAATTTGTCTTCATTTAAAGGTAAAGTTTCTAACAGCTTACCACATTAAATATTTTCAGTTGATTCCCTACTTAAATAGAGATAGGTACATTTCTCCCTTGAGGAAGGCCTTTATTTCACATTATCCCCAGCTTCATAAAACATGGTATTGCCTATGGTATTGCCTAATTTATACAAAAATCATAGTCCTGCGTTTCTTAAAAAACAAAACAAAACCAAAAAACACCCAAAAAAACATAGGAGCATCTTCACTTTGAGCAACCTGGTCTAAGTAACGCATTCCTGCCCACAGTAGAGGGATTGGAACTAGAGCACATTTAAAGTCCCTTCCAACCCAAAGCATTCCATGATTCTACAATTCAAAGATTTCTTTGAATGAAACAAATGAATAATGTTCTTAATAACGAATAGATGTGGTACGCTAAGAGGCAAAATTTCTCTTTGCAAATGGAATCAGCTGCCAGTAGCAGAATGTACAAGAAATAGTTTAGAAGCTACAGCAAGTAGCTCATGTACTCCTGAGGCAAATGGCACTTTTGAGTTCTGCAAATACTGCTACAAATAACCTTATTGAAAAGGCAGAGAGAGAACTTTGAACATCTCTTCACTTTATGAAAAATAATTTCATTTTATTCTCCCCAAATGAAAGAGGGTGGATTTGTTTTTCTTTCTTTCTTAAGAATGCTATTTCTATTTAGACAAATGCTAGTGTCATGAGAAAAAAAAGTAAATAAAAGAAAAATAACTACTCAAGTGTCGCAGACATTTTTCCACAGAAATCCTTTCTTTTGGATTTCTGTGTCTTCGGGAGGCCAGAAGACAAGGTAAACAATTATTATCAGATGCTGTGGAATGCAACAGGGACACCTTGATTGGCTCATTTCCTATGTTTATAATTAAGAGCCAATCACCAGTGCAAGCTAGGGGACTGAGTCCTTGAACACAACTTTGTTGTAGATTCTTTTCTATCTATTCTTAGCTAGCCTAGCTGCTCTGCAAACCTCTCTCTATATTCTATTAGTATAGTAATAATGTATGGTATATAATATCTTAATAAATCAAGCCTTCTGATCAAGATACAAGATTCACCGTCTCTCTATCACCAGCTGCGACCCACTCAGGCGCGGTAATACTCAAGGATAGAAAAAATATTCTACTTATTTGAAATGCTTCTTTTTGCTGACTGTTTAATGTCTGTATGTAGCATGTGCTTAAAATAAAATAATTATAGTAAGAAGAAATAATACAACAGAGTTTGAGGGAAAAAAAGAGTTCTTCGATATTTTACAGGTAAGAAAATGTTTTCAGGAGAAGATGGAATGAGAAAGAAAAACACAGTATTTAAGAAAATTTCAGATGAAGTAAAAACAATTTGTAATTTCCATTGCAAGTGCCGCCAAGATGACAGATTTTAAAATATTTCCCAATTTTTAAATTTTGTTTTGAAAAATATCCTTCATATGCTACCCCAAGAGAAAGAAAATGTCATTGAATCATAAGGTACATTCAGAATCCTATATAGGGCAAAAAACTCTTGTGTAGAGTTCTATAAATAATTCACTCTACTTAATTTCCTTTTACTCAAGGTAAAAATTTTTTTTCAGCTTCACCTAAAACTTGGTTTCTGAGAATTTTAGTTCTTTTCTGAACATGCTTCGACTTCTACTTAGGGGATAGGACTCACATGAAAATAAAAGCTTGTTGTATTTAGGTTTATCTTGCCTTCAGAACTAGAGTGGGAAGGAGAATTCTAGCCATGTGAGCCAAGCAATGACACAAAACTAGATCCTATAAACAAACCTTGTACAACAGTAGCAAAAGGGTGAAATTAAATACCAAACCATTGTTAACTTTTGAGTCCTGTGTTATTTCAACATAAGGGCACTCTTTTTTAAAATTTCTTTTACCCATGGAATATATATGTGCACTGCAACAAAATTTCATCTGTTATGGATGCACTGCATCTTATTCAGCAAAGGAATTCACAATCAAATTATCCCTAGAAAAATATTGTCATTAAGATTTTTTAACTCTTGCATCTTGAAAAAGATGAAATTGTAGAGTAAAAACTTTGAAAGAATATTAATTAATACATACTTTCTAACTAATCCCACCTGCCTGTTTTCCTTATAACACAGACTATCAGTTGGGTTTTATCCATTTTCAGTCTTTCCAGCTTCTTTTTTTTCTGAAAAAATTCACACATTCTTTGAAATCCAACATGCCCTTCTTTAAGTCTGTTCATGCAATGAACATTGTTTCTTGAAACAGGTCATATTATATATCTGCTTATCACCCAAAAGTTTTATTTTTTTTCTGTTTTCATCTCTAATCTACAAATGTATGATCAAGAGTGAGAAGCAAAAATTTATAGAGAAAAAATAGATATGAAGCCTAAAACAAAATTATTTGTTGAAATAAAGGTTTCTGCAGTTGAAAATAACAGCTAAATTTACCCAAGAATTAGAAAGGAAAAGAAGATTAAAGGAAAATAAGTTCAACCCCAGCCAGCAATTAAGCCACACAGAGAGTGGGATGGAGGAAAGAATGTGAAGCCTAAAAGTAAAAAACTCATGAGCTGATATAAGAACAGTACAATAATGACAATGATAATAAATGAAAACCCAAGGAAGACAAATTACATAAACAAAACCCAATATTTCATTGTCAACTGACCAATGTCCGGCCTGTTCCTAAGCACTGCTCCCCAGTGGCTACCTTTCCTCTTTGTTTATATGCTGAGCGTGTCATGTGGCATGGAATATCCTTTTGATCAAATGGAGCCAGCTGTCCAGCTGTGTCCCCTCCCAGCTCCTTTTTCACTTCACATCCACTCACTGCCAGGGCAGGATTAGAAACTGAAAAGCTTGATTTAATGTCAGCACTGCTCAGTAACATCCAAAAGTCAGTGTCTTGTCAACATTGTTCTCATCCTAACTCTGAAACACAGCACTGTACGACCTACTATAAAGAAAATTGACTCAATCCCAGCTGAAACCAGGCAAGGAAAAAGAACAATCTTCCTTTTCTTTATGGTCCTGTTATTATTTGGTTTGGTTTTGCTTTGGTTTGGTGCTGGGCTTCAGCAGTCTCTTTAAGAAAGATTGTTTAAGCTGGAAGTTTGAAGTAGAAAAGAAGATAAATTTTGCTGCTTTTCCCTGGCAGCACACTAGCATGGTGTTCATCACTAATATTTCAACTGCACTTGTGGACAGGTCTGTGTTTTTGCATATGAAAAAGCAGAGGAGGAAGACGAGGCTACAACATTCTGATTTATGCACTTGAAGTGTAATTTGAAGAGATTTCAGTTTGCTGAGCCTCATGCAATTTTTTCCAAGTTGATCAAATTCACTAAATAAAAAATCATGTATAATGTGATTTAAAGGGAAATAAAGATATGAAGAGAACATCCCAGTGAGATAAGATATGAAGGGTATTTGAATGCTCAGAACAGCTGGTTATTGAATGCTCTGAACAGCTGGTAATGAAGAGTACAGGACGAGAGTCAGTCCTACTATAGCAAGGAGTGATATATTGTAAGTTTAGTTATTGATGACTTTTTTAACTTTAGAGTTTAACTACTTAGAAAACAGCATCATGTTAGTGATATTACCTAGGTAAAAGTTAATTCTATGACAGGTGGACCTGTCATAGAATTAATATTTATTTATTTATTTATTTACTTATTCTAACTAATTTGAAAATAATTTTTATTTATTTACTTATTCTAACTAGTAAATAAAACCTTCAGCAGTTTCAGGATGCTCAATAGCATTTTTTTTCAAAAATCTAAAACCACCTAAAAATTTTTAACTTCTCCCTACACCCCTTCATACTCCTGCCACTTTGTGTTATAAGTCTTTAGAGAAACCATGGTCCTATGTATGGTGCATTTCTAAGGGTTACCAACATGAATTATTTAAACTCCTTAGCCAGTAGCTGCCACAATTACTGCTTCATGCATATCCATGATTGCAGAGAACTGGCACAGTCCTTCTGCTGGAAGAGGGAATGAAATAGGAGAGGATGCACTTCAAAATGTTCTCAGGGACTTAGGGACTGGGAAATCTTCCTTTAACTCTACTGTCAAAGTCAGCCTTTTAAACTCCCCTACATTTATTCTCAATTTCTAGTTTGTCTTCAAGGACTAAATAACAAAGCTTCTAGTAGAAAGGTTGTGAGGTCTGCGTATAAGATTTCCTTAAACAATCATATATGTAAAAACAAATTGGAATTTTAAATTATTCTTATTATTGTTTCATGTTCTAAGCACTAAAGCTATGAACTCCAAATGTAACTGCTAAATGTATTCTGTAAATAATTGCAATGGATTGCCTTTCTTGAATTCTAAATTTTCACAGACAGGATCAGCCTTATCAAATACATGTTAAGGAACAAAAATAGCCATGTTTTCAAAACAGAAACTAAAAAATCTATTATCAAAGACTTCAGAATGCTCAACTGAAATAAAGATTCAAGACAGTGAAAACAGATTACTGGAAAGGCTAAGGAAATGATAAAAGGTATCAGAATATCTAATTATGTCTAGAGGAAGCGGCTGAAACTTTCAAAAAAAAAAGAAACAACATACTGAGCTTTCATGCATTTCTGCTTGGCACCAGCCTCATCCCCATGCACCTTTTAATCCATCACCTTGGATTAGGGTTTGGCTGAGGGTTAGGGTTTGAAAAACTGCAAAGCCCAGGCATCTAGGTAAGCAGCAGCTACAAAAGGCATGCCAGGAGGAAGACAGAGCTGCCACAACATGGCTTCCACCACAACTTTCTACTTTGAACCAGACTTAGCCCAAGGATTCTTTTACAGCTCTGCCTAGGGTTAGGATTCCACCTAGGGTTAGAGGTTTCAAAAACTACAAAGCCCAGAGCTCCAGGCACACTGCAGCTGTTAAAAGCTTGCCAAGGGAAACACAGAATTTCCGCAGCATGGCTCCCTCCCCACCTTTCTCCTTGGCACCAGCATCACGCCCCAGCACCTTTTAATCCCTCACCTAGGGTTAGGATTGGAGTTTCAAAAATGACAAAGCTCAGAGCTCCAAGTGCATCACAGCTGCAATGCAGAAAATTATAGTTAAAAATTATAAGTCATGTACTTATGATGCACTATATAGGAATTAGCACAGAAGCAGTAAAATTATGTAGGAATTGATACAAGAATAAACAATAGGAAATAAAATTGAAGGGAAAAAGATCTGTGATGGCATAGATTTCTTGATGATCATTCTGTTTCATAATTTCTGTTATTTTTTCAAAAATGATTGGGGCTTGAACAGTGAATGGTAACAAAATTTATTGATGAGAAGATGAAGATTTTCTACTAAATAAAATCAGAAATGAGTGATCTTCAGGACTGGATTTCTACAATTGGTAATAAATAAAACCATTAAAAGCAAAAGTTGGTACACCTCTAAAACCCATTTTTTTTTTAACCTCAGAATTCAACTTTTGAAAATAACTGAGGAAGAGTAAGGCTGAAACTGACATACCTGTCACAAAAAGATAAAAGAAAAAACCCAAATAACCAAAATCCAGCCAAAAAATCCCTCCAAAAAACAAAAGCCAAAATAAAAGTAAAAACCAAAAAAGCCACAAAAAACTTTCCACAACAACAACAACAACAAAAAAAAAAAAAAAAAAAAAGAAAAAAAGAAAAAGAAACCAAACCGAAATCCCAAGACATTAATGCTACATATTTACAAAAAATAAATTTTTTATCTGTTGAGTAAAAGATTTCTGGAAGACATTGAGAAGTTCTAGCCATTGTCCATTGTCCAACAAAGTGATTTTTTCACATCTGAAGATTTTATAATCAAGAAAAAAAAAGCATTCTAAGTGAAGAAAGTGAAAAAAAGCTTAAATAATATGACTAAGGAGTAGCATGTTTCCACAGTTGCACACTGTCAGCATACAGCTAGAGCTGAAAGATATTCACCAGTTCAGTGAGAAAACATAGAGATATATTTACCTTTTGCTTCTGAGCCTGAGTGATAGCCTGAGACTGGGTTATATCACCTGTCCCAGTGCTGATAAAGCTAGCATGCAATTGCAAAGATCTATTTTGAAGATGTGCTTTAAAAGTTCTTAGCATCAAAAGAGGAAATCCTTTTTCTTACTAGGCTCCTTCCAAGTCAGAAATAACAAAATAGAGCCAAGGGAAGGAAAACTTTCAAGAGAAAATAGGGAAAAGTGACAGAGGAGTAGTGGTCATATGACCACTGGCAGGAAAGAGAGAAGCAAGAGATTTTGAAGGACCTTTTGGTCCATCCTTTTATCCACCCACCCCTACAACATGGTGGGATAAAAATGAACAGTCTGTGTGCTCCACAGAAACACGTGGAGAAATCAGATGAAACTAATTTAGGCATGTATTTTCATTCCATGCATCTAGAATATCTCTTGCTATCATAAGCAAAAATTTCAAGAAAGGGTCAGGAATGGAAATAAACTTCTTGCATGCAGCTTGGAAAAAAAACCCCAAAACTTTGGTGACAGTACATTTCTGAGGAATCACCAAATAATTTGCATGGATTTTGTCATGTTGTAAGTGGCAATATTAATTCCAAGTCATAATATTTGCTGGTGTTATCTAAATGCATTTTAATTAAAATGCAACATTTTTTGCCTTGCAGACTTATGCAATATTTATGGGGCTATCCCTGTATGTTTCAGCTGTGATACAGGGATTTGAGAATAGGTTGGCAGATACATGCCCTACATTGTCCGGTGAAAGGTCAGTGTCAAGTGAAATGAATCTCATTTAAGCAAACTGTTTCCCAACTACAACCAGAAATAAAAAAGGAATTACATTTTCAGCTGTTAAAGAACTTGAAATCCTGCTACAGCTCTGTTTGCCAGTGTAATTTTCTCTGACAACTACATAGACAAAGGAATATATTATTTTTTTTAAAATCTGGTTTCCTACCATCATTATCTAGCTTTCTACAGAGTAAAATTTAACATCAGAGCCTGAAGAAAACAAAAAATTATTTACTTTTATCTGTTGTCATGCAACAATTTTGAAGTCTTCTCAAGACTTAACCTTCAATTTTCCTGCACAGTTTTGCAGTTCAGTTACTTTACTACTACATTTTAGTCTTTACATTTGCAGATATAGAGACATGACTGCATAGATGAATTTTCCTGGTCTGTGGAAAGGAATCTTGAAACAACGTGTTGTATGAAACTTTCACAGTCATGTTTTTCACATTAATTATTTTAAAGCTGATAATTTCTGTCATAGAATAAGAATTAAAAATACCTCAAATTAAAATAATAAACAAAACCCCATGTATCTGGCCATTTTGTTTATTTACAGATCTAGAGAAAACCAAGGACTTGTTTCTAACCCTTAACTGGACTTCATAATTTTTTGGGTTTTGTTCTGTGGCTTTTGGGACTCTATTCCCTTTTTGGGAAAAGGAGCCTCAACTACAACTCGTTTATTAATCCATGACAGAGATAGGGAAAAAAAATTATGCCACAATGCAGATCTATTTTCAGTAAAAGATAAATTTAGATAGCAGAAGGTTAAGCATTTCTTTCTTTAAAGATGTGTTGTGACCTGTTGACTTTCTTCTAATTGTGTGCAAGAGATAAGCAAAAAACACCTTTATTTCCTGTCTTTCCAATAATCAGGTAATAGAAGGAAAGCATAAAGATATTCTTATTGCAAAATTTTCTGATTCAGTTTCCAGGACAATGAGAGACAAATCCAAAGGGAAAAAATATTCTTTGGATTCTGTGAGTGTCAAACAATAATTTAGATATTGCTATCTGGACATGCAGAATATCATGGTGAGCAGCACGGTAGGCATCCTGACAAAATGGTTTACAAAGAAGGAGAGCAGTTTTTATGACTTCTGTCTGTCAGACTAGTACCAGCCCTTGCATAATCTTGCTAAGATATGAGGTGAGAAGCTACAACCTAGTGAGGAGGCAAGATTTCATATTTTTCTGATTTTTTCTGGGGTAGAGTTAACTTTCTTCACAGAAGCTAGTATGGAGCTGTGTTTTAAATCTGTACTAAAACAGCATTGATAGCACAGGGGTGTTTTATTTATTTCTGAGGAGTGCTTACACAGAGCTGCTTACCCACCTCACCAGTGAGCAGGCTGGGGTGCACAAGGCATTGGGAGGGAATCCAGCTGAGAGAGACAGCCCCAAGTGACCCAAGTGATGTCCCACACCATATGGCATCGTGCTCAGATTGTAAAACCGGGGGAAGAAGGAGGGAGGGAGCACATTTGGAGTGATGGATTCCCAAGTCCCTATTACATGTGATAGAGCTGAGCTTCCCTGGAAATCACAAAATCACAGAATAACAGAATATGCTGTGTTTAAAGGCAGCCAGAAGGAGCCTTGAGTCTGACTCAGCCCTCCACAGAACCATCTCCAAAAGCAATGCCATGTGCCTGATAACATTGCCCAAACTCTTCCTGAGCTCTGTCTGGCTTGGTGCTGTGACCATTTCCCTGGGGAGCCTGTTACAGTGCCCACCACCCTCTGGGCGAGGAACCATTTTCTAATATCTAATCTTAACCTTCCCTGACACAGCTTCAGACCATTCCCTCAGGTTCTGTCACAGGTCACCACAGAGAAGAGATCAGTTCTGCCCCTCCTCTTCCCCTCGTGAGGAAACTGTCGATCATGATGAGATTTAAGTTCTGCCTGCCCATGGAAAGTGGGGAGTGAATTCCTTGTTTTGTCCTCTGTGTACGTGGCTGTCACTTAATCTGTTACACTGTCTTCTTCTCAGTCCATGAGTTTTCTCACTTTTACTCCTCTAATTTGTTCACCCATCCCACAAGGGGTGATAAGTGAGAACCTGGGTGGTGTTTGGTTGCCAGCTGGGCTTAAACCATAACACATAAATACAGTACACCGCTGGAATTTCTTAAATGCTCTTACTGGCTTCTATCCTCATTTAGCTACTCAGTGTGTGCTCTCAGTTGGACAGCAACTTTACGACTTTAAAGTAAGTCAAGTGGAGCTCACACTAGGCACAAAATGCTGTGGTTTCAAAGACTAATGCAGGAGTCCATAGAAATACAGTCACAGTCATTAAAAACCATGACACTGATTATCATGTTTTATTTTGAATTCTCATTTCAGCTTGGTTGAAAAGTCTATGTATTCTTTCAATATAAGTTGTTCTAGGGCATAAAGTTATTGTTACCTTCCTAGAAGGGCAACAACTTGACAGGAAGCAGTTATGCCATGCACAATACCCCTTTGAAAGGGTTAAGGCAGAAATAAAAGAGATTGAATTCCGTCACTGGAGACATTATTTATTTTTGATGCTTAAATCACATCAGTTTCATTGGAATTATAAGAAAGATTATCTGGGGATGACTACTTGAGGCATACAAATAAATCTGGCCATATACCTATTAGTCTATCTTCAGACTGAAACTATATTCTGAAAGCAGTTGGTATTCTGTACACAAGGCAGATTTTTGTTGTGCTGGCATGTGGGAGTTCTGAGGGACTCTGTTTTTCACTAAGAAAAGGAAATTCTTGCATTCACTATAGCAGTGCAGCTCTTTTCTTGTCTACTGCAAGAAGCATCTGCTCTGGCTGGAAAAAGAAAATCAGCAATGTTCACTTTCCATCTTTGTAAACAGAGAATTTTCGGACATTTCTGAAACAGAAGTGCGCCAACACTTTTGGGACACTGTTTGATGTTACTTGACTAGCATTCATTAACTCAGAGCTCGAAAGATCAAACCATGTTGGAGCTATATGTCTGCTGGTTTTCACTTCCAACATGGTCATTTTGTATAATGTAGATGGAAATTAAAGGAATGTCAAAATGTTGCCTATCAGAGGAAAAAGAAAGGAAGTCAGAAGCAAAGATAAAATAACAAGAAAGAGGAATCAGTAATCAAAAAAGAGGGAAAATATCTGCTACAATATTCCATGGAAACCACTTTTTTTGGTTGTGGGTTATTTTTTTTCTGGGGAAAAAATTGTGCCTAATTTTGCTTTAAACACAAACTTTATATTCCAGTAAACTTGGCGTCAGAGGGGAAAAAAAAAGACAACTTATATTCCTAAAAGCTCTCCTCTAGATCTTTCCTCAAATATATAGAACAAAACTTAATTATCAAGGTGCACAAAACGATGGCCATGGGGGTGATTTTCTATCAAGCTGAGATTCATTGACCATTTTTGTCTTAACCCTGAAGTTTAAACTTGTAATGTTCTTGCTGTTGTACTCTCTCTAGATGCACATTATGAGAGATTCCCCAACAAATGTTCTGGGCACGCTTGGAACTTGGGATATACTGGGAATATACTAATGTACTGGTCTAATGGGAATTGTCCCTGCCCATGACAGGCAGGCTGCACTAGAGAATCCTTAAGGTCCATTCCAGCCTCCTAAGATTCTGTGATACTACAATGGTCATCATTCCCTTACACGGCTGTTTGGCCTTTGATACATCTGCTTTCTTCAGTGTCTCCTGGCATCTAGACTGCAGCACTTCTCTTTGGTCCTTCACTTTTTTCATGCTTAATGAGACTTTTAGCATTATCTAGCAGATAAATAACATGGGGAAAAAAGGAATTTTGAAATCTTTGTTGTTGTTGTTGGTTTTCTTGTTTATATAGTTACAATGATCATAAGAAGTATGGACAAAAGTGGTCCCTTAATGCCCTGCATTTTAGGACCTTCCTCTTGGAAAATGTAATCTTTAGGTTCTAATTCTTTTCATGAGTGGAAGATGAGGAAGACATTTTAATCTACACAAAGACTAGGCCTCAAGGGATTTCCCTCTTGCCTCTAAATCATAGCTTGTTAAATGCTGCACATCTCAGGCTGGGGAAAATCTCTATTTTTTGAGATAGAATTGAGACACCTAGGAAACTTTTCATACTGCCTAGCCTTATAATTCTGATGTTCAGATAATCAAAGGTAAGTAGGGTGCAATAAAGTCGTAGATTTTACCTTACATTGATCTAGGCAGGCTTAGTAGAATTTTAAATATTGTAGATGCTTGCTGTGACAACCAACCTGACAAAAAGACTATCAAATATTATTTCTATATAATGAAATAAATTATTTTCAGGGGAAAATCAGATATTGAGAAATAATTTTAGGCATTTAAAAATATTTCAGGGGAAAAAGGAAGAGTTAGGGGACAGCGAACTGAATTTAAACTTTTTTTCCAAGTTTAAATTTCAGTTATTCAAAATGCCATATTCTTATCTTTAAATATTTTAACATCTAAAACCCAGTTGATTTCAGTAAGGAAGTTCAGCATCTCTTAGAAAGTGCCTTAAACCAAGAAAGAGGGGGCATAAAAATATTTTTATGTTACTCTTTAAATTCCTCCATCCTCTGACAGAAAGTCTAGATTTAGAAATAAAACATCTGTCAATTAATTGGCTGTTTCTGTGTCTGAATTAGGATCATGATTCTGAAAAATAGGAAATTTGAGAAAAGTAACTGTATGTTACTTATTTGTTTAATACACAGAAAAAATGTGATTATTTAATTTGCACAATACAGAATCTGTAAAACAAGAATTGTTGTGCTTCTTATGTTCATAGTACATTCTTTTTCTTCACCTGCTGTCCCTTCTGCCTAATGTCTTTAGTCATGACATCAAAGTTACTTGTGGTTTAAATTTGATATCATATTACAGGAAATAGACATCTTTGCTTATCAGTATTATTTTAGAACAAATTAACTTTTACTTACTTTTTGAACGTCAAACATTCTTGTGTTTAAAACATAGTTTAGCCCTTCTTTCACCTACTCTTTTATGATTTCCCTCTAGAAGCTCGTTTCAATTAGAGAAGATCAATTGTTTCCTCTGGAGAATATTATCTATATCCAACAATAGGATTTCTATACTGGTGACCAAAATGTCCCTGAAATTAGACTGCCAGGACTAGCTACGATTTTTCACAGTTATAATTAATGAATCAAATTAAATACTTTGTTTCTGAGATATCAATTATATGCATCCAGCTCATACACTCTGAAGGTTATCTTGTATTCTGAATTTCCTAAGAGAATTTTAATATTTATTCATGGATTTTAGGTGCTTCTAACTATACTGGTTCAAGAAAAAAATCCTAAAATCACATATATTTTAGGTGATACTATTTAAAAATAAGGAAATATTACATGAAACTTAAAGTGGTTCAAAGAGAGAATAAATGGACAAAGTTTTTGTTTCTTTTCACATGAGAATGATGTCCAAAATCTGCTTAGCTATGACCTGATAATTTTTCTACAACATAAGCACTTCCTGTAGGCAATGGAACACATAGAGGGTATGGAACATTACTCTATCTGGCCACTATATATAAGTACCAAAGAGTCATAGGAAAAGCCCTTGTCAGTAGTGATGTCCTCCAACTCCAGTAGGTTCACAGTAATGTATGTTAATCTCTCCCATTAATCTGTGTATCTATTAACCCATTATACCATGATTGCTCTGATTTCAGTGGTTTCTTTTTGTTGTATTTTGTTTTTGGTTGGTTGTTTTTTTAGTTTTTTTTGTGATTAGCCAGATTTAGTTTTTTTGTTGTTTTTTAGTTTTTTTCTGTGTGTATGTTTAATGAGCAAATGTAAACGCAGATGAGTTTTCAGAGCCTTTTAATTGCCTGGTACCACCTGTCACTAAAGACAAGGTAATGAAAAAGGCCATGTGGGACTCTAGTCAGAGCAGTCCTGAAGCAGCAAAATGTTCACTTCATCACTTCATTAATATTAAGGAACCTATGAAATTAGAAAACTTATACAACTCCAAGCTTTGTCATCACAGAAATATCTTCAGGCTTAAGAAGACCCATTTCATGATGGCTCACAAGTAACACAGAAATTGTCCAAATGCCATTGAAGAGCAGGAAACCTGAAATGACTCATACATGTACTGGAGGAACATGACTGCACAATAAAAAATGTGCTTTTCTTGTTTACCTAGTGATGACTTCTTCATGAAGAATAGAGAAGAGAAAAGCTTCTTTGTCTAAACAGTTTTCTAAAATACACTGAACACTTGAAGTCTTTAATTTTATATGGCTTTCTTAGGAAAATGAGGTTTTACTATGTTATCTGCTAGTGCCTTTAAATAACTTCTATTTTTTACTTTTTATCTTTACATTTTCAAAGAAAATCAATTAAAAAATTCTGTTTTTCTGAAATGGACTAGCATAATATTAAATGGACACTTATATTTTTATTTTGCAGAATCAGGAGAAACATGGTTTTCCAGATGAAGAGAAACTGCAGAAATTATTCTTGTTCTCTGAAAATAGCATCAATTTGAAGTTCAGGACATGAAAAGTACATGGATGTCTATTCATTTAATGAAAAATATAAAAGCTGTAGGCACATATATTACTCTGTTTGGTTGAACTTTATTTCTAATTCTTAAAAGTAGGTTTTACTGACCTGTAGTATTCATGGTACATTTTAAGGGAGTAGTAGATCTGCATACATGACAATGAATTGGTCTCTTAATGTTTCCAACTATCTCCTGCATGGTGAATTAGTTATTTTCACTAGACCAGAGAAGGATTATTTTATCAGGTACTAGAATTAAGAGTATGTAATTAGGTTGGCAATTGTGGTAGAGGGATTAAGTTTTTGTGCTTCATTAATTAAAATTAAAATAAAGTTCCAGCTACAACATAAGAGGACTGTTTAATACTGGTGTTCAGGGCACATGGAGATTCTTCTTTGGTCATTGCAGAATTTCTCTGAAGGTGACTTTAGAATAGGTGTGTATCCTGTATCCTTTGGAGTGAATAAATTTTTTTTTTGGTGAAATTCAGTGATGTAGGATGTTTTAAATAAACCCTGAAGAGTTTAGGGACTTGAAGGATATTTCCTAGCAGAAGAACTAGGAAACCTAGTTCCTCTGTTTAAAACCTCATCCTCGTAATTGATTGCAGTGATATTCAACTTCTCATCACCTGTCAGGCAGATGGATTAAGCGCTAAGCGCTGGGCTGGTTTCCTATTCATGCATTAGAAGTTGTGGTAAATGTTAGCAGGGTAGGTGAAGGAGGTATTGGTAATGATTTCCGAGCAGTGCCTGGTTATTCAAAGCAAAGTTCATTGCATGGTGATTTTCCTTTTCTTCTGTAGGTGAAGATTTCTGTCACCATCACATGTGAGAGTAATTTGATTGCACTAAGTAAACAAAGCACAGCTTATCAGCCTAATCAATGCAGCCTCCCACTGAAGTTTCTAGGTACATATCACATTTAGACTCAAAACAAGCAATTGCCTCATTCTGAATGCTGGAAATCAAACCCCATAAATGAACAGAAATAGCATACAAATTCTTGCTAAATCAAATTATTTATGCATAAGATATCCTTCTTTATTGCCTGGTAGGTCATATTCTATGTCATACAAAAATAATTAACAGTTCTTCTGAGGGAGGAAACTCAGAGAAAGTTAAAAATATTGACTTTAGGAGTTATGCGTTTGGCCCAGCTATCTGTGTATAGCTTTTCTTGAGGACACTGTAGACTGAGAGGCCAGTTATTGTGTTCATTACTCTGGAACAGTGAAAGCAGGAATGGCAGTTCCTTACCTTCCGAGGCAATCTGTATTATCTGTCAGAACTTCACCAACAGTTTTGATTTATGTGTTAGTAATTCCTCTGCTATGAAGTAGATGGTTTAACCTTAACATTAACCTTAATATAAAGAAAAAAAAATTTCAGTCCAAATTGAAATTATCTTCTTCATATGCTAAATTTGCCACTAATTTTTGAAGAAATACCTGTGGAGATTAATGAATAACATTGAAAACGCTGTGGGGACAGTTTCATTTTCTCTACAAAGGACCAAAGTTATTTTCCCTTTCACAAATATTCATCTGAATAAGAATTCTTATTCTACATTCACATTTTCATTTCAGTAGAAAAGCCAAGCACCTTAATGTGAACAAAAAGGTGAAGGTTTGGTTTAGTACTATCAATAGAGATTGTATCAAATACTGAAATAATTTCAAAAGGAAGTATTGCTGAAATACTTAATAATTCTGCATTTGTGTGTTTAATAATAATAATAATAATAATAATAATAATAATAATTCTATTATTCAATAACAAACTGTGGGGTTGGGAAAGTGTATAAGACAGTTATGGAAACATATTTGTTTTCTCATAGAGTAATAAATGATCTGTCATCACTAATAGCCAGGAATAGGATGGCAACTCAACCAGAATAAATAAGAAAGAGCCTGACAGACTGTCATTGCCTAATGAAGCTGAGACATTAAAGGTATTCAATCATAGTATTTTACTTGTACACCTGGATTCTCTTTATTAAAAAGGCATTTGCCTAACGATGCAGAGCAAGGTATTTTCAGTAAATGAAGATGGTTTTCCTGATGGAATGCGGATTGCAAAGGATCAGGAAAGAAATAATGCTGCATTAGGAGAGAAACAGTGCTGCAAGACCCAGACAGTGAGCATTAATACTGCATGTTTTTGTGCACACATTCAATTTCGTGCATCTGAGTAACTCTTTTATGTTTTACCTATAACTATTCATGTACATAAAATTACTGGTAAATTTAAAATATATGAGATTAAATGTTGGATGAAGGGGATCAATCCATATGGATTTGAAAGCCTGGTGAATATATTTCTAAAGTACTCCTCCATGGACAGAAAATTTTTTGTCGTCAGTGACAAATCTTTCACATGGTTCAGAAGGATTCTGTTCTAGATAGAAATAAAGTCAAATAAATTAGGAATAGCTAATGGATTTTCCATAAGTAAGAAAGGAGGGAAATTAATTCCATGAATGATTCACTGCAAATTACTCACTGAGCTCAACCATACTCAAGGAAATTGATAGTGAAAATGATTGACTATAATTCTATTAATTTTTTTTCTTGCTTATTCACTGTGAGAAAAATATATACTCTAGAGTAGTGCTGTTGGGAATATCTTTTTTTGGATGCAACAGGAAATTCTGGTGTTATGTGCTCCTGAGGGGAAAATAAACCTATCTGATAAGTAGCAATAATAAGATTTTTCTGATGTTTGCACATGCATCATGGTGAAAAGGGTAAGGAAATTAATCTTAATTTTTAAAAGGAACTTGTATTTTAAGAAAAAAAATAATTGGAAATCCTGAATAGAATCCATCTTTTATTTCTTGTTTGTAATATTTTGAATTTAATACATGGATGAAAAAGAATGATTTTGTAAGCCTTACAAATTTGCTTAAACTGCACTTCTGGTTTTTGAGTTTTTATATGGAAACAGAGTACAAGTGTGTCTAAAATTGATGGCAATTGCAGAATAAAGAAAGATGTAAAAGTAATCTAGCCATTGCGTGTTTTCTGCATATATAGAGAGGGTCAATGAAGTGTTGAGAAGATTTTTTCTAAATTCTATATAAAATTAGTTGTTTGCACATTCAAGGTCAAAAGATCCTGGTATAGCATCATCCTTTGTCCTGTTTGGCTGTGAGACCTTAGCCCTGAGAGATAACAACTGACTTGGTTTGGGTTTTGAAATTCTGTGGCTTCTTGTCATGTCTCTGGCTTGTCTTGTCATTTTATCAGCGAGAGACAGATTGTCACAAAACTTATTTCCTTCTGGAAAAATGTTGATGGAATAAAAAAAAAAAAGAAAGAAAATAAATAAATAAAAATAAATAAAACCAAAAAAACCCAAAACAACAAAACACTTTCTGCTTGATTTATAGAAACGCACTCCCCTTTCCCCCCAGAAAAAACACTTGACATAGAAATGAGTCAAATAGTGTGCTAATATCACCTTAATTTGAAAGCGCATTTTGCTAATAAAGAGTTTTAAAATAAGTACCAACTGGTACCTATTTAGAGAAAAATAAAATACACAATTTTGTTTTCATCAGACATTGCTGATGGAGAAGATGGGTTAAAATATTTTGTTGCACTTTTAGCCCCTACATTCATATATATTGATTGCATCATTAATGAGGTTGTCATTTTTCTCAAACCTCTCTTTTTTTTTTCCTTAGGACTTAACATTCTTTATGAGTTCTGCCAAATTTTATTAATTTCAGCAATTATTGAAGGAAGGTCAAGCTATGTCTTTCAACCCTACTAAGACCTTGACAGCACTGTAATGTTTTAACACAAAAGATACTGGTAAAGTAAATACTGGATGTGAGAAATTTTAGGGGATTAACAAGGTGGATTGTTAATAGGAACTTATGTTACTCACAACTGACCTTACCCAGAATACTTGTGAGATGACAGAAATATCTCATTTCATTCTGAATACCTTGCAGAGTTAGATCTCATTACCAGCAGGAGCCTATTATGCTTGCTACATCAACTAGGTAAAGTTAACAGGACACACCACTCTTGTAACCCAAACCTCCTGAAACTGTAAATATCAGCATAATCTAGAAGGCAATGCTTACATAAAAATCTTCCACATATTCCTAAATGTTCAGTTCCTGAAGACAGTATAGTCTTAGTTGCTAAATAGAAAGCTACACTGCTTCATTCAAAGTACAGTATCATTTACAATAATGGAATACATAGGTATTTATTTCTTCAAACTGACTAGTATATTTTGGAAAAGGAGTATTTCCAAACTGTAGAAAAATTTAAAATATATTTGAAGAACAAAAATGTATACCATTGATACTTTTTGTTTTGTTCTCCTGAAAAATTTGCCCTATTGCATTTACTAGATTCTGAATTTGGAGCAATATTAATTTTCAGGGGATCTTTTTTCCCTATTGTGTAATTTTATGTAATGTATGTACTTCATGTACATCACTTCATGTGACGTAATTTCATCACATTTACTATTAAGTATTCCCAATAATGAATATATTACATTTGTGACCACAGAATATCCATATCAATAAGGTTAATGTATTAAGCAAAAATTCTTTATTCCAGGTTAATAAAGGAGATAGCTGTAAAGAAAAGAAAAGCCTTAATTAAATTAGAAAATAAATAAAAGCTTATTAAATAAGAAAATTAAATAGTGAATTAAATCAATTAATACAAAGCATAAAATGTTTGATTTTCTATTTATACTGCTATTTCTACTTTTGCTAATGTGTGTTTTTGTAAATAAGTTGTCAATTATGACCTGCTGGGACACTTTTAATATTGGTTTAATTCTGCATATACTGCACCAGTTTTGGAAGTCTTTCTGGGCAATATGATTTCATGATTTCATGTAAAACAACCAGATTGTGAGAAGAGACTTGGACCATGTGACATTTAGACTCACCCCAAGCCCAACTTATTTTTGTGAGTCCATTTTATGATTCTATTATATAAAGAAAATACAACTTTAGTACTACTATTCTTATATTTGTCCTTCAGAAAAAGGATCTAATAAAAGAAAAGGGAATTTTTCATTTAAGCACTGGTGTATACAAATGGATTTTTTTCTGTTGTTTGTCTATTCTATTTCTTCTGCATAAAGTTCAGAGACAACGAGTGGAGCTACTTTCTGTATTTTTCTCCAATATTTATAATCCTTTAAGTGCCTGAGCAATGAATACATCACATTTGTACTCAAGCTAGTAAAGATCTCAGAAGGAACAAGGACAGTCTCTTCATTTAGCTACACTGCTCTGGTTCTCAGTTGCTCTTTGGCATGATATTTAAAGTCTATCATTATTTTCTGTTTCAGCACAATTAATCCTCTCCTTTTCTCCAGCCTATTTTATCTTCCTCCTATCTTCTTTTATATTCAGCCTTTTTTGCATTTCATCCTAGCTAAGTGCTCTTCCTCTTCTCCTTTTTATCATTCCTTGGTATTAAAGTAGTTCTATAGTGGCATTATTTCATGTTCTTGTCCTGTCTTTTTCTTAATTTCCTACAGCTTAGCTATGTTTTATTATCTTTTATTACAGCTTGTATGATCTCATCCAATTCTAACTACTACAGAGATTTCATGGTGATATTCTCATGAGATATAGTCTCATGAGAGTTGCAATACCACAAAAAAATGATATTTTCCCCCCTATTTTATAAAGATATTTTACTGTCCTAACATAGAACAAATATATCTGGTTGGTTTTTATTTAATTATTTATCTTTTTATTTTAAATTTACTAATTATTTTTTCAAGTAGACTGGGAGGATTTATATGCTTATGCTTTATCTTAGTCCAGATTTTTATCTGATGCACTCTGCAAATATTTATTGTCTTTATCTCAAAACAAACTGATGTGGATGCCATATTGTGTTAAACACTAAATGGAAATTTGATGCAATTTCTGCAAATGAGTGTAGGTCTGCTACATTTATTGGGGGATACTTGGCGTTTCTTGCAGTCCTAGTAAAGCATAAAGAAATAAGGTAAGAATAAACAGCTTTAACTGCAGACTCCCTCCCAGAGGTGCTTTTATTACAAAAAGAATAGAAATTGGTCTTATGTAATACAGTAAAAAACAGCAGCAGCAACAACAAAATGCATCAAGAGAAAAGGTAATTTTATGAAAGATGCAATCAACACTGTATAATAATAATAATGAAACATTGTATCTGAGTAAGATAGCCCTTTTGTGACACTTGGGACAACATCCCACTGCTGTGGCTGCCCAAGACAAGTTCAACTAGAGAAAATACCAGCTGGTTTGGAAAGAGTTTTCTCAACCTTGCTGTAATAAAAAACATAGTGATTTTTAGGTTGATTTGCATAAAGTTTTAGGCAGTTCATCAAAGGATAAGAGTAGAGCTGTTAAAAATAGTACTTTGATATTTACATATACTCTTATATTTTTATTTAGGAATACTTATTGGAATTTTAAAATATTAATTAGATAATCATATGGAATAATAAAGCTAATTCTTTTTTTTAAATAATTTTTTTTCAGGTTCCCAGTGTGATGTCATTCAGAAAAAAATGTGGAAGATTCAGTTCAGACTGGAAGTCAGGAGAATTATGGAGAGGAGCTGTGAAACACGTTACATTTATCATAAAACAGAGCCATAATTAATGTTTGAGGAAAGAAAGTATTTGTTACAGGATGAAATGAGCAGTCATACAATACAGACTTAGGAACTTTTGGATCACGTATTCTTTCAAATACTCTTGAGAGCTGTGTATATCTGAATTTCTTGCTACTCAGTCATCTGATATGCAGATGTGATTAGAAGCTTACATTAAACTAAACTAAGAATTTAGATTTCAAGATGTCTGCTCTCACAGAAGCACACTGGTAAGTTGTACTGAAGAGAGTGTCTATGATAAAATCACTTCTGGCAAAGTCACATGAAAATATTTTTTAATATGCCATTAAAAACTCCTCTGTCCACTTAAACCAAGAGCTTGTTCACTTGAGCTCTCAGCTCAATAAAGATGTTTCACCACACAGACTTACCTATCCTGGGTATTTGATGAGGAGGGCTGATGGGGCTCAGCAGAGGTTACTGTATTCAGTGATTTGCATGCCACAAGCTCTCATCTCAACATGGAAATCAAGACCATTTTTTACTGTCATTCTTTCCACTTTGTGCTCTAACCCTCTGAAAGCATCTTCCCCCAGTGAAACTCATACCAGCCACTCACATTGTAATTATCCAAGCAGCCAAAAGCCCAGTGATTTATTTGCTTTATTCTAGCTGGAATAAAATGTAAATCTGGATAATAGCTGTCATTTTCAGGTTCAGAGCTGGGAATGTGAGATAGAGATTGATTTTTAACTGTCCATTTCCTGAGCTCAGAACATTATGCAGTGTTTCATTTTGGCTTGTGCTGAACGTCTGTCACTGCAGACACAACAACATCTGACCGGTTCAGGGTGCCTTAGCCCTTTTCAATTGCTTTGTTCTGGCACCTCCCAAAAATTCTCCATCAAAATAATTTTTACTTTTGGACTAAAAATTCTCCTGAATAGACAATATTTAATAGATTGTGTTTTTTTTTCTTTTTTCTTTTTTTTTTCTCCACCTCTCCCTCCCTCTCAACCATGGCATTGGAAATTTGCAAGGTCAACTTGTCGATTATAGCATTGGTCCATGAAGTTATTATCCAAGAGAAGTAGAAAGCTGAGGAATATTAACACAGCTGTTGATGTCTTGTCTTCATATCAATATTTATTTTATGGTTTTGCTGGTTTATACATGGTAATCTGCTTGGTACATGGTGAAAACACTTTTTCAGTTTCACTACATTTAAAACAGACTTCATAATGCCACACTGGTTTATTCTGTATTTGAGCTGCCCTTATTGAATATCGAGGATTATAGGCTGGTATGGTTTCTCTGCAGTAGTGTATTATTCAAATTGGATTTTACATAAATTGTATGTAACATTAATAAAGAAGCTGTTAATGCTTATATGTTATATTAATATCACTGTCCTTCCTACATAAGATGTGTTTGTTAATGTACTTTTCCTTATTTTGTTCCTCTGAACAAAATTTGCCAGTAAGTAGTAGCAAGGGCTCTTCATTAAGACAGATCTATGAGCAGTAAAGCAAATATTTTTACAATGCCATCAATAATATACACTGAGCATATACAGTGCAATAATATACAGTGAGTGTTATTCTCATAATTTTTTATGAAACTGAAAGAAGTTACAAAAATAGACTTCAGCTGAAAAATATGCATTTGTGTGAGTCATTAATGCAAAAAGTAGATTTTGAAAAATGAGTTTCAGTGAACAAAAACATAAAAATCATTTTACAGAAAATAAAAAAAAATCTTTTCTTTCCTAAGTATTTCAAATTAAATTTAATCTTTGTATAATAATGTGATATTTAGGCATGTTTCATATATGATGTATATTACATATTTAGTAGAATTTATTCTGTAATTGACAAGATTAATTTTTCATAATTAAAACATTCTAGTCTCCACTGAGGTATGCGCACACACATGATCAGTCAAAATCTATTAAATCCTTCTTCCTTTAAGCATAGCCATCCTATTTCTACTGATCTCCATTTTGCATTATGCAGTGAACATAACTGTTCTTGACAAGATGTGCAGTCAGTAGTATTCTAGCTGTTACCAGCTCTTTGATAAAATGTACATGTTTAAAATACAAATGATACTTCTTCAGGCTTGCAAAACAGAAATACTTTTTAGATAGAAGAACATAAGTTCTCTTTATAAAAGAAGAATTCATTTAATTTATCTTCCAAATAGTTACTTTTTCTTTTTAAATTCATTAAAGTCCATCTGTGTTCTGGTTTTAACTATGGTCCGGCAACAAACTGTTCTAATGCAGTAACTCTATTAATTTTTCAATTCTCCATTTAGTACTAAAAACAACTGAATTTCTAGTTAGTAAGGAATTGATATTGTTTTAATTTGAAACACTGATTATATAGAACGATGATTTGGACATTAGTAGATGTTATCAGACCTTCTTTGCCATTTCACTGTGTGGGACTAGATAAGTCCCAGTGACAGTGACTGTTGTTCATTCACACATTGAGTTTCTCCTAGATGTATCTGTACCAGGTAAGTTTTTGTTTTGAGTGAAGTGATACTGGACCTATCAGTACTTGTTTTTACAGTAGGTCATCAATTCACTAGCACTAAGGATTTTCTGCTGGCTGACATTGCATGTTATTCCATGTTTACCACCTGCATAATATTTGAGAGAAAGTGTCTTTCCCCACCGAATATGTTTTGTTTGTGTTTTTTGTTTGTAGAAGCCCATTCTGTGCAATGGTATTAGAAAAATAATATAATGTTAGGTGAGGGGGAGCAGATCGTTAAGCCCTTTGCAACAAAATAATTAATATTTTATATTCAATTATTTCAGTTTGGAGCACTGACTCCACTCCTCTGAATCAATTTCACCTTTACAGATTGATAACAAGTTTATATAACTTTTCATAAAAGTCATATTTGATATTATTGAAAGGAAGATTTTTAATATCGCTCGAGAAGCTGAGAATGCCCTGTATGATTTTTGTGGTGAAACTGAGGAACCTCTATTTGTAACTGGATGGACCATAGGATGTAAATAGATTTTGGAAGCTGGCATCATCAGGATTTCTCCACAGCTCCAAACTGATTGTGTCTGTGGGCTGGTATGTTTTTATACCTGAGCAGATTCATACCTTTATATTTTGTTCCCTTGGTCTCTTCCTTTTTTTTTTTCTTTTTTTGCATCTTGAGAATTTAATTTGCAGATGTGAATAAACAGATGAGATAGAAAGACTATTCTAAATATAATTTTTGTGAGGATTTGCAGATTTTCAGCCCTTTCTATTTATTTGTTAGGTGTGTTATTTGATCTCAATCACACTTAATCTCGAGTATAATCTGGCATGGTTTTGAAGTGCTTCCTCATCATAGACACAGAGACATATGCATTCATCTTTCCTAAGAAAATTATCTTGAACAAATTGGAACAATCTGTTTTGAGCCCTCTATCTGATTTTCGTGGTTGATTTTTCCCTTTGGTTAATAAAGCAAGATAGAAAGTTGTGCTGCCCAGAGTTTCACTCATTATCTTTAAATATTTCTTTTGATATTCTTATCTTTTATTTCTCCCAAAAATGTAAATTTAGGTTAATGAGGTAATTTCAATTTACCGCATTGTTTAAGTCAGTAGAGATATGGGTATCTAAACGGAGTTCTGCATGACAGAAAAAAAAATTGCACCAGAAATATCATTAAAAGAATGCATTAATTTGGTTTTAGGATTTTCAGGTATACCCATGAGTTTACTAAGACCCCAAGTGATACAGATACACAAGAATATAACTATCTCCCTTTCTTTTCCTTCCTCCAACTCTTCCCAGTCTTTCCTTTCTTTCATTTATTAATTCTAGTTTTTATTGCTACAGCTTTATCTTAGGTTTTCCTAAAGTTTCAGAGGAAAGAGAACAACACAGGAAAATGTTTTTTTGCTGGTTTGATATTGACATGTGGTTTTCCTGTTGTTTACTCTTCCTTTCCTTTTTACCAAATTGTGCATTCTAGGTTGTTAGAAATTTAAGAATACTATGCATTTTAATCAGTACTGGCTCTCTTTCAGGTGCCACACTTTATGGAGTGACTGAATGCAAGGTAAAATAAGCAGCTGCCCCAGGAGAATCCCACATTTTCTTTTCTTTAATTGCTTATAATAGAATTACAATGAAAGAGGAAATTCTAAAATATTATTTCTGCAAGCTGGCCTGACATTAGGTATGAAATTGTGAACATTTTGTAAGGATTAACCCAAATTTGAATCCAGCATGACAGAAGCCATAGGTCTTTAATAGTCTTTATTTATTGCCTTGTAACATTTGCATTTACATAGATTTTCAGTGCTAATAGATTTTGCTTTGCCCTAATGATTTATAGAGTCTGATTAATTAGAACAATCATAGCTCAGCAGAGCAGTTTAACAAAACTTTCAGAAGCACAATATTAGCAATTTCTGTTTGCTTCCCTGGTCAAAGTATGAATATTTTTATGATCGATAGACAGACAGACAGATAGATGACAGAAATTAAGTAAATGAGGATCACATGAACCAATTAGTATCTTTGCCATTTCAGGATTCTGTGTTCTCTGGAGGACAAAATAAGAGTAGCAATGAGCAAATCTAAATCAGAGGAGATGATATACTTCTGTGAAGCAACAGTGATCAGGTGTGGATACAAATTGCATCCCAAAACTTAATAAGGCCGCTCCAAATTGAAAACAAAAAAAAAAAAAAGGAAAACCCTCATTAAAATCAAAGGAAACAATTATTTTTAGCAGGCTTCATCATGTCTGACTAAGTATTAAAGTTTTTAAATATCACTTTAAAGGTGAAATGATATGAAAAGTTTTGTTGAAGACAATGGTAAAATTCAGAGTGAATTCTGTAAGATTAGGCTGCATGTGAAAAAAAAAAATCCTGAGTGGAAAAATAAACATAACAATCTGAAATATCCCCTTGGTGACCTGTGTGAATGATATATTTTAGCCTGGGAAGCCTACTTAAATAGAAGTGTTGGCAAAAACTAATACACCAGATTTATTTGACTGCTGCTTTCTCCAAATGGAAGCCTGACTTGCAAAATTACTTTCAGTTTGTGAAATGTTTAATGTAGCAATATTTCTTCCTATGATGATTTAGAATAAACTGAAATCTTACAAACCCATATTTACTCAATAAATTTCCTTGTGCTGAAAATTTTCCAGTCTATGGAAACCAATTTCATATATAGTGAGAAAGAAGCAAAAGTGACATCTGCTTATAACAGGAAGCTCCTCTGATTCATTTATAGATAACTGCATTCTGTCTGATCTGAAAGATCAACAAAGATTTATCAAAATTCTGTCATTATTTAGAGAATACTTTCTCTGGAAAATCTCTTGATTTCATAAAAAAATTACAATGCTATACAATTTCTCCCCACTCACTGATGGATGCCCAGCCTGTCTCCAATCACCAACCAGCACTTCCTGGCCAAGTTCCCCCAGTTTATATATTGGGCATGATGTTCTATGACATGGGATTTCCCTTTGGCCAGTTTGGGCCAGCTTTCCTGGCCATGCTTCTTCCCAGATTCTTATGCACCAACTCAGTGGCAGATAATGGAAAACTGAAAAACCCTTGACTTTGGAAAAGCCCTGCTCAGGAACAGCTAAGCCATCACTGTGTTATCAACATAATTCTTGTACTAAATTAAAAAAAAAAAACAACAAAAAAACAACAAAAAAACAAACCAAACAAATGGTACTCTACTAGCTGCCAGGAAGAAAATTAACTCTACCATACTAAAAACCAGGACACTCCTTCATAATTATTTAAAATACAAGCTTTCAATTAAAAAAAAAAAAACTAAACATTTTTTAGATTCTGTTAAGCTTTCCTCTTGTATGCTGGAATACCATTTTTTCTTTAAATCTATTATAAACCCATTATATGCTTAATTATGGTAAATTAGCATTAGCAAATTTCTTTTGTGCTTAGTTTTTTTTTTTTATATAAAAGAAACACAGTAGCATATAAAGAAAAAAGAAAAGTTCTCTATTTTTCTGAATTACTCATTTCAGAAATGTTTGTGTCATCCTATAACACTATAGGACAGTCTATATTGTATGTGGTGTGCCATTACTGAGGTCAATGGGTAGCTGATGGATTAGTCATGACTTTATAGAAAGGCCTGCAGATACTGACAAAAAACTATCTAGTTCCTCACCCTACCCTTAGGAGAACAATATACTTTACATTTTTTTGAATATAGATATATTTACTTATGATATAAATGTAATGGAAGAACAAGAAAGAAATATGTGTATATACATATCATAGCAGAAAGCCCTGCATGTTGCAGGACAAGTACAGTACTGTGTTAGAACTTCATCTCAGAAATCTTATGGACAGGTGCTTATACGCTGTAAGGGACATGTGCTACTGAGGTGCATGCACTTGTTCATTGTGTGGACAACCAGAACAGAACATTTGTTTTGTATGTTTCTGTCCTGGTTTGAAAAGACAGGTGTCTGCTAGGGAAGTCAGGAACCTGTCTCGAAATAGAAAATGTAAACCCCCTCCCTCTGAATTATTATAATTTGGAAATTATTGGGCTCTCAGGCAAAGATATGGGAGTAGGAATAACAGTTTTTTGTTAGGAAAATTAAAAATAAGAAAAAAAATGCAGTAAGACTAAACAACACTGACAGAGTCAGAATACAACCTCTCACCCTTTTGGTGAGGGTGCTGGTAGCAGCCTGATTGGATGGTGGCTGCAGCCCTCCTGCAGTGACAGGTGTGGTTCTGTTGGAGCAGGGATCCTGTAGAAGGGTGGACTTTTCCTCTGAAGGTCTGGTGGTGGTGTAGATGGTGCTGGTCTTCCTCTGAGGATCCAGTGGGAAAAAAGGCTGATCCTCTGGGAATCCTGAGGGGGAAAAAGCTGACTGTGGTATTCCGAGTCTCAGATTAGATCCAGGTAGGAATGCTTGGCTCCTCCTCCTGGACGGAACATAGAATGATGTAATTTTATCAGTCATGCAGTGACACCCAGTGGCTCATTAACAGGAGGTATCTCTCTGGAGAAAGGATGGGTCATGGAAGAGATAAAGAGAACTGCTCCACTTGTTTTAACAGATGGCCCAATTAACAGAAGATAATTGCCCCACCTGGTTCTAGCAAAGGGCAGTACAATACACACCCTTGGCCACATTTCCCATTTGCAACCTAAGACTGTTCCATATGAGCTGAGCCCACACTTTTGCGGAACTTAATCAATGAACACAGCAGTTTTCAAACGATTCTGTTGGTTTTAGAGGACATGTGCTGTAATAAGTTTCCTAAATATGAGTCTCTGAGCTCATACATTTTGTTTCCCCCCAAGAATATGTAATATATATAAATTTTTTAAACTATTTAAATTAGTTCTGATCTTCCAAGCTGAAAACTATGAGTTTATATTGTGTGCTCAGTGGATTGTCACCATGCTGTGGATGTACTCTGCTTTCATTTTCATTACTGAAAGTTATAAAATTCAGAAGTTGGGGCAATTATAAAAAAGTTTTGTATTCTTTCATTTTCTCTTTGCTTCTTGCAGAGCAAAGGCACTAACATAAAACCCCCCCTGATTATTTCTTTGGGCTATATGGGTAATTACAGAATAGATGATGGAATAGCATAAAGATTGACAGAAAATCCTTAGAAGCAATCTAAGTTTGTCTTTTTTAACTTATATGCTCATTAGTAGTCTGTCCATTTTGTATGCAGAAGTCTCTAGGATGACTCCAGGCTGTTCTCAAATCCAAAAGAGTCCTCAGTAAACTGCAAAGTAGAAATCCCTTGTTTCCTCTGCTGCACTTTTATAACTGTTATGTTACTCTTAAAAGAAAATTCTCTTCACCAGTAAAGCAGTCTAATTATTTAAACAATAGTCTTTTTAATTTCTCCTTAACGTTAATATCTGTTATTTATAGCTATTGCTTATAGAGAAAGTATATATGTTTGTACTTTAGCTAGGTAACATCTTATCCATGTATTTGCTGATTACTTTGTATGTAAAAATAATTCTTAAAAAACACCATTTCCCCAGCTTTTTTTTCCCTCATGTTCCAATGATACCTTGTATGCTTGATAGTACACTATTTTCAGTGAGGATAGGAACAGTGCTCTGGCTCTTGTGGCATAGGACTTAATGATATTTTCCTCTTAAACTCATAGTTTTAACATGAGGCTTCTGAGGACTTCAATGCTACAAGAACTGGAAAAGTAAAATTATGCTTTTCACCAGATTTTCATATTATAATGGTAAGTTTTGTATCACCACAGCACCTAGGGATCAAGGTCTCAGTTTACATACCATTATATAAAAATATATATAATGTATATATATATTACAATAGGGATCCTTTGGAAAATGGGCCCCTATTATAAGTGATTTGCAGAAAAACATATGACTGGAAATTATTTAAGCACAGAAGCTCTGAAACAGTGTTAGGCATTATGTAAGTTTTACATAAAAGGGAAGGGAAAGAATTTATACAGAGAAAAAACAACTAGTGTGGAAAAAAAATAATCTGTGGGATGGTGTTCTGACATTCCCAGTGAGAGGGGCAGCACAAGGTGGCAAAGGTAAATGAGTACAGGGTGACAGAAAGTACCATATCAGAGGACAATTCCAGATGCTGAAGGTGAAAGAGATGTTAGGTAGCTTGGGGATAATCCATTATATGTTTGAAGAGAAATGGTGTTCTTGACTCCATGGAGAAGTGTGAGCCAGCAGAGTGTCAAGAAGAGTGACACTGTCAAAGTGACAAGGTGGAGGAAATCACTGCAACCGCACTTGAAGTGGACAAAAGTTGTGTTAGACAGCAGTTTTCACAAAAAGGAAAGAAAAAGATGGTTCTGAAACTGACAAGTTGTCAAGAGCCGGGATGAGAATTTTAGGTATGGGGTCTGACAGCAAAGGCTGGTCCTTGATAAATGAGCACACACAGAAGTGAGGACCTCAAGAGCTTTGACCAGAGTCAAAGTTACATGCAAGAAATAGTGCAACATAACAAGACAAATTATGTGATCAAAAAATATGGCATTTGGGAGAAGGGAAACCAGAGAAAATGGTTAAAATTTGATCGCTTTCTGTATTTCGTGGTGAACATTAGTAGCCACAAAAAAGACTTCTATAGTACAATGAAATATGATGGAACATAAAATATTTGTCAGTTGTAATGTAAGCATAAAGAGACCTATTTATATATTTTTATGAAATTATTATGCAAATAAATGGTTAAAATATAGATGTACAAATAAACCTGCAAATAAATGCATGCATGTATAAAATTTAATTGAGGAAAAGATTTTTAAGATACCCTGCAGCAGGCACTTGGTGGTTTGTTTTCACCACCTCTTTTCAGTATTCAGTTACTAAAGGAACCACTTGACTCTTTGGTTTCTCCCCATATTTCATTATGTTCCTCAAAAGCCTCCGTGTTTCTGTTAGACCCACCCCCTTTCTCACTCCATGTCTGAGCCCCTGAGCAATTGCAGGTTAGGAACTTAGTTCTACCTCCTGTTAAGATAACCATCAAGTTCAACTTGGTGTCCTGGACATTCTGTCCTTGAGGAGAGAGACAAGGAATGTTGAAAAACAATAGAATCACACATTTGGTGGAAAGTATTTTTTGAACCATTTGTATGTCTAAGAACATGTACCTGAAAATATGTCTATATTATCTTCACTAACAGTTTTTGGGATACCTCTGTGAAATACACTTATATTCTGTAATCTTGCCAGAGCTTTCCATATTCTCCAGACAGTCCATGTCTCCTTGCAAGTACCATGGATTTCTAAAGGTTTGTAACACTGTAAACCCCATCTTTCTAATTTGATGAATCAACTACATCACATCAGCCCAGAATTTGTTACAATGCAATATAAGAGCCCATTTTAAAGCAATAACTCTGGCTGATCTTTCACACTTTGCTAATAATATTAATCCTGGCATTTGGGAAGCAAAACCTTTTGGTTAACCATCAAACAAAAAAATTGTTAATAAGCTGATAACTGCTAATCATGTACAAATATTCTAACTGTGAAGTGAATGACTCAATTTAAAAACTACTGTGTCACAATATAAACATAATTTTCATAGTTTAATCATCTCTGATTATAACAAATAGCAACTACAGTCTAGGGACAAGGAAGAATGGATGGACATGATGTGGTGTGTCTTGGTATGTTTTTGAAATGTATTCTCTTTCCTCACTCCTTACTCACAGCACAATTCTTCATTTATATACTTTAGATGGACCAGCAAATTGAAACCAAATTATCCTTAACTTTTATTAACTTTCATCAATTTTATCAATAAAAAAAAAAACAGTTTTTTTCAATTAACATATTGGGAAATGTTGGGACACATTAATTTTAATGTCTGGAAAAAAAAGTATTTTTTTTTAAAGTCAACCTACTGAAGCTACTCTAATTCCTACTCTAATTCCTATATTGTGTAGGGTTTTTGCAGATTTTCCACTGTCATCTCCAGGAGCGTATCAGTGCATTGTGCGGGTCATATATAAGCTTCCCTTATTTTTATTTGTGTCATAATAAATCTCATTTAAAGTAGGCTCATATTTACAGTAAAAAATCCCTCTGAAAATGTATGTCCAAACCAAGAAAAACAGAGTTTGCATAACGAATACATTGAAGCAAATTTATAAAAGTCAAAAATGACATCTTAATCCCTCACAAAAAATTATTTTTTCTCTTCAATACTGTAATCTGGCCTTTCCATATAAAGCAGCTCTCTACCTCTGGTCTTACCCTTCCTGGAGGCAGCTGGCTGCCTTGACATGTCTTTATAACAGATGATTACAATCAGAGTCCCCTGTAATTCAGTATCTGTTTTCAAAGAATAAAGTTTAATCTAATAACATTTTATTAAATTCTCAGTTCCTGTAGGACTGCTTTGGAAGGATATTCAAGGTAAATCATTTTATTTGGGAGCTCAGCTGCTGGTTACTCTTATCTTTTCAAATGAAAATTTATTTCAATGTAACAGTCGATTCACTATTTGTTAAATTGCGATATTTTCTGAGTGGGACATTTTGTGTGCGCATATTAAATTTTCAGCAGAGACTACATGTACTGAAACAAATTGCTTTTTTTCTTTATTAATCAAAGTATTAACTCTTTTCTGCTTGAATATTAACTTTTAGAGGGGAAAATATTTTGACATGCTAAAGTAGTTTAGTATCTCAGTGAACTGAAAAGGACAATTTCATATCAAGACCTTTAAAAACCCTCCTTTTAAAGAAAAAAAAAAAACTAAGTTTGCTAATGTTCTTTATTAGATACACCAACTGCCCTTAAATAACAAGGTAAAATTCCATGGTTCCCAAGGGTCTCTAGGAGTGAGGATCTGCACTCACAGGAAGAATTCATGCTTGTATCAAGAAATTTATAAAATACAGTTTATAATCAGACTAGATAGATCAGCAGAGAATGAGAGAATTAAATCATTATCATAAGAAAACATTTTCCACAAATTAAATGTTAGCAGCTTGATGAAATCCCAAGGGTAATAAAACAGCTGATTTCAGATCTTTCAGGAAATTTGAGAATTCTGAGAACTGCTTTTCATTTCTTTATTGAAGTATTCATATTTCCCTTCCCTTCCCTTCCCTTCCCTTCCCTTCCCTTCCCTTCCCTTCCCTTCCCTTCCCTTCCCTTCCCTTCCCTTCCCTTCCCTTCCCTTCCCTTCCCTTCCCTTCCCTTCCCTTCCCTTCCCTTCCCTTCCCCTTCTATTTAAATACATTTATGACTTTTAGTCATGAAGTATGTCAACTGATTGACTACTTACTGAATAATTCTTGCAAACAAGTTTCCCTTTAGACTCTAAAATAAAAATGTTGATAAAAATATTATAGAAAATAAAACCAGATTGACCAGATTGCTTAAATCTACTTTTGTATCATATTTTTTTCTGAGTTTCACGATTTGAAATATGTGAAGAACAATTTTTTCATACTTTATATGGGATATAAAGGGACTAACATTTTAAAACCAAGTCTCTGTGACAGATCCATCTTTAGCTTTTCAGGAAAGAAGTTCATGCTTTTAGAGCTAAATTCTGTAACTTCACCAAGACTGATAGATTGCATTTGCTACTTCATCACCGTAGCAGACATTAATACAGCCAGTGCTTGTTGTGCAGACACAGCTGCAGGGACCACAGAGTGGATTGCGAAACTCTGCAGGACTGTGAGCACCTTCTAGGTCAGTTAAATCTCTGCACTTAGGCATGTGCTGACATGGCACTACTCAAGATTTTGTCTTTTTGTACACCAGCATAAGGGACTAAATTTCAGTATGGCCTTCATTGTCTTTCAGGACATTCACCTTACAGCTACTGGATTGACTAGAATATATATTATCTCCTTTATTTAGGAAAA
Source organism: Melospiza georgiana (assembly GCF_028018845.1). Classification (NCBI taxonomy): domain Eukaryota; kingdom Metazoa; phylum Chordata; class Aves; order Passeriformes; family Passerellidae; genus Melospiza; species Melospiza georgiana. The sequence goes on from NC_080431.1 coordinate 97,463,874, forward strand.
AGAAATTAAATACTTCCTTAAAAACCATAATAATTTGTGGTGTTCAGTTGTCTGAGCCAGTGGAAAAAAAAATCACAAAAGTGCTATATGTAACAGCACCTTGGGAAGACTGAGACTTTTGTTGTGAGATATGATTTATCTTTAATTATCATGCTCTGCTGAACTGTCTACTTCGGGATTGGTTGTCTGATGCTGGGTCTCATTGTGATAAATCCAGGAATGAAATACATCCGGTAAACAGAAAATGAAGGAACTTTTTTAATAAAGACCTTCGTCCTCTTTCAGATTTTGTATTTTTCTTCACTTAATGCTTTTGTGCCTTATGTATATTTTTGATTATTTGCAATATTATCCCTGTTATAACGGAGAAGGGAAGGCACACTATTTTAATTGATTTTTTTTTTCAAATAGAATTATTAAATTATAATAATTTTAGTGGACTTTTTAGTTTGTTGGGGTATTTGTTTTGTTTATCTGGATAAGGGTGCCATTGTCCTAGATTAAATGTTGAATTTTTACTCCCTTCTCAAGCCAAAAATACTGACTGCTTCTGACATGCTGTACAACAGTTTGTACTAATTCTTAACAGTATATGCTCTATGTGCTAATAAAAAATGTTTTCTGACATTTGTCAAACTGAATATGAATTACAGCTCCAACCTGCAGACACAGAGCACATCCTGTTTCAGTAGTGATGAGCACTGGCTGAAGGTATGATTTTTTTCCGAGAAGACAATAAAAAGCCTGGTGATGTCATTTACAGAAGGGTAGAAATCTCCAGAAATTTATTAACTGGGCATTAACCACTGAAAGCCTTAAAGTAAAAAAGCTACATTATGAAGAAAGCGAAAAAAATATATTGTTCTGCCATGACTATGTGGGGAAAATACATCAGCAGGTGAGTGCCATATTATTAAATAAATAGCATGAGTGTTTTGAATAATACCCAGAGAAGACAATGCTCTTTAAAAATTAACTTTCTGTATTCTTATGAATTTGAATAAATTGAGAAATATATATAACCTCCTACTTAAAATTTTGAAAAAATCTCCTAAGAACCCCCTCTCCTAGTTTCAATTATATAGCCTAGCATTCCAAATATGACCACACGTAAGTAGATTAGTCCATTTACACAAAACCCACAGCTGCCCAGCCATTTTCATAGCTGTCAGTGTTGCAATCATTTTTGATTGTGTTTTCTTAGTCAACAAATGTAGGCAGAGATTCAGTTACAGAGCTCGTCATGAGCAGCAGTGGCGTTGAATTCTACTGTAGGCCAGAGTTAATACCCTGCCGCTGGAGCAGGGAGACAGCAGAGCAGCAGGGCCTGGGATCTGAGTTGTAATTGCCTCCTGAGGCTGAGCATGACATGGCTCTGCTCATCAGATCATTGGAAGGAACAGGAAAACAGGAAAATTGCCTTCTTTAAGAGGATTGGTCCTAAGCCCTATATAAATGGGGAGCAGTTGTAAATGAAACAACTTGACAGTTTAATACTTTTCTGGGAATACTTTTTAGCCTTATAGACAGTGAAACAATAGTAATGGAGATTTACTACTTATCAGCTATCAAAACATTTCCTCACAAAAACCTTTTTGATTTCCATTTATCGATAAGTAAGTAAAAATTTTATGAGGAATAGAATATAATTTTATTACATTCCTCCTCTACTGCATCTTTGGTGCTCTTGCCTTTCGTAAACTTTATTTCATGTAGTTCATTTGCCGCTTATAATTTTCTTTCCAAAAGAATAACTTATTTGCAAGTCTGTTGCAATTTAATTTTTACTTTCATTTACGTGTATGTATCTCACATATTTCTATATAAGATATTTTGTTTGGTTTTGTACTCTTTATTGGGCTGGTTTACTCTTTGTTTGGTGTTTGTTTTTAAGACTGACATTTCTAGCAGGCTGAACAACTGTGTGGCTTTATGTCATGAGAAAGAGATAAGCATAATACCTTAAGACAAGTTTATACTATGTTTTTTATTTTATTAAATGGGGTATAATATTATATTAAATGGCTGAAGCATTTAATGCAACCATGAAGCTTGCATTTCTACATTTTGCATTGTTAACCCCGCCCTTTCCACAAGTGTCCCCATCCTTTTCTGTTTTCAAGATTCCCTGAAAACTCCAGCCCATTTCCACAAAGAAGATTTGCATGCTTAGTTCCTCCTTTAGTTTCTTCTCTATGACGAGTTCTGGTTAGGAGCGTTTCATACCTAGCTTAACTTGGCCCTGCACAATCCTTGTATTTCTCTCTCATCAGGCATTTTGTGTATCCTTTATTTTTCTCTGAATCAGATTCACTAAATTGTTTATAGGGAGGAATTTTCAAGCATTTCCAGTAGTTGGAACTACTACAGGGTCAGCAGTTCTGGTTTTACATGCAAGTTTGAGTAGACTTCTTCCTGTAGTTGCTGGTTAATCTTCCTCTTTGCCATATTTTTCCATCCTCTCCCTGCATATGGAAAGGGCCCCATGTTGGATGGGTCTTTGAACAACCTGGTGTAGTGGAAGGTGCTCCTGCCCATGGCAATGGAGTTGGCCATAGATGATTTTTAAGGCCTCTTCTGTCCTAGGTGACCCAAAAATCATGTATTGCATATTCTTTCTACATTGATCCCTGCAGTCTGTTTCTCTGTCTCTTTAGGTCTCGGCAACCTGAGCAGCAGAACCTGTGAGTTGCACTCCAGTTCCAGGAAAGGAGAGTGTACTGGGTCCTTTTAAAAATAGAGAATAGGTATAGTCTCCAGGCTTCTGGGGAGTTGCCTTGGCAAGGTCTCTGAGTCTCAGCGTGAGAAGCTTCATTTCACAAACCAAACCTGCCTCTGAGAGATTTCTCGACACCTTTGCCTCCTGGGTATTTGCTTTTTGTTCTGCTGCTTGGCAACTGCTGTGAGGTGGCACAAGGCAAAAGCTTTTTTGTTCTTCCTGGACTCTGGAGAATTATGCAACACCTTCACTGCAGCTGCTTCTGTTTGCTAAGGAGAGGTAATTCCCTCTCTCCACAAGTTTTTTCAGCCACTGCCCCCACTCCCAGCTGCACTGTGCCGAGAAAGGGTAGGATCCTGTAACTGTTGGGAAGCTTCTACCAGCATTCTCTGGGCAACATCAAAGTCTTTTGGACAAAAATATTTTCCAGGTTTTGTCCTGGGTTGTTTGTGTTTGTGTAGGGGGCAAGGGTTAAGTTTTCTGCAATTGCAGATGCTCAGTTGCTGTTTAGTTTTCCTTTGTCCTCTCTCTCAGCAGTGGGGTCCAGAGTAGGGGGCTCTTCTGCCATTTTGTCTTTGTCCTCTGGGCCTCATAGGCTGCTACTTTCTCTGCCATCTTATTTTCTTTTTTCCAGGTATCCCATCACCTTTGTGTCTACCTGGTTTTGCTGTTATCTTGATTGTTGTTGTTTTCTTTTTATTAAACTGTTATTTTTCACTTATATCTTCTCATACCTGTCTCACTTTACTGGAAAAAGGAGAATGGTTAAAACTAAAGGGAGGTAACTAAAAGGGTTTCTGCCCTGTAAACTGCCTTAAACTAAGACACCTTCCAACCCAAACCATTCCATGACTCTGCAGCAACAAGCAAAGGAAAACAAAGAATTAATTCACGGTTCCATGGGCAGGCAGATGTTCAACCAACTCCAGGAGACCAGGGCCCCAGCATGTGTTATGGTTACTAGGGAAGACAAAAAACATCACTCCAAGTGTTCCCCCCTTCCTCCTTCTTCTCCTTAATCAGCACAATGTCATACTGTCTGGAATATCCCTTTGGACAGTTGAGGTGACCTGTCCTGTCTGTGTCTCCTCCCAGCTTTCCATGCAACCCCAATTTCCTGACTAGTATGGCAGTACAAAAACAGAAAAAGTCTTGGCTATGTGTAAGCCCTGCTCAGCAATAATAAAAAACATCTTTATATTATCAACCCTGTGCTTAGCACAAATCCAAAATACAGCTCCATATCAGCCACTGTGAAGAAAATTGGCTATACCCAGCCAAAACCATCACAAAAAGAAGTTTTATCTCCTCCTAAGACACATGGGATAAATCAGGCTTCACAGATGTATTTCCTTTAAGCAGAGAGGTGTCTAGGCCTAGACTAAACACACAAACCAAGAGGAATAGATCATGACTATTGAATCTGTATTGCATTACAGACAAATGTACATAATTTTCAGGGTTTTTTTCTGGTATAATATCCTCTTAAAAAAATTAAAATGTAGGCTGTTTCTACGAGTAAAATCAAATTCAGTTGTATCTGTTTGCCTTCTTTTATTTTCAATAACAAAATTTACCTGATTTTGTTTGCATATTACATATTACCTATTAGATTGCTATCTTTATGTTTTATAGAAAAAAAAAAGCTGTCAATTGTTCTGAATATCACCATTCATATGAATGGGTGAGCTGATGAAATGATGAAATGTAGATGTGCACATCTAAATTGATTACCCTGAACCACAGTGTCATAGGTGAAAAGGTCTATGTGTTGTCAATGAAAACAGGCAGCACATAATGAGAGGAGGGCAGGGGATGTTTTGTATCTTGACTTTGACACGACTTTTGATGCTGGCTGACAAAACATGCTCAAAGGGAAAATGGTGAACCACAGAGAGTGGGACTAGAAACTGGCTGAGCTGCTGGTCTCAAAGGATTGCAGCAGCACAAAATCTAGTGGGAGTCTAGAAGAGGTTGACCCTTTAGCCAATACTGTTTAACATCCTCGTTAGTCACCTGGATGATGGGCCCAAACACATCCTTCACAAGTTTGTGGGTGATGGGAGAAACAACCCCATGCTCCCATGCTGACTCTTTGGGGCCTGACTTTGTGGAAAGGAGCTCTGCAAAGTCAGCCCGGGATCCTAGTGGATGCCAAAGTGAACATGTGTCCGTGAGGCAAAAAGTCTGACTCAGCGATGCCCTCAGTGACAGGAAAAGAGGTAATGGGCACAACTGAAACACAGGAAATTCTATTTAAACAAAAGAAAAAAATCTTTATTGCTGTTGACAGTGGTCAAATTGGGCCAAGTTTTTTTGTGGAATCTACATCCCTAGAGGTAGTTAAAATCCAAGTGGGCATGATCTTGAACAACCAGTAGCTGACACTGGTCTGAGCAGGCTGGTTGAACTGATGATCTCTGGAGCTGCCTTCCAGGAAAGCCACTCCATGATTCTGTGGGAGAGCAACAAATAAGGCACAACAGGATCAGAATTTTATTAATACAGCGCCTTTTATTGTAAAATGCAGAAAACAATTTTTTCTGCCTGCGTGAATTTTGGTTGCCATAAAGTAGAGAATATCATTCCTTTAACTGAACATCATACAAAGGTTTGAAAACGTAAAGAAAAGAAATAATTTTCTTCTTTGCACAGTTTTTTAATATGGCTTTTAACTCAGACAAAACTCTGAAAGTTCACTGTCTGTTTTGTCTGACAAAACCTCTCCGCTGGGGTATACTGTAAATGTTCTGATTCATCAAGTGCAGTTCCCTCTCCTGGCCTTTCCTATGACACATTTTAACAGCCGCTTTCCATTTCCTAGTGCTTCAATCTTGCACACTTTTAATTTTTGTAAAAGAATCTCACTTCTACCACAAGGGGATCTGCATTAACTCTGCTGACTTTGATGATAATTTGACACACTTCAAATATTCTGTCTCAGCAATATATATTTGTGCTCTTTCTACCATGCCCATGGAAAGAGATAGTTAATTTAAAAAAACGGAAAGAAGAAAAAATGAATTGGAAGAAGTCCTAATAATCCCTCACAAAATCATAGAATCATAGAATGTTAAGAGATTTTGAAGGGACCTTAAAGTTCATCTAGTCCAAACCCCCACTGCCATGGGCAGGAACAACCTACCACTAGACCAGGTTACTCAAGGCCTTATCCAGCCTGCCCTTGAACGCTGCCAAGGCTGGGGAGCCCTCAACCTCCCTGGGCAACCTTTCCATTTCTTCACCACCCTCACACCTAATAGAGAACCTGAATTCCCTCACTATTAATTTGGATCATTATTCTTTGATTACCACTACAGTTCCTGACTAAGGGCCCTTCTCTGGATTCTCTGTAGGCCCCCCTCAGATACTGGAAGATGCTGTGAGATTTCCATGCAGGTTCCTCCAGGCTGAACAGCCACAACTTTCTCAGCCTAAAATGTCAGCGTTTATTCAACTCTCTAGCTTGTTTCAGAGAAAACTTCAACCCTACTGCTATTTCAGAATTAGCCCTCTGACTTTCAGTGTTTATTTATTTATTTTTAAAAATGTTTCCTTTAATATTTTTGGTAATTTTAGTAAAAAAACCCAATTATTGTATGTTCTTATAATTTTAAATATGCTACTCTCTCACTCAGTATTTTTAAGAACTGTCATATGTCAGGTAATTTATCTTTTATATTGAAACAATTAAGTTTCAATAAAGTTGACTCTTCTATAATTTTGCAAAGTAATAAAGAGTAATTTTACAAATCAAGAGTATCACATTTTCCTTGTTCTATTTTCTATAGTTCTATTTTCTATAGTTGAAACCACTAAACTTTTTTCTGGTTTAAATCTTATTCAGTGTGATGTGTGTCTCTACCAAAATACTGTAGCTGCAGAGAGAAACTTTTCTGATAAATAAGGAAGTTTCCGTAGTTCCAGAGACCTGATTGACAATATGGTAATTTTACTGGGCATAAGCCTTCAATCTGTTCTTGCTACAAGCTCTGCTTTTAATGATTTTGCTGAACTCTCATGTAATTAATCACTGACATTTCTTTAAGATAATATTCAGAAGGCTGCAGAAGACACCTCCAGTAAAGTAAGTCTTATATAAAAAAGGGGGTTTTTTTGTTTAATACTGGGTTATAATTAAATTTTTTCCGCTTTTTACATTTAACATTTTGTCCATCCAAAAGCAGGTGTCTTATTCGATCTACAAAAGAGGTAGATTAAATAATTGTCATTGTAGCCTTGCTCAACCTTGTCCTAAACATGAAGTGTAAATCAATCAGGAGGCTTTCCCATAGAAAACTTTATTTAAACTATAATGTAATTTTCATGAGAACAATTTAATATACCATTTAATCTATCCTTGCATGTATTTGGAGCAATCCGTCTCTTTCCAAAGTTATTTATTTTAGTATGTGTACTTAGTCACTTAACTCATTCACATTATTGGCGAACAGTTTATTCTTTTAAATGATATGATGATGAAAAAGAGAAAATAAATACAGGAGACAATCTTAATGAAGTAGTCCAGTACAAAGAAATGCCATCAATACTAGGTATACCTTCAGACTGAGAGTTCTGTGAATATTCATGAACATTAGCAACAAAGACTGAAGCTGAAGTACCAAACCATGTTAACATCACATTCAGGGTTTGGTGCAACATCAGCAGCAGTAAATGAGATTAAGATTCGTGAGCGCTGAGATGTGCCTGAGTACATCTGTTGATTTAACAGACCTGCTCTTAGCCAGATTAATGACATCAGCTGGTTTAAAAGAAGGTCTTACTTTCTTCCTTCCTTTTGTTTTTTTGTGGTGTGCATCTGAGGCAGATGCTCAGGAGTCCCGCCTTCCTTTTCCTCTTCGTATACATAGGTAACATTGTAGTTCACTGCTTGCTTCTACATAAATGAAAGACCTTACAAACAAAGAACAAAACACAGGAGGTGAAAAGAAACACAATGGCCTTGCTTAATCCCATGTGAATTAGCCACGAGACTAAATTAGAAATGTGTTTGTCAAAGTTCAATTTGTAGCATTGGCAAGAGCTAAATGGCTTAAACGAACAACTCAGATCCTGGTGGGCTGAAAAACTCTTTAGAAATGCCTGTGTCTCATCAATGACTGTATGCCTAGAGTCTGTTAAACATTAAAAGGCTTTTTATTTTTTCTGCCTCCTCCAAATTGCCTGGAAAAAGAAATGAAAAAATATAGTCTGAACTTTGATATTAAACACTGTGAACTGTAAAGGCTAAATCCAACCAGGTAGAGACAACCCAAGATAAATCTAAACCTGCATTAGGTCTCTCTTTCTTCTTCTTCTCTCTGTAAATGAATAAACTCTCTTAAAAAAAATAGATTAATCTTAGACTTAGACACAAAAAATGGTTTGAACTGCTGGTTTTTCCCAAGACAGTAAAATTAAAGGTTTCTTTTGTCCTTTCTAGTGCAACTTTCTAGCATCAAATTGTTTAAATCTCATTTCTGGTGACAGTAGATTCATTATCCAAAATCAGTGGTAGGTGTCCTCAGGTTTCTGTCTCTTTCTACAGGACACTGATCCTAAGCTTATTATTTCATGTATAAAAATTCAGAAGACCAAGTTTTCATCTCATTTTGAAGGACTGAAGATGGTTAATTTGAAGTATTTTAATTGGCCATGCATGACCAGAGCTAGCTGATTAAAATGTTTCTTCAGGGTTTTCTTGAACATTCATATTAAATATATTTTGGTACTATTTTATTCCTGTAATTCAAAATGCTTAACTAATTTATCTAATATTAAATTTAGATGCCCAGTAGCACGCAATCTAATTGGAAAGTACATCTTGAATGCTGAGAAAAATAATTCATTTGCCTAGCTTATATGACAACACATTAATAAAAAAGGGTTTGAGAGATGAAACAGAAAAGAAATAGATGCTCTTTAAAAAGGGAGAAAGAGTTAGTTGAAGCTAGGAATAAGAATGAAAAAGGTACTGGAAGCATACTGTTTGAGGAGGGGGAAAAAGCAAGATGTAGTAAAATGGGAGGTAGTATATGACCAGAGACTTTCTTCAGACAGCTTTCACTGACTCCCTATAAATTTCATTCTAATTTTTAGCAATAGGTATTCAATATGTTCTGGGCTAAGGTTCTTCCCTTGACTTGTCAGTTAGTCTATAATTTCTTGATTTTAAATGCCTTCCAAACTGATACATGAAATGTAATGTAAATGAAAGTAAATTAAGATGAGATACTATTCACATTAATTTTTCAGCTTTTGCTTTGCCATGATAAAAGGGGGAAAAATTAAAAGGGACAAAATCAAGGACAAGTGTGAATATTGAAGAAATAGGTTAAATGTTTAACCTTGTACTGTGCAGGGATGGATACAACACATAGTACATTTTTCTAAGTCATCTTGTAAAAAATATGTGTTCCGAAGTATTAACATAGTGGTAGCTGCTCATAAATATGATCTCAAGGTCATATAAAGAAGCACAAAATATAATTTGAAAGTTTCCTTTTGTTCTAAGTGGAGGATGCTCTATCCTCTCAGTTTGGGACATGTAAGTCCACAAAGTAAGTATTTTTCATTATGGTGTTTCTGGAAGCTGGAGGACAGAACCTACTTTAAGAAACAATGTAATTAGTAATAAAAACCAAGGAACGAAAGAATACACAGACAAACAAATAAATAAAAAAAAGCAACTCCATAATAATTTCTCCTAGAAAAAGAGATGTGTAATGTATGATGGTGGTAACTTATGGATAGACTTATCAGAGCAAGTGTTGATGATTGCTTGTATTTTTTTAGACTTGCAACACAAAATAGCTGATACGTGACAGTTGTGCTGAGCTAGTCTGCCTAAGCCTATGGAAGATGCTAGTCACAAGATTCAATAAGCTGAGAGTGCAGAGGTATCCTGGAGAGATGGTTGATTTTCAAGGATCATTTCTTCCATGCTCAAGAACGGTCCAAACTAATGTGTAACAAGTCAAAGAAAAGTGGCAGAAGCACTGCATGGGTGAGCAAGGAGCTCCTGATTAAATGGAAACATAAAAAGGAGGCGTGCAGGATATGCAAGCAGGGACATGTGGCCCTAGAGGAGTGTAAAGACATTGTCTGATCGTGCAGGGAGGGGGTTAGGGAAGCCAAAGTCCATCTGGATTTAAACTTGCTGGGGGATGTGAAGGTCAACAAGGTGGGCTTCTACAGCTACAGCAGCAGCAAAAGAAAAAACAGAGAAAACAAGAGCCAGGTGCTGAAGGGGGAAGGGGACCAGCTGGAACATGACATGGAGAAAATTGAAATAATCAATGCTTTCTTTATTTCAGCCTTTTTCCTTCATAAGAAAAGCCTTCATGAATTAAGTATAAGATGTGGTGTTTGCCATATACAGTCATATACCATGTGAAGAGGAAGTCGTACGTAAAGGTAATGTGCATTTGTCAAATGCCATATTAATAGGGATATATCAGACATGCTCCAGAACCAGGCAGCTGACATTCATTCATGAAAAGTGAGATGATGTGAAAAAGACTGGAGGAACACTTGAATACCTTTCTTTAAAGACAAATGTACTGGATATTCAAATCCAGAAGATTTTAAGTTATGTATGTTACTAATAAGTCTTTTCTTTCCCTTTCATCTTTCAAATTTTCATAGAAGCAGAGAAAGATACGGAAAGATAGGTCTACATTTTTCCCCCCACAAATACAGCGTGGCACTGTGTTGTGGCTTAACACACAGTGGTAGCTAAGTACCAGACATCCATCACACGTCTTGGAATAACATAATGTGTCTTAGTTAGGACTGTCCTTGCCTACCTTCCTTCAACCTGCAGCAGAGTATAGAGAACTCTAGAGGTCTGATTGACCTGCTGACACTGCCTATTTATCTCCTTTGTCTCTATAAGCTGCTTTTAAATTTCAACTCTCATAAAATTGCCTGCAGTTACAAAGTGTGTAACCAGATTTAGCTGACTGTAATGAGATTAAAACCAATCCTAAAGCCTGACAATTTAATGCTTTAAATTTGTCTGTGTTTCGGTGATATTCTTTCCCTCATCATAAGCACATGAATGTCACAACTTCCTCCTACTAGCAAGATTCCTTTTAGACAGCTCACTGTGTGATAGGTTAACATGATAGGAAAATGCAAATCATTCAGAGCAATCCTGGCATCCAGCTGGCTATTGAAATATTACCTGGAGCAGTGTAGAAAGGCTATAGTAGGTGAACCTGTGTGCTGGATTAATATGTTAGTAGCTCCTCAAATGCTGTTGTCTGACTGACAGCAACTTTTTTAAAAATCACCTCAGTTAAATGACTCCTTCCTCCAATACTCCAGTCTTCAACATTTTCCATCCTCCTTTTGAATTGATTTGCAGTCCAAAATGATCAAGATCCTTAAAAGCTTGCTTATAACAATGTAAAGAGCATCTGAGTGTTCAGACTAGGTCAGTGCCCTCAATTGCCAAAGCTGGATGGAAACTTAAGAGCAGATGTTGGGCCATGGTCAGCGTACATAGCATGAAAATGGAATCTCTGACATTGAGAAGGAGAAACAAGCCATTGGTGATGTCACTGAACATGCTAATATACCCATAAATACACACTCTACTTCACTCTTAGAGAGGAACTAGAAGACAAAATTGTAGAACTATTCTAGCATTAATACTGCCTGGTACTGCCATTCCTTTGATGTTATATTGTTCAGTTAACTGACTGCAGCTCACAGATGTGGTCCCTACCTGACAGATCTAAAAGCTTTCTTCACAGCCATCAACTTACACTCTTATGTAATAAATTGCTGGATCATCCTGTGGTCTTGAACCCCTGCATAACCCATGCACTTCTGTGTCACCTGAAAAGCTTACTAATAGGAAAAAACAGGAAAAAACCCTGTGTTTATCAACTTCCTTTTCTTTAACATGTCAGTAACACATAAGATTCATTAAAACATGTACCAAATATGATTTTCTTTATTCTCACATTCTGACATCATCAGATGCTACAGTAACTTACAAGAACCAGCATGTTTACACTGAAAGTAATAAATTTTTCTCTTATCTTTTTGTATAGCTCTCTCCATGGTAGGTTAAGTTTCTTTGTGTATTTCTTTTTGTTTAACTGAACATTTATGAAAAAGATACAATGTGGATTAATTTCCAGATCCTAACTTACTTTTTGTTTCAGACACCTTTCTCAATATATATCGGTATATATTAAACTTGCCCCAAAAAAACCCCAAACCCCAAAAACTGTAAGTTAAAGGTTTTGAAAGTCATGTGAAATAAGCAATAAACATAGACATAAAGAAAGAAAATATATGTTGTTCACAGATTTCATGACAATTCATGTTTCCTTGGATTTGCCTGAAATTATGATTTTTTCCCCCCATTTTTGCTTTATACTTTTATATAACTATAAAATACTTAACTGTGGAAAAGTCTACTATGTTGTTTTGGATGTGCTTCTTTTTTAAAGAGATTTCTGCTCTTACTGTCAAAATTGTACATTTTTCAAAAAAATTGAACTTGCATGTTAAACAAAGGATATATAGTGAATTACTTTATTCTCTTCCTCTTACACAAAAAATATTTTGCTTACAGAAAAGGCAACTTGCATAAGCAATAAAACCCCTCTATTTGTCAGATACCCATGCTTATAAATCAAAAATAGCTTTTTCTCTACAGTTTTTCTACTATTATCTATTTTTAGTTCTTAACATAAATGTCAACAATTTAAATGGACAGGGCTATGATTCTTACAAATATTGCAAAGTTTCATAACAGTCCATTATTTTTCTAATCTAGGTTAGCAAAAAGCATTATTTATGATACCTTAGTATTTAAAGCATCACCAAATATTCATTGATCTGGCACAAGTTTATTACTATGTAAAAAGAAAATATAGTCCTATGTTTTCAAGAGCTAGGTATCTAATAGACCAAAAAAATTCAATATAAGAAGATTAGGTTCTTTTGTTCGGTTGTCTTTTTTTTCCTTCGGGATTGGGCACCACATTGTTACCACTGTCCAAATCCCATCTTATGTCTTCTCCTGGTGGGTTAGAGGTCATGGAAAGAGGCAGCACAGTATTTCTATGTCTAAAATACCAGTGTGAACAGAACTATTTTTTCATTTCTGGTGGAGTATGTTTTTAAAGAGAATTATGTTCAGCTACAGTGCCATTTCTCAGAACTGTCAACTGTCTAAATGTATGACTGAGACTTTTTGTAATAGTTTTATCTTGTGATTCCCTGTTGCAGGGATTTATTGACTAACATAAATTCTGTTATATAATTGCCCTGCTACTGAAACACATTGCATCAGTCTCTGCCTTTCTTGTTGGAGCTGTTCCACTTTAAATAAATAAATATTCACTGGGCCAGAACAAATGAGTGATTGCCTCTATACACCAGTGATTAAGACACTTGCTTGGGAAATATGAGTCAGATTGAAGCTATGGCTCCAATAGTTAATTATATGAAGTAGAACAGCTCTTACTTGTCCTTCAATTTTTACCAACTTACATGGATTGTCTTTCACATACAGGTACTTGAATCCCAGTTCTAAATCAGGCTAATAAGGAATAGCTTGATACTATGTGGCTTGTAAAATTGGGAAAATTGGGTGTGCTGAGAGAGGAGGAGGATTCAGTATTTTTCTACTGCATTAACAAAAGCACTATATGTGTCCCAGCAATTTCTAAATTATAAAGAAGCATAATGAAATTAAGTCTTTCATTGAACTGCATTTAATTGCTGTTCATAGGAACTATATATTTATTTAAAAGGTTGTAGTTAACACCACATTGGAAAAACATATTTTAACTACAAGAATGTAGTTTGAGCCCCTTATTCATTTTTGTATGAATATATGTAAAGTGGATGTAAGCCTATTACAAAAATTCTCTACCTGTAGCCTGTCAAGAAAATTGTTTACCATCACTACAAAAATGGGCACAAAAGTAACAGGGCTTTTTTCACCAATTTGTTTTTGTGGGGGAAGGGAGTGGGGGGAGGGAATATTTAGCAGGGGTATGAGTGATAAAAATAATCTGCCTTAAAGATGACTTCAGATGTGTATAAAATAATATTTACCTGAGAATTTTTTTTAGCTGAGAGAGTGGTCAATACAAGGAAAATAGGGTATCTAGTGTTCAATTTATATGACCCATTTTAGGTCTGAATACGAGGGTAAGATAAATCAAAACCTAAAAGTGGCTACTTCTTTTCATTTTTTATAAACCTGCTCTAGATGACCAATTTAGGATATGCCTAAAAGTGGCTATTTCTTTTCATTTTTATAAACCTGCTCTAGATGACCAATTTAGGGTATGCCTCTGTTGTAAATTGCAGTTAGGATGAATCAAAACCCTTTTCTCCTTGCAAGAAAACTGTACAGAAAAGTTTGTTGTTCCTTACTCCTATTTTGTTTCAGTAGTTATAGAGTTGTTGTTTTAACACGTCTAAGTGATTCCACCTGTTGCTATGCAAAGTTTTATATTCAGTGCACTGAAGTATATCATAGTTACTGCTATTTAATTACAGATACCTACATTATTTTGGGAAGTAGTATCTATAATAATGTTATCTACTATTATAATTAGTTAATAGAATAGTCAAGGGTTATTAGGAAATAACATTTCAAAGTATGTAATTTCTATGTATGTTTCTCTTTAATATGACTTATCTACATTTTATTTTAAAAATTATTAAAAATAATCAATATTGTTAAGATTTCTGTTTCATTATCCAAAGAGTAATATTTTAAATTCTAGCAGAAGAGGTCTTAACTAGTATGTAAGATAAAGATATGTTTGATAATACAGAATTAAAAGACTCGAGTTTCTGCACGGAAATATGTCTGATTTTAGAGACAGCTGCTTGTTGGATTCATAGACAATTTGTTTGTAAAATATTGCACTTTATTTGAGCCTAAGAAATCACAGCCTTTGACCTGTCATTCTTATACTTCAGAAAACCAATTTCTTAAGACATCTTGCATGCTTACTGCACCTGTTTGAATGGTTCCTTAATAATCTACAGATTATTAATTTCATTGGAGTTAATGAGATATACTGTGATATGGTCTTTTTTAGAAAGTCAGATGTTTTTATATAGGTTTTTGATTTCCAGACAGTGGTTACTGTTTGAAGAGTAAACAGAACATCTACATATCAGCAGCATAAAAACATCTTGACACACACTTGACAAAAAGAGAGTTTTCACTAAGTTCAAACAGTTGTCTACATAGTGCTTCAACATGTCAAAGGAAGTTAAATAGTTAGAAAGAAGCAATTAAAGTAGACATAGGAGTTTGATAAGAGCATTCCTGTGAGGGCAACATTTCCTAGACATCTCATAATGTACTTTCCCTAATTTTTAAGGTGTTTAGAACAGACCAATCAAGCAAAGGCTGTTTAACTGATAATAATATTATTGTGTGATTATTGTAGAGCAGAAATATTTCAAGAAAAGAAAATTATCAATTTACCCAGTAGTCCATGAAGAGGTAGCAATATTTTTCTTCATTGTGTAAAATGCTTGTTACTCTGCCCAAAACTTGGTATGACACGTGCAATTATTAGAGGCACGGAAGACACATTTGCCTGTAGTGATTTACTGTACTCAAACTGGTAGAATTTCAAATGAAATACTAACAGTGACTGGTTACTTAGGTAAACAATATATAAATCAGTGACAATTATAATTCAAACATACCCTGGAAACATCAAGAACTAGACATAAAAAAAATACTGTAATTGATTAATCAAACATCTCTCAATATACCCTAGATGATTCTGTCATTGTGTGTCTAACATATGTCAGTAAAGCCTATATTATTTTAAATATTTTGCCTTTTTCATCTATTTTATAGCTAGTTACTTTGCACAACCAGTGTTTCCTCCAGTTACTTTTTTTACCCATACTAGACTTTGTTATGAATAGATGTACTGTCCATCACTCTGTTCTAATACTGGCAAGAACTTAAAAATCTAAATTAACAAAGAGATAAATTTAACTAACATTAATATATTTTATGCTATGTTGTGATTACTTTCTAAGATTATTATTTAAATATGAGTCTTTGTGAAACTAATTTTTAAATTTGCTAATGAAAGTAAGATTACAAAAAACCCCTGTGCCACTGATACTTTAGTTTTAATGCCTTTTTATGTACCAGGTGACTTATTCTATTAACCATTCTTTAATAAAAATGGCAGCTTTAGCTCCAGTATGTTCAGAACCCACTTTTTGTCTATACATTTAAAGTCTAGGTGATATGAATTAAGACCTTGCATAATGAATCATGTCAAAGATAGGCTTGATGTTAATTCTAGTTCACGATATGGAGCAGATAGGAAATATGAACCAACCAGACAGGAAACTGCATGCAAAGTAACTCTCTGATGTCTATTTGTACAACTGCATAAATTATTTTCCAAGACTGATCACGTGTGATGCAGCTGCGTGTTAATGCAAGAGTCTCCTTTTGCCAAGGATTTTAGT
Organism: Melospiza georgiana; assembly: GCF_028018845.1. Classification (NCBI taxonomy): domain Eukaryota; kingdom Metazoa; phylum Chordata; class Aves; order Passeriformes; family Passerellidae; genus Melospiza; species Melospiza georgiana. The sequence goes on from NC_080431.1 coordinate 97,480,093, forward strand.
GAGCAATTTTCTGCATTTCAGTGTGGTATATAAATATGTCGGGTTGCTATCAGTATCTCCGACACAGCAGCACAACAGAGGGAGACCAAAGCAGAAGGAAACTTAGACACCTGATTTACTTTATTGTTGCAACCTGAAGCACTTTTGGTCTCAGCAAAATAAAAAAAGCATAAAGGTAGGAGGGAAGCTGCAGGAGACCACCAGGAGTGCAGAAGCCATCAAGTATCTGATGTGGTCCTGTAAGCCAGCTCTCAGTGCATGAGACTTGATAGGCTGCACACAGTGAGAACTGCTTATAGCATGTTGAGGAACGGGAAGACATGCACATTCCAGAGCCTTATTTCACATACATGTGTGTGTATACACACATTTATTTATTTGCATTCTTATTTGGGTATAATTTTATGGATTCTATATCTACTAAAGCTAATGCTTTACTTGAACCAGATAACCTATCTGAATTTTCTGATTTTCCCAAGGTATTAGTGTCCTGGAATTTGAAAAGTGATTTCAAATAGGCAACATTTAAAATTAGTATTTTCCTTGTGCACTCAGATACATAGTCAGTAGCTAGTAGGATTTTACTGAGAGACAAAAAAGAAAGAGTAGAAGATTTATTTTAAAATATGTTAAATTTTCTGTTTATAAAATGACAGAAAAATATTCTTTAGACTGCCTTGTAATTAAATTCAAAACTAGCTCAGTCTGCTTGTAGATATTCTTATTATAGGAGACATTGTCTTTCCAGTAGTTTAATATCAAACAGAAAGCCACTGGAGCCAAGTGACTTCCTAGTTAATTTGGTTGCCATCAGATTTACAGAGGAATCAGCATTTTAGCCTATGAGCCAGTTACACATTGCATTTAGCCATAACTTTAACAGCTGATAGAGAGAAAACATTTGTTGCTGCACCAGGCTAATCCTCTAACTCAGAATTTTAGAGAGTGTTATCCTGAATTATACTGACACAAAGACTCTAAAAGTCATGTAATTCTCCCTGAAGGGTCAAGGCAATAACTTTTTTTTTTTTGGAAAATGATGAAATTAGGCATGTTTTTGAAACTCGGCAAGGAAAATATGGACTTAATTGATATTAAAAACACATAATTGACAAAATTAAATTAAAATAATTTCTTGGATCTCCATTTCTGTAATAGGTTGGGGGGATTTCTGTGTTTATTTGCAGGAGGTTCGTGAGGATTTGGGTTCTCTTTCATTTATTTGCTTTTCTTTACTCATTTTGCAAAATTTAAGAGGAAGCTTAATATAAAAGATTATATTCTTTCCTGGCGGTGCTTACTTTTGTGTGGTGGTGATATCTATAAAAAAAAAAATTGAAAAATAGGAATCCAACTGTATTTCAGCACCCCTCCTCCAGCCTGTGATAATCCTTGTTCCATGAAACCAGTTTAAAGATTCTTAACATCTGCATTTTTTAAGCAAGAAAAAAAAAAAAAAAAAAAAGGCAGAGAAAATCCCTACCAGAATAAAAAAAAAAAAAAAAAGGCTTGACATGTTTTTCAGCATGGAACAGTCTCCTCTTCAGCAGAACAGAGATGCTTGTTTGAGGCCTGAAACTGACAATATTGTGTGGATGGGTGACAGGTATCTAATCTCATCAATTCACTACTAGAAACGGGTTTTACACCCCAGGATTTCTAATGTGCTACAGAGCTCTGTAATCCATAAGAGCTGCAGAAAAAGCAACTTGTATCTGTCATGTGGCTGGGACTACCTGTCTCTCAAGCCAGAATCTACCTTTCTAAATGTCAACCACACAGCTCTTTCTCTGTCCAAAATGGTGCCACCACCTGGCCCTCTTGCTAAACTGCTTAGGAAAAGCCTATAAACTGCCACTTTACCAGCTTGTCTAATTTCAGTCATATCTAGATACCATCTCCCTGGTGAATATGCCTGCTACAGAAAAGCTTTGCAGCAGTTACTGCTAAGAGTCACAAAAATAGTTGTTTTGTAGATGTTAATTTTTTTCCAGGTAAAAACAAAATCGTATCTACAGAAGAAAAAAATGTAGCAGTGTCTGCAGAGTAAAAAGATCTCCCTTTGTGCTCAAAAAAGTCCATGGTTTGCAAACACTGAGGAAGAAACTGATGTTTTCTTTCTTATCTTTACCAGTCATCTGCTGTCAGTCACTGTCAGAGCAAAGACATTGAATTGCATGGTCTTTTTGTTCTCTTTTGTAGGGACATTTGTTCTCTAGTCTTGAGGAGAAGGAACCAGAGCTGTGAAAGTCTTTTCCAGAAAATTTATTGCATTTGGGAATTCCAATCCAACCTGACAAGTTAAGATCAAGGTCACAACTGTAAGGCTTGAAAGCTTACCTTAATATCTTTCTAAGTATTGGAGAGATAGTTAAAAAAATAAAAAACAAACAAACAAAAAACAAACAAAAAAACCCCAACCAAAGTAATAATTACTTCTGTAAATAACTAACACTTAAAACAGTTTTAAAGGAATTTTTCCCTGGATTACTGACAGTTAAATTTAAAACCAGTGAGTTAGGTATCTCAACATCCATAGTGCTAGTGTGCAGACTTATGGAAAGATTTAATTCACATAAGTGTGGGATGTTCTAGATTATCCCACATGGCTTTCAGGTGCTGCTTTCTGGAGCATGGGTCTTGTCTCTGCTTTGTTTCATATATCCTAGATCTATGTGGATATCTTAGTCTGGCAACATTTGAAGTGATGCTGCACACCAAATTCTAGGCAAATTCTTTAATATCCCAATCAAAAAGTGAATAAAGTTGGGAGAATTATGCAGGCAGCCACGACTACTTTTTTTTTGATGTGAATAGACCTCGAGTTTATTAGCTACATATAGGTCTTAACTGACCTACTGACCCTGTGATTTATATATATTTTGAGAATTTAAAATGACTGGTTTACCCCTGAGTCTACAAAAGAAAGCTGAAAACCTGTGGTGGTCTTGGAAGCATTACTCATTTAAACATAGGAAACTAGTGGCATACACTAGATCATTAAAACAATCTGATCATTTAGAAAGAAAATTTGAAGTGAGACGACATTTCCTAAGTCTCAGCATTGTTTCTGCTGGGTACACGTTAAGGAAAGCCAATTGATCTCTAGCTGCCAGGCCAGAGAAGTTCTTAGATATACTGTGACTTTCAGATATGCTAAGGCATTCAGATGGCCCTAGTTACCTGCATCTAAACAGCTAAAGTCCTCTGCTACTAATGTAGCACAAGGCATAATCATATTTTAGAATTCATATTAATAGAAAACTGAAAAAACTTAAAAAGAAAAAGATGTAAGTATTGAATAGAATATGAAAGCCTGAAAAGTGTGTTGCCAACTAGGAAATTCCACCTTAAATTTTGAATGTAAAAACCTATGAGACAGTTCTAAGCAAATTAATATTTAAATAGATTCAGCAAGTAAGTGTACTATTGTTGAACAATTTAAAATCCTTATAGCACATAGATCAAATAATGTTACTTTGTGGTAATTTTTCCAATGGAAGAGGCTAGCAAATAGAAACAAATCATATGTGACCATAGAAGATGCCTGACAATACTGGGACACATGAAGGAAGGATAAAAACACCAAAACACAAATACATCATGGAAATGTATAATGAAGAGATGCTACAAGGACCAAAGATCAAGACATGAATTACAGAATAAGCTTGTGAGCAGCTTTATTTTCTTCTCTCTTAGATAATCAGGGGAAAAAGGCAATAGAGAAAATTGAACACTGCATTCCAAAGAACAGCACAAACTCATTAGCAAACGGATACAGATTTTCAAAGAATTTTCATCTGGAAATTAGATGTGTTTTGCCAATGAGGCTGAAGATCCAAAATAATCTGTAGCAGGATGAATGGTAGAAATAAGTTCCATTGTGACAATATCACAAAATTCTGAGTGGAAAACGATGATATTCCCAATTATATCCCAATAATGGTATAGACTACTGCCTGGAGATCAGAATTGATGGCTAAGATGTCCTTCTTAACTCCAAACTACTATTTATGACATGATTCTAGGCAAAATCTCAGCTGATTAGTGAGGAAATGCAAAGACAAATTTTGAAGAAAACTTTATCTGTAAATAGTTGGTCAATGTCAAAAAAGACATTTAAGGCAAAATTAAAATCAGATTTAGAAACTGTTCTCAATTTTTCAATGTCTTAAAGACCTGCTCACATTTTACTTTATCTCAGTGATGGGAGAAATTTGTTGAAGACGGGTCTATTAGTCTGGAAAATAATTGTTAGTTTCTTTTAAATAAAAAACCCCAGAAACTCTTTTTTTCAGGAGAGCTGTACACACTTTGTTGTGTATTATGGGAATCTGGTGATCAAACAGCTGTTCTGTCACAAGGGTTTCCAATCTCTGTACAGGAAGTGAATCCAAAAAGGACAAGGCAAAGACCTGCCCTGGCTACTACCAGCTCTCTGGTACCCTACTGGTACTCTACCAGCTCCGAGGGAAAGAACACTGCTTCTAAAAGAAATTATACAAATGGGTGTCTTCCAGCTTTTCAAATGAGGATTGAGAAAAAGTCAGATTAACAGAACAAAGAACAGGAGCTGCAGGGCATACTGCAGTCCTTATTCTACTTCTGATTTTAAAAAACCTTTTAACTTTCACTGGATTCCATTTCAAGTCCCAGATCATTATCAGGCATTGCTATGTAATTCTTCTCTGTATGGGACCTTGGCTTCCTAAAGTACTCAGGGAAAGGAGGGAAAAATAACCAGTTAAACAATCAATTTCTCCTTCCTAAACTGACATGAAGAAATTAATTTTATGCATGTTGTTTGTATGAACAAAAATTTCAGAGGATCTGTAGTTTCAGCTAAACTGAAAGGATACATTTTCTGTAAAAAACAAAGTGAAATAATTTAAATTTCCTTCTGCAATCTAATTCTGAAGCCAGATTTAAAGATTTAAAGTTTAGCTCTTATAGGTAGAATATCAACACCTCAAGAGGTCAAAAGACATAATTTGTCTGGCTTTTATTGTTGCTTTTTATAATGTAAATGGATTACTAAAACATATAATACTTTATATGGTGGTCATTAGGCTGTTGCTTTCAGAATATTGTAAAATCCATAAAACTTGTAGCAGGATTTGAAAATTGCTGCCATATGTTAATTTTTGTACATTCACTCTAAAGCAACACACAGATCAGTTGTTTTGGCCATATCTATAATATGTTGACATTTAAGGATGAAAAATTTTCTCTTTTCCCTTTTATTTGAATAAAGCAGGAAAGATTAAATCAGGAAGAACATATTGGAAGAAAAAAAATGGGTAGTATAAAATAACAATGAGTAAATACTGTTGTAGCCAGTGGATCAGTTCTCACTGTAGCCAGTGAATCAGTTCTCACTGAATTCAAGGACACTTAAGCAGTTTGATCATTTCAGAATGTCTTCATATTTATATGTTGTTATCATGTGCTTTTTCAGAGAATTCTAGTATCATCTTCTTTAGCAACATTTGCTGACTCTAAATGATCCCACTTATAACCCCAAAGAAAAATATTTAAGTGGTGCTGCAGAAATGAGATCCCAATATACATTTCAGCATGTGTTTTTAAATCCTCTGACTGAAACTCACAATCCTTTTACCAGCTTAGAACACTGATAGTAATTCTATTACCACTGCAATAGCCATCCCTCTCTAATTCTCTAGACACAATTACTGTGCACTATGTAAGATGAATACAAATTAACAGAAGAAAAAACACCATAGAAAAGGGAAAATCGGTGTGGGCTGTAATGTTCCTGCAGGGGATGCTCTTGCACTCTCAAGTTTAGCTGAATGAGCTTCCAGAAACAGTGGAAAAGGAACAGAAGGGGGAAGGGGGATGTCATTAAAAAAAAAAAGGGAATTAAAAAAATAAACCCTAAACATCAAGCAATGTTCTGTATATGATTTTTCTTCTGCCCTTGGTAATTCATACAGATACAATTAAAATTTTAATTAACACTCTTATCTAGGGTAGGGTTTTTTCATTGTATGTAGCTTTTCACAACTTTAAAGAAAGCATTCACTGCTTATATTTAGAAAAAAAATCCATTCTGTTTCACCTTTGGGTCAGGAAATGTTTTTATTTAAATTTATACTGAATTATAAAGGAATAAATTTCAAGTGGTTTTTTTTTTCATCAATAAAATTCTTGATTTCTGCCACCTTTGCAAAAAATTATATACATCATAAACTACTTTTAGCAATGGGCATAAAAGAAAATAAGGTGAAAACAAAAATAACAGCATGGTTTGTCTTTGATATTTTTAACATAAAACTAGAGAAGCTGAGGACTACAGCTGCAGTTTACCACCACCTCTGCTGGAAGTATATGGCATGATGACAGCCTATTTTAGTTTCCACAGAAGAGAATTTAAAGGTGGACAATGCTACCTAATATTTCAGTTTGCAGAAACATAATGCTATGAAGGAATTGGGTGAAAGTATTGTTGATTTTTGATGCTTCTTATTTTGCCTTACTCTTCATATTGCCTTCTTAATGGAAGGCTACCTTCCAATTTTCTTAGCTTTTGTAATGTTTATAATTCCTTATATCCCACCATGTTTTATACCCCTAAGAACATCTGCCTGGCTCAGTGCAATGCAGATCTGTATTTTCATGGAGAAGAACTCCCTGCTATGGAGAATTAAATGAGTTATGGTTTTCATAATAGCTATAGCATTAAAAGTCTTTATTTACTAAAAATAGCAGTCTCAAGACAGGAACTGGACTGCTTAACTTAGGCGCTAAATTGGACTTTTGTATTTTCATCTCTACTGAGGCAAATGCTCAGACTAGGAGAGAAAACTATTATTGGAGGTTCTAGAGACAGTTACCGTGTTCCATTTCAATCAGTGATTTAGGCACTTTATTCATATGGGTTGTTTTCCTAAACGCTTTATTTTACACCTAGGTTTATGCTAATATTAAATAGACTCTACCCTGCCCAAACTACTCTAACTAACAAGGAGGCAATGCATTTTCTCTCATTGTAAGAGCACAAAATCTATCTAGAGGTCTTCCACAGACCTACATCCCCTCGACCCTCTCATCTTACATCCAGTTTGATTTTTTACTTATTAATTACTTTTCCTCCATTTGCAAAATAGATCCATAGTGATCCTGTAACAGGGCATATTAAAGCCATCTGCTTCTCAAAGCCTTTTGGACAGCTGGTGAATGACAGCTGGGCCACTTCTCTTCATGGGAAGTGGCGGAAGGAAGTGGCAGAAGGAAGGAAGTGGCGGAAGGAAGGAAGTGGCGGAAGGAAGGAAGGAAGGAATGGCGGAAGTGGCGGAAGGAAGTGGCGGAAGGAAGTGGCGGAAGGAAGTGGCGGAAGTGGCGGAAGTGGCGGAAGTGACGGAAGTGGCGGAAGTGACGGAAGGAAGGAAGTGGCGGAAGGAAGGAAGGAAGTGGCGGAAGGAAGGAAGCGGCGGAAGGAAGTGGCGGAAGGAAGTGGCGGAAGGAAGGAAGTGGCAGAAGGAAGGAAGGAAGTGGCGGAAGTGGCGGAAGGAAGTGGCGGAAGGAAGTGGCGGAAGGAAGGAAGGAAGGAAGGAAGGAAGTGGGGGAAGGAAGGAAGGAAGGAAGTGGCGGAAGGAAGGAAGTGGCGGAAGGAAGTGGCGGAAGGAAGTGGCGGAAGGAAGGAAGGAAGGAAGGAAGTGGCGGAAGGAAGTGGCGGAAGGAAGTGGCGGAAGGAAGGAAGGAAGGAAGGAAGGAAGGAAGGAAGGAAGGAAGGAACTGCTCTGCTGTTTACAAAATCTCCCACCTGCCATAGGGTTCAGTCTTATTTTATCTCAAAAATGTTAAGCTATGTTGAGTTAACAGACTATATTTACAATGCCTGGGAATTTTAAGACTGCTTGGTTTAAACTTTTCTCAAGAGCTTTTCATTGATCTAATTCTTGTCCAAACTAAACAAGATATGAAGTCCTATTTTGTGAATCTGAACTTCTCCTCAAAATAGTGAAATTTGTCTGTTCTCGGAATAAGCAGAAATATTGTCTTCATATTCAATAATATTTCAAAGATCTATTGGATACTGGGAATGCCCAGTGTCAGTATTTTCTATTATGTGTTTAGAGGCAATTCATACTAAAACTAGTAGAAAAAAAGAAGCCAAGGTTCAATTTTTCTGACTTTGACTTGGTGGTATTTCGCATCAAATTACTCTTTTGCTATACTCTGCTCTTTCTATTTCAAATAAGTCTCCTAATACCCCTACTCCTATTAGTTCATTTTTTTTATGAAATAGTTTAAGAAACGTATGTTTGAAATTATTATAATAAATTAAATGTTTCCAAGGAATATAATCTCTTTCCTTTTCATAATACTGTCTCTTTCTGTCAGAAATATAGCACAAAATTCTGAATGAAACACTAGCACAAAGCTAAAAGGAAAGGGGAGATAGGTTGAGGAGGCAGAAACAAAAGACACTATTGTATAGTTAAATATGGGTTAAATTTTTGAAAACTGCTCAGAAGAATTTCCTTTTTTGAAGGTGGTCAGCCAAATTTCTACTTTCGCCTGATTTAGTCTTACCACTGATTTTGAAAAAAATAAGTTATTCACAGTGATATTCAGTACTACTTATTTTGTATTACAGTCTCAGTAGATATGACCTTTTATTTTGTGAAGGGAAAATTATTTTCTTGATTTTCCAATAAAACTTAATAGAAAACATGTCACTACTTTATATACCAGCCCAGTTAACTTTAATGAAGTGTTTCTGTATGGTAATGGAGCAGAAATCTGTTTGATGAAATCCTGAAAAGAGTCTTTGAGCAAAATTTTACATGCCTTTTTTTAAAAATGCAAAACTGAGATTCAAAATATTGACAGAAATTTATTCAAATTCACTACTTTAAAGTTCAGAATATCATCTCTGATCTTGGTTTTATTTCTTTGCTAAGTATTTCTTGGTTTATTTGTACAATGGGGAAAAATTGAAATACACAAGGCAATACAACAAAGGAGCTGCAGTTTACCAATTTACATTTTAGAAGAACAATGAACCAACATCCTCCTATCAAACACAGACCTGGGACTTCTTTTATTCTTTCCTTCTATTTTGAAATACCCTTTAGCATAATTTAAAGTAACAGGGGGAATTACACATTTCTGAATCTGTAGTTAAAACATGGCCTTCCCCCAAAAATACTATCTAGAAGTATTGAACAAACCATTTTCCTAATGGCTGTAATCTGTGGATGTAATAATGTTAGCTGTATTCTACTACTACATCTGACAGAGAGGCCAAAATTATGTGTAATATCTTGATTTTCTTTTTTTTCCCCTAATTCTGTGATTTTATTGGAATTTTGAGAAGGAGAGAAAAATGTTAAACTTTATTATTATTATTATTATTATTATTATTATTATTATTATTATTATTATTATTAGTAGTAGTAGTAGTAGTAGTAGTAGTAGTAGTAGTAGTACTGTATATATTGTGTAGTGAGTATAAATAATTGATGAAGAATTGTCCTTTAAGTATGAATGAGTCGTGACAATACTTCATTTCATAAAGATTTCAGTGAGTTAGGGCATTATTTTCATGCAGGTTACCACAAAGTAAATATCCATAATAAAAACTAAAGTTAATTTATTATCCATTAATCTCATATATTTTAAACCACTGTTGCTTCTTTCTCTTTTTTGTTTGGTGTTGCCAAGTTCCAAACCTTTTATCCTTCCATTCTTTTACCAAATGATCTCATTTGAAAAAAAAAAGGAAAAGAAAGAACAAAAGAAATCAGTGTAGTAAAGTTTTCTGGCCTTTGAGTCAGATTCAGTAAAGAATGGTGGTTCCTAAATGTTTTCTGAAATGGAATCAAGATTCACAAGCTGTTGTAAGACAGAGGGTGAGTTAGAACCTTCAGAGTAATAAAACAAAACCACTCAAATGGTGCAACAGCAGTACTTCCAGTTATTTAGGCACAAAATTTCAAACTCCACTTCCTTTTATAACTTATTTTTTCTTACCAGGTCTGGATGTTCTGTCCAGCAGAAACCCAGAGAATAAAATATCTCCAAGAGAGGCTGCCTGAAAGGATTACAGGGCTTTGTGGTTGTTATTAATTTTTAATTTGTTGGGGTTTTGGTTTTTTATTTTGTTTGTAGGGTTTTTTGTTTGGTTGGTTTTTTCCCTGCATTTTCTTTTTTCTTTTTATTTTTCTTTTTTTCCCCCCTAAATTGTCCAGGGCTGAATCTTCTTTTTATGGTTTGAAATCTGGTCGCTAGGGTACTCCTCCAGCAGGCAGCAGAAATGTGTTGTCATTCCTCACTACAAGGAGAAGAATGAACTTTGCCTTCCCCCTTCTCTGAAAGTTTTCTGCCAGCAAACCATCATTCCAAGGGCAGTTCCAGCTTCAGTTGGCTTAGCTTTCAAGGAAAGAAAAACCAAACACAACAACACAAAAGATCTGGATACAGTCATTCCAGGTCTCTTTCTACTTTAACAAAGAGGTACCTTGTGATACCCCTGGAGAAGTTAAGTGCAGAGAGTGAATATACAGAAGAGAAATATTCTCAGGCACAATCCTCTTTGGAATTTTCTCTTGGCTGTTTTTCTGACCTAGTCCTCAACATTGTGGCTGTTGTGAGTCTTTGTGTTGGTGACTAAATAATTCCAAATAGGAGACTGAAGCATCCAAGGCCCCAGATGGACACTGGAGAAGAGCAGTGTCTCCCACAAGCCTCCCACACCTTTTTTACCACATCACTCTCCAACCTTCTGGCTTCTTGCACTCAGCTCTGCTCTTCTGGCTATGCTATTCCTTTCAAGTATTTTATCCATTCCTAACCTGGCTCATAGAAAGTGGTCAGAGGGAAAAATGAAGAAATTTCTGTTCTTATTACCACAGTTTCCAGATAATTTTCTCTGAAACTGCACTTAAGTAGGCATAAGGATAAACATAAAAATCTGAACAATTTGATTCTGTTTAGTCTCATAACACTGGAAAAAAGCCTTTCAAGAACCTAAAATTTAAACAGTTTTTGAGTACTGTGCCTAAGGTTGTCCACAAGACTTTTATGTATAGCAGTCTTTCCCATTTCTTATTGATTAAATACCAAGTTTCATGATGAATTGGTCCTATTTTCCATATTTCTAAATCTGTTTTACCAAATTTTCACCTTGAAGGATAAAATTATTTCAAGCAATTTCTTTTTTTTTGTCAGAAGAGTAGATGACAGATTTTTATATTAACCTGATTTATTCAGTAGGGTGAGGGGAAAGAAAATAATATTCTTTGCACATTATACAATTCTTTCCCTCCTTTTTCCTTCAAATAACCCTCTGGGTAAAATGGTCCAGAAGTGTAAAATGAAATTTGGTCTAAGAATAATTCTCACTAATATGTAGCTTTTTATTTGTTGCCTACAAAATAAGTTCATCACACTTGGGAAATAGTATCCTCATTGCTTAAAACAGAATGATTCATATAACCTCAAAATATCTGTTGAGTTTTGTGGGTTTTTTTTTATTATTATTTTTACTGTAAACATCACAGAATGAAATGTCTTCTTCATTACAGAGAATTTTTTACAGAGAATAATGTTTCTGTGAGCATATTATATCATAAAGTTAATAAAAGTAGGCCCTTTAGGTATGAAAATTGCTTAAAAAGTAATTTCATTTTGAAAAATTAGTTTTTCTAGGGCATGTTTTGTTTGTTTTTTTCTTCTAAATGCTGCTGGATAGCAACTTTCAAGTGTTTGCATCTTTTCAGACAAAAGTACAGGAATACCCACCTTAATCTGTGTTAATTGGGTTCTGAAGGTAAGTTGTTTTCAGTCTACATATATTCTCACCAGCAAACGTGGAACATTTCAGTCACCTTTACATATGTGTATTGTATGTGCTTACCTCGGAGCTAATTAGTAACTTCATATTTTAGCCAAGGAAGTAAAATGACACTTTGAAATTAGTTCATTTTATCTCATGGCAGATGTCAAAATCAGAATTCTATAGGGCAACATTTCTTTCTAGTAAGTTAAAAGGGAGTCTGATTAAGATCAAAAGTAGATGTTCATGAGACATGTGATGGCTCAAGTCAAATTATATGAACAAATATCTATAACATTTTTATTAAACAAGGAACTGTCTTCTATTCCCAAAGATCAGATAGTTTAAAGTCAGATAACTTAAAGCTGAAGCAGTTTAAAAGCCAGCGTCAGAGATTTGCCTAAGTTCAAGTCGTACTATAAAAGGTATTCTAGGGTAAACTACACACACGAGAAATGGTACCAAAATTTGGAGATTGTTCAGACTAGCTGTAGTGAGTCTATTGATTCAATTAACTGACATTTAATTTGACAATAAGTTATCTTCAGGAAAATGACCATATTTTTAGACAAGTCTTGACTAGCTCTCCTATAGGTTATAGAAAACTATGACTCTGAAATAATCTACTTCAAATCTTGGTAGGCAGCTGAAGGAACGTTTGCACAGCCCACAAAATAGATTTTATATTCTGGTGAGTTTGCAAACAGTGCCTTAGGCACCAGAGCCGGTGTGGATCGCAGCAGAGCAATACCAGATTGTTAGAAAATACTTCATGGGGTGTAAATAGCAAAGAGTTTTAGATGAGACAGCCATGAGAGCTCAGCTGGGTTAGAGCACTGGTCAGCTAAAGTGAGATAACATGCAGGACAGTGACTGGCTGGTGGAGTAGGAAGTTGTAGGGGGCAATGTTCAAGGGAAATACTGTATGGAGCAGGCTATGGGCAAAGGCAAGAGAGACTTCCCAGACGGTCTCATCTCTTATTTATCATGCTCTTTTTAACAAAGTCTCTAACCCTTTTAAGTCATATTTATAATACCAGCACAGAATTCAAGTGTTTTACATAATTGCAATCATAGAGTAGCAAGGGATGAGGGGTGTCCTTGCTTGCATATCTAATACATTTAGTCATCATTTTCTGACGTAGTCTAAAAACATCTTTGAGACAATAAAGTGACTTGAGATATGTGTTTTACTGAAGTACTAACCATTAGAGAAAAATGTTTGACTGTTATGAGAGTCTTCAAGGTGGGATTTTCAGTCAGCCCTGAAGATTCCCTCCAGGCAGTCTCTGCTCTGAATAGACTCATTAAGAGATGTTCTTTGAATGCTGAGAGAAAAATCTGTCTGTCCCAGGGACTTCTGAAAGTTTTTACTGCTGCAGAACTGGGTAAACTGAGCACAGATTAAATAAATATAAATAGTCAGAAATGGACACATAGGATAGTCTGTGGCAGTATTTAAGATATATTCATTAGGGTATGAAGTATTTGGGATGTGGTTGCAAGTAGTTTAAGCCAGTCAGCATAAACAGATCCTGCATAAGCTGGAGCAGTAACTGTGGAAATGGCCCAGCTGGTTAAAAGAACTCACCAGAACAGCAGTTCAGCAAGCCTTGTCACCTAGTCAACATTCTTTCATGTATGTCAATGTGTAATGGAGACTGCCATCACCAGCCAGACAGGGAATGACAACCCTGTTTCAGAGATTTCAATCACCACAAATGCTACCTTTTGTAAAACACACAATAAATCAATGTTATAACAAACACCCAATTCATATCTAGTTGTGCAGCACCATCTCATTTTTGTACATGAATGCAAAAGCTTTGGCCCCACCCTGAAGTGAGTGAAGAGCTGCCATAGCTTCACAGGTGGTAAATGATTCTAGGATGTCCATGAGAGAATTTGCCTCAAAAACCTGTCCCTGGCATGTGACCCCCACCCCCAATTTTGCTTACAATACTGTATCCCTTACTAATGCCAACAACTTTCTCCCAGCCCTTGTCCCCACCACACTATCATGCCTCTACCATAAGCCCAGCATGTACTGTATACTTGGGTTGAAATTATGCCAAATTCATGCATCAAAACTTCTCATAAAAGATTTTACATTCTTCAGTTGTCTCCCTGAATTCATTTCCAAACTAATATTGCATTCTAAATACATTGCACAGTTTGACCCTAGATTATGAAGAGAAAGTCAAAATGTACTTCAGCCCGTATAATACACATTGGAAGCATTCCTAGAATTCCCATTACAAAATATAAATAGAGACATGCTGTTTAGTCAGCTTCTACTGTTTGAGAACCACAGAATTTGAATGAAAATTCACTGGCAGGAACTGCATTTGGTGTTGTTTGTCTGTGGCAGCCCTTCATATTGTTTTTATGGAGTGGGCACCTAATCTGCTTAGCCTGATCCAGACTATAAATTTGCTTCTTGATTGAATTCTGGGTTTAGTGCTGATGACACTCTGGGATCATGAACATCATAACATAGCTGCCAAGAACTGATGAGCTACATGGAGATATGAGAACAGTGAGGACAAGCAAAGATATGTGAATTAGTGATGTCATACCCCAAGAAACAGAGAGGGGAAATAAGCTTTCATGAAAGAATGATTCAAATCAAGAGAACTTAAGGTTCAGAAGTGACTGCTGTGCTGACCCATCCTTCTAATATTTTATTTAATTTCAGGCAATTCATGGCATGTGCTTGGTTACAGTGAAGAATTTTTGAGCCCAGAGAGACAAATAACTGTTTCACATAATCATATTTTCAATTGCAGCTGGTATCTAAGGTGAATCAAAGAGAAATTAGAGAAGATGATACTTCCCTTCTTCTCACTTCAATATGTGTGAAGATCCTGTTTTAAAAAATACAAAATACTTCAATCCTGCTGACATAAAATAAATGTAAAAGTAGTGAAGGGTTCCAGTGTTAATTTCTATTTTCTATTTTTATTATTTTTCTGTCCAATTTCTACCAACTTTTATTTTATTAGATTAAATAACACTTTTAGATAAATTATTAAATTATTTAAATTTAGACTGGTCCTAGCCATGGAAGAAACAGCAAGTGACGCTTTTCCAAACTTTGTCCTTAGTCTAACTAGTCAACAAGTTATGTTTTAATCATCACCTAACATACATGTTAGCTGTATGTAGCTGAATGTATCTATTCCACTGTAGTGAAGGCAATAAAACAAAAGAAATTATGGGTTTGAGTTCCTGAAAGCATTATATTACTGTTTCTTAGTCTCAAAGATTAAATGATCCTTGTGTTTTCTTAACATGAAGGTGGGAAGCAAGGCCAAGTGTTGCAGCACTGCAGCAATTTCAGAGCAAACTGAACAAATAAGCAATCATCCAATTCCTAGAGAGATCAAATGTTAGAGAAGAGAGAAGTCCTCATAAAAAGTCCCTCTTCAGCTTTCTTGTAGACCCCTTCAGGTACTGGGAGGTGCTTTAAATTCTTCCTGGCCTTTTTTCTCCTGTCTGCATAACCCTGACTCCCTCAGCCTGACTTCACAGAGGAGGGGTTCCAGCCCTCTGATCATGTTCACGGCCCCTCTCCTGTGCACTCACTCCAGCAGGTCCCTGTCCTTCTCACTTTGGGGGCCCAGGGGTGAGCACAGTGCTCCTGCTGGGGTCTCACAGGCGTGGAGAGAGACAACCTCCTCAGCGTGCTGCCCATGCCTCCTTTGATTCAGGATAAAATCAGCTTTCTGAGCTGCAAGCCCACAGTACGAGGAAGGACCAAACATTTGGTCCTTCTCTTTTAGAAAGTCAAATAAATACATAAATAAAATACACAACTCCGGAATTTGCAATACTCACAATTATATCTCTTTATATTATAGCTCATATAAAGCTTTAGTAGAATAAGAGGGATGTGTTTCTTTAGCAGACTTAAGTCAGAAAACTATTATTTAAGCAGTTTTAGCTTATTTGATTAACCCTATTTCACCTAGTTGTTTTGTCTCCCTTCAATAATTTTTTCTGTGACAGCAAGTTTCTATACCAAATTGACTGTGCTGAATCATAGGGTGTGGATTTTTAATCAGAGGATTGATATTTCATGCACAAGTCCATGAGTGCATTAACAGAGTATTTAAAACACTCTATTAGTTTTGGCATAGTTGTCTTGAAGCATTTTGACAAATTAGTCTCATTTCTGCGCTTTTTGAGTAATGACAAGGGTTTAATTTTTTGAGCTTATACCTCAGTAATTTTGCATCCCATTGAAGAAATGCTGTCTTTAGTGAGGACCCTAGAAAACATATAAATCATAGCATGTTAAAAAATGCTGAAGTACATCCATTGATAATGGTATTTTGTGTTTTGTTTTACCAGGAACTAGAATATTTATGTCTCAGGTCTGCTGTTTGCAGATTTAGCAAGGCTGACACTGGATGTTAGCAATGACAAGCACGTCAAGGTTTTAATTTCCTACTGTTTTATTTTTGTCTTTCTTCCATTTCTGAGAAATATTATTTTCATTTTTTTTTTAAGATGAAGAAAGAAGCATAACAGCATCCTTTTTTCTCTATTCATAAATCCATTTAATTGATGCTCCAAAACTGGTCTGCTATTATGCATGCAGAGGGAGTCAATTACTTAAATTATATTAGCTACCAGAGACAGAAGCTATTTTTATTTTGAATTTTCCATAGATTAAATAATTATTTATTTACATACACATAAATCAAGTTTTTAAGCTAGGTCTGTAGCCATTCTTATCAGGATTTGTTTATTTCATGTTTCCTAATTTAACTAACTTTTGACAGTGATGTCTAAAGAGATTGAAATATAACAATATAATCCTTTTCTCAAAATGCATTTTCATAGAGAGATTAAAAACAGAAAAAGACAACTTCTTTTTCCCTGCATGAAGTTTCCCTTTTCCTTAGTTTCTTTATTCAATCTCCTTTCCTCTTAGCCTGTACATGGAAAACCTACAACCTGGGGAATTAATGCTGCATAGAACTTTATCCATATTTGGCTGCAATCACATTTGTTTTATCGTATTTTTGTTAACAGCACTGCACTCTGTGTTCATATATGTCCTTCCAAAGGTCCCTGAAGCCTTTTTTTAAGCAGCTTGAATCTATTTTTATGAGTGGGGGCTAAGACCGTTTTCTTTTCACAAGGTCAGATGTCAGAGACTGTTTATCTGCATTTTATAAAGTAATTGATGTTATATCATAGCTATGCTCCTTGTGATAACCTGTGGTTATATCTCTTCACAGTGGTTGCAGCTACTGCATGTGCAGAGGCAGAAGGTGAATGGCCTGTGGGAGCAGCAGGACACAGCACTGTCCAGAAAATGGCACAGAAGAGGACATAGGGCAAAGAGTGCTTTTACTTTTAAGGTTTATCCATGATGACTTAAGTTAGCCTGAAATTTTAAAAAAAATTACAAAAGATCAGTAACTATGATTGACTTAGAGCCATAGAGATGGTGACTGGTCTAGTGACCCAACTTGCTTATTAGACCTGGTTTTGCCCCAAAGTATGGGATTAAATTGAAGCCTGGTGAAAGAAATATAACTAACACAACTGATCTTTTCTATTTTGTAAGCCATAATCTTTTAAAAACAGATGTTAGATAATTTCAAAATAAATAGTTTAAGGCTTCCTCTATTATTTTATAGTAATATATAACCATAACACTTATTTATGATCCTATCAATATTACATCGTACATGTAGAGGTGCATGGACAGAATATCAGTGTAATTTTTAATGGGCTTTAGGTTATCCTTATGGAATCTCATCTAATCACCTGCCTAATGAGGCTGATCACTTTACTCAGCTGAAATGGGTGAGATAGGTAGGCTATTTACTTTTCTCTCTTCTTCTTTTTTTTTTTCCCAAGTAAAAAAATAAATCTGATACTTTGCATATATTCTTCAAATTTTGATTTGTTGGTCTAATATGCAATTATATTACTCATTTAAGATATATATTTTTAAATTGAGGTGCAATTCTTACCTAAACTTTTAAACAGCAATTCTTACCTAAACTTTTAAACTTCCAAACTTTTTCCCAGTTTATTAGGAGTCCTCTAAATTTCCTATTCCTCCAAAACCCTGGCAATTTTCTCCAGTTTTGTACACCTGAAAATTTAATAAATAAGCTATTTCCTGCATTATCAGGTCAACCCTGAAGATACTCTCTGGCTGCTGATACAGGTTCTCAGTTTAGTCATCGGTTCTTTGTGCCAGTGAAACAGGGGTGTTATTATCTTTTTGGAAACATTTTACATGTACAGCCACTTTCCACCAGATGATGTTTTCTGAACTTCATTAAGAGAATGTCATACGAGACAGCATCAAAAATGCACCAGAGTCCAGACATGACATCTTTTTTGTCTCTTGCCACAAGGCAGTTCCTGTGTCATGGGAGGATATTAGATTGGTTTGACACAGTTTGTTGTTGACAATTTCATGATGGCTGGAGGTGTTATGTGCCCTTGTGTAGGGCATTGCCATAAAATTAGAGGAAATGGTAAGTACAAAGGGAAAAAAAAATTATCTGATTTATGTATAGGATATTTATTTTCTTCTTCCAAATTTAGGAGTTATATTGATTTTCAATCTTTTTGGTCTCTCTAAATCCTGTGATTTTCTTTGCCCATTTGGCATACAGATTTCCAGTTTAAAAACAGTTGGAATATCATCTTGATTGCAGGAAAAATGGAAATATACAACCTCAAAATGAACATCAACTATTTCTCATCGGTCAGTTGCATCTGATGCCACAGAGAGACCAGTGCTTAAATAACTGGAAAATTGACACTCTAGGGAAGAGATTCCACTACCATGGAAAATGAAACTTGAGATTTTGGTAGGTTTGCTGAATGGTGTGCAGAATTGTGTGCAGATGTGATTCAGAGTATTCTTTGCAAGAACATTTTCATCTGGAAAGCTTGGAAATCCATATCTCACAGATATTTTCTACAGAAAAATCACATTTAACCTAAGCTGCTTAAGCTGATATAGAGCTTACTCCTTCACTTAACATGCTGCAAACCCTTTGCAAGAGCATGTTATACAATGCAAGCAAAAAGTATAAGAAAACAGGAAAGGGGAAATAAGTCTTAGACATATTTAAAATGCTTCAAACAATATAATTAATCTTTTATTGCAAGGATATAAATATGAAAATGAATATGAAGAAAAATTAATACATACATTATGTATGATGAAGATAAACTGCTTGTATTGGAACATTAAATGTGATTTTAAAGGGCTTTGAGGTTTGTGTTGAAGATGAAATAATTATTTAAAGTATGCACATTAAAACTACTTAAAATAAAATATCTCATTAGGACTTATATCTATTCTATAGGAATTATATATGTTCTATTGTGTTGAAATTTGGGGAACCATGAATGTAATGTAAAAAAAATCCAGTAAAATATACAACTTTTTGAGCTCAGGCTACTGCTCAGATAGTAATGCTACATTTATCACACAAAATCCAGATTAAAGCTATCATTTTATGACCTTTAAAATTTAGAGGACTACAGTACAGAAGATAAATTAACCTGCTTTTCATGCAGAGAAGGTATTATGACTAAGAGTAAGACACAAGTCTTTCCTGAAAAATACTTGGCTTGCAGTAATACATGAAATATGTCAGTGTTCTTTCCCTGTAAGCAGCATCCTCTGCTTACTTAAGCAATCATTTTTTTTCTCCTCAGACCTGCTCTACTTAAACATAATTGAGAATCATTTTGGCTGTTAGCAAGATTTTCTAGGACATGTTTGCTTGACTGCGCAACAAAATTTTATTTCCTGTGAGCAAATTTTATTAAACACCATGGTGTGTCAATGGTTTGCTTATTTCCACAACTCAAAACCCAAAACTCAAATAGGTAACATATTATGAGCAAGACCACATTTTCTCATCCTTAATGAAAATATTTTGTTGTTGTTTTTGTTGTTGTTTCTGTGGTTTTTGGTAAAGTTTGCATATTCTGTGGGTCACAATAGTACTTCTATCTAAAGCTCACTCAGTAACTGTGGTTCTCACTGGCCTTGGCTCTGACTTTTATCATTCTTAATCTGTTAATTGCATGTTGTATGTGAACCACTGTATTAAAGCAAACTTATCCCATTTATTCCCTCATTTTAAGTGCTTTTTTGTTTTAAAGCAATTACCTCAGCTTTTATTGTTATTGGCTTTTCTCATATATTAACATCATCAATCATTACAAATGTTAAAAGGTGATTTTCTTCTCTTTAATAAATGCTAAATTGTAAGTCTGGACAAAAATGTACCTAAGCTCCAAGACAAAGATAGTAACTCCATAACTTTTCTGGAGAACTTTAGAAAGTCAAGTAAGTTTTTGAAATGTGACTATTTTTGTGGACCTAGAAAAAGGTTTCTAAAGGAGAACACTGGTAAAATTGCATAGAAATGTAATTGAATTACTCAGCATGATATTAGCCTGGGTGAGATAGATTTTAAATGCTTTTCTTTGTAAAAAATAAATTCTAAAGACATTTATTTTAGAGATTAAATCAAAATTGATGGCAACATAGAAGCCTCATCAAGGTGATTTTAAACTAAAATTGGTCTCCTGTCTTCATAGTAGAAGAACATTTTCACAATATAATTTCAGATTGAAAGGCAAAGAGAAAACAGCTCTGGAAGAGGAGCAGAACTGCTCCACATTGACTCATCAATTTAGGGCCACAGACATGCGGCATCAGAAATTCCATTTGTTGTTCAAAGTGAAATTTGAAATTTTAGATATCATTAATCACTTACAAATTGCTAGTGCAACTTCATGTTAGGAAGAAACCACTTTTGGCAACTCTACTTTGCAAGACATTACTGTGTTGTTGGATTTTTCTAGCTGGATTCAAGGATTCAGTCATTACTAAGATTAGCACTTACCTTAATGCCTATTGCTCTGTGTGGCAATTGAGAGCTATTTAGCCTTGCTGATTTATACACAGACATGAAAAAGCACATTTCCTCTGCTTCTTAGCTACTTGGTGTCATGTCATTTCAGACTCTAGAGATCTTGGCTGAGGGTAGTGGCTGGGCTTGCACGGTCATTTGAGATATTGAAAAGTTTGAGGAACAGGTATTGTTCACAGATACATGGAAGCTGGACCAGCAGGAATCATTGTTTATGGAGGAGAGGTATTTTCACTGAATTAAGACAACAATAATACTTGAAGAAAAGTACTTGAAAGGGTAGAATCAAAGGGTTTAAGAGAAACGAAGGCAGATTTTGTCTGTTTGTTTGAAAACCACAAGATGGCAATTTCATATGGAAAAATAATTTTATTTCAGTAAGAGTAGAAGTATGGGGAAGTGTCCTAGACACATGCAAGGGAAAATGTCTACTCCATGTTTGTGAAAAAGATATTCTTCAAGGTGCATGTTGAAAGAAACAATATAAGAGTAGAGATTTTATACTATCTCTTTTTTTGTATCCTTATTGGTATTTTTCTGAAGATGGAGGAATAGTCAGTCTCCATTTCCTTATAATAAATACCTACATTTCCTACAAGTTAGGACTATGCACTTAGATGGTCCAGTACTAAAGGGATGTATTTTGAAATGAAAGACAATTTACGTTCTCTAAGAAAATCCGCTACTTCTATAAAATTTTAACATAAGTACTTTAGCACTTTAGGAAAAAAAAAATGCCTTTTTTGCAAATATTAACATAAATTTACCCTTGTACTAGTTTTAAAACTGCTGGGCCTTTTATTGTGATCATATGTAATATCAATAAACTTTTTTTTATTAAATTATGCAAACAATCACCAAATGTTTGAGTCTGGAAGGCCCATCTGGAGAATGTTTTGTCCAACCTCCTGCTCAGAGCAGGGGCAGCTAGGGCAGGTAGCTCTTCTAGCCCATAGGTGAAATCTTTACTTTCCCCATCAAGGTTTATGTTCATGAATAATATCTCCCTGAGCTTTCACTTGTCTGAGTTGAAATCTCCCAGCTTTCTCAGCCTCTCATCATATGTCAGATAGTCCAGTCTTTTACTCTGTGTCTCTTCATTGTATTCACTTCATTATGTCCATGTCTTTCTCATACTGAATGATGGGGCATTTTTTCCTTTTGCATCAAGCAGATAGATGAGGAAGAGAAATACGACAGAAGAAAGAGTACAGCTGCCAGAAGTGACAGGTTTAACAGAGCAAAGACTTCTATTGGCTTATAGCAGTATTATGGCAGGACTGCAGCTGTGCGAAGGTGTTGAAAATAGGTAACAGTGTCTAGAGGGAACTTGCAATACACTGTAAAAGAGGACAAATCTTTTTTGTGCATTTAAAATGCCTAGGTGTCTCTCTTTTAGTTTAATATTACCAAAAAAGAAATGCATTCTTTACTAAGAGAATATCAAGACAAGCAAATAGACAAAATAGTAGTTCTTAGTGAGAAAATGGCATGTGATGCATAATGTGAAAACCAGAACTTGTCAGTTTTTCCCTCTTGACTTCTTAACTGAAATTTATCTTCTCTGCATCCATCACTGCATGTATCTTACAATCATTTTGTCCGCAGCAAATAAATATCTTTATGCAAATCTTTCAAAATTCAACTTTTGTCTCTTACTGCCTTTTCTGCAGATAGGAAAACCATAATTACAGCGCACCATATTAAACTATTTAACAGAGCTGTTCTGTGTGAATCTCTGACCTTAATTTTCTGTCTACCAGCACAATGGACGTTAAGGAGAAACAAAAATAATGGTTAGACTGGCAGCTTCTGGCCTCTGCATTTCAGTATCTTTTACAGATTAATAGTTATGCACAGTAGATGAAATAACAAAGGCAAGTGGAACTTTAGATAAAATCCACTTTGATCTTCCTCAAAATGATATATCTATATATAGACTTACATGGGGAGTTCTGTAAAATATTTAAAATAGACTTTTCCTTCTCCTTTTCCCTTTCCTTTCCCCTCTCCTTTCCCCTTTCTTTTCTTTTCTATAAATCATTATCATTTTACACTAAGTAGAGCCAGTAAGCACACAAGACTATGACCATGTCATTGGTTCTATAGAGAGCAGATGAAATGACATACAGAATTCCCATACGTGTCCTAATATGAATTTACTAGGAAAGGATGAGTCACTCTGTCCCATGCTAGAACAAAAACACCCAAGTCCTCCTGTCTTAGACTGCCTTTTTGTTTTATCATATCATCTTCCATCACATTTTCTGAGACCCTGTCTAGAACTCTTCTATTTTGGTAGATACATGAAATGTAACAGTAAAAATTCTTAATTACACAAACATGTCAGATTAGTATGGTAAACCTGGAAAATGAACGAAATATTGACATGCTGCACAGAAATGTTATTTCAATATTTGGAGAAATCTCAGCCATATCTAGTTAGGGAAAAGTTCACTGTTTCAAATTGCAGCAGTATTTCAGGTACTGTTTTAAATTCAGAGAAGTAGAAGTAAATGAAAAATTAAATCTCCTGCATCTAGGACTCTTTCTCAGCGCATTGCATTAGGGCAGCTGTGTTTACAGTCAGATATCACTATGATTGTATAAGAACATAGATGAAGGAAGAAACAAAAATAACTGAGTAAGGTTGAATAGAAGTTTTTAAAAATCACTACTTTTTTCCATGTGTGCCAGACGTTTTTCCAGAGCCTCCTCCCTATGCCTGATTATGATCAATATCACTTTGTAACTGAGATAAAAGAAATCACACCAAACTTCCAATAAAATATGTGAGATCAGAGTTGGGAAAAATCTTTTTTCTATATTATTTCTCTAAGTGTGAGGAGCTATCATAATGTTAGGCAGTTCACATTTTAAGTCTCTACACTTGAGTCTCAGTATAATGAAAAGTTTTCCATTCAATTTTCCTTTGAATCTCTTCCCAGAAGAATAATAGCTTTAGTGTGATCTCTGTCTCTCTTGCAGATCTTATTTTTGTCTAGAAATACAGCAAAATTCTGGTTTTGTAGCTACATACTTCAACAAAAAATTCACTTAAGAGGTTCTTCGAGACAACTTTATGTTTAATTTTCATGAAACACGAACTTTTTCTGATACATTTGTTTAAACCTAAATAGCACTTTTAAATTCAAGAAATACATAAATTAATTAGGGGTTAAATTTTATTGAATGCCACTTGTACCTTTTGAGGATTTTCTAAGAATTGATTGGATTTTTTAATTGAATGCCAATGTCTAGGATCTTTTCCCTGTTCAGATAATTGAAAGACGTGGTATCAGTTTAGTTTCCAAAGAAAAGGAAAAAAGCTGTGAAGCCTTTCCTAACTTGCCAGAGCTGTCTGCTTAGTGAGAGGAATCAAAACATTTCTGCTATCTCAATAGATTAGGTTGGTACCAGGAGCTATTTATGTTCAATTATACTGCCTGATTTATTTAGTGGGTGGGCAGATTTTGGTAATTTGTTTAATAACATAGTAGAATGATATTTATTCCACAACAGAATTAAAAAGTTTGAATTGTAATATAATAAAATATTCACTGTGTGCGAGTAATAACATTATGCAATTACAGATTTCTGCATATTTCTGTGTGTTCAGCTTCATCAGTGTGGAAAAAAGGTCTAGAAGAAAAATATGGACACGAAGAAAACTTGAGTATGAACTTTCAGTATGTCAGATAATCCTGTCTATGAGTTGTGCTTTGTGCAAAGTACTGAGTAGTTCAAGATCATACTTCAAGAGAGTTCTCATAAAGAAAGATAAATTCTCAGGTATTTACGTAGAGAAATTCACAGAGTTTAAAAATCAATTCTGAATATTTTAAAAGCCATTTTTAATTTATTTCCCATATGTTTTATTTATAAAAGGAAAATTTTGCAACCATATCTAGTACCATCAATTATCTACCACATATATAAGAACTATATCCTGTGATGCAGTATGTGAGTTCTCATTCAGGCTTCCTACAGTAACTACAGTAGCCTAAAAATTACCAGGCTGTGTATAAATATATGTCTATACACATGGAGAATAATTTATCAGTATTCCTTCTCTCTTTTTTTTCTGCAGACACTCAGATTACTTTTCAGGGGAAGCTGTTGTTGAAGGTTGGAACAGACAACTTAGGAACCTTATAAGGTAATTACTGTCTCTTTGCTCTAACTTTTTAGAAAATGCTTCACTTTAGTAATATCTCAAGCAACTTTCAGCAAAGTACAGCTTCCTTGCTGTTCAAAAACTGTACTTCTGTTCAATTCAGTTTC
Source organism: Melospiza georgiana (assembly GCF_028018845.1). Classification (NCBI taxonomy): domain Eukaryota; kingdom Metazoa; phylum Chordata; class Aves; order Passeriformes; family Passerellidae; genus Melospiza; species Melospiza georgiana. Next base: position 97,505,122 of record NC_080431.1, read on the forward strand.
ATATATCATCTCAGATCAGCATGGAGATTCCAATTACCAAGCCCAGGGACAGAATCCTTAGCTATAAGCCATGTCTTTCTGGAAAATTTTCAAGGATCTGCACTACTTAGCTTTTTGATCAAATACATGTTTCTCTTACCTTTGTTTTCTAAAGGAAAACACAACATTTTTATGATTTCAAAGTATTATTTGTCATCTGGGAGTGTACCTAGAAACACATAATTAGAAAATCTGTTTTAAAGATCTTTTTTTTTTTTTTTAAGCCAAATATTAAAAGAAAGCCAGAAGTTACATCTCTGAGCAATTTCTATATCTTTCTTACCACAAAATTTGAAAGGAGTTGCTCTTTAAAAAAACGATATCTGCGCATCATTTGCTTGATTACTTTGGCAGTATGTAGGAGAAAAGGCGCTCAGGGGTCATGGAAGATAAATGAAAAAATGTGTTAATAGAAATCCATCAGTGGCATGTCCAGGCAGAGTGGAAGAGACAACTTGCCTATCCCTTGTATATACACTAACACAAGGACACTTTAGGAATTGTTTGTGAGAAATATTATTTTAAATGAGATTTTTTCCAGCCATTTATTTAGGTACTAATAAACCATCTAATTTTTCAATATAATTTCTTCATAATTAACTCTAGAAAAAAAAAAGACTAGAAAAGAATAAAAAAAGGAAAAAACAAAGAAAATCCATACTTTTCTTTGGTTTAAGGATGTCCAGCTCTGGTTTATGAGAGCTGTTCCCTGCATCAAAAAGATGTACTGGTACATATACTAGTATGAATTGTTTCATCCGGAATGATACTCAAAATAAACTATTGATGACTTGTGCACCATGCATTTTTTAGATTTCTTTTGTGCAGACTTATCTTTCCCTCTTCCTTTCTCAAAGACAATTCCCCAACACAAATTCCCACCAGAGATTTTGCCATACCTTTCTAAATGGAAACTCTGAATTTCTGAATATGGATGTAATCTATTTGTAATAGACCGTTTTCATACCTCTGACAGTTATTGTGAGGTGGGTTTCTGTTTTGTTTTTGGTTTTTAAGTTTCCTGGAGTCTGAGATTCATTTGCACAGGGGAAATACTCACCTGTTTAATTTTAACAGCCGTCCTCTAAGAAATTTTTACAGATGACTGATGTAGAAAAGTCTACATGCTTCAGTACATAAGCAGCTCTGAAACACACATATTTCAGATGGAATTTCATCTTTACTGAGTATATGAAAACTTATAACACTCAGGTAAGGCCAATTTCTTGCCCATACAAATGTAAAGTCTAAAGTAGCCATTAAAGGTACTGTCATTAATTTCTTTATTAATAGAATCATAGAATCTTAGAATAGTTTGGGCTGGAAGAGACCTCCAAAGATAAGCTAATCCAGATACCAAATAGATACCAATTACATATGAACTGAATGATAGTCTTGAAAATTTTATGTAAATTTCCCTGGGTCTGACTTCAAATAAATGTACTTGTTTATTATCATAGTTCATATTTAAGTTACGTGCAGGTCAGAGATGTTGTTTGGAGGTTGAAGTACTTAATGCCTTAGAGCTTTATTTATAGTTATTGGTTAAATGTCCTAATTCATTAAGGAGACAAACAATTTCAAGTATTCAATGGATTCAGTGGTATTTATAAGTAATCAGGGAGATTTTCTGAGTAATTACAAGAGAAATTATGAAGTAATAGTGCACCCTCAGAAAGGTGAAAATATATGTCTATCTGTGCTACAGGTTCCTGAGAAATATAATTTCATAATTCTACCAAAGACTGAATGAAGAAATAGAAAAACAATTAAAGGAGTTAAGGTTTGGGATTTTAGCACCTAGACTAGCAAAACAATTATAAATGTTATTGAGGTATTTTTTCCTTCCTGAAATGAAAATAATAATTTTTCATTAATTAATAAATGAAAGAAGTATTTTTTACAGAAAAAAAGTAGAAAGAAAAGTGAACTAAAGTGACTGAACACGACCCCAGTGTGGAGTCTCATAACACAAAGAATAACAACTGCTGAGAAAAAGGAAATGTTCAATTAAATTCCAAGCTTTTCTTGTCTGGTATTCAACCAGTCACTCTGGAATAGCTAGTAGGATATAGAATCATAGAATTGAGTGGAAAGCTAGTCCAGTCCAATGGGCCAGGATGTCTTTCGAAAGGTCATATTACTCAAACCCCCATCCATCCTGACTTTGAAAAATTGCAAGGATGACATCCACACCTTCAACCTACTCTTTTGTCTCACCACTCTCATAATGAAAATGTTGGGGTTTTTCCCAGTGTAAACCTGACCAATTTCAGTTCAAATCAACTGCCCCTTGCCCTGGTACTACAGGCTCTAGTAAATGGGTCCTATCCTGTTTTATAAGCCCCTTTGAGTATTGAAAGGCTGAAAGAGGGTCTTCTCAGGATTTTCTCTTTTCCCAGACTGAACAACTCCAACTCTGTTAGCCTTTCTTCATAGGATAGTTGTTTCAGTTGTCTGATTATTTTCATGACCCTCCTCTGGACCTGTATGAAAAGATCCATGTCTTTCATGCCCTGGATGCAATAGTCCAGGTGGGATGCCATGACAGGGGAATCTCCTCCCTGGACTTGCTGACCACCCTTCCTTTGATGAAGCCCAGGATGCAATTTGCTTTTTGAACTGCAAACACAGACTGACAACTCCTGTGTAATTTTGCACCAACAAATATCTCCAAGTCATTTTCTGTTGGGCCACTCTAAATTCATCCATTCCTTAGTCTGTCTCAGTATTGGGATTTGCATCCAACGCAGGCTCATAACCTTGCACTTGGCCCCACCCCTTAGGCTTTTCAAGCTCCCTCTGGATGTCATCCATTCTCTCTAACAAATCTAAGCATGGTGCTACATGAAAACTTGCTGAGGGTGAGCTCAGTTCTACTGTCTATGCCATTGATAAAAATAATCAATAATCTTGGTCCTAGTACAGACCCTACCTTGGGTAAGCACTCATTACTGATTTTCACTTGGACACAGAACTATAATTCTTCTGACTATAATTTTTTGGATATGGCCATCCAGACATTTCCTTATCCATCTAACACTTCATCCATCAAACTCCTATCTCCTAAATTTAGCAGCAAGAACATTGTGGGGGACCATATCAAATCCCTTACAGATATCCAGATAGATCACAGGTGTGGCTGTTCACTGATGCAGTCACTCCATCACAGAAGAGCACTAGATTAGGCAGACATGTCTGCAATTCCTATAATTTACAGCTGAAGAAAAAAATAAAAAAGACAGAAAGAAGAATAGATTTGTATAGGCATCAAACTTCTGTATAATATTCTTCAGAAATAGAGCCTAATTGAATTTGGTGAATTTTTAATGTAAAAAAGGCTAAGGATTAGGTCTTTTGTTTAATCATGTCTCAAATTTCATTAATAAATTATATGTTATTAAACATTAACAGAAAAGATTTGTACTTAAATAAATGCAACACATTAACAAAGTGTCTGCTGTGCTGTCATAGAATAGTACACTCACATATTATAATGCTTTAATAAAAGACATGCATGCTTGCAAAGTTTTGGAGTCAAAGCTATGCATAATACACAAGAACTTTAGTTCTCAGTATAAGCTGGTATATATAACTCCCCATTTAAAACCTGTGCATACAGAAAAGAAATCAATATGAATGAGGGTAATTTAATGAAACTTGTAGAACAGACAGAAATTGGGAAAATAAACAAGATTTGAAAAGATTTAAAAGCAGTTATATTAAAAATACATATCCTCATGATCGAATATATTCAGAAGTATTTCAAATCATGTCATGATAAATCATATCATGCCATCCAGACACTGCACTGTGCAATAAAAAGTATGAAATCCATTAAAAACTGCCTTAATCATACAAAATGGACATCAAAGTTTTGTCTTTTCAACATGAATACAGGAGATTATTCCTTTATTTTTCAAATCAGACAACTGCAACAGAAAACAGAGTAATATGCATGATCCCAAGTGATTTGACAAATATATTTCTTTTCAAACAACCACATCCCATTCCCCCTTCATTTTTCTTTTTTAAACTTTTAATTATTGTAGTAGATGGAATCAAGCCATTGTGCATGCAATTTTACTCCTTTTTAGCTATTTTTCTAGACTTCATTTGCTCTTTTACCAAACAGTTAGATATGACAATTGCCCCAGGCTTCAGCTATAATTTTGAAAGTCCCTGAAAGTTTTCTGTTCTAGCAACCTATGTATAATTATTTTCAGCCTCAACATATTTAGGAAAAAAAATGAGAAAGCCACACATTTTGCTTCAGCTGAATTCATTAGCATTTCTTTGAGTAAATTGGTATGCTTAAGTTTCATTCCGAGTCTGCATGAAAAAAAAGAAAGTCTTGAAGCTTCTTGTGAAATATACTCTATTTTTACTTAATTCTAATCAGTGTTTTGAAAGCAAAATCTAGCTGATTGTCTTCTGCAGTTATCTGTATTTAAATTACTTACCCTAAAAAGGAACCTTCTATCAAATGTCAGAATAAATATGGGTTAAAGACAAAAATTTAGTCCATTAAGCTATCCATTCCTTTTCTGTCCATTTCTCTACTTTGGCTTCACACTTCACAGCTTCCAGGGATATGGTGCACATCTTCAGTAAGTGTAGGTTGGATTTATTAGAAAAAATAAGTTATTTAATACACTTCATGCTATGCACTACATGAGATGGGGAGCATGTGAATAGATCAAATGATCATTTAGTTTTACCTGCGTAGCCGCACACATGGTCAAAGCACTAAAAATGTCCTGTTTCTCGTGGCCTGATAAAAAATTAGGGAACTCTAATCTTATATACTTATTTGGTTAAATTCTTCTGAGGTTTCATGAAAAATATGTAATATAATGTAATATAATTATTTTATAATTATTTTGCCAGTAAACCTGGCAAAGGTGAGGCTATAGCAGACCTTTCTGAGAAAGATCTTACACGAAATCCAACACCAGCACTGACCTGGTTGATAGTTTTCTTCATTGAAATTCTTTTTTTATCCCTGATTTTTGCAGCTTGAATTTGAGTCTTTCAAATTCTTGCTCATGGAAAATGTCAAAGTTGCTTGATTCCTCTTGTGGGCAGCTTTCTATCCAAAAGAACTTTAAATATTAATGTTTGCACATCATTTTTTATTAACTGATGGAAAGATGACCACAAAATTCAGAACATGGCAATGATATCAGAGATGCCTCATTACAGCTGTAGATTCTGGAATTAGAAATTATTAAAGTGCATGTAGTGAGAAAGCCATGGCTTCCTGGAAACATCCATGGAACTTGGGCCAGAGCTGTATCCAAAAGTCACATCTCTTCTGCTCTTTATGAGGAGATGTGTTTTTGTCCAGAGTTTGATGCATCCAAAAAGTTGGATTTGAGATGCCATGGGCACAGCCTGAGTGCTCAGATTTATGTTTTACCATCAAACTTTAAACTCAGCAAGTCATATTGCACAAACTACTGGCCCAAAATTAGCATGTCTGACAGTTTGCAATTCCACAGAACTTAAATGGAAACTTTTAATGAAATAGAAGTCATTTGTTCCGTAAATTTTCCAGTTTGAAATCTTGGTGCCATATTTGATGTCAATATTCATTGAGAAGAAAAAAATGAAGTGGCTGCATACTTCTCTCTATTAGCAAGCATTAGGTATCTCTAATATCATGGCTGTCATACAGATACAAGACTGTGCCATTTCCTGTGACAAAGGACCATGAAGGACTGAGGAGGCTAGAATAGTAGGATAAAATTATCCCAGGAAATTTTCAGATGAATGGCCATCATTTTTCTCAATTCGATTTGCAAGTATAATTTTCTTATTATTCTTTACCTGCGAAGTGGCAGAGGGCCACAGAGGTATATGAGGAGCTATGAGGTCAATGATCTGCTCAACCTGGTGGCAGAGCTGAGAGATGAAGTAGAAAGACAAAGAAATATTAGAGATTCTGAAGAAGACATTCTCTGGTGGAGCTGCATTCTATTATGCCTTAGACAAAACGACTCTCTTTATTCCTTTATCAATTGTAAATTGATCACTTTTCCAATGTTATGTTTCATTTAGAGAATTATTTACTGAATATAGTAGAAATGGAAGGAATTGAAAGAAATAGGTATTTGAGTTTACATATAGAGGCTGAGGAATTTTTGGGGGTTTAGTTTTAGAAGTGAAGTCATTAAAAACACTGATGTATCACAGACCACATTTTAATACACTAAGAACAATCATGTCTTGTATTATATGTTAAAATAAGCACAGGCCCTCTAGTTTTGTTAAAGATGAGCAAAAGACATTCCTTCTCTCTGTTTTAAGGCCTCTAAAGACCTCCCTGATAAGAGACAAGTCCAGTTCCCCTTGGTTCTTCCTCTCCCCACTCTGACTCTGCCACTCTCCTGCCCTTCTATCTGTCTGCCCTGGTTGCTCAGGCAAGCAAATGAGGCTGGAGTAGGAACCGAAGTGTAAATTCAGCTCTGAGGTTTCTCATGCCTGAATTGCTTCTTCCATCTGAACAAGTAGTACCTGTAACATCATAAAAATATACTAAAATTGAAGTCTTTTCATACAGAGATTCCATCTACACAGAGTTCATGCACTGCAATTCAACTCAAAAGTTATAAAAGGAAAATTGAGGCATAGCACACGGATAATTTTTTCATTCCTGTAGCCCTTTCCCTGAACATTAGAAGCTTACAAGGCATCCATAAATATTTAATATACTCATAAAAATACTGTTTTATCAAATTCTGAAATGGAATATTTTCCCCTCCCTGGACCTGAAAGTTCTGGATGAAGGGATTTACTTGATCAAAATTGATTCATGACCAATCTCTGGAAAACAGTTAATTGAACAAAAATCTCCAAAGCAGCAGTTTTCTTGAAACACAAAAAATGTGCTTGTTTGTTTTTACATTATCCAAATTGATTATTTATTATTGTTTTCTACTTCTATACTATTTTCAATTTATGAAAATATTTTTGCTCCCTCCCTTTGTCTCTATTAGTTGCAACCTGTATGAAATATGCTCAAAACCTAAGCAAGATATGCCAATTGATTCTACTTTAGATACTCTTCATTGATACTCAAATTTGTTTCTAAAAAAATTATCTTTTAGAGAAAACTAGTCTGTTCTTCTTTTGAAAAATCCATTTTTTCCTCATTCCAGCAATTTCAAAATTCCCATATAATCCATATTCATTGAGATTTTCTGCAATCACTACAGTTACAAATGGGAAAGCTATAGTGGATTTACATAGAAATTTGTAATTTGCAAAACAGGAGAAGTCTTTGCTACATTACATTATAATCTCATACATATCTTTTTATAATAAGACTTAATTACTTTCAAGTTAATATAATTAAATGCAGCTGCCAGTTTAAAACAGAAGTGTTCTTTATTATGTCTGAATTTGTTGAGAAATAAAACTTTAAATTGTAAATTCTTTCGATACTTCAGCATTTAGATTATTATAAAAAGCAATACAAAAAAGATACTAAAAAAAGAGTTTAAGTAATAATTTTAAACAATGCAAATATTATTAATAAATTATTTAATTTCCTGTTATGTAATACAGAGTTTTTAATCCATTGAATACTATGAAATTGAAAATATTGAAAGAACAAGGCACTGTAAATTATCAGTTAATGTGTCAAAATGCTGACAGCTAAGTACTATCAAAGCCTAATCCAAGCTTTCAATAATTGAACCTCATTAGTCAGGCAAATGGTTTAGCTAAATGTTCTCTTTTTTATGTCTTTTAAATTCAACCACAAAACAAGAGAAAAAAGATGAACACACACTAGAAAAAGTGGCAGCTTTTTTCACCTTCACTAACATGTCTTCTATAGTGCTAAACCCCTATAAAATGTAAGCCTATGTCTTTCCACACCAGTTTGCTTTGATGTGTAAAGGAAATTTTATTCATATTTGTTTGTCACTGTTCCACTGCTTCCCAAAGCGGCTTTTAAACTGACTGCACTAAATCATGCCACATAAATACCAATCTGATCTTACAATAATTCCCATCACATCAGATTTCTTCTATTTCCATTTTATTCTCTTACTTCTTCATTGTATTTCCTTTTTCTTTGCCTGAGTCACACCCTGTCTCTTGCCTGCCTGCATCTTGCCAAGATGTAGCCAGAGTTTCCAGCAGTACAGGCAGGGCAGCACAAAGCTAATACACAGACAAGGGAAAAGTACAAGAAAAGACTTGTCCGCAGCATAATAAAGGCATAACCCCTCTATTCATAATTTAGTTCCATTACATTTTTAGGATTTGTTCTTTAGGATCACACTGAAGATCTTATTTTGTTGAGAGAAGATAAGCACCTGAGCAGATATAATGCTGAACTCCTGTTTTCCTCACTTCTGTGCTTCACATCCATTTTTCTAAACTGCTAGTTTCTTGTAAAGTGGCTCCTCCTGGAAGTAAGCATTTCTCCTCTACAATTCTTTGCAAACCTGTTGACATCAATTTCTCAAAATAATTTTATTTTTAAATATTAAAAAACAAAACAAATGCCTCAAGTTGCATCATTGACATAAACTAGCCATTCTCAGAATAACATGTGATCTTAGGTATGTCCCAAAAACATATCAGAAAACTGTTGAAAACAAAAGTTATCTGAATTTATTGAGCTTACTTTAAAAAATAAATGAGGCAATTCCCTACCCAGACAATAAAGGAGATAATAATCCGTTGTTGCATCTAGTGATAATGATCTTACATTTTATTTAGCACAACTGATTTTGAAAAACTGGAATTGTTCTGCAGAGCGACTTAATACTATTCTATCACTAAAACAACATTAAATGACAAAATAAAAAAGGAAAAAAACCCAAAAAAACCCCACAACCAAACAAAAAATCCAATCCAAAACTAAACCAGGATAAAAACAAAAAAAACCCAACAAAAATCAAATGACATCAACAAAAACCACCACAGAAACAAAATATAATATAAATAAAGAAGAAAAAAGAAGAATTTCAAAAGATTAAAAAAAATAAAGCTAAGGCTTTTTTATAGAACATAATAAAAATAATATAATAGAATATAATAAATAATATAATAGAGTATTTCAGTTGGGGGACCTACATTGATCATCCAGTTTAACTGCCTGACCAATCCACGGCTGATCAAAGGTTGAAGCATGTTCTGAGGGGCATTGCCTCTCAAACACTGACAGGTGTGGGTCATTGGCACCTCTCTGGGCAGCCTGATACAATTTTTGACCACTGTCTCAGTAATAAAATTATTCCTAATGTCCAGTCCAAGCCTCCCCTGGTGCATTTTTGAGCCATTCCTATATGTCCTGTCATTGAATCCCAAGGAGAAGAGATCAGCACTTACATCGTCATTTCCCCTTTTCAGGGGACAAGAGGGTCTTATTTCTATAATTAAGTTTTTATTTTGATAATGATATCCAAGGAAATAAGTTCTAATTGTATGCATATATTTCTAGAGAATTTCTATTTCTACATCTCACTTTCAGAGAGATGTAGAAAAGAATATGGACAAATGTTTTACTAGTTGTTTTATGAAGGATAAATAGTCTATATAAAGGCTTCCTGTTTAATTTCTGTTACTTATTTTTTACCACTAGCATCCTTGACAGTATCTTGAGAGGTAATAAACTGAAGAAGAAATACTGAGATTTTGTTTGAACATAAGGAAACACTCTTTTACTGTGATGCTGAAGATTGTTTATGGCTGCAGTCTCCATCTTTAGAAGTTATCAAAAGCTGTCTGCAAATGGACCCACATCATTCTGTGGTTCTTTGAAGCCAGTGAGAACAGAAGACTGCAACTTGCAGGCCAAACTTGCAGGCCCTTTGAGAGAAGCATATCAGTGAAAAGATTCTCCTTTCTTTATTGACTTGGTAAGAAGACAGGACTGCAGAGGATGCTCTGGATCACGTGGTTTGTTTCTGTCTGCTGCAGCCAAATAGACCATACAGCAATATCCATAAACACATCGGTTCTAAATATAAACCCCTTTATGTCTTTACAAGTTGCTCCAATTTCTTTCTATCTAAAGGATCAATATATTAATCTTATTTTCAGCCAAGATATTTCATTAAATCCCATTTCTTATTTTTAAATTTGGGCCATTCAACTTCTCATGGTGAATTTTATCCATTCAATACACACAAGACATAGCTCTACCTCTCACTTAGCTGATTATCTGGATTTGCATAGAAAGTGAGAGGTACTTGTAAGAATAATAAAAAGCTTTCAGAGTCATTGCTGGAATAGCCAGTGGCAAATTGCCAACATATTTCCAATAAGAAAGCTGTGAAAAGCTGAGAAAGTTTTCCTTCCTTCTTAATGTTAATCTTTCAATGAATTTATGGAAATAATGTTACACTAATGTGGTTTGGTGAGGTTGAAATTCACCTCCTCTGGTTTTACCCTTTTGATTGATGTGTGATCACAAGTGGATTCAACGAAGGAAAAAAAAATACCCTGACTCTTTCACATTTGGTAGTGTCAGTGTCAGTGTCTCTACACTGAAATATTTGCTACCAAGCTTTCTGCTGACATCAGCAGGCAATGTAAAAATCCAGGTCCAAGCCATCTTGCTGCAGAGGACAATTTTTTTTCCAAGTTACAGTAAAATCAGTCAAACAAAGGGAGTCCACACACAGGAATTTTGAGGTATTTTGTTAGTGGGTGTGCAGATGAAGTAGTAAATCCACTTGGAACAGTATCTCTAATAAGCCTCTCACCTAGAAATTAATAATGGCTAAGCATTTGCCATTATTAATTTCTAAGCTAGCTTCTTAGAAATTCAGGCAGTGCAGCATGTGCTATTTGATGATAAATGGACAGAGAGATATCCTCTGAAGTGAGCAATCTCAGTGGCCCGTATACACTTAGCTTTCTTAGGGCCAGATGGAGAGAAATGGTAATGTAATGACCTTCTCCCTATAGATTCAAACACCTGCAATCCAGCAGGCAATGCTGCTAATGTACTGCTGGCCATATAATTGCTGAACAGGTGTCTTCCAGGCAAAGAATGCAGCAGGAACAAGCTTCCAGGGCAACTGCATTATGAGCATTTCAGCCTGCTCATTGAACAGACTGAACAGTAGAGTACAGAAAATATTAGTTTATACATATATGTATATATATGTGTATATATATATATATATATGCATCTACGGGGATCCATCTCTATCATCTCCATTGCTACCTATCTCTCATCTATCTCATCTATCATTCGGTTTTCAGTTTTGTAACTAAGAGTAAAACACCTAGGGAGGAAGGAATGTGGAAAGAAAAAAATGAAGTAAAAATAGAGGTCATTACCTACCCAGTCCAAAATACAATGGAATGAAGCTTGGCTATTAAAATAATATTAATCAAATGGTGAACTATCATCCTGCTTTTAGGAAAACCACGTATAGTGCGTATTTTCAGTGTGGTCTTTCTTTTTTATTTTTTATTTATTTTTTAAATTTACTGCATTGCCTATCCAATTTTCTTCCCCTGTGTTATTTTTTACAGACATTTGCATTTGATTTTTTTTTTTTTTTTTTAGGTTTGGCTGTCATCTGTTTTTTACGTAGAAACTGCTTTGGCAATCTGAAATGATATTACTTTAAGACAAGTTTTCCAAAGTACTGCATTCTTATGGGGCTGTAGTCTTAACTGCATGAAGATATTGCAGTTCAGCTTAGTATAAGCCCTTTGTGTGTAGGAATGTGCTTCACCAGCAATGTGCACTGCGGAAAGTGCAAGAACTGATGCAATCAAAGCAGTGCCACTTAGGAATACAGACAAATACTGGGAGACATGGTCTTTTGATCAGAAGTCTGGTCTTTTCATAAAAAAGACCACACCATTTCTGTATTTTATTGCACTTTCTCTTACCACAAGTCACTCATTTCCTGAAATATACATTTAGAACAGTGAATTTCAATCTCTTTAGATTTGCTGATTCATTTACAGTTACCCTCTAGAGTTGCAAAATTCACACAAAACAAACGAAAATTTCCCCCAAAGGAAATAGTTTCTTATTTGCATTCCACAGATTGCTCACTAGTTGCTGGACCACTTGTTTATTACAGTGAAGAAAATGTGTCACACATTATCTGTGACTCAGAATGGGCAAGACTTCTTAGTAAAACACAATCTCAAAAGGAATAAGGGCAAAGAATACCTATGCAATGACAAAAATTTCCATGCTAACAGACCCTCAGAACAGGATCTGTCACCTGGTCTTTTGAATATCATTTAGGGTCCTGGGAGGATGTTCAACACCACTGCCATTGGTTTATTTCTCCCAGGAGTGAAATTTTGAATCTTCATCAGGTATGACACGAGGGTTAATTATGGGACTGTGGAAAACCTTCATGTTTCTCTCCAGAGCTCAGGAAACTGGAGTGCTGTGACTTATTACTTTAATTCTCAGCTGCTGTTGTATCACTGTTCCCTTTGTGCTTCTGTTGCTATTATTTTATTTGCATCCATTAATTATTACTACTATTGCCCTTATGTACCCGTTTAGGCCTTCATTTCTCGTATTAAAAAATAACTGTCTTGCATGCTCACCAAAAATATAAAAGGGGATTTTCTTTGTGAACCTAAAAATCCCATTATTCCAGTAAAACATATGTCCTTATTGATATTTTATTCTATGTAACACCAAAAATACCCCACAACCTACCAAAAAAAAAAAAAAACTTAAAAATTTATGAGTGATATAAAGTGACCTGTTATGTCTTGAATAATAAAGAATGACTTTTTCTAAGATAATTCTTTTAAAATACAAATAAAAAACCAATTTCTATTTACATATATGGTCCACATTTTTTCCTCGCATAAAATATATATCTCCCTTTTGAAATCCAACAAAATCTATAGGTCCTTGCAAGGAGTTGTTCTTATTTTGCTATTTTTTTTAAGTTTTCTTTGTGGATCAAGACAAAATTTTACAGATAGAAAACTTAAGATCAGAGATTTGAATCCATATGCAACACATATGATTCAAAGAGAAGAGCTTGAGCTGAGTTTTCTTTCTTCAAAACTTCTCTCATTTTTTTGAGTAAAATCTGTTCAGTTTTCCAAACACTGTACCCTACACAGGGTAAGCCCTCTGAAAAACACAGCAAAACATTTAAACTTCATGCTACTGTGTTTTCAAGAACCCGCAGAAATAAAATTGCAATAAGGGAAAAATATGTGACCTGTTAGGAAGGATAATAATTGAAGGCACACTCACAAAATTGATTTTGCATTAATTAGCCAGAGAATATTGTTACAGGATTTTTATTGCTTTCATCAGAATTTTTGGAAACTATTTTGTTACATACTTACTGATAGAAAATAGTGGCTTGTCCAAAATGCAATTATTTTGGTGGGAGCATACTAGATTGAACATAATTTTACGTGAAATGATCTCAGTTTCAGAACCAGTAGCCCTGTGCTAAATAAATTGAGGTCAAATCCAGAACTGAATACCTGCCTCAGTCAGAAGTAATACCTGAATTTAGACATCTTGCTTGTAGTGAGACCTATTTCTTTTTTGAGGAGGAAGTAATGAAATTTCAGTTGTTCCCATCAGAACTGCTCTATTTCATATAAGTAGTCTTTGGGAGAAAGGGAACAAAAGGAGCCTCTACAGACATACTTTGAAGTCTCTTATCACAATCAGAAGAACTTGGTTCTGTCATCTGAACTGAGTAACATCACCAAGGCATTTTCTTGCTTTCTTTAGAAGAAGAACACATCTATTTCAAAGGTTTCAGAAGTGTCTGAAACTATTTATACTATAGCTCTGTTTGATGGTGAGGGAAAATAATTTCCCATCTTCACCTCTCGCTCTCTTGCCAATATCATATTTTTTCTTGTTTAAATATTTACAGCTAACTGAACAAACAATCTGCACTAGCTGATGTTTTGACCAGCTGTTTGATATGTGTACCAGTGTGAGTGTAATTACGCATTTCATAATATTTTTTTATCATTGCTATAATTATTTTAATGTAACTTTCATCTTTATTTCAATTACATTTAGTTACATGTATAAATGTAAGTGGTCCCTGGTCTTCAATCATTTGTTTTCCTCTATGTGTTCATAAACACTGTTGTTTCATTGAGCTATCAAAACAAGCTCAGCATGTCATTTGTACTTTTAACAGATAGATGTGCAGATGGTATTTGTCAGGTAAATTTTATTTCAACTTCATGTGCTATTATTTTGATTTCCTTTTTTTTATCCTTTTGGGTTTTTCTATGTACAAAAAAAACCTCAGCTAAGTTATCATGCCATCAAAATACTGCTTCCCTTCCCCTCCTTCCCTGTAATCTGACATATAGAAACCACTGCAGGGAATTACATTTCTGACCACTCTACTTCCACCAGTTTTCAACTCTGTGATTTCCACTCTAGTCCGTTCTTGAGATTTGTGCTTGAGAACAGTCCAAGTAAATCTGCAACAGATATGAGTGTAGTTTCTAACATAACATTCTTCAAATTTTCTTAATACAACACATTTTAATTATAGAAATATCTTCTGCAATATTTTAATTTTAATTTTTATGTTAATTTTTCAAACTCAGTTTGCATTTTTGGCCTTGAACACCCGTTAGTGGTCAGTAAATTGAAGACTCTCTCATCTGCCAGAAACAGGAGTAACCTTTGATTGTCCTAGTTTCACTAGGACATGATCTAAGTAAATACTGCTGATGTTACTTTCTGGGTCTACTATTCAATGGTTTGGATGTTTGTAAACTGCTTCTGTTGTTCCTTAGGTAAGTATATAAAATCCACCTTTTCTGTAAGCTAATTATATAAAATCCATTACCAGAGCTCACTTTACTGATAACTACACTCTATTAGATTTGAAAGTTTTACTTACTGGCAAGAATGTGTAAGCACAGAGAACTAAAATACAGTGCAACTGAGTGCTCAAATTTATTTTTGTTGGGATTCTAGTCAACGAACTGAGGCAATTCAATGCAAGGAAGGGTACAGGGATGCCTCTCTGGCTTTAACATTGCTTATTACCTGTTTGTACAGAAATGCAAAGAAACAGCAGAAAGGAAAGAAAATAGATATGGGGATGAAATAACTGAAATAATCAACAACTGAGTACTCAGGAATCAGGAGCTAAGATAGGAAGCAGTATGTTTTTGGATTTAAAAGCTATCAGTCTAGGAAGCTGGAGAATGTAAAGACTGGTTTTGCAATGAGGCATGAAACAGATACTAAATGTGACAGAATTTGAAAATCAGATTCAAAAAGTTATCACATATTTTAAAAAATAAAAACTATAAATATTTTATGAAAAGTTGTACTCGACATAAAATATCTTCTGATGCAATTTTTTTTCATTAGAACTCATTAAAAAACCCATGGAATCACAAATATCATTGGCTTAGGAAGGAGTGGGATTTTATTTGTTATGATTATAATATTTTCCTAGTAGTTAATTCAATAGTAAAAGATAAAGCTCCCACTAGGAAACAGGCAAATAGAAGTCTGTTTCCATAAAAATAATTATAAATAAGTTTGTAATGGAAGACAGCAATGCTTCTATAACAAGTCTGTTAATTTCTAAGGAAGAGGAAATTTATTCCATTTTTAGTGAAGTATGGAAAAGGACAATTCACAAGAAAGCTACTCCATTCCTCAGGAAAAGATAGAATTGAAATCTTCTCTGAACACAAGTTTGGAAGAATAAGTATTTAAAAATGGCTTATGGAGCTAATTCAAGCAAAGACATAGCTCTGAATGATGGGCAATAATAAGAAATCAGAGCTGTTAATAATGGACAGCTCACCCATTATTGAAATTGATGCCTCAGAAATGTAAATAAGACAACTAAAAATTAAAGAATCTAAATAAAATCCTCACAATTTAGTAAAGTTGACAGGGTTCAACTACATGGGTTTGTTACAAAGCCTTTGAGACTGAAAACACTTGAATTGGATTTGAGTTTGGTTGATTTTTTAACACAGTGCAATTTCAGGAAAATACATGCAATAGACACTGAAATAAAGACCATTTTGCTGAATTGGATATATTGTCAATTGCTTCTTAAATCAAGCACAGTATCCAAATAATATAATTATTTTTTTTGTATAAAAATATGTTGTCTTTCCAAACATATATTTATAGAAGCCAGTAATTTTTTTCTGAATCAATACATTTTCATTTACATCAATATATTTATTTCTCGGCTCCAGATTTTTCAGTCAGAAATACTTGCTCATCCAGTGCATATTTCCAGACAACACATATCCATTCAAGCTAACTCAATACAGCTGCATGTGCTATTCTGCTATGAATAAATACAATGTTTTTCTACGGAATTGAATTCATATTATTGAAAATAACATATCTGAAGCTATCACACTTTACATTAAATCAGCATGGTGCAAGTGCAACCAAGATTTGTCATTTACTTTTCAGCTTCTGCTGAATGCATACGCACATATTGAATAGGCAGTGTTTTGCTGGTCAAAACTTAGAGCTAGTTGAATTTATATATTCAGATATTTTCCAAGTGGAGCTCAAATGCTTGCACCAGTGATGGAAAACCAGGCCTCATTACTCAAGCAATTTTGCTCTCCTGTAACTTCCAATTCTTAGGACTGACAGGTGAAGGGCAAAAGATTCTGGAGACCAACTCCTCAAAATCTCATTACCATCTCTGTGTCTTCTCTACTTGCTAAGTGTAAGTGGCCAGTAGTGAAAAAAAGACTGGGTTACAGATCCAGAAAGTATGAATAAAGGTCCCTGTTATTTCTATTTACACAATGGATCACCAGAGAGAAATTTTATCCATAGGAAACTAGGATATTAATTTTTAATTTTTTTTTCTACAAAGTAAACATGAGGATGTGAAGAGGTAAGATACCTTATTGTAGCTGACTTCCTCCATCAGCACTTTTTTTTAGTACTCTTTCATGATTCCTACACTGATATTTCATTCTGTCTATCATGAAAACCTCTTCTGCTATTCAGTTCTGAAGATGAAAAAAGGTGAGCACTTTTTCAGGCTAAGTCTCTATCCAGTTATCTTTGTAGGCATATTTGTGTTTGAAAAAAATATTTGACAGTACTGCATATTTTTCCCTTTCCTCTGTCCTACAGAAGTTAAAAAGCTGATGACAAACGAGTAAAAAATGTACAGTAAAAAATTGCTTGCCTATAAACTCTGCTTCCAATTAAAAAATAATTAGGATGACTATTTTAATTGTATGTAGTAAAAATAGAGAGCATTTTCTATGTATAATGTTTATCAAAAATATTCTCATGCTGCTTAAGAGATTTTTGTCTGACAGTGGTAAACATAGTTATACAAGAATAGTGACAGCTACAAAAGGAGAAATGGATTTCATATTCACAATAAATAATTTTCTTTTTCTTAAGCCTGGAACCCACCAAAAGTGACTGATTGAGAAGACTTTTAGCAATTTAGTATAATAGGCCATAAAAATTTCCTCAAAATTTCTGTATTGTAACAGATTAAAATATCAATTACATGCATGGACCTACTTCTATCTTTGCAACCTTGCTCAGTGCAGAGTAACATCCAGGGGAAGAAAACCACAACTGTGTTTTCAGATAAAAATTTATATATTCATTATAATGTTTGACCTTAGGGTGCAGATATTTATTCAATCCAATTTCTTATAATGACCATACCAAAAGTAACCCTAATGATGCTCCACAGTTCTGCCATGCAAATTATAATCTGTTCATGATTCCTGATTGTGCAAATGAAGCCTAATTAAATCTTTTCTATTCAGGAAAACATTAAACATTAAAAGGGGATTTTTTTAATTGGAAAAACAAGGTCACTATAAAAAATTAAAAAGAATTTGTTGCTGAGCACTCTTAAAATGTAATTTCAAATGCTTTTTATTGGATTCAATTTAGGGGTCCCCCACTGGTTAATTTTTGAAGCACATTTATGAGAACTGCAAAAATCACAGTGTCATGGAATCTACTTCTTAATTAAATTAAGACAAAAGTGAACCCAGACATACTTTAATAGACTACTACATGTAGCCTTTTGCTCCATAAATAAAAAATTTTGTCACAAAAAAGCCCAAAAATGAAGCTTTTCTGCATTTGCCCTGAGCATACATATTTGTCAGTAACAAATTTACACTGCATGGTAAGGGCTGATAAAAATCATTTTGAGGTAATGTCCAGAGAAAATAGAGGTCTGACACTTCAATTTTGAGTAGCCCTTCTGAGGAACATAATTTAATTTGCAAATACGTTCATAGATTACATTTCATTGCTTATTTTATTAGATTTCTTAGAATAATATTTGTTTCCTCTATATTCTATATATATATATTATTGGTACATTGGATAAAGCTTTTCTGCACCCATATACAGTAACAGTATGAATAGAATAAAACTCACAGTGGAGAAATGGAAATGAGGAATTTAATATTCAACTTTCCTGACTGGACTTCAATAATTTGGACTGGGGAGGATTGATTATACAATACAAATACAAAAATATTAACAGAAGTACTAATATTAAATGTTACTGGTTTTTTTTAGATTTTGACTTTTTAAAATTGTGTTTCCAACACATATAACATTATAGTTATATATGTTTATGCTAATGAAGGTTTCAATAACAGATTTTCTGATTGTGATTATAATGGCTTTGTGGCTTTAGCACTTCTGAATAGTACAGTTCATCTAAATTCATAAATCTATTAGTAACAAAACCCTTAAATGATCTGTAATAATCTCTTTATCACCCTTCACCTATTCCCCATCCGCATGTGACCCAATGGTCTACTCACTGCAAATGTTGGAATTGCATCAGGAAACTTTCCATTACTGATGAATACTTTTATTTTAACTGTCCTCTTTATAATTCCACTCATAGAAAGCCTTCCTTCCTTCCTTCCTTCCTTCCTTCCTTCCTTCCTTCCTTCCTTCCTTCCTTCCTTCCTTCCTTCCTTCCTTCCTTCCTTCCTTCCTTCCTTCCTTCCTTCCTTCCTTCCTTCCTTCCTTCCTTCCTTCCTTCCTTCCTTCCTTCCTTCCTTCCTTCCTTCCTTCCTTCCTTCCTTCCTTCCTTCCTTCCTTCCTTCCGACACTTCCTTCCTTCCTTCCGACACTTCCTTCCTTCCTTCCTTCCTTCCTTCCTTCCTTCCTTCCGACACTTCCTTCCTTCCTTCCTTCCTTCCTTCCTTCCTTCCTTCCGCCACTTCCTTCCGCCACTTCCTTCCGCCACTTCCTTCCTTCCGCCACTTCCTTCCTTCCGCCACTTCCTTCCTTCCTTCCGCCACTTCCTTCCTTCCTTCCTTCCTTCCTTCCTTCCTTCCTTCCTTCCTTCCTTCCTTCCTTCCTTCCTTCCTTCCTTCCTTCCTTCCTTCCTTCCTTCCTTCCTTCCTTCCTTCCTTCCGCCACTTCCTTCCTTCCGCCACTTCCTTCCTTCCGCCACTTCCTTCCTTCCTTCCTTCCGCCACTTCCTTCCTTCCGCCACTTCCTTCCTTCCGCCACTTCCTTCCTTCCGCCACTTCCTTCCTTCCTTCCGCCACTTCCTTCCTTCCTTCCGCCACTTCCTTCCGCCACTTCCTTCCTTCCGCCACTTCCTTCCTTCCGCCACTTCCTTCCTTCCGCCACTTCCTTCCGCCACTTCCTTCCTTCCGCCACTTCCTTCCTTCCTTCCTTCCTTCCTTCCGCCACTTCCTTCCGCCACTTCCTTCCTTCCGCCACTTTCTTCCTTCCTTCCTTCCTTCCTTCCGCCACTTCCTTCCGCCACTTCCTTCCGCAACTTCCTTCCTTCCGCTACTTCCTTTCGCCACTTCCTTCCGCCACTTCCTTCCTTCCGCCACTTCCTTCCTTCTGCCACTTCCTTCCTTCTGCCACTTCCTTCCACCACTTCCTTCCTTCCGCCACTTCCTTCCGCCACTTCCTTCCTTCCGCCACTTCCTCCCCTTCCTCCCCTTTCTCCCCTTCCTCCCCTTCCTTCCTTCCACCACTTCCTTCCTTCCGCCACTTCTTCCGCCACTCACTCCCTCCCTCCCTCCCTCCCTCCCTCCCTCTCTCCCTCCCTCCCTCCCTCCCTCCCTCCCTCCCTCCCTCCCTCCCTCCCTCCCTCCCTCCCTCCCTCCCTCCCTCCCTCCCTCCCTCCCTCTTCCTTCTTCTTTCCTGTCCTCCCATTCTTTTTTTCTCTCTCTCTTTCTGTCATCTCCTCATTTTCTTTTTCTTTGTTTCCTTTTCTGTATTCTCTGCCTCAGAAAATTTTAACCTTCCCACCTTTAATTCTGATTCATCTATGGATTCCTATCAGAAATGCTTGTTTCTTGTGAGCTTCCTGTGCTGCAGAGGTGATGTTACACTAGGCAAGATTTTAACATCAGAAATGAAGAAAAAAGAAAGTGCACATTAAAAAAGTAAATGGTTTTAGAACTTTTGAGGTGGAAGTTCAATTTCTTTGTAAATAGTGACTTAGACCTTT
Organism: Melospiza georgiana; assembly: GCF_028018845.1. Taxonomy (NCBI): domain Eukaryota; kingdom Metazoa; phylum Chordata; class Aves; order Passeriformes; family Passerellidae; genus Melospiza; species Melospiza georgiana. Next base: position 97,525,614 of record NC_080431.1, read on the forward strand.
TAATTTATCCTCATGCAAATCTATTGCTTTGCATTCAAATTTCTCTGCTGCTTATCTAAGCTGTTTCACAAGAAATGGCTTTCCTTGTATTGCATTCTCTCTTCCCTCCTCTCCCCTCCCCTCTCTCAGTTCTAAGTTTAAAAACATTTTGTGCTCATAAACCTCAAATTGCATAGTAAATATCACAGAAATATTTTGTATCATCTGATTTTAGGCTAAGACTTGGAAATTTTACTACCAGATATGTATACATTTTTATATATGCATTGGCCATGGAGTTAAACTGTAATCTCTGCCTCTTAACAGAACTTCACAAGGTTAGAAATTGAAAAATGAAATTTTCTCTTCTGTGACAACAACAACAACAACAACAACAACAACAAAAGTAATTATAATTTCTGCCCACGCATTACTTTACATAAATCTCATTATGGCATCTGGACAGCTATTATTCTGTTTATTCAACAACCTTGATAAGCTCTCTTTTTAAAGATGATCTAGCATCTATTTTTGGTATAGCACAAAAGCATGCTTTCAGGATGTAATTTTAATATGTTTTTGTCATTCCTTTCACATTTTTGGTACAAATCACTAAAAAAACATGTGCCATGAGTCTCATCTCAAACCTATTTTAGTTAATGGAAAGAATCTCTCTGACTCTAATGGATTTGGACCCATTCCTTTTTCATTTGGATAGGTTGCTAAACTCATCCTTTTTCCAAGAATATTGGAAAAAGAAAGTCTTTTTAAGACTGGGTCTGCATTTTATGTTTTGCTTTGCTTCTTTTGTTTTGCTTCAAGGATGAATAGGAAAATGTCTTTCTGGGGAAATCAAGTTTATTTAAGTTTTGCTACTATTAGGAAAGGTGATAGTTAAAGATATTCAATGAGTTCATGCTTGTACATATACACATAAATACAAAAACTCAAGTGCGTGTATGAATAGGATTTGTCTGACTCTTTCTCATATAAAAAAAAGCATTAGATGCTCTTCTTTTCACCTCTAAGGAATAAACAGCATTAAAATTTCTAGAATACCCAATCATAATTACTCTAGATATGCAGGCTATCAATCTACAGTTATGAAAATATCATTATACTATTATGACATTATGTATATTACCCTGACAGAAGCAAAGATGTTATGGACATGGGGATAGGATACTGAAACTTAGGGTGAAAATAGCATAATTCATTGTGGTTCCTCAAAAAGAAAGTTTCTAGAAACTAAATTGTTTTCTGTATTTTATCTCCAAATGAAGAGGAAAATAGCTTAATCTCTCTGAGATAGTTAAAAAGGTGTTTTGACAGTGCAGCATATGCAACCAAGCCCTGCCAATGGCTGTGACATCAACATATGCCCGGAGTTTCCTTGGTACAAACTGTTCCTGGCAGCTGCAGGCGATGTTATTACTATCAGAACCATTTTATATTTATGTCCTTACTTGTCTCTAAGTGCAAGTAGAGTTGCTAAGTGATATAGAAAAATAATTATAAAGATTGTGTTTGCAAGAATGTGTAAGCTTCTGTGTTCCAATTACTCCTATGAGAAACAAGCACAGTACCAGACTGAATAGCCCTGTTTCAGGCACTTTTCCACCTTAGGCCAGTGCTACCACTGCAGAGGATGTGCTACAAAATCAGAAGGGAATAAGTTCTGTCTCTCAGAGAACAGCATATCAAAGGAATAAAAATTCTAACTAGGAGGTAAAACACAGTAGTCAGGCTAAGGGTCGAACAGCATCCTCCACTGCTGGGAAGATCTAGTGCTGAGAAGACACACTTGAAATGGTGTTAGCTGTCAAGGTAACTGCATTCACTGACAGGTCTTCTGTAAACAAAAGTAACCATTACAGCTGACTTTCAGCACCTGCAAATGTTCATGACTAAAGACAGTCTGAAGGTACACATGAGAAATACATTAAATGCTAAGCAGCTAAATGGAGGATTGGCTTTGGGGTAATAACTACTGGGTAAGAAACTTCACAGTTCCTTTTGGGTTTCCTCTACTATTGTCATGATAAGCATGCAAAAATCTCTAGACTACTATAATTTCTACACCTATGAAGGCAAGTGCCACATCCTAGAGTCAGACTAACCTTTATGGTCAAGGCATTAGTTTTATTCATTTATTAAATTTGTTATGGGTGTAGAGCTTGCTTTTTATGCTGAATTATGATATTACTTTCTACAAAAAACACCAATATTCATCAGGAAAGCAACAAAGTAAAAAAAAAAATTTCAAAACATATACAATCTCTTCCCAGGAAAAAAGTGTCACTGAATTTTGTCTGTAATGTAACATGCATCTGTTTCTGTTCAGTAATTATCATATTTACAGTGTTGGAGTCTTCATTGATCTGGTTAATAATTAGTGTTTAAACCAGCTGTTTGATTTGGTGACAGTTGCCCAAAATAAAAGGCAACTTACAACAGAAGTAGATACCTTTTATTTTGCTACCTGGTGATAGGTTATGTACTTCTAGGCAAGCGGTAGGAGCAACAAAAAATTACCTCAGTGGGAGATTGTTGGTTTCCTTGCAATGTGATTGCAAATGCTGCAGATGGTAAGGGGAATAAAACCAGCCAGCACATGCTGATAAGTCTGCTGGAATGATATTGGTGCTACTCAGCTCAGCAGATTA